>NW_027256887.1:32161010-33621785 GCF_029215685.1 Pituophis catenifer annectens
TTTCTAAAATCAACAGTGATCTCCCTGAAGCCTGCTAGGCCAAAAACAGGGGGGTGGGGGTCTGTTTTTGCTCCCAGCAGGCTTCCCTGAAGCCTGCTAGGCCAAAAATGGGGGGTGTAGGCAAAAAACGGGTGGGAGGGTCCATTTTTGAAAGAGAGAGAGAGAGAAAGACGGAGAGAGAGAGAGAAAGGATGCAGGGAGGGAGGGAGGGAAAAAGGAGAGGAAAGAAGGACTACAAACCTGGCACTAGATTCAGCTTCAGAGGATAATCCAGGGCTGAAAGGGACCTGGAGGTCATCTAATCAAACCCTGCTCCAGCAGGACATTGTTAGTGAGTTTCTGTCTTTTGATCTCCAGTCACATGTTTACATAGCCACGCCCACCCAGTCACATGACCCCCCCCACCAAGCCACACCCACCAAGCCACACCCACAGAACCGGTAGGAAAGAAATTTAGATTTCACCACTGCCCGATACTTAATACTATTAACCATCTCCACGGCTATAGCCTTGATAACAAGTGGAGTATGATTATGCTGGCTCTTTCTAAAATCAACAGTGATCTCCTTTGTTTTGTTAACGTTAAAAACCAGGTTATTTTTATTGCAACACTCCACCAGAGCCTTCATCTCTTCCCAAAAGAATCTTCATTGTCATCCTGGACAAGCCCCACCACTGCCATGTCATCCACATAGTTGATTTGGCATTCCTAATAAATATTGTTTTTGCTATACTTTTGGCTTTGCCTGTCATGAAGAGTAAACTGAAGAAGAGATTGAGAAGACTGCTTTGAGATGTTATTATTTTGCTGTGAATCTGAGCAAGTGGGTGGGAAAGCCAGTACAATTTAATTTTTAATAGGCCTGATGGTCCAAGCTTCTTTAGAGAAATGAGAAGACCTTATAATGATTAATTTTCCAATGATCCTTTTAATTTTAGTTCTGTTACCAGCTTCTCATCTGCAGGAAAGACATTTTGGTGGTTACCAAATACCATATTTTTCGGAGTATAAGACACACTTTTCCCCCCTAAGAGGCTGAAAATTTGGGTGCGTCTTATACTCTGAATGTAGCTTTTTCGAAGCTTTTTTTCAGTCCTAATGAGGCGCTTGTGAGTAAAGTGATCTTCCGAACTTTGCCTGCTCCCTCCAACTCTCAGCTGTGCTTTAGAAGCTTTTTTTCAGCCCTAACAAGGTGCTAGCGAGTGAAGCGATCTCTGTGCTTTGCCTGCTTTTCCCATTGCTGCTCCCTCTCAGCTGTGTTTTAGAAACTGTTTTTTATCCCCAAGGAGGGGATAAAAAGCGTGCACACACACTCAAAACCAGCAAACTAATGTGCTGAAGTTGACCAGACTAAGGACGCTAGCCAGATGAATACCTGGTAGGCAGAATTTTTTTTTCCTATTTTCCTCCCCAAAAACTAAGATGTGTCTTATACTCCGATGCATCTTATCCTCTGAAAAATACGGTATATGTATTTTGGGCTTTATGATATGATGGAAATATAACCCCCGATTACTATTTTTCAACCTTCTAAAATATTGCAGTAGTTTCCACAGGTATATTTTTTTTAACTGTGGGGTTAATACAAACCGATCCTGGCCTAGTCGGATAATTCATTTTATTACTTTATACTATTTCTTACTTGAGAGTTATATGAGAGAGAAGTGAATGGAGCGAACATGTGGTTAACCAAGATCCCCCAATAGTGATATTCCCTCTACTGCATACTCTCAGTTCATGTTTATCTTCTTATAAAATTTCTATTGATATAAAGTATTTTCAGTTTCAGTGCTTCATGCTTATTTTGTCCAGGAGATTTTCTTCTGGCTATCTGTCACTGGTTTAATGGGAAGCTCTATGTTTTCTATCTGAGGTCTGTATGTCTGACTCTGTTTTTAATCCTGTTGCAATTTTACAATCTGCGTCTTTATCAACATATTATATGATATGTGTTTTATAAATCTGAGTGTAAACTGCATGTGCATTTTTTCCTTCCCCTCTCCTCTCTCACATACATTTTTCTTCATTTTGGCTAAGCTGTTTGTTTCTATCAAGCCATCACAGTCCTCACTTACTCTAAACTATGTTAAATTCATGTGAAAATGATTTTCTCCACAGCATCACCAGTTCGACACATAACCTCAGTTTCCCCTTCTGCTGGAAGATCTCCAATGAAGGTACTGTTCTTTCTTCAATACATTTAGAAGCAGAACTACATTATTTATTTCTCATAATTTACATTAATTGTGGCTGACTTTTCACCTTCAAAACATAAATATGTATTTATGCCTTCCCAATTTGTGTAGTGTGATGGGAATAAAGAACTAAGCTTTTTAGTCATTTCTGTTCTGATAAATGAACAAATCATGTAAGGTTCCATAAAAGACAATAGGCTGAATACATTCAGGAGATAGTGGTCACACATTGGAATGAATATAAAGAGATTAATTTCTTTATCTTAATTTCTCTCACTGTACAACATAACATAACATGACATGACATGACATGACATAACATGACATGACATGACATGACATAACATAACATAACATAACATAACATAACATAACATAACATAACATAACATAACATAACATAACATAACATAACATAACATAACATAACATAACATAACATATCCATGCAATTCCAGGAGCATTCACAATGTATGACTGCTGATACATTATGTTCAAGATACATTAAATCCTCCTTGTTGAGCAATGGAGACTCAAGTTATTTGGGTTATGATTTCTCCCAACATTCATAGGTTGTTGAATTTGATTTAGCTTGAAGGTACCACCAGTATTGCTTAGTTCACATATCTACTATATTAACTTTCTGTGATCTGATATACTAAATAACACAAATATAGATTGGGTGATTGTAATTTAAAAGTAGATACAAACCACAGTAATTCAAGATTTTATAGTATCAATGAATAAGCACCATTCAGTTTTTGATGCTCAGATTACAAAACTGTTACATTATAACAATAAGTATTGTTATAACATGAATAATAACAGGGATTCAGAACTAATATAAAGGCATGTTCCTCTACTTCTTTTACCCTCCTAGACTCTTCTTTCTATTTCCAGACTAATTTTTTCTTTTCTAAACTCAGGGTTCTGTGCAATCATTTTCATCATCTCCTATGGACTACCATTCTTCCGGGCTCATTTCCAACTCTCCAGTCTTGTCTGGAAGTTACAGCAGTGGCATTTCTTCACTTAGTCGATGTAGCACATCTGAAACATTTGGTTTTGAAACTCATATCAATGAACATCCAGTTCCTCTTTCTAATTGCAACATTTCCGAAGAGCCAATAAGAAAAGATAGCAAGATTCCTCCACCTTATAGTGTTTATGAGCGAACTCTGAGGCGTTCTGTCCCACTACTTCACAGCCTTTCCATTCCCATTTCTACAGATCCACCAGCATTACCCCCAAAACCTTTGTTGGCCAGACCAAGCAATTTGGAGCACAGCAGCAAGAGAACAGAACAGGTGCCTCAACCCAGGCCTCTTCCACGAAAAGTCTCTCAGTTATAAATATAAGTCAAAAAGTCATTTTTTGAATGACTTAAATGAAAAACATATCTAATATAGGCACTTTAATGTTTTTCACAAATCTTCCTGGTGATTTTTAAAAACTGCTTAACTTTAAGTACTTAATTAAGTGCTAGCTTAAAAAGCCAGAACCTAGAGGCAATGAGACTGAAATTCTATCTTTAGCATAGCATACAGCAAATGTGATTCTGCATATAAATTTGAACTAGAAGTCTAGCTGTTCAAACAACATCAAAGCATACTTTCCCTTGAAAGCCTTATATTAGTGCAACAGTGTACTTTCTGACAGAATAAAATTTGATTTGAAGCAGAGGTGAAATGCTACTGGTACAGACCGGTTCGGGAGGACCGGTAATGGAGATTGGGGCTGGTTTGCTGAACCAGTGGCAATCGCTGGCTGGCCACACCCCCAAACCGGTCCACGGCCCGCAGCCCTGCCATGCTTCCCTGCCTTCCATGCGGCCTTCCCGTGGCCAGCTTGCAAAGGCAGGCAAGCTGAAGGCCACGTGGAAGGCAGGCAAGCATGGCAGGGCTTCAGGGAAGCTAGCAGACAACTCCCTTCCCCGCAGCCCTGCCATGCTTGCCTGCCTTCCATGCTGCTAAACTCATTGTTGGGAGTGTCAGCGATCTAAGGAAACGTGTTCCAGTTCTTCAAGATCGACTTTAAGAGCGCCGAGAATCCGACAGCAAAAGTAGCGACAGCGGGGGCGACAGGGACATGTATATGTATGTGTCCGTCCCTCCACGATCCTCCTCTCCCTGGTGACAGCCAGGGCTTCACCAGCTCCTCTTTTCCTCAGAGGGGCGGTGTCTGCCTCCAAGTCCTTGCGGAGGGACACATATACACACGCTCCTGTCGCTCCCGCTGCCACTACTTTTGCTGTTGGCTTCACGGCACTCTTAAAGTTGATCTTGAAGAGCCTGGAACATGTTTCCTTAGATCGCCGCCAAACTCATTGTTGGCAGCATCAGCGATCTAAGGAAACATCTTTCAGCTCTTTAAGAGCTGTCGACTTTAAGAGCACCGAGAAGCTGACAGCAAAAGTAGCAGCAGCAAGGGCAACGGACATGTGACGTGTCCCTCCACGGTCCTCTCCCGGGTTCGCCACCGCCTCTTTTTCTCACACACATACACACATGCCCCTGTCACACGTGGCCGCACAAGAGAACTCTCCGGCATGGCACAGTTCCAGGATGGCAGGAGAGCCCAAGCAAGCTCTGCCCCCACCGCCGCCACTGCTGCCTGCCTTCGCCAGGCCCGGCCGTGCCACCACGGAGCCCACGGTGCTTTCCCTTCAGCCTGGGCAGCAGGATGCAGTCCCAGCCGAGGCCTCCCTGGCTGGGCGATTGCCGCATCTCCGCAGCAACAGGTGCGCTGGGACCACCTCGCCCACCTTCGTCACTTCCATGCACTGCGTGTGGAAGGGGCCGTCGCTGCCGCTCTCGCCACCCTCCCATCCAGCCTGGCTGCAGAGTGCAGACGTCCGCCTGCCCTAAGCAACCCTGCTGCCGTTCACTTTCATTTTGCGGCAGGAGAAGGAAGAAAGCAAAATGTCTATTGACATGCTATTGCGTTTTATTCAATATTTGTATGTTGTTTGAACTTGTCTCTTAGATATCTTTTTTCTAGCATTCTAATAGTGGTTAGTTTACATGCTTGTAGAATTTTCCCCCTCCCATTTTATTTTATTTTATTTTAGATAGGTGCAATTTACAGCTCCATAAAGATAATAAACGTTAATCATTGTTGTATTATAGAAAATATAGCCAATATGTACAGTTATTTTTTAAAAAAGATCATTGATTTCAGATACAGAAACTAACTTCTCAGATTATTTTAATAGCCAAAATGAATAAGTCATTTTAAATGTGAATCAAGAAAAAAACCACTCGGACTCTTAAGATGAAAATGCTGAAAGCAATTGGGTGCAAGCAAATGTTCACGAGAATGCTATTTACAAGAAGAATTAATTGAAGCAGCAAATTTTTAAAGACAAGATTCAGCCTTTTTATTGTTATATATAAAGTTTCTGAATGAAAGTTCTTCCATTCTGTTGTTCTATATTCCACTGCAAAAATGTAGATAAAATAATTTAAGGGATAGTGGTTTAGATCGTGGAAAGTGAGAGGATTTTAGGGCACAGACTGAAAACTTTTTGGCAACTAAATGTAATCCAGATTTCAGCCCCAATCCTGCAAAATGTTTTCTCTAAAAGTGCTCTTACTCATCCCAGATGGAGCCCTAACTGGTATTTTGCTAGAAAACTCCTGTGTTTTTGAAAGCTTACATTTAGTTCTATAATTGTATAAACAAAAACAAGTGTACAGGCAATTTTTCCATTTCTTATTTCTCCCCCTCCCCCAAAAAAACTTACTATTTGTAGTATTTGTTTGATATCATGAAGTCTGTACTTTTCAATTGTACCATTAAAGTTACCTCCCTGTTTGGTTGGGAAACTTGTATTGATTTTATCAGTTTATCTTATTGATAGTTTAACTGGAACATTATTGACCCCTTTTTATCTCAATGAGAAACTCTCAGCAGGTTTATGCTATTAATGGTAGCTATAGAAGTTTTATATAATAAATGTTCAAGTATTTTTGTACATAACTAGTTAATTTTAATAAGAAGTACAATGGGGGAGGAAAGCAAATGGTTGTTTATGCAGTAAGATTGTTATAATTATGCCAAATACTTTATGTAATTGGGGGAACAGGAACACAGGGAATAATATTTGTACATATGTGTTTTTAACAATAATTCTGCCATATTGATTCTACAACTTTGAATGTCAAAAATATATTAATATATGTTGAAATACCTATGTTTAGCAAAAATGTTTACAACTGGAAAAAGGGCATAAAATTTAGGTTTGTAGGTTGCTGATTTTGAGGCCCGAGATTTCTGAATTTGCTTGATCATAACATTTTTTTGTGTCTGCATAACTACATTTTTGGAATCATAAGCTACATTTTTATGCTTTTAAAATATATTGTAATTTAAATAAACTGTCACAAACTGGATAATAGATCTACTTTGATCCCTTCCTATATTGTATTTAGAATTAAATCTGTGTTTGCCTGGTGCTTCAGATAGAATCAGTATTATTTGCTGCTTGTCCATTTTTAAAATATACTTGAGAGGAAGCAAAATTTTTACTCGTGTGCACGTATTACTGACATCTGCTTAGCAGCAAAACATTTTAATGTAGTTTGTTTACAGATAATTATATTGGTTGTTGAGAAACCATAAATACAAAATAAATTTGATTGAAATTCATTGACCAGTTTTATTTTCTGCTAAGTGGTGCATTAAAATCAATTTGTGAGGAAATTAAAATAGACTCTTATTTTTGATTAGGCTTCATATATGATTTTAAGAAACAAAGATAAAACCTAATATCTTTTTTTGTTCCCTCTCTCCAACACAGTTCAATTCAAAATTTATCTTATTTATTAACATTTTCATGATATCCTAGTCAAATTACTCTGGGTAATAAACTCAGAGTGTAATAAATAACAACAAGAAAACCATATAAAATCAAGTAGTCAGTTTCTATTGTCACTAAGTGAAATAATTGAAAATCTACCTATATATGTATATAGCATCTGAGGACCAGGATGCTATATCATCGGGGTACAACTGAGAAGGTCTGCTTCCTCAAATGCACTTTATGTCAGGCTGGAATCTTAAGCAGGGGCTGTATCATTTGGTATGATTGGTTACCATGGTATTTAGAAATTTATATGTATGTCTGGCACTTTGAATTGATATCAGAAATCTATTGGTAATAGATACCGGAAATAATACCAGCAAAAATGATTTCATCTCTTAAAGTTCCTCTTTCTGACATTCTGTGAATGAGGAAGTATTACCTGCATAATTCAATTTGGATGAGAATATTTCAAACATAATATCATTTGGTTATATAGAACAATGAAATGACAATAATCCTGGGAAGAAGAAATTGACAGCTGAAGGCTGTGTTAGACTTCTGTGTCACTGCACATGAGCGAACATACAATATGTGTCATTCGGAAATGGTTGCAAAGTTGTTGCACCTATACTTCTGCAAATGATAATGTTTAGGGGACACTCAAACAATAAAGCAGGAAGTTGGATCAACCAATCAACATGCAGGACACATATCTCCATACAATATATAGTTGAGTTTTGGGAAGCGTGCGTGTCGACCCATCTGCAACCATCTACACTTGCCGAAGGAACTTACCAAGGAACTTGGAACAAGGAAAAAATCATAACATGAAGAATGTTAAAATCATTCCCTTTCCTTTTCTCTTTCGTCTTAAATTAATTATTACTTCTTAAATTAATAATTTAAACAGTAAATAATTTTAAAAAATATATTTTATGATATGAAAGAAATGTTATCTTGAGTTATATATTCATAAAATTTGGTAAACAACAGAAAACATAGTAACTAAGTAAATACAGGTAGTCCTCGAATTACAACAGTTCGCTTAGTGACCATTCAAAGTTACAACAGCACTGAAAAAAGTGAGTTATGACCATTTTTCACACTTATGACCTTTGCAGCATTCCCATGGTCATGTGATTTACATTTGGATGCTTGACAACTGACTCACATTTATGACGCTTGCATTGTCCTGGGGTCATGTGATCACCTTTTGTAACCTTTTGTCTACTTGACAAAGTAGACCATAATCTACTTCTTGGTAAGCTAGAAAAATGTGGAATCACCACCAGATGGATTTGTAGCTGGCTGGCAAACCATGGTTAGTAACAACCATGTTACTAATTTAACAACTGCAGTGATTCACTTAACAAATGTGGGAAGAAAAGTTGTAAAATGAGGCAAAACTCACTTAATACATTTTGGGCTCACTTATGGTGGTATGTTGAGGACTACCTGTATTAGACTTGTAATAGTATAAAAAGAAATGGCTTTCAAAATACTTCAGTTATCCAAAGCTTTAAAAAAAAATTCAAAATACAGCTTTTGAATAACATTTACCCTGTAGTAAATGTCTTGGGGGCACATATGGATGATCAATGGCAGCCAACTTATAAATAAAGCTAATTCGTTGCTGGTGCTTCTTGAACGATATCAATTAAATGAATTTAAAACATGATTGTTGTGACAATCAATATAGGAGCTGTAATTGGTTATGTGCCATCAAGTTTGTATTGCTTCTTAGCTATCATATAACTCTTCTCCAGGATGATTTGTGCCCAATTTTGCACTTAGGTCATCCAACAGTTCACCTAGCATCATTGTAATTCAGTCCCTTCACCTTGCTGCTGGCAGTTCCAATTCTCTATGGACTTCTTCTGGGAGCTGGGTGTTCACATAATGGGTGCAGAATAGAATATTTTGAGTCTGTACATTTGTGTCTCAATGGAAAATTCTGAGTTGATTTATTCTATGATGCTTTTCTTTTCTTGTTCTGCATAGTATCGCAGCAAAAATCAAAGAAGTAGCTGAGTACCTAACAATGAATCTGAAAACAATAAGAGATTACGAACAGCTAGGGAAGAAAGTTAAAGAATTAGGAGCGCAAGTGGTGTTTCATCTATACTTTCAACAAGAGGCCAACATCCAACAAGGGAGCAAAGGATTTTATTTATTTATTTATTTATTTATTTATTTATTTATTTATTTATTTATTTATTTATTTGTTCAACTTATATGCCGCCTTTCTCCGAAGACTCAAGGTGGCTTACAGTACATTTAAAAACCATATATAAAAACATTAAAAATTAAAAACAATTAAAACCCATTCACACCATTCATGGCTGGATCTCGCCAGATTGCAACAGTGAGATCAACGGCCCCAGGCCTGCCGGAAAAGCCAGGTCTTCACCGCTTTTTGGAAGGCCAATAAGGTGGGGATGGTCCGGATCTCAGGAGGTAACTGGTTCCAGAGAGCTGTGGCGGCTGGCTCTCTGCCCCAGAGAAGGCCCTCCCCCGTGGGCCCGCCAGCCGGCACTGTTTAGCTGACGGGACCCCGAGGAGACCAACTCTGTGGGATCTTACCAGTCACTCGGAGCTATGCGGTAGAAGGCAGTCTCGAAGATAACTTGGCCCTGAGCCATGTAGGACTTTAAAGGTAATAACCAACACCTTGAATTGTGACCGGAGACCGGAGACCAATAGGGAGCCAGTGCAGCTCATGGAGAATTGGTGTAATGTGGGTGTACCTAGGTGCACCCACAACAGCTTGTGCAGTTGCGTTCTGGACCAACTGTAGTCTCCAAACACTTTTCAAGGGTAGCTCCATGTAGAGCGCGTTGCAACAATCTAACCGTGAGGTGACAAGGGCATGAGTGACTGTGAGGAGAGCCTCCTGAGCCAAGTAGGGTCGCAATTGGTACACCAGGCGAACCTGTGCAAAGATCCTCCTAGCCACAGCTGACAGATGTTGCTCTAATCTTAGCTGTGAGTCTAGGAGGACACCCAAATTGTGAGCCCGTTCTGAGGGGGACAATTTCTCCCCCCCCCGAACCAAGGATGGACAATCAACATAGTCTTTAGGAGGCAATACCCAGAGCCGCTCAGTCTTGTCTGGGTTAAGTCTGAACCTGTTGACTCTCATCCAGACCCTCATGGCCTCCAGGCACCGGCACATCACATCCACCGCCTCACTGAATTGACGCAGGGTAGAGATATACAGCTGGGTATCATCAGCGTATTGCTGATACCTCACCCCGTATTGTCGGATGATCTCACCCAGCGGCTTCATGTAGATGTTAAATAGGAGGGGAGAGAGGACCGAGCCCTGAGGCACCTGCAAACAAGGGGCCTAGGGGTCGACCTCTGTCCTCCTACCAACACCGACTGTGACCGATCAGAGAGATAGGAGAAGAACCACCATAACACGGTGCCTCCCACTCCCAACTCCCTTAGTTGTCCCAGAAGGATACCATGGTCAATGGTA
Source organism: Pituophis catenifer annectens (assembly GCF_029215685.1). Classification (NCBI taxonomy): domain Eukaryota; kingdom Metazoa; phylum Chordata; class Lepidosauria; order Squamata; family Colubridae; genus Pituophis; species Pituophis catenifer. Next base: position 32,171,498 of record NW_027256887.1, read on the forward strand.
TCGAAAGCCACTGAGAGGTCAAGTAGCACCAAGATGGAACAATGACCTCCATCTCGGCCTCACCAGAGATCATCCATCAGTGTGACCAAGGCAGTTTTTGTGCTGTAGCCAGGCCTGAAGCCAGACTGAAAAGAGTCTAGATAATCCGTTTCCTCCAATGACCACAGGAGATGAAGTGCCACCACTTTCTCTACAACCTTTCCCAAAAAGGTTGTAGAGAAAGAGACTCCAGCAGAATTAAAGAAAGTTCTTTAATTCTGCTGGATCCAGAGAAGGCTTCTTGAGGAGGGGCCTTACAACCGCTTCCTTTAATGGTTGCAGGAAGGCCCCTTCCCTCAAGGACGCGTTAACTAAAGCCTGGAGCCAGCCTCATGTCACCTCCCTGCTGGCCAAAACCAGCCAGGAGGGGCACAGGTCCAACAAACAAGTGGAGGAACTCATCGCTCCTACAGCCTTGACTCAGGAGTCACAGGCTCAAATTCATCCCACACAATAGGACTAAGACCTGCTCCCGTCATCTCGGTCATAATTGCCCAATCAGAGTCCAGGTCCATCCTAATCTGAGCGACTTTATCCAACAGAAACTGCACAAATTCCTCAGCTCTACCCTGCAAGGGCTCCTCCACTCCCCCTGCATTAAGGAGGGAGCGAGTCATCCTAAATAGGGTGGCTGGGCACAAATCAGCGGATGCAATAAGTGCGGAACAATGCAAACATTTTGCCGCCCATATCGCCACTAAATAAGTCCTAATAAAGGCTCTTAAGAGTGTTCAGTCAAATTCGGAGTTACTGGTCCTCCAGCGTCGCTCTAGATGTTTCTTCTGGCGCTTCATCTCCTGGAGCTCCTCAGTAAACCAGGGAGCTTTCCTGGATCCACCGCCATGGAGAGGCCGCAAAGGCGCCATCCGGTCCAGTGCCCCAGATGCCGCCCTATTCCAGGCAGCAACCAGAGACTCAGTCGGACTGTGGACAAATGAGTCAGGTATCTCCCCAAGCTCCTTCTGGAACCTTCAGGGTCCATTAGGTGCCTGGGGCAGAACCACTTAATCAGCTCCGCCTCCCTGCGATGGAGGAGTAGTGTCCTGAAGTTTAACCTCAGCAGGAAATGATTTGACCACGACAAGGGAGAAGCATCTCCTTAATTCCAGATCATATCTCCACTGCCCCGAGAGAAACACCAGGTCAAGTGTGTGTCCCCCCCTATGAGTCGGATCCTGAATTACTTGGGTCAGGTCCATGGTTGTCATGGAAGCCATGAACTCCTGAGCCGCATCTGAGGATTCGCCAAGTGACGGCAAATTAAAGTCCCCCAGTACCATAAGCCTGGAGAACTCCACCGCCAGCCCAGCTACCGCCTCTAGCAGCACAGGCAGGGCTGTTGTAATGCAGCTGGGAGGCAGGTACGTCAGCAACAAGCCCAACTGAACCCCTGAGTCCAACCTCAAGAGAAGAGACTCACACCCAACAATCTCAGGGGCAGGGATCCTGCGAGGGTAAAGACTTTTCCGGACAATAGCTGCCACTCCTCCACCCCTTCCCTTTAGTCGCGGCTGATGCAATATCTGGAACCCGTCTGGGCACATCTCTGAGAGGGGCACACCTCCCTCCTGGCCCAGCCAGGTCTCAGTTATGCATGCCAGGTCAGTCCCCTCCTCCAGGATTAAGTCTCCAACGAGGGGGGGCTTGTTGACAACAGACCTGGCATTAAACAGCAACAGCCTGAGGCCAGGGCCCTGACATCCAGAGTCACCAGGTATACGAGGCGAGCCTGGTGAACCAGAACCAGAGGGGCCGGAACAAGTAATCGCTTTGAGACAGCGAGTCCTAGTTCCCCGAGAGTGGCCTACCCCTCTGCTCCCACCATATCTACCTCTCCCTGTCATAACCGCAATGCTCCAGCTCTCTAATACCCTAGAGCTCCCCTCCCCCACCTCAACGGCCCCCCTCCTCTCTGACAGGCAACGCACCCCACTCACACTGAGCCGGGGGTCGTATCTGAGCCCCCATCTGCTTCTGTTTGCACACTTAGCAGAGGGGGCTCCATTCTTGCCCCTGGCTCCCTCATTCTCCCCAAATTCATCCACTCCAAACCCACTCCTTCCATCCAATCCATCCCGACACACTCACACATACACACACATGCACCCTCCCCAAGGTAAAATTAATAAAATTAATATCTCAAGCAGAAAGGTGTCAAGTAAGTTCAAACAAAAAATTAAAACAACTCTAAAACTGCTCTGGAGACTCCGCAGATGGTTTGTGAGGAGCCACGTATTGAGGTATCCCAGTTATTTGTCTTTCAAATGCTCCTCCTGGTTGAAGTCCTGCTTTTCTCTCCACCAGTACAGTCTAAGGAGCCACGACTTGGCTCTATTTAAGAACATTGCACAGGGAATAAATCCTGGTTCTCTCCGAAGAGAGTCTCTAGCCCTGGATGTCTGTTTTACCAGCGACATGGAAAGTGAAAATTAAAGTCAGTTTGGCTGAAAGTTTTCCCAGAAAGGGCTCAACGACTGCAAAGAATGCTAATTAACTTAGTGGGTTTCTCTGCGTCTGCTTTCAGCTTTCAGCTTGATTAGTAATGTTTCAAATCCTGAAGTTGCTGACTCATTCTTCAAATAAACCATAACTGAGCTTGTCCATAGATTAAGGGTCTTAATCTATGGATTTACAGGCTTACGGTTGTTCCGGCCGTTGGTTTCTTTCCTCCCTGAGCTGCCCCAGCCAGCCAGCCCGCCTGGTGGAGCTGAGGTAACAAACAACCTTGGGTGGTGAAAAGGGCTCTAGGACCCAGGGGAACATGGGCAGCCAAGCTCAGGGAGCCAGACTGCAAATTCCTCTCCATAGCTCGGTTGGCTTGTTATTTCCTCTTAGTTATTGTTGTTGCTTTGACTGCTTCCTTCGTTTGCCTTCGTTTGCCTTCTCCTCCCTTCTCTCCAAATGTAAAGATAAAAAGGTGGCAAGCACAGTGAAGCAGGGGGTCTTGTTCTCCTTTAGACTCCTTTAGACTCTCTTTGAAGTCTTTGGTTGATCAGATTGAGTTCATGTAAGTGGGAAATGAGTTCCCAAACACAATCATGCCCAAAGGCCAAAACTTATTATTTCCTGGTTATTGTATTATTTATTTGTTATTTAATAATAAATATATTATCTATTGGTTATTGTAAGGATGATAGAAGGATTTAAGACTCTATACCAGAGGTCTTCAAACTTGGCAGTTTCAAGACTTGTGGACCTCAACTCCTAGAATTCTCCAGCCAGCTATGCTATGTTATGCTGGCTGGAGAATTCTGCGATTTGAAGTCCACAAGTCCCAAAGCTGCCACGTTTGGGGATCCCTACTCTATACACACAATTTGCATTCCAGTTCCTATTAGAAGAGGCAAGAATTGCTGTTGGTTTGTGAGAGAAGACAGGCTACCTACAAAATGCCCAGCTCTTGTGCTGCCCTGCCCATTTAAGGCCCCTAGCCAGCATAGCAACTCATTTAGAAATGAACCACTGGCTTAAAAACTGGTGTCATCCACAAAACTTCGGCTTCCTAGACCATGGTCTGCATTACTTAGATGAAGGACTACTGGCAAGGGATGGACCGCACCTCACAAGAACTGGAAAAAATATATTCAGAAAATGACTGGCTCATCTTATCAGAAAGGCTTTAAACTAAAATTGCAGAGGGAGGGGGGGGGGGAATCTTCACGACCTTTAGAATCTAATTCCAAGAAAAAACCATAAGGAGGAGGTATCCATAATCACATAAAGAGGAGGTAAAGAGAAAGAAGAAATAAAAAAGAAAAACATAATGAAGTAGAGAGTGATGGAAAGGATGGAAATCCCAGTTACAAAATAGGAGATACAAGAAACATACTCAAGGCCCATAAAGGACTCAAATGCCTATACACTAACATTCAAATTTATGGAAAAAACAGGGTGAACCTGAAGTATTAGTACATGAAGGCAGATATGATATAGTTGCCATTACTGAAACTTGGTGGGATGAAACTGGAAGGTACTGATGGAACAATACAAACTGTTCAAAAGAAACAGACTTAACAAAAGAAGGGGTAGAGTTTCATTATATATATTCTTTATATAATATAAAGATCACTACTATACTGGACCTAATTCTTACTAATAGAGAAGAAATGATAGAGGGAGTTGAACTTGTGGGAGAGTTCCATATAATATTGAAATTCAATATAATGGAAACCAATCAGTGGTGAAATCTAAAATTTGTTACTACCGGTTCTGTGGGCGTGGCTTGGTGTGTGGGGGTAATGTGACTGGGTGGGCGTGGCCATTTTTTTTTACTTTTAAAACCATTTTTTACATGTAAAACCATGTAAAAAAATGCTTTCAAAAGGCTCTGACGATCCCAGCTGAGTTGTCTGATTGTCAGAGGGTTTATAAAAAACCCTCTGCCAATCAGGCAACTCAGCTGGATCGTCAGAGCTTGAATCGTCAGAGCCATTTAAAAGAAAAAAACTTTTTTTCTTTTAAATGGCTCTGACAATCCCAGCTGAGTTGCCTGATCGGCAGGCAACTCAGCTGGGATCGTCAGAGCTTGGCTCGTCAGAGGCATTTAAAAGAAAAAAAGCCTCAGCTGGGCATGGGGGGGCGGGGACAGGGATTTTTGCTACCGGTTCTCGCCCGAGCCGAGCCGAACCGGGAGCATTTCACCCCTGAAACCGATGCAATAGAATATTATCCAACCAGTGTCTTAAACTTTAAAACAGCTGATTTTAACAAACTCAGAGACAGCTTAAACAAAATTTCATGGATAAAACTCTTAAAGGGGAAAACAACTCAAGAAGTGTGGACAACACTGAAAAATAAGATCATAAAAGCAACACAATACTATATAAATAACAAGAAAAAATGTCAAGGAAACAGTCCACTAAAGAGAGAAGATGGCAAGTAACAGGCAGTAGAGAGAAAGCAGAGCCACTTAACTCATTCTTTGCATCAGTCTTCACACAAAAAGAAACTATAGCCTAACCTACCAAAAACATATCTGTAAAAAACAGACTAGAAATAAAAATTAAAATGAGCAAGAAAATGGGGAGAGGAGGAGGGAAAACAGACCCAGGAAACTACAGAACAATCAGCCTAAAACCAATACCTGGGAATATACTGAAAAAATAATTTAAAAACAGATTTGTGAACATCTAGAAACAAAATTATAACTAGTAGCCAGCACAGATTTGTTAAGAACAGATCATGCCAAACCAATCTTATTTCACTCTTTGACAAAGTGACTAAATTAGTAGATCAGCAAAATGTTGTGGACATAGTATACTAAGACTTTAGCAAGGCATTTGACAAAGTAGACCACACAACCCACTTATTGGGAAGCTAGGAAAGTTGGGATAGATAGCATCACCACCACCTAAGGTACAAGTACAGATTAGGTGACATCTGGCTCAAAAACTGTGAGTGGGACAGTTTAACAGATTAACAGAGTTGGAAGGGTCATCTAGTCCAAACCCCCACCCAAGCAGACCCTACACTATTTCTAACAGGTGGCAGTCCAGTCTCTTCTTGAAAGCTTCCAATGATGAAGCTCCCACAACTTCTGAAGGCAAGCTGTTTCACTGTCAGAAAATTTCTCCTCATTTCTAGGTTGAATCTCTTCTTGTTCAGTTTTCATCCATTATTCCTTGTCTGGCCTTCAGGCACTTTGGGAAATAGTTTGACCTCCTCCTCTCTGTGGCAGCCCCTCAAATATTGGAACACTGCTATCATGTCTCCCCTGGTTCTTCTCTTCGCTAGACTAGTCATGCCCAGTTCCTGCAACCGTTCATTGTATGTTTCAGCCTCCAGTCCCCTAATCTTGGTTGCTCTTCTCTGCACTCTTTCTAGAGTCTCAACATCTTTTTTATAGTGTGGTGATCAAAACTGGATGCAATACTCTAGGTGTGGTCTTACTATGGCTTTATAGAATGGAATTAGTATCTCACTTATCTTGATTGTATCCCTCTGATAATGCAATTTAGGATTGCACTGGCTTTTTTGGCTGCTGATGCTGCACACTGATCATGTCTCTTCAAGCCTTTTTCTCCACACACTTAAGAGTGTCCAAGTGGAAGGTCCTGAGGTGGGATGAAAGGAAAACACTAATTTGAGAATAGAACATCTAAAGCCATTTTAGCCTATCTGTGCTTGTAGTCTATATCTATGTATGTATCTATATATTTATATATCTGTATCTGTATCTCCATCTTTATATCTATATCATCCATCTGTCTATCTAATCTGCACACACATGCAGAATATACTGTAAGAATGTTAGCAATAATTGTTGCTAGGAACAGGAGGAAATTTGAGAAATGTCCCATTAATAAATTGTATGGATATATTGGTATATATTAAGAATGAGTTGAATTGAAGCAAACCTAAGTATAAGAATAAAAGTATAATGCAATATGTTTATTATTGGGATATCCTATTGCTGACAATTAAAACTCCAATTATACTATAGCAACAACATTGTCAAGATTGAATCGCTTTGCTTCTTTCAAACCTTAACCTTTCAACCTTGCCAATGAACTGTGGGGAGGGAAGGGGGAAATGAAATGCAGAGAAGGTGAGAACACGGAAACTATCAAGGTCACTGCTGCAGGTGCTTGAGAAAGAGATGAAGTGTTCCCATAACAAAAGTACGTCTCATGATTGGACAATATGATCACCCAGGGATGGGGAGAAAGGAAAGCTATTGTTTAACTTGGCAAGCATTTGTGCAGAAAAACCAGAGCTGGTTTTGTTTCTTTAGTACCAATATGGTGCATCCAATAAAGTTTTATTTTTGGGAATTCAAATCTCCTGAGAGTGTTTCCTTGTTTTGGGTTCACTAGTTGGACAGTTGACACAGATATTTGAATAATGCAAACAGAAATATAGCTAAGATGAAGCCTGAGAATCAGATGAAAGAAGGCTCTCTGAGAAAATACTGTACCATCAACTTTGTATTCTGCAACTTATAACTATGCCTGACAATAAGCAAGGTCTTGTTTTAACAGCCATCCCGGAAAACTACCAAGGGGGCTGAACAAATAATGTCTGATCAAGACAGCGACCAGGACCAGATGGGAGCTGTCAACTCAGCAGCTTCGTCACACCACCTGGGGGGGGGGGAGCCTCAGACTGGAAGACTGGCTAATTTATGGCTGGAAGAAGAATCGGAGCAAGCCAGATGGTCGCTGGGAGTGGGAGTATGCCTATCCTGCTGAGAAGGAGGGGGAACGCCTCAGCGATGAACCGGAGGCTGCTGCTTGTGGGGGAGAGAGAGAGCAAGCTGGGGAAGGAACAGCTCAAGCTTCTGGAACTCAGGTGGGTGATGCAGCAGCCCAGGGGCCCCCGGCAAGACAGGCACTTTGCCAGAGGCAAAGAAAGGCAAAATTTCCCCCGATATCAGAAAAGTTCGGAGGAGACCTGAAGAAATTGGGATTTTTCCTGACCCAAGTGTGGACCCATATGCAGGACTGGGGAGAGGACCTCTCAGATGCCACACACGTGAGGTGCATTACCAAAGGCCCTAGAGGGGGTAGCAGCTGAATGGATGGTGGGGCTCCACAATAATAACTTCCTCTTGCTGGGAAATTATGATCAATTTATAACGCCCTCAGAATGTGGTTTGAGGACCTCTTAGCCGAGTGAAAAGCGAGAATCAGAATGAAGGGCATTCACCAGGGCCGGAGATTGGTGGTGGAGTACACCCAGGAGTTCCGCGAATTGGCACCCTACATGAGAAGGTGGTCAGAAGTGGCCCTACTAGAGAATTACAAAGATGAGTTGAATGAGGACGTCTACAAAGATTGCCATTTACGGGGGGCACCTGACGACCTGCAGAACTGGTACGTGTTGGCAGTGGATGTGGAGATCAACCTGGCCCAAAGCCATCTCCATGGTGGGTGCACTTGAGATCAGCCACCCTCCTCATTCCACAAGGGGGCACCAAAGGCAGCAGTGGGGAAGGCAGGGCCCAAGCCAAAATCCTCCATGTGTTTCAAATGTGGGAAGGAGAGGCACCAAGTCGCTGAGTGCTTCTCCAAGCCAGCGCCCAAGGCAACTGCTACCAAAGGAAAGAAGGCTGATAAAACACCCGCGAAAGCCCGCGAGACGGCCCTGAAAGGAGAAGTTGTTGAGTTCGCTCCCCTGAAACAAGATGAGTTGGGAACTCCGACAGACCGACACCGATTCCAATGACGACAACCTGATGAGTCAGAAAGGGGGCCCCATGACCATCCCAGTAGAACTAAGAGTACCATCCACCGGGGCCCATGGCCAGATGCCAGCCCTCCTAGATTCTGGATGCACCAGGTGCGTAATCAGCCCAGACATGGTTGAACATATGGGTCTAAGACTAAAAGCGATGAAAAGGCCCATCGCATTCTGTCAGCTAGACAGATCGGTGGCAGGAGGGGGCCCAGCCCATTTTATGACTGAGCCAATCGAGATGCAAATGGGGGATCACCTGGAGACTCTTAGTTTTATTGTGGCCCCGGGCATGGAACGGCCCCTCATACTTGGACTGCCTTGGCTTCATAAATAGTATGTATAGTATAGTTTATTGAATAGCCCGAAGGCCTTTTCAAACAAAACAGGAAAGAAAAAGGGAAAAAGATAAAACAGTTACAAAAATAGCAATCTAAAAATATATGATAGATGACATTAAAATTTTATTGTGGCCCCGGGCGTGGAACGGCCCCTCATACTTGGACTGCCTTGGCTCCATAAATAGAACCTGCACATAAACTGGAGAATGGGAGTTTTGCACATCCACTCTAAAAAAGCAGGGAAGGAAGGGGAGGAAACCCACTTCATGGACGGAGTGAGAAACGAGGGGGCGGCAATGGCAACTGACCACATTACAGGGAAGGAAAATATCCCAAAGGAGTATTGGGACCTCCGGGAGGTTTTCAACGAGAAGGCATCAGATGTGCTGCCCCCCCACCGGCCAACTGACTGTACCATTGAAATACTTCCTGGAATAAAACTCCCTAAGCCAAAAATCTACCCCATGACCCCCCCGGAGCTGGGGGAACTACAAGACTTTATTGACAAAAACCTAAAATGGGGTTTTATCCAACCAGCTAGGCCGTGGGTGGCAGCGCCGGTACTTTTCCCGGAGAAGAAGGATGGGTTGTTTCACTTGGTGGTTGACTACAAAAACCTTAATGCCATTTGCATAGAAAATGTCTACCCCCTGCCGCTCATGAAGGACATGCTAGCCTACCTAGGCAAGGGGAAAATTTTCACCAAACTGGACTTACGGGAGGCCTATTATAGAGTTCGGATTAAGGAAGGGGATGAATGGAAAATAGCTTTTAACTGCCTGCTAGGATGTTTCCAGTTTCAGGTGCTCCCTTTCGGACTGCAAGGAGCCCCTGCTGTGTTCATGCAATTAATTAACGAAGTGCTGCATGAACACAAATGGGTTCTGGTCTACTTGGATGACATTCTTATCTACACCGAGAATATAGACGACCATGTAAAGTTGGTGAGGACCATCCTGAAAAAACTTAGGGCTGAACTGTATGCCAAACTATCGAAGTGCGAATTTCACCAAACACAATTGATTATCTGGGGTACTGCATCTCACATGAGGGAATAGAGATGGATCTGGAAAAGGTCCGGGCAGTTTTGGAATGGGCCCCACCCCGCACCCGCAAACAACTACAGAGCTTCCTGAGATTTGCTAACTTCTATAGACAGTTCATCCCCTCGTTCGCCAAAATCGCATTACCAATTACAAATCTTTTGAAAACAAAAGGAGAAGTGAGACCAAAGCCCTCCTGGCCACTCGAATGGACTATGGACTATCAGGCGGCATTTGTGAAACTAAAATGGCTGTTTGCTGCTGAACCGGTCCTTAAACATCCTGACATGGAAGCTGACGCCAGCGACGTAGCCATCGGAACAGTGTTACTACAAGCGAATGCAGAAAGAAAGCTGCAACCCTGTGCCTATACCTCTCGTAAACTATCAGAGACTGAGAGGAGATGGGCCATATGGGAGAAGGAGGCTTTTGCAGTTCCTTGGGCACTGCTAACATGGAGACAATTCCTTGAAGGAGCTAAGCACCCGTTTGAGATGTGGACTGACCACAAAAACTTAGAAGCTTTGAAAATGCCACGAAAACTGTCCCCAAAACAAATCCACTGGGCTCAACACTTCAAACGATTTAATTTCTCCCTGCGCTACCTTCCTGGAGGGAAGAACTTCATGGCAGATACCCTTTCAAGACTGCCACAATACAATAGTGTTAGAGAGGAGGTGATTCAGCCAATTATCCCCTCAATACAACTGGCGGCACCAGTAGTTACTAGAGCCCAGGCAAAAACAGATCCAACTTTGTCGGATGACTTGACTAAGCAGCTACAAGAAGCTCTAAAGACCGACGAGTGATTTATGGCCCATTCAAATGAGTGTACACTTCGGGAAGGACTTGCTTGAGTGGGAGCCAAGCTGTATGTTCCTGCCAGTCTGAGAGCAACAGTTTTACAGCACACCCATGATGACAAAGTTGCCGGGCATTTTGGGTTCGTGAAGACATTATATCTAGTTAAGCAGCAGTTCTGATGGCCCACACTAGAAAAGGACATAGAGGCATATGTGGCCAGCTGTCCCGTGTGTGCTTTGGCCAAGAGACCTCCTGGGAAGCCACCTGGATTGCTTCAGAGTGTTGCCAGATCGGGTGCCCCATGGAAGGAAATATCCATGGATTTTATTGTAGAATTGCCCGAAAGTGGGGGGAACACAATTATTTGGGTGGTTACTGATTTGTTTTTCTAAACAAGTGCATTTCATCCCATGTCCCAAGTTCCCTTCTGCAAAAACACTTGCAAAAATGTTTGTCCAACATGCATACAGGTTACATGGAGCTCCAGAGTGGATAATTTCGGATAGAGAAGTTCAATTTACCTCCCATTTTTGGAAAGAGTTCCTAGGGTTGTTAGGCTCTGCCCAAGGGTTAAGCTCTGCCCACCACCCCCAGACTAATGGGCAGGGGTGAAATCTAAAATTTTTTGCTACTGGTTCTGTGGGCATTAATGGGTGTGGCTTAGTGGTCAGGTGACTGGGTGGGTATGGCTTGTCGGTCAGGTGGGTGTGGCCAAGTTGATGTCACTTCTTTGCCCTTTTTTAACCTTTTTTAAACACAACACAACACAACTGGCTCACCCACAATGTAAAAGCAGCTGTGCTAGACCCAAAATGGCCCCTGCAACAAGCAAGAACCTCACACAGGCAAAAAAAAGCCCAAAAAACCAACTTTCACACTTTACACACACACAACACAACACAACACAACACAACACAACACAACACAACACAACACAACACAACACAACTGGTTCACCCACAATGTAAAAGCAGCTGTTCTAGACCCAAAATGGCCCCTGCAACAAGCAGGAACCTCACACAGCCACAAAAAGTCAAAAAAACCAACTTTCATACTTTACACACACAAAATTCCACATAGAGCTTTGTGAAATTTTGGGTGTTTGTGTAGTTAGAGTGAAACACTACAGAAACACACTAAATCTCAGAAAGCTGCACAAATATTATTTTTTTTTATTTTTATTTTTATATAAAAGCAGCTAAATTTAAAACTTCCTAAACTTTAAATGGCTAGGTCTAAAAAAAGAACTAAAAAAAAACCAATTAACTATTTTTTTTAAAGCTCCCAAAGGGGAAAAAAACTTACAGGCAGGCAGGCAGGCAGGCAGGCAGGCAGAAAGAGCTGCTCACCGATGAGCTTGATTGCAGGCAGGGAGATTCAGTTGCTTGCTGATGCAATGGATTGCAGGGATTACAGCAAGCAAAGCAAGGCAGGTGGTGTGAAGGTAAGCAAGCTGGAGGCTGGGCGGGGGGAAGGGATTTTTGCTACCGGTTCTCCGAACTGCCAGCCGCCATCGCTACCTACTCGCCTGAGCCGGTCCGAACTGGGAGCATTTCACCCCTGCTAATGGGGCTTGTGAGAGAACCAATTCCATGTTAGAACAATATCTGAGATGTTACATAAATTATCAGCAAGATAACTGGGCAGATTTACTGCCTTTGCAGAGGTGGCCTATAATAAATCCATACATAGCAGCACGGGGTTTAACCCTTTCAAGGTGGCCTCTGGCCAAGATTTTGTGCCCATTCCAGAGTTGCCTTAGGAAAACCCACAAATCCCCTCCTTGGTTGATTGGATCAAACAGTTACGTGGCACTTAGTCAGTAACACGTAAGGCACTGGATGAAGCACATCGGGCTCATAAAGCCCAGGCCAATAAGAAGAGGGTTCAAGGACAGACTTATAAAGTTGGTGATATGGTTTACCTTTCCACCAAATACTTGCAAACTACCCAAAAGTCTAAAAAGCTTGGTCCCAAGTATGTGGGTCCTTTTCTGATAGTTCGGATCATTAACCCAGTCACAGCACAATTGGAGTTACCAAAAAATTTGCAGCGAATTCATCCGGTGTTTCATGTCAGTTTGCTGAAACCGGAGCATTTGTCCCCTTTACGTCCAGACCAAGAACCTCTTCCTGTCCCCATACTAATTGAGGGGGAACAGCATTTTGAGGTCAAGGAAATCTTAGACTCTAGAAAGCATTGTGGTAAGGTGCAGTATTTGGTGGCCTGGAAACATTTCTCATTATCTAAGGCTGAATGGGTAAATAAACGAGATGTTCGAGCTCCAAGGAAAGTACACTTGTTTCACTCCAAATATCCTGATAAACCTTAATCTGTTTTTATGTCATGCTTTATTTCTGTGATCATCTGTTTTATGTCATTTTGATTTCTTGTAGAAATAATGCCTCTTCTGCAGGAGGGCCGAATGTCAGCCTCCGCTCTTTCATTGCTTACTTGCTCGGCTGCCATGAAACAGGGGGAGGGGGGAGCTATTGGAATTCTTGGGAGGGGGGAAATGAGCTAGAGGAGAAGGAAAGAAAACCTTTGCTGCAGTGTTTTCTTTGAAACTGATAACGTCTCAAGGTCAACAGTTGTGGCATAGCAAGAGGATGACACTGCAGACGTTTGCACCCACATGACCCCTGGAGAACCTGTGGATTAGATGATTTACGCTGGACAGTTGGGGGGGATGCTTTCTATATGTGATTTTCATGCCTATGCTTCAGACCTTGCTTTTCTTTGGTTGCATTCAGTTCTCACTCAGTAAAAGTACCTTTCTCTATGAAAATGGAGTCGGGGTTTTTCTTTTTTGAGTGTTGAAAGGAGGCATGCCTGACACCTACTTTCATTTCAATAAATATTGCTATTAAGAACTTTGAGATACATGGGGAAAAGTTCAATTACCTGATAACTACTTGCCACTAGAGCATCAAAAAGCCCAGCAGAAGGAAGTGATTACGGAATATAGTTCAGCCCACTACCATGATCAAAATGTCAGAAATCTGGTATTTTTCTTAAATCAGGATGAGGGGTGAAATTTGACCAGATTGGACCGGATCAGGAAAACCAGTAGAGACAATTTGAATTGGTTCATCAAACCGGTAAAAATCACCCCTGGTTGGCCCCTCCTACGCCTGCCCGGTCACCCAAATGTGCTCACCCCTTCTGGCCACTTGCCTCTTCTGGCCATTCACCCCACCCATCCACCCCCACCCTATATATGTTGCCTTTGCCATGTGGCCCAGCTAATCACCTCGCCAGTCGCCTCGCCTGCTCAGCTCACCAAAGGTAAGCAAATGGCATCCGCTCACCCTTTGCCTTGGGTTGGGGGCTGTAGCCCAGGGATTCCCAAGGCCCCAGAGCTGCTGCCTCCCTCCACCAGCCATTCCCCAGCTCCGGCCTTGCTCTGGAGCCGCCACTCGCTCACCGCCTGCTGCCTGCTCTCCCTTCATCATGCAATGTATCCTTACCTTCCTCCCGTTGCTGGCTGCCAGGGAAGGCAAGCCAGGGCTGAGCCGTCACCACTGGGCTCCCTGCCAGCCCACATCTCACCCTTGTCGCAAGATGCCTGCAGCCGCCACCTCTTTTTTTTGGTGCGCCAGAAGGCGCTTCTTGTGCCAAAAGATGCAGTGGCTGCAGGCTTCTTGCAGCAAAAATTACCAGAGCTGCTCCGCTTCTTGAATGCGCCACTGCCATCACCACCCTGTTCCATGCGCCGGCCGCACATGCACACACCATTTATTTATTCATTTGTCATTCAGCAGCAGCAGCAGGCAACAGTGTGCATGTGTGTGGCCGGTGCATGGAACAGGGCGGCGATGGTGGCAGCACGTTCAAGAAGTGGAGTGGCTTCAGTAATTTTTGCCGCAAGAAACCTGCAGCCACCGCATCTTTCGGTGCAAGAAGCGCCTCCAGGTGCACTGAAAAAAAGAGACGGTGGCTGCAGGCATCTCATGAGAAAAGGAAAATAGGTAGAATAGAAATTGTTTTTTTTCCCTACCGGGTTCTGTGGGCATTACTTGGGGGGGGGGTCATGTGACTGAATGGGTGTGGCTATGAGTGACGTCGAGCTTGCCATACCCACTCAGTCACAGGATACCCTCACCAAGCCACGGCCACAGAATCAGTAGGGAAAAAATTTGAATTTCACCACTGATCAGGGCCTAGAAATTTCAGCTACACTCCAGAGAAGGAATTATTGATTTCAAAATTTTCAAATGGTGCCTTTTCACTGAATGGCAGTGGATGAGCCTTGTCCAATATATCATATATAGTACTGTGTTACCCCAATAATAAGACCCTGTCTTATATTTTTTTGAATCCTGAAATAAGTGCTTGGCCTTATTGCCATGCGCTCAAAAGCCCAATTGGGCTTATTATCAGGGGATGTCTTATTTTGTGGAAAACAGGGTATCTTAATTAATCAAAGCCTCTGCAATTCCAGACTAAACAATGGGGCCCAATAGTATACAATAAGTAAAGGAAAACAATCCTTCAGCCCATTTTAATGATGCTAGCAGCTGCACTCAGATTCTCACCGTGGAATATGAATTAATTATATTTGTCTCCTCAGTGCTGTTTGCTGTGCAAAAGTTGTGACTAATCAGCACTGTATTATTGTCCTAAAGCAGGGCTGTCAAACTCCTGGCTTTTGGGCCGGATGCATCATGCACTGGCCACACCCACACCCAGTTTAGCAAAGGGGGGAAAAGTCCCAATACATCACAAGACCCTGCTGTGATGATGTGAGTTTGACACCCCTGTCCTAAAGAGTGAAAAGCAATCATTTTATGACTACAGATTACAATAAGGCTGCATATGTCATGGCTGCCTGGAGAGACTGCAGTGAAGGTGGAGAACAAAAAATGCCCTCCTGCTCGTCTACAATAGACTGTTCTTGGGGGACAAATGTCCATCCAATAATTCCACATTAGTTTAATTACAATGTTCTATAATGATACAGCATAATTTTTCTGGGTGTGTTGGGATGTACATTTATTGCCATTTGTCCTTTCAGAATTTCACCCACATGCTGATTAAAGTGTGTATACCTACTATACTATACCTCTTATTAATTTCCTCCTGCTTTGCACTTTCTAGATAATAGAACATTTTATATTTCCATTTATAAGAACTTCATGCCTTATTTTCTCTCTTTCTCCTGTCTATAATTCTGGCTCAGTTTCCCAGTCCTCAGTTCACCTTTAAAAACTTTTGGAAGTGGACTCATGCTGGTTTGACATAATGCAATAGATATAATAGTGCAGATTATTTTCTTCCTTCAAGGAAACATATATATATATATTCATTCATATTCCCGAAGGAAGAAAATGTAACATTTATAACAATAATATTCAGGTTTTCAATATACTTAATTATTAATATAATTAACGAGTGAAGGTAAAGACATATGTGTCTGAGGATAATGTTGCAGGATCCAATCAGGGTCAATCACTGGGACCAGAGATTTAGTCTTCTGAGCTTTTTGATTTCTGCTGGAGCCCTCCTGTAATATAATTAATGCATATGTTCATCTGAATGTCCAGAAAAATAGCAAAATACCTCACAAAGATTCTTCTGACATCTTAGTCAATATGTTTATCACAGCATAAAATTTCATAGATTTCAATCAACTTGATCAGAAACCAAGGTACCTTTATTTTTTAAAAACAAATAAACATGGTTACCCCTTCTGAAAGAAGAATGGGTAGGTGGTGATTTTTCATTGAAAATAACTTGGAAGAAAATTGTGAAAATATTATTATTCCTTTCTGTAAAGAAGAAACTACAGTCCATATGTTGTGGAATGAAAGGACCAAGCAACATTCCCGGGTCAGCCAGAGACAGTTTTATTGCGCAGGGTTCAGAGCCAGTTTTGTACCTGAAGCTTTGAACCAGGAGAGAACTCTGATACAACGGTTTTTATACATTTCTAAGACAAAGGATTCAGTGAGATCATACATTTTCCATATATGGTTAACATGAGATCATACATCCGATTTTCCCTATATGGTTACATACATTGGATAATATATTCATCTAATTACTTAAACCATTAATTTTAGTTTATAAAATTATCTTAGCCACACAACTTTTCCTAAGTGCTTGTAGTTGTTAATGGGAGAGTTACTGCTGTCCTTGGGTAAATTTATTGGATTAAGTAACTCTTTGTAACATATAGGTCTTTGTGTCATTCACAGTGAGGTCACTCAGATGTTTTCTATATGGCTGTCTTTTCATGACATCTAGGTTTCATCAGAAGATATATTACCACTTAATGAGGTTTAATTGTTTGTTAATGTAATCTCCAACAAGCACTTTCCTCTCTTATAATAATGTGAATAGAGAGGTTCTCTCAGAGTTCATGTATCCAAGCACATCTTCCCCCTATAACAATGTGAATAGAGAGGGTCCTCCAGAGCCCATATATCTGACTCTGTATGATTCCTATTTTATTCACATTATTTCTTTTATCTACATTACATATTTGGAGAAACCCAAAAAAGAAACGCTTTCTTTAGGAATTAAGTGTCCTATAGGGAAAAATAGTCTCAGTTAAAAGTGACATAAAGGCTTTATCTGGGAACATTGCTTTGAAGATATATGGAGAACACCTAACTGGGATAGGCTGTGGTGAATGTGGTGAAAAAATAGGAAAAGTGTAAGCCAAGCAGTGGAGAAGCATGAGTCAACACTTCAAAGTGTTGTTGGATAAAGTTTGATAAAACAACAGAAGATATATTACTGGAATTGTTGGAATATATGTTTGGGATGCTTATGTTTACCCAGGCAACTTGGGAAAAAAGAGTCTGATGATACTCTATCAGGGTAGAGGTTCCCCGACCTCCGATCTGTGGACCAACACTGGTCCATGGAATGCTAGTGCGCATGAGCACACACACACACACACACACACACACACACACACACACACACGTGTGTGTGTGTGTGTGTCTCCTTCCCCCACCCAGAAAAAAACAGGATTCAGAAACGTGAACCAGGAAACCCAGGGAGGGACTCCCCTCTGGACTTGGGGGAGTGGAGAGAGAGGGGGTGGGTGGGGGGGGGGCTACCGGTCTGAGAACTTGGTGAGTTCTGCAGCTGCTGCGTTTTATGCCTGTTGCCTCCAACCAAGGCCCTTTGCTTCCTCATGGAAAATGCTCCAAAGCGGGTGGGGAGGCAAAGAGCTAGTCAACATCACAGAGTGATACAAACTGCGAGGAGAAAGGAGAACTTGCCGAGGCGGGGAAAGGCAAATTTAGAAGCTGTTGGTATTTATTTTTCTTCTTAACTTTGCAGCGAAGGTGGATAGAATAGCTCAGACTGGACGTTGAATATAACATCGTGAGGAAACATCAAAACAAAATTTTTGCAGCTGTTAACTCTTTGTTACCCAGGCTCTCCCGAAGGGAGAAACCGGAAGTGCAGCCATAAATGACAACGCACATTTGAAGCTTGACAGCAGGAACGATTTTGAGTTGCTCTGAGCTGCGGTGCTTTTCTTCGAACAGTATTCTGTTTATTAAGATTTAACTGTCCCTTGGATCTGTTGGAGACTTCCTTGCAATTAATTAACTGAACTATTTTGTCACATGGAAGAATTTTTTTGATTGTGGTAGTACTCAATTAAATAATAAGAGTAATCAATTTTTTAAAAAAATATATTACTGATTATTGAAATATTATTGATAGGCCTTGATATTAATTACTAATAACTACTAATATTACCTTATTTATTAGTCTATAATTCCATAATCACCCCTTTATTTATATCTTTATCTATAGCTCCCTGTTGCTATTAAATTGATACCTATATTTACATTTATCTTAGATTATATAGAATTAAAATATATAGAATATATTTACATATATAAAATTAAATTATTGATTAGATTTAATGAACTTAATAAGTGTGCAATAGCACGATTGGGTGAATATTGAAAATTGATTATTGAAGAGTTTAAGAATTTATTAATACATACTGGTCTGGATTGGATAACTGTATTTCATTGATAGTTGTTACTGTATAATATCTAGCTAATATTTATATATAACCTTAACTAATAACAACCGAATGAACTGTTGTGAGTTGAGCTCTGAGCTGAGTGGGAAGTTGAGTAAACCCACAGTTGGATGAATCAGGTCAATCTTATTATTAGAGTGAGAATAGTGCATGACAATTTGGAAGAACATTGAGGCAATCCTGACAAATCAGAAGATAATTTTAAAAGAAATGACAAGCATTTCATCGGCAGTATTCAAAGCCGGAAAGAAAACATCATCTAATCCTGCACTAACAATGTCCTCTCTGGCCCCACAAAAATCCACTGAAGCGCTAACTAAAGCGGACAAATCAGCAATTTTACCAACCATCCAAGCGATACAGGTGACCCAATCAACAATTCAAGAAACTAGCTTTTGCTACAAGAAAAGATGACTAATAACCATGTAGAATTAAAAACTGATATCCATTCCATCGATCAGAAAATGAGTGAGATTCAGGAGTCCATTCACAACGAGGAAAAGATAAAGAAGGTTGAGACAAGGGTGGAGCAGAATGAAAGGAACCTTGACTCGATGGATCAGAAATTAATGGCCCAGAATAGGGAGTTGGAGGACTCTATTATCCAGCTTGAGATGGACCGGGCAGCCTTTTACCTTCGTTTTCAAAATGTGGTATAGGACAAGGATGAAGATTTGGGGAATGTTATGGTGGACTTAATAGCTGGAATATTACAACAGGACAAAGACGATATTATAAAAGAGCTGGATGAAATTTACAGGGTCCAAACCAACTATGCCAGGAGGAACAAGCTCCCTCGAGAAGTCCATGTCAGATTCGCCCGGAAGAAAGTGAAAGATGTGTTATATAACATAGTAAGAGAAGAACCTGTAAGTTTCAAAGGTAAAGAGGTAATAGTATTGAAAGAAGTTCCAAAGAGGGTTCGAGACATGAGAAGAGATTATAGGTTCCTGGCGATTCAGCTAAACAAGAGAAGTATCCCCTTCAGATGGATCTTACCGGAGGGGATGCTCATCACCTGGCAAGGGAAAAGAATCAAGATCGATAGCCTTGTCTCCACACAAAAACTTTTGGACCAGCTGAGGGGTGCAGAGGAAGACCAAGGTAGTAAGGAGGAATTAGATATAGCCTCCCAGGAAGAAATCAACGTACAGTTAAGTAAATCCAAAGAAGGAACACCAGAGGAAAAGGAGCTAGAGGAGAAGGAAATCAAAGAAACCAAAGGAAAGAGACAAAGACCACAAAGAGCAGTAAGGGCAAATAAGAACTAGGTAGTTAGTCGGACAAATGGAAGGTTGGAAATTGCTGTCTGTCAATGTTAACGGTCTAAACAATGGAGGGAAGCGGAAGCAAATATTCTCAAAACTAGTTAAATCCAATTCGGAAATAATATGTCTCCAAGAAGTCCATATAAGGAGAGAGGAGAGGAAATATTTGGAATTTTTGAAATTTGGCAAAACCTTTACCTCTCTAGCAGAGAAAAAAAAAGGGGGAGTAGCGTTATATGTAAAGAAAGGAATTATTGCTGAATTTAAATATTCGGATGATAAAGGGAGGATATTGGCAATTGAATCAAGAGGGGCAGTATTCCAATTTTCGTATTAGCTATTTATGCTCCAAATAGGAATTTAGGAGAATTTTATAGGAAATTATGCCACAAAATAGGTGAATTGGGACATAGAAACATTTGCATTATTGGCGATTTTAATGGGGTAGTAAACCCAGAAATGGATTATAAGAGTGGGATAACGAAAAAGAACAAAAGGGAAAGTCTCCCCAAAACCTTTTTTGACTTAGTCGATGAGCACAATCTAGTAGATCTCTGGCGAGTATTACATCCGAAGGATAAGCAATTTACCTACTACTCAAGCCCTCAGAAGTCCTGTTCAAGGATTGACATGGTATGGGTCAGTAGAAGCTTGGGGTTAGAAATCAACTCGGTTGAAATCGCCCCAAATGTGTGGGCTGATCACAAGCCATTAGAGATAAAGTGGAAGAGCCCAAACAGGGTAAACGAAGGAGATGGAGATTAAATACCCATATTCTTAGAGATGTAGGGTTTACTAAAAAGCTCCAGAGAGATTTACAGTTGTTTTTTGAGGAGAATGAGAACCAGGAAACGCCCTCAACATGCGTTTGGGATACAATGAAGGCTTATTTGAGGGGATTAGTAATATCATATAATATATATAACAATAAAGAAAAAAGAAAGGCTCAGAAGGATCTGCTAATCCAGCTGGAAGAAGCAGAGAAGAGACTACAACGAGATCCCAGTGATACTGAAAAAAAAGAACAATGGATGACAATAAGACATAAATTAAACTTATTGGAACAGGAAGAATTGGCAAAAAAAAGCAAACAATCTAAACAATATTATTTTGATAATGCAAACAAGCCAGGGAGATGGTTATCGTATAAGTTAAAAAAAGAGAAGGAGAAGGGGATTATAGATTGCTTGGAGAATTAGGAAGGCAAAATATTAGAGGAAGAGGACGAGAAACTCAAGTTCGTCAGACAATATTATGAGACATTATATAGAGAGGAGGAAACCTCAATTGATACTATTAATCAATATCTCGCCAAAGGGGAACTACCACAGATAAAGGAGGAGGAAAGGGAAATGTTAAATAGAGAAATTACAATAGAGGAATTGAAGGGGGCAATATCCAAATTAAAGAGCAATAAAACCCCTGGCCCTGACGGCCTCCCAGGAGAATTGTATAAAAACCAGGAATTGGAAGAAATACTTGTACCGAAACTTCTGGCAATATGCAACGAGGCCCTGAGAGGCTCCAGGATTCCAGAATCGTGGAAGGAGGCGTTCATCACATTGGTAGAAAAAGAAGGTACCGACCCCAAACAAATAAAGAACTACAGGCCGATTTCCTTACTCAACACCGACTATAAAATATTTATGGGAATATTAGCAGATAGGATGAAGATAATACTAAATAATTGGATCCACCCCGACCAAAACGGGTTCCTTCCCGGAAGACAGATCAGAACTAATATGAGAGTGGTTATGGATGTGTTGGAGTATTATGAAATACACTCCGAGAAACAGTTGGCCTTGGTCTTTCTCGACACCCAGAAGGCGTTCGATAACCTAAATTGGGGATTTATGATCCAGCAGATTAAAAGAATGAATTTTGGGGAATGCTTTGAGAATGCGATAAAAACAATTTATGACAAGCAGAGTGCAAATATTGTACTGAATGGAGATATGACCAAAACTTTTCGGATCAGTAAAGGGGTTAGGCAAGGTTGTCCACTTTCTCCACTCTTATTTATATTAGCTCTGGAGATACTGTTAAGGAATATTAGGCAAAACAACGAAATACGCGGACTGGTAATTAGGAATGAAACCTTCAAAATTCAAGCTTTCGCTGACGATGTAGCGTTGATTATGGAGGACCTGTTAATGACTGGGCCAAAGGTATTGAAAGAGATAGACGAGTACGGGAAGTTATCTGGATTTAAATTAAATATGACAAAAACTAAAATGTTAACAAAAAATATCCTGAAAAGAGAACAGGAAATATTAATAGAAAAATTGGGCATCCAAATAGTTAAAAGGATAAAGTATTTAGGGATATGGATTACCGCTAGATGCTCGACCTTGAAGGAGGACAATTATACACCACTACTGACAAAAATCAAGCAAGATTTGGATCGTTGGGGGAAGCTACAAATATCGTTTCTAGGTAGGATAGCCACCATTAAGATGAGCATTCTCCCCAAATTAATATATTTGTTCCAAACCACTCCAATTAGCATTGACAAAAAATTCTTTTCGGATCTAAACATGACAGTAAGGAAATTCATTTGGGGAGGGAAAAAACCGAGAATTGCATTACGTTCTTTGCAAGAAAAAAGAAGTAAAGGTGGATTTGGGCTCCCAGTTTGGGAGATATATCACAGAGCTGCCAATTTAGTATGGCTATGAGAGTGGGCCACATTAAGAAACAAAAGAATTCTACAATTGGAAGGGCATGATCTGCTATGAGGCTGGCATGCCTACCTTTGGGATAAAGGAAAGGGGGCAGGGATATGTTTCCACCGACACAAAATTAGAGATACATTAATGAAGACATGGAAAGAAATTAGGCATAAACATTACTTTAAAATCCCAAAATGGATCTCTACAATGGAGGCAATGATCCACCCAAACACAATAAGCAGAGAGAAAATGTTTACGTACCAAGACATTTTAGATAACAGCGGCAACCTCAAATCTAATGAGACATTGAAAGAGCAAGGGATCCATATAGATTGGTGGCCCTATTTACAGATAAAATCCCGATACAGGAAAGATAAACAGGAAGAGGGAATAGAAGCGGGAACAAATAGCTTTGATAAGATATGGCTGGGCAATGAGAACAAACTATTAGCTAAATTATACTCCTACCTGCTCGAATATGATAGAGAAGGAGAAATACTCAAAGACCAAATGATCGCTTGGGGAAAAAATATTGATTCAAAGATAAATTTAGAAGATTGGGAAGAAATATGGAACAGCAATCTTAAATTGACAAGAGCAATAAGCTATAAGGAGAATCAGTACAAAATGCTGTATAGATGGCATTTAGCACCATCTAGAATTGCAAAGATCTATCTGAATGCAAGCCCCAAATGCTGGAAATGCGGCCACCATCAAGGTACCTTCTACCATATGTGGTGGACGTGTCCGGAAGCGAAGAAATTCTGGAAAAAAATACAAAAATGGGTCCAAGAAATATTAAACGAGGATATTAATTTTCTACCTGAAATCTATCTCCTGGGAGTGCTAAAACGGAAATTTGTTAAGGAAAAGAAATATTTGATTATTCATATTGTCACAGCTGCCAGACTCTCCTATGCCAGTTGCTGGAAAGAGAAAGGATGCCCGACTGAGGAACAGATAGTCAATAAAGTATTGGACTGTGCAGAAATGTGCAGATTAACGTATGTTTTAAATGGAAAGGAAGACTCAGAATTCTATACGATCTGGGATCTGTGGTATAGGTGGTTGAAAAATAAATGCAAAAGTTAACTCTCATTAGGACAATGTATAATTTTTAATTAATCTATAAATTATTGTTGTATTATGTGTTCAATTTTACAAGGTTTACGTATAAACTGTATAATACCTAGATAATTGATTAGATTCCATATATGTAAATATACAAGATGACTACACGTTGCCGAATCGTAGAATTTGAAATGTAATATATTCTTTACTCAATAAAATTTCATAAAAAAAAAAAAAAAAAAAAAAAGGAAAATGCTCCAAAGCAGGTGGGGAGGCAAAGAGCTAGTCAATATCACAGAGGGGGTTCTCTATCCACTCCCCCCCTGCAGCCTTTTAGCAACTATTGTCCCACCTTGCTTCCCCCTCCCCTTAAAACCAGGCTAGGGAAAAAAGCCAGGAGGGGGGAAATCTAAGGGGGAGGGAAGAAGAGACCCAGGCAGATCCCTCTCTGAATAGGCTCCCGCCCAGATTTTGACTGATTTCCTCTCAGATCCTCCAATGACCAGACCCCACCCCCCCTTTTGGGACTCTGGATCGCCAGGCCTTTATTTTCCCCACTTACTGGGAGAAATTGGATTTTTATTGGGTCTTTCCCCCACCCCATGTCAAAAGGAAAGCCAGCCGGGCTTCTCCTCCAAGCCCCCTACCCTTCCCCCTGCTCCCTTCCCCCTTCCCCCCACTCAATCTCACTTTGGGACAGAGGAGCGCGTGCTGGAAACACATGTTGGGGCGATGTCAGAGTGCACCTTCTGATCTAACAGCACTCGGCCCACAACTCTCTGCGCTCCTCCATGCTCGGCTTGCTGAGGAGGAGGGGGAGCAGCCCTGATTGCCTCTGCTCACCCCTCAAGGGGGGGCCTCCTGAAAGGTGCGCCACATTTTTTAAAAAAGTTTTTTTTTATTTTTTTAGACACAGACACACATACAATATATTTTTTCTGAACAGAGTATTGGCCGGTTCACAAATTTTAGTCATTTCAACACAGTTTATATATTCCCTTTTTGCCACAATATTTATTCTCTCTATTTTCTTTTTTTTCCTTTTTTTAAAAAAAATCAATATTACCCATTCATCCTATATCTAATCTTAACCAAATTCCATTTTTCCCTTCCTCTCTATATTAAACCGCTTAAATTTGAAATCTCATTTAACATAATTCCTAATATTACAATCATTCATTTCATATCAAAATAATAAACCAAAACATTTTATACCATACATTTCCTTAGGTCTTATTCCAGATAATACACTCCAACATCTTAATAAAAACCAGTTAATTATATAGCAGTTTTAGTTCTCTTTATATAATAATAATAATAATAATAATAATAATAATAATAATAATAATAATAAACCAAGCTGCTTCCTTAAATTTTATCTCTAATTTTCAAATACTTTGTCAAAGATATATATTTACTCTTCAAACCACATCTCGTTTCTATTTTCACCACAGTCTAATTAATTCATAATACCTTCTTTTCTTTTTTTAATTAGATTTCAAATATGCAATTAAAAATATTCGAATTGTTACAATTTCCCTGATTAAATTTATTCATATTTTTAGAACTTGTCATTTTATAAACTCCAACAATACAATTAAAAATATTCCAATTGTTACAATTTCTCTAATTTTAGGTATAACATATTTCTAAATCTTATTTCATTTCATTCATACATCCATATAATTTTCCATTACTTTAAATTACTTAATTGGTATCACAATTTCATCTTTTTTCTAACATTCATTTCATCTATAAATCTTACTTCAATTTATATTTCAATTCAAAATGTATACAACATATTCCTCTTTCATTTCTTTCTCCCTTTCTCCCTTTCTATTTTTCTTTTCTTTTTCTTTCCCCTTCTTTTCTTTTGTGCTTTAAAATCCTGAACTCTCCTATTTTGCCCTATATTTCCCATTATTTCCCATCTCTTTTCCCTTTTTCTTATCTTTCCATTGTTAGTCCCAATGTAATCATTTTGTATTTTAAAATCATAAACTCTTCTATTTTGCCCTATATTTCCCGTTATTTTCCATTCCTTTTCCCTCTTTCTTGTATTCCCACTGTTAATCCCAATGTAATCATTTAAGTTTTTTATATTCTTTCTATTCCACCCTCTTTTCCTTCTTTGTCTCTTTCCCCCTTTTCTATTTTTTTCATTGTTAATCCCATTGTAATCTTTGAAGTTCTCCTTTTTATTATTGCTACCCACATAATCATTTGATTTTCCATAGTCAATCTCTTTGTCTTCTTCTTTATTGTCAGTCTCTCTTTCTTGCTTCTCATTGGTTATTTCCTTGTCAATTTGACTGTGCTCTAACTCAATTTTTGAATCATCAGATTTCTGTTTTCCATGCAACATTGTAGTCATTTCCCTTATTTCCATTTTCAGTGATAAGTACATCATTTTCATCATTTCCTTAAGTTCCTGCACCATTTTGTTCTTTCTGAGTTAATATTATTCCAATTTAAAGTTGCGTTGTAATCCTCCTTTTTTAATCATCAGTCAAGCCGCTTGCAGACAAACAAACCCTCCTTAGTTCAGCTGTTATCACTTTCAAAGTTCAAGGTTTTTTTCTCACTGCTGTTATTCCTTTCAAAGTTCAGAATTTTATCCAAGGCAAAAATTCAGTGTTGTAATGATCTTGTTTCTCCTGAAGATGTCTCTCTACAATTTACAGCTATCACTAATAGGGAGAATATCAACGATTAAGACGAATATATTACCTAGGATTCTAAATTTGTTCCAGACAATTCCAGTTAGATTGGGGAAAGAGTATTTTGAAGATCTAAACAAAATAGTGTTGAAATATATTTGGCAGGGCAAAAAAGCAAGGATAAAACTAAAACTGTTGCAAGATACTAGAATACAAGGTGGATTTGGCCTGTCTAATTGGGAATTATACTATCAAGCAACAAGTCTGATGTGGATTAAGGAATGGATAATGTTAAGAAATACTAGATTATTGACTTTAGAAGGACATGATTTGTTGTTGGGATGGCATGCTTTTTTATGGTACAAGGGAACAAAAACACAGGGGTATTTTAGACGACATTTTATACATGAGGCTTTGCTACTAAACTGGGAGAAGATCAAAAGACAATATTATTTAAAAATTCCAGTCTGGTTATCAACTATTGAAGCATTCTCATATTCAATAATGTTTAGAAAGGAACAAATTGTTAGATATAGTGAATTATTGAATGAAAAAGGTGAACTTAAATCTATGCAAGAATTAGAAGAACAAGATATAAAGATGAATTGGTTTTCATATTTGCAAATAGAGTCAAGATATGATAAAGAATTTAAGACAGAAGGTTTTTATAATAATTTGACTAATTTAGATAAAATTTTAACAGGTTCTGATGAAAACATAATTAAAAAACTATATGGACATTTATTAGAGGTCAAGCTGGAAGAAGTACAAGTTAAAGAAACAATGATTGCTTGGGGGAAAAACTTTGGACATGGAATTGACTTAGAAAAATGGCAAAAATTATGGTCGCAAAATTATAAAATGACAATGTCAACTGCATAAAAGAAAATTTGTATAAGATACTTTACAGGTGGCATCTACCCCTGACGAGGATAGCCAGAATGTTCAAGAATGAATCCGAAAAATATTGGAAATGCCATCAGATACCAGGTTCATATTACCATATGTGGTGGATATGTGTAGAAGCTAAAAGATACTGGACTAGAATCCACACATAGTTGGAAAAAAATGACAAAAAAACACATAGACTTTAAACCAGATATTTTTTTTATTGGGGATTGTACCTGAAATATATAATAGACTTTTGAGATATTTGATTGTTAATGTATTAACAGCGGCTAGAATTGTGTTTGCTAAAAATTGGAAAAATGAGAAAATACCAACGCAGGATGAAGTTATTAAGAAAATAATGGAATGTGCTGAAATGAGTAAATTGACATTTGAAATTAGAGAACAAGAAGATAAACAATACTATAAGATATGGGACCTATTTTATCAATGGTTAGACAAAAAAATATGGAAATGAAATATGGTAGAGATCTTCACAATACAAGAATTGTAGAATTATGTGAAATAAAATAAAAAGATGTACTTTATAGATTTAGGAGGATGAAATGAATGTTATAATAAAAATTAACTCAAATTTAAGAATATTTTGAATAATAATGAGGGAAGAAATATTCATAATTAAATAAATGATTAATGAGGATAATAATAGATATATATTAAGTCAATTATATGAGAATTCAGGGAAACTGTAAATTGTAAGCTATGAATTTGGTGAAAATGCACAAAAGACTGGTAACTAACCGACACACTGTTTGCAATTGAAGATGGTTTTATTTATGTATGTTTCTATAAAAATTAAAAAAAATTAAAAAAAACATAAATATCTCTTTTTTATTTTTTTATTTTTATTTTTTTTGGATTTTAAACAAAGATATAAAGACAATACAAAAAATATAAAGACATTACAAAGACAAACAGGTTCCCACCACCTACATACCCACACCACATTTTACATATATGTTTTGGTCATCCTCAGAATATATATTGCTTTGTAAGTTAATGAATGAATGATATATTCTCGATTCAAGTGTTTTAAATTAAAAATAATCTTGCATCTCCTCTTTATTCATTTCCAATTTTTAATTTTCTACCCTATTTTCTGTCATCTATATTTGTACTGATTTTCTTTTCCAGCGATTGATACCACTGGTGCCACACAAGATAGTATTCACTTTCTTCTTTATCCTGGAGTTCCAGCGTCAATCTATCCATTTCGGCACACTCTGTTATCTTTGAGATTAATTTGTCTTTGGTTGGGAGTTGATCTGATTTCCAATTTTGCGCAAACAGTAGCCATGCTGCTGTCAGAATGTGTATGATGAGATAGTTTGTCTCTTTGTTGTACTGTGTTATTATCATTCCAAATAAAAAGAATTCTGGAGTGTTTTCTACTTGTTGATTTATTATTTCTTCAATAATTTCCTTTATGTCCTTCCAATATTGTTGGGCCTTTGTACATTTCCACCAGGCATGGTAGTACGTCCCCTTTTTTGTTTTGCACTTCCAACAGTGTGGGGAGGTGTTCGGGTATATTTTGGCTAATCTGGCTGGTGCTAAGTACCATCTGTAAAACATTTTTATGAGATTTTCTTTATAGGATATGGCTCTTGTCATTTTGATGTTCTGTTTCCACAATTTCTCCCAGTTTGCCAATTGAATGTTGTGCCCTATGTCCCTGGCCCACCTTATCATGTTTTCTTTTACTGTTTCTTCCAATAATTTATATCTAAGAAGATAGTTATATATTTTGGTTATCATCTTCTGTCCTGGCCCTTGTAAAATCTTGTCCAATTCGTTCAAATTATTCGAGATTCCATATTGCTTTTTGTCTGCTGTGTGTCTTGAGTGTATTTGAGTATAGGGCCACCAATCGATATTTATGCCAGAGTTTTGGAGTTGCTGTCTTGAGATGAGTTTGCCTTCCTGATTCAATAAGTCTTGATACCGCATCATCTTTCCTATTTCGAGAGTATTCAGGTATATCAATGCTTTGATCGGGGACCACCATTTTGGTATTCTAGTATAGTGAGTTCTCTTAATATCCTGCCAGATCTTGAATAGTGAAGCTCGAATTATATGACGTTGGAAGTACATGTGTCGTTTGTCCGATCCGTCCCATAGGAAAGCGTGCCATCCTCTTATTAAGTCAAAGCCTTCTAAATATAGAGTTCTTTTGTTGTCCAGTTTCATCCATTCTTTGATCCAGGTCAGTCCTGATGCCTTGTAGTAGAGTTCCCAATCTGGTATTGCTAGGCCTCCTTTGTCTCGTGAATCCTGTAGAGCTTTGATTTTAATTCTGGCCTTCTTTCCCTGCCATATGTAGTTCATTGTTGTTTTGTTGAGGTTCTTAAATAAATCTCTTCCGGGGTGTATTGGTATCACTTGGTATAGATATAATAATCTTGGTAATATATTCATTTTTATTGAGGCAATTCTGCCCATCAATGACAGTTGTAATCTACTCCAAATTTCCAAGTCTTTTTTTATTTGTTTTAGCAGTTTAGTATAATTATCTTCTTTGATTGTAGTTGCTTTTGCTGTCAACCAAATACCTAGGTATTTTATTTTCTTTACTATTTGAATTCCTAATTCTTCTTCTAATTTCAACTTCTGTGTTTGGGTCATATTTTTCGTCAGTACTTTCGTCTTCTG
The DNA here is from genome assembly GCF_029215685.1 of Pituophis catenifer annectens. Taxonomy (NCBI): domain Eukaryota; kingdom Metazoa; phylum Chordata; class Lepidosauria; order Squamata; family Colubridae; genus Pituophis; species Pituophis catenifer. The sequence goes on from NW_027256887.1 coordinate 32,201,155, forward strand.
CTTATTTATTTTGAGACCCGCAACTTCCCTGTATTCCTCTATCATTGTCATCAACCTGGTTCCAGATAGTATTGGGTTTTCCAATATGAAAATCACATCGTCTGTGAAGGCAAGTAGTTTATACTCCTCTCCCCGGATCTTAAGGCCTTTAATGTCTTCCTCCTTCCTGATTTCCATTAATAAAACTTCCAATGCGATTATAAATAATAGAGGTGACATGGGGCAACCTTGTCGTACTCCTTTCTGAATGTCAAAAGTTTGTGTCATGTCACCATTTATTGTAATTTTGGCTGTTTGACAGGAGTAGATTTTTCTTATCAATTTAAGGAATTTCTCTCCGCAATTCATCGACTCGAGTTGTATTGTAAGAAAGGACCAATTTAAGTTGTCAAAGGCCTTCTGGGCGTCGAGAGATATGAAGGCTATTTCCTTGTCTATCTTCTTATCGTAATATTCCAGAATATCTATAATCGTTCTCAAATTATTTTTAATCTGCCTCCTGGGTATAAAGCTGTTTTGGTCTGCGTGTATATATTTATGAATTATTGTTTTGAGTCTCTGCGCTAGTATTGACATAAATAGTTTGTAGTCCACATTGAGTAATGAAATGGGTCTGTAATTTCTAACTTGGGTCGGATCTAAGTCTTCTTTGTGTATTAACGTAATAATGGTTTCTGTCCATGATTTTGGAATTTCAGCTGTCAATAATGCTGCGTTGAAGACTTGTAGCAATATTTCATCTATTTCTTGTTGGGAGTGTTTATAAAATTCAGTAGGAATTCCATCTGGTCCTGGGGTTTTATTGTTCTTTTGTTTTTTGCGAGCTTTGGTCAGTTCGGTCATTGTTATGGGGCGGTTCAGGGTCTCTCTATGCTCTTCTTCGAATTGTGTAATATTCACTTTACTAAGATATTTTTGAATTTGGTCTTCCGGGACATCTTCCTGTCGATAGAGATTTTGAAAGAATGTTTTGACTATGTTTTTCTTATCTAGGTGTGTGTGGACTAAAGTTCCTGATTCGTCCTGGAGTTGGTGAATAATTCTTTTGTCTGTTTGTTTTTTTAATTTGTAAGCTAACCAGCATCCAGTTTTGTTTGCATGTTCAAAGTTGGTCTGTTTTGCCATTTTTATTTTTTGTGCCAATTCAACTTTTGTAGTCAAATTCAATTTGTGTTTAGCCAAATTAAGTTTTTGCTGTGCTATCTTGTTATTAGGGTAATGTTGTAATTTAGTTTCCTCTATCCTGATTTCTTCCAATAAGTCGTTCCTAATTCTTTATTTCTCTTTTTTTCTTTTTGCCACATATGCAATGGTTAAGCCCCTAATATAAGCTTTCGTCGTGTCCCATAAATTTTGTAACGACGTTTGGTCCTTTGTGTTAATTTGAAAAAATATCTTAATCTCCTTTTCTATCATTTGTAGATACTCTTTTTCTATGGTCTCTAACATATATTACCACTCCCCTTTTTTTTACAGTCGCCTAAGGATGTGTATATTACTCCTAGTTTTTTATTTTCGAGTAATTTTTTCTGTTGTTTTTTTATGTGTACCTCTTGTGATTATATCTGCTCCTAATTTTTGCAGTTTAGTGAATGTCTGATGTCTTTTGCTTGGTGAGTTTAGACCGTTTATATTTATAGAGATGAGTTTTAGTTCTTCCATTCCTGCTGTTGTTTATTTGTCTGTTATTTTAAGTTTTGTTGTGTTTCTTGTAACTCTTTGTGTAATCCCCGTCATTTCCTCCTTCCCCAACTTTCCCCTCTTCTGTTCCTTGTCCTCCTTGTTTGTTGGTTGCTCCTCTTGGTCACTGGGGTTTGAATCTTCTCTGCCTCCTCTGCTCTCCTGTTCTCCTTCATATCCTAAGTGTTGATCGGCGAAATCCTGGGCTTTTTCTATGGTGTCAATTTGAAATTTTCTTCCTTCCCATGAAATAAGTACTCCTTCTGGTATAAGCCATCTAAATTTTATCTTGAGCTTATTTAACTGTCGGGTTAAGAAGTTATATTCTCTTCTCCTATCCCTGGCCCTTCTCGGTACTTGTTTTAGTGTTAGAACTTCCCTCCCTTTGTACATAATTGTCTCCTCTCTCATCTTTCAGTATATTTCTTCTTTCATTGTTTTTTTCGTAAATCTGATGTGTACTTCTTTAGGGAGTTTGTTTCTTCTTGCATAATTTGTGAAGGCCCTGTAAATTTCATCGATACCACCTCTTATTTCATCTTTATCTTTGTGTGTCGCCTCTGCCAAAATTCCAACCATGATTTCGCCCAAGTCTTCGTCTCTCTGTTCTTCTATATTTTGGAATCTTAAGTAGAAAGATGCCTTTTCCATTTCAAGAAATGTCAATGCATCTTCGGTATCTTGACTCCTTATCACTTGTTGATTCTCCATCTGTTCCAACCTGGTAGCTGTGGCTTCCACCTTTTCCTCAACTTTATGGATTCTCTATTCATTTTCGGTAATATTTTGTTGAATTTTCTCTATTTTCTCATCTATATTTCTAATCTCATCTTTGATTTCCCCTACATCCAATCGCATTTGTTCATGATTCCTTTTAGTTTCATCATGATTGAGGGTCATCTTATCTTCCATCCTTTTCATTCCCTCCTGGATCATTGCAAGGGCAGCTTGGATGTTTTGCATACCTATGTTAGTCTTTTCTTTATTTGTTGTTTCCCCTGTCTTCTGCTGAGCCGGGGAAGCCACCAATAGTGTTTGAGTTGGAGATATTTTCTTGGTTAATTTAACAGTAGTTGATGTGCTTGAGGTTGCCATATCTATTATGCTTGTTATTTTTGCCCACAATTTCATAAAATTCTCACCTGTATAATGTTTATAACTTGGATGTAGGATTATTTTTACAAATTTTTTTCAGAATATTTCTAATCAATAATACGATATTGGAAAGGAGCAAAAAGGAAAGCAGGGGGGGAGCAAGAAAAGGGGGAAACAACGGGGAAAATGTAGACTTCTAACAATTCATTAATTACCTTATTCTTCAATTACTTACATAATAAAATGTATTTTATTATAATAGTTCTAAAATAAAATCAATATCAGTTTAATTATTATAGCTCTATCTGATTATTTAAATTAATTAGCTGTATATGGATAAATTGATTAAATATAATTAAATATAATATGCTATAATTGTTTAATTAACTTCAAATAGACAAATTAGAGAAACTACTTAAGAGAAAAACTAATAAGTTATTAGAGGTTATTTTCCGGGTCTAGTATCTTATGATATATAGTATAATAAGCTTAAATCGAACCAAGCATATATATATTGTCCACTAACTCTCTGTTGTAGTTTGACTCTATAGTCTTTTATCTTTTTTGTTATTATGTAAACTTATCCTTCTTTCAACCAAATACAGTTCCAAAAGTCTGGATCACCCTGTTCACCTTGATTATTCTGCCATCCAATTTAATCTATAGTCCTCTGTGTTCCTATTAGTAGAATCCACATCCGGCCCCAAGGGTGTAATGTTCAATATCTTATATCCTCTATTTAAGTCCTTATCGTCTGGTTAATCAGCTATTAGTCAATATTTGAATTGTTCAATCTAAACAGTTCAGTCTCTAGTAGTCAAATAGTCCAGTAGTCAAAATCTCTCACACTTTGTATCAGTTTTGTATCCTGATCTTCACAAGAAGTATCACTAAAAGGTAGTTTGTATAAATCCACTCCAATCGGTTTTACCGGAGTTTGTCCCAACTCTCTCCGCACTCTCCCACAAGCTGTTTCTTTCTCAAATTATCTAGTTCAATCCACTCTGGCAACTCCACGTCAGTAAAATCCAATACGATCGGTTTGTAAAGGTCCGTCCAGGTTCCTCTCCTCTCCTCCGATCTCCAGCACTCCACGCTGCACACACTCTCTCCGCTCACTCCGATGTTGCACGGTCCGTTCTTGTTTTGTTTTTTATCCAATTCTCTCCACTCAATCCAGTCCACACTTATAAGATCTAGTAATAATATCCAAGTCTTTTTAAATTATTCACTATTCTTGTTGCAGTATTCATAAGAATTACCTTCTTCCGCTCTTCCGCTCTCACTGTACACTCAGCTGTTCAGATTTTTGCACTGTCACTTTACTTTCAAGATGGCTCCATTCCGATCAATCTTCCGTCGCCGCTTATCCTCTTTCTTTTTTCGGATTTCTCTTCCACCAGCGCTACTTCTTACTATCAGGTAGTTTTTTGGGTTTTTCTAAATAATGGTCTTCTGTTGATGACCTCTTTTAGTTTTCGATCTTCGCTTCCCTCTTATACAGTTATCAGTGCCTCCGGCCAGCCCCGTAAGGCTGGTTTTTCTTCACTCTGGATTAAGGGCTTTATCTTGTACCTTCGGAGAAGTTGTGATCTCCTCTGAGGTTCTAAGATGTTCCCCTTTAAACTATTGATCACTACGAGATCAATAGCACCTGTTTCGGCTCCAGATGCAGGATTGTTAGGGACCCAGGAACGGAGCTTCGCCCCTTTCGTCCCTAACACGCTGAGGTCGCCGCCGGAAGTCTCAATATCTCCTCTTTTTTAAACATTGTTTCTTTGTGGTCTTCTTTCCATTATATCTTTCCTCCCATATTGCTTCATTTTTTTTCCATTGTCCCCTTTTCTTTGGTTACATTAATAAACTTAATTTTATACATTTCTATACGCTTATTATATATATTTTTTATACTTTTAATTATAAGCTTAATTTTATACATTTCTATATTTTTGGTATATATATTTGGTATATATTATACTTCTAACTTCTTCCCTGTGATTATTAGTCTTTATTTCTCAACTCAAGCCATTCATACCATTTATTCCATATTATATAATAATCTATCTCTTCTTTTTCTTTAATTTCTTTTGTTAATTTGTCCATCTCAGCACATTCTAAAACTTTTTCTATCACGTCTTCGTCTGTTGGAGTCCTTTCCTGTTTCCAATTTTTTGCATACGTTATTCGTGCAGCTGTTATAATATGTAACATCAAATATTTTATTTCTTTGGTGTATGTTCTCGTGAGTATTCCTAACAAGAATGTTTCCATCAGCCAAATTATGTCGGCTGGCGACACCCGGGGGAGGGCCTTCTCTGTGGGAGCCCCTGCCCCCGGAAATACGTAAGATCTCCAACCTCTGGGTATTTCATTGTGCACTCAAGACCCTGTTGTTCCGCCAGGCCGGGCTATCAACATAACAATTTTAAATTGGGTTTTAAAATTCTGGGGTTTTAAAATTCAGCTGAATTTATTTAATAATTTTAAACTATTTTAACTGATGTTGTTTTGTGTTTTTAATAGGCTGTACACCGCCCTGAGTCCTTCGGGAGAAGGGCGGTATAGAAATAAAATTATTATTATTATTATTATTATTATTATTATTATTATTATTATTATTATTATTATTATATTATTATTATTATTATTATTTCCAGTTTTCTTTCAATTGGTTGATCTATTATTTTTTCTATCTACTTCTTTATATTTGTCCAAAATTGTTTTGCTGCTGGGCACATCCACCATAGATGGTAATATGTTCCTTGAGTTTTCTTACACTTCCAACACGTTGAGGTATTATTTGGGAACATCTTTGCAAGTCTTGTCAGTGGAAGATGCCATCTATAAAACTTCTTCAGCTGGTTTATGCTGCATATGCTGTAGATGTTAATTTTGAATTTACTTGCCACATTGTTTTCCATCTCTCCAAATCTATTGTATAATTAAAGTTTTGTGCCCATTTGATCACTGAGTCTTTCACTATCTCCTCCTCCATTTTATATCATAATAGAAATTTATAAATCTTACTTATTAGCTTCTCATCGGACCCTAATATGATTCTAATATGACCCTAATATAGTTCGTGTTGATCTCTTTGTATTTCATATGGTTTTATGTCTTCCTTATATTTAGATTGGATTTGTGTGTACGTCCACCAATCAATATCTCTGTTTAGGTCCAATTCCAATTCTTGTTTTGATTTCAATTTTCCTTGTTCTATTACATCTTTATACCTTATTATTTTATTTAGTTCTATTAAGTTTGGGCGTTTTACTACTTCTATCGGTGAAAGCCAAATTGGTATTTTTGTATAGTGCTGTCAGCCCCCGCCTTTACTGCTTTGGCTGCCATGGTAATGGGGGGGAGGGGGAGCTAGCATGGGGGGGAGTGTGCTGGAGAGAAGAAACAAAAGTGAGACTTAAGCTACTGTGCTGCATCTTTGAAGCTGCTATCGGGTCAACGGTCGTGGCATTCCTGATTGATGACACTGCCAGACGTGTGCTCCCACCTGACCTCTGGGATACTTTTGGATTGGATGATTTATGATGGACAGTGGGAAGGAATGCTTTCTATCTCTAATTTTCGTGCTTTTGCCTCAGATTCTGCTTTTCTTTGGTTGCAATCACTTCAATTTTCAGTAAAAGTACCTTTCTCTATAAACCATGGAGTTGGGGTCATTCTTTCTTGGACTTTGAAGGAAGTACACCTGACATTAAGCAGAATCTCATTTCTCCAGCCATCCTGGATAACTACTGAGGGGGCTGAACCCAAAGAATGTCTGATCAAGAGAGTGATGGAGATCAGATGGGTGCTTCTGGCTCTACGATGACTTCACTTCAAGCAGAAAAAGAAGCTGCAGAGTGGGTGGAAAAAAATTGGTTGAGAGAGGAGCCAGAGGAAGCCAGATGGTCGAGTGGAGTAGGAAGGTTGCCGGACCTGGAGAGGACCCCCCCAAGGAGTAACCAGCTCCAGACCACGTAAGGGAGAGGCTGCGTGGATACAAGAGCAAAAGGAGAGCCTCATGATTGCTCAGGCTATGCAACTCCTCCGTGATGCCGAAGAAAACCGTAAAAGCCATGAATCGTATTTATTCTCTGTGGGGAAGGGAGGAGACAACCCCGGGGTGGATTCAAAGGAGGCTGCTTGTGGGGGAGAGGAAGAAGAAGTTGGGGAAGAAACCTCTCAAGCCTCTGGCACCCAAGCGAGGGATGCAGCAGCCCAGGGGCCCCCAGCATTGCAGGCTCCACCCCGAAGACACAAAAAACCAAAAATCCCCCCCCAACCGACAAGTATGGAGGAAATCCGAAAACCCTGGGGCTTTTCCTGAACCAGGTGTGGAACCACATGCAGGACTGGGGGGAGGACTACTTGTTGGATGTGGCGCGAGTGAGATGCATCACGAATGCCCTAGAGGGAGTGGCAGATGAATGGATGGTGGTCCTCCACAATAACAACTCCCCCTTGCTGAGAAATTACAACCTATTCATGGGGGCTCTTAGAAGACGGTTTGAGGACCACCTAGCCAAATGGAAGGCGAGACTCAAAATGAAGGTGATTCAGCAGGGCCGGAGATCGGTGGCAGAGTACAAACAAGAGTTTCGTGAGCTGGCACCTTTCAATGCAGGGTGGTCAGAGGTGGCCCTACTGGGTTAAATGAAGACATCTGCAAAGATTGTAGAGCACGGGGGGTCCCCGAAGATCTGCAGAGCTGATACTTAGTAGCTGAAGACGTGGAGATCGATCTGGCCCGAAGCCGATTCCGTGGGGCCCACGCAGGAAATCCATCATCCTCCCACTACCGCAAAGAGGTGCCAAAGACAGCCGGGGGGAGGACGGAGTTCAAGCTCAAGCCAAAGTCCTTCACATGCTTCAAATGTGGAAAGGAAGGGCACCGGGCCGCGGAGCATTTCTCCAAGCCAGTGCCGAAAGCCACTGGCTTGGGAGCCAAGAGGACCAACAAAGCGCTTGCAAAACCCCGCGAGGCCGCCCTGAAAGGAGAAGTCATTGAGTTCACTCCCCGAAACCAGGGTGAGTTGGGAACTCCGACCATCGCAGACGACAGCGAGACTGACACCGACTCTGATGACGACAACCTGGTGAGTCACACAGGGGGACCCATGCTCATCCCCATAGAACTAAGAGTGCCGGCCACTGGGGCCCACGTGCAGATGCCAGCCCTTCTAAACTCTGGGTGCACTAGATGCATAATCAGCCCAAAAGTGGTGGAAAAGATGGGCCTGAGGCTAAAAACTTTAAAGAGGCCCATGGCCTTCTGTCAGTTAGATGGATCGATGGCAGGAGGGGGCCCAGCCAGTTTTGTGACCGAACCCATTGAGATGCAATTGGGGGATCATTTAGAGACTCTCAGTTTTATTGTGGCCCCTGGCATGGAGCGACCCCTCATACTTGGACTCCCTTGGCTCCGAAAATGAAATCCACGGGTTAACTGGAGGACCGGGGTTTTGCGCATCCGCACTGAGAAGCCAGGGCTACAGAGGGAAGAAACCCCCACTGGAGGACGGTGTAGAAAACGAGGGAGCAGAAATGGCAGTAGAACACATTGAGGGGGAGGAGAAGATTCCTAAAGAGTATTGGGATCTTTGGGAGGTCTTATTTATTTATTTTTTTATTTATTTTATTAAATTTCTATACCGCCCTTCTCCCGAAGGACTCAGGGCGGTGAACAGCCACAAGATAAAACACAGAACTACAAAAATTTAAAATAGATTAAAAATGAATTAAATAATTTGGCTGAATTTAAAATACCCCGTAATTTAAAACAGATTAAAATTTGTATTTAAAATTTATATTTAAAAGGGGAGAAGATTTAGGCCAGGCCAGCTTGATGAAATAAAAAAGTTTTAAGCACGCGATGGAAGGTGCGCAGATCCGGGATCCTCCGTATCTCCAGGGGGAGCTCGTTCCAGATTGTAGGTGCCCCCACAGAGAAGGCTCTCCCCCTAGGGGCCGCCAGTTGACATTGTTTGGCCGACGGCACCTGGAGGAGCCCCTCTCTATGGGAGTGTACTGGCCGGTGGGAGACTATTGGTGGTAGCAGGCGGTCCCATAGATAACCAGGTCCTAAGCCATGGAGCATTTTAAAGGTGATAACCAGAACCTTGAAGCGCACTCGGAAGACCACCGGGAGCCAGTGCAGCTCGCGCAGGAGAGGTGTTACATGGGAGCTCCACGTTGCTCCCATAACCACCCGTGCGGCCGCACTCTGCGCCAGTTGGAGCCTCCAAGTGCACCTCAAGGGGAGCCCCATGTAGAGAGCGTTACAATAGTCCAGACGAGAGGTGACGAGGGCATGAGTGACTGTGTGTAGGGAGTCCCGATCTAGAAAGGGACGCAACTGGCGGATCAGGCGGACCTGATGAAAAATCCTCCTGGTCACGGCTGTCAAATGCGCTTCTAAAGACAGCCGTGAATCCAGGAGGACGCCCAAGTTGCGAGCCCTTTCCGTGGGGGCCAATGATTCGCCCCCAATAGTCAGCGATGGCGCCAGCTGACTATATCGGGACATTGGAAACCACAGCCACTTCAGCGAAAAGACCTCAGATGTGCTACCTCCCACAGACCAACAGACTGTACCATTGAAATATTGCCTGGAGTAAAACTCCCTAAACCAAAAATCTACCCCATGACCCCTTGGGAGCTGGGGGAACTATGGAACTTTATTTACAAGAACCTAGAATGGGGGTTTATTCAACCAGCCAGGCCAAGAGTGGCAGCGCCAGTGCTGTTCCGGGAGAAGAATGATGGCTCCTTTCGTTTGGTAGTTGATTATAGGAATTTAAACGCCATTTGCATAGAAAATGTCTACCTCCTGCCACTCATGAAAGACATGCTAGCCCACCTAGGCAAGGGGAAAATTTTCACCAAGCTTGATTTATGAGAGGCATACCTAGCCAGCTGTCCAGTGTGTGCCTCGTCTAAGAGACTTCCGGGAAAGCCATCTGGTCTACTTCAGAGTGTGGCCAGACCTAATGCCCCTTGGAAAGAGATATCCATGGATTTTATTGTAGACCTGCCAGATAGTGGGGGGAACACAGTTATATGGGCTGTCATGGATTTGTTTTCCAAACAAGTGCATTTCATCCCATGTTCAAAAATCCCTTTAGCAAAAACACTTGCAAAAATGTTTATACAACATGTATATAGGCTACATGGTGCTCCAAAACGTATAATTTTGGACAGGGGTGTGCAATTTACCTCCAAATTTTGGAAAGAGTTCCTGATGTTGATAGGCTCCGCTCAGGGGTTAAGCTCCGCCCACCATCCCCAGACAAATGGGGCTTGTGAGAGAACCAATTCCGTGTTAGAACAGTATCTGAGATGTTACATAAATTATCAACAAGATAACTGGGTGGACCTATTGCCATTTGCAGAGGTTGCGTATAATAACTCCATACATAGCAGCACAGGTTTCACTCCGTTCAAGGTGGCTTCAGGCCAAGAGTTTGTGCCAATTCCCGAGCTACCTCAAGACAACCCACAAAATCCCTCTCTGATTGATTGGATTGAACAGGTACGAGGAACTTGGGCAGTAACTCGAAAAGCTCTTGATGAAGCACATCATGTCAGCTTATGGAAACCGGAACATTCATCCCCTTACGTCCGGACCAAGAACCACTCCCCCGTCCCCATTCTGATTGAGGGTGAGCAACATTTTGAAGTTAAGGAAATTTTAGATTCCCGAAAGCATCATGGTAGGGTGCAATATTTGGTGGCCTGGAAATATTTTCCATTATCTAAAGCTGAATGGGTAAATAAACGTGATGTTCGGGTGCCAAAGAAAGTGCAGTTGTTTCATACTAAATATCCTGGTAAACCTTAATTTATGTGTTGTGTTGTTATCTCCTTTCCCCTTTTCTTTTCCCTTTAGGACTAATATCTCTTCTGAAGGGGAGCCGAATGTCAGCCTCTGCCTTTACTGCTTTGGCTGCCATGGTAACGGGGGGGAGGGGGAGCTAGCATGGGGGGCAGGAGCGTGCTGGAGAGAAGAAACAAAAGTGAGACTTAAGCTACTGTGCTGCATCTTTGAAGCTGCTATCGGGTCAACGGTCGTGGCATTCCTGATTGATGACATTGCCAGAAGTGTGCTCCCATCTGACCTCCGGAAGACCTTTGGATTGGATGATTTATGATGGACAGTGGGAAGGAATGCTTTCTATCTCTAATTTTCGTGCTTTTGCCTCAGATTCTGCTTTTCTTTGGTTGCAATCACTTCAATTTTCATTGAAAGTACCTTTCTCTATAAACCATGGAGTTGGGGTCATTCTTTCATGGACTTTGAAGGAAGCACACCTGACAAGTGCTTTTTTAAAATTTTCTGTCAGATCCCTAAAAGTGATACTGCCATTCAAGTGAAGGAAGGGGGGACTGGGATGGCCTGTGTCATCAGATATTTTACAACCTATATCCTGGCGCCAAGGAAGCCTGAGATTCCCTTTACCTGCAGGAATTTATATGATAGCCATGTGGGTTGTCTCACTTTAAAGGGAAGTGGTGGGAATGCATGTGTGTTCAGGTTCTCAAAGGAAATAGTAAAGAAAACATCTTCACACTTGTGTATTGGCTGAAATCCGCATTCTGACCTAAAGGGAGGGGTCTCTACCACTTTAATCCTACTGCTTTGCCTAAGGGCATTCAGATTGTGCTTTAACTGGATGGTTTTCACTTCTGCTTAATAAAAGAATCCTTTTGAACAACTACGTTTCAAGAGTTCGTACTTTCTTAAGTTGGAAGGAGAGGCGATCCTTACAGAAAGCACAATCTGCAAAACGGTCAACCCAGAGAAGCAATCTTTGCTCTACTGAGGGGACCTTGCAAACCATGTCTGAACAAAGCAGAGAGCTGGGAGAAACCGATTGCTGGGGAGAGACAGCAACCGCCACCCAGTCAGATGCCTGCCTCGTGCGACCCATCGGAGAGGATGAGGTAACCCTGGAGAATCCTGAAAAGCCCCACTGGTCAATTGGCATTGGGAAGAAAGATGGCTGGGATGAGAGATCCAGAGGAGTCACCCTCAACCGTGGCAACCGAAAACCGGGGTGGAAACTGGAACTAGAAGCCCTTACTGACCAGGGGGGGCTGACCGAAGCACCCCTGAGGGAGGACTATCTGAAGAGGCATATAACCCAATTGGTGATGGAGACTTTGGAAAATCTTAACATCCGAAGGGAGCCAGGACAACAACCAAAGAGCACTGAAAGGGCAGCAGTCATGGATGATGCCAGCAGATGGTGCAGCAGCTACGGGAGAAGACCCAGCAAACCCTCCCCCCCAGGCAGCACGCACACGGGCGCCCATTCCCAACCAACCCTGGGCTCCTCAGCTGGAAAGAGAAACTCCCCCTCTTGGGGTGAAGTTTGATGGAAATCCGCAACAATTAGGATTCTTTGTGGCACATGTGCTCACCTACATGCAAGAGTATGGGCATGATTTCCAAACCCAAGGCTCCCGAGTGCGAGTTGTGACCCTAGCCCTAGAGGGTGCCGCAGCCAGATGGATGGTGACCCTACATAATGCCAACGAACCAGAACTGCGGAATTTCGACCATTTCATGATGGCCCTGAGACGTCGGTTCGAGGACCCACTGGCAGATCGCAAAGCACGTGACCGCATTAAGGTGGTGAGGCAGGGGCGACGGCCAGTAGCAGAGTATACTGAAAAATTCTGGGACCTCGCGTGTTGTGTGCACTGGCCAGAAGATATTTTGGTGAGCTGTTTCAAGGATGGACTGAGTGATGATCTATACAATGCCTGCGTGGCCCGAGGGGCACCGAATGACCTACATGAATGGTATGTCACCGCCGAAGAAGCTGAGATCGATATGGCCAGAAACCAGTATCAAGCGGGGCGAGCATGGAAGAAATCCTCACCCCAATGGAAGCAAGAGCCCCACAAACCACAAACCGCATTCTCCCCGAGATCTTCAGCCTGTTTCAAGTGTGGAAAAGAAGGGCACCGAGCTGCAGAGTGTCGTTCGCAAACACCCGCCCGGAACCACCCACCGGGGGAGGGTCCTGGAAAACCGGGTCAGCGTGGGAAGGAGACTGCCCTGAGGAGCAGGGAGACCATAGAAGTCCCATCCTCTCCCCTCTTTGGGGAAGAAACCCTGGCATCTGAACAGGGGGAATCACACTCGTTCGGAAGCGATCCAGATGATGAGCCACTGGTAAGCAAACCAATTAAACCGCTTACCCTCCCCTTAAGACTATTTATCCCAAACCAGGACAGGGAGATAAGTATCCCCACCCTAGTGGATTCGGGGTGCACCCATTGTTTGATCAGCCCAACCTTAGTAGGGAAGTTAGGGATTAACGTAAGAAAGCTGAAAACCCCCATTGCTTTCTGCCAACTAGATGGGTCAATAGCAGGAGGGGAGCCAGCTTCTCTGGCCACCGTGCCTCTACATATAGGCATTGGAAGCCACAAGGAAAGGCTTACCTTTATAGTGGCACCTGGCATGGAATGGCCATTGGTTCTGGGCCTTGCGTGGCTAAAAAGATGGAACCCACAAATCAATTGGAAACAAGGCATCATAAAATTTCAGAGGAAGGTGAGTATCCACATAAAGGACTTGAGGGGGCAGAGAATCGAGAAACAGCCATGCCTGGTCATGCCACACCAACTGAGGGCATACCCATAGAATACAAGGATTTAGCTGAGGTTTTTAGCGAAAAAGCCTCAGATGAGCTCCCCCGCCACCGTGCCACTGACTGTGCAATAGAAATCTTACCCGGCACGAAACTCCCTAAACCCAAGATGTACAGCATGTCATCGAGGGAGTTGGAAGAGCTGAGAACATTTATTGAGAAAAACCTAGCGAGGGGTTTCATCGAGCCAGCCCGACCAAAAATTGCAGCCCCAGTGTTGTTTAGAGAGAAAAAAGATGGTTCAAAACGCTTATGCGTTGACTACCGGAACATTAATACTATCAGTGTGCAGAACGTGTATCCTCTCCCCCTTATGAAAGATATGTTAGCACACCTTGCTAAAGGGAAAATTTTTTCAAAGCTGGACTTAAGGGAGGCTTACTACCGTGTCAGAATTAAGGAAGAGGATGAGTGGAAAACGGCATTTAACACCCCCCTCGGCTGCTACCAATTCAAGGTGCTCCCCTTTGGGTTACAAGGAGCCCCTGCAGTGTTTATGCAGTTAATAAATGAAGTGCTGCATCAGCATTTATATAAGGGGGTTCTGGTCTATTTGGACGACATTTTAATCTATACCGAGACCAAAGCAGAACATGTAAAACTAGTCAGGGCAGTTTTAAACAAACCCCGTGCTGCCAAACTTTATGCCAAACTTTCCAAATGTGAATTCCATCAAGAGAAAATTGACTATTTGGGATACCGCATTTCACACCAGGGGGTTGAGATGGATCCTCTAAAAGTGCAGGCTGTACTTGATTGGGACCCTCCACGCACACGTAAACAGTTACAGAGCTTCCTGGGGTTTGCTAACTTTTACCGCCAGTTTATCCCTGCATTCGCTCAGATTGCTCTCCCCATCACCAAGCTCTTATAAACAAAGGGGGAGGACAACCCTAAACCAAAGCAACCATTGAACTGGACTATGGAATGCCAGGCAGCATTTGAAAAACTTAAACGGCTGTTCTCAGCAGAACCAATTCTAAAACACCCGGACACGGAGAAACCATTTGTCATACAAGCAGATGCCAGCGATGTGGCAATAGGAGCGGTCCTGCTTCAGAAGAATGAGCAAGACCAACTACAACCCTGCGCTTACACATCCAAAAAGTTGAATGAGACTGAGCAAAGGTGAGCTATTTGGGAGAAAGAGGCATATGCAGTTCGTTGGGCATTGTTAACCTGGCGGCACTTCCTAGAAGGCAGTAAGACCCCTTTTGAAGTCTGGACTGATCATAAAAATCTAGAAGCCCTAAAGACCCCAAGGAAACTCTCCCCAAAACAAGTACGATGGGCTCAGTACTTTAAACGGTTTGATTTTACTCTAAAATACCTCCCGGGGGGGAAAAACTTTCTGGCGGATGCGCTATCCAGAAAACCGCAATACATTCGTGCAAGGTCAGACGTAATCAAACCTATAGTACAAAACAGTCAACTAGCCGCTAAAGTAGTCACCAGATCCCAGAAAAAACAAGAAACAGTGACAGACAATGACATCACCCAAAATTTTAAACAAGCATTGGCCACTGATGAATGGTTTTTGAACCACAAATCCAGCTGTCTGATGAAAGAAGACTTGGCTTGGGTGGGGGGGAAGTTGTATGTCCCTGCAAGCCAAAGACTATGCTTAATGGTACGGTGCCATGACTCCAATTAGCTGGACATTTTGGGTTTGTGAAAACTTTACACCTGATTAAAAGACAATTTTGGTGGCCATCACTAAAAAAGGACATAGAAAGCTATGTAGCTAGCTGCCCCATTTGTGCAGCAGCAAAAAGATGCCAGGGGAAATCCCCAGGTCTATTGCAGAAGGTAGCTGAACCTGCAGCGCCTTGGAGAGAGATTGCTATGGATTTCATCGTGGAATTGCCAAACAGTGAGGGAAATACTGTTATTTGGGTTGCGACAGACCTATTTTCAAAACAGGCACATTTTATACCCTGCCAAAAGATCCCAACTGCTAAAAGTTTAGCCAAATTATTCCTAATACACATTTATCGACTTCATGGTGCTCCACAAAGGATCATATCCGACAGAGGGGCTCAATTCACCTCCAACTTTTGGAGGGCGTTTTTGGGCTTACTTGGTACTGGCCAGGGGTTGAGCACCTCTTTTCATCCATGTACTAATGGCAATTCTGAAATTTTGAACTCGGTACTAGAACAATATTTAAGATGTTTCATTAATTTTCAACAGGATAACTGGACCGAACTTTTGCCTTTTGCTGAAGTTGCGTTTAATAATGCTGTACATTCAAGCACTGGTTTTACTCCTTTTAGAGTAGCAACAGGCCAGGATGGAACCCAAAACTTTTCATATTGGAGACAGAGTATACTTATCTACAAAATTCTTGAAATCATTACAACCATCAAAGAAACTAGGACCAAAGTTCATTGGACCTTTCCCCATCACTAGAATCATAAATCCAGTAGCAGTTGAACTACTTCTTCCAAAGACACTCAGGCAGATCCACCCAGTATTCCATATCAGTTTACTCAAACGAGAAGTAACCTCATCCCTCAGACCACCTGCATCTACACCATCTGTTCCCATCATGATTGAAGGTGAACAACACTTTGAAATCAAGGAAATCCTTGATTCTAGGATCCACAGAGGGAAAGTCCAATACTTAGTTGCTTGGAAACATTTACCATCAGCACACAATGAATGGGTCGCTAAACACCACGTTAGGGCTCCAATCTTACTGAGAAAATTTCACTCCCAATACCCTAACAAACCTTGTTGATCTACTATCATGAAATCTTGAAATCTTGTGTATATTTGTTTTTTTTTTTTACAGGTGGACCCTTTTGTTTTCTAAGGAGGGTAGCATGTCAGATCCCTAAGTGATACTGCCATTCAAGTGAAGGAAGGGGGGACTTGGATGGCCTGTGTCATCAGATATTTTACAACCTATATCCTGGCGCCAAGGAAGCCTGAGATTCCCTTTACCTGCAGGAATTTATATGATAGCCATGTGGGTTGTCTCACTTTAAAGGGAAGTGGTGGGAATGCATGTGTGTTCGGGTTCTCAAAGGAAATAGTAAAGAAAACATCTTCACACTTGTGTATTGGCTGAAATCCGCATTCTGACCTAAAGGGAGGGGTCTCTACCACTTTAATCTTACTGCTTTGCCTAAGGGCATTCAGATTGTGCTTTAACTGGATGGTTTTCACTTCTGCTTAATAAAAGAATCCTTTTGAACAACTACGTTTCAAGAGTTCGTACTTTCTTAAGTTGGAAGGAGAGGCGATCCTTACATTTTCAACCAAATTTGTAATAGTGCATTCCTTAATATATGTCTTTTGAAGTAACTATTTTATATTTTCCACCCCAAAGGAATGCATGCCAACCCACTTGTAACTCATGCCCTTCAATTGTTAGTATTCTTTTATCCTTTAGTTCTATCCATTCTTTTAGCCAAGTTATGCCAGCATAACTTGGCTAAATTTGGATGTTATTTTATTTAATGTTTCAAAAAACTTTTTTTTTCCAATTTTATTGGTATGACCTGAAATAGGAAAAAGAGTTTTGGCAAAATATTCATTTTGATGGTGGTGATCCTTCCCAATAATGATATCTGTAAATTTCTCCAATTGTCCAAATCTTTATCTGTTTTACTATTTTGTCATAATTGTCTTCTTTGATTGATGAGCCCCTTGCCGTTAGCCAAATCCCTAGATATTTTATTTTCTTAGTTGCTTGAATTTGTGTATTTTCCAAATCTTTTTCCTGTTCCTTTGTAAGATTTTTAGCTATTAATTTTGATTTGTTTTTATTAATCTTGAGTCCCACCACTTATCTGAATTGTTCTAATTTCTTAAGTAATTTTGATCCTGATTCTAGCAGTTCTTCTACTATAAACACCAAGACGTTGGCAAAGGCCTGAAACTTGTATTCTTCTTTCTTTATCTTCAAACCTTTAATTTCTTGATCTTCTCTGATCTTTTTCAAAAGGATCTCCAACATTAATATATACAAAAGTGGAGAGTAGACATCCCTTCCTTACCCCTTTTGTTATGCCAAATTGTTCTGTGGTGTCATCATTCATAATAACTCTTGCCGTTTGTTTTGTATAGATCTCCCTTATCATTTTTTCAAATGTTGTCCCAAATTGCATAAATTTTAGTTGCCCCCTTAAAAATTTCCAATTCAAATTATCGAATGCCTTTTGGGCATCAAGGAAAACTAATGAAGCTTGTATATTTAATCAGTACAATTTATTTAATTTGTTTTTCTTCTTCTTCTCTTTCACCCCCCCCTCTATATATTACTATAATTCACTTAATGTCTTATTCCTTCATTCATTATACTCTATAACATTCCTCTCTTTCAAACTCAGTGATTTAACTATACAGTAATTATTTATAAAATTAATATTTTTTCTTACTTTACTATATATATATATATATATGCATATTCTTTCTAGCCAGGTTTTACCTATGTAAGCTAAGATGTTCCACAGCCCTAGTTCTGTGAAATCTCATGCACAAGTTTCTGGGCTTTTTGTATCTTGCTGACAAACAGCAACTCTGTGCTGCAATTTGGGAGACTCAAATAGCTATTTCTGCCTTGTAAGGCGTCATCAGTGAGCCACACCCTCTTCTCAAGTATCCTCCCTGTAAAGGTACAATGTTTCTTTTTCTTTTTCCTAGGCTTTTATGTGCATATTCTTTCTAGCCAGGTTTTACCTATGTAAGCTAAGATGTTCCACAGCCCTAGTTCTGTGGAATCTCATTCACAAGTTTCTGGCCAGGTTTTACCAATTTGGGAGACTCAAATAGCTTATGAATGAGATTTCACAGAACTAGGGCTGTGGAACATCTTAGCTTATGTAGGTAAAACCTGGCTAGAAAGAATATGCACATAAAAGCCTACGAAAAAGAAAAATTGTACCTTTACAGGGAGGATACTTGAGAAGAGGGTGTGGCTCACTGATGACGCCTTACAAGGCAGAAATAGCTATTTGAGTCTCCCAAATTGCAGCACAGAGTTGCTGTTTGTCAGCAAGATACAAAAAGCCCAGAAACTTGTGAATGAGATTTCACAGAACTAGGGCTGTGGAACATCTTAGCTTACATAGGTAAAACCTGGCTAGAAAGAATATGCACATAAAAGCCTACGAAAAAGAAAAAGATACATTGTACCTTTACAGGGAGGATATTTGAGAAGTGGGTGTGGCTCACTGATGACGCCTTAAGAGGCAGAAATAGCTATCTGAGTCTCCCAGAGAGCAACACAGAGTTGCAGTTTGTCAGCAGAAAAAAGGCCCAGAAACTTGTGAATGAGATTTCACAGAACCTAGGGCTGTAGAACAACTAAGTTTACGTAGGTAAAACCTGGCTAGAAAGAATATGCATATATATATATATATATATATATATATATATATATATATATATATATATATATATGTGTGTGTGTGTGTGTGTGTGTGTGTGTGTGTGTGTGTGTGTGTGTGTGTGTGTGTATAGTTAATATTTCAGGTTTCTTCCCGTGTAATTGTGGATATATCCCTAAAAGGGTAGAAGCGACGTTTCGGCAGAATCCCATCTGCCATCATCAGGCTTATGCCAGTAGTCATTTTGCACTAACTGACGTTGGAATTTCAAATCTGGTGTTGGTATTCTGGGATGGCTCCTCCATAAACACATACTGGGACTCCCAACCAATTAGAATGAAAAGGTGGAGCCATCCCAGAATACCAACACCAGATTTGAAATTCCAACGTCAGTTAGTGCAAAATGACTACTGGCATAAGCCTGATGATGGCAGATGGGATTCTGCCGAAACGTCGCTTCTACCCTTTTAGGGATATATCCACAATTACACGGGAAGAAACCCGAAATATTAACTATACACACATACATACCCGTGAAAACTTACATAAACATATATATATATATACATACATACATACATACATACATGCACACACACACACACACACACACACACACACACACACACACACATATATATATATATATATATATATATATATATTATATATGTCTTCTTAAGTTTTTGCAGGTGAGTGTATGTAAAAAGTTTGTTAGGATATGGTTTGAGCCTAACAAGTTGTCCAGGCAATATATGTGTTCTGTGACTTTAATATGAATATGTATTGGACTTCCGCTGGCTCCGCGAGCCTCGAAAGACGTTCTTTTGAGAGCATCTGCTCCCTGGCTCCGTTAAAGCCCCAGAGCAGCCGACAAACGCTGTCTGGAGGCTTGAAATTCTCTCCCCGGGCAAAGGGGAGAGAGAAGAGCAGGCAGGTGGAGGTAGAACCCCCCCGAACGCCCTAGGAAAAATCCTGGGACGCGAAGGGTGCGCGCTCCCTAAAAGCCTGTCAAGCCGCTCCAGACCAGGGACGTCTCCGCTAATTAGCTAATTAGCAGAATTAGAAGCCGCGACCAATCTTGCTGAATGGAAATGAGGGAATTAACATCTTGAACTAACAGCAGGCGGAACGAGCAAGGAGAAATCAGACTGCAAGTATTTTTTACCTAACTCCAATGCTTAGAGCCTCCTTCGGAAGTAATCACTTAGTACTTTGCAACAATATGGCGATTGAAGCTTGAAAGGGCGGGGGAAATGGAAAGTTACAGGAAAAGTTTCGTTTTGCTGGCAGCCCTTCGCTTGGGAAAAAAAAAAGCTTTTGTGCTGATAGAAGGAGGATTTTAAACGTTAATTAACATTGGGAAATCTTTTGAGGAACTCCTCTTTTTGACTCTGATTAAATATAAAGACTAATTTCAAACTGGAAATGGCCTCAAAGTCTGTAAAAACTGTTTCTACTAAAGGAACTGGGAGTGCTGGTAGCTCCCCAGCTCATATTCCTAGATCGCAAGTTTCTGCTCCTCCAGCGGATCCACAGACTTTAACGTTGGAAATGTTGCAACAAGCTCTCCAAATCACCCAAAATAAAATTGTTGATGTAATTGATGAAAAAATTAAGGAAACTAATGAAAAAATTAAGGAAACTAATGAAAAGATACAGGCTGTGTCAGATGAGATTGCAATTCGCAATCAGGGGATTAGGGATGATATATTAATGGCATTTAAGTGTCTGGCAGGCAATATTGAGATGGTGGATGACAGAGTTGAGGAAATTAAACAATCTTCTGAAATTTTGGATAGTAAAATAGGAGAAGCTCAAAACAGAATTCAAAGGGCTGAAGACGATGTAATAATGGTACAATACAGAGATATGGAATTTGCTTTAAGATTCAGAGGGGTGAAGGAGAATAAACAAGAGAATTTGAGAGAAATGATGTCTGAGGCATTGGCACCGCTGGTGGGGGAGTCCAAAAATGATCTGGGCTGGCAGATGGACAAGCTGTACCGTGTTAATTCCTGGATTGCTAGACAGAAACATCTACCAAGAGACATTGTGATATATTTTACTACAAGGAGAGTATGCAACGAAATTTTACAGGCTACTTTTAAAAACAAGCTTCGGGTGGAAGGCCAGGAAGTAATGACAATGAAAGAAATCCCCCCTAAGATCCTGAGAGCTAGAAGGGAGTATGCCTTTCTGGTGGATGAACTGAGAAAACGTTAGATACAGTACAGATGGGAGGTGCCAACTGGACTAGTGGTGACTTACTCAGGAGAGAGATATCGGCTTAACACAATTTGGAAAGCAAGAGATTTTCATACTAATGTATTAAAGGCTGGCACACCCAAATCAACTAAATCACCAGAAGGCAAAAGAAAGAAAGAAGTAATGGAAGCTGAGACAGAAGAGCTCTTGACAGTAGTTCAGGGGGGAGCTTTGGCTGATCAAGAAGAAATTCAAATTCAAATAGCTACTCAAGAGTTGGCGCTGATTGATTTCTCGCAGTTACCAAAGGATCAAAGACAGACCAGATCGGTGACAGCTAGACTCAAGGAAGAATTAAGACAGCAACAATCCCAGATGGCAACTCAAGAAATGATTCAAGATACTACTAGAACAGGAGCAGTGGGGGGAGCAAGACCTAAAACTCAAATGAGATCAGAGCATCAGGACTTGCTTCAGAGGCTCCAAAGGCCCAGAGATGGGAACTAGATTTTTGACTTGGAACGTTAATGGCTTGAATTCTCCACAGAAAAGAAGAAAAATATTTCACTATCTTAAGCAATTTAAGAATGAAGTAATTTGCTTACAAGAGACTCATATAAGAATACAAGATCAAAAATATCTGATTAATGCAAGACTTGGTACATCTTACGTAGCAGCAGCACCAGAAAAGAAAAATGGTATAGTTATATATTTGAAAAGAGACTTAGTTGCTAAATTAATTGAAGCAGACGATCAAGGAAGATTTTTAGTGATAGAACTTTTAGTAAAAGGAGAAAAAATACTTGTAATCGGAGTTTATGCCCCGAATCAACAACAAGAAAACTTTTATAATTTACTACACTCAAAATTGACACACTGGGCATATAAAACTTGTATCCTGTTAGGCGATTGGAATGGTGTTTTGGATGTTAAAAAAGACAAGATGGGACCTAAATAAAATGTGTCAACAAGAGCAAAATTGCCCAAAGCGTTTTGGGAAATGATGGATGACTGGGAGTTGAGAGATATCTGGCGTGAAAGAAACCTGGAAGAAAAAGATTTTACTTTTTTTTCAGATAGACATCAATCCTTTTCAAGGATTGATTTTATATTAATTACTAACAATCTTTTATCTAGGGTGAAAAATACGAAGATTTGCTCAAGAACATTGACAGACCATAGTCCAGTTTGGCTGGAATTGGAGTATGAGAAATGGCCTAGGAGGTCCTGGACGTTAAATGATAATTTGTTTAGGTACGAAGAAAATGTAAAAGAGTGTAAAAAATTTATGAAAGAATTTTTTGTTATGAATATGCAAAAGGGCACATCGATGGAAATGGTATGGGATGCAAGTAAGGCATATATGTGAGGAATTTTGATATATTTGAATAATAAATATAGAAAGAAACAGGGGACAAAAAGAAAAGAATTAGAAGATGAGATTAGTAAACAGGAACGGGCTTTAGTAGCTAATCCAACAGATAAGAAAATTAAAGAGGCAATCAATTTATTGAAAGGTCAATTTAATATGTTAATAGCAGATCAAGTGGCAACTAATTTAAGATATGCAAAACATAATACTTTTTACAATGCCAATAAACCAGGCAGGTGGTTAGCATATTTGTTAAGGAAAAAGCAAAAATCAAGGACAATAGAGAGAATAAAATATAAGGGTAAAGAGGTTTATGAGCAACAATTGATTAAAAAATCTTTTTTAGAGTTTTATTCGAGGCTGTATACTGGTGATAAAATTAAAGATATAGATATAGATAGATATTTGCAGAAAGAGAATATTTATACAATTTCAAATGAGCAGAGGGATAGTTTAAATCAATCAATAACTTCTGAGGAAATTGCGTTAGCAATTAAGCAGTTGAAAGTGGGTAAAGCTCCTGGGACGGACGGTTTGATGGCTATTTACTATAAAACCTTACAGGAGGAAATGATAGAACCGCTGAAAGAATTATTTAACAATATACAACAGGGAGGAGAGGTACCTCCAACTTGGAAGACAGCATTTATTTCATTGATCCCAAAAGAAGGGCATGACGATACAGATCCTAAAAATTATAGGCCAATTTCATTATTAAATACAGACTATAAGATATTTGCAAAAATTTTGGCAAATAGATTAATGACAGTCATGCAGCAAATGATTCACCATGATCAAACTGGTTTTATAAATGGTAGACAAATGAAGGGTAATGTAAGGCAAATTGTTAACTTATTAAAGTATTTGGGAAGGAACAACCAGGTCCCCGCAGTGCTTGTGTTCTTGGATGCTGAGAAAGCCTTTGATAGATTGAATTGGCAATTTTTATTAAAACTAATAGAAAGGATACAATTTGGAGAACACTTTGTATAATCTATTAAGGCAATATATCAAAAACAAACAGCGCAAATAATAGTTAATGGTGGTTTAACAGATGTTTTTAACATAGAAAAAGGAACAAGGCAAGGCTGTCCCTTGTCCCAGTTATTGTTTATTTTGACGCTGGAAATTTTATTAAACAAGATACGCGAGATGAATACAATTAAGGGAATTAAAATTAGACAGCATGAATACAAGGTACGAGCATTTAATTTAATTTAATTTAATTTAATTTAATTTCGAATTTATATACCGCCCTTCTCCCTGAGGACTCAGGGCGGTGTACAGCCAAGATAAAAAACATAGAATACAAATATTAAAACATTTAAAAATATATATAAAATTTGGCCCAAAAAATTAAAATCGCAGACTAATTAAAAGGATTTAAAAATTTTAAAAATTTCTTCTTAAGCCAACCCGGCTTGCTGAAAAAGATAGGTTTTCAGGGAACGACGGAAGGCATTGAGGTCCTGGATTCTTCTTATCTCCGTGGGCAACTGATTCCAGAGGGTGGGAGCCCCCACAGAGAAAGCCCTCCCCCTGGGGGCCACCAGCCTACATTGTTTGGCTGATGGCACCCTGAGGAGGCCCTCTCTGTGGGAGCGCACGGGTCGATGGGAGGTCATCGGTAGCAGCAGGCGGTCTCGGAGATAGCTAGGCCCTATGCCATGGAGCGCTTTAAAGGTGATAACCAACACCTTGAAGCGCACCCGGAAGACCACCGGGAGCCAGTGCAGCTCGCGCAGGAGTGGTGTTACATGGGAGCGCCATGTTGCTCCCATCACTACCCGCGCTGCTGCATTCTGGACCAGCTGGAGCCTCCGGGTGCTCTTTAAGGGGAGCCCCATGTAGAGAGCGTTACAGTAGTCAAGGCGAGAGGTGACGAGGGCGTGAGTGACTGTGCACAGGTAATCCCGATCAAGAAAGGGCCGCAACTGGCGAATCAGGCGAACCTGATAAAAGGTCCCCCTGGTAACAGCCGTCAGATGTTCCTCCAAAGACAGCTGCCTATCCAGGAGGACTCCCAGATTGCGAGCCCTTTCAGTGGGGGCCAAAGACTCGCCCCCAATAGTCAGTGATGGAGTCAACTGACTATATCAGGATGCCGGGAGCCACAGCCACTCAGTCTTGGAAGGGTTGAGCCTGAGCCTGTTCCTCCCCATCCAGATCCGCACAGCCTCCAGGCACTGGGACATCACTTCAAGGGCATCGTTGGGGTGGCCTGGGGTGGAGATGTACAGCTGGGTGTCATCAGCGTACTGGTGGTATCTCACCCCAAAGCCACGGATGATCTCGCCCAGTGGCTTCACATAAATGTTGAACAGAAGGGGCGAGAGGACCGATCCCTGCGGCACTCCACAAATGAGAGGCCTCGAGGTCGACCTCTGCCCCCCTGCCAACACAAACTGCGACCGGTCGGAGAGAAAGGAGGAGAACCACCGTAACACGGTGCCTCCCACCCCCAACTCTTCCAGCCGGTGCAGCATGATACCATGGTCGATGGTATCAAAAGCCGCTGAGAGATCTAATAGGACCAGAACAGAGGAATAACCCCTGTCCCGAGCCCTCCAGAGATCATCGACCAACGCGACCAATGCCGTTTCCGTGCTGTGCCCAGACCTGAAACCTGACTGGAACGGATCCAGATAGGATGTTTCCTCCAGGAATTGTGGAAACTGTTGCGCGACCACACTCTCAACAACCTTCGCAATGAAGCGAAGGTTGGAGACAGGACGATAGTTAGCCAATATTGCTGGATCCAGGGACGGCTTCTTGAGGAGAGGCCTCACCACCGCCTCTTTCAGGGCAGCGGGGAAGTGACCCTCACTCAAGGAAGCATTAATAACGCCCTGGAGCCAGCCTCGTGTAACCTCCCGGGAAGCCAGTACCAACCAGGAGGGACACGGGTCCAGTAAACATGTGGCCGCACTAAGTCTCCCCAAAATCCTGTCCACATCATCGGGAGTCACAGCATCAAACTCCTCCCAGATAACATTCTCAAGACTGTTCCTCGTCACCCTGCCCTGATCTACCCAGTCAGAGTCCAAATCCCCCCGGATCTGAGCGATTTTGTCATACAGGTATTGTCCGAAATCCTCCGCCCTGCCTTCTAAGGGATCCTCCCGCACTCCCAGATGGAGCAGGGCGCGGGTCACCCTAAACAGGGCGGCCGGACGATTCCCTGATGACGCAATAGAGGCGGAAAAGTAGTTAGACTTTGCCGTCTCTATCGCCACTAGGTAGGCCTTAATATGCGACCTTACCAGTGTTCGATCAGATTCAGCGAGACTGGCCCTCCAACCGCTCTCCAGGCGTCTTTTCCGGCGCTTCATTTCCCTCAGCTCCTCAGTAAACCAAGGAGCCACCCGGGATCGGCATCGGGTCAGAGGCCGCAAAGGCACAACTCGGTCCAAGGCCCCACCAGCCGCCCGATCCCAGGCGGCTACCAGGTCCTCGGCCGAGTCATGTGCTAGATCCTCAGGAAATGGCCCAAGCTCCGTCTGGAACCTATCAGGATCCATCAGGCGCCTGGGGCGGATCCATCTAATTGGGTCCGCCTCCCTGCGGCGAGGGGTCACGGTTCGAAGATCTAGGCGAAGGAGTGAGTGGTCAGTCCATGACAAGGGTTCCATGTCTATATCCCCTATAACAAGACCACTCAACCACTGGCCAGAGACAAAAATCAGATCCAGAGTGTGACCTCCCCTGTGAGTAGGGCCATGAACTAACTGGGTCAGGTCCATGGCCGTCATGGAAGCCATGAACTCCCGAGCCACCTCAGACGTTTCACCGACAGATGGCAAGTTGAAATCACCCATGACTAAAAGCCTGGGTGTATCTACTGCCACCGTGGCTATCACGTCGAGTAGCTCAGGAAGGGCTGTTGCCACGCGGCAGGGAGCCAGGTACGTAAGCAACAAGCCCATCTGAACCCCACGGCCCCACCTCACAAGGAGGGACTCACATCCGGCTATCTGAGGCACAGTGGTCTCCCTCGGATCCAGATCCTCGTTAATAATAACCGCCACCCCCCCGCCCCTCCCCTGGGCCCTCGGCTGATGGAATGCTCTGAAGCCTGGTGGGCACATTTCAACCAGAGGGACGCCACCCTCCGGGCCCAACCAGGTCTCCGTAATACCCGCCAGGTCCGCTCCTCCCTCTTGTATAAGATCGTGAATGAGGGGGGCCTTATTAACCATGGACCTGGCATTGCATAACATCAGCCGAAGGCCCAGATCCTGAGTATCTAAGCCACCTAGTCTCCAAGAGGAGCCATGGGGACCGGGGCAAGCAATTGCTCTCAAACAGCGAGTGCGAGCCCCCAACACATGATATGGTCCCCTGCTCCCGCCATATCTGCCCCTCCCATCTACCGTGCTGATGGTACAAACCTCATAGGTATCGTCCCCCATCCCTTTCCCAGTCCCTCGACCAACACCTCCCAAATCGTTACCCTGTGCCGGGCTCGGCTCTGACCCTGGTGGATTTCCCCCCCCATCCCCCAGAGTCTTCTTCCCAATTTCTCTAGAAAGATCATTACAAACCCCCCTCCCAGAACCCCTTAAAATCTTAAAAAAATTCCCTAAAAAACCCCACAAATTCTTCCTTGCTCCATGCCATCTCTCTGGACTCCAAAGTCCGTCATCGAGATAGGCCCTCGATAATGTGGAGGGCCAAACCTGCGAGTGGGGAGAATCTCGCAGGGCGAGGAGTTCCGACACCGAATACATTTGTTACTGGGAGTAGTTATGGCTTATAACCAGGGGATCAACCATGATGATTTAAGAGTCCAACGGAAAAGTATATAAGTCTTAGGTAGTATACATTGGAAAACGCCACTGCCTTCATGGCAGTGGGAGGAGTCCAAGAATAGTCCAGAAACGATGGAAATAATAGCCAAGGCTGACTCCCTCAATACTCATACCTAAGGTAAACTTCTCCTTTCAGTTAGGGAGGACAGATAGAGCAATGCCAATCCATAGGTCCAGAAGTATAAGTCGGTTTACAGAGTTAGTGCAGTGGGCATATCAGGAGATGATCCAATGGAGAGTAGATGGAAAATGATGGTGGTATCCAGCTGAGACTGAAAATGGCCTGGATAGCGTGGGACCATCATACGGGCTAAACCCGGCAGAAAAGGGGGGGGGAGCAATACAAAGCGTTTAGGGGGGGGAACACCCCCATAGTCCTCTTCCGGTCCTCCACATCGCCCCCTAGGTCTTTCCCGGTCACAACGCTCACCCAGTTCAGCCTCCATCAGTTCACTGTGGGGCCTCTGGGCGTCAGTGAGCTGGTCACAAACGGCCACACACCTCACAGCCGCCCAGGTCAGTCCAAGATGGTCACGCCGGAATTAGTTCCTGCCATCTCCCTCGCAGCCTTCAGGCTGCCGCTGCCGCCTCCACCGCCAGCCAGCAGCCGCCATCACAGCCTCCTCCCTGGCTGACGCCACAACAGCTGCCAGCCTCTCCGCCATCCTCCTCGTCTTCCCCAAGCCCCGCCAACACCTCCTGGGCACCCAGGACTCCGACGAGGCTCCGACGAGGGGTCCGCCGGGAGCGCTGCGCTGCCGCCGTCTCCCCGCTGCTCAGGCGACCGCCAGCTGATCGCAAAGGCCGCCGCCACAGCCATCCGGGCCGACAACGCCCCCAAACGCCTCCTCTGCAACACCCGACTCCCTCTGGCCAGGAAGCACTCCGGAGAGCTAAAAAGCTCCCAAAAGGTTGGCAATAGCCTCCGCTAGCCTGGTAGGGGCCATAGTTTGCGGATGACCTGGTTGTTACCTTAACCCAACCGGTACAATCGATTACAGCCTTGATGGATATAACCTGCTTATATGGACAAGTATCTGGTTTTAAAATAAATGCAGCTAAAACAAAAATAATAGCTAAAAATATGGTTAGGAGCCAAAAAGAAGAGATAGAAAGGTTAACAGGATTTGAAGTAGTTAAGAAGGTTAAATATCTGGGGGTCTATATTATGACTGCAAATACGAAATTATATCAGTATAACTATGAACCATTATGGCATAAAATACAGAAAGAGTTGGACAACTGGAAAAAACTACAACTGTCTTTGCTGGGAAGGATAGCTGCTGTAAAACTGAATATTTTACCAAAATTTCTATTTCTTTTTCAAATGATACCTATACTTAAAAAAGATGAGAACTTAAAGGAATGGCAGAAGGGCATAAATAAATTTGTGTGGGCAGGGAAGAAACCACAAGTCAAACAAAAGATATTGCAAGATACTAGAGAAAGAGGTGGTCTTAAGATGCCCAATTTAAGATTGTATTATGAAGCTGCTGCCCTCTCAGCAATCACAGATTGGATAAACTTAACGGAGGAAAAGATATTGAATATTGAAGGATATGGTTTATGGCTGGCATGCTTACTTAGTGTATGATAAGAAAGTAGATAAGACTTTTAAAAGTCATATATTAAGAAATGCTCTATTGCGTGTCTGGAAAAAGTATAAATATAAACTAAATGATAGGTTACCAATATGGACAGTACCCAGACACGCGATAGAGAACATAAATTTAGAGCAAAAGCAAGATAAGATTACATATAAGGAACTCCTTTATAAGGAAGGAGTCAGACTACAGTTAAAATCCATGGAACAATTAAAAGAAGAAGGGATTATTAAGACTTGGTTTCAATATGGACAGCTGCTGGCCAGATGGAGAGAAGATCAAAAAATTGGTATTTTGCAGCAGGATGAGAATCTGATAAAGCAAATAAGAGATGAAGGTCAAATGCACATAAAAAGGTTGTACAATGCATTATTGGAAATAGATTCAGAAACAGACTTAGTCAAGGATTGTATGATAAAATGGGCACAAAATGTAGGTGAACCAATAATGATGGAAACATGGGAAAAGATATGGGTTAGAAATGTAAGATTTACACAAGCACAAAATTTAAGGGAGAATTTTTACAAAATGTTTTATAGATGGCATTTAGACCCAAAAAAACTAGCTTGTATGTATCCAAATTTACAACCCAAGTGTTGGCGATGTGAGTGTGAAGATGCTACATATTTTCATATATGGTGGACATGTAAAAAGATTAAGGCTTTTTGGATAAAAATATGGTGGATTATTCAAAATATTTTGAAGAAAAAAATTAAATTTACACCACAGTTTTTTCTGTTGGGAATAGTTACGGATTGTACTGTAATAGAGACTAAGCTGGTTTTGAACTTAATAACAGCTGCCAGGTTACTGGTGGCACAGTACTGGAAGAAGGAAGATCCACCTACTATTGAGGAATGGACATTAAAAGTTGTGCATTTGGCGGAAATGGCAAAAATTTCATCATACCTTAAAGACCATTCAAATGAGAGATATATATCGGAATGGAGAAAATGGATTGATTACATACAGAAGAAGTATCCGAATAAGAAGATTCATATAGCTTATGAATGAAATAATATTAAGTAGTTTATGTTTGTTTTTTCTGAGTTATAAGGAGTTAAGGACCTAGGGAGAATATGAAATGTAATAATTTGTTAGCACATTTTAGCTCTTGGTTTGTGAATGCTATACCCTGTGCTCGTTCTGGGAAGTCTAGGGAGGGGGGTGGGGGGAGGGAGGGGAAGGGAGGGTGGGAAGGGGAGGGGGGGCTGAGGGGGGAAGGGTGGGGGGGTGAAAATGTTTGTATTTTTCATAAAACTTTTCAATTAAAAAAAATATGAATATGTATTGTGTGGCTTTAAAGTTTTACTGCTGATTCATTGTAATGCTGAGTCATGCTGTAATTAGATAATCACTGGGTTGTGAACGTATTTAAGAAAGGTACTGTAACATATTCAGTTGATGATAAGCTACCATAGTGTGTAGAGTTGCAATCATTGTGCTATCATTGTTGGATGGATCTGCTACCATCGTGGTTTATTACCAGAGTGAGTTTGTTATTCTAACCAACTACTGTTTGTGTGGTAAGAAGATCTTTGTATTACTGGACTGATTTAACTGGCAAAGACTTGGATTTGTTTAAAGACTATGAGATTGTTTTTTTTCACTATAAAGTAAACTTTTGATAAACCAGTTTGTATTCATCTGTTACACCGGAGACTTGGGCATTTAAATTTCAGGACGTTAAAGAAAACAGTTCAGTTATCTGAAGGGATAAAACTACAAGCATGTAGTAAATATCTGAATTGCAATGCCTGTAATCAGCAAAAAAGTAGGGTAACACCAGCAAACCATGTTAATGGTTTTAAAACCAAAAAGCCATTAGAGGTAGTGTTTGTAGACCTAATTGGACCCAAAAAACCCAGCATAGGAGGTGCCTGCTATATTCTGAGCATAGTAGACCATTATTTAAGATACGGCTTCTGTTATCTTATGAAAACAAAAATTGAAACATTCCAGCATATTAACAACTGGCTGCGTTTTGGAGAAAGGATCAACAGAGAGCCAGAAAAATGTTTTTCGTTGGCTATGAATCAAATCATAGGTCTTTTAGATTTTGGGCACAGGGAACTACTAGTGTTTACTGTAGTGCAAGTGCTACATTTCTAGAGCACGAAGGATGGGATAAACTAGAGCCGTGATGGTGAACCTATGGCACGTGTGCCACAGGTGGCACGCAGAGCCCTTTCTGCCGGCACGCCAGCTGTCGCCCCAGCCCAGGTCCACCGCACATGTGCGCACCTCCCATCAGCCAGCTGGTCTTCTGTTCTCTGCCGCGCATGCACGGAAGCAGAGCGTTCCTTGATCTCTGCAGGTTCTACCCTCTGCAGATGCCTCTGCAGGAAAGCAGGAGAAAGCTAACACGCGATGGGGGGAGAAACTGCAAAGATCTGAGGAGCACTGGAAGGCAGGAGACACTCAATGGGGGAGGAACTTTGGAGATCGTGGAAGGCAGGAGAAAAGTAGGATTCGATGGGGGAGGAACTTTGGAGATCGTGGAAGGCAGGAGAAAAGTAGGATTCGATGGGGAGGAACTTTGGAGATCATCAAGGCAGGAGAAAAGTAGGATTCGATGGGGGAGGAACTTTGGAGATCGTGGAAGGCAGGAGAAAAGTAGGATTCGATGGGGGAGGAACTTTGGAGATCTGGAAGGCAGGAGAAAAGTAGGATTCGATGGGGGAGGAACTTTGGAGATCGTGGAAGGCAGGAGGCAGCTCTTTAGCACAGCTAAAGCACAGCTCTTGAGTCAGATCTCTCCCCCCTACATGTGCGGCTCTTTTAAACAGGGAAAGAAGACAGGCAAGAAAATGAACACGTGTAGCAGGAAGCTCTGGTATTGCCTGATCATCAGCCAAGCTCATCAGAATTTCGGCTCTAGAGCCATCCCAAACCCCACAGCCCATGAGCGAGGCGGAAGAAGGGAAAAGTCCCTCTCTTTTCAGTTTCCCATCGGGCTGGCTCCGCCAAAGGCTGCCTCCTAATCTCAGAGCCAGTTCCCTCCTAAAGTTTCAAGGGCCACCACATGATTTCCATGAACTTGAGCTGAGCAGAATTGTGGGGCAGAGCGAATGTGGCGGCTCCTGTTTTTCCCAGCTGTCAAGTGCTCATTTAGAGAAAAGGAGCTGGGGAAACAGGCAAGGCGTGGTGGCTGTGGCGGCAGGTAGGTGTTGGGGTAGGTGTCGGGGAAGCGCTGAGGGCAGCATATGCATCTTTGGGCTTTCCACGTAGGTGGCGATAGGTGCAGCCTGTCCCCCGTCCACCACCTGCTCGACCTGCAGCTCCCAGTGGGAAGGAGCCCAGGCAAGCCTCGCGTTTGGAGCTTCCTCGGGGGGCAGTCTCGGCCCAGCCATCTTGGCAGCGCCATGCACCAGGTGGGGAACAGCTGTCTCACCAGGGAATGGGGCCGGTACCTAGTTGTCCTCTGGTAAGAGGTATGCCAGCCCACTTGGAAAAAGTGGGGGGGGGGACATGGGGGGGCACGCATGCTCAGTGTGGGCGCATGTGTAGAGGGAGTGTGGAGGGTGTCGTGCACGCATGCGTAAATGGGAGCGTGCATTGCATTATGGGTTCCGGCACGCGGGAGCACAACAGCACTCGCCAGCTCAGATTTTTGGCACGCAATGCCAAAAAGGTTTGCCATCACTGAACTAGAGCATGCAGATTATAGACATGATAATAATACTGTTAGTATAGAGCATCATATTTCTGATGATATTCCTGAGGATTTAGATGATGTAGAATCCTCTATCAAGGATGAAGAACAGGAAGTAGGTTTAAAGGAGGTAGTTTTAGGGGAGGAGTCAGATGAACCATCTGCAGTAAGTCCTGTATTACCTAGGAGATCTACTAGGGAAAGGCATCCACCTGATTGATATAAAGCAACCGTAGTTTGCCAGGTTAACATTGAACCTTCAAGTTATGAGGATATCAGGCTTTATCCTGAAAAGGAGCAGAATGCTTGGAAGGAGGCAATGAGTAAGGAAATTAATTCTTTAACTCAGTTAGGTGTTTACGAAACTGTGAAATTGCCACCTAGTAAAAAATTAATAGGTTGTAGATGGGTTTACAAAATTAAGAAAAGCATAGATGGGACAGTAACCCATAAAGCTCGCCTTGTAGCTCAAGGTTTTTCTCAGACCGAAAAAGATTTCGATGAGGTTTTTGCTCCTAGTTTACGTGCTAGTACTTTAAGAACAATGCTAGTGTGGGCGGCTAAGTATAAATATAGTATTAACCATATAGATGTAGAGACAGCATACTTGCATGCTCCATTGAGACACACCATCTATATGAGGAAGCCTTTAGGAGTTGAAACACAAAACCACACTGATTGTTGGAAGTTAAATAAAAGCCTTTATGGTTTGAGACAATCAGGGTTTGAGTGGAACCAATGTATAGTTAAAGAGCTAAATAAGATCGGTTTTCATGAAGAAATAGTGGATAAGTGTCTCTTTAAAAGAGAGAATAATGGTGTAGTATCATTTTTGTTATTGTTTACAGATGATATAGCCATAATAACTAAAACTGACAAGGAAGCCATAGATATTGTTAAACAGTTACAAACCAAATTTAAAATCAGAAATTTAGGAAATATTAGGCATTATTTGGGTCTAGATATCAATCAAACAGCTAGAGGTTATAAAATATCTCAATGTAGCAAAATAAGCCAAATGTTGAAACGTTACGGCATGGAACTATGTAAGTCAGCTAAAACGCCTATGGCACAGGATTTTCAACAAGGAGAAATCCAAAGTCCTAAATTTAGTAAGGAGATCTACCAGTCTCTTATAGGTAGTCTATCTTATATAAGCAATTGGTCTAGACCTGATATTTCATTTGGAATAAACCAATTAGCGAGATATAATGCAGAGCCAACTGATAGGCATTGGCAGGCTGCAAAGCGTATATTAAGATATCTGAAAATGACGATGCATTATGCATTGTATCTAGAACCTAACAATGATTTAGTATTGAGCGCATATGCTGATGCCAGTTTTGCTACTGATTTGACCACCAGAAAGTCCACATCGGGTATACCTATCATGTTAGACAATTGTTTGATTGGCTGGAAATCAATTCGTCAAAAACATATTAATCTATCTACTATGGAGGCAGAATTCTCATGTTTGTCACTGGTTTGTACTGATCTAATTTATTACAAACAATTAATGATGGATATTGATTTAAAGATGGATTATTCAATTGTAATACATGAGGACAACCAAGCTGCTATAAAAATGGCAACAAATTTAGCAGTTAAAACTAGATCTAAGTTATCTGAATGTTCGTCAGTGTATCCAAAGCAACATGGTTAAGTTGGAATATTGTATGTCGGAAGACAATATTGCTGATAATTTTACCAAAGCGCAAGATGCTATCAAACATAAAATGTGTTGTGAAAGCTATGGATTAAGAATCTAAACTGTATAAATTGACCTGTCCAAAGGGGAGAATGTTAGGATATGGTTTGAGCCTAACAAGTTGTCCAGGCAATATATGTGTTCTGTGACTTTAATATGAATATGTATTGTGTGGCTTTAAAGTTTTACTGCTGATTCATTGTAATGCTGAGTCATGCTGTAATTAGATAATCACTGGGTTGTGAACATATTTAAGAAAGGTACTGTAACGTATCCAGTTGATGATAAGCTACCATAGTGTGTGGAGTTGCAATCATTGTGCTATCATTGTTGGATGGATCTGCTACCATCGTGGTTTATTACCAGAGTGAGTTTGTTATTCTAACCAACTACTGTTTGTGTGGTAAGAAGATCTTTGTATTACTGGACTGATTTAACTGGCAAAGACTTGGATTTGTTTAAAGACTATGAGATTGTTTTTTTCACTATAAAGTAAACTTTTGATAAACCAGTTTTCACATCTCTTATTCATTGCTCTCAGCAACGTTTCTCTGTGGTCTACACTCTGCTGGTTGGTAACACAACAACAATATCCTTAACAAAGTTAAAATCTCGGGTGTTTATAAGTTTGTTAGTTAAAATGTTTAAAATCCTGGCTAAGATCCCAGCTCAGAACCTCTAAATTCCCAAACAAAAACCTTTTAAAGGTCTTTCAAAAACTTTGGCTGAAATCCTAACCAACACAGCAGGGTAGAGCTGAGGATTTTGTGCAATATCTGCATGATAAAAGCGCTCAGATTCGGGGCGGCCTGGACTCCAACTGGGTAGCCTCGGACGGGATGATGGAGGTGAGTCTTGAAAATGTTATCTCGGAGGAGTTTGACCCTGTGACTCCTGAGGACGTGGACAGGATTCTGGGGAGGCTTAACGCTACCACATGTTTATTGGACCCGTGTCCCTCCTGGCTGGTGCTGGCCTCCCGGGAGGTTACACAAGGCTGGTTTCAGGAGATTATCAACGCTTCCTTGAGTGAGGGTGTCTTCCCATCCACCCTGAAAGAGGCGGTGGTGAGGCCCCTCCTCAAGAAGCCTTTCCTGGACCCGGCTGTATTAGCTAATTATCATCCTGTCTCCAACCTCCTCTTCGCGGCGAAGGTTGTTGAGAGTGTGATGGCGAGACAGCTTCCTCAGTTCCTGGATGAAGCTGTCTATCTAGATCCGTGCCAGTCAGGCTTCAGAACGGGTTACAGCATGGAAATGGCATTGATCGCATACAGGAGTTGTTCCTCTGTCCTGGTCTTCCTAGATCTCTCAGTGGCTTTTGATACCATGGATCATGGTATCATGCTGCGTCAGCTAGAGGGGGTGGGAGTGGGGGGCACTGTGTTACGGTGGTTCTCCTCCTTCCTCTCTGACCGTACGCAGTCTGTGTTGGCGGGCGGCAGAGGTCGACCCCGAGGTTCCTCACTTGTGGGGTGCCACAAGGGTCAGTCCTCTCGCCCCTCCTGTTTAACATTTATGTGAAGCTGCTGGGTGAGATCATCCGTGGCTTTGGAGTGAAGTGTCAACTGTATGCCGATAACATGCAGTTGTATATTTCAACCCCAGGCCAATGAGGCCCTTGACGTGATGTCCCGTTGCCTGGAGGCCATGCAGATCTGGATGGGGAGGAACAGGCTCAGACTCAACCCCTCCAAGACTGAGTGGCTGTGGTTACTGACGTCCCGATATAGCCAGCTAACACCATCGTTGGCTATTGGGGATGAGATCTTACCCCCCTCAGAGAGATCTCGCAACTTGGGCATCCTCCTGGATTCACGACTGTCTTTAGACGATCATATGACAGCCGTGGCCAGGGGATTAAATGATTATTTAACTGATGGCATTTTTCTGATGGGATAAATGATTTTAAATTGGGTTTTAAAGTGGTTTAATACGGTTTTAATTGGAAGTTTTAATTTTGGCCAAAGATTGAATTGTTTTAATATGTTTTTAAAATTTTGTCTTGTATGTTGTTTTATCATGGCTGTTCACCGCCTGAGTCCTTCCTCCTTTTATTATACAAATATAATAAAAACTAAACTAAACTAAACTAAACTAAACTAAACTAAACTAAACTAAACTAAACTAAACTAAACTAAACTAAAGGTTAGGCAACGTTTCGACAAGCTCTCTACCTTGTCATCTTCGGGCCTTTATTATCAGTTTAGAAGCTGAGGGTCATGCTTTATTATATTAGCTGCAGCCTGAATGCGTGTTAACGGTCCAGTTTTCTCTGGCTCCCTATTACCAACTGTCAACTGCAAAGAGGTAAGAATTCTAGTAGGCATCACAGCACCACTGGTTGCCTGTTGAGATCTTAGCATATCTTCTGGCTTGGTTCTCTCTCTCTCCCTATTGCTAGCTATCAACTGCAAAGAGGAAAGGGTTCTTGTATGCATTACAACACCACTGATCTCTGCCTATCCTCTGATTTTAAAATTCGAGTTTCCCTCAGTGCAGGTTTCCAAATACTTGATAACCTAGAGGCGTCATCTAGTCTATTCATATTGTGTGGCCTCTTTTCAATTTTGATAGCCTCCCTAATTATTCTCTTATTAAGATGTTCCTCTTTTACTACTGTTCTAGCCTTGTTGAAATCTATATTATGTCCCGTGGCCTTCATGTATTGTACCAAAGAAGAAGTTTGCTCTTCCTTTTTCACTGAATTTTTATGTTCTTCTAAACGCACACTTATTCGTCTATTCGTCTGTCCAATATAAGATGACTGACAGGAGGTACATGATATTTCATATATTCCTTAATTTTCCAGCTCAATTTTATCCTTTTTATTTTGTTTTATTTATTAAATTTTTATACCGCCCTTCTCCCGAAGGACTTAGGGCGGTGAACAGCCAGGGTTAAAATACATACAGTATGAAACTTAAAATAATTTAAAAAATAATTAAATCCAATTTGGCTTTCCAGTTTTAAAACCCCTTACCCATAAAATTAATCAATTAAAACGTAAGCCAGCCCGACTCACTGAGTTTCTTGGGTTTCTCTCTGTCCTGATGTCCCTTGTCGAATTATACTTTTAATTTTATTTTCGTGGAACCCATTTGCTATTAATACCTCTATGAGAATCTGAAGCTCTGTTTGTACATGTGCCTCATCTGCTAGATGTTTAGTTCTAGTGATTAAAGTTTTTGCTACTGAATTTATTTGTGAGGGATGATGGTGTGAGTGTGCGTTTAGGTATCTATTTGTGTGTGTCTTCTTTTGGTAGACACTATGTCCTAGGGTGCCATCAGTTCTCTTATATATTAATACATCTAAAAATGGGAGTTGATTTTCAATCTCCATTTCCATAGTGAACTGTATCTTCGGATGCATGTTATTCAAATGTGCTAGAAAATTGTCTAGCTTGTCTTTTCCATGGGGCCAGATCACAAACGTATCATCTACATATCTGAGCCATAATTTTATAAGTAGTTTGTTCCAACGCCTTAATTTCTAATCCCTCCATGAACAGATTGGCAATAACTGGGGAGAGCGGTGATCCCATTGGTGCCCCTTGCATTTGTTTATATCTTTGTCCTTTGTAAATGAAATAGGTGTTAGATAGGCAATGCTCTGCCAATTCAAAGCTTTGGATCAGATGGTATATTTAAGATAATGAGAGAGAAAGGAGAGTAATAGAGCAACACTCTATTACTACACTCTACTGGACTAAACTGCAGAGAAGTGAAAGTAGTGAAAGCATGACCTTGAATGTCTATTGAAGATAAGCTTACAATAATACCTGCTCTAGCAAATTGTTTATACGGGGTAGCAGAGACAGAGAGTGAAACACTGTAAACAGTGTAACCTTTGAATTTATATGAAAACTAAACAGATAAAGTAAATAGAAGCTGGGAAACAGCAAGGAACTATTTTATTTTTCCTTCCTTTTTGAACTTTCCTTTTGGTGACTTATGAGTCTGTGAGGTTGAACTTTGGGGCTTGGTGGGCCTAGGTGGATTACAAATATATTAAGAGAGAAAAAGATTAGTGTTTGAAGAACCTGAAGAACAAAAAGCAACCTATTTTTCTTTTTCTCTCTTTTTGGATTACAACAATAGAAAGTGTGAAACTATTTGGAGAATCTGGTGGTGGTTTAATTTGTGAAAATATTTTCTAAGTGGGAAATTAGTGGGGGATTGAGGAATTACTAGAATAATATTTGTGTTATTACTGATTATCTTTTTCAAATTTCTTGAAGATTTTAAGAATATCCAAAATGACTAGTGTTTCAAATTTAAGTAAATTAGGAGGAAAAATACATCTGCTGGATGCAGCAGCAGCATCCAGTCCACCAAGTCAAAGATCTCTGGATAGCATGTTGCAGCAGGAAAAAATAGTACAATGAATACAATGCAAGCAAAATTGAAATTAATGCTCCAAACACTTCAAGAAGCCACAACAAAAATTTTTGAAGACATGGAGGAAAGAATGGAAAAGGTGGATGATAAAATAAAGAACATTCAACAAATAATAACTAAAAATGGACAACGGATTCAGAAAATAGAAGAGAAATCAGAACAAACAGAGAAGAAAGTGGAAGAGATGGATAATAGATTTACACAGGCAGACAAAAATCTTGACAGAACAGTAATCACGCTGGAGATGGATAAAGCTGAATATTTCTTGAGGTTCCAAAATATTGAGGAAGAAAAAGGGGAAAACCTAGCAGAGATAATGGCAGAATTGATGGCGGGTCCTTGGAGGTAGACAAGCAGGAGATGCTTGCTGGGATGGATGAAATATTTAGAGGATATACAAGCTATGCGTCAAGAAATAAACTTCCTAGAGAGGAAGTGTGAGATCTACTAAACAGGCAATAAGAACGGAGATACTTCAAAAAGAAGAGATGACCCAATGAAATACAAAGGAAGAGAAATAACAGTTCTGAAATAGATCCCTAGAAGAGTAAGCGAGATGAGAAAACAATACCAATTAATTAAGTATGAAGTAAATTTCAGATGGCTGAGGGAATACTGGTGACCTGGATATATCAAAGACATAGATTGGATACTATAGAGAAACAGAACAATTTTATGACAATTTGGATCATATGAGGAAAAAAAAGAAAAAGAGAGGAAATGGATGACAAAAAAACAAGAAGCATCAGGAGGAGGAAACGCATAACAAAAAGAAGATGAAACAGAATTAAAGGAAAGCAGAACAAGAAGGTGCAAAGATAAAAGAACAGAGACAAATAAGAGCGACTAGAAAAACAACAAGACCTATTTACAAGTAAAACTATGGAAGAGGAAATAAAACTGCTGTCAATCAATATAAATGGACTGAATTCTCCTATGAAAAGGAAAAGGACTTTTAATATACTACGAAAGCTAAAATTAGATTTAATTTGTCTCCAAGAGCTCCACATCAAGCAACAACATAATAAATTTTTGGAATATCCTAAAATTGGGAAATTATACTCATTAGCACAGCAAAAGAAAAGAGGTGTGGCCTTATATATTAAAGAAACAATAAAAGCAAGATAATTTTTTGCAGATGAAGAGGGGAGAATTTTGATGGTGGAGGTAACAATGAACTATAAGCAAATACTTTTGGTAGCAATATATGCACCAAATAATAAACAATAATTTTTTAATGAAAAATTACATAAGAAAATTAGAGAATTGGAATATGAAAGTATTTGTGTGGTAGGAGATTTTAACGCAATTGTAGACACAGAATTTTATTATAAAAGCAGTAAAGCAAGTAAAAAAGCTAGAAAAATGCTTCCAAAAACTTTTTTTAAAAATGGTGGAAGAAATAGGTATTCAAGATGTATGGAGAGATATAAATGCTAAAAGAAATCAATACTAATTTTATTCAAATAGACATATGTCTTGGTAAAGAATACATATGATATGGATGTCACTGGAGTTAAAGTCAAATGTGCAAGATAAAGAAATACAAGCAAGTGCTTGGGCAGATCATAACCCAGTTAGAGTTAAGTGGAAAGGACAAAAGAGAAAATGAAGATGGACATTGAATTAATCAATGTTAAAAGATAAGGAATTTATACAAAATATGGAAAAAGAAATGGACTTTTTTTTCAAAGAGAATAGGAAAGAAGAAACCTCATTTCAAAATGTATGGGACACTGCTAAGGCATATATTTGGGAATTAGCTATACCGTATACAGGGGGAAAAACAAGAAAAAGAAATAAAATCAAAAGACATTAGTAGAAGAACACAAGAGACTGGAATTAGAATTACAGAAAGAACCAAACAAAAAGATTTTTAAAAATCAAATGGAACTAATAAAACATAAAATAAATCTACTAGATAAAGAAGAACTGGCACAAAAAAATAAAAATGCTAAACATAATTTCCTTAAAAATGTAAATAAACCAGGAAGATGGTTGGCATATAAATTGAAAACAGAGAAAGAGAAGAAATTGATACATAGACTGGTAGATGAGAAAGGACAGGAACTTCCGGTGGTGACGTCATGGCGGAGTGGGGAGCAAAGGAATGGGTCTCCGTTCCCTTCGCTTGAATTTTTCCTGTCCAGAGACCTGCAAAGGCGAGTTAATCCTGGAGGGATGAACAAAATAGAGGGGAAGCTCAGGGGGTAATGAGGAGAGGAGCGATCTCCCGTTACGACAGAGGAACCCCCTCAAATCTTACAAGAAAGAAATGGCGGATCCAGAGCCACGACTGCCAGACCTGGATTAGGAAGAAAGAAGGAAAAAGCAGCGTGAAGGTATAGGTGAGGATTCGGTGGATTTAGTGCCCAATAAAAGTGTGGCCTGTGAATATGGTCAGTGATAAAAGTGAGTCTCCAAGGCGAGGGAAGAAATGGCCCCTAGGACATAGCAGCAATTTGGTGGTGGGAATGGTGGCTACCAGGACTGAGAGAAAAAGAGTGAGGAGAAGCCTTATATTGGTTTTTA
The DNA here is from genome assembly GCF_029215685.1 of Pituophis catenifer annectens. NCBI lineage: Eukaryota > Metazoa > Chordata > Lepidosauria > Squamata > Colubridae > Pituophis > Pituophis catenifer. The sequence continues at coordinate 32,242,225 of NW_027256887.1, forward strand.
ACAAAGCTTTTAAAGATATAGTAGACATTTGGATCAGGGACTGTGCTGGAATATAGAACTTATAGAACCTTGAAATTTATAGAGCTCTATAAGAAGATTGCAACAACGTGTGGATTAAAGACTGTGCTAAATAGATGGAGAGGGCCATCTAGAGGCAAGTAGATGAACAGCGTCTGATGCAACAGCCAGAATATTGGACAGAGAAGTGGTTACAAATAACTGTGGAATCTACTGTTTATAAATATTAAACCTAGAAGAGACTAGTTCATAGCACTTTATATATACTTATACATTTATATATTTATCTATTTCATAAATAGAATACAATAGTGCATATATATTTATATTAGATCAAATAACTTATATTTAACCTTTTACTTACTTGTTTTATGTTTTATGTTTTATTAGATTTATATACCGCCCTACTCCCGAAGGACTCAAGGCGGTGAATAGGCACAAAATAAAATACATAGATACAAAAGTTAAAAGACATAATTAAAACCAGATTAAATAATTTAGCCCGAGACAATTAAAAAATCCCAATAATTTAAAACAGATTAAAATTTCGATTTAAAAGACTTGTGTATATACTTGTGTATATAGTCTGATCCAGACATCTATCTATATTATTATCTATATTATATTATTGTTATTATTGCTATTTTTATTGACCCATTAATAGGAATATATATTATAGGATTATATAACTATAAAAGTATTTAATACTGAATAGCAATTTGTATACAAACTTGAAGAATTTTATACAGGAAAGGTGGGAAACTTTATAGGTGGATAGTAGTCGATATATGTTATTGTGGAAGAATTTCTTCAGGGTTGTGAAAATGACAAGCAAAATGACTATTACAAAAATAGGGAAGAAAACGACGTCAAACCCAACATCCACGGTATCATCCCCATTGGGTCAATGCTCAATCGAGAGTATGTTGAGTGGTGACACAACAGGTTCTACATTGAATATGCAGACCATGCAGATGACCCTTCTTATGATCCAGGTAACGATGACAAAAACACAACAATCAATAGTCAGAAATCATGAGGAAATAAAAACCAAGATGGGAGAGGTGAAGGGAGATATTCGTAAATGGGATTATAAAATATGGACAATATAACTGGCAATATCTAAGAATGAATAGAAAATATAAATGGTGGAAACAAAAGCAGAACAAACAGAAAATAAATTAGAAACAATGGAACAGAAACTGACTTCAGCAAACAGAGATCTGGAAGAGGCAATTGTCCATCTAGAAATGGAAAAAGTAGCCGCCTTCTTGAGATTTCAAAATGTAGTGGAAAATAAGGAAGAAGAAATACTAAAGATTATGACAGAATTATTAGCAGATACCTTACAGAAAAATAAACAGGAGATCCAGAGTGATATAGACGAGATGTATAGAATACAAACCAACTGTGCATGAGGATATAAATTACCAAGGGAGGTCCATGTGACATTCTCTAGCACCGTGATGGTTAACCTATGGCACGTGTGCCACAGATGGCACACAGAGCCATATCAGTGGGCACGCGAGCGTTGTCCTAGCTCAGCTCTGCCACATGCATCTGATTTTCAAACTTTCCGGGCCCACTGGAAGTTGGCAAACAGGCCATTTCCGGCCTCTGGGTGGGTGGGGAAGGCCCGTTTTTGCCCTCCCCAGGCTCCTAGAAAGCCTCTGGAGCCCGGGGAGGGCAAAAAATGGAACTTCCGGTCCCACCAGAAATCGGCAAATGGGCCATTTCTGGCCTCCAGAGGCTTTCTTTAAGCCTGGGGAGGGCGAAAAATGGGCCTACTGGGCCCACCGTGCCATCACTTGCCAAAAGTGGGGGGAGCGCAGGGGGGTCGCTCATGCATGCCCGGGGGGGGCAGGGTGTATTGAATTATGGGTATGGGCACACTCACACACAACCCCCCCACGCTCCTCCCACTTTTGGCACTCAATGGCAAAAAGGTTAGCCATCACTGCTCTAGGAAAACGAGAGACGAAATATACAAGAGGACAAGAGATGAACCATTGATCTATAAAGGAAAAGAAATTCAAACCCTAAAACAAATTCCAAGAAGGGTCAGGGAACAGAGAAGACACCACCAATTCTTAACTTCACAATTGATCAAATATAAGGTGATGTTCAGATGGCTCATCCCAGAAGGAATGCTGATTTTGTGGCAGGATAAGAAATTCAAAATTGACATCTTGGATAAAGTGTAGGAATTTTATGATCATTATTTGGCTACAATGAAGAGCAAGATGGTAGGAAAGAGATAGAGAGCAAGAGTCAAGAAGAACAGCAAATAATAGAGAAAGAGGCAGACCAAGACAAAAGGAGATGGATGGAAATGGAACAACTCGAAAGAGAAGGTGTGAGAACAAGAGTGCAGAGAGGAACAAGGACAAATAGAGGACTGAGACCCATATACAAACAATAAGATGGAGGAGGAAATCAAGATGATTTCAATCAACATCAATGGAATGAACTCACCAGCAAAAAAGAAACAAACACTAGTAAGATTACAAAAACAGGCAAACAGTTTGTTTGCCTACAGGAAGTACATATCAAAAAGCAATATGGTAGTATACTAGAACGTCCCAAAATGGGGAAATTGTATTTATCTCTTGCACAGCAAAAGAAGAGAGGAATAGCGGTGTATATTAACTAAAACCTAAGCAAATCTATGTAGACAAGGATGGAAGAATATTACTGATCGAAATATCAACAAATCAGAAACATATTGTCAGCGTTCCAGAAAACCCCCCACTCCAAGTAAAGATGTGGAAGCAAGCATTTTCCAAAGTCCTCTTTACAAGAATAGGCAAACTGGCACATCTGGGGAAACCCGAATCTGAAAAGCCCGGGTTTTCCTTCAGTAAGTCAAAGCTCCCCAAACCATCCCCTTTTCCACCCAGTCGGTCACATCAATGTCTGTTCCATCCCGATCCAGCCCCCTGACCACTCCTTCTCCAGATGCGGGATCGCCCTGACCTTGACTGACAGGAAAAATGCTATTATGTTTACCAACCCCATCTCCTACTTTCCCACACATGAGAAGGTGGCAGCATTGGAGCTTCGGGCCTAATATGGCTTCCAAAGTTGGTGTCCCCCCCTGCAAAAAGAACCATCTCCTCCAGACAAAACACAAAAGAAAGGGTTAACGCCTAGCACCAATCCCTTTAACCCCCCCCCCAAGGAGGACCTTTTGGTTTGTCAGGAAATTTGTCATGAAAATGTTTCACGAGCGCATCAGCATTTACATCCCAACTCTTAACCCAAGTAGCTTCAGCTAAAGGGTAGCCTTTCCAATGCACCAAATATTGTAAGTGACCTCTGTAGAGTCTAGAGTCCAGGATTTTCTTCACCTCATAATGAGTCTCTTCTTCCACTAGCAAAGGAGGGGGTGGAGCAGCTGGCAAGGGTCTTAGGGTAGATTCTCTGACTGGTCTCAAAAAGCTACTGTGGAAAACAGGGTGTACTTTCCCTAAGATGCGAGGGAGTCTAAGTTGGACAGTCACTGGGTTAATAACTTTTACTATAGGGAAGGGACCTATGAATTTGGGTCCAAACTTCTTGCTGGGTACCCTCAATCTCAGGTACTTGGTTGACAAATACAACTTATCGCCTATTCGAAATGGTGACTCTGCCAAAACTTTTTTTGTATTCTCCCAACCCTTTCTCAATGAGGTCATCCACTCCGTTAGGGACATAGAAGTAGGCGGCTCTCTAGGCAACTCAGGCATCGGCACAAAATCCATGCCCGTAGTTATCTGAAAAGGAGTCAACCCAGTACTGGTGTGTACTGCATTATTATAAGCCACTTCTGTGAATGGTAGCAAGTCCGCCCAGTTCTCCTGATGATAATTTACATAACACCTCCACCATTGCTCCACCATTGAGTTCAATTTTTCAGCCAATCCGTTAGTCGACCGGTGAAAAGCTGAGCTAAGTCCCTGGGACAACCCAATGCATGACAGAAACTCCCTCCAGAACTTAGCGGTAAACTGGACTCTGTAGTCCGATATTATTCTCTTAGGGACTCCATGTAGCCTGTAGATGTGTTTCACAAACAGCTTCACCAGCTTGGCCGATGGTAGTCCGCTGCAGGCAGTAAAGTGTGCTTGCTTGGAGAATAAATCAATGACCGTCCAAATAACCCGGTTACCCCCACTGTCAGGGAGCTCAACTATGAAGTCCATTGCAATCTCCTCCAAGAGCTTTGGTGGGTTCGGCCACAGCCTGGAGAAATCCAGGGGGCTTCCCTGGTCGGGATTTCATGGTGGCACAACTCCTCACATAGTCTTCCACATCAGCTTTCATCTTTGGCCACCAGAATTGTCTCTTAGTCAAATGGAGGGTTTTTAAAAACCCAAAGTGGCCCCCTAGTTGAGAATCATGACTTCTCTTTAGCAACAGGAGCCGCAGGCTGTGGGGCATGTAAAGTTTACTCCCTTTCCATGCTAACCCATCCCTTAGGGTTAGGTCCGCCTGGTTTTCTTTGAACCAGTGGAGAGCGCCGCTTTTAGCTCCACTGTCAACTTGTCTTTGGGGAGATTGGAACCCTGGCGCATTTGCACTCTGGTGCAGGCTTGGGCGGCTGGCTGAGTCTCTGAGATCATGGCATGAATTATCTCTTCCTGTCAGCTGTCAAACTGGGGCTTATGGGAGAGAGCGTCAGCCAGAAGGTTTTTACCCCGAGATGTATTTCAGGTTAAAGTTAAAGCGTTTGAAATATTGAGCCCAATGAACCTGCTTGGGAGAAAGTTTCCTCGGGGTCTTCAGCGCCTCAAGATTATTGTGGTCAGTCCAAACCTCAAAAGGCTCATCCACCCTCTCCAGAAAGTGTCTCCAGGACAGGAGAGCCCATCGCATCGCAAAACGCCTCTTTTTCCCATACTGCCCATCTGCGTTCAGTGTCCGTTAACTTTCTTTTTTTTTTTAATGCAAAAATTTTACAATTACATTTTCACCCCTTTTTCCCCCCCCACCTCCCCCCCAAACTTCCCAACCTCCCTAACCCTCCCTAACCCTCCCCTCCCCCCAGACTTCCCTATAATATACTCATACTCATAAAGAACCCTTAATATAACACTTATATGTAGACTTGAACCCCTCCCTCCCCTGTATAATTTTTTCTCTTTACCTCATTACATTAAAATATTTCTAATACATTATTTTCAAATAAAAGCTATTTGATACTTTCTAGTTTGATATTTGTTCTGAACATATTCTATCCACCTTTTCCATTCCCATTCATAAGTCTCTTGTGAACAATCTTTTAAATATGCTGAAATCTTCGCCATCTCTGCAAAACTGGCCATCTTCAAAGTCCATTCCTCAATAGTGGGCAAAACTTCATTCTTCCAGTATTTACCTATCAACAATCTTGCTGCTGTTATCATATACAATATCAATTTTGTTTCACCCAATGTAAAACCCTTAACTATACCCAATAAAAACAGTTGTGGAGAAAATTGAATTTTTTTCTTCAAAACATTCTGCATGACCCACCAAATTTTTATCCAAAAAGCCTTAACTTTCCTACAGGTCCACCAAACATGATAATACGTAGCATCCAAACATTCACATCTCCAACATTTTGGCTGAACATTAGGGTACATACATGACAACTTTTTGGGATCTAAATGCCATCTATAAAACATTTTATAGAAATTTTCCCTCAGGTTCTGCGACTGTGTAAATTTAACATTCTGAACCCAAATTTTTTCCCATGTTTCCAACATCACTGGTTCTTCAAAATTTTGTGCCCACTTAATCATACAGTCTTTAACTAATTCAGTTTCTGAGTCCCTTTCTAGCAAAACATTATAAAGCCTTTTGATATGCATTGGACCTTTCTCTTTTATATGTCTAACCAATTCTTCCTCATGCAACATAATACCAGTTTTTTGGTCCTCTTTCCATCTCAATTGTAATTGATTATATTGTAACCATGTTAGATTAATCCCTTCGTCCAACAGTGTCTGCAATGTCTTCAGCTGCCATCTGCCCGCATCTGTAAAAAGAACCTCTTTATATAAAACCCCCCCGAGTGACATTATATTTGTATTCCTCAAAGTATGACCAAGATCCAGGCATAGCGGTATTTTATAATCCCATTTGAGTCGGTGCTTCTTCCAAACTCTCATCAAAGAGTCTCTAAGTATATGACTTTTAAATACTTTATCAACTTTGTCATCATAAAATAAGTAAGCATGCCATCCAAATTCAAGATCAAAACTTTCTGCATTCAATATTCCAGCCTTTTTACTTCGAAACCAATCACTTGTTAAAGTTAAAGCTGCTGCATCATAATATAACTGTAGGTTTGGAAGTTTAAGACCTCCTCTTTCTGGAACATCTTGCATAATTTTCAATTTCACTCTCGGCTTTTTCTCGTTCCAGACAAACTTATTGAGTCCAGTTTGCCAGACTTTCAATTGTTTATCACTTTTAAGCACCGGAATCATTTGAAACAAAAAAAGAAATCTTGGCAAAATGTTCATCTTAACTGCTGCTATTCTTCCAAGTAGAGACAGCTGCAGTTTTTTCCAAGTCTCCATGTCTTTCTACACCTCTCGCCACAACACCTCATAGTTATTTTGAAACAATTTCATGTTTGATTCTGCAACCTGAACTCCTAGATATTTTACCTTAGGTACAGTCTCAAAACCTGCCCTCCTTTCAAGCTCATGTTTACGATCTTGTGTCATGTTTTTAGCTATCATTTTAGTCTTTTTTGGATTCAGTCTAAAACCTGAAACTTTACCATAGTCTTGTATAATGTCCTTCATCAGGATTATTGATTCCATTGGTTGTGATAGGGTAACAACCAGATCATCTGCAAATGCCTTTATTCTGTAATCCTCTTGCCTAATCATTATACCTTTCAAGATATTAGAGTCCCGTATTGTGTTTAGCAAGACTTCTAGTGTTAGAATAAATAAAAGTGGGGACAACGGACATCCCTGTCTTGTTCCTTTTTCAATTTTGAACTCTGTTGTCAAACTTCCATTAATGATGATCTGTGCCTTTTGCTCTTGGTAAATTGCTGAAATCGCCTGTATAAATTGATCCCCAAAATCCACCTTTTTAAAGTCTTTAATAGAAAATTCCAATCCGCTCTATCAAAGGCCTTCTCTGCATCCAGAAAGACCAGCACTGCAGGAATCTGTTTATTCTTCTCAAGATATTCCAATAAATCTATTACTTGCCTTACATTATCCTTCATATGTCTGCCCTCGATAAATCCCGCTTGATCATCATGAATCACCTTTTGGATTACTGGCATCAACCTGTTGGCTAATACTTTCGCGTAGATTTTATAATCTGTATTCAAAAGAGATATTGGTCTATAATTCTCTGGTTTTTTAGGACCGACTTGTTCTTTTGGTATCAAGGATATATAAGCAGTTGTCCATGATGGGGGTATTTTACCCCCTTGTTGAATATTACAAAATAAATCTCTGAGTTGTCCCACCATTTCAGCTTGCAAAGTTTTATAATACACTGCAGTCAAACCATCCGTGCCAGGAGCTTTGGCTTTTTTTAACTGTTTAATTGCTACTATTATCTCCTCCTCTGTTATAGGATAATTCATTCTTTCCTTTTGTTGATCAGTAATTTTTGTAACTCTTTTATCATTTAAATATTTTTCTATAAGTCCATTCTGCACCTCCTCTTTGGCATATAGTTTGGTATAATAGTCCACAAAGGTTCTTTAATTAATTTTTGTTGAAAAATTTCTTTCCCTCCAATATCAATACTATCAATAGTCCGTATACTTTGTTTTTTCCTCAATGTGTAAGCCAACCATCTGCCCGGTTTATTAGCGTTACAAAATGTGTTATGCTTCGCATATTGTAAGTTTGTTGCAACTTGTTCCGCCATAAGCATTTGGAATTGGTCTTTCAAAAGTTTTATAGCACTACGTATTCTTTCATCTGTTGGATTTTTAATAAGTAACTGCTCTTTATTCTTTATTTCTATTTCCAGTTCAGATCTTTTCTTTTGTCGGAACAGTCTATGTTTAGAGTTCATGTAGATAAGTACCCCTCTCATATAAGCTTTACTTGCGTCCCACACAATTTCAATTGGGGTACCTTTATTCAAATTTATTTCAAAAAATTCTTTCAAATGCTTTTTAAGTTCTGTTGTATTTTTTTCATATCTAAACAAATTCTCATTTAATCTCCAAGAACGTCTCTCAACCTTATCCATCTCAATTTCTATCCATACTGGGCTATGGTCAGTCAAAGTTCTTGGAAAAATCTTTGTTCTTTTTGTCTTAACAAGTAAGTCGTCTGTCAACAAAATGAAGTCAATCCTAGAGAAGGATCTGTGTCTGTCAGAAAAAAAAGTATAGTCCAATTCTTTTGAATTATGTATTCTCCAAACATCTTTTAGTTCCATATCTTCTTTCATGTCAAAAAAGGTCTGTGGTAATCTGATCCTAGACTTTGCCAAACTCTTTTTATCTAATTTAGAATCAATTACTCCATTCCAGTCTCTCATAATTAAAATAGATCTGTAATCCCATTGCAGTATTTTAGTATGTAACATCTTATAGAAATGGTCCTGTTGTTGATTGGGAGCATAAATTCCAATCAAAAGAATTTGGCCATTTGCTGTAAGCAATTCAATTGCTACAAACCTACCATCTTCATCTGCTTCTATAACTTTAGCTGTTAACTTTTTATTTACATAAATAACCACACCATTCTTTTTTTGCAAAGTTGAAAATATAAAATGTGTTCCTAGTTTGGAGTTTATCAAATATTTTTGATCTTGAGTTGTGATATGCGTTTCTTGTAAACAAATTATATCGTTATTAAATTGTTTCAAATATGTAAATAATTTCTTCCTTTTCTGTGCTGAATTCAACCCATTAACATTCCAAGATAAACACTTAAACATCATCTCCCTCTTTTTGGAGCAAAGAGCAGAATAATTGAAGGTCATCCGAAAGCTTCGATCTCGCTCCCCCCATGGCTCCAGTCTCTTGTGCAGTACTCTTAACTGCCTCCTTGTCTTGTCTTTCCTGTTGTTGTTGTTGCTTTTGTTTAAGTAACTTAGATTGAGCTCGAGTTATACGTTGATCCTTAACTTCAATCATCCGAACCGGGTCCAAGATTGGAGAAGATTCCAGCAAAGGCTCATCTAGAAAACCTCCTTCTGCGCCTTGCATTTCCTCTAATTCCTGCTTAGACTGTTCTTGCAATTCTCGTTGAGGTTGCTTCTCTTCACTCTCTTTAATCTCCAAAACTGTAGATGTACGTGGAGATGGTGTTCTTTCCTTGAGAATAGTAGTGTAAAAGTGCTGTGCCTTCTCCACGGTATTCAAACGATATCTTTCTCCCTTATATCTGAAAATTATACCAACTGGTGCGTCCCACCGGAAAGGTATCTGTAAATTTTGCAATTCCTTAACAAGAAAGCCAAATTCTTTTCTAGCTTTCAGCATTTTAGGAGGTAATTCTTTATAAATTCCAATTCGTGAGCCCCCCACTTGCACAGAAGTGTAAAAGGATTTTTGCAGGATATCGTTTCTTATTTCTCTATCTGTAAAATATATGACCACATCTCTAGGTAATTGTCTTTGTCTGGCCACCCAGGAATTCACTCTGTAAATTTTGTCTATTTTGTGAAAAACCACATCAGGATTGACTTGTATAATCTTGGCCAGGGCCTCAGAACAAACTTGTCTCAAATCCTGTCTTTCCTCCTCTCGAATTCCTCGAAGCCGTATAGCAAACTCCATTGCCCTGAATTGTATCATGACAATCTCGTTTTCAACTCTTTGCATTTTATTGTCAACATCAGCAATTTTATAATCATTGTCTTTCATCTTAACATTAACTTCTGATTTAAGTTCTTCAACTTTAAAATCAACTTTCCCAATAAATTCTGCCAGGCCAGATGCCACTTCTGATATTTTTTTGGTCACCTTGTTTTGGTTCTGTTTCACCATATCTTTAACTTCATTAATTTCCTGCATAAATTCCTGATGTGATTTTTGAAGTTTATCATCTATCTCCTGTTGAGATTTTTGAAATTTATCATCCAAAGTTTTAGAAATAAATTCTTTTAAATCTCCCACATCAAATTCTTTTTTCTGAGTCTGTAGCTGTTGAGCAGGGGGAAGCTGCGTTTCATGTTTGTGTGTGGGGGATCCCCCCCCTGTTGCCTTCCCTTCCTGCTTCTTTGAAGCCATCCTGCCACATAATCTAGTTTTTCTAAAGAGGGAAGTTCCTTTTCCTTTCCCTCCTGCACAAAGACTTCTAAAAAAGTCCCCCAGATTTGATCAGATAAAAGCTGAAGTAAAGCAAAGTCAAGTATTGAAAAAGGAGAAATTTTTCGCTTGTTTCTCTTATTACAAACAAGGCAACTTTGTAGCAACTTGGAAACTTTGTAACAAAGCAAGATAACTTCACCAATCCACACTCGCTGGCTCGTTAACTCTAAGGCTGAGCGCCATGTTTTTTCAAAGCACTTTCACTCATTCACATTTTTCTCAGATTAAAAAGTCAACAAAGCGCTGATACTTGCGTTTCCAAGTTTCAGGGTTCAGGTAATTTCGCTGTTTATTAAGGCTGGTTCTTTTCGCTTTGAGTTTCCTGCAGCCGGCTTGTTCTGCAAAGGCAGAATCGTCCCACGTCGCCCGGAGTTTCAGCAGGTTGGGAGGGAGCCGCACCTGTTCTCTCCCCAGAAACAATTCCCTGGGGGGTTACAGGGGCTCGACCTGTGCCCTACGATCTCTGCTTCAACAATCCTGAGGATTTTGAAGTTTTCGAGCCGCTTCTGGGTCGCGAAGCGGCTCTACAGGCGGCGGGGCTGGCGGAGCTTCAAAAGGCACCGCCGTCGCCGAAGACAAGGAAACCGGAAGACCCAGTGTCCGTTAACTTTCTTGATACATAAGCACACGGCATTAGATTGTTTCGGGAGTCCCTTTGCAGTAGAACAGCAGCCACTGCCATGTCACTTGCATCTGCCTGAACCACCAAGGGCTTATTAGGGTCAGGATGCTGTAGGATTGGCTCCACCGCAAATAGGCATTTTAACCGTTCAAAGGATTTTTGTCAGTCCATTGTTCAAGCTAAGGGCTGCTTAGGTTTTGGCTTGGTGGGAGATGGGCCGGTTTTTAGCAATTCTGTCAAAGGGAGTGCGACCTCAGCAAAGGAAGGGATGAATTGTCTGTAAAAGTTTGGAGCTCTGGAGTTGCTTACGGGCGCGTGGGGGCTGCCAGTCCAGCACTGCCCTCACCTTCCCTTGGTCCATTTTGATCCCCTGACTCGACACCCTGTATCCCAGGTAGTCCAAGGCCTCCTTATGGAACTCGCATTTGGACAACTTTACATAAAGTTTGGCTGCTAGGAGCTTTTTCAGCACTTGCCTGACCAATCTGACGTGGTCTTCCATATTTTCGCTGAATATAAGAATGTCATCGAGATAAATAAGAACCCTCTGAAATAAATGCTCATGCAAAATTTTGTTGATCAGTTGCATGATGACCACGGGGGGCCCCTGGAGTCCAAAAGGCATGACCCAGAATTGGAAGCTGCCCAAGGGGCAGTTAAAAGCAGTCTTCCATTCATCTCCCTCCTTTATGCGAACTTGGTAGTAGGCTTCTCTTAGATCTAGCTTGGTGAAAATTTTTCCTTTTGATAGGTGGTTCAGCAAGTCCTTCATCAGTGGGAGGGGGTAGGTATTTTGTATGCAAATGGTGTTCATGGACCTAAAATCAATGCATAATCCTAGGGTACCATCTTTTTTTTCTTTAAACAGTACTGGGGTGGCCATACTGGATTTTGCAGGCTCGATGAACCCTCTGGCTAGGTTGGTGTCAATGTATTTCCTCAACTCGTTCATCTCAGCAGGTGTCATGGAGTACATTCTAGGTTTTGGCAATTTGGGCCCTGGTTGTAATTCAATGGCACAGTCTGTGGGCCAATGAGGGGGGAGGAGGTTACATTCTTCCTCACTTCGGCTAAGTCTGCATACACTTTAGGGATCTGGTGTTTGCCTGGAGGCCTGTCTGAACAAGCTGCTGCTGTCTCTGGCCACTGGCCATTATGGGTAGGTTGCTGTTTAGGAGGAGGGATAGGGGGTGATGGGTCAATCGCTATTCTGATTTTTCGGTATCCATCATCCCATGTGATGGTAGGGTCCCATTTGTCCAGCCGTCAGGCCCAGTATGATAGATAGACATTTTTGAGGTTACTATAAATTGTATAAGTTTATGATGTTTCCCCATCTCTAATTTAATCAGTTCAGTAATATGGGTGGCAGGGACTCCCCCAATTAACGTTTCATCCACCTGGTGAAATTTAATTGGGTGTTTTAAGGGTGTTGTATTTATCCCCAATTGTTCCACCACTTTAAGCCCGATTAAACATCTGGTGCAGCCAGTATCTATTATTGCTGGCAGTTCTGCTTGTTTTCCTGTGTCTGGCAGCACCAGTTTTACTTTAATTGAGAAGGGGGGGATGGGTGCACTCACCATCGGTCTTCATCCCCATTAGCCATGCTGGGAGAGGCTTCTTTAACCAGAGGGTCATCCCTCTCTTCAGTGGGGAGGGGAATTTCCATGGTGTCAGCCTCCGACTTTCTGCTTTGGCTGCCATAAGAAACGGGGGGGGGGAGAGCATGGGGGGAGGGAAGCAAGCTGGTGGATTTTTGAAGAAACGAAACCTAAGCACCGAAGTGGCTATCGGGTCAACCGTCATCGCGTTCCTGATTGATGACGATGCCAGGTGTGTGTCCACCTGACCTCTGAGAGACCTTTGGATTGGGTGATTGATGATGGACAGTGGGAGGGGATGCTTTCTATATGCAACTTTCGCGCCTATTGATTTAGTTTCAGCTTTCCTTGCTTGCGTTCATTTCATCTTCCAGTAAAAGTACATTACTCTATAAAATATGGAGTTTGGCTCATTCTTTCCTGGACTTTGAAGGAAGCACAGCTGACATTAAGCTGAAACTCACTTCAGTCATCCCGGATAACCACCGAGGGGACTGTGATCCAGATCATGTCAGATCAGGGAACTGAAGAGGCACAAATGGGAGCATCAGGCTCAGCGATGCCTCCATTTCAAACAGAGGAAGAAACTGCCGAATGGTTGAGAAAACTCTGGCTCTCAGAGGAGACTGAGGAAACCAGATGGTCGAAAGGAGTAGGAAGGCTGCCGGACTGGGGAGGGACCCCCCCAGGGTGTGACCAGCTCCAGACCATGTAAGGGGGAGGCAGTGTGGCTGCAAGAAGAAAAGGAAAAACTCATGCTGGCACAAGCAGCGCAACTCCTCCGTGATGTTGAAGAAAGCCAGAAAAACCGTGAGTTTTATGGGTTCCCTGTGGAGAAGGGAGGAGACAGCCCCAGGGGGAAGTCGGAAGAAACAGCTTGTGTGGGAGAAGATGAGGAAACTGAAGAAAGAACATCTCAGACTTCGGAGGCTCGAGTGAGGGATGCAACAGGTCAGAGACCCCCAGCCTTGCAGGCCCCTCCCCACAGACGTAAAAAACCAAAAATCCCCCCCCCTAACCGGGAAATATGATGGGAATCTGAAGACCTTGGGTTATTTTTTGACTCAAATATGGAACCACATGCAAGATTGGGGGGAAGACTATTTGTCAGATGCTGCTCGAGTGAGATGTGTCACGAGCGTATTGGAGGGAGCCGCAGCTGAATGGATGGTGGTCCTCCACAATAATGACTCCCCTTTGCTAAGAAACTACAACCAATTCATGGGAGCTCTTAGGAGACGTTTTGAAGACCACCTAGCTGAACGGAAAGCAAGACTTAGAATGAAAAGCATTCAGCAAGGCCGGAGATCAGTGGCAGAATACACCCAAGAATTCTGCGAGCTGGCACCCTATATGACAGGGTAGTCAGAAGCGGCTCTCCTGGAGAGTTTCAAAGATGGGCTGAAGGAAGAGATATACAAGGATTGTAGAGGGCGGGGGGTCCCCGAAGATTTGCAGAGTTGGTATATAGCAGCTGAGGATGTGGAGATCGAGCTGGCCCAAAACTGACTCCGAGGGGGACGTGCTGGAGACCCATCCTCCTCTTTCTACCGTAAAGGAGCACCTAAGATGGCTGAAAAGAAGGCGGAATTCAAACCAAGGTCAAAGCCTTTCACCTGTTTCAAATGTGGAAAGGAAGGACATTGCGCTGCCGAATGTTTCTCCAAACCAGTACCTAAGACCACCGGTTTGGAACCAAAGAAGGCTGACAAAACACCCGCAAAAACCCACGGCACCACCCTGAAAGGAGAAGTCGTTGAGTTTGCTCCCCGAAACCAGGATGAGTTGGGAACTCCGACCGACAACGACAGCGGGACGGACTCCAACGATCTGGTGAGTCACACAGAGGACCCCATGCTCATCCCTGTAGAAATAAGGGTGCCATCCACAGGGACACAAGCGCAGTTATTAGCCCTACTAGACTCTGGGTGCACCAGATGCATAATCAGCCCGAAAGTAGTGGAAAAGATGGGCCTGAGATTAAAAACGCTAAAAAGACCTATTGCGTTCTGTCAGTTGGACGGATCTATTGCAGGAGGGGGCCCAGCTAGTTTTGTGACTGAACTCATTGAAATGCAGCTGGGGGACCACGTAGAAAGTCTCAGATTCATTGTGGCCCCTGGCATGGAACGACCCCTCATACTTGGACTGCCCTGGCTTCGTAGATGGAACCCACGAGTTAATTGGAAAACTGGGGTTTTGCGCATTCGCACCGGAAAACCGAGATTAGAGAGGGAACCCCCCCCCCAGACGACAGGTCAGGACCCGAAACTGTGGAAATGGCAGTAGGCCATATTGAAGGGGAGGAGAAGATTCCAAAAGAGTATTGGGATCTCCATGAAGTTTTTAGTGAAAAGGCCTTGGATGTACTGCCTCCCCACAGGTCTACAGACTGTACCATTGAAATACTCCCAGGTGTTAAACTCCCTAAGCCGAAAATCTACCCCATGACCCCTCAAGAATTAGGGGAACTGCGAAACTTTATTGATAAAAATCTAGAACGGGGGTTTATTAAACCTGCCAAACCAAAGGTGGCGGCACCAGTATTCTTCTGAGAAAAGAAGGATGGTTCCTTTCGCTTGGTAGTTGATTATAGGAACCTAAATGCAATTTGTGTGGAGATCGTTTACCCCCTACCACTGATGAAGGACATGCTATCTCACTTAGGAAAGGGGAAAATTTTCACCAAACTTGACGTACGGGAAGCTTACTACCGAGTGAGAATTAAGAAGGGAGATGAATGGAAAACAGCATTTAGCTGCCCACTTGGATGTTTCCAGTTTAAAGTACTCCCGTTTGGAATACAGGGAGCCCCTGCTGTGTTCATGCAATTGATTAACGAAGTGCTGCATGAGCACCTGTTTAAGGGGGTTCTGGTCTACTTGGACAACATTCTTATCTACTCAGAGAACATGGACGACCATGTGAAATTAGTGCAAACAGTCCTGAAAAAACTCAGGGCCGCTGAACTATATGCCAAACTTTCTAAGTGTGAGTTCCATCAAAGCAAAATTGACTATCTTGGATATCGCATATCACATGAGGGGATAGAGATGGACCCTGGGAAGGTTCAGGCGGTATTGGAATGGGCCGCCCCACACACCCGCAAACAGTTACAAAGTTTCCTGGGTTTTGCGAATTTCTATAGACAGTTTATCCCCTCATTTGCAAAAATAGCTCTGCCTATAACAAATCTTCTGAAAACTAAGGGTGAGGCAAAACCAAGGCCCTCATGACCTCTTGAATGGACTATGGACTGTCAAGCAGCTTTTGAAAAGTTGAAACGACTGTTTGCTGCTGAGCCGGTCCTCAAACATCCAGACATGGAAGAGCCTTTTGTAGTACAAGCAGACGTGAGCAACGTGGCTGTGGAAGCAGTACTTTTGCAAAGGAATGCAGAAGGGGAATTACAACCCTGTGCTTAAACGTCCCATAAATTATCAGAAACCGAGAGGAGATGGGCCATATGGGAAAAAGAGGCTTTTGCGGTGCGATGGGCATTGTTAACGTGGAGACAATTTCTGGAAGGAGCAAAGCACCCATTTGAAGTTTGGACTGATCACAAAAATCTGGAGGCATTGAAAACACCACGTAAACTATCACCAAAGCAAGCTCATTGGGCCCAGCATTTCAACCGTTTTAATTTCACCCTATGCTACATTCCTGGTGGAAAGAATTTCATGGCGGATGCACTCTCCAGAATGCCTCAATACAACAGTATCAAGAAAGAAGTGGTTCAACCCATCATCCCTTCCACACAACTGGCAGCGCCCATGACTACCAGAGCTCAGGTGAGGGCTGATCCAGCCTTGTCGGACAACCTGCTACAGAAATTACAAGAAGCCTTAAAAACCGATGAATGGTTTAAAACCCATTCAAATGAATGTACTCTCCGTGATGGTCTGGCTTGGATAGGGGCTAAATTGTATGTCCCCAAAAGTTTAAGACTAACAGTATTACAATACGCTCATGATGCCAAGGCAGACGGACACTTTGGATTTGTTAAAACTCTACATCTTGTTAAAAGACAGTTTTGGTGGCCTGCCCTCAAAAAGGACATAGAAGCATACGTGGCTAGTTGTCCGGTGTGTGCCTCGGCTAAAAAACCTCCGGGAAGCCACCTGGGTTGCTGCAGAGTGTGGCAAGACCGGATTCCCCTTGGAAAGAAATATCCATGGATTTTATTGTGGACTTACCAGAAAGTGAAGGGTGCACAGTCATTTGGGCAGTAACGGATTTGTTTTCCAAACAAGTGCATTTCATCCCCTGCTCTAAAATCCCTTCAGCAAAAACTCTTGCAAAACTATTTATTCGTCATATTTACAGATTACATGGAGCTCCAAAACGTATAATTTCAGACAGGGGTGTACAATTTACTTCCAAATTTTGGAAGGAGTTAATAGGCTCCGCCCAAGGACTAAGCTCCGCCCACCACCCCCAGACTAATGGGGCCTGTGAGAGAACCAATGCTGTGTTAGAACAGTACCTGAGATATTATGTAAATTACCAGCAAGACAACTGGGTGGACTTATTGCCATTTGCGGAGGTGGCATACAACAATTCTATCCATAGCAGCACCGGGTTCACTCCGTTTAAGGTAGCGTCTGGTCAGGATTTTGTGCCAATTCCCGAGTTACCACAAGACACCCCACAAAACCCATCATTAGCTGAGTGGATCGAACAGTTAAGGAGCACTTGGACTGTAACTCGAAAAGCCTTAGATGATGCACATCAAGCGCATAAGACACAAGCAGACAAAAAACGGTCCCCAGCACATGTGTATAAAGTGGGTGACAGGGTTTATCTTTCCACCAAATACTTACAAACTTCACAGAAATCCAAAAAGCTTGGACCCAAGTATGTGGGTCTTTTCCTGGTCAGTAGACTTATTAATCCAGTCACAGTTGAATTAGAATTGCCAAAAACGTTGAGACGGATACACCCTGTGTTTCATGTTAGTTTGTTGAAACCAGAACACTTGTCACCTTTACGATCGGAACAAGATTCCCCTCCTGTTCCCATACTGATAGAAGGGGAGCAACATTTCGACGTCAAAGAAATTCTAGACTCTAGGAAACAC
Source organism: Pituophis catenifer annectens (assembly GCF_029215685.1). Lineage (NCBI taxonomy): Eukaryota > Metazoa > Chordata > Lepidosauria > Squamata > Colubridae > Pituophis > Pituophis catenifer. Next base: position 32,259,828 of record NW_027256887.1, read on the forward strand.
CATGGTAGGGTGCAATATTTGGTGGTTTGGAAACATTTCCCGTTGTCTCAAACTGAGTGGGTGAACAAACATGATGTCCGAGCACCAAAGAAAGTACAGTTGTTTCATAACAAATATCCTGATAAGCCTTAATGTCTATATTGCAATTTTTTTTTCTCCCTTTCCTTCTTATTCCCTATTTAGGACTAACGCCTTTTCTCTGAAGGGGCCGAATGTCAGCCTCCGACTTTCTGCTTTGGCTGCCATAAGAAACGGAGGGGGGGAGGGAAGAGCATGGGGGGAGGGAAGCAAGCTGGTGGATTTTTGAAGAAACGAAACCTAAGCACCGAAGTGGCTATCGGGTCAACTGTCATCGTGTTCCTGATTGATAATGATGCCAGACGTGTGTCCACCTGACCTCTGAGAGACCTTTGGATTGGGTGATTGATGATGGACAGTGGGAGGGGATGCTTTCTATATGCAACTTTCGCGCCTATTGATTTAGTTTCAGCTTTCCTTGCTTGCGTTCATTTCATCTTCCAGTAAAAGTACATTACTCTATAAAATATGGAGTTTGGCTCATTCTTTCCTGGACTTTGAAGGAAGCACAGCTGACACATGGCTTGTCTGGAAAATCAGCTGGTGTCCGGGGCGTTCCTTGGAGCCCTCCTGCTTCGTGCAGCTGGGGCGGGGCGTTGTTGTGGAACTGGGGCAGGGGCCAGGCACTCAGAAGCTCGATGTCCTGTTTGTCCACACTGATAGCAATTAATTGCCTCCCCCTGGTTGAGGGGAGGGGGTGAAATTTGTAGCCTTTGAAATGGGCCTTCTAGATAACGCTCTCCAAGGTGGCTGCTCTGCTGGGTTTGGCCATGGGGGTGGACTTCTCTGCTAGAGCAATGGACATGGTATACCAGTCATGGAGATGCTCAGGCACTCCCCGGATCCCACAGGCTTTTTTGACTTCTGGATCAATAGCTTCTTTAAAGTAGTGTAGGAGTATGCGGTCAGGCCAATGGCCTAGATTTCCTGCGACTCGTCTAAAGTCCCATACAAAGTCTTTTATAGGTCGATTACCTTGCTTCATGACTTTTAGCGTGGCTTCACTTTCATTTATGTGGTCAGGGTCCTCAAATCGGGATTGGAGCAGTGCGATAAACCCATTGTCATCATCCAGTTCTGCAGCGCCCTCATTATGCAGCTGGGCTATCCATTCAGAAGCCTCCTCCTCATTCATCCCATCTGAAATTGCCGACACTAAGTCCTGTTTTGATTCGTATTGGTCTTCATACTGATCCACATGAGCCCAGACCCTGCTGAGGAAATAAGCTAACTTGCTTGGCGTCCCGTCTGTAAGGATCGCCTCTCCTTCCAATTTAAGAAAGTACGAACTCTTGAAATGTGGTTGTTCAAAAGGATTCTTTTATTAAGCAGAAGTGACAGCCATCCAGCTAAAGCACAATCTGAATGCCCTTAGGCAAAGCAGTAGGATTAAAGTGGTAGAGACCCCTCCCTTTAAGTCAGAATGCAGATTTTAGCCAATACACAAGTGTGAAGATGTTTTCTTTACTATTTCCTTTGAGAATCCGAACAAACATGCATTCCCACACTACCCTTTAAAGTGAGACAACCCACATGGCTATCATATAAATTCCTGCAGGTAAAGGGAATCTCAGGCCTCCTTGGCGCCAGGATATAGGTTGTAAAATATCTGATGACACAGGCCATGCTAGTAACTCAAATCCAAGTCTCCCCCTTCCTCCACTTGAATGGCAGTATCACTTTTAGGGATCTGACATGCTACCCTCCTTAGAAAACAAAAGGGTCCACCTATAAAAAAAACCAATATACACAAGATTTCAAGATTTCATGATAGTATATCAACAAGGTTTGTTAGGGTATTGGGAGTGAAATTTTCTCAGTAAGATTGGAGCCCTAACATGGTGTTTAGCGACCCATTCATTGTGTGCTGATGGTAAATGTTTCCAAGCAACTAAGTATTGGATTTTCCCTCTGTGGATCCTAGAGTCAAGGATTTCCTTGATTTCAAAGTGTTGTTCACCTTCAATCATGATGGGAACAGGTGGTGTAGATGCAGCTGGTCTGAGGGATGAGATTACTTCTCGCTTGAGTAAACTGATATGGAATACTGGGTGGACTTGCCTGAGTGTCTTTGGAAGGAGTAGTTCAACTGCTACTGGATTGATGATTCTAGTGATGGAGAAAGGTCCAATGAACTTTGGCCCTAGTTTTTTCGATGGCTGTAATGATTTCAGGAATTTTGTAGATAAGTATACTCTGTCTCCAACACAAAAAGATTTGGGTTCCATCCTTTTCTTGTCAGCTTGAATCTTAAAAGCTTCTCTAGCTTCCTGTAAGGCTAATCTAACCACTGGCCACGTGTTTTGCAAATTATCCATCCACTCCTTAAGTGAGGGGATGGTGGGTTCTTCCGTGGGTAGTTCAGGCATGGGACTGAAATCCTGGCCTGTTGCTACTCTAAAGGGGGTAAAACCAGTGCTTGGCTAAACTTTTAGCAGTTGGGATCTTTTGGCAGGGTATAAAATGTGCCTGTTTTGAAAATAGGTCTGTCACAACCCAAATAACAGTATTTCCCTCACTGTTTGGCAATTCCACAATGAAATCCATAGCAATCTCTCTCCAAGGCGCTGAAAGTTCAGCTACCTTCTGCAATAGACCGAGGGATTTTCCCTGGCGTCTTTTTGCTGCTGCACAAATGGGGCAGCTAGCTACATAGCTTTCTATGTCCTTTTTTAGTGATGGCCACCAAAATTGTTTTTTAATCAAGTGTAAAGTTTTCACAAACCCAAAATGTCCAGCTAATTTGGAGTTGTGGCACCTTACCATTAAGCATAGTCTTTGGCTGGCAGGAACATACAACTTCTCCCCCACCCAAGCCAAGTTTTCTTTCATCAGACAGCTGGATTTGTTGTTCAAAAACTGTGGAAATTGGGATCGTAGAAACACCCAGGAGCATAGAAGAGTCCAAAGATGCATGAATAAATGTGATAAATGTATTTATTCATATAACAAAACATATTAACTATATACAAAGGCTGTCTTAATATCCATTAGGATAGGGGGCACACAGCGTGTGTGACTACCCCTATCAAAGATCATGTCTCATGGAGAACAAACGTAAAAGAGAGCATGGTGGAAAGGTTAGAGGGGGTTTTATACTCAGTGTAAGCCCCTCCTCTCCACATAGGGGTGGGGGCACTTTCTGCCTCCACTAGTGTCTGTATGATATATGTGCCAATGGCTTGCAAATACTTGACAGTTCCCCTCCTTGCGAGCCAATGGCATGCAAACATACAAATGCAATGCACAACAAATTTTACCCTGTGAGACATAACTTTTTACACAGATCTTTGTGCCTATCTGCTGGTAGAGGTTTTGTGAAAATATCAGCTGTTTGATATTTGGTCTGACAATGTGATAAAGATATAAACCCCATCTCTACTAGTTGCCTAACATTTTGATAGCGGATATCAATATGTCTGGACCTTTTTCCCACCGCATAGGCTTTGGCAATGCCTATGGCCCCGGTGTTGTCTTCTATAATTTGGATGGGCAAAGTCGGTGGTGTCCAGATGCTAGAAATTAAGGCATCAAACCATATCAGATCGTTCCCTGCCTCTGATAAGCATGCATATTCGGCCTCAGTGGTGGAGCACGAAAAAAATTTATGTTGCCCCACATGCCAATGGATGGGTGCCTCATTTAATAGTACCAAGAAGCCCGAAGTACTCCTGCGTGTCTTGGTATCTCCGGCCCAGTCCGCATCCGCGAAGCATTTTAATTGGGCCTTGTCTCTATTCTCAGGTTCCAAGCGAAGCACGTAATCTGCTGTGGTCTTGAGATACCTTAATAGCTTTTTAATGGCCAACCAGTGGAACTGGGTAGGATGTTCCACTTGTCTAGATAGCAGGTTTACGGCCAGGGCAATATCTGGACGGCTCCAGTTACTTATATATAGTAATGAGCCGATCACTGACCTAAATAGAGTATTATTTTGGAACTCTGGGCTATCCTTGTGTGCCAATCCATAATAGTTGGTCTGCATTGGGATAGCCGTTGGCTTGCTATCTTCCATTTTACATTTCACCAAGAGTTCCTCTATCTTTTCCTTTTGGGAGAGAGCAAAACCTTTTGGTGTAGTGATGATTTGTACGCCTAGGTACTTGTCCACATATCCTAAAGACTTTAGAGTGAACTTTTTTTGGTCCTGGCAAATATAATACATCCCCCCTTGTCAGGCCCTATATATAAAAGGTCATCGACATACACTAGGACTTTCTCCAGCCCCCCTTTTGTATCCCTTGTGAAGGTACATTTATCAGCTGGAGATGGATGGAAACCCAGTGATTTGAGAGTTTTAGTCAGGCATTTGTACCACAGTCTGCCTGATTGTTTGAGGCCATACAAACTTTTCTTCAGAAGCCAGGTGTGGCCTTCCTGCCGTTGAAATCCAGGGGCACCTCTGACGTAAATTTCTTGTTTTAGATGTGCGTGTAAATAAGCAGTTTGCACATCAAATTGAAAAATGTGTTCCCCATGTGCTGCTGCAGTGACCAAAGCAGCCCTCACACTTTCCGCTCTCACGGTGGGGAAGTATGTTTCATCAAAGTCCTGCAAGTAGCGCTGTGCGTAGCCTTGTGCTACCAGCCGGGCCTTATAGAGGAGTTTGTTGTTGGGCATTGGCTTGACCTTGTAGACCCAACGGGTGCCACTTGCTTTCCTCTTTTTGGGGACTTCCATGGGGATGAAGACTTTCAATTTTTTGAGACTGTCCATTTCCCGCTCCATTGCCACCCTCCACCTGCGCTGTTCTTCCTCGGGAAGCTGAAGGACATCTGAGTACGTTTTAGGGGCCATGGTAACGCTGTTGACCGAGGCAACACAGCCAATGTCCAACCTTTTGGGTGGCACCCCTTTATTGGAGCGTTTTGATCGTCTGGGAAATTGCCACTCACCATCATCATTGTCATCCGGAGCATCGGTGTCAGAATTGGAGCTGCCGGAGGTATCTTTCCAATCAAAATGGGGCGGGCCTCTGTCCCAGGTACTGCGAAGATATGGTCGTTTAGGTGAGGCAGGAGGTGTGAAGTCACCCAGGGATTCCTTGTGTGAATCGTCAGAGTCAGGTAGGGATTCATCACCATCTGGATCTTCGCTGGTCAGTTGCTTGGAGTTTGTTGGTTCATCCTCTTCAGGTGGTGCTGCTTGTTCAGTGTCGCTTCTAATAGGGGGATAACCGGGTTCATTGGAATGAATTTTTGACCAATTTGACCCCTCCTCAAAGGAAGCTGATCTAGAGACAATGACAAGGTTATTTTTGTCTACAAACCTAGAGGCCTTGCTGCCGGTTGCATAACCTATAAATCTGAGCCTCCTTGATGCCTTGCCCCCCCTTTCTTCTGAGGTGCTTGGGAATATGGACCCAGGCATAGGAACCAAAAATTCTCAGGTGTGAGAGGCTAGGTTTCCTTCCATGGACCAGGAAGTATGGGGTTTGGTTAATGGCACTACTCCACGTCCTGTTGACTAGATAATTAGCCATTTTGACCGCTTCTGCCCAAAAAACTTGGCTCATGTCAGCATCTGCAAGTAGGCAGTTCATGACATTCTGCAGCACTCCATTTCTCCTTTCTACAATGCCATTCTCGGACGGAGTTCGAGGGGATGATTTAAAATGGAGGATACCTCTCTCCTTCATCCACTTTTCAAAAATCTTGGATGTAAACTCAGTCCCCCTATCACTCTGCACCTGAGCGATGCACACCTTGTGTTGCGTTTGGATCTGGTTGTAAAGATATTTGAAGTTGGTAAAGACTTCAGTTTTGTCCTTTAAAATAAATACATGGCCATAACGAGAGTAATCATCTACTACCGTTAAAAAATAACGCCCCCTACCAAGCGAGGGTCTAAAAGGACCAACCAAATCCATGTGTACCAGCTGATAAGGGTACCTTGCACGACGGGAAGAGACCTTAGGTATAGCAGCAGTTTTAGATTTTGCTGCCTTACAGATGGCACATTCCAAATAGGTATTACAATTCTTTATCTTAAGCCCATCAGAAAAATCTTGCATTTTCTTAATAACCGGGAAGCTGGCATGGCCGAGCCTGCGGTGTAATATATGAGCACAATCCAAATGTAAAGGTTTACCCATGCATACTTTGTCAACCTTATGTATCTTACTATTACAAGCCTTGGTCTGTTCAGTAATGAGAGTAGGCACTGGATTAATGGTCACCTTAGAGTTCCTCAGGGTTGGCTGAGGAGTTGTGACCTTAATGGGCTCAGCCTTAATGGCTTTGGATGTCCTAGGAGCTGGTTTAAAAGCTTCATTGGTTTTAGGTCCAGGGTCCTTGAGTTTGGACAACCTGGGGGCTGGCATAGAAGCTTTCTGCTCTATCTGGGCGTTAGCTCCCTGAGCCCTCTTGTTAGGTTTCTTGTGCCTTTTGACCTGTGCTTTTGGGGGGAAAATAAGACAAATTGTTGATTTTTACAATATCGCCAACAACACCCCCATTTTCGAAAACATAACCTCCACCCTTCTCAAAAACCAGTTTTACATTTTTATCCTCAGTCAATTTTAAGATGCTTAAAAGGTTGTTCTTGATTGAGGGAACATACAGTGCCCCTGTGACATCTCCTATACCAGGCACATTGATCACACCTTCCCCAGTTACCTCTGCCTTGTCCCCAGTGGCAACTTTTACTGAGGACTTGAGTGGGTGTAAAACCTTAAATCGTTGCTTTGTGTTGGCTATATGCGTTGATGCAACTGAATCAAGAAGCCACAGCCCCTCAGCATCCTTTACCTGGGAGGTGTGATTGTCACTAGTGACACTACAGAATTGGTATCCTTTATGACCACCTCCCCCTCTTCCACGGCCTCTTTTATTTTTATTGTACTTAAGTCCAGCCGTGTTGGCCCTAGAGCGAGGGCACTCCCTTTTAAAGTGACCTTGTATGCCACAGTCAAAGCAGGTGGGAAGGGTATTAATCCTTTCACTTGTGTCCTGGCGCCTCCTCTGAGGCCTAGGTCTGTGACATGCCTCCTTCATTTCTTGTTGTTCCTCATCTCTGCATCTTAAATCTTCCTCAATAAAGCGGCCAGAAAAGTATTCTATATTTCTTTGTTCCCTAGAAACCCCTTCTAGAGAAATAATAAAGGGACTCCAGGATTTGTCTAGGGAGTTCAACATCACACTAATTAAAGTGGATTCAGAAACAGGCTCCCCCCTCTGTATAAGCTCATCCCTCATGGCTTTAAGCGTTGCCAAATGTTCCCCCATTTTGACACCAGGTTTGAGTTTATAGTTGTGGAAAATTCTTGACAATCTGCTGGTTGCAGCCATATTGTCACTATGGAACAAATTATATAGGACAGTCCAAACTTCCTGAGCTGTGAGGCCATCTGAAAGACTGGCATACAGAGCTGTGTCTATAGAACTTAACAGGGTTGTGTAAGCTCTTTTATGCAGGAACTCAATTTCAGGGCTCCAAGGTAAAGGGGGTGGTCTTTTGATTATGTCCAGAGTATTTTCTCTTAAGAGAATTATCTGAATCTCTTTACACCATTTTTTAAAATTCTGACCACTTAAATGTAATTTTTCAAAATTATTTGGCAAAGTTACAAAATTATTGCCATTAAACTGCATGGGGAGTTGTTCAAATGGCTGAAAAGAGCCTGTTGTGAATGGCATTGGGATCCCTAAGCCTGGGATCGATTGCTTAGGTCTGGCTCCTTTTTGTAGTCCTTCTGTAGTTTGAAGCAACTGGGCACGTGCAGGAAATGGAGCATGCTCCAAAGCCTTTTCTTGTTGGAGCTCCGATCTCCCTCTCTGAGCTCTGAAGTCAGGTCTGGCTGGAGCCTCAGTATAGGCCCGGACATCAGCGATGTGGCGGGGAAAACTTGGAGGAGTGGGAAGAAGGCCTGGAGATCTTTCTGGAGACTAGAGGCCCATCAGATGAGGTCCATGGGCTGGGTAGGCCTGGAAATGTCTCTGGATCTCCTCTTCTCCATCAGAGGAGCAGGATTGCAGCTCCGGATCATCCCAGCAGGACCGGAAAGGTGCGGAGGCCTCAGCCTGGGCCTCCGTGAAGCATTCAGGGAATGGTGAGCACCTCTGCAGTGGGGGGTGGGAGGCTGCAGGTCCATCTGGGTTCCTCCGGGGGTGGGAGGTTGGATTTGGGGCCCTCCTTGAGTGGGCAGCTGGGTCTGGGGCCTCGGGGCGGCCGGTGGGTGGTTGCTCCCTAAGTTCCAGGGCAGCGACCAGGGCCTCTATGGCCTCTTCGATGTTTGCCTTGGCAGGCGGGGCCTGGCAAGGGGCTTGTGGGTTCGGAGTGGTCCTTTGGGCCGCTGGAAGGCTGAACTGACTGGCTGGCGTTGTAGGCCTGGGCTGTGGAGCTGGGGATGGCCTGGCTCGTGGTTCTGGCAAAGTGCCCAGGGGAGCAGCCATCTTGGAGGAAGTTGCCTCCGGAAGTGGCCTGGCAGCCATTTTGTTTGGCGGGAAACTGGGTGGGGGGGCAGTCTCTCTGGCGGCAGGCGCCATCTTGGAGAGATCAGGCAGGGGAGTCCTTACCGGGATGGCAGGCATCTCTGGTGCTGCCTCCTCAGGCCTCTTTCTGGCTGCTGCCCTTGTCTTCAGGAGGGAGGCGAGTGCTGCTCGGCACTCCTCTTCTGACATCTCAGCCACTTGCCTGTCCAGGCTTTCATCTGGTCCTTCTGCCCCCTCTTCGTCAGTGCTGAAGAAGCCTTCTCCAGCATCGCTTGGCTCAGCCCCTGGGATCTCTTGCTGCATCTGGGTGGCCTCTGGCTGCCAGGGTGTAGCTGGATGGAAACCCCCTTCAATGTTTTCCATCGTTGATTCAGACTGGGGCTGCTGTGAAGTTCTCCTCCGTTGAAGGCCTCTGGTCACAACAGGAGAGCTTCTCTCACAGGTTATTTTGGAGGGCATCTTGCCTTTTCAGCAGCTCCTGGAGTGGAGTTCTGCTACCATTCCCTCTGCTACCATTCTGTGGAAATTGGGATCGTAGAAACACCCAGGAGCATAGAAGAGTCCAAAGGCAGATGCATGAATAAATGTGATAAATGTATTTATTCATATAACAAAACATATTAACTAATATACAAAGGCTGTCTTAATATCCATTAGGATAGGGGGCACACAGCGTGTGTGACTACCCCTATCAAAGATCATGTCTCATGGAGAACAAACGTAAAAGAGAGCATGGTGGAAAGATTAGAGGGGGTTTTATACTCAGTGTAAGCCCCTCCTCTCCACATAGGGGTGGGGGCACTTTCTGCCTCCACTAGTGTCTGTATGATATATGTGCCAATGGCTTGCAAATACTTGACAAAAACCATTCATCAGTGGCCAATGCTTGTTTAAAATTTTGGGTGGTGTCATTGCCCGTCAATGTCTCTTGTATTGCCTGGGATCTGGTGACTACTTTAGTGGCTAGTTGATTGTTTTGTACTATGTACTTTGATTACATCTGACTTTGCACTATGGTGTTGCGGTTTTCTGGATAGCGCATCTGCCAGAAAGTTTTTTCTCCCCGGGAGATATTTTAGAGTAAAATCAAACCATTTAAAATACTGAGCCCATCGTACTTGTTTTGGGGAGAGTTTCCTTGGGGTCTTTAGGGCTTCTAGATTTTTATGATCAGTCCAGACTTCAAAACGAGTCTTACTACCTTCTAGGAAGTGCCTCCAGGTTAACAATGCCCAACGAACTGCATAAGCCTCTTTCTCCCAAATGCCCACCTTTGCTCAGTCTCATTCAACTTTTTGGATGTGTAAGCGCAGGGTTGTAGTTGGTCTTGCTCATTCTTCTGAAGCAGGACCACTCCTATTGCCACGTCACTGGCATCTGCTTGTATGACAAATGGTTTCTCCATTTCTGGGTGTTTTAGAATTGGTTCTGCTGAGAAAAGTCATTTAAGTTTTTCAAATGCCGCCTGGCATTCCATAGTCCAGTTCAACGGCTGCTTTGCTTTAGGATTGTCCTCCCCCTTTGTTTTTAAGAGCTTGGTGATGGGGAGGGCAATCTGAGCGAAAGCAGGGATAAACTGGCAGTAAAAGTTGGCAAACCCTAGGAAGCTCTGTAATTGTTTACGTGTGCGTGGAGGGTCCCAATCAAGTACAGCCTGCACTTTTAGAGGATCCATCTCAACTCCCTGGTGTGAAATGCGGTATCCCAAATAGTTAATCTTCTCCTGGTGGAATTCACATTTGGAAAGTTTGGCGTAAAGTTTGGCAGAGTGGAGTTTGCTTAAAACTGCCCTGACTAGTTTTACATGTTCTGCTTTGGTCTCGATATAGATTAAAATGTCATCCAAGTAGACCAGGACCCCCTTATATAAATGCTGATGCAGCACTTCATTTATTAACTGCATAAACACTTGCAACCCAAAGGGGAGCACCTTGAATTGGTAGCAGCCGAGGGGGGTGTTAAATGCCGTTTTCCATTCATCCCCTTCCTTAATTCTGACACGGTAGTAAGCCTACCTTAAGTCCAGCTTTGAAAAAATTTTCCCTTTGGCAAGGTGTGCTAACATATCTTTCATAAGGGGGAGGGGATACATGTTCTCCACACTGATAGTATTCAAATTACGAAAATCAACACAGAGACGTTTGGAGCCATCTTTTTTCTCTCTAAATAGCACTGGAGCTGCGATTTTTGGTCGTGCTGGCTCGATGCTAGGGAAAAACCCTTGCTAGGTTTTTCTCAATAAATGTTCTCAGCTCTTCCAACTCTCTTGGTGACATGCTGTACATCTTGGGTTTAGGGAGTTTCGCATCAGGTAAGATTTCTATTGCACAGTAAGTGGTGCGGTGGGGGGGAGCTCATCTGAGGCTTTTTCGCTAAAAACCTCAGCTAAATCCTTGTATTCTATGGGTATGCCCTCAGTTGGTACGGTGTGACCAGACATAGCTATTTCTCAATTCTCTGCCCCCTCCATTCCTTTATTTATTTATTTATTTATTCATTTATTTATTTATTTATTTTATTTCTATACTGCCCTTCTCCTGCGGGACTCAGAGCGGTGTACAGCCAAGATAAAACATTGCATAGAAAATTTAAAAACAGTTTAAAAAACAATTAAATAATTTCGGCCCAAAATTTAAAACAACCCAATTAAAACCGAATTCAATTAAAACTGAGAGGATGGGATCAAGCCAGCCCGGCTAGATGGAATAAGTGTGTTTTCAGGGCCCGACAAAAAGTCCGGAGGTCTGATATCGTGTGTATCTCAAGGGGTAGGTCATTCCAGAGGGCAGGTGCTGCCACAGAGAAGGCTCTTGCCCTGGGGGTTGCCAGCCGGCACTGTCTGGCTGATGGCACCCTGAGGATGCCCTCTCTGTGCGAGCGAACCGGTCGGTGGGAGGTTATTGGCAGCAGAAGGCAGTCTCGCAGATACCCCAGCCCTAAGCCATGGAGCGCTTTAAAGGTGGTCACCAACACCTTGAAGCGCACCCGGAAGACCACAGGAAGCAAGTGCAGCTCGCGCAGGAGAGGTGTCATATGTGAGCGCCTGTCATTCCCATAATCCCCCGCGCGGCCGCATTCTGGACTAACTGCAGCCTCCAGGTGCACCCCAAGGAGAGCCCCATGTAGAGAGCATTGCAGTAGTCCAGGCGGGAAGTGACGAGTGCTTGAGTGACCATGCGTAGCGAGTCCCGATCCAGAAAGGGGCGCAACTGGCGTATCAGGCGAACCTGATAAAAAGTCCCCCTGGCCATGGCCGTCATGTGCTCTTCTAAAGACAGCCATGCATCCAGGAGGACACCTAAGTTGTGAGCCCTCTCTGTGGGGGCCAGTGATTCGCCCCCAATAGCCAGCGATGGCACCAGCTGGCTATATTGGGACGCCGGAAGCCACAGCCACTCAGTCTTGGAAGGGTTGAGTCGGAGCCTGTTTCTCCCCATCCAGGCCTGCACGGCCTCCAGATAAAGTGCCTTTATGTGGATTCATAGCAAAAGTCACATTCCTCTGGAAATTTATGATGCCTTGTTTCCAATTGATTTTTGGGTTCCATTTTTTCAGCCATGCAAGGCCCAGAACTAACGGCCATTTCATGCCAGGTGCCACTATAAAGGTAAGCCTTTCCTCGTGGCTTCCGATGCCTATATGTAGAGGCTCAGTGGCAAAAGAAGCTGGCTCCCCTCCTGCTATTGACCCATCTAGTTGGCAGAAAGCAATGGGGGTTTTCAGTTTTCTTATGTTAATCCCTAACTTCCCTACTATGGTTGGGCTGATCAAACAACGGGTGCACCCTGAATCCACTAGAGTGGAGATATTTATCTCCCTGTCCTGCTTTGGGATAAATATTCTTAATTTGCTTACCGGTGGCTCATCATCTGGATCGCTTCCGAATGAGTGTGATTCCTCATGTTCAGATGCCAGGGTTTCCTCCCCAAAGGGGGGAGGGGATGGAATCTCTGTGGTCTGCCTGCTCCTCAGGGCAGTCTCCTTCCCACGCCGAACTGGTTTTGTCGGGTTCTCCCCCGGTGGGTGGTTCCGGCCAGCTGTTTGCAAGCAACACTCTGCAGCTCGGTGCCCCTCTTTTCCACACTTGAAACAGGCTGAAGATCTCGGGGAGAATGCAGTTTGAGATTTGATGGGCTCTTGCTTCCATTGGGGGGGGGATTTTTTCCATGCTCACCCCGCTCGATACTGGTTTCTGGCCATATCGATCTCAGCTTCTTCGGCGGTGACATACTATTCATGTAGGTCATTCGGTGCCCCTCGGGCCATACAGGCATTGTATAGATCATCACTCAGCCTGTCCTTGAAACAGCTCACCAAAATATCTTCCGGCCAGTGCACATGACATGCGAGGTCCCGGAATTCTTCAGTATACTCTGCTACTGGCCGTCGCCCCTGCTTCACCACCTTAATGTGGTCGCGTGCTTTGCGATCTGCCAGTGGGTCCTCGAACCGACGTCACAGGGCCATCATGAAACAGTTGAAATTCCACAGTTCTGGTGCGTTGGCGTTATGTAGGGTCACCATCCATCTGGCTGCGGCACACTCGAGGGCTAGGGTCACAACTCACACTCCGGATTCTTGAGTTTGGAAATCACGCCCATATTCTTGCATGTAGGTTAGCACATGTGCCACAAAGAATCCTAATTGTTGCGGATTCCCATCAAACTTCACCCCAAGGGGGGGAGTTTCTCTTTCCAGTTGCGGGACCCAGGGCTGGTTGAGAATGGGTGCCGGTGTGCGTGCTGCCTGGGGGGGGAGGGTTTGCTGGATCTTCTCCCACTGCTGCTGCACCATCTGCTCGATAGGCAGGCTCCATAAGGAGGGTGCCTCCTGCGGCATCCTCTGCAATGGTTGCCCCTTCTGCGCCCTTTGGTTGTTGTCCTGGCTCCCTTCGGATGTTGAGATTTTCCAAAGTCTCCATCACCAATTGGGTTATATGCCTCTTCAGATAATCCTCCCTCAGTGGTGCTTTGGTCAGTCCCCCTTGGTCAACAAGGGCTTCTAGTTCCAGTTTCCACCCCGGTTTTTGGTTGCCACGGTTTAGGGTGACTCCCCTGGTTCTCTCATCCCAGCTATGTTTCTTCCCGATGCCAATTGACCAGCGGGGCTTTTCAGGATTCTCCAGGGTTACCTCATCCTCTCCGATGGGGTGCACGAAACAGGCATCCGACTGGGTGGCAGTTGCTGTCTCTCCCCAGCAATCGGTTTCTCCCAGCTCTCTGCTTCGTTCAGACATGGTTTGCAAGGTCCCCTCAGTAGAGCGAAGATTGCTTCTCTGGGTTGACCATTTTGCAGATTGTGCTTTCTGTAATAATTTTCAAAAGGATTCTTTTATTAAGCAGAAGTGACAGCCATCCAGCTAAAGCACAATCTGAATGCCCTTAGGCAAAGCAGTAGGATTAAAGTGGTAGAGACCCCAGATTTTAGCCAATACACAAGTGTGAAGATGTTTTCTTTACTATTTCCTTTTTTTTATTAAAAAGTTTTATCAAATATTACAACCATTTTTCCCATCTCTCCTCCCCCCCATCCCTCCTCTGCCCGCCCCCCTCCCTCCTCCCCCCTCCCCCCAACCCCCCTCCTGCCACCCCGGACTTCCCAGAGCAAATACAGGGTATAGCATTTAACAAACATAAACTAAAATATGCTAACTTTCTATAGACTCCAAACTCCCTCTTGCTCTTTAACTCCCCTTTCAACTAACAAAACATAATTCAAAAAGAAAAAATAATTCTGTTTTTTTTCATTCATAAACTATTTGAAACTTTTTTATCCGATACTTGTTTTGAATATAGTCAATCCATCTTCTCCATTCTGATATATATCTTTCATTTGAATGGTCCTTCAAGTATGCTGAAATTTTTGCCATCTCTGCTAAATTCACTACTTTTAATGTCCATTCTTCAATAGTAGGTAAGTCTTCCTTCTTCCAATACTGCGCCACTAAAAGTCTGGCTGCTGTTATTAAATTTAAAATCAATTTGGTTTCTATAACCGTACAATCTGTAATTATACCCAACAAAAAGAACTGTGGAGTAAATTTTATCTTCTTCTTGAGAATATTTTGAATAATCCACCATATTTTTATCTAAAATGTCTTAATTTTTTTACATGTCCACCATATATGATAATACGTGGCATCATCACATTCACATCTCCAACACTTAGGTTGCAAACTTGGATACATACAGGCTAACTTTTTAGGATCTAGATGCCATCTATAAAACATTTTATAAAAGTTCTCTCTTAAATTTTGGGCTTGCATAAACTTTACATTTCTAACCCATATTTTTTTCCACGTTTCCATCATTATTAGTTCTTCAATATTTGTGCCCATTTTATCATACAGTCCTTAACTAGCTCCGTTTCTGAATCTATTTCTACCAATGCATTATACAACCTTTTTATATGCATTTGACTTTGGTCTCTAATTTGTTTTACCAAGTTCTCCTAATTTTATGAGATACCAATTTTCTGATCTTCTCTCCATCTAGCTTGCAGCTGTCCATACTGAAACCATGTTTGAATTATCCTTTCTTCTCTTAATTGATTCAAAGATTTTAATTGTAGTATACCTCTTTCCTTATTAAGAAGCTCTTTATAAGTAATCACATCTTGTTTTTGCTCTACACTTATATTCTCTATCACGTGTCTGGGTATTGTCCACATTGGTAACTTATCGTTTAATTTATACTTATACTTTTTCCAGAAACGCAATAAAGCATTCCTTAGTATGTGACTTTTAAAAGTCTTAAAAGTCTTATCTACTTTCTTGTCATATAATAAATAAATTTGCCAACTGTAAACCAAATCATATCCCTCAATATTCAGTATTCTTTCTTCTGTTGAATTCATCCAGTCACTAATTGCTGATAGGGCAGCTGCCTCATAATATAATCTTAATGTCAGCCTCCGCTTTTACTGCTTTGGCTGCCATAGAAACTGGGGAGGGGGAGAGCTAGGGGGCCTGGGAGGGGAAGCGTGCTGGAGAAACGAAACTGAATCCTTGAAGTTGCTATCGGGTCAACCGTCGTGGCATTCCTGATTGATTACGCTGCCAGACGTGCTTCCACCTGACCCTGGAAGACCTTTGGATTGGATGATTTATGATGGACAGTAGGAGGGGATGCTTTCTAAATGCACTTTTCGCGCCTATTGCTTTAATTTCAGCTTTCCTTTGGTTGCGTTCACTTCATCTTCTAGTAAAAGTATCTTTCTCTATAAATCATGGAGTTTGGGTCATTCTTTCCTGGACTTTGAAGGAAGCACACCTGACATTAAGCTGAAATTCATCTCCAGCCATCCCGGATAACCACCGAGGGGGCTGATAAAAAATTATGTCAGACCAGGAGGGTGAAGAAGACCAGACGGGAGCATCTGGTTCTACGATAACGTCATTTCAAGCAGAGAAAGAGGCTGCAGAATGGATGGAAAAACTTTGGCTGAGAGAGGAGCCTGAAGAAGCTAGATGGCCGAGAGGAGTAGGAAGGCTGCCGGACCTGCGGAGGACCCCCCAGGGAGTAACCAGCTCCAGACCCCGTAAGAGAGAGGCAGTGTGGCTGCAAGAGCAAAAGGAAAACCTCATGATGGAGCAAGCGTTGCAACTCCTCCGTGATATCAAAGAAAGCTGAAAAAGCTGTGAGTCTTATGGGTTCCCTGTGGAGAAGGGAGGAGACTGCCCCAGGGGGGATCCAGAAGAGACAGCCTGTGGGGGAGAAGAAGAGGAAGCTGGGGAAGGAACATCTCAGGCTTCTGGAGCTCAAGTGGGGGATGCAGCAGCTCAGGGACCCCCAGCCTTGCAGGCCCCACCCCACAGGCGTAAAAAACCAAAAATTCCCCCCCTAACCGGAAAATATGATGGGAATCTGAAGACATTGGGGCTTTTCTTGACCCAAGTGTGGAATCACATGCAGGACTGGAGGGAGGACTACTTATCAGATGCAGCTCGAGTGAGATGCGTCACGAACGTCCTAGAGGGAGTAGCCACTGAATGGATGGTGGTCCTCCACAATTATAACTCCCCCTTGCTGAGGAACTACCACCAGTTCATGGGGACTCTTAGGAGGCAGTTTGAAGACCACCTAGCTGAACGGAAGGCGAGACTTAGAATGAAGGGCATCCAGCAGGGCCGGAGATCAGTGGCAAAATACACCCAAGAATTTCGCGAGCTGGCACACTACATGACAGGGTGGTCAGAAGTGGCTCTACTGGAGAGTTTCAAAGATGGGCTGAATGAAGAAATATACAAGGACTGTAGAGGGCGGGGGGCCCCCGAAGACTTGCAGAGTTGGTACATAGTAGCTGAGGATGTGGAGATCGAGCTGGCCTGAAGCCGACTCCGAGGAGGCCGTGCAGGAGATCCGTCATCCTCCTTCTACCACAAAGGAGCGCCAAGGGCGGCCGTGGGGAGAGCGGAATTCAAACCCAAATCGAAGCCCTTCACCTGCTACAAATGTGGAAAGGAAGGCCATCGGGCTGCAGAATGTTTCTCCAAGCCAGTGCCAAAATCTAACGTCTCGGGGCCCAAGAAGGCTGACAAAGCGCCTGCAAAAGGCCGCGACACTGCCCTGAAAGGAGAAGTTGTTGAGTTTGCTCCCCGAAACCAGGGTGAGTTGGGAACTCCGACCACCGCAGATGACAGCGGGACAGACTCCAACTCCAACTCCGATGATCTGGTGAGTCACACAGAAGACCCCATGCTCGTCCCCATAGAAATAAGGGTGCCATCCACAGGGAAACATGCGCAGATGTTAGCCCTGTTGGACTCTGGGTGCACCAGGTGCATAGTCAGCCCGAAAGTGGTGGAGAAACTGAGCCTGAGACTAAAAACGTTAAAAAGGCCCATTGCGTTCTGTCAGTTGGACGGATCGATTGCAGGAGGGGGGCCGGCCAGCTTTGTGACCGAACCTATTGAAATGCAATTAGGAGATCACGTAGAGAGCCTCAGATTTATTGTGGCCCCTGGCATGGAACGACCCCTAATACCTGGACTGCCCTGGCTCTGTAGATGGAACCCATGGGGGTCCTGCGTATTCGTACCGGAAAACCGACACTAGAAAGGGAAGAAACCCCCCTTGAGGAAGGTAAAGAGCCCGAAAGAGCGGAAATGGCAGTAGGCCACACTGAAGGAGAGGAGAAGATTCCAAAAGAGTATTGGGATCTCCGTGAAGTTTTTAGTGAAAGGGCCTCGGATGTGCTGCCTCCCCACAGAGCTACGGACTGTACCATTGAAATACTCCCTGTGTCAGCATTCTGATGCTGCCATAAAAAGGAGGAGACAAGGCTTGACTTTTCACCTATTTATTTTCTCTGTAGATAATATCCCCTAGGAGATGGGATGGGAGGGGTACATTCCTGTGGGCTGAGGTCAGAAGCTGGGGAGACTGACTTGGAAGAAGGCCAATGAGAAGATGAGAATTGGGGAACGGAAAGGGAAGGGTTTGGGGGTCAGAGGGTTAGTATCGGCTACGACGAAGTCAGGGCCAGATCTATCGTACTCAATAAATGGAATATTTCAGCAAAGATTAATTGTTTGGGAGTGCAATTTATTTGAGATGACATCGAAACCTGACAGATAGCCGATACTCCTTTCCAAGCCAAGCTGGCTGACCTCCAATCCACCAGTTCCCTCCCAGACATACAGAGTGAATGGAGATATTCAACTGATGCCATGGATGAAGAAAGTTTAATTCAGGCAACTGGAAAAGAACCAGCCTTGATTCCAGCCAGCTTGATTCCAGCCAGCTCTCAACCCTGCCCGTCTCCCCTGGCAAAGTTGCAAGATAGCCAAGGTCAGACGATCATGCTGCAAGCCAAGAAGAAGGCAGATAAGTACTCGGGGGTTTTGCCAAAAGCCACAGAGGTTGAGTTTCCCTTCCTGAACGTGCAGGAGAAAGGGAAACCCCTAAGTGAATTGGGGAGGGCAGACTGGCTATGGGACTGGCAGCAAGCCAGGCACCAAGAAATTTCAAGGAAGCCACTCGATAGCCCTATAGATGAATTGAAGGAGAAATTTGACCGTGCCATCCTTCGGGAGGAGGGGCCATCATGCAGACCAAAGGAAACGAGAGAACCAGTTTGGGTTGCTGAACCGAGAGGCCGTAGGCTGATCCACAGCCCTTCCCCTCTCCTTAGCAGAAGGAGAAGGAGCCCAAAAATGCATCCATGGGTTCCCCCCTGGCCCAGAAAGCAGAGCAGCCTAGATGGGACAGCACCTCCCTACCCTAGAATGAGAGATGAGGAAGAGGACCATCAGCACTGAGGCCAGACTTACAGAGCCCGCACTGGGAGGAGAGGGCAGCAAGGGAGGAGCCACCCCGTTCAGAGGGAAGTTCAATGGTGACCCAGACCACCTAGCCCAATTCCTTGATACCGCTGAGATCTACATAGAGCGTTATGGACATCTCTACCCATTCCCCAGAGCCCTAGTGAGTGCCATTTCAGAAGGGATGGAGGGAGAAGCAAGGAGGCGGTCAGCAGCCCTCTACAAGAACAGGGCCCCCCAACTGCAAGAGGCAGATGGGTTCTTACAACTACTACGAGCCCAGTTCGAGGATGCAAAGGAGGACCCCTATGTGGAGGACGAGCTCAGAAACCTAATGCAGAAGGGGAAGCCCATCAGAGAGCATATCCATGAATTCAGGAGAGTCATTGGGACCCTGCCTCCTCTACCAGAGTGACTGCTGGTGTACTTCTTTAGGACAAGCCTAGATAAGAGAATTGCCCAAGTGACCGCTTATCGAGACATCCCAAACTGACTCTCCGAATGGTTCCGGAGAGCAAGGAGAGAGGCCAACCAGACCAGGGTCCACCCAGTAGACAAGGAGCTGCAGTACCACAGCCCACTCATTGGCCAGTCGTCCCATGGAGCCCGCTGAGGTGCTACAGATGCGGGAGGATTGGTCACCTGGCAGCAATGTGTGGAACCCCTAGACCGAGACCAGACCCCTACACCGCCCAAGGCACAACTGGAACGAGGGCCCAAACGCGCCACCCACGTGCCACGGAAAGCTCCCCAGGAGGTCTTTGCTCACCTGACTGAAACAAGAGAAATCCCAGATGAGGGAGATCAATTCCCCGAATCTTATGACAGCGAGGATGAGGGTGAAAATGACCCGATGGTAAGTGGACCCGTCCATCCTTTTCTTTTCCCCATACGCCTAACAGCCCCGAAAAAAGGGACCCAAGGGACATTCCAATCCCTAATAGACTCTGGCAGCATGAGGTGCCTGATCAACCTACCCAGAGTCCTAAAATTGGGGATCCGAGCTAAAAAGCTCAAACACCCAATTCAATTTGAGCAAGTTGATGGATCCTTAGTAGGGGGCACTTATGCCACACACTTGACTGAGCCAGTGAGGCTGGAGCTAGCAGATCACTGGGAAATGATTTGGTTCATAATAGCCCCTAAGATGACAGACCCAGTCATACTGGGACTCTCGTGGCTGGACAAATGGGGTCCAATCATCTGGTGGCAAGAGGGGACCCACAGGTTGAGGATATCAAAGGACCTCCAACCCCTGCCGCCCCAACCAGGGGAGATGCCCCCCACGCAGGGACCCCAATCCCTCCCACCTCAGCAAAAGAAGACACTGCCAACACAAGGGCCCCTCCCTGAGGGTACAGCGGAGCAACTGTAAGCCGCATCTGACAGCTCTTATGACACAGATCAGATCCCAGGGAGTACCAAAACCTTGCAGAGGTATTCAGCGAGGCCGAGTGTGACGTTCAACCCCCCCCACCGCGAAAACGATTGTGCTATCGAGATCATCCCTGGAGCAAAACTGCCTAAACCTAAACTGCATGCCATGACGCCCCGTGAAATGCAGGAAATGTGGAACTACATAGACAAGAACTTACAAAGAGGATTCATTGAGCCAGCTAAACCACGGGTCGCGGCACCGGTCCTTTTCAAAGAGAAGAAAGATGGCTCTATGCGCCTGGTGGTTGATTTTCACACTATCAATGCTGTCTGCATACACAACTTATATCCCCTTCCCCTCATGAACAACATGCTAGCCCACCGGGCCAAAGGGAAAGTTTTCACCAAACTAGACTTTCGGGAAGCTTACTACCGAATATGCATCAGGGAAGGAGATGAGTGGAAAATGGCATTCAACTGCCCCCTGGGGAGTTTCCAGTTCAAGGTAATGCCCTTTGGACTGCAAGGAGCCCCGGCGGTGTTTATGCAGCTGATAAATGAAGTCCTACATGAGCACCTTTACAAAGGGGTCCTCATCTACCTGGACAATATTCTCATTTACACGGAGACCATAGACGAACACATACACCTCGTCCGCCAAGTGCTGGAAAAACTGCTGAGGGTGAACCTGTATGTCAAACTGTCAAAATGCGAGTTCCACCAATCACACTAGACTACCTAGGCTACCGAGTATCAACCGAAGGAATAGAGATGGACCCAGCCAAAGTCCAATCAGTTCTACAGTGGCAGCCCCCTCGCACCCGCAGACAACTGCAAAGCTTCCTAGGGGTCACGAACTTCTACAGACAATTCATCCCCTCATTCGCAGGAATTGCCAAACCTCTGATGGACCTCCTAAAGACAGGGAGCCCGGCGACAAAACCCCGCCCGGGACAACCCCTACAGTGGGACCTGACCTTCCAATGGGCATTCGAGACACTAAAAGAGATGTCCGCAAAAGAACCTGTCTTAAAGCATCCTGACCCTGAACAGCCCTTTGTCATCCAAACAGATGCAAGCGATGTGGCAGTGGGGGCCGTGCTGCTACAAAAGAACAGCCAAGGTAATCTACAACCCTGCGCCTACACCTCCCGCAAGTTCACCGACACAGAGAGGCGATGGGCGGCGTGGGAAAAAGAAGCATTCGCGGTGAGATGGGCGTTGTTGACCTGGCGGCACCTACTAGAGGGAGGCCAGAAACCGTTCGAAGTTTGGACTGATCATAAGAATCTGAAGGCCCTCAGAACCCCACGGAAATTGTCGCCCAGGCAGGTCCGGTGGGCTCAATACTTCAATCGCTTCAACTTCGAGCTCAAGCACATCCCAGGGGGGAAGAACTTTCTGGCTGATGCCCTCTCTCGGATGCTCCAATACAACAGTGAGCGGGAGCAGGTAGTGAATGCCATCATCCCCTCCACCCAAGCAGTGGGTCAGGTGGTCACCAGATGGCAACAACGTGACCAGCAGGGCCAACCTGCAAGTGACTTAACAACAAGACTAAAAATTGAAGCAGCAGTGGACCCCTGGTCTCGAGACAATCAACACCTCTTGACAAAAAGGGATGACCTAGCATGTAAGGGGACAAAACTCTATGTCCCACATACTCTATGCACCCTGATCCTCAAGAGGAGCCACGATGTTAAACCAGCGGGACATTTTGGCTTCCTAAAGACTCTGCACTTAGCACGGAGACAGTTCTGGTGGCCCACATGAGAAAGGACGTATACAGTTACGTAAAAAGTTGTACCATGTGCGCCACGATAAAGAGACGACCAGGATGCCCTCCCGGGCTGCTGCAACCAGTAGCTGAACCAACGAGACCATGGGAGGAGTTTGCGATGGATTTCATAGTAGAACTGCCAAGAAGTGGTGGCAACACAGTGATCTGGACTGTAATAGACTTATTCTCCAAACAGGCACACTGTCAACGTTCCAAATTATGTTCTCCTCCAGCGCTGACATGAATGAAAGAGGGAGAAGCTTTGCTTTAATGCTGAGATGTACTTTTACCTAGTTCCCTGCTCCTTAGTAGATAGCGTTACCTGGGTGACAGAGGGAGGGGGGAAATTCCTGTGAAAAGAAAGTGCTTGGGACGAAGAGATGGATCTGCACGATGGCTAATGAGACATTGGGGTTGAAGAACAGAAAGGGAGGGGTTTGAAAGGAGGGGCCAGTTTTGGCTGCACAAAGAGTTCAGGGATGTCGTTCTCCTATTTTTAAATAAAAAAAAAGATTCATTAGAGACCTTACATTTGAGAATGAAGTTTATTTAAGATAGCAACGAAACGTGACAGACAGCCAAAACTCCTCCAAAGCCAGGCTGCCTGATTTTAAATCATCCCGCTCCCTCCCAGATGTGTGGTCGGACTGGAGGTTATCTCCAGACACTATGTCTGAAGCCAAGCTCTCAGAGGAAAGCCTGCTTCAAGCAACGGGAGGAGGAGAACCGGCCATGATCCCAGCCAGCTTGGAAAGTACGAAGGCTCAACTCTCCCCGCCTTCCCACTCGGCAGAACTTCAAGCCAAGAAACGTGAGCCAGATAAGTACCCGGGGACTGTGCCAAAAGCCTCCGAGGCTGAATTTCCCTTTCCAAACGTGAAAGATAAAGGGAAACCCTAAAGTGAATTGGGAAGGGAGAACTGGCTATGGGAATGGGAGCAAGCTAGAAAACAAACTAAGCACCAAGAAATTCTAAGGAAGCCACTCGAAAGCCCCATAGATGAGTTGAAAGAGAAATTTGACCGTGCCACCCTTCAGGGGGAGGGGTCATCTTGCAGACCCAAAGAAAAGAGAGAACCAGTCTGGGCTGCTGATCCAAGAGGCCGTAGGCCAAAGCGCTGCCCTTCCCCCCTCCACAGCAGGAGGAGGAGAAGCCCAACGACGCATCCATGGGTCCCCCTCTCCCAGCAAGCAGCGAAGCCTAGATGAGGCATCACCTCCCTACCCCAGGATGAGAGACGAGGCAGAGGACTATCAACACCAAGGCTGGCCCTACAGAGCTCAGCACAGAGAGGAGAGGGCAGAGAGAGAGGAACCACCCCAGTTCAGAGGGAAGTTCGATGGTGACCCAGACAATCTCGCCCAATTCCTCGATTCAGCTGAGATATACATAGAGCGTTTTGGACACCTCTACCCTTTCCCCAGAGCCCTAGTGAATGCTATCTCGGAAGGGCTGGAGGGAGAAGCAAAGAGGTGGTAAGCATCCCTCTACAAAAACAGGGCCCCCCAGCTGCAAGATGTGGATGGGTTCTTGCAACTATTGAGAGCCCATTATGAGGAGGAGGAGGACCCCTATGTGGAAGACGAGCTAAGAAACCTAATGCAGAAGGGGAAGCCTATCAGAGAGCATATCCGTGAATTCAGGAGAGTCATTGGGACACTGCCTCCCCTACCAGAGCGATTGCTGGTGTATTTTTTTAGAACAAGCCTAGATAAGAGAATTTCCCAAGTGACTGCCTATCGGGACATCCCAAACCGACTCTCCGAATAGTTCCGGGTAGCGATAAAAGTCGACAGAGGGCTGCGGGAGAACGTCATGTCGAAACCACCAGATGGAAAGGAGAGAGGCCGACCGGACCAGGGGCCACTCAACAGATGAGAAACCCCAACATCACAGCCCACCCAGAGGCCAACTGCCCCACAGAACCCACTGAAATGCTACAGATGTGGGGCGAGTGGCCACATAGCAGCAAGATGTGGAACCCCTAGACCGGGACCAGTTCCACTGCCCAAAGCACGACCGGAACGAGGGCCCAAGCGCGTCACCCACGTACCACAGAAAGCTCCCCAAATCCCGGAGTTTTCCGCTCATCTGACCGAAACCAGAGGAATCCCAGATGAGGGAGATCAGTCCCCCGAACCCTATGACATGGAGGACGAAGGCAAGGACGATCTGATGGTGAGTGGACCCGTCCATCCTTTTCTTTTCCCCATACGCCTAACAGCTCCCAAAACAGGGGCCCAAGGGACTTTCCAAGCCCTAATAGACTCTGGTAGCACAAGGTGCCTAATTAACCTACCCACAGTTCTAAAATTGGGGATCCGAGCTAAAAAGCTCAAACAACCAATTCGCTTTGAGCAAGTTGATGGGTCCCTAGTAGGGGGAGCGTACGCAACACACTTGACTGAACCCGTGAGACTGGAACTAGCAAATCACTGGGAAACGATCCGCTTCATAATAGCCCCCAAGATGACAGACCCAGTCATATTGGGACTCTCGTGGTTGGACAAATGGGGCCCAATCATTTGGTGGCAAGAGGGGACCCGCAGGCTGAGGATAGCAAAGGGCCCCCAACCCCTGCCGCCCCGACCAGAAGAATTCCCTCCCACGCTGAGACCCTAAAGCCGCCCGCCACTGCAGAAGGAAACACCACCAACACAAGGGTCCCTCCCAGAAGGTACACCGAAGCAATTGGCAGCCGCACCCGCCAGCGCTTGTAATGCAGATCAGATCCCAGGGGAGTACCAAGACCTTGCAGAAGTATTCAGCGAGGCCGAGTGTGACATTCTACCCCCCCCACCGCGAGACCGATTGTGCCATCGAGATTATCCTGGGGGTGAAACTACCCAAACCTAAAATGTATGCCATGACGCCCCGTGAAATGCAGGAAATGCGGGACTACATAGACAAGAACTTACGAAGGGGATTTATTGAGCCAGTAAAACCAAGGGTAGTGGCGCCGGTCCTGTTTAAAGAGAAAAAGGACGGCTCTATGAGACTGGTGGTCGATTTTCGAAGTATCAACGCCGTTTGCATACACAATTTATACCCCCCCCATGAAGGACATGCTAGCCCACCTAGCTAAAGGAAAAGTTTTCACCAAACTAGCTTATTACCGAGTACGCATCAAGGCAGGAGATGAATGGAAAACAGCATTCAACTGCCCCCTGGGTAGTTTCCAGTTCAAGGTAATGCCCTTTGGATTGCAAGGAGCCCCAGCAGTGGGGTCCTCGTCTACCTAGATGATATTCTCATCTACACGGAGACCATAGACGAACATATACCCCTCGTCCGCCAAGTACTGAAAAAATTGCTGAGGGCAAATCTGTATGTCAAACTGTCAAAATGCGATTTCCACCAATCACGGCTAGACTACCTAGGCTACCGAGTATCAAATGAGGGGATAGAAATGGACCCAGACAAGGTCCAATCAGTTCTACAATGGCAGCTCCCTCGCACCCATAGACAACTGCAAAGCTTCCTAGGCTTCGCGAACTTTTACAGACAATTCATCCCCTCGCTGGCGAAAATTGCCAAACCTTTGACGGACCTCCTAAAGATAGGAAGCCCAGCGACGAAACCCTGCCCGGGACAGGGTGGGACCTGACCTGCCAACAGGCATTCGAGACGCTAAAAGGAATGTTTGCGAAAGAACCTGTCTTAAAACACCCTGATCCTGAACAGCCTTTTGTCATCCAAGCAGATGCAAGTGATGTGGCAGTAGGAGCCGTGTTACTCCAAAAGAACAGCCAAAAACAGCAACAACGTGACCAGCAGGGCCAACTTGCAAGTAACTTAACTGCAAAATTAAAAAATGAAACACTGACAGACCCCTGGTTCCGAGACAATCAACATCTCTTGACAAAAAGAGATGACCTAGCATGGAAGGGGACAAAGCTCTATGTCCCACAGACTTTACACACCCTGATTCTCAAGAGGAGCCACGATGTTAAACCAGCGGGACACTTCGGGTTCCTAAAGACTCTGCACCTAGTACGAAGGCAGTTCTGGTGGCCCCACATGAGAAAGGACGTAGACAGTTATCTAAAAAGCTGCACCATTTGTGCCATGATGAAGACAAGACCAGGGTGCCCGCCTGGACTGTTGCAACCAGTAGCTGAGCCGACAAGACCAAGGGAGGACATTGCGATGGACTTCATAGTAGACCTACTGAGGAGCAGTGGAAATACAGTGATCTGGACTGTAATAGACTTATTCTCCAAACAGGCACACTTCATTCCTTGTAGCGGACTGCCCTCAGCCCGTCAGTTATCCAAACTGTTCCTGAAACACATCTACCGCCTGCATGGAGTCCCCAGGAGAATCATCTCCGACCGAGGGGTCCAGTTCACAGCAAAGTTCTGGAGGGAATTCCTACGATCCATAGGTTCATCCCAAGGCCTCAGCTCAGCGTTTCACCTGAGCACCAATGGGGGGGTGGAGAGACTGAATGCCATGACAGAGCAGTATTTAAGATGCTATGTCAACTACCAACAGTCCAATTGGGCAGATCTCCTATCGTTTGCGGAGGTGGCGTATAATAACGCTGTCCACAGTAGCACGGGATTAACCCCGTTTAAAATAGTGAGTGGTATGGATTTCGTCCCCATGCTTGACTGATTGGATGGATATGTTGAGGGAAACCTGGGAGAACATTAAGAGGGCATTGGCCAAGGCGGCACAATCCTATAAGAAACAAGCAGACAAGCACCGAACTCCCCAAAGACCATTTCGAGTGGGGGAGAAGGTTTATCTCTCCACCAAGTATTTGAGACTTAGACTCCCGAGCAAGAAATTGGGCCCGAAATTTATAGGACCTTTCCCTATAGAAAAGATAATCAACCCAGTTACAGTACAACTGCGATTGCCCCGGCTACTAGGGAAGATACACCCCATTTTCCACAGCAGCCTCCTGAAGCCTGTGGTGGGGTCAACTTTAAGGCCGGTGCCACATGACCCCCCCGAGCCCCTGGTTGTTGGGGGCCACACTCATTATGAAGTACAGCGAATTCTTGATTCAAGATGGCACAGGGGCCGCCTCCAATACTTAATTAAGTGGAAGGGCTACCCCTTGTCGGAGGCTTCCTGGGTGAAGAGCACAAATATCCAAGCTGATCGCCTTATAGCCAAATTCCATGCAGATCACCCGGGCAAGGCGGGAGGGGGTGGGACACACCCTCGGATGGGGTAATGGTACTTAATTTGTTTTTTTTTTTCTTGAAACAGGCCTCCCTGGAAAAATGAAGGGAGAGGGGCCGGATGTCAACATTCTGATGCTGCCATAAAAAGGAGGAGATGAGGCTTGACTTTTCACCTACTTATTTTCTCTGTAAATAATATCCCCTAGGAGATGGGATGTGAGGGGGGACATTCCTGTGGGCTGAGGTCAGAAGCTGGGGAGACTGACTTGGAAGATGGCCAATGAGAAGATGAGAATTGGGGAACGGAAAGGGAAGAGTTTGGGGGTCAGAGGGTTAGTATCGGCTACGACGAAGTCGGGGCCAGATCTGTCATACTCAATAAATGGAATATTTCAGCAAAGATTGTTTGGGAGTGCTATTTATTTGAGATGACATCGAAACCTGACACCCTAGGGTGAAGCTCCCTAAGCCAAAAATCTACCCCATGACCCCTCGTGAACTAGGGGAATTGTGAAACTTCATTGATAAAAATCTAGAACGGGGTTTTATCCAACCAGCCAGACCAAGGGTGGCGGCACTGGTATTGTTCCAAGAAAAGAAGGATGGCTCCTTTCGCTTGGTAGTTGATTATAGAAATCTTAACACTATTTGCGTGGAAAATGTTTACCCCTATCACTCATGAAGGACATGCTGTCTCACTTAGGTAAGGGAAAAGTCTTCACCAAACTTGACTTACGGGAGGCATACTACCGAGTGAGAATTAAAGAGTGAATGAATGGAAGACAGCATTTAATTGCCCACTTGGATGTTTCCAGTTTAGAGTGCTCCCGTTTGGACTACAGGGAGCCCCTGCTGTGTTCATGCAATTGATTGGGCATTTTGAGACCTCCTCTTTCACGTATATCCTGCATTATTTTTTGCTTTATTCTCAGTCTCTTTCCTGCCCAGACAAAATTATTAATACCCTTCTGCCATATCTTCAAATTTTCATCTTTTTTAAGTATTGGTATCATTTGAAAAAGAAATAAAAACTTAGGCAAAACATTCATTTTTACTGCTGCTATTCTACCCAACAAAGACAATTGTAATTTTTTCCAATTTTCCATCTCTCTCTGTATTTTTTGCCACAACGGATCATAATTCTGCTTAAATAATTTCACATTTGATGTCATAATATAAACCCCTAAATACTTAACTTTTTTTACTATTTCAAATCCTGTTAGTCTTTCTAATTCTTTTTTATTTGTAGTCATGTTTTTAGTTATTATCTTCATTTTCCCTGCATTTATTTTAAATCCAGATACTTGTCCATATTGATTAATTATATCCATTAAACCTATAACAGACTGTAATGATTGGGTTAAAGTAACAACCAAGTCGTCTGCAAATGCTCATAATCTGTAATCATACTGCCTAATTTTAATTCCCTTTATTTTATCCGACCCACGTATTTTACTCAATAAAAATTCCAAGGTCAAAATAAACAATAATGGAGACAAGGGACATCCTTGTCTTGTTCCTTTTTCTATATTAAAAGTATCTGTTAAACTACCATTAATTATTATTTGCCATTTGTTTCTGATATATTGCCTTAATAGATTGTGTAAAATGTTCTCCAAACTGCATCTTGTCTATTATTTTCAATAAGAAATGCCAGTTCAATCGATCAAATGCCAGTTTGATCATTATGAATCATTTGTTAGATGACTGTCATTAACCTATTTGCTAGTATTTTAGCAAAAATCTTATAATCTGTATTTAAAAGTGATATAGGCCTGTAATTTTTTGGCTGGGTGTGGTCTTGGTCCTCCTTTGGAATCAGAGAAATAAAAGCTGTCCTCCAGAATGGGGAAACATCTCCTCCAGATTGTATATTAGTAAATAATTCCTTAAGTGGTCCCACCATTTCTAACTGCAAGTATTTGTAATAAGCGGCTGTCAAACCATCCGTCCCAGCGGCTTTACCCACTTTCAACTGCTTAATTGCAAACATAATTTCCTCAGAAGTTATCGGTTGATTTAAACCCTCCCTTTGCTCTTTTGTAATTATAGAGATATTCTCTTTCTGTAAATATCTATCTATATCTATACTTTGAATTTTATCACTAGCATACAACCTCGTATAAAATTCTAAAAATGCTTTTTTAATCATATTTTGCTGATAAACCTCTTTACCTTTATATTCTATTTTCTCTATAGTCCGTAACTTTTGTTTTTTCCTTAACAGATATGCTAACCATCTGCCTGGTTTGTTAGCATTGCAAAAAGTATTGTGTTTAGTATAGTGCAAGTTAGTTGCAACCAGATCTGCCATTAACATATTAAATTGCCCTCGCAGTAAGTTAATTGCCTCTTTTGTTTTCTTGTCTGCTGGATTCAATATCAAAGCTTGTTCTTTTTTTTAATTTCTTCTTCTAAATCCTTCCTTTTTTTTCCTGCTTATGTCTATGTTTATTATTCAGATATATCAAAATACCTCTCATATATGTTTTACTTGTGTCCCAGACCATTTCCAAAGATGTACCCTTATGCATATTCATAATGAAAAATTCTTTCATAAAATTTTTACATTCTTTTACATTTCCCTCATATCTAATCAGATTTTCATTTAACCTCCAAGACCTCTTAAATCCCTTGCCATACTCCAATTCCATCCAAACTGGACTATGATCCATTAAAACTCTTGGACATATCTTCGTCTTCTTCACCCTAGAAAAAAGATCATTGGTAATTAATATGAATCAATCCTAGAAAAAGATTGGTGTCTATCAGAAAAAAAGGTAAAATCTTTTTCTTCAGCGTTCTTCTCTCGCCAGATGTCTCTCAACTCCATGTCATCCATCATTTCAAAAAACGATTTTGGCAATCTGGCACGTGTTGAGATATTTTCCAAGAGCCCCTTCTTATCTTTTTAGGTGTCCAAAACTCCATTCCAATCACCCAATAAAATGCATGATTTATAATCCCATTGTAGTAACTTGGAATGTAAAAGCTTGTAAAATTTTTCCTGTTGTTGATTCGGTGCATATATTCCAATTAAAATTATTTTTCCCCTTTTATTAAAAGTTCAATTGCTATGAATCTTCCTTGATCATCTGCTTCAATTAGTTTAGCAATTAAGTCTTTTTTTAGGCATATAACTATACTATTCTTCTTCTCTGGAGCAGATGCAACAAAATGTGTACCTAGCCTTGCATTTATTAAATATTTTTGATCTTCCCTTCTAATATGAGTCTCTTGTAGACAGATTACTTCATTTTTAAACTGTTTCAGATAATGAAATATTTTCCTCCTCTTTTGTGGTGAATTTAGGCCATTAACATTCCAAGTCAGAAATCTAGTTGCCATTCTTGGCGCCCTGAAGCTTCTGGAGCATCTGCTGGAAATCTTCATGCATTTTGCTTTTTGGCCTTGCTCCTCCCACTGCTTCTGTTTTTGTAGTTTCTTGTGTTATCATCTGGAGTTGCTGCACTCTTAATTCTTCTTTACGCTTGGCTGCTGCTCGGGTCTGTCTTTGATCCTTAGGTTCTTCTATTTTTTTCAGATACATCCAAAGCTTGAGCAGTAGTCAAAAGTTGTATTAAATCTTCTTGAATAATCAAAGCTTCCCTTTGGGCCTGTGCCAACGATTCTTCCTTCTCCCCCTTTCTTGTCCCCTCTGCTTCCGTCTTCCTTCTAGCTTCTGGGAACTGTGGGCATCCAGCCTTTAGTACATTGGTGTAAAGATCTCTTGCCTTCTTGTCACGAGTGTTTCCAGGATTGCTGTGGCTATTTGCCTACTCACAAACAGTATGGTTTCAATCAAGCCATCTCCTGTTTGTAATTACCTACAAGCCTTCACCGCCCTAGTTAATTGCAGGTTAACTCCCCATATAAGCAAGGACCTTTTGCTTGCTACTTGGGCCTAGACTCCTGGTTTAGGCCTAAATGCACAGCTCCTGCAGGAAGCTCAATGCAACGCCGCAGATGGGAGAAGAATGCAGATAAGGACTCCAGACGCCGTTGCAGAGAAACTCCCATGGATGCTTGCCTTTTGCTGTTTTGAAGCACGCAAGCTATCATCGGGACTGCTGCTGGACCTTTTTCCTCCCACAAGCTTCAAGCAATGTTTGCTGTTTGAACTGTTTTTACTTCAGGTGACTTTCAGCTGTGAAGTTTGTGCTGCCCCCACTTGGATTGCCTTGATGATGTATCGACGCCGAAGCTGCTTACCTTCATGCTAGCTTTATTCTCTTGTGAACTGTTTCGGTATTGTGGAGAGGGATCTAGGGAGATAGCCTTGCTTCACATAC
This sequence comes from Pituophis catenifer annectens, assembly GCF_029215685.1. Taxonomy (NCBI): domain Eukaryota; kingdom Metazoa; phylum Chordata; class Lepidosauria; order Squamata; family Colubridae; genus Pituophis; species Pituophis catenifer. The sequence goes on from NW_027256887.1 coordinate 32,291,193, forward strand.
CCAGATAAGACTTTGTTTTTAATGTGCTTTCTTAAAGACATAGTGCTTTTTAAATGTTTTAAAGTAAATTATATTTTTACACAAGACGCCTCTGTCAGAATTATTTCAGTCTCAGTGTGTTTACTCATGAGCTGGTTCATGGTCCGGGGTACCCCTCAACCCCATTCCCTAACACTTCCACACTGAATTAAGACGATATCTTTCTCCTGAATAGTTCACCACTAGTCCAGCTGGAACCTTCCATCTGTGCTGTATCTGACGGTTTCTCAGTTCTTCCACCAGAAAAGCATAATCCCTTCTGGCTCTCAACATTTTGGGAGGGGATTTCTTTCAATATTAAAACCTCCTGCCCCTCCACTTGAAGTTTATTTTTAAAAGTGGCTTGTAAAATTTCATTGCGTATCCTCCTTGTAGGATACAATGTCTCTTGGTAAATATTTCTGTCTGGCAACCCATGAATTGACATGATAGATTTTATCAATTTGCCATTCAGAATTTGCTTTTTGTTCTGTGCAAATGCTTCTGCAAAAATCTCTCTCAAATTCTCTTGCTTATTTTCCTTCAGACCTCTTATTTTCAAAGCAAATTCCATGCCTCTATATTGTATCATTGTTACATCAGCCTCTGCTCTTTCCATCTTATTCTGAACCTCTCCCATTTTATTTTCCAAATTCACATTAGACTGCTTAATTTCTTCCACTTTTTCATCTAATAATTCAATATGGCTTGCCGGATCTTGAACTACCATGACAGTATCTTCTCTAATTTCCTGATTTCGAATTTGAATAAACTCTTTAATTTCAGCCATCTCATCAGCGACATCTCGAATTTTATCTTCAAAAACAGAAGTAATTTTTTCTCTGTAACAGAGGCTTGTGTTTTAAGGGCTTCCTGCAACATTTCAAATGTTAATATTTGTGGTTCTGTTGGGGCAGAGAGAGACTGCAATTTAGACATTTGAGCTGGTGAACTAACTACTGGAGCAGCCAGCTGTTTCGAGGGGATAACCGGGTGAATCACTTCCGCCCGAGCACTATTGTATTGAGGTAGTCTCGAGAGAGCATCCGCCATAAAGTTCTTTTCCCCAGGAAGGTAGCGCAGAGAGAAATTAGATCGGTTAAAATGTTGGGCCCAGCGGATTTGCTTAGGTGACAACTTCCAGGGCGTTTTTAGGGCCTCTAAGTTTTTGTGATCAGTCCACACCTCAAAAGGGTGCTTCACCCCTTCCAGGAAGTGCCTCCATGTTAGCAGCGCCCAGCGAACAGCAAAAGCCTCCTTCTCTCAGATAGCCCATCTCCTCTTGGTTTCAAATAATTTCCGAGAGGTATAGGCACATGCAAATTTCCCTCAGCATTGGCTTGAAGTAACACTGCCCTGACAGCCACATCACTGGCGTCAGCCTAGATGACAAACGGAGCATCCATGTCAGGGTGTTTAAGGACCAGTTCGGCGGCAAACAGTCGTTTCAGTTTTTCAAAAGTCGCCTGGCCTTCCATAGTCCACTCGAGAGGCCAGGAAGATTTTGGCTTCGCCTCCTCCTTTGTTTACAGGAGGTTAGTAATCAGTAAGGCAATATTTGCGAACGAGGGGATGAACTGTCGATAGAAGTTAGCAAAGCCCAGGAAGCTTTGTAGTTGCTTGCGGGTCCCATGGTCTCAGTGTAAATAAGAATATCATCCAGGTAGACCAGGACCCTCTTGTAGAGGTGCTCATATAGTACCTCATTGATCAGTTGCATGAATACTGCTGGGGCCCCTTGTAATCCGAAAGGGAACACCCTAAACATCCTGGAAACAACCCAGCGGGCAATTGAAAGCAGTTTTCCATTCATCACCTTCCTTAATCCAAACTCTGTAATAAGCCTCCCATAAGTCCAGCTTAGTAAAAATCTTCCTCTTGGCCAAGTGGGCTAGCATGTCTTTTATGAGGGGCAGTGGGTAAACATTTTCCACACAAATGGCATTGAGGTTCTTATAGTCAACACAAAGGTGAAGAGACTCATCCTTCTCCCAGAATAGCACCGGGGCGACTACTCGTGGCCTAGCTGATTGGATGAAGCCGTGTTTTAGGTTTTTATCAATAAAGTCTCGTAGCTTCCCCAGCTCCCGCAGGGTCATGAGGTAGATTTTTGGTTTAGGGAGTTTCACCCCTGGGAGGATTTCTATACTACAGTCTGTAGGCCAATGGGGGGGGCAGCACATCTGATGCCATCTCACTAAATACCTCCCGGAGGTCCCAGTACTCTTTTGGGATCTTTTCCTCCCCCACAAGGCATTCTTTTGCAGCTGCTGCCAACTCACTCACCATTTTGGCCACGCAATAGGGGCTCCCCCCGCTCTTCCCTTGCTGGCTAGAGCGGATGCGCAACATACCAGTCCTCCAATTTACACGCGGGTTCCATCTTTGGAGCCAGGTAGAAGGGGTCGTTCCATGCCAAGGGCCACAATAAAGCTCAGAGTTTCTTGGTGATCCCCATCCACATCTCAACTGGTTCGGTTACAAAATGGGCTGGGCCCCCTCAGCTACCCATCTGTGTAACTGACAGAATGTGATGGGCCTTTTCATCGTTCTTAGTTTTAGACCCATCTTTTCCACGACCTCAGGGCTGATGACACACCTTGTGAACCCTGAATCTAGAAGGGCTAGCATCTTCCCTTGGGCTCCAGTAGATGGTACCTTTAGTTCCACTAGGATGGTCATGGGCCCCCCACTCTGACTTATCATGAGGTCCTCAATGGAATCAAATGGTGGTAACCAAAAATCTTATCAATAGCCAGAAAAGGGAACTAGAGAGGAAACTGGAAATACAGACAACCAAGAAATTTAAATATCTGGGAATCTGGCTGACAGCAAAACGTTGATCAATTAAAGAGGACAATTACAATAAACTACTCCAACAAGTAAAAAAAGATTTGGATAATTGAGGAAAAGTACAATTATTATTAATTGGAAAAATAGCCACAATCAAAATGAATATATTACCAAAAAATTTATTTCTATTTCAAACAATACTAATAAAATTAGGAAAGAAATTTTTTCAAGAGTTAAAGTAACAACAAAATTTATTTGGCTAGGGAAAACCCCCCAAATAAAACTAAAACTATTACAAGACAGCAGAAACAAGGGCAGTTTTGGACTCCCTGATTGGGAACTATATCATCAAGCAGTGGCAGTGATGTGGATAAAGGATTGGATAAATCTAAAAAATAAAAGGATATTGACAATCGTCAATATTGATGATTTACAGTTAGGCTGGCATGCATTTATTTGGGAGGGAAAAAATAAAACACATACTTATTTTCAGAGACACCAAGTTAGAGAAGTCCTGCTATATGTATGGGGGAAAATAAAGAAAAATCAATATACTAAAATACCAATTTGGCTATTAACCATGGAGGCATTGATATACTCTATCAATGGATATACTCTGGATTTAGATAAAATAGTAAGATACAAAGATTTATTTGTATCTAAAGATCTATTGGATGATCAAGGGAAATTAAAAATAAATCAAGAATTAAGACATCAAGGAATAGACATAGATTGGTGGCCGTATTTGCAAATTCAGGCAAGATATAAAAAAGATCTAGAAAAGTACGGCTTTTATAAGGAACAATAAGAGTTCTATAAAATAGTACAGGAGATGGAGGAAAAATGATTATGAAAGTGTACAACTATTTCTTGAGATTCCAAATGGAAGAAGAAACGGTCAAAGAAACTGATAATTTGGGCAAAGAATTTTGGGTATACTATTGAATTAGAATATTGGGAAAAATTGTGGGGAAAAAATTATAATCTAACAATGTCGGCAACATATAAAGAAAATTTATATAAAATGTTTTATCATTGGCATTTACCCCCCAGCAAGATTGGTGAAAATGTTCCCAAATAGATCAGTGGAATGCTGGAAATGCAAGCATAAGCAAGGTACATTTTTTCATATCTGGTGGACATGTCCAGAAGCCAGGAAATATTGGGCTAAAATAAGAAGATGGCTAGAGGAAATTACAAAACAACAAATTGAGTTAAAACCAGAATTATTTTTATTAGGTTTAGTAAGAGGAAATTATTGTAAGAAAATTCAATATATTATACTGCACATAATAACTGTGGCCAGAATCATCTATGCGCAAAATTGGAAAAACAAGAGCACTCCTTCTGATGGAATGGTGATAAAAAAGGTGCTAGAATGTGTGGAGATGGACTGGCTAACAATGGAAATAAAAGAAAGAGGAGAAAAGGAATATTATTTGATTTGGGACACATGGTATAATTGGTTAGAGAATAGAAGTAAAGAATAAGAACATAAATATAATTTAAGAGGTATTTTTAAGATAAAATATATATAGTTACAAATAATGACACAATATATAGAATAGATATGTATTTAAATGGTAAGGAAGAACAATGAAAATAACTGATATGTACTTATGAGTGATACTGGTACTGGAGCACGGTAAAGATTGAAAATGTGGTATAAAATGAAGAAAACCGTTCAATAAAAAAGATTTTAAACAAAGAGAGAAAGGAGCTCTACATTGCCAAAATGAGAACAAAAATAATAATAATTCAAAACTATTATGAAAAGCTGTATGAGGAAGAGAAAGTTTCAGAAGAGAAAATTAAACAATATTTGGAAAAAGCGGAATTACTTAAAGTACCAGAAACAGTGATAGCTATGTTAAATGAATGAATATCAATGATGGAATTGTCAGAAGTGATTAAGAGACAAAAAAGCAATAAAACGGGCTACTGGCAGAATTTTATATTTACAAGATACTCTAAGCCAGGGGTGTCAAACTCAAGGCCCATGGGCCAGATCTGGCCTGTGGGATGCTTAGATCTGGCCCGTGGGGCCACCCTAGAAACAGCAAAGGACTGGCCTCCTGCTGTCCTTTGCCAGTGAAAATGGAGCTTGAGCTCCATTTTTACTGGCAGAGGGCGGCAGGAGGCTGTCACGGCTGAAAATGGAGCTTGGAAGCCTGTTTTTGCTGGCAGAGCACTCAGGCCACCACAGACGCTTCCAACACAAGTGATGTCAAGCGGGGCACACCCAGGGCATCCCCACTCTGGCCCCCAAGATGCGGCCCTCTATAAAATCAAGTTTCATTGATTTCAGTTTCAACCCTGATGCGGCCCTCAATGAAATCAAGTTTGACACCCCTGTTTTAGGCCCATCAATGTTCATCAAAGTTTTAATGAAGTATTGATTGATGCGAAGGTACCAAATTCGTGGATGGAAGAAAATGTTGCCCTTATTCTGCAAGAAGACTCAGATTTAATGCAGATATAAAATATAGGCCCATATCCTTACTAAAATATACACATCAATAATACCACACTTCCAGTTGGAGCCGTTGTCGTCGTTAGATGGTCTTTTTAAGACCGCCAGCCCCACTGCCCGTAAAGAGCCACCTCTACAGCTGAGAGGCGGCTTGAAAAACTCTTCGATCCGTAGGATTCGGGAGAAGAGCCAGCGCGATGAGGTAGAGCCCCCTTCAAAGTCCCCAGAGTGTTTTTTGGCTTCTGGGGAGGAAGCAGGGTGAGGCTCCCTTTACAGCGCGCTGAAGCTCCGGACTCCGGGGACAACTCTGCAATTAGCAGAGCCAGGCGACGCGTCCAACGAAACGAGTGAAAGCTAAGAAAATTTTTAAAAATAAGCAGGGTGGAATCTGGACTTGAAATTCAAACCGCAAGTATTTTCATTAGCCCTGTGAATGAATTCAGTAATTGAGAAGAAGTAAAAGTTCTTTTAAAATGGCGCCCGGCTTTAGCAATAAGGAATGCTGAAAGTGAAAGTGGAATTGTTTGAGCTCATTGCGCTACAAAGTAACGAAAAGTAACAGCGCTGGCCAGAAGAAAAAGGAAGAGTTCTTTTTAAACTGACTTGATTTGTTTCCTCTTCTTTGGGACTTGACTAAAGCTGGGGAAATTTCTGAAAGGTTTTTGTGGTGGAAAGGGAGAGAGGTCATCTTTTTAAGAAAGAGTCAGGCTGCGTGGAAGAATGGCTTCAAAGCAAACAAAGCCAGCTAAAGCTGCGGGGGGGGGCTCCCCCACTCATAAACCACAAGAGCAGCCTTTGAGCTTGCAAACACAGACTCAAACACAAGAATCTGGATTTAATGATTTGAAGGAATTTATTGCTGGGGCTTTGAGGAATCAAAATGAAGCTTTAGACCAGAAATTTGAAAAATCACAGCAGGAATTTAAGGAGGTGATTCAAGAAAAGTATGACAAAATGAAACGGGACATATTGACAGTCATGACTGGTTTATCAGAAGTAGTGGTCCAGATTGATAAGAAAGTGGAACATCTTAGCTCAGAAGTAGAATCTAAAATGAAGGAAGCTGATCAAAAAATTTCTAATGTTGATAATAAAACGCAAAGGCTTGAAAATGAAGTGACAATGATGCAATTTAGATTTATGGAGTTTGCTGTAAGACTCAGAGGCATAAAAGAGAACAATAGAGAAGACTTGAGAAGGGTTTGTGCTGATGCTCTGGCTGTAATGCTAAAGGTTGACCCTGAGGAGATTTTTTGCAAAATTGATAAGGTTTATAGAGTGAATTCCTGGGTGGCAAGACAAAGGCAACTGCCCAGAGATGTGGTGATCTATTTTACAGATAGAAGAATAAGAAATGATAACTTACAAAAGTCTTTTGTTTCTACTATTCAAGTGGATGGAAGAGAGATTGGGATTTACCCACCTAAGATGCTGAAAGATAGAAAAGATTTTGGATTTTTGGTGACTGAATTAAAGAAACAACAAATTCCATTTAGATGGGACACTCCAGTTGGCATAATATTGAGGTATCAAGGAGAGAGATATCGATTAAATACTGTTGAAAAAGCGGAAGAATTTTATTTCAGTGTTTTTAAACCTGGTGCAGCATCTCCACATACTTCCTCGGTGTTAGCCGTAGTGGAAGGTGAGAAAGAGAAGCAATTTGAACAAGAGCTTGAAGAGCAGAGGAAACAGACTGAGATGGAGGCATTGGAGACTCAAGGAGCGACAGGAGGTTTTTTAGATAAACCTTTGCTGGATCTTCCCTTAGAGTCCTTAGCTGATCCACCTAAAAATACAAGAGAAGTGGCAGTGGATCTTGATTTGATGTTGCACAGTGCTAAAGATCAGCGTATAACTCGAGCAGTTTACAAACAACTTCTAGAGAAACAACAACACCAGAGCTCTAAGCTACCACAAGATAAACAGGGAGTCAATGGTAAAGCACAAAAATCTGAAGCCATGGGGGGAGCTAAGCCAAAGACTACTAGTCTGGAACAGCAACTTCAGCAAATGTTCTTATCGCTTCAGGAGACTACAAATGACAATTAAGTTTTTATCTTGGAATGTGAACGGATTGAACTCACCACAGAAAAGGAGGAAGATATTTCATTATTTGAGACAATTTAACAACGATGTTATTTGTTTACAGGAAACTCATATTAGAACACAAGATCAAAAATATTTGATAAATTCTAGATTAGGAACACAGTTTATAGCTTCAAATTTGGAGAAAAAGAATGGTGTAGTGATTTATATAAACAAAAGACTGCCAACAAAAATTATAGAAGCAGATGATTGTGGAAGATATATAGCAATAGAACTTCTTACAGATAACGGTCCAATTTTGGTGATTGGAATTTATGCACCTAGTTAGCAACAAGAAAACTTTTATAAATTACTGCATTCTAAAATACTACAATGGGACTATAGATCTATCCTACTTATGGGAGATTGGAATGGAGTAATAGATCCTAAAATAGATAAGAAGAGCTTGGCAAAATCATGTGTCAAACTACCACAGTTTTTTTTTTATTTGAAAGAAGACTTGGAACTGAAAGATATATGGAGAGTGCATAACCCAAAAGAATTGGACTTTACTTTTTTTTCAGATAGACACAGATCCTTCTCTAGGATTGATTTTATTTTACTTACAGCTGACTTGCTTTTAAAAACAAAGAAAACAAAGATATTTCCGAGGACTTTATCTGACCACAGCCCAGTATGGATAGAAATAGAAATGGAAAGAAAGAGAGAAGATCTTGGAGAGTAAATGAAAATTTGTTTAGATATGAAAAAAATGTAAATGAACTTAAAAAAAATGAAGGACTTTTTTGAAATGAACTTGAATAAGGGTACCCCTATATGCGGGGGGTACTGATTTATATGAACTCTAAACATAAATCAAATCGACAAAGAAAAAGCTTAGAATTGGAAGGGGAGATAAAGAAAAAAGAGCAGTTGCTTATAAAAAATCCAACGGATGAAAAATTACAAGGAATTATAAAACTTTTGAAAGATCAATTCCACATGCTTACAGCGGAACAAGCAGCAACTAATTTACAATTTGCGAAACACAATACATTTTGCAATGCTAATGAACCGGGCAGATGGTTGGCTTACACATTGAGGAAACAGCAGTGTACTCGGACTATTGGTAGCATTGAGTATAGAGGGAAGGAAGTATTTCAACAAAGACTAATCAAAGAAGCCTTTTTAGATTATTATACTAAATTATATGCCAAAGATGATATACAGAATGAACTTATAAATAAATACCTAGAAGAAAAGAGTTATAAAAATTTCTAATGATCAAAAGGAAAGAACGAGTTTACCAATAACAGCCGAGGAGATTACAGTTGCTATTAAACAACTGAAAACAGCTAAAGCTCCAGGAACGGATGGCTTAACTGCGGTGTATTATAAAGCTTTACAAGCAGAAATGATTGAACATCTTAAAGATTTATTTTGTAGCATACAACAAGGGGGAAAAATACCCCCTTCATGGAAAGCAGCTTTTGTTTCTTTGATACCGAAAGAGGAGGCAGGTTCTACAAAACCGGAAAACTTCAGACCAATATCTCTCCTGAATACGGATTATAAAATTTTTGCGAAAGTATTAGCCAACAGATTAATGCCAGTTATTCAAGAGGTGATTCATCATGATCAAGCAAGATTTATAGAAGGCAGATATATGAAGGATAATGTTAGGCAAATTATAGACTTATTGGAATATCTTGAGAAGAATAAACAGATCTCTGCAGTGCTGGTATTCTTGGATGCGGAGAAGGCCTTTGATCGAGTGAATTGGAATTTTTTTTTTTAATTTGATTTATATGCTGCCCTTCTCTGGAGACTCAGGGCGGCTTACAATGCGTTAAGCAATAGCCTTTTCTATTTTCTATTTAATTTTCTATTAAAGACTTTAAAAAAGATGGACTTTGGGGATCAGTTTGTACAGGCGGTCTCAGCAATTTATCAAGAGCAAACAGCACAAATTATTATTAATGGAAGTTTAACTACTAATTTTAGTATAGAAAAAGGCACAAGACAAGGTTGTCCGTTATCCCCGTTGTTGTTTATTCTAACTTTAGAAGTCTTGTTGAATACAATACAGGATTCGAGCACTTTGAAGGGAATAGTGACAAGGCAAGAGGATTACAGAACAAGGGCATTTGCAGATGATCTGGTTGTTACCCTAACACAGCCGATGGAATCAACAATTCAGATGAAAGACATTATAGAAGAATATGGTATGATATCAGGATTTAGACTGAACCAGAAAAAAACCAAGATGATAGTTAAAAATATGACAGTTGATTAAAAGAAGGAACTGGAAAGGAAGGCAGGCTTTGAAATAGTATCAAAGGTGAGATATCTAGGAGTTCAAGTTGCAGACTCAAATATAAAACTGTTTCAAAATAATTATGAGGTGTTGTGGCGAAAGGTACAAAAGGATATGGAAACCTGGAAAAAACTGCAGCTGTCTATACTTGGAAGAATAGCAGCAGTTAAAATGAATGTTCTACCTAGATTTTTATTCTTGTTTCAAATGATTCCGGTGCTTAAAAGTGATAAACAGTTGACGGAATGGCAAAAAGGAGTGAATAAGTTTGTTTGGAATGAGAAAAAGCCAAGAGTTAAATTGAAAATTATGCAAGATGTTCGTGAAAGGGGTGGTCTTAAACTTCCAAACCTGAGATTGTATTATGAAGCAGCAGTGTTTACACAAACAAGTGATTGGTTTGGCAGGACAAAGACTGGAATATTGAATATTGAGAGTTATGATCTTGAATTTGGTTGGCATGCATATTTATTTTATGAAAACAAGGCGGATAAAGTATTTAACAGCCATATACTTAGAAGCTCCTTGATGAGAGTATGGAAGAAGCACCGACTCAAGTGGGATTATAAAATACCGTTGTGGTTGGATCTTGGTCACATTATTCAGAATATAAATATAAAGTAACTCGGGGGGGGGTTTATACAAAGAAGTACTTTTTAATGATGGGGGCAGATGGCAATTAAAGACATTGAATACATTGTTGGAAGAAGGGATTAACTTAACTTGGTTACAGTATAATCAACTTCAACTGAGATGGAGAGAAGATCAAAAAACTGGCCTAATGTTGCATGAAGAAGAATTGGTTAGACAGATAAAAGAGAAAGGCCCAATGCATATTAAGAGGGTTTATAATGTTTTGTTAGAAAGAGACTCAGAAAATGAATTGGTTAAAGATTGTATGATAAAATGGGTGCGAAATTTTGGAGAACCAGTTATGATGGAAACTTGGGAAAAAAATATGGGTTCAGAATGTTAAATTCACACAGTCGCAGAATTTGAGGGAAAATTTTTATAAAATGTTTTATAGGTGGCATTTAGATCCTAAGAAATTATCATGTATGTATCCTAATGCTCAACCGAAATGTTGGAGATGTGATTGTTTAGATGCTACATATTATCATATATGGTGGACATGCAAGAAAAATTTGGTGGGTTATGCAAAATGTTTTGAAGAAAAAAATTCAATTTTCTCCTCAATTGTTTTTATTGGGTATAGTTAATGGTTTTTCAGTGGGTGAAACAAAATTGATATTGTATATGGTGACAGCAGCTAAGTTATTGATTGGTCAATATTGGAAAAGGGATGACATGCCTACAATTCAAGAATGGACTTTGAAGATGGCCAGTTTTGCAGAGATGGCGAAGATATCAGCATACTTAAAGGACCGGACTCAAGAGACTTATGCGTGGGAGTGGAAGAAATGGAAAGATTATGTGCAGAATACATATCAAACTAGGAAGTATCAGATAGCTTTTAGCTAAATGTTGTGTAGAAAGAACGTTGCTTACCTGAACGTTCATTTTCATGGCAATGTGGAACAATTCATCAATGGGATTCTATCATTCTTCAGATATAGGGACTGAGGGAGTACTGTGCCTTTAAATTCCTCTTGTGGCCACTCCCCTCTAGTTCTGTTGCCTCCTCAGTTATTTCTCGAAGGAATTCCACGTGAGACGTAACCTGAAAAGAGAGGAAAACACCAGAAACCACCTCCCCATCCCAGACAGCCTGAGAGGTGGGATGAATTGCTCCGCATCGCCACGAAAATGAATGTTCAGGTAAGTCAACGTTCTTTTTCCATGGCGATGCTACGCAATTCATCAGTGGGATATGCCCAAGCACCCAACTACTGGGAGGGAGGCTGGCTGGGCTCATGGATCCCAGGGGAGTGGACAGACTGCAGCACCCGTCGGCCAAAGGAAGCTTCTGCTGAAGCCATGGAGTCGATCTTGTAATGGCGGACGAATGGAGAAAACAACATCCACGTAGCAGCGCGACAAACGTCCAGGATGGATGCTTGAGTTAACCAAGCAGCCGACGTGGCAGCGCTGCGGGTTGAGTGAGCCAAGATCCTCCCGGGAGAAGATCTGCCCTGAGAGCTATAAGCAGAGGCGATGCAGGCCTTAATCCATCTAGCTACAGTTTGCAAAGAAACCTTCTGGCCCATGGATGCCGGATGGAATGAAACTAAAAGTGCCTCAGTTTTGCGAAAGCATGAAGTTCTGGCAATGTAGCGGCGCAAGGCCTGTCTGACATCTAGTGTGTGCCACTGAGTCTCTAGAGGATGATGAGGTAGGGGGCAAAAATCAGGTAAAATAATCTCTTGTTGTCTGTGAAAAACGGAATTAACTTTGGGCACAAAGGAAGGGTCAAGTCTGAGAACAACTACGTTGGGCTTAAAAATACAAAGGTCACCACGGATTGAAAGGGCAGCAAGTTCAGAAACCCTCTGTGCCGATGTAATGGCAAGAAGGAATGCCACTTTCAGGGTCAAAAATCTAAGGCTGACAGAAGCCAGAGGCTCGAAAGGAGCGGCCGTGAGAGCCCTCAAAACTAGGGACAAGTCCCACGAGGGATATCTATGAATGGGAGGAGGACGGAGATTAGTAGCCCCTCGCAAAAAACTTCTAATGCGTGGTTCGAGGGTCAGGGACCTAGCGTCACCAGATCCCAGGACTGTTGCTAAGGCAACTACCTGATGCCTAAGAGTGGAGGGGGCTAGCCCTTTAGCAAACCCTGCTTGAAGAAAGTCTATAACCTCCGGCACTGATGCAGAAGTAGGATCAACGTGACGAGTGGCACACCACTGACAGAATGCTTTCCAAGAGGCATCGTAAATCCTTACGGTTGACAGCCGCCTAGCAGCCTGGATGATGCGGATGGCTTCCCCTGATATATTGTCTTTCCTCAGGCGGACCCGCTCAAGCGCCACACGGCTAATTGCAGCCACTGGGGATTTGGATGGAGTACGGTCCCCTGGCTGAGCGATATTTTGTCCTGAGGAATGCGCCATGGGGGTTGAATGGAGAGGGTCACGAGGTCCGCGAACCAGGTGCGTCGGGGCCAGTGTGGTGCCACCAGAAGGATCTCTGCGCGTTCCCATAGCAGCTTGCGGATCACCCCCGGGATCAGAGGGATGGGGGGAAAAGCATAAAGTAGCCCCGGGGGCCACGGACACCGTAGGGCATTGACGTTCTCGGCTCCCGGACAAGGAAAATGAGTCACAAACCTGGGAAGCTGTGCGCTGTCCCGATGGGCGAACAGGTCTACCAGCGGTTGGCCGAACCGTCGAGTCAGCTCCCGAAACAGATCCGGGTTCAATTTCGACTCTGACGGATCCAGATGTTTTCTGCTGAGCCAGTCCGCTGTTACATTTGCAGACCCGGAGATATGTTCCGCCCTCAGGGACAAAAGATGAAGTTCCACCCAGTCCAACAATGTCTCCGACTCCCGCATGAGAGCCTGAGATTGGGTGCCCCCTTCCCGATTTATGTGAGCTTTCGCCGACATGTTGTCTGTGAGGACCAGGACATGGCAGTGATGCACCCACTGCTGAAAATGGACTAGGGCAAGACGCACCGCTCTCAATTCCAGTACATTGATATTGTCCCGAGAGTCCAACTGAGTCCAAAGTCCCTGGATTACCTGAGTCTCCAGGTGACCCCCCCAACCGGAGAGGCTCGCGTCTGTGGTGAGGACTATCCTGGATGGTTCGTGAAAATGGCAACCCTGTGCCAGGGTCCCCGACACCCACCACCGGAGGGATACACGTACCTGCAGTGGAAGCGACACTGTGGTCCTGGATGACCCCTGGCCCAGTCTCTGAAACGGCAGGAGAAACCACTGGAGTGGTCTTGAGTGGCGCCGTGCCCACGGAACGATTCCTAAACATGAGATAAATTTGCCAAGCAATCGAGACAAAGTTATGAGAGACACTCGCCTTAAGGGCAGGACATGCAGAACCAGGTCTTTGATGTTCTGATGACGCTCCTCCGAAAGGAAGACCTGCAACTTCACCGAGTTGATTCGAGCTCCCAGGTGGATGATGGATGTGGAAGGGAGAAGATGGCTCTTCCGACGATTGATAGAGAAGCCGTGGAGCTCCATGACCCGACACACTGTCAACATGTCCTGCTGCGCTTGGGTGTGGGAACTGGACAAAATCAAAATGTCGTCTAGGTAACACAAAATGCAGATAGGAATTAGACGAATGGAGGCCGCCACGGCCGCCAACAGTTTGGTGAAGACCCTCGGGGCAGACGAGAGGCCGAACGGCATCGCACGGTACTGGTAATGCCGTCCGGCGAAAACAAAGCGAAGAAACTTGCGATGTTGGGGGTGGATCGGGACATGGAGGTAGGCCTCCTGAAGGTCGATTGACGTCATCACGTCCCCTTTCCGAACACAACTCAAGATGGTTTTGAGAGATTGCATCTTGAATCTCTTGTACCTGATAAATCTGTTGAGGTGCTTGAGATTCAAGATGGCTCTCCAGGCCCCAGAGGACTTGGGAACCAGAAACAAAATTGAATATACCCCTTTCCCTTGATGAGAAGGTGGTATCGGTTCTATAGCTCCTATGGTCAATAGATGTTGAATCTCTGCACAGAGGTTGTCCCTCCTGACCTTGTTGGTGGATACTGGAGATTGAATGAAAAAATTTTTGGGTAGAGTTTGAAATTCCAACGACAGGCCCAGACCCACCGTGCGATGGATCCAGGGGTCGGACATGGTGGTCTCCCACTGGGGCACGAAGTGAAGAAGCCGCCCCCCTATGGGAACAGGGGGAAGAGAGTCATTTGCCCTGTCTAGCTGAGCGGGAGGCCGAACCCCTATAGGGGCACCTGGAAGATGGTTGGAAACGCCCCCTGTCACTGTTGCCCTGTCTGCTTGGGAAACGGTCGTATCCCTGGGAAAAGGACCTGTTGTAGTAGGACCCCCTGGGTCCCGGCTCAGTCCGAAAGGGCTGCCGCTGGGCATAAGGAGCATATCTACGCTCCTGCCTATTGTATGTGATCGGCAAAACCTTTTGCTTATCTTTCCCCTCCACCAAAATAGGATCTAGAGCCGCTCCAAAAAGTGAAGAACCCTGGTAAGGGGCGGAAGCTAGCTTCCACTTTGATTTGGAATCAGCCTTCCAGGGTTTGAGCCAAAGGAGCCTGCGTGATGTGACAGAGGACGCCATTGCTCTGGCAGCAAACCTAGCTGCATCTAGGGAGGCGTCAGCAGAGTCCTCTGTTGCAGCCACCAATTTATTAATGTCCTGATTAAGTCTGGTGTCCTCTGGGGGTAACCGGTCTTGCAACTGGCGAAGCCAAATTAACGTAGCCCTATTAAAGAAGGATGCAGATGTTGCAGCTTTCACAGCCCAGGCAGCTGCTTGATACGTCTTCCTGAAAGAAACCTCCGCTTTACGTTCGTCAGATTTTAAGACTTCCACAGTGTCCGTGGACAACACCGCAGAGGACGAGAGAGACACAACTGGAGGATCTACAGATGGCAAACCAAGCAAATTTTCCAAGACCGGGTCAGCACAATAGAGTTTTTTGTCATGGCCACTTGGGGCCAACAGAACACCTGGGGCCTCCCATTGTCTCTTAATGACATCCTGGAAAAGCTCAGGACACGGAATGAAATCTTGGTCTGGAGCCAGCACAGCGAACAGTTCGCCATGTGGCTGGGCAACAGATGCACCTGGAGCATTTGGGTTAACAATCGTGCCCATATTCGTAGCAGCCTTTGCCTTTCTAAATAAGGTTTTGAATACAGCCGGTCTAAAAAGCGTGGTAAAGGCTGGCCTATCAGGAATCACCTCATCATCATCAGAGAACTCAGGGTCTAGCTGATCCCCTTCACCTGACTCTGCCTCCTTACTAGGTGCAGTCTCCAAGGGCGCCTGAGGTAACGGGGCTGGAATGACAGTAGGTGGTTGCAATTGAGGTGGTACAGGAGGCTGAACCACAGTCTGGGGCAAAGACATCTGCCAAGGCGGAATCCCTTGTTGTAGGCCTGAGGTGATAGCCTTGGCTAGGGCATCTGTAAAGAGAGACTGAAAGTCAAGATGAGGAGGCCAACCCATCCCCTCCTGCGGGTGTAGGCCAGCTGCCGTGGGCGTAAAGGTCACCAAAGGCCCCGGTCTACCAGGGGAAATGGTTTCTTGAGGGGCAGCAGGACTGTCCCCCCCTTGAACCGGATCTGCAACAGGAACAGTATGAGGATGAATATCAGAGTCATGATTGCTCCCAGGCTGCTGAGTAGAAGGGATCTCCTCAATCCCCTCCTCAAGAAGCCCTCTCTGGATCTGGCTGTTTTGGCTAACTATCGTCCAGTCTCCAACCTTCGCTTTGTTGCGAAGGTTGTTGAGAGTGTGGTGGCGCAACAGCTTCCCCGGTACCTGGATGAAGCTGTCTATCTAGACCCGCTCCAGTCCGGCTTCCGGCCTGGGTACAGCACGGAAATGGCATTGGTCGCATTGGTGGATGATCTCTGGAGGGCCCGGAATAGGGGTTGCTCCTCTATCCTGGTCCTGTTAGACCTCTCAGCGGCTTTTGATACCATCGACCATGGTATCATGTTGCACCGGTTGGCTGGGTTGGGGGTGGGAGGCACCGTTTTGCGGTGGTTCTCCTCCTACCTCTCTGACCGGTCGCAATCTGTGTTGACAGGGGGGCAGCGGTCGACCCCGAGGCACCTTGTTTGTGGGGTGCCACAAGGGTCGGTCCTCTCGCCCCTTCTGTTCAACATTTATGTAAAGCCGCTGGGTGAGATCATCCGTGGCTTCGGGGTGGAGTTCCATCAGTAAGCTGATGACACCCAGCTGTACATCTCCACCCCAGGCCACCCCAATGATGCCCTTGAAGTGATGTCCCAGTGCCTGGAGGCCATGCGGGCCTGGATGGGGAGAAACAGGCTCCGACTCAACCCCTCCAAGACCGAGTGGCTGTGGCTTCCGGCGTCCCGATATAGCCAGCTGATGCCATCGCTGGCTATTGGGGGTGAATTACTCACCCCCACGGAGAGGGCTCGTAACTTGGGCGTCCTCCTGGACGCACGGCTGTCTTTAGAAGATCATTTGGCGGCCGTGGCCAGGGGGGCTTTCTATCAGGTTCGCCTGATACGCCAGTTGCGTCCCTTTCTAGATCGGGACTCCCTACGCACAGTCACTCAGGCACTCGTCACTTCCCGCCTGGACTACTGCAACACTCTCTACATGGGGCTCCCCCTGGGGTGCACCCGGAGGCTCCAGCTGGTCCAGAATGCGGCCGCGCGGGGGATTATGGGGGCGACGAGGCGCTCCCATGTGACACCTCTCCTGCGCAAGCTGCACTGGCTCCCGGTGGTCTTCCGGGTGCGCTTCAAGGTGTTGGTGACCACCTTTAAAGCGCTCCATGGCTTAGGGCCGGGGTACTTACGAGACCGCCTTCTGCCACCAATAGCCTCCCACCGGCCAGTACGCTCACACAGAGCAGGCCTCCTCAGGGTGCCGTCCGCCAGACAATGTCGGCTGGCGACCCCCAGGGGGAGAGCCTTCTCTGTGGTGGTGCCCACCCTCTGGAACAACCTCCCCCCAGAGTTACGTACAATAACAGATCTCCGGATTTTTCGTCGGGCCCTGAAAACCCATTTATTTCAACTAGCTGGGCTGGCTTGAGTCAAATTTTAAAGTAATTTTAAATTGGAACAGTTTTAATTATGGCCAAGATATTTAATTATTTTAATCAGTTTTTTAGATTTTGTATGTTTTGTATGTATGTCTTGTTTTTACTTTGGCTGTTCACCGCCCTGAGTCCTATATTGGAGAAGGGCGGTATAGAAATTTAAACAAATAAATAAATAAATAAATAAATCACTTCACCCCTGACTTGAGCTTGCTTTTGGGCTTTTGTAAATTGCCTCTCAAGGGCTTTATGCCTCCTCTGCTCTTCCCTGCCTCTGGTAGATGAGGCAGTCGAAGACTGGGCTGAATGAGAAGTATTGCTACCTGAATGGGCCCTGGACCTCTTCTTGGAGACCTTTTTTGGTCTTGGAATAATTGGAGCCTGTTCAGGATCTGAGGAAAATTCCTGGTCAGCCATAGTGTTATCAGAGACCAGGTGGTAGCAGAAATACTAGAGGAAAGAAAAGGGAACCCACTGTCAGTAAATCAGGCCCACAATGAACGAAAATGCCCTTAAAATGGCTGCCAGCTCCCAATTGCACCCAAATGGCCAAAGGTCCACGAATAATTGGCAATACTCACAAACCAGAAGACAGCGTTGGATCTCCCTACTCACAAGTAGGCAGTCACCAAAGATGGCCCAGCTGTACAAGCGCTAGAGACTGAGCGTCCCCTAAAGCGCCACCTCGCTAGAAGGAGTAAGAAAATGGCGGCGAAAAGCGCGCGAAAATCCAAACGGCTCTCCTTCAAAGTAACGGCCTGGAATGAGGTGGCAGAGAAGGCGCAGGACAATGGACGATCCCTAGAGCGCCGTGAGGCAAAGACAGTAAATGCAGAGTTTGAACTCAGGTCCCCGAGCAGGTACTCTGCAGCCGCCACTAACCAGGGAGCGAAATGGCGGTGGGGGAATAGCCAGCGGACCAGCCACTCCACTCCGCTCGCCAGCGGCCTGGAATTACAGCCTTCAGGCTGTATGGACTCTCCGATTCAAGGAAAGGCCACTCGCTGCTAAAAGGGGGCAATGGACAGTCAAGATAGCTTACCCAGCGACGTCCACACCAGCAGCCAATGGCTAGCCACCTCCGCGGCAGCCGCACACCGTTTGGAACTTACTTTTTTTTTTTTTTTTGTAATTTATAAACGCTCCCTTTACCTATACAAAAAATTTACACTATATACAAAACTATCTACACTACCTACAAACAAACGCTAAGGCACAAGAATTGAAAAGAGAAAACCCTCACAACGAGAGAAAGCTAAACTCATGTCCCTACACGAAGACTGAGAGAAATAACTGAGGAGGCAACAGAACTAGAGGGGAGTGGCCACAAGAGGAATTTAAAGGCACAGTACTCCCTCAGTCCCTATATCTGAAGAATGATAGAATCCCATTGATGAATTGTGTAGCATCGCCATGGAAAAAAGTATAGTTTATAGGGGGCAAAATAGCTTATTGTTATGTAGAATTGTACACTACACAGGGGGGAGAATGGAGGGCTGGTAAAATGTGATATAATATAATGTGGATGGATTTCACCTTGGGGAAGTCATGGGGAGTGGGGAGGGATGGGGGGGGGAAAAGGGGGGGGAATTGATGTTTGTAAAACTTTTTCAATAAATAATACCACAGAGGCTAAAAAAGGTTTAAATGAATTCATACATCCTGACCAAAATGGCTTCCTGGCTAAGAGAGAGATTAAAAACAATATGAGAATGATTTTAAACACATTGGAATATTATGAAGCACATCCTGGAAAACAAATGGTGTTGATCTTCTTAGATGCACAGAAAGCATTTGACAACGTAAACTGGAAATTTATGTTGTTACAATTAAAATGGGCGTTGCTCCTACCTGACAAGCCCCTTTTTTGAGTAGTCCTAGGAGTGTCCAAGAATGGGTTAATTTGTCTGTTCCTGTTGAGACCAAGCTGTCAATTTCTTTTGGGCTACGGCCCCATCCTATTCCTCTCTGCCCCAGTTTCAGGGAGGACATAACTGTGAAGACAAGCTCAGGAAAGGTAAGCAGTAGATCCCGGACCACAGACCAAGCAGTTGCTAGGGTGGGGCTTGGACACTCTTGGGACTACTCAGAGAAGGGGCATGTCAGGTAGGACCAACGCCCATTCTCCTGAAAGCTCCCAGGAGTGTCCAAGAATGGGACTTACCAAAGCCAACCCATCTGTCAGATCCCTAAAAGTGATACTGCCATTCAATCGGAGGAGGGGGGACACTTGGATTCGATTCACTAGCATTGCCTGTGTCAACAGATATTTTACAACCTATATCCTGGCACCAAAGAGCCCTGAGATCCCCTTTACCTGCAGAAATTTTTATGATAGCCATGTGGGTTGTTTCACTTTAAAGGATAATGGTGGGAATGCATGTGTGTTTGGGTTCTCAGAGAAACTAGTAAAGAAAACATCTTCACACTTGTGTATTGGCTAAAATCTGTATTCTGACTTAAAGGGAGGAGTCTCTACCACTTTAATCCTACTGCCTTGCCTAAGGGTATTCAGATCTTGCTTTAACTGGATGGCTGTCTGCTTAATAAAAGAAAACTTTTTGAACAACCACGTTTCAAGAGTTCTCACTTTCTTAAATTAGAAGGAGAGGCGATCCTTACACCATCTACGGGTGGGTAACCACTTCGCCAGAATCCTCGGCATCCATATGTACTCTTTGTAATACCCTCCGACCAAAGGACGCCTCTGCAGAAGCGTAAACGTCAACTTTATAATGACATATGAAGGGTGAAGGGGAGGCCCAAGTGGCGGCTCTGCAGATATCCTCAATGGATGCCTGCGTCGCCCATGCTGCGGTGGTGACAGCACTGCATGTAGAATAGGCCGTCACCCCCCCGGAGGGGTTAGTAAGGCCTGAATTTGGTAAACCATTGCTTTACAAGCCTGCAGCCAACGGCCTATGGTTGAAGAGGTCACCTTGGTACCTCTCAAGGAGGGATGGAATGACATGAATAGTGCCTCCATCCTCCTAATAGGGGATGTCCTTTTGATGTAAATCCGGAGAGCCATCCTTACATCCAAGGTATGCCATTTCCTTTCCAGGGCAAGGGTAGGCCCTGGCTAGAAATCCGGCAAAATGACCTCCTGGGCCCTATGGAACGAGGAGTTCACCTTGGGAATGAAGGAGGGGTCCATTCAGAGGACCACCCTGTTAGGATGGAATACACATAAATCCTTTCAGAGTGAAAGAGCTGCCAGTTCCAAAATGCTTCTGGCTGAGGTGATAGCCACCAAAAACATGACCTTAAAGGTCAGAAAGCGTAAGCTCACAGTCTGCAAGGGCTCGAAGGGTGCTGATGTCAGGGCCTGGAGTACTTTAGACAAGTCCCAAGTCCTAAGTTGGGTACCTATGGGTTGCCCCCTTGAGAAATCTCCGAAAGTCTGGATGATGAAACAGGGATGTTCTTTTCCCACACCTCAATACCATGGAGAGTGGACCTGTCAAAGGAGGTTGTTGTGTGACAGACCCCTGTCCAGACCGTCCTGTAAAAAGTCCAGGACTTGGGGCACCGATGCTGAGGTGGGTTCAATGTTCCTGACCATACACCAGTTGGTAAAGGCTGTCCATGTTGAATTGTAAATGTGATTCGTAGATGATCGTCGTGAAGCCTGAATAGTCTGAATGACCCTGGAGGAGGACTTGTCCCTCCTCAGGGGTCTCCTTTCAAGTGCCAGATGATCAAGTGGAGCCACTGTGGCTCCTGATGGTTCAAGACCCCCTGGCTGAGGGAGATCCTCTCCTGAGGGATCTTCCAGGACCGAAAAATTGAAAGTCCTAGCAGGTTCGCAAACCAAGGGCGCCTAGGCCAGTGGGGGGCTATGAGGAGGACTTCCACCTGCTCCAGTAATATCTTACGAGCCTTAGTGGCGCAGCAGACTAAAGCACTGTTAAGTAACACCAGCTGCCTACAATTACTGCAAGTTCAAATCTCACCAGGCTCAAGATTGACTCAGCCTTCCATCCTTTTGAGGTAGGTAAAATGAGGATCCGGTTTGTGGGGGTAATAAGCTGACTTTGTATAAAAAAGAACACTGCTTAGGGGCCCCCCGAAAGCCCTACTAAGCAAGTATATACAAAAGTATGAAGGCTATTGCTTAACGCATTGTAAGCCACCCTGAGTCTCCGGAAAAGGGCGGTATATAAATCGAACTAATAAATCTTCCGGATGACCCCTGGAATGAGGGGAAGAGGCGGAAAGGCATAAAGCAGTCCCCTGGGCCAAGGGCTGCGGAGGGTGTTGGTCCCCTCTGCCCCCAGCAACGGAAACCTGGTGAAATACCTTGGTAGTTGAGCATTCAGTGGGGAGGCAAACAGGTCCACCACTGGATGACCGGACCTCTCAGTCAGTTCCTGAAAGAGATTGGGATGCAACCTCCATTCCATATTGTCTATTGTGAACCTGCTGAGGCAGTCTGCCTCTGTGTTTGCTGTCCTCATGATGTGCTCCACTCTCAGCAAGTGCTTCTCTGCCCACCTTCCCAAGCGCTCTGCTTCCATCATGAGGCCCCGGTAGTGACGGTTTATGTGAGCCTTGGTTGTCAGTGAGAATTAGGACATGTTGTCCCTGGATCATGTCCCTGAATTGGTGAAGGGCTAAGTGTGCCACCCGAAGCTCCAGTCAATTTATGTTGTGGGTCAGATCCGCTGGAGTCCAACAGCCCTTAGCCATGTGGGCCTATAGATGGGCCCCCCAGCCAAAGAGGCTGGCATCCAATGTAATCATGATGCAGCTGGGCTCCTTGAAGATACAGCCCTTGTCTAAAGCTGGGGACATCTACCAGTGGAGGGGCTTTAACACATCCAGGGGAACTCATTCTCTGGTGCATTAGTTACTGCTGCCTGTCCGTTGATATGGGAGGAAGACCAGTGAAGGGTCCTGGCATGCAGTCTTGCCCAGGGCACTATTGAAATGCACGACACGAACATCCCTAATAGTCGAGCTAGCAGGGCAATTGGAACCATGCGTTCTGATTTTACCTGCCAGATCAGGGAAATCAGGTTGTCCTTGAGGTCTTGGGATAGGAAGACCTATCTCAGCCTGGTGTCTATTTCCGTCCCCAGATGCAAGAGCCTCGTGGCTGGAACCAGATGACTCTTTGGGAAATTGACGGAGAAGCTGTGATCTTGTAAAACTGTGATCATAGTCTGTAATGCCTCTGTTGCCTCGTCGAATGAAGACACTTCCACAAGGATGTCATCTAAATAGCATTGTAGGCAGATTGGTATTGACTGGAGGTAAGCCACCAGCGCTGCCAGAACCTTGGTGAAGGCTTGGGGCGCCGACACCAGGCCGAAGGGCAATGCCCTGTATTGATAGTGGGTCTGTTTGTAGCAGAAGCGTAGATACTGACAATGTGCCGGGAGGATTGGCACATGGAGGTAAGCCTCCGTAAGGTCGATAGGTGCCAGGAACTCACCCTCCTGAACTCCCTCTAGGATGGATGTGAGGGAGTTCATTTTGAACCTTTTGTAGACCAGATACAAATTTAATTTTTTTAGATTTAGAATTGCTCTCCGCCCCCTCCCCCCAAAGACTTTGGAACAATGAAAAGCCTGGAGTAAAACCCCCATCCTTTTTGGCTCTCCAGGACCGCCTCGATGGCTTGAATCTTAAGCAGATGCTGGATGACAGTCTCCATGAGGCCTTCCTTTTCGTTGTTCTTCGGGACAGGGCAACAAATAAAGTAGTTCAGGGGAGTGGAGAGAAAGTCTAGGCTGAGGCCGAGCCTCACTGTATTGAGGAACCAGAGGTCCCTTGTGATCATCTCCCATCGGGATGCAAAAAGTGCCAATCTGCCGCCAATAGGAGGGTTGGTTGGGTAGTCATCATGGTCTATGAAAGGCCATGCCCCTCCTGCCCCTCGAAAGGGCCATTTGTTCTGGAGGTTTTGCCTAGGCTGGTTGCGAAACCCCACCGGTTGTCGCTCTGCCCTCTGAGGTAAGAAGTGTTATTGTTGTTGTTGAGAAGGACTCGAGTCAGGTCTAAATGAAGACCTGCGGTAGTATGGTGTGGTACATCGATCAGCCCGTTTAAAGGATGATGAAGGACCTTTCGCTTCTCCTTTTTTTCGATAAGGACTGATTCCAGAGCCTCCCCAAAGAGGTTGCCCTCTGTATAAGAATCAAAGGTGAGCCTCCATTTGGATTTGGCATCTGCTTGCCTATTTCGGAGCCAAAGCATCCTCCTCGATGTGATGGAGGAGGCAAGGGATCTGGAAGCATATTTGGCCGCGGATAAAGTTGCAATTCAACCTTTTTATTGTCTGGTTTCAGCCCTTCCACTATGTCGCCTGAGACAAATGAGGGTGAGACCAGAGAAGCCACTGGGCCATCTACCTTTGACAATTGCAGTGGTTCTTCCAACTTCGGTGCCAGATTGTAAAACTGGTGGTCAAGCCCGCTTGGAGTTGGGAATGACCCTGGCTGCACCCATTGTTGCTGCACCACATTTATACATAACTGAGGGGCAGGTAAGTCCTCCTGTACCATGGCTGGCTTAGAAAACAGATGGTCACTGGGGGTAGTGGGTCCCACGGATCCTGGGTTGGGATCTAATCCCATCCCTGATGTCACCCATTCCTTGTGCAAAATTGATTTAAAGATGGCAGGAGGGAAAAGGCCGGTGAAGGCCAGCACATCGGGTGTTAAACCCTCATCCTCCGACAATTCTGCTTCTCCTTGACTCCCCTCCTGCATTAGTGAGTCCTCTCCATCAGAGGAGCCATCGGGTGATTGGGACTCCTGCCAGTAGGACTGGTCCCTTGCTGATTGTATGCCCTGTGGAAGACTGGTAGAAGGTTTTGCGGGCAGGGCTGCTCGGGCAGGGATGCTCTGCAATCTATCTACAATGTCCTGAGCGATGGCCTGTGCTATCAGTGATTTAAGATCAGCAGGCAAATCAGAGGTATGGTTTTCACCTTGCCACAAACCTGTGGCTGTAGGTGTAAATGTTTCAGAAATTTCCTTTCTGGTGGTGAAATGCTGTGATGCAGCAGTTGTTGCTGGGCAGAAAGGGGAATCTATTTCAATTGCAATATCAGCATGAGGAGACAAATTAAAGGAATGCCCTCTTGCTCCCTCTGGTTACCAGGCCTGTGTAATTGCAGGCTCTGGAGGCAGCAACGTCTCAGATAGAAAAGGGCGGGAACTTTCTGCAGCAGCCCGATTAAAGGCTTGCTGTGACTGTTCCTTCTCAGCTCTGTGAATTTGCTTCTCTAGATCTTTGTGCCTTCTGTTGGCATCTTTTTCAGAAGCCTTAGAATGCTTCTGCTTACCCTGGACCCAGATTTAGATGTGGCCTTCTTTCTGAGAGCAGCTTCCCCTTCCAGGGGAGAACTGCTTGAGAACTGCTTCATCGATCTATGCCCAGCAGCTCTTCCCGCCATTTTGTTTTTCAAACTTCATTGACATTTATTTATTTATTTATTTATTTATTTATTTATTTATTTATTATTTATTTATTTATTTATAAAATTTGTATGCTGCCCTATCTCCGAGGACTCAGGGTGGCTCACAACAACAATTGACCAAGAGACTGTTAAAAAGAACAAATATGCACAAAAGAATAAAAAAGTTTTTTAAAAAATTAAAAAATACTACCCCATCAGTCCAGGCTGGGGGACATAAATAGCCAGGTTTTCAATTCATGGCGGAAGGTGCGAGGGTCAGGAGCCAACCGGAGCCCCAAGGGAAGTTGATTCCAGAGGGTGGGGGCACTCACAGAGAAAGCTCTACCCCTGGGGGTTGCCAGCCGACATTGTCTAGCCGACGGCACCCTGAGTAGGCCCTCTCTGTGAGAGTGCACCGGGCGATGGGAAGTTGACGCTGGTTGCAGGTGGTCCGACAAATAGCCTGGGCCTAAGCCATGAAGGGCTTTATAGGTTAACACCAGCATCTTGAATCTCACCTGGAGGGCAACTGGCAACCAATGCAAGCTGTGCAGGAGTGGTGCAATATGGGAGTATCGGGTCCCTCCCACAACAACCCGCATGGCCGCATTCTGTACCAGCTGAAGCCTCCGGGTGGTCTTCACGGGCAGCCCCAGGTAGAGAGCATTGCAGTAGTCAATCCGGGAGATGACTAGCGCATGAGTGACTGTGTGTAGGGCATCTCAGTCCAAGTATAGGCACAACTGGCGCACCAGACGAACCTGGGCAAACGCCCCCCTGGTCACGGCCGTGATATGACCCTCCAAACTCAGCCGTGAATCCAAGAGGACGCCCAAGTTGCGCGCCCTGTCTACAGGGGGGGCAACACCTCACCCCCAATAGACAGCATTGGAACTTCTTGCTTGGCCCAAGATGCCGGTATCCACAGCCACTTGGTCTTGGCTGGGTTGAGTCGAAGCTTGTTACTCCCTATCCAGATCCATACCACTTCCAGGCTCCGGGACATCACGTCGAGGGCATCACTGGACTGGTTCGAGGTGAATATAAAAAGCTGGGTATCATCAGCGCACTAATGATACCCCACCCCAAAACCACGGATGATCTCTCCCAGTGGCTTCATGTAAATGTTGAACAGAAGGGGCAAGAGGACCGACCTCTGGGGCACCCAAGTGAGGGGCCTCATGGCTGACCTCTGCCCCCCTGCCAACACCGCTTGCATATGACCTGAGGGGTAGGAGGCGAACCACCGTAAAATGGTGCCACCGAATCCCAACCCCTTGTGGCATCGCAGCATGATACCTTGGTTGATGGTATCAAAAGCCGCCGAGAGATCTAATAGGACCAGGACCGAGGAATGACCCCTGTCCCGAGCCTTCCAGAGAGCATCCACCAGCGCGACCAATGCCGTCTCCATGCTGTAACTGGGCCTGTAACCCAATTGGCATGGATCTAGGTAATCTGCTTCATCCAGGGCCACCGGAAACTGACATGCCACCACGGTCTCAACAACCTTCGCCAAAAAGCGAAGGTTGGAGACCAGACGAAAGTTGCCCAAAATGGTTGGATCTAAGGCAGGTTTCTTTTTTTTATTGAAAAAGTTTTACAAATACAATTTTTCCCCCTTTCCCCCCCTTTCCCTCCCTAACCCTCCCTTACCCTACCCTCCCCCCATGGCTTCCCCAGAATGAAATCCAATTATACATTTCTTCCTGACATTCTAGTATACTATCCCCTGTAAACTATTCATTTCTAGACAACATTCATCTAAAAATTATCTAATACTTCTTAGTTTAGTATTTATTCTACACTCCCTTACATAAATCTCTTGTGTCCGGTCTTTTATATATGCTGATAACTTCACCATTTCTACAAGACTAGCCAGCTTCAGAGTCCATTCTTCAATAACATCCCTTTTCCAGTATAATCTAGTCTATCACCATATACCCTATCAGTTTTGTTTCACCCACTTTCCCGCAGGTCCGCCATATATAATTATTTATAAAATCTAAACAATCACATCAGATCCTTCTTCCAACAGAGTATTTAGTGTCTTTAGTTGCCATCTGCCCACATCGTTAAGAAATACTTTTATGTATAAAAAACCCCGAGTGACTTTATATTTATATTCCATATAATATCTTCTGCAAAGTCTTCCATCTAGATTATTAATTCCATCAATCGTGTTAGGGTAACAACCAGATCAACTGCAAATGCCCTTGTTCCATAGTCCTCTTGCCTCATAATTATTCCCTTCAACGTACACATAATCCATCTTTCTTAAACTCTATAATAGAAAGTTCCAATTCACTCAATTATAGGCCTTCTCCACATGCTTAAACACCAGCACTGCAGGGATCTGTTTATTCTTCTCAAGATAGTCCAATAAGCCTATAATTTGCCTCACATTATCTTTCATATATCTGCCTTCTATAAGTCCTACATAAACATAAATCGATTCTTAAATAACTGGCATTGATATGTTGGATAATAGTTTTACAAAAATTTATAATCCATAGTCAAAAGAAATATTGGTCTAAAACTTTCTAGTTTTGTGGAACCTGCTTTTTTTCTTGCCTTGTGGTGGCTTGAAGCTCTGCTGTTGTTGCTTTTCTGGAATTTGTTTATATGCTATTTGAGTTGTATGCTGATCTTTAACTGTGGAGGACATTAGATCAAGATCCATAGCCGCTTCTCTTGTTTTTTTAAGTGGTCCATCTAAAACCTTTAAAGGATAATCCAAGCGTGAGTCATCCAAAGAGCCCCCTGTAGTTCCTTGTATTTCCATTGGCTCCACCTCCATCTGCTTCCACTGGACTTTAGTCTTTTGTTCAATTTGCTTTTCTTTATCTCCCTCCTGTATTCCTGACGCTGACAATATACGTGGAGATGTTGGGCCAATTTTAAAAACATTGTGATAAAATTCTTCCGCTTTTTCAACAGTATTTAATTGATATCTTTCTCCTTGATACGTCAATCTTATGCCAACTGGGACATCCCATCTGTATGGAATCTGTTGTTTCTTTAGTTCAATCACCAAAAATCCAAAATCTTTTCTGTCTTTTAACATCTTAGGCGGCAACTCTTTGTAAATCCCAATCTGCCTTCCATCCACTTGTAGGGTAGAAACAAAAGACTTTTGCAAGATGTCATTTTTTATTCTTTTATCTGTAAAATATATCACTACATCTCTGGGCAATTGCCTTTGTCTTGCTACCCAAGAATTCACTCTGTAAATCTTATCAATTTTGGACGAAATGGGCGTTGGTACTTACCTGATACGCCTCTTCTCTGACTGTCGGGCACGGCAGTCAGGATGCAGTCAGGATGGGAGGAGACTTGGTTGAGTATTGATTGGACCGGGTCTGCAGAGTCAAAGAAGTCCCTCCTCCTGGCTGTAGCTGTCAGTTTTGAGATGAGGGAGTAGCTGCAGAAGACGTGTCTAGGACGATAAAGAAAGAACATTAGAACTCCTGCCCCTCCCTGGAATCAACTACGCCAAGGCCGGCCCCATGTAGGGTGGGGCTGACTGCCGTGCCCGACAGTCAGAGAAGAGGCGTATCAGGTAAGTACCAATGCCCATTCTCCTATAGTCGGGCACGGCAGTCAGGATGGGACATACCAAAGCCAGGTGTCCAGTCGGGAGGGAGCAGGCCAGCCCCGGGATTAGGAGGCAGCTTGGACCTGTTGTAGGACCCGTCGTCCAAACGCTGCATCCGCCGACGCGAATTTGTCCAAGTGGTAGTGGCGGATAAAGGGCGTCGGAGAAGCCCAGGTCGCAGCCCTGCAGATCTCGTCAATGGATGCCCGGATGGACCAAGCCGTCGATGTGGCCGCGCTCTGTGTGGAGTGGGCGGTGACGTTGCGTGGGACTGGAAGAGAGTGAGTCTCGTAGGCCGTCGAAATGCAGGCTCTAATCCACCGTCCCAAAGTGGGCGACAAAATCTTTGATCCCAAAGACACCGGCAGGAAAGACACGAACAGTGCATCAGAACATCTGAAGGATGTTGTGCGGGAGATATACACTTTAATGGCCCGTTGGACATCGAGGGTATGCCAACGTCTTTCAAGGGGGTGGCGGGGGGAAGGGCAGAAATTTGGAAGCACCACTTCTTGGGCTCGGTGGAAAATCGAATTAACCTTCGGGATGAAGGAGGGGTCCAGTCTCAACACCACTCTATCTTGGTGGAATAGGCAGAGTTCTTTACGAATGGAGAGAGCAGCCATTTCCGAAATTCGTCGGACGGACGTAACCGCTACTAGGAAGGCCACCTTAAAGGAAAGATGCCTCAGGGAAACCTCACGTAGTGGCTCGAAAGGAGGACCGGTGAGTGCCGTCAGTACCATTGGCAGGTCCCACGAAGGGTATCTGTGAATGGTAGGAGGTCGGATGTTGGCGGCTCCAAGTAGAAACTGGCGAATGAGTGGATTCCTGGAGATCGGGTCCGTCGAAGAGCCAGATAAGATGGTGGAAAGAGACGCCACCTGACGCTGTAACGTATTGGGCGATAGACCAGAGACAAATCCGTCCTGAAGGAATTCGATAACCAGCATGACAGAGGCAGATGTAGGAGATTGGTGACGCCTTCCACACCACAACGAAAAAGCCCGCCAGGTAGCCTCATAAATACGGGTAGTTGAAGCCCGCCTAGATGCCTGAATCATGGAAATGGCTCCCATGGAGAGGGGAAGAATGGTCAAGAGGCCCCGCTCAACCTCCACGCGGCGAGCTGGAACCAGTGCGGGTCCGGGTGTTCTAGCTGTCCCTGAAGAAGAACAATTTGATCGTCTGGTATTCGCCACGGGGCCTGCACCGAGAGAGACTTGAGGTCGGCAAACCAAGGATGTCGATTCCAGGAAGGAGCAATTAGTATCACTTCTGCTCATTCCTGTAGCAGCTTCTGCAATACCTTGGGTATGAGGTTGACTGGAGGGAAGGTGTACAGAAGCTGATTGGACAGCCAAGGAGTCCGCAGAGCATTCACTGCCTCTGCTCCCGGACACGGGAACCTGGTAAAGAAGCGTGGGAGTTGGTGGTTGGAAGTGCTGGCGAAAAGGTCTACTGTTGCCAAATGCCTCTCTGCCCAGTAACCTAGGCGTTGTGCTTCCCGCATCAGAACCCTGGAACGGGTGCCCCCGAGCCTGTTTACATGCGCTTTGGCAGTTACATTGTCGGTTAGCACAAGGACATCTCAGTGGAGGACGTGAGCTCTGAAGGCCTTCAGAGCAAGGAAGATAGCTCGTAGTTCTAGCACATTGATATTCACCTGTTGTTCCTGGGGGGACCAAAGACCCTGCGCTAGGTGCGGGCCCAGATGAGCTCCCCAGCCCGACAAACTGGCATCTGTCGTGAGGAGGAGGGGCTGAGGTTCCCGAAACCTGGTGCCCTTGAGAAGTGCCGCCGATGTTCACCAGGAGAGAGATTGGAGCACTGGACGAGGAAGAACCAATCTTGTGGCCGACGTGTCCCTATGCGAGCGTTGAAAAGGAAGTAGTAGCCATTGTAAGTCCCGGCAGTGTAAACGCGCCCAAGGGACTACACCAAAGGTCGAAACCATTTTGCCAAGAAGGCGAGACAATGAAAAGAGAGAAGATGACCTCTGCCCACGTAAACGGGTCGTTAGGTTCCTCAGGTTGTCAATTCGGTCAGGAGATAGGAAAACCTCTGATTACAGAGTATCAATTACCGTCCCGAGGTGATGAATGCGGGTAGTAGGGGTTAAGTGGCTTTTATTCCAATTAATTGAGAACCCATGCTCCTGGAGGACCTGTAGGGTAGTAGCTATATCTGACTGTGCCTGCTGTAGTGATTGGGATAATATGAGAACATCATTTAAATAGAAGGAAATCCTGACTGGAATGGAGGAGATATAGCCCATAAGGGCCGCCATTATTTTAGTAAAGACTCTAGGGGCCGAGGACAAGCCAAAGGGAAGGGCCCTGTACTGATAATGTTTATTATTATAACAGAAGCGGAGAAACCTACGATGTTCGGGAAGGATGGGGACATGGAGGTAAACTTCTGTTAAGTCCACAGATGACAAAAAATCCCCTTCTCAAATACAAAGTAAAATAGTTTGCAGGGAATGCATCTTGAACCGGCGGTATGTTATGTACCGGTTCAAGGATTTCAAATCAAGGATCGGGCGCCAGCCTCCAGAAGCTTTTGGTACAAGAAAAAGGCGAGAATAAAACCCCTGGCCCAGTTCGTTAGAAGGTACTGGCTGAATGGCCCGAATAGATAATAAGTGGTGGATGGCCGCTTCCACCTGGGCCCGCTTAAGTCTGTTAAGGGAGACTGGACAACATAAAAATCTACAAGGAGGGGTGGAAACAAATTCTAGTGAAAGACCATATCTAATAGTATTCTTTACCCAAGCATCAGTCACCGTGGCCT
Organism: Pituophis catenifer annectens; assembly: GCF_029215685.1. NCBI lineage: Eukaryota > Metazoa > Chordata > Lepidosauria > Squamata > Colubridae > Pituophis > Pituophis catenifer. Next base: position 32,322,286 of record NW_027256887.1, read on the forward strand.
CCCATGTAGGGCAGAAAAGCGCCAAACGGCCCCCGAGCCATGAGGGAACCTGACCCCTAGCAGGCCCTCCAGAAGGGGCGCCCCCTACCCCCGTGGGGAGCCCTCCTGGGGGGGAATCTAGAGGCCTCTCTGACCTGGTTGTCTTGATGGAAAGGTCCCCTGTGCTGGTAGGAACGTTGCGATCTCTGCGGATAATAGCCTGAGTCGGAACCTTGAAAGGACTGAGGCCGAAAGGAACCAGATGATTGGTTGTCCGATCGACGAGACATTGCAGGTAAAATCTTCTGATGGTCTCTGGTCTCGATAAGAAGGGGTTCCAGGGATGCCCCAAACAGCTTGTCCCCCACAAATGGTGATGAAGCCAGGTGCCACTTATTGCGAACGTCAGCCTGCCAAGATTTTAGCCAAAGCAACCGACGAGCTGTAACTGCGGAACCAATGGCCTTAGCGGAAAATCTAGCGGCATTCAAGGTGGCGTCAGCTGAAAATTCCACCGCTGCTAATATCTTATTTATATCCTGATGCGCTCGCACATCAGAAGGAGGAATGCGACCTTGTAATTGTTTTAACCAAAGAATTGAAGCGTGGTTAAAAAAGGAAGCTGCTGACGCCGCCTGGACTGACCAGGCCGCAGCCTGGTGGCCCTTGATGAGGGTCCGCTCGGTCTTACGTTCCTCTGGGCGAAGCGATTCCTCCGCCGGTCCTGAAGAGGGAGAGGGCGAGGAGAGAGCAGCCACCGGGGCATCCATTACTGGGATCTGTAAGAGAGAAACATACTCCGCCGCTAAATTATATAAGCGTCTATCCAAACTATTCAGAATTGGGCCCGTACTGGGATTTTTCCATTGCCTCTGTAACACATCTGCAAACAGTTTCGGGGCCGGAACTATTTCAACTTGGACTGTAGGTTCCTCAAATAGGGAAGAAGAAGTAACAGGTGCCTCAGACTGAGGTTGGGATTTAGCCGCTGGAAGGCCCAACCCAGTTGTGATTTGCGCTTTATGCAATAATGAGCGAAACATTTGCGGGCGGAACAAGCCCACGAATGAGGGTTGATTGGGTTCCAGGCCCTCATCCTTAGACAAATCCTGATCAATAATAGCCTGTTCCTCGTCACCTGAAAGGGATCCCTGATTGTCTCTAGAGGGAGAAACTGCTCGCTCTGGGTTCTGGGTGGAGGCCTGTAAGGGCTGAGAGTTGACTGAAGGGGTATGGCGACTCAAATAGTCCGACACCTTGGAGGATGCCTTCTCCTGTAATCCCTGTGCAATGCCCTGTTTAATGGACTCTGCAATTAATTGGGCTAAGGCTGGAGTAATTTTAAATTGTGGCCTTGAGAGGCCTGGTTCACGATATCCCTGGAAGTCTGGGAACCGTTCCTGATTGCTGGACCGGTTGTGGAAGGTTGGCTGGAGAAACCCCAGATGAGAATACAGCCGCTCTATCAGGAGTAATAGACTCCTCTGTGACCGAAATATCAGGTGATAGATTAGGAGCCAGGATAGATGAAGGCTCGGCCTCCTCAGGAATAGGGTCCACTATAGGCGCTGGTCAGTTGAAGGGCCAGCATGAACTTTGGATGAGGATGCAGCTTTGTTACAGGCCTTTTCTATGGCCTTGTGCCGCCTCTCCTCATCTCTAGACATTGGGGCCTTATGGGAGGTCTGAATCCTAGGATTTTTACTATGACTGCTCGAGAAGGATTCCCCTTCTAGGCCCCGCTGCTTGTGGGAACGTTTGCCTTTGGTGGAAGTACTATGAGCCCTGGTGTCCGCCATTTTGAGAGGGCTATAAAATGGCTGCTAAACTTCCCGATCAAGAAGAGGCCCACTGTTGGCCCGCGAGGGCGGTAACTCACTGTTTATGAGGAAACACTTGAAACGGGCTGGAATGATCCCAGCGAGTGCTTGCCAGCTGGTCAAAGCACTACAGAAAAAAAGCGCTGAATCCTCAACGCGCTGAGAAGCAGCCAATCGATGGAGCTGGGCCACGTGGCAATATGGAGGCCAATACGATCGCCGAGGGGCTCTCCGGCGAAGTGCCAACCAGCCGGCGTGGACACTGAAGAGGAAGCGGCGCGGTCGAGGCGCGTAGAAGCCGCCATCAGTAAATTCGCCGCCCGCTCGATCGAGGCGCGTAGAAGCCGCCGTCAACAGATTCGCCGTCCGCTCGCCTCATGCCGCTGCCAGAGCTCCCGAGGCCGAAGGCGACGGAGCGAACTCGTGCGCGTGGCCGAAGTGATTGCCAGCCGGCAATCCCACCTCCGAGCGGTCTTCAGCGGAGTTAAAAAGCTTCCCTTGCTGGAACGGGCTGTAATTCAAACTGCAATTCAAAGGGGCTCCTTTTTTTTTTTTTTGAGAGAGAGATTCGAAGAGCTGTCTCTAGACATGACTGGTCCTGACTCGACCGAGTCGAAAAACTGACAGCTACAGCCAGGAGGAGGGACTTCTTTGACTCTGCAGACCCGGTCCAATCAATACTCAACCAAGTCTCCTCCCATCCTGACTGCATCGTGACTGCCGTGCCCGACTATAGGAGAACCTCTTCAGGGCTAACCTTTAACATCACAGCCAAAGCATCAGCACAGATCCTTCTAAAATCTCTATTATTTTCCTTTAATCCCCCTCAGTCTTACAGCAAATTCCATAAATTTAAATTGCATCATTGTCACTTCATTTTCAATCCTTTGCATTTTATTATCCACATTATAGATCTTATAATCAGCTTCCTTCATTTTAGACTCTACTTCTAAGTTGGTTTCTTCGATTTTTTTATCAATCTGAAGAATTATTTCTGAGAAGCCAGTCAGAACTGTCAAAAAATCTCGCTTCATTTTATCATACCTTTCTTGCACCAGTTTCTTAGTTTCCTGTTGAAATTTCTCAAACTTCTGGTCCATAAGCACAATAATAAATTCCTTCAAGTCTTTAAAATCAGTGCTTAAAAACTGCTCTTGTAACTTATGAGTAGGGGAACCCCCCCCATACAGTTTTGTTATCTGTCTTTAAAGCCATTCTGCCACGCAGACAGACTCTTTTTTAAGAAGGAAATCTTCTCTCCCTTCTCACCAGCACAAAATCCTCTCAGAATTAATCAAGTCTCTAAGGGAGATAGAACATAAAAACAGTTTGGAAAAAAAAACTTTTTCCTTCTCTTCTAATCAGCGCTGTTATTTTAGATACTTTATAGCATACTGGAACAATCAGGCAAGTCCACTTTCGCTTTCAGCTTTTTTTTTTTCTTTCAAGCAGCTAAAGCCGGGCGCCATTTTAAACCTTCATTCTTTCTTCAATCTTAAATCCAATCACAGGGTAATATATATAAGTGCAGTTTTAGATTCCAAATCCGGATTTCACTCTGTTTATTTTAATCCTTTAACTTTTACTAATTACGTTGGTCGCGCCGTCTGGCTCTGCAATAAGCAGAGTTCCCCCATCGTCTGGAGCCTCGGCGAGCTGGATAGGGAGCCTCATCCTGCTTCCTCCCCAGAGGCAAAAAAGACACTCTGGGGACTTCGCAGGGGCTCTACCTGCTCTCGCCGGCTCTCCTCATGCTTCTTCAAAGAAGCGGAGTTTTTTTGAGCTGCCTCTCAGCTGTGGAGGTGGCTCTTTACGGGCAGCAGGGCTGGCGGTCATAAAAGACCGTCTGGCGATGACAGCGACCAGAACCGGAAGCCTCCTAAGGCAGGTTTCTTAAGGAGGGGTCTAACCACCCCCTCCTTCAAGGCGGCGGGAAAACTCCCTCCATCCAAGGATGCTGTTATCACTGTCTGGATCCAACTTTGTGTCACCTCGAAGCTGCATAAACCAGCCAGGAGGGACACGGGTCCAGTATGCAAGTGGTCGCACTCAGTTTCCTCATGATCCTGTCCACTTCCTCCAGGGTAACAGGATCGAACTCTTCCCAGACAACAAGACCTGCCGCCTCCCCACCATCCGACCCTGCCCAGTCAAGAGTCCAAGCTGTCCCGAATCTGAGCGATCTTGTCCCGCAGATGTTGGCTAAACTCCTTGGCTTGCCCCCACAAAGGGTCCTCCCTTGCCCTCTGATACAGGAGGGAGCAGGATACCCTAAACAGGGCAGCCGGGTGATTATCTGCGGACACAATGAGGACAGAGAAGTATGTATGCTTCGCCGCCGCCATTGCCTCCAGGTAAGACTGTGTGAACGATCTTAGCTGGGCTCAGTCAGATTCGGAATGACTAGTCCTCCAACAGCTCTCTGGGCCTCTCCTCCTGAGCTTCATCCCCCGGAGCTCCTCAGTATACCAAGGAGCAAGCCAGGGTCTGCGCTGGGTCAGAGGCCTCAAAGGCATGACACGGTCGAGAGCCCCTATCCCAGACCTCCACCATGGTCTCGACCGGGGCGTGGGAGAGAGAGAGAGGGATCATCCCAAGCTCCGTCTGGAACCTCTCCGGGTCCATCAGGCACCTGGGGCAGAACCAGATGGTCGGTTCCGCATCCCAGCAAGGTGGGGCGGCATTCTGGAAGTCCAACCAGAGGAGATGATGGTTGGTCCATGACAGGGGGAAACGACAAATACTCCCTCACCGAGCATAACACGCCACTGCTCCGAGATAAAAACAAGATCCGGTGTGTGCCCTCCCTCATGAGTTGGTCCCTGAATAATCTGAGTCAGGTCCATGGATGCCATGAACTCCCGAGCCACCCCCGCCCCCCCCGCCCAGGGAAGGCAGGTTGAAGTCCCCCAGCACCATAAGTCTGGGGAGCTCCACCACCAACCCCGACAGGGCGTCGAGTAGGCCAGGCAGGGCCGCTGTCATGCAGCTGGGAGATAGGTACGTGATCAGCAGGCCCAACTGACCCTGTGGACCCCATCTCATGAGGAGGGTTTCACATCCGTCTATCTGCAGAACAGTGACCTCCCGCAGACTAAGGGCTTCCCTGATAACAACCACCACCCCACCTCCCCTTCCCTGGGCCCTCGGTTGGTGCAGCACCCGGAAACCTGGTGGGCAAAGTTCAGTCAGAGGGACACCTCCCTCTGAACCCAACCAGGTTTCCGTAATGCAAGCCAGGTCTGCGTTTTCCTCCTCAAATCCCGAATGAGGGGAGCTTTGTGAACCACAGACCTGGCATTAAAATAGACCAACTGGAGCCCAGTGTCCTCATCTCTCAAACCCCCAGGAAGTCGGATAGAACCAGGAGGGTCGGAGCATGCCACTGCTCGAAGACAGCGGAGGTGAGCTCCCGAGTTTTGATACGGCCCTCCGTTCATCCACCTGCCTCCATTCCCAATCTCCATTCCCATATTCCCAATCGGAATATGAGCTCCCACCCTTTCCCTTAGGGCACCCAGAGGCCCCCATCCCACCCCCCCTCCACCATTCTCCCCCCAAAGCCTGGACTGCCACTGGCCTGACGGAGCCCCCGCAGTCACCTGCCGGCAATATCCCTCCCCTCTCCCCAGTCCCCTTAAAAAATTAGTTAAAAAAAATACAGTGTCCCCTTAAAAAACCCTTAAAGCCTGTATGCCACCTCTTGGGGTCCCAAGACCCGTCATTAAGGTAGGCCTTTGCTAGGCCAACAGGCCACTCCCAGGAATGGGGGCATTCCTCAAAGCCACTAAGTCCGTGCTGGAGTATGTAATAAGCATCCTCAAAGATGGAAGGGGTACGTCCAAAAGTAAATGGGGAAACGGATGGTCCACCCCTGGAACAGGAGCCTCCAAGCCCAAGCGTCCTCCCATGATGAAGGGAATAAAGGCAGGTGCTGGTCCTTGCCGCCCTCTCACCGCAGCAAGGTTCCTGAGTCCAGAGGGCGCTCTCCCAAGATAGAACCATCAGCCAATGTGACCCTCTCACCGCCACATGGCCCGGTCCTGATGGGGAAAAAAAGGTCCACAGCCGCCCTCTCACGGCGGCGGGCAACAACCTCAGGATCGACCAATCTGGGACTGCCAGTAGGAATCCAAGGCATTAGATGACAGATCCAGACTGTGCAGGTGTAGCAAACAATCCCAGAACACATGGGTATTGATCTCCAAATCCAGGGCCACGTCAGGCCCAGAATCGCCCAGGTCCTCCTCCAGCCTGCGCATTCAGCTCAGTTAATAGGGGTCTCTGGAATCCCACCAGAAGTTAATTGCATGGGGGGGGACAGAGGAAAGCCAGCCGCAACAGCCCAAAATGAAAGGCCCAGCACCAGGCTTCCTCCCCACTCCACGGCCAGTCCAGCAGCCACGTTCACTGCAGGCTGGAGGGGGGGGGGCAATAGTCTAAGAGGGGAAAGGGAAGCAACTGTGAAAACGCAGAAATGCAGCTCCCCCTGGTCCTCCCGGCTTGGCATCTCTCACACCAAGCTAAGCTGCCCCAAAGGTGGACCCTGGGTCACCACGCTGCCCATAGTCTCCTGGCCGCTCGTCAATAATTCAGACGAACCGCCGTCCACAGCCCCCCTTGTCGTTGCAGCCGTTGCAGCCACAGAGTCGTCTTCCACTGCCATGTCCACTCGACCACACCTCCAGCTCTCTTCCTGGCTCATTCAACAGCCTAGCGGCCAAAACCATGGCGAAAATGCTCAGCGTACCGAAGGATGCTGCCTCACGTGCCGGTCTATGGCGCCAGTCTATGTTGCCGAACTTCATCCCTTGCAAACCTTTGGAGGTCTACCCAGTGCCCCTAGACTCATTGGTACCTCCTACAGCAGTCCCGGCGGGGTCAAGGTAGAAAAAAACCCTAAATCCCCCATATTCCTCGCAGGATGCTACAGCCCGAAATGGAGCTCACCCCAGCGTGGCGGCCATGTTCTCCGGAAAACCATCATTGCTGCAACTGCCTTCTGGTGCCTGCCTGCAATATCAGTAAACCTAGCCGAGACTGGGCAGGGACTTTAAGCCTTCCCAGGCTATCAGGGGCGAAATATGGGTAAGCCTAGCCGAAACTAGCCAGGGACTCCATTTAAATCCTGGCCTCCACTGAGGCAGTGGCTAGCGGGTATACCTAGCCGCAACTAGGCAGGGACACCACGCCTCTCCAGAGGCCTCCTGCACTGAGTATGCCTAGCTGAAACTAGGCAGGGATTCTTTCTTGCTTTGGGCAAATGGCTAGTTGGAGCCATGAATGACTCGCGTGACCCAGCTGAGCAAGAATGAGGAGCCAACGATCCCACTGGCTCCATGGCAGGTGCTGCAATGTGCCACCACTAAATTGAGGCTCAAAGCTGCAAGGGAGAGAAGGCCGATGATCCTGTCGGTTCCCAGAGCATGCTGCAATCAGCCGTGGTAACTGTGAGCCCGCAGTTGCCCCGATTTAAAATGGCAATCCCAATCGCCAAAACACGTGGTGGCAAGCTGCTGCTGTAAAGCGAGCCACCGCTTGAAATAATGCTCCAACTCACGATCTGATGCTGAAGTCCTAGCAATGTCCAAGGAATGCATTGAAACGTCTCTTCAGGTTAAGACCAAGCCGAAACTGGGGCAGAGAGGAATTGGACGGGGGTGTGGCCCAAAAGAAATTGACAGCTCAGTCTCAACAGGAACAGATAAATTAACCCATTCGTGGACCCTCCTGGGAGCTTTCAGGAGAAACTATGGACTTTGGTGAGAGATTTATTAACATGATAAAGGCAACATACTATAACAAACGGCAAAGGTGATGGTAAATGGAGATACGACAGAGAATTTTAATATAAAAAAAGGCACAAGACAAGGATGTCCACTATCTCCTTTACTATTTATATTGACATTGGAAGTGTTAAATAGAAATATTAGACAAGATATAGAAATTAAAGATATGAAAATAAAAAAGGAACAATACAAGATACAGGCATTCGCAGATGATTTGGTTTTTATTTTGGAAGACCCACAAGAAAATAGACTTAAATTAATTAGAAAAATAGAAAAACATGATGAAGTTGCAGGACTGAAAATAAATAAAGAAAAAACCAAAATAATAGTTAAGGCAGGGCTGCTGCTGCTGCCGGAGCGTGTTTGCAGCAGCTCCTCTTGGTTTTATTTTATTTTATCAATTTTTAGTATACCCATTGGAGCCTTTTTATTTAAATAATATTTTTCGGAGACGATAACAGAGTAGACCACAACACAGACAAAATTTTGGTTTATAAGGACTAATAAGGCATCGGGAAAAGAAAGAAGCGCCATGGCACCAGCCCGGGATCTCTCCCACCAATGAAGAATGCAAAACAACCAAAAATTGACAAGCACTTTGCTGACAAGAGATTTGTAAGTAAAAATACCCCCCCCCCCCGCTTCATTTCCAACAATCTGGAGAGGTTAGAATGGGACCGGCAAAGAGATTTGACAAAACAACAGATACTAGACTTTCCCGATTTGGGGGGAGGGAAGCAAAATGGCAGCCAGCTGTTTTCACTAACGAGTCCAGCTACAGCCTGTATGGAGACCAAGATAAAGTCTAAAAAGTTTAACAACAAACTAATACAGAGTGTGGAGAGTTACCGTACAACAGAATTTATGGCAAAGCAATGCCTTCTTACAGCACAAATGGTTGTTTCAATATTTGAGCAACTAATAACCATTTAACATGAAGTAGAGACACTGAAAAAAGATATAGCTGTTTTTCTGCAAGCACAACATCAGGCTACAGGCACCCCCACTAAAGTCCGTACAGCAAACTTGGGTAAATCCCATACTCAGGATAAGGAAAAGGAAAAAGAGCAAAGACCCAGGGAAATAGTTAAGGAGCCTGCCAAAAAGTGGCAGCCCACTCGGAAAAACAGTCCTTCTCCACACAAGGCATCAAGAGGATGAGGTATTAATAGAAGTATTAATAGAGAAGTTTCATTGGAAGACAGTAAAGCATCTCCCCTACAATTACAGCAATCACATCGCTCACTACAAACACATCAGGTTTGTATGAATCCATATGAACAGAATTAATCATGGATGCTGGATTACCAAGAGCGCTATACTAAATTTCCTAAGCCAGCTTCTTCACTGCCAGATTGATCTCCATGCTGCGGAGTAGCTTCCTGAGGCCCCAAATTGGAAGCAGATACTTCTGTCTTTCAAACAGCTGACCATACCACTGATGCTATTCAAGATGAAGACACATCTAGCTTCCTTTCAAATCTTTCCCGTCAGAGTTTTCTATGAGGAAAGGGTTAAACCCTTAATTGTTAACATGCGAGCTCCCAAAGTTGCTGTCTCTTCTGCATTCTCAACCTTGGAAAAGAGAGAGGAAGAAAGTGGGAGTAAGCAAGCCTTGTCCAGCAAAGATATACTTAACAGTACAGAAACTGGTCTCATTAATGCTTTTGGCACTCTCCCAATGAAAGAACAAGATAATATACTATTCAAGTTAGAAAATTTAAAGAAATCCTTATTGGACATAATCGACACAGCTGAACCGCTTATTGATCTGGTTTCCCCTATAATTGAGCCTCTTACTTCTCCCCCAGGGGGCAAGAATTTGAATGAATATGAGAGCATGGAAAATAGAAGCCAAGACACACAGGGGCCATTAGAGGCCCCAGTAGAGGAGATGTTAGCATCCTTATGTGATTATCCTATGATACCTTTAGCACCACATCAAGAAATCGAGAGAGGACCCATGTCAGTGCCATCAACTCAAAGCCAAATGGAGCACAACTGAATAACCCCCTGCTCTACACCTAGAAAAGAGGCACCGGAATGGCAAGCCTTGTTAGCTGGTGCTAAATCCTCTTACCCTGAACAATTTTGACACAGAATTTAGATGGGGCATCCCTCCTTTTAGAGAAAAGACCAATTTCATGCGTGACGACACCTCAAGCCATTGCAACAATCATACAACTTCCCTTTGTATAAATCAAATTTCCTGATGAGCTGCAAAAGAGAATCCCCTCTCCATCATAACCTGGAATATAGCGGGTTGGACTGTTCCATCAAAAGACCAACTTTTTTTTGACTATATATCAGAATTTGACATTCTCTTCTTACAGGAAACCTGGGCCTCCGCAGAGATACAATTAGATGATTATTGGGTTAACTCTATCCCAACTGTCCCAAGTAGGGTGGGGGGGAGAGCTAAAGGGGGTATTGTGACATTAGTGAATACATCTTTGCAAATTAAATGTGTATCACTGCCACCTTTGCAGCCATGGGTTGTGACTACCTTACTCTTATTTAAACAAGTGGAGATTTTGCTTTTTTGCTCTCCTCACAGTCACTCATTCCCTTGTCACCTCACGGTTGGATTATTGCAACATGCTCTACATGGGGCTACCCTTGAAAAGTGTTCAGAGACTACAGTTGGTCCAGAGTGCAGCCGCGCGAGTTATAGTGGGTGTGCCTAGATACACCCACATTACACCAATTCTCCGCGAGCTGCACTGGCTCCCTATTGGTCTCTGGGTGCAATTCAAGTTGTTGGTCATTACCTTTAAAGCCCTATATGGCTCAGGGCCAGGCTATCTTTGAGACCGCCTTCTACCACATAGCTCCCAGCGACTGGTAAGATCCCACAGAGTTGGTCTCCTCCGGGTCCCATCAGCTAAACAATGTCGGCTGGCAGGCCCGTGGGGGAGGGCCTTCTCTATGGCTGCCCCGGCTCTCTGGATCCAATTACCTCCCAAGGTCCGGACTGCCCCCACCCTATTGGCCTTCCACAAAGTGGTGAAGACCTTCCGGCAGGCCTGGGGCCGTTGATCTCGTTATAATGATCTTGCGAGACCTGGCCACAAATTGGAGTGCATGTGTTTTAACGTTTTTAAAGTTTTTAATGTTTTAATGTTTTTCTTTTTAACATTTTTTATGGGATTGTTCGCATTGTTTTATTCTTTGTTGTAAGCCGCCCAGAGTCACTTGGGAGTTGAGTGGCATAGAAATGCAACAAAATAAATAATAAAATAAAATAAATAAATCTACATTCCCCCACTCAATAAGAATAATTTGATCAATAAGATTTGGGACGGCATAGAAGATTTTATCCTGGGCTGCTTAAATAAATACCCTACAGGAGCAATAATTATTGGGGGGGGACTTAAATGCTAGGATGGGCCCAAATGATCAAGCATTATTTAATCAATTTAAGATCCATTATGATGAGAAGGTACCAGGAGAACCCCTGCATCCCAGACAATTTAAAGACACTAAGGCAAATCGGACAGGACTGTGTGTAAGACAGATGACTGCACTCTTGGACCTTTGTACCCTGAATGGTTACACTTGGGGTGACTACCCAGCAGACTATACTTATCGGGGAACAGGAAGAAAATCCACAGTTGATTACTGGATAATATCATACAACCTCCTGAAGTTCTTGCAAAAGATGGAGGTAGACTCGCATGTGGAAAGCGATCACGATTCACTTATCCTTACTCTTACATTACACCAGAAATTACTAAGGGTTGGCTCAATCTATCTACCCAGATTAGAGAGCCAAAATACCCAGATAAAAATTAAATGGACCAAGAAAAATGCAAAGGAAGTTACTAAATGGATGTTAGTTCCAGAAACCATAGAATTACATACATCTCTACTAAGAAATAAGTTTGAAGGACCATACTTAGAGGAGTTTGAAACGTTAATTATCTAACAGAATACTAGCTCACTCCAAAAAGGTGGTTTTAAAGAACAAAAAATGGTTTGATAGAGATTACGTGCAATTAAAAAGGGTATGTTATGTATGTAGATTTTGGGCGGGCAGTTTGAATTAACTGACCGTCAGCTGATTGGCTGACCACCACAGCTGCAAGGTATATAAAGGGAGCTGTTTCCCCTGGTCAGTCGCTGGGTTCTCACCCTACAATAAAGAGCTGTTGTCACTCACTGCCTGGCTTGCTGCGTCCTCATTCACCCAATTTAACATTGGCGACGAGGATGGGATTTTGAGGCCAGAAGCCACGGAAAGAGCTGAAGCCATGAGCCGACAAGAGACCTGAAAACCCGAATCCAGCCAGGCGAGCGAGCGGAGTACTTGGAGAATCTACCAATGATGTCTGCCTACGTACCGCCAGCGCCTTTCAACCCAACGGAGGAGAAGTGGGGATCCTACATGTCCTGCTTCGAAGGTGCTTCCTGGTGGCCAGCGACCTACAGGGGCTACCCGACGTACGGAAGAAAGCCCTGTTCCTGAGCCGTTGTGGACCCAAGGTGTTTGATATGGCCGAGGCCCTGTCGGAACCGAACTCGGTCCACACCATCTCATGGCAAACGCTTCAGACACTGCTGAAGGACCAGTATGCCCCAATGCCATCGAAGTACGTGCAGCAGTTCGACTTCCGGCAATGCCTGCAGCATGAGGGAGAATCGATCAACGAGTACGTTGCTGCCCTGCGCAAGGCCGCAAACCAGTGCGAGTACTGAGACCTCGATGAGATGCTGCTAGAGCAACTAATCTGCGGAGTGAGAGATATTCGCTTGCAGAGAAGGTTGCTTGCGAAGACAAATCTCATGCTACACATCGCACTGGACGAGGCGAGGGCTCACGAATCCTCCTCCAAGGCAGCCAAGAGACTACAGGGAACGACGCAGAGCAGAACGACACAGAAGCCAGCCCCGGTTCACCAGGAAACCATAGGCACGGGGAGCGAGGAAGAGTCGGACGAGGAAGTCTGCCCGACCGAACAGGACCGGCAGGACCGGCGAGGCCACCGAGATCCCTGTGTGAGTTGTGGGGGACCCCATCCATGCCAGACCTGCAAGTTCCGAGATGCTATTTGCAGGCAATGCGAGCGGAAGGGGCATATCGCGAGGGTCTGCAGAGCCAAGCAGAACCCCCATTACAAGCCGCAGAGCAACGCTAGCCAATCAGAGACGGCGCAGTGGACGAGAACCAATCCGAAAGGCGGCTACAGGAAGAGTGCGAAATCCGAGAATCTCGAGGCCTGCACCATTTGAATTGGCCGGACCTGCACATCCCCTGGGGAGAAGACCTACACGATGGTCGACATTGAGGGGCATGAGTGCGTAATGGAGATCGACACCAGATCCCCAATTACCATCATGTCCTGGGACAAGCTAAAGAAGGCCGTCCCCAGCATCCAGAGACAGTAACTATGGTTCCAGCGGCTGGGACTGTGCGACTACCAAGGGAACCGTATCCCCGTGGAAGGAATTGGTGAGTCCCAGGTGGATTACGGGGAATTCCGGGAGAAGCTTCCCCTCACCATGGTCAGTGGAAAGCTCCCAAGCCTCCTGGGCATGGACTGGTTCAGAGCCATAGATTCACCGGAGTCCACAACGTGTGAAGCACCCTGAAGGACGACCTGATGCAGGAGTTACAGGACGTGTTTGACGAGCGGCTCAGCAAGTATGTGGGGACCCCTATTTCATTCAACCTCGACCCCAATCTTGCCCCCATCCAGCTGAAACCCAGGAGGGTACCTTTCGCCCTAAAGCCCAAGATCGATGTGGAACTGGATAAATTAATCAAGCAGGGGGTGTTAGTGCCAGTTGATCATGCCCAATGGGAGACCCCAATTGTGACCCCGTTAAACCAGACGGGTCTGTGCACATCTGCGCAGACTATAAGTGTACAATCAATAAGGCCCTGCAACAGAGCGCTTACCTGGTTCCGATCGTACACCATCTGCTGCATTCCCTAGGGCCAGGCAAGATCTTTGCTAAACTCGATCTTGCACAGGCGTATCAGCAGTTGCCGGTAGATGGCGCTACCGCAGAGGCACAGACTATAGTAACACATAGAGGTGCCTTCAAGTGTACCAGACTCCAATTCGGAGTCAGCATAGCTCCAGGACTGTTCCAGAGCACCATGGAGTGACTGTTACAGGGGATCCCCAGGGTAGTCCCGTATTTTGATGATGTGCTCGTCACCGCAGAAGATGAACAGCAACAAGGGGAGAGGCTGAGACACATACTAGAGAAGTTCAGAAGTGCAGGACTCAGGGTCAAATGCAACAAGTGCATGATCACAGTCCCTTCTGTGGAGTTCTTGGGGTATCGGGTAGACGGGACCAGCATGCACCCTACCGAGAGCAAGATTAGGGTGATCCAAGAGGGCTCCCCCCAAAGATAAGGCAGAACTACAAGCGTTCCTGGGACTATTGAACTTTTACACAATTTTTCTAAGGGACAAGGCAACAGTAGCGGAGTCCCTGCACAGACTGTTGGCCAAGAAGTCCAAATGGATTTGGGGGAAGGCTGAGGCTACCGTGTTTGCTGCCATAAAGAAACTCCTGTCGGCCGAGAGTTTTCTAATTCAGTACAACTCTACGCTTCCCCTAGTGCTAGTCTGTGACGCATCCCCCTTCGGCGTGTGGGCCTTCCTGAGCCATAGACTACAAAACGGTCTAGAGACACCCTACTACTCCCTGACTCTTTTGAGTGCCGAATGGAACTACAGTCAACTTGACAAGGAGTCAAGCAGCTGTCTCAGGAGTCAAGAAGTTCCATGAATACCTGTTCGGCAGAGACTTCGAACTCATCACAGACCATCGCCCCCTCCTGGGTCTCATAGCAGGGGACCAACCCACCCCGGCAGCCCTATCTCCCAGGATGACACACTGAGCCATCTTCCTGGCAGCATACTCCTATCGCCTGGTACATCGACCAGGAGTGAGCATGGGCAATGCCAACGCCCTCAGCCGTTTCCCGTTACTGGACAAGATAGAGGACCCCACACCCGGAGTTTTAGTCCTGCTGATTGACATCTTGGACTCGGGACCCATCACTTCAGCAGAGGTGGTGAGGGCGTCAACCAGAGACCACGTGATTAGGACAGTCACGAGTTGGGTCACGAGGGGGTGGCCGGAAAAGACTGAGGGCGGGGAATTCAAACATTTCGCTAACAAAAAGGGCGAACTGACTATGCAAGGGGGTTGTCTATTGTGGGGCGATCGGGTCATTGTTCCCTTGTGCCTAAGGGAAAAAGTTTTGAATCTGTTGCATGAGGGGCACCCCGGGATCGTAAGGATGAAGGGGTTAGCTAGGAGTTACGTTTGGTGGCCCTTAATGGATAAGGACATCACTGAGTGGGTGGGGAAATGCCAGCCCTTCCAGGAGTCTAGGCCAGACCCCCCCACAGCATCAGTCAGGGAATGGGAATGGCCCCAGGGTCCCTGGTCCAGGATACACATAGATTTCACGGGCCCATTCCATGGGCAGGTATTCATGATCGTCGTGGACGCTTTCTCCAAGTGGTTGGAGATCAGACTCATGAAAACCACTACCACCAATGCCGTCATTAGGGAGCTAAGGCAGTTGTTCGCCACCCATGGCCTACCGGACACCTTAGTCTCAGACAACGGGCCCCAGTTCACAGCCACACAGTTTGAGGGGTACCTAGCAGAGTTGGGGATCAGACACGTACTCTCCGCTCCGTTTCATCCGGCTAGCAATGGATTGGCGGAGAAATTTGTGAGAACGGCTAAGGAAGCCATCTCATGCCTGGGCCCCGGGGACTGGCAAGAACGGATAGACAAATTCTTAATGGCCCAACACGCCACGCCATGCACCGCCATAGGCAGCAGCCCGGCGGAACTTCTAATGGAGAGAAAGCTCAGAGGAGTCCTAGACAGGCTACACCCCAGTTATTCCCCTGACAATTTCAGAGGAGCAGAGAAAAAGCTTAGGGAGTTCACAATAGGGACGCCAGTGTTCGCTAGAAATTACAGGAACGGGCCCCTCTGGGAAACCGGGACAATCACGGAGGTCACTGGGCCCAAGTCTTATAGGGTAGACATGGGAGATGGGAGGATTTGGCGGTGGCACATTGATCAACTACGAAAGCATTTAGCCGCCAACACAAAAGACAGTTTCGATGAACTGCTCCCTAACTACCAACCGAACTCTAGACCTAACTCAAGCCCAAGTGAAGCGGAGGACTTAGCTGTCGGCCCCGAGATCCAGCGCCACCCCATCGTGGAAGATCAACCAGCCAAAGAAGTCGCTGCCCACAATGAATTCTCGGAGGTTCCATTGGCAGAGCAGGGAGAAACAGGGAGTTCCTCTGACCTGCTCGACGCCACACCTCTGACTGAACTGCGCAGGTCAACTAGGGTGCGGACACACCCTGGTCACCTGAGAGACTATGTATGTTAATGTTCACCCCAAGTGACTTCTGGGAGGGGAGGAGTGTTTATGTATGTAGATTTTGGGCAGGCAGTTTGAATTAACTGACCGTCAGCTGATTGGCTGACCACCACAGCTGCAAGGTATATAAAGGGAACTGTTTCCCCTAGTCAGTCACTGGGTTCTCACCCTACAATAAAGAGCTGTTGTCACTCACTGCCTGGCTTGCTGTGTCCTCATTCACCCAACTTAACAGGATATATAATAAGGAGTACAGAAGAAGTAAAAATGACCTTCTGAGGATCACACTCACTTCTTAAAACAGTTGAAGGCACGGTATAAGACTCTCCTAAAAGAAAAGAAAAGTGTGGCTTTGAAAGAATCTTGGCAGAGATTAATTACATCAATCAGGACAAAAAATACATCCCTTTTTTGGTACATCACCAGAGGATTGGGGAAATCCCCCTACCCCCAACTAATCAGGTACCGATTCAGGCCTGGGAAGAATATTTTAGAGAGTTATATACAGACCCTGACTATGTAAATAAGGAGAGCCAAATTAATTTGGACCAAACTGCTTACTGACCCCGTTACACCAGAAGAGATATCCCGTTTGATCGGAGCCCTCAAGGCTAATAAGGCACCTGGTGCTGATAATGTCCTCCCAGAAATAATCAAAAAGAACACCAGTTAGTGGGCCCCACTTTTAGCATCGCTGTTTACATTTATAGATAAAACGGGCCGTATGCCAAGAGAATGGGGATTAGAAATTATTATACCAATCTATAAAGAGAGTAATAGAAATGATCCAGGAAATTATAGACCCATTAGTCTTCTGAGTGTTATTAGTAAATTGTATGCTAAACTATAAACTCCAGGACTGGCTAATTTCAGGGGGGATAATCAGAGATGAACAAGCTGCCTTTAGAGAAGGAAGATCTACGGTGGATCATATCCTGATATTTCACCATCTGGTGCAAAAATATACGTACAAAAAAAAATCCTCTCTCTACGTGGCCTTCCTTGATTTTAAGCAGGCCTTTGATTCAATATCCAGGAATACCCTATGGGAGAAATTAAAATGCACGACAATCGATAAACGCCTCCTTTTCCTCATACAAAAATTGTATGCCAATTCCACCTTGAAAGTGAGGTGTAATCCTCAAGGGACTTTAACCGGCCCAGTAAGGATTCAAAAAGGGGTACCGGAGGGCTGCATCCTGTCCCCCTCCCTTTTTAACTTCTATATTAACCCCCTGATTGATTTCTTACAGAAACCTGATCTACATCCTCCTAACATAGCACAATGCAAAATCCCGATTCTCCTATATACCAACGATGCTGCTATTATTTCACAAACTCCCATAGGACTGAAGAGAGCAATTAGGACAACACTTGGCTTCTGTAGACAGAACAAGTTGGTCCTTAACTTTGATAAATCAAAAATTTTAGTTTTTGCTAAAAGACCCAGACAATACTCCTGGAAAATTGAAGGGCACAAATTGGAACGGATTAGGACATTTAGATATCTTGGGGTGGTCTTCCACTTGCAAGGGACACGGAAGGCACACCTGGAGCAGGCATTGCAAGCAGCCAATAGGTCCTCAAATGCAATTAAACACTTCTTTTATACAAGCAGAGGTCAATTAGTACCTGCTGCCTTAAAACTTTTTGAGGCCAAAACATTGGCATAAAATCTTTATGGGGCACAAACCAGAATCCTTGCAAAGAAAAACTTGCTAGAAACTATACAAACCAAATTCCTGCAAGTCATCTTAGCTGCACCCAAAGGAACTCCAAATGCCCAGCTAAGAAATGAGACAAGTATGCCTCAAATTCAGGTAAGAGCCTGGAAGATGATGATCATTTATTGGCTAAAAATTTCTTTCCAGAGGGACTGTCCCCGCTAGTGCGGAATGACAACTTCCCCTCCCCCTGGAAACAGGCAATAGTTCACAAGCTGGGCTCTTATGGGCTGTTATCGGTATTCTTAATGTCCCTCGGCTTTGACAAAGTAAAGCAAGTGGTAGTTGATAGAATGAAGGACATGGAGTTCCAAGAAGAACTAAATAGGTTGCTCTCCACAGTAGGGACAGAATCAAGCAGGGTGCATGGGAATCAGCAAGATATCTAAATGATCTGATCTTCCCAAAACAAAGAATAGCTTTCTTCAGAGCCAGATTTAATATTCTCCCCTCAGCACTTCTCCAGGGTAGGTACAAGAGAACACCAATAGCAGAAGTGGTATGCATATGTGGAAAAGGAGAAGTCGAAGATATCTCACATGTTTTATTGTACTGTGAGTTATACAGAGTATGTAGGTCAATATATACTGCTCAAAAAAATAAAGGGAACACAAGCAGAAGACATCCGAGATCTGAATGAATGAAATAGCCTTATTAAATACTGTAACTTGTTTGTTGTATGTAATGAACAAAGAATTTAATAAAGCTATTTCATTCATTCAGATCTCGGATGTCTTCTGCTTGTGTTCCCTTTATTTTTTTGAGCAGTGTATATTCTCCCCTTACTAGAGAGATTGCCAGGGAGTACAGATGACTTTTATGTAGGCTTTCTCCTCCAAGACTCAAACTGGCTACTATGCGGGCACTGGCAAAATTCTGTGTCACTGCAATGTCCACAAGAAAAAAACTGGTTACAGAATTATATATGTCAACTGGTGCCATTTTTTTGGAGATATCTATAACAATTATTGGAAAAATACATTTACTCACATACTTATTGGCTCTCCACTCATGTAAATTAGGGAGTGACCCTAACGGTTTGAGATTATGTATTTTCATAACAGGGATGTTATTATTCATGATTAATGTCAGTATTATTTTTAATTTATTGTATGTCTATTGCTGGTCGATGACCGTAATAAAGTTTTTATTCATTCATTCATTCAAAATAATAAGTTAAAAATGTTACAGACGAACAGAAAAAAGAAATAATGAGGAAAATAGGGATACAGATAGTCAATAAAGTTAAATATTTAGGAATTCAACTACTGTATTTTCCAGCGTATAAGACGACTTTTTAACACAGGAAAATCTTCTTAAAAGTCGGGGGTCGTCTTATACACCGGGTATAAGCCTACGATATCTACCTTGACAGACTGATGGAAGCGGTAAGAGCAGCTACTACCATCTCTAGTCATTGCTAGAGATTTCTAACCCGAATCTGAGTTGCCGTCGCTGACCGATGACGCTACGGGAGCGCCAACAACTTTGAGGGGAAGCTGTGCCGATCTCGTCAAGGCTGCATGCCACTGAATGCTTGACCCAGCTGGTTGCTGAGTGGAGCTTCCCCCAGGCATCCAGGTGGATATTACCGGCGCTCCGACTTCCCCACACAGCTGGGGCTTGCCATCACTGGGGGTCAGCTGGGGAAGCCAGAGCGTCGGTAATATCCCAGGATGCCTGGGACGGTGGGGGAAGCTCCGCGCAGCAACCAGCTGGGTCCAGCATTCAGCTGCATGCAGCCTTGACGAAATCGGCACAGCTTCCCCTTAATGTTGTTGGCATTCCCATAGTGTCATCGGTTTGCCCGACACTTAGTTGCTAGCTGTCTAGGTCGTCGTCCTGGAGTAGCAACTCCTGTCTGCCTTGGCGGGGAGCGACAGCCGCATCCCGCTGCCAGGCAAAGGCTGGAGAAGGAAAAAGCCTGCCAGGCTGTCCGCACTCACCTTCCCTCCGAAAGCCCCTCCATCTCACCCGCCCCAGGGCGGAGGGCTGCCTTTCGCAGAGCAGCTGCCTCCGCCTCCTCCTCCCTTCAGTCTGTCTCCTGTGCGCGGAGGCTGCGTCTGCTGCTCCCGGTTCCTCTGCCCCCTCCCGTCCCTCCCCGGCTGCTGCCCGGCTGCAGCTAGTCTGGCTCTTCGTGACAGCAGGCAGCAGACCCAGAGCCACGGGAAGAAAGGAGCAGGGCCACGGGAGGGAGGGGGGAAGGGAGGATGAGCTTCCTGCCCAGCCCCTCGCGCGCCTATTCGCAGCCTCTACTGAAACCTGCAGGGTCGGATGTGCAAAGGAGCCGGACCGGCCTCTGCCCACCAACTGGCCCAGCGGCGAGGGAAGAAAAGTTATTCTCCCGCGGGGGCTTGCCTGGCTGCCTGGCTGCCCGGCTGCAGCTAGTCTGGCTCTTCGTGACAGCAGGCAGCAGACCCGGAGCCGCGGGAAGAAAGGAGCGGGGCTGTGGGAGGGAGGGGGGAAGGGAGGATGAGCTTCCTGCCTAGCCCCTCGCGCGCCTATTCGCAGCCTCTACTGAAACCTGCAGGGTTGGATGTGCAAAGGAGCCGGACCGGCGTCTGCCCGCCAACTAGCCCAGCGGCAAGGGAAAAGTTATTCTCCCACGGGGGCTTGCCTGGGTTTTTCATCGGTTGCAGGGCCTCTTCTTTGGTCACATTCTGGCACAATTCCCTTTCGGCAAAGGGCAACTAACCCGGTGCTCTGCCACTCTGGTGCAAACTTCTCTGCAGGCTTGTCGACGCTGCAGATCTGTTTTATTCAGGGAGCTGCTTCTTCCCACTCTCCCCCCCCCCGAAAAAAATCCCCTGTCAAAAGGGAAGGCCATGACTTGGCCATAGTTCATTAAGCCTCTTTTAAGTTCGCCACAGCATCGGCCAATGCAGAAGCGAAGACACGGGAGAGGATCCAGTTTCAAAGTCAATTCCCCCCCCCCTTCGGCTGGAGGCTGAGAATTTCTTGGGGAAATACATTGGGGAACAAAATCGGTTGAAGGAACCAGCTTCCAAACTTCCACATCAGAAGCGGTTCTAAGCGCCTTCACCGAAAGCAGATAAATGCCTCGCTTCAGTTTCGACCTTCTTGCTGTGGGGCACTTTGGGGAGGCGATCATGCATGCAAGTCCTCCTCGGCTCTTCCAGCCTACCTCGCTGTACTTTAAAAAAAGGACCGTATGGAGAACATTATCCAATTGCTCATATAGCACATCGCCAAATAAGGCACTCGGTAAAACTTTGCCCATCTCGCAAGAGAAAAAAGGCATTGTAGCTCCAAAACAAGCCGTTCAAATGCACATTTCTAGAGTTAGGGATGACCTTCACTGAGAGTAACTTTCTACAATTGCATGTTCCAAACTTGAATCCTCCAGGTGTGTTTTGATTTCAATTCATACAATCCCCAGCCAGCACAACATTAAACAGTACATGTTCAACCCAGCAAACTAGTTTCACCTTCTTCATTGCAGTGAAATAAAACAACCTAGTTTAGATAATAATAAACTATATTTAGAATGCTCTTTATTAGCCTTTGTTACCTATTAAATAAAACTAACCTTATTTCCACTGATCCTCTCATTTATAGGGAACTCAATTGCAAAAATCTATTATATGTACCCTAGACCAGAATGTTGGGTCTCTTCACAAGATAAAAGACCAACAATATGTAAACATACTACCAAAAAATGGACATAATTTCCAACCCAAAGCCGGTCCATCTAGTATCCTAATTTAAAGCTAGGGGGAAACAAGTTTTTT
The DNA here is from genome assembly GCF_029215685.1 of Pituophis catenifer annectens. NCBI lineage: Eukaryota > Metazoa > Chordata > Lepidosauria > Squamata > Colubridae > Pituophis > Pituophis catenifer. The sequence goes on from NW_027256887.1 coordinate 32,343,735, forward strand.
AAAAAATCACTCAAAGGTGGACATTTCCCCAGACAGCTGGGACTCGCCATCACTGGGGGTCAGCTGGGGAAGTCAGAGCGTCGGTAATATCTACCTGGATGCCTGGGGGAAGCTCCGCTCAGCAACCAGATGGGCCCAGCATTCAGCGGCATGCAGCCTTGACGAGATCGGCACAGCTTCCCAAATCTGAGTTGCCGGCGCTGACCGATGATGCTACGGGAGTGCCAACAACATTGAGGGGAAGCTGTGCCGATCTCATCAAGGCTGCATGGGTGACAGGACAGGGTGACAGGGAAAAAACCTGGTACGAAATACCATATTGAAATCAAATCTGATATTTTTTAATTTTTATTTGGTGTGCGTTGGAAGAGGGGTAGTTTTATACGGCGAGTATAGCCCAAACCCTATATTTTAACAGGAAAAGTAGGGGGTCGTCTTATACGCCCAGTCGTCTTATACACCGGAAAATACGGTAATGGCAAGGTGTGTAATGATTAAAGAAGATAATTATTATAAATTGGTGTAACAAATTAAAACAGACCTGGAGAAGTGGAAAAATCTACAATTGTCATTGATGGGAAAAATAGCCACTATAAAAATGAATATTTTGCCAAGATTACTATATTTATTTTAAACAATACTGATAAAATTGGGGAAAAAAATACTTTGAAGCATTAAATAAAACAATATTAAAATATATTTGGCAATATATAAAAAAAGAAAAAAGCAAGGATAAGTTTGAAAATGTTGCAAGATTTTAAAATGGAGGTGGTTTTGGGCTACCAGATTGTACTACCAGGCTTTGATACTTACTTGGGTGAAAGAATGGATTGGTTTGAGGAATAAAAGACTATTTACCTTGGAGGGACATGATCTCCAAGTAGGTTGGCATGCTTTTTTATGATGTGGAAAAAACAAAATACATAGCTATTTCCAAAGACATTGTATTAGGAATGCATTATTATTAGTATGGGAGAAAATTAAAGAACAACACTATTTGAAAATACCGGTCTGGCTCTCCACAATGGAAGCATGATTTATCCAAATGTTATTGATATAGAGAATGTTACCAGATATAAAGATATTTTAAATAAAAGGCGGAACTTAAAACTAAGCAGGAATTGAGTGATCAAGGGATTGAGATAACATGGTGGTCATATGTGCAGATACAATCTAGATATGAGAAGGATGTTAAAATGTATGATTTCTATAAAGAATTAACAGAATTAATCCGATATTAACAGGGACAGATGAAATGTTAATAAATAAAACATATAGCTATTTGTTAAGTATTAAGATGGAAGATGAACAAATAAAAGAGACAATGATAGTATGGACTAAAATTTTTGGTTATGTGATTGAGTTAGATAAATGGCAGAAACTATAGGATAGAAATTATAAATTAACAATGTCTACTGCATATAAAGAAAATCTTTATAAAATGTTTTATAGATGGCATTTTCCACCCTCAAGGTTAGCAAAGATATTTAAGGATAAGTCTGCAAAATGTTGAAAATGCCATCAGACATCTGGTTCGTACTATCATAAGTGGTGGACATGTCAAAAAGCGAAAAATATTGGATAAAAATACATACATGGATTGAAAAATGATAAAATAGCATACTGATTTGAAACCAAAGACATTTTTATTGGGCATTTTACCAGGTAAGTACAATAAAGGGAATATATTTGATTTTACACGTACTGACTGCACCTAGAATTGCATTTGCACAACAATGGAAAGGTGAAAAGATCCCAACAGATGAAAATGTGTTTAAAAAATACTAGAATGTGAAGAAATGGATAGACTAACACTTATAATTAATTATAATTAAGGAAAAGAAAGAAACTGAATATTTTTTGACTTGGGACTTATTTTATCAATGGTTAGCTGACAAAAACAGGAGCTAGAAACAGGGAAATATATGGAAGTATCAGTGATATAAGGAAAGTACCCTGTTTCCCCTAAAATAAGACATCCCCTGATAATAAGCACAATCTGGCTTTTGAGCGCATGGCAATAAGGTCAAGCGCTTATTTCAGGGTTCAAAAAAATATAAGACAGGGTCTTATTTTTGGGGAAACATGATATGTTAAATTGGTTAAACAAATTTCACTGTTGTTGTTGTTCTTATTATTATTATTGATATTAATGTAATGAATTTGTATTGACTATACACTTTGACTATTATTTCCTACAACTACTTGTACCCAGACAACACACTGTTCAATTGAAATTGGAATTTTTATGTTATAAAATAAAAAATAAAAAACTTTAAAAAAAATACAAATACAGCATTATGTTGTAGGTGCCATTCTTACAAAGGCTTTGATGGATGGCAGCAGACCTATCTGTAATGTTAACCATTAATTCAGATTTTTTATCATTAATCCTGGTTGGTTGGTGTATACGCCTGAAAAATATATATCTGTATTTTAGTTCTTCAAATGTAGAATATTTTTATGCTCTTCAAGCATAAAGTTTCTGTGAAACTTTAAGGCTAAAAGGCACAGTTCTTTAAACTTAATCCTTTACCCAGAAAAATGCTTAGTTTAAATGAAGGAATGAAGAGAGAAAATTGCTAGTGTTTGTCTTTCTCTCCATTGTTGCAAGAATGGCAACTTACTAAGAGTCACAAGTAATTGGGTAATCTCCTATGAGTCAAGCTCATAGGACACTCAGGGCACAACAATAAATTGTTCTCTAGAAACTCAAGCAGCACTCTAGAGCTAGTAGTAGAGGAGTCAAAGTTAAGGCTTGGATAGAAAGTGTCTTTTATTACTAACACTAGACACTCTTAGTAGAAAGATAATCAGCTATTGCAGAACCTAGCAATCCATGTTGGGGTTCAAATCTTGACTCTCTTTCTTCCATTTTTACATAATAATGAAATTCTTGCTGTTTTTTGACTTCCGGTTGGTGAATCCCAGAGATATGGCGCTGTGACAGCGATTGCTGCTTGCAGCGCCACTTTTTCATCGTGTTTTGGGGTCTCTTCGAGGCGTGGGAGCTTGGAGAGCTCCGCGGACGATAGCGGGGTGTCAGCAGGCAGAGCGGTGAGGAGCAAGTACTCTCTGCTGGACTGACTGCGGCTGTCAAACTAACGCGGCACGTCTGCCTTAAATGGCAGACTTGAAGCTGTGATAGCCAACAAAAGACAGGAAGCAAGAAGATTTCGGTGAAGTTGGTGCCTATTATCATTCGTACCTACTCTCCCCTGAACACGCTTGGAGTGAGTTTAATCAGATTGTGCTGGCTGCGTCGGATAAGAAGGATCCTGGAAGGAATTGGCGGAGATTGTGAGGCTGGAGGAGATCGGTGGGAGGCGAGATCGCAGATGAGCCGGTGAGACTGAGGATACTTTTAGAATGGGAGACGGCGCTTCCAGGGGATTGGATTGATATTTTGTTTTGAGCAAATAAACTTCGAAAGCTGAAAGTGTGGAATAGACTATTTGAATAAAGGAAACTGGACTTCGGAAGTGCAGCAATTGTCAGGACTAACAATAAGACTGTCTTGAGCTGAGAGAGTGAGAAGGAGCCCTTGGGGAAGACAACGTGGCTGATGAAATCTGAATGACAATGCAAATGGAGAGTGATTGAACTTAAGAGCAACACGAAGCAGATTATACAGCAAAGCGTGCCTACTGCACCACTGTAAAAGAACTTTTTTATATTTTTGGTTGCTTCTCCCTTTTGCTCTTTTATGATTGAGAGAAGTTATTGAGCAATCAATTAATTAATGAGTTGGGCAAATAACAACAAAAAAAAACATTAGAAAATTTATATATTTACAATTATATATCTATATCAATATTATATATATTACATATTCCATTTCAGATAATTTAAATTAATTGTGAACTTATTTAGAATTTATTAAGTACTTTTTAGATTTTTTTTATTGAATTTATACACTCTATAATCTTATATGTTCTATAATTGGATTTTTTCTTTTCTTCTCCTCCTTTCTTCTTCTTTCAATTATTGATTCTTAATTTTGATTAGCTTTTTATAACTTGAAATATTGAATATTGAGATTGCATAATTAATTAATTAACTATTTATATGTGTACTTAGATTGCTTAAGATATATTAGAAAGTCATCAGTGCCTAAGTGTTAAATAAGGATAGGTAAAGCTCATTTGCTTAAGTAGTGATAGCAGGTGAGAAGGTTATCTTAGTTCAAATTAGTTTAAATATTAATTGATTAATAAGTGACATTACAAGATAGATTTGTGCAACGGATAAAAATCTGAATTATTGTATCACCTGCTATACAGAAATCGACTGAAGGTCTCTCTAAAATGGAGAAATCAGGAATGATACCCACAATGCAAGCAATGCAATCAACACTGACAGCAATACAGGACACGATGATTATGATGCAAGAAAAAATGTCTAGTAACCATACTGAATTGAAGACAGGTATTAGGGCATTAGATCAAAAAATGATTGGTATACAGGAATCGATACAAACCAATACACAGAAGATTAAAAAGATGGAAGTTAAAATGGAACAACAGGAAAAAAGTTTAGATACGGTTGACCAAAAACTGATGGCACAGAATAGGGAATTGGCAGACTCAATTACCCAATTGGAAATGGATCGAGCCTCCTTCTATCTCCGTTTCCAAAACATTGCGGAAGATAAGGAAGAAGATCTGGGCCAGGTGATGGCGGAATTAATTGCTGAGGTGCTGCAACAAGATAAATTGGATATTATAAAGGAAATTGATGAGGCATATAGGGTCCAGACAAATTATGCACGAAGAAATAAATTGCCAAGGGAGGTGCATATAAGATTCGCAAGGAAGAAGGTAAAGGATATCTTCTATAGTATGGCAAGAGATGAACCAGTCATGTACACGGGAAAGGAGGTGATTATATTGAAACAAATTCCAAGGCGGGTAAGGGAGATAAGGAGAGATTATAGGTTTTTGGCTACTCAATTAAACAAAAGGAATATCCTCTTTAGGTGGATTTTACCGGAAGGCATGTGGATCACGTGGCAAGGGAATAAAGTTAAGATAGATAGCTTAGTAGCAGCTCAAGAGTTCTTGGATCAATTACGAGCGTCTGAAGAGGACCAAAGCAGTAAAGAGGAGTTAGAGGTGATAACATCTGAAGAAGAAGCAACCCAGCAGAAAAGAGAGAAAGAAGAGACATCAAAGGAGAAGGAGGAGGAAGATAAGGATAGTAAAGAGACAAAGAAAGACCGAAGACCACAGAGTTACACGCGTCAAGAAGTATTAGGTTAGTATACAAGAATTAAGAGATGGATGATTGGAAATTGATATCGATCAACGTAAATGGCCTGAATGATAACAAAAAGAGTAATTTTTTTTTTTTACAAAATTAGCTAAACAAAATATGGATATAGTGTGTCTTCAAGAGGTTCATATTAAAAAGGAAAATCAAAAATATTTGGAATATAAAAAATTGGGGAATCTTTATACATCTCTAACTGACAAAAAGAAGAGGGGAGTAGCATTGTACATCAAGAAGGAAATAAAAGCCGAACTAAAATACGCAGACCCAAAGGGAAGGATATTAATGGTGGAAGTTAAGAGAGGCAATTATCCAATTTTATTAACAGCAATTTATGCTCTGAATGAAAACTTAGGAGACTTCTATAAAAAATTAGGAGAGAGATTAAGCATGATGGATAAGAGCAAGATTTGCATAATTGGGGATTTTAATGGGGTAATAGATTCGAATAGAGACTATAAGGGGACCAAAGGTAAAAAGAAAAAGAGGAAAAATTTACCAAAACCATTCTTTGATATGGTAGAAGAACGTAATCTAGTGGATATTTGGCGGGTTCTGCACCCACATAAGAGGCAGTATACATATTATTCTAATCCTAAAAAATCTTGGTCCAGGATTGATATGATGTGGGTAAGCAGAGATATAGGGTTAGATATCAAGTCAACAGAAATTATGCCCAACATTTGGGCAGACCATAATCCATTAGAGGTTAAATGGGAATGTACGCACAAGAGAAGAAATACAAGATGGAGATTAAATAATCAATTTCTAAAGGACAAGCAAAATGTTGAGAAAGTAAAAAAAGAATTAAATCTATTTTTTGAAGTAAATGAAAAGGAAGTAACATCTCGAGGTATCATATGGGATACAATGAAAGCGTACATAAGAGGACTAGCAATATCGTATAGTGCACATAGAAATAAGGAAAGAAGAGAGAGGCAGAAGGCACTGCTAGAATTAGGGAAAGCTGAGAGGAAACTACAACAAAAACCAGATAATAAGGTTGTTAAAGAAAATTGGATGGTTATACAGCACAAATTAAATATTATCGATCAAGAGGAATTGGCGTACAAAATGAAACGAACCAAACAATATTATTTTGAAAATGCAAACAAACCGGGCAGGTGGCTGTCCTACAGGTTAAAAAAGGAAAAAGAGAAAGGCATAATTCATCAATTGGAAGACCCGGAAGGCCAACTTAACAATAAACAGGAAGATAAATTGGAGATTGCCCAAGAGTATTATGCGGCTCTGTATGCGGAAGAACAAATTCCCAACGAAAAGGTGGTCCAATACTTGTCAAAAGAAAGTCTCTCAAAGATTGGGGAAGAGGATAAAGAAATACTTAATAAAGAAATAACGATGACAGAATTAAGGATGGTAATATCAAAACTTAAAAAGAATAAATCCCCAGGCCCAGATGAATTTCCAGGGGAATTCTATAAAAATTCGGATTTGGAGGAAATTTTATTACCAAAGCTGTTAGAAATTTATAATGAGGCCCTAACAGAATCCAAAATTCCAGAATCATGGAGAGAGGCGTATATTACTCTCCTCCAAAAAGAAGGAGAGGATCCAAAATTAATTAAAAATTATAGACCGATCTCTCTCCTGAATACGGACTACAAAATTTATATGGGCATATTAGCAGAAAGGCTAAAAATAATTCTGAATAAATTAATACACAGTGATCAAAATGGATTCCTCCCTGGAAGGCAAATCAGGAATAATACAAGGATGATAATAGACATATTGGAATACTATGAGGAACACCCGAACAAAGAAATGGCATTGGTCTTTGTTGACGCCCAAAAGGCATTCGACAATCTTAATTGGCAATTTATGAAACAACAAATTATCCAAATGGAATTCGGATCAAATTTTGTCAATATGATATCCACAATCTATCAAAAACAAAAGGCTAACATATTACTGAATGGAGAATTAACTAAGGCTTTTCAAATTAGAAAAGGGGTCCGACAAGGGTGCCCTCTATCCCCACTTTTATTTATTTTAGCACTAGAAGTACTTTTGAAAAAGATTAGGAACAATAATGAAATAAAGGGTTTAACAATCAGAAAAGAGATATATAAGACACAGGCATTCGCAGATGATGTGGTATTAATTATGGAAGAACCATTAGAATCAGGCACTAAAATTTTGGAAGAATTGGGCAATTATGGAGAGGTAACAGGACTTAAATTAATAAATCCAAAACTAAATTATTAACAAAAAATATGATGGAGTAAGAAAAAAAGCACTGGAAGAATCAATGGAGATCCAAACCGCCAAGAAGGTAAAATACCTGGGGGTGTGGATCTCATCAAGGTGCTCGGCCCTCAGAGAGGATAATTATTTACCATTGATTAGAAATATTAAACAGGATCTAGAAAAGTGGGGAAGACTACAGATATCATTATTAGGTAGAATTGCGGCAATAAAAATGAGCATATTACCCAAGTTATTGTATCTATTCCAAATGGTCCCTGTTAAATTAGATAAAAAATTTTTTTTGGAGCTCAATAGCATCATTAGAAAATTTATTTGGGAGGAAAAGAAACCAAGAATAGCAATTAGGAATTTACAGGACAAGAAGGAAAGAGGTGGTTTCGGATTACCTAAATGGGAGTTATATCAAAAAGCTGCAAACCTAGTATGGCTGAAAGATTGGGCAACCCTGAGAAATAAAAGATTGTTAACTTTAGAAGGGCATGATCTCCAGAAGGGCTGGCATGCATATCTCTGGGATACTGGGAAGAAAACGAAAACTTATTTTCATAGGCATAAAATAAGGGAGATCTTGATACAAATATGGGGAGAGATGAGACAGAAGCACTATAAGAAAATTCCGAGATGGCTTTCCACCATGGAGGCTATAATATATCCAAATGTATTAGAAATGGGTAAAACGGTCAGATACAATGAATTATTAGATGGGGAAGGGAATCTTAAAACAAGGGAAGAATTGATGGAACAAGGTACTTCTATAGACTGGTGGCCATATAACCAAATTAAATCCAGATATAAAAAAGATAAGGAGGAATTTGGCATTGAGACGAGCATAAATGGATTTGACAAGATATGGATGGGTACGGATGACGAAATTCTAGCTAAATTATATAATTACTTATTGGAGAACGATATGGCAGAGGAAGTAGTTAAAGAACCGATGTTAGCATGGGCCAAAAATATAGAACAGAATATAAATCTGAACGAATGGGATTCAATATGGAATAATAATCTTAAAATAACAAAGGCGACGGCTTACAAGGAAAACCAATACAAGCTGTTTTACAGATGGCATAGGGCCCCAGCTAGGATAGCGAAGATCTACCCCAATTCGAGTCCTAAATGTTGGAAATGTGACCATCATCAGGGTACTTTCTATCACTGCTGGTGGACTTGTAATCAGGCACAAAAATTCTGGAGGATGATATGGATGTGGATTAGAGAAATAATAAAAGAAAATTTTGATTTCGAACCAAAAGCCTTTCTCCTGGGAATTTTGAAAATTGAATATGCAAAAAAGAAAAAGTATTTAATTATACATATTCTGACAGCTGCTAGAATTTCCTTTGCCCAGTATTGGAAAGAAAAACAAATACCACCTCAAGAACATGTTATTGGCAAAATACTGGAGTGCGCCGAAATGAATAAACTGACTTCAGAAATTAATGACAGAGAAGATTCAGAATTTTATAGCGTGTGGGACATGTGGTACGAATGGATGGGTAAAAGAAATAAAGAAGGAAATAGAGTACAGAGATTAAGTATTAATTAATAAACAAAATCCATGGAGAAATGAACAGTATTACATCTAGTCTTAAGAGATTTGAGCACTATTATCTTTAAGTGTTTTGAAATTAAATTTAGCTTTAAGAAACAATATCAAATAAAAGACAAGTAATAATGTATGTAGGTGTATATATGTATATTTGCACCAATGAACCGAAAATGTATTGAATGTATCACTATATGTTATAATAAAAATCAAATTCAAAAAAAAAAAATTCTTGCTGTTTTTTTTTAAATCTGGATATGGAGGGGAGCTGCATCCTGTTTTGATCATATTCTGGTCTGGTCTCCAATTCTTAGTTTCCACCCTTGGCAGTTTCAATTCTCCCTTCTTCATGGACATATCTATGAAACTTTCATTACCTTCTTCTAGAGAACAAATGTTTTTTTTCAACTTCCCCATTTAGCTTACAATCATGGTTTTCTCCACTGGTCTCCCATTCAAATACTAACCAGCCCTGTCCCTACTGAAGTGCTGTCATTTGCTGAGCCCAGCAAATGACAAACATAAGGAGTTCCATGCGCTATGGAACCAGAATGACTGGTTACACTACACAGAACTCTGCTTTACACTGTCAAAAAGCTTGTTTGCTTGCAAAAAGCTGCCCTAAATACCAATCATTAGATTAGAAATGGGGGAATACACACTGAAGATCAATGACATTCACAGCAATCATGGAAAACTAAACCATTCTGTCTGAATACCTTCCTTTTCATCAGCAATACCTGCAACCCAGAGTTACAAATCAGGCAGGGTGCCATAGCACCTTGAGGAATTAAAATAGTTAAAATGCAACAATAACTATCAGCAGCCAACTCTTGCTCATAAGGTGAAACCCTTTAGCAGAGAGTTCATTTAAACTCTCCAGAAAGAGGATGGGCACACTTGGGCTACAAAATGCTGAGCTAAAGAGACAAATTAACGAAATCTCTGCCCTCCCAAGCTTGTCAAGATCACAATAAAATTAGTATATGCCACAGATACCTAAATAAACTTCAAGCCTGGTGCCTTGCTTTTATTATCATAAGAGAAAACTAAAAGGAATTGGAGGATCCACACCCCTACCTCCTTTTAAAAAAAATCTTACTATCAGTGAGCAATCATGTGCCTTGGCCACTCCGAAGCAATGCAAGAGACACCTGTCCCAAAGATGCTTTTTCAAGAGGCAACTGTTGCCTCTTGAAAAAAGCACCTTTGGGACAACCATGACCTGGATCACTGAAGAATCCCCATAGACAAGAGACTCCTGTGCTCAGTGAACTGACAAAGCACCCTTTCCCACCCAGGAGAAGCAATCCTTAGATCCATTTGCACCACTTAAAGATACTGTCTGGTCTCAATCACCTCCCAAGATATCCTAAGGAAATTATCCAGATTTAAGGAAAGATCACATGCCCCCAGAAAGGCAGTAAAAGAAATCAGACAGAATGCCAAGCTTGCATCCTGCCTCTCAGCCATTGCTTAACGCAGCGGTTCTCAACCTGGGGGTCATGACCCCTTTGGGGGTCGAACGGCCATTTCACAGGGGTCACCAAAGCCCTCTCTCGCCCCCCCACGCCTTCACTCACCCTCACCCCCTGCCTCTGTTGGATCGCCCGTTCGCCGTTCGCTTACCCCGCCCACTCCCAATCTATTGCTGCCTCCGGAGTCCCAGCTGATGGCTAGAGGGAAAAAAACCTTTAAATTCTTGCCGTGGGGCTTCAAAGAGCTAGCTGCAAAGAGGTAAATTCCTGGAGCAAATTTTTTTCTCCCTAGCTATGCTGAAAAGCAAAAGCAAAAGCAGGGTCTTTGCTGCAATGTGACAAAATGAGGCAGAGAGATTTCTTTTTCTTTTTCCTCACCAAAAAAGGTAGGTACAAAACTGCAAACAATGGGAAATTTAGGGCAAGAGGAGGTTCAAGATTTTAAAACACAAAAGAAAAAAAGCTCTATTTAACTAGGGAATTGTAATAATTGAGATACTATTAATTGTATATTGTGTTGAAAGCAGAAATAGTTAAGTTGTGGTTTGGAGGAATATATGGGGGAAATTATTTGGTTTATTATTATTGGTAAATATAATTAATTGATTTGTAAGAAATTGGATTGCATGGAAATAATTGGAATATTCATGTTCATATTGATTAATATACAAAAAAGATAGTTATATAACTAATTGATTTATATTAAAATGTTGAATTTGTATTAAACAACTGTATTACATAATTTTATTTTATTTTTTTTATTTATATGCCGCCCTTCTCCGGAGACTCAGGGCGGCTTACAATGTGCTCAGCAATAGCCTTCATCCTTTTGTATATTTATACAAAGTCAGCTTATTGCCCCCACAAACTGGGTCCTCAATTTACCTACCTTAGAAAGGATGGAAGGCTGAGTCAACCTTGAGCCTTGGCGAGATTCGAACCTGCAGTAATTGCAGGCAGCTGGTCTTAATAACCAGCTTAATAACAGGGTGCCTTAGACCGCTGTACTACCAAGGCTCTTGGTAATTAACCAATGTGAGGATGGATATAAAAATAGATGACAATGCGAAGGGGTATAATATAGAATAGAAGGGAAAAATTGAATTTGATTAAGATTAGAGATGAGGATGAAGGGTAATATTGGTTTTTTTAAAAAATAGATGAGGAATAAATATGGTAAAAAGGAAATATAGAAATTGTAAATTTAATTGAAATGACTAAGTACTGTGTTGGAAGAAATATCCTTCTGGGTTCTGCTCCAAGTGGGGAAAAAGACACTGGAAACATGGAGACTGCTTGGAAAGATGGTTTAATGGTGGACAGGATCACATGGCTTGATGGGGCCCATTGTGTTAGTTTCTGTTGCTATTGTGTTGCAAATGTCCTTTGACAAAGGATTGACTTTCTGCCTCTGGCCCATTAACAAAGGGTGGGGGGCAGGAAGGTGGGAGCTGCTTTATCTGTAAAATATGCTTCTCCATTTCTCATCCAGGGAAATATAATATTCTGCCTTTTTAATATTTCCCAAAATATTTCATTCTTCTAGGAAAGGGGTGGGTGCTAACCTCCTACAACTGTTTAAATTTGTGGACCGGCCAAATACTCTGTTCAAAGAAAATACGTTGTATGTTTGTATGTATGTTTCTAATTATTGTTATTTATTCATATTTATTCTCTTTTATTCTTTAAAGTTTAACAATTCATTCTTTATCTTAATATCTTTATATTTGTTTGGGGTTGGCTTTCTTCCCTTTCATCTTTTTTATTGTACAGCAATCTTTCTCCTTAAACCTACCACCTCTGTCTTTTCTTTCTTACTTACTTTCTCTTCCCCCCCTCTTCTTCTTCTCCCTACTTCCTCTTTCTCCTTCTCCTCCTCTCTTCCTCCCTCTCTTACCTTCACTCCTATTCTAATTTCCCTTCCCTTCCTTCATCCCTCTCTATTGCTGTATCCTTTTATGCATATGGACTACTCAGAGGGCTGAAAAAGTTATTTTTGACTGGTCCTCGCACTTTTGACCAGTCCTCAAACTTACGACTGTCCTCACAATTTATGTTTTTGCCCTATCTTGTCACCATGGTGAAGAGAAGCAGTTGTGAAATGAGTGACACGGTTGTTAAGAATGGTACAATGGGCATAAATGATGACCAGTCATAACTGCGAAGACTGGTCAAAAGTGCGAGGACCTGTCAGAAATCACTTTTTTCAGCCCTCTGGGTAGTCCTTTTGTGCAGAGGGACTACTCAGAGGGCTGAAAAAGTTATTTTTGACTGGTCCTCGCACTTTTGACCAGTCCTCGAATTTATGACTGTCCTCACATTTTACGTTTTTTGCCCTATCTTATACCATGTTGAAGAGAAGCAGTTGTGAAATGAGTGACATGGTTGTTAAGAATGCTGCACAGGCATAAATGTGAGGATGGTCATAAGTGTGAGGACCAGTCAAAAGTGCAAGGACCTGGTCACATGACCAGCTAGCCACGCCCACCCAGTCACATGACCTCCAAGCCACGCCCACAAAATAAGCCACGCTTACTACAGAACCGGTAGTAAAAAAAAATTAGAACCCACCCCTGGTTGGGGGTCACCACAACATGAGGAACTGTATTAAAGGGTCGTGGCATTAGGAAGGTTGAGAACCACTGGCTTAACGCAATCAGGCAGGCAGCAGTGGGCTGAAAAGATTACCTCATTGCTTTCTCATGGGGGGGGGGAGAAGACCTCCTGAATCCCTTTTTCTTGTAACAAACAAAGAAGCCAAAGACTAGCCAAATCGCTCCATTTAGAGAAGATTACAGATCCAGGGAAGAAAGAGGCCTCTCTGTGGGCACGTGTGCTGTCGCCAGCTGCCCTTTCGGTTTCTGGTGCGCGCATGTGCGCTGGCCAGCTAGTCTTCGCGTGTGCTGGAGCGCCAGAAACCTGAAGCACCGGAAACCCGCATGCATGCGCTGGCCAGCTGGTCTTTGAGTTTCCAGCTCTCTGGCGTGCATACCGGCCAGCTGCTCTTTTGGTTTCTAGTGCTCTGGTACACGCACATGTGCACACGAGTTCTGGTTAAGGCACTCAGTGCCGAAAAAGTTCAAAATCCCTCACTGAGAATATAATCATAGATGCAAATTTATAAACACTGCTATCTACTGTTGTAGTTATTGCACAAATTATATATCCCAATATCCCCACTCAACAACTACTTCCTTATATTACTCCCATTTTCAGATTGCAGTTCTACAAATCTGTTTCTTATGCTTCTTGTCCTTCTTGCTGTTCTGAATGTCCACAGAGCTGCTACTGCAGCTCTGGCCTTGGTTCTCTGAAGGGCTAGCACTGGAGCCGCTGGGACTCTGGCTGGGTTGAGGAACTAGGGCGGCGGCTGCAGCCTCTTTTGGCTTCTATTTTCTGTCTCTGGGTTTAATGCTATGCGAGCAACAACGGCAAATATTTGGCTGGGATGCCTTTATTGCTTCTGGTATATCTCCTGAGTGAAATCTCTTATGGCCTGGTTTCTTCTTTTATAGCACTTGGATAATCTTCCTTGTTATTTTTCCTTTTATACACTGCTACATTTCATTAATTGATCACATGGACTGATTTTTATTCCACTTGCATAGTCATTCCGTTAATTTCTTTATTATGTCAGGATTTCTGTGTCCAAGTCATCTGTGCCATGTGTGAATGCAGTTAGAATCCTTGGCAGAATTAACCACCTGATTGTAGTTCAGCTAATACAGTTCATCTGTAATTTTAGCCCTTGCAAGTAACATATTCCCTTTTATGATGAGACAACTGTCCCCTTTGACATTGCCTTGTTTTGTGAGCTTTTTCACTGACAAAATATTACTATTAAGGGACACACAGTACATTTTTCACAAGTATCTTTCTGATGACACTCTGAGAAATAGGACAGTAAAGAAAACTTTGTATTCCTTCTGATTCTGTTATTTGCCCGCTAGCTGTGGTGATTTTTTCTGTTTTATTCTGGTCAAGATGAAGAAAGTAAGTGTTATGTCCTTATAAGGACATCCGCCGGGGATTGGCTAATCCACCGGCGGGAGATTCAAACAACTGTCATTGGACGGCTGAGTCTGCCGAAGCGTATAAAAGAGCTCCGGCAGCACAGCCATCCGTCTTCATTCAGAGCTGAAATAAAGGTACTGAATGGACCAGAGCTGGTCGCGTCTTCCTTTCCCTGCGCCGATCTAACAGTAAGGTCTGTCATTTGTCATGTGACTTGTAGCTCCTGAATCAACACATCATGCCTGCAAAGATAAGATGCAACCTTTGGATGGAAGAACACATTTATTATCTGAAGTGAAATCAGTTTCTTCCTTCACACTTTTGGTTTTTTGTAGCTTATGCATGTAGTAAGCCCCCCTCCCTAGATTAAAATATTCTTTATTCTTAATATTAAAAAGGATAGAATATTTCCCCTAAAAGAGAAAAATTGTAAGAAAGGTAGAAAACAGCCCCAATCTTTCTGCTATAGGAAAAGAACCTCAAGCAGAAGCTTGAAGAGGCTGATCTTTAGGAATGGAGATTTTGTACCTATTCAGAAAGACTGGGCCAATCTTTCATAAGCAGACTCCAAATAAGCAACACAATAGGCAAGTCAAAGATAACAAGATTCGTTCAGAGAAACACCTAGGATTTGCATTTCCTCTTTTGCTTGTAGAGTCAGCCATGACCCCTACATGACCCCATAGGAATCTGGCAACAGCCATTAAAATATTGAAGGACGTACTCTTGCACAGTGTAGGAAGAAAAATCCATCTGGTTCAGTTCCAAACTGGGAGAAATGTGCTGGAAATAAAATGGAGGGTGATTGGAAAGAAAGTTTATTGATGAGCAGAACCAGCAACAACATGTGGTTCTGGGGCAGCTGACAAATTAGTTTGATGAGTGCAAGGAGTTTTATAGTTTCTAAAATGCTGCAGGAATTGTGCAATGTGGTGAGCCTGGTGTCTTGCTATTCTAAGGGTGGTGCAATAATCCTATTATGTCCTAAAAATTCACATCCTGTCCTTAGAATATGGGTGGGGGAAGGATGTAAATTTTAATCCCATCACTGGAGGTGAAGGTATTTTATTTGTGAATAGGCTGGCCCAAGGATTTCTTATTGGGCCCAAAATCTCCATCGCTAAAGATTTGTGCTGGAGGCTGTTTTAACTATGCAGGAAATTGGGGCTGCCTTCTGCCTCTAAGAGCAAGTTTAATATAATATTCTGCCTCTTTTAATATTCCCCAAAATATTTCATTCTTCTGGGGGGAGGGAGGGGGGCTTCCCACAACAGGAACAAGCATCTCAATCACAAAACCCCAAAGAACGTTTAAAAGCCCACCTACTCTCAATCCCATTTTGTCAACCACCCCAAAAACATGCTGCTGTCACTAGTTTCTTGCTACCAAATAAACAGAGGCTTGCTTTCCTGCAGCCTGCCTACATTTATTTCCAGCACCTTTCTCCCAACTTGGAGTTGGACCGGATTTTATTCTTCCAACATGCATTCTAGCTTTCCAAATTCTGCAATCTTTTCACAATTATAATAAAACAAGGCCTCAAAATTTTAGTCTTCTGGAAGAAGAAGCCATGTGGCCAGGAAGGCAGGGCAGAGAAGTTGGCTGTTCTACTACCGAAAATAAAATGCCATACATTTTTGTGTTAAAGGCGCCAAACTATCCCTTTACAGAAACTGTCCTCAGCTCCAGAACCGCAGCAACAACCTCGACCTGCCTGCTAGCCACGCCTCTTTTCCCTACGCAATAATCAGAAGTAGACCCAGCGACGCAGCGTCCAGTTTACAGTTGACAAGCGGCACCTCGTGATTTCTCCATTTGATTCCTGTCACTAGCCAATCCTGGGTATTTCCGGACGCGTTTTCTACCTTGCTGAGCGGAGCGCGGCGGGGAGGCGAAAAGGACGTGGTCGGGGATTTCGGCCGTTTGCATTTAACGTGTCTGAAAGGCAAGAGGTTGGGACTGAGTGTTTTATTTGTTTTTCCAATGTGAACCACCCAACCCGAGTAAGCAAGAAGGCAAAAGCTATAGTTGCTGACTCGTACGGATGAAAACGTTTAAATAATATTTTAAACTATGCTGGCTGGGTTTCCTTATTGTGCAAACCTGTGAGGAGATAGGTGCTTCTGGTTTAGTAAACGCCTGATAATGGAGAAAAAAGTTCCTCAGCATGCATAGAACACATTTCTTAAACCATGGAATGTCTGCAGTTTCCTTCACATTTTGAATAAAGGAGCAAGACTAAATTTTCAGAACAAATAATAAGAATTTTCGTTCCCTCTTTGCGGAAAAAGGTATAGTACTGTTACGTTCTGATTTCTATTTTGGAGGGTTAAACTTTCAAACTTGCAAAAATAGGTTAAAAAGACTTACACTTTCCATACTTACCATAAAATAAACAAACCTTTGAAATTATTGAAGAAAATGGTGATTTCATTCATATATTTCAGTCATACACATATTTGTAATTTTTGAATTACACTACAAAATGCCTTGGACTATCTCCCAGTTGGGTGGTATTTAAATACACAAAAGCATAAGCATGCTATTTTGTAGTTGTTAAATCCAATACTTCCGGACTGTAACCCCTTCGTGTTTAGGTTGCACAAGTATTTTGTATTTTTTGCCTTCAGCGGCATTTTTTGCTTTTGTGCAAAAGCATGATAGATGCTTTTTTTTCCCTGTAAAGGAATTGTGCCCTTCTAAGATTTAGCCATTATAAATTGTAATATTATTTTAAATAAATAATAGCTCTAAGGTAATTCTACACATAAAAGTTCTATGACTGGATTTGCACTTTTGCTAAACTATATTTTAATTATAGTTTATTAAGTTAGCCATTATTTGTGTTTTTTATATAATATGTGAAACTGAGATTGTAAGTAGTCAATATGCCTTTCAGCTTATTTTTGAAGCCACTGGAATTCCTTACTGACAAAATGTGTCATTGTTACTATTTGAACACAATTTTGCTTATTTAAAAAAATGCATTAAGTCTCTGATAGTGATACTTTAAAGTCCCTAAATTGATTTAAATCTCTAATAAAAGACTGAAATTGTTGTTTCTTGAAAGGAAAAAATGCTCCTATATGAAGCAAAATCTGCAGTATAGCTTAGCATGTTTGAATTAAACCAGGCTTTCGTTGTTATTATTATTATTGATGAGACTGACTAGTGCACAGTAGGAAAGTAAAGCTTTTTCTAGTTTGGTAGCAGATAGCTGTAAAACACCAACATAGCACAGTAAAAAGAGAAGAAAACATAATTGGCCATAACCAATTGTCAAACCATTACCTCATATTATTTTGGGTTTTAACCCAACTCTCTCAGCCAGGTGGGGACATCTAGAATTGTTATACAACTTGTCACATCCCAATACAATTTACATATTTCAATATGCCAAAATATTCTTTTTCCCTACTTTTTTATCTTGTCTTAATACCTTCTATACTTATTATATAAACAGTATCACCATCCGCCCTTCAAATCCTAATTTCTTAACATTATTTCAATTAATTATCTTATCCATTGTTAATCATACATATTCTCTTTTAACTTTCATATTAGTTCATTCTTCATCCTAACAAGTTTGAGTATACTCGGGGTTGCCCTTCTACCATTCCATCTCCCTTAGTTTAAAACAATCTTTCTTCTCCTTCTCCTCTTTCCCTTCCCTCCCTTCTTCTATCCTTTTCTACTTTCTTCTTTCCTCCTCTCCTTCCCCTTCCTTTTCCCCACTCCTCCTTTCTTCCTCCCTTTCTGACCTTCTCTCCTACTCTTGTTTCCCCTCCCTTTCTTCCTCTCCTTTTCCCTTTCTTCTGCTTCTTCCTCTCTTCTCCCTTCCTATCTATCTCTCTATTCCTCTTTCCAGTCTCTCTCCATTGTTGTATTCATTTTCAATTCAATATTTTCCAAAATGGTATCCGAGCAACCCTGATTTTTTCTCCATTTATTGAATATGTTTCTCAAAATCCCCATCACATTTTTTGGTTATTAACAATGTATTTCATCTTATTCCATTCTTACATTGAAACCCTTTAACTTAATTAACCTTCCACCTCTTATTTTCCTTAATTCCTAATTTCTTATTCTAAAATCAACTAATTATTTTATTTCCTCATTTAAACATTTTTTTCTAAATCCCCATCACGCTTTTTAACATTTCAATTTTATATCTTAATTTCAGTTATTTTCATAGTTAAACCAGATTACATTTCATTTTACATCTGCTCAGGGTGGATAAAAATCAATGATTTTTTTAAAAAAAATCAAAAAAATTGGATTTTTTTTATTTAAATCGGATTTTTTTTTATTTTTATCGAATTTATTTTAATAAAAAACTTTTGGGGTAAAAATCTATCGTAAGATAGTTTTCTATTTAAGATACATAAATTAGTTTATTCAGCATGAAATGGAGCTTAGTTAAGTAGCATGAGGCTGTATATTCTGCAACACTGGGACTATCGGTGAGTCAACAGCGGGTCAAAGGAGTAGCAGAGATTACAGTTGCCCTTTAAAAATTATGATTTAAAGCAAGTTGATTTAAATCAAGCCTTTTTTACTAGTGATTTAAATCATGATTTAAATCATGATTTAAATCGACTCGATTTAAATCAAATGCACTCTGTATCTGCTGATCCATTTTACAATAAACAATATACTTCATCTTGTTTGTTTCTTACATATAATTTCTACTATTAACACAGTTCCCTTAAATCAACTAATATATGCTTTATTTCCCTTCTCTCCATTATTCTTCCCCTTTTAACCATTTTCTTTTGGTCTCTCCAAAATTACACTTCTTAATATTTTTCTCCCTTTGTCCCATCTTTATCTTATCTTATTCTTATTCTTTTTCTTCTTATATTCATTGTATCTTTTCTCCTGAATCCTTTCTCTAACTTTTAAGACTGTTACTCTCATAATTCTCCCCCTGTTTTTACCCAGTCTTTTCCCATTTCCTTCTCTTCCCTTCTTTTTTGGGAGATATTCCCCCCTATCCATTTTTCTTTGAAACTGTAAATCCCAGTGTAATTATCTTTTTATCTTCAATTATTTTCCCTTCAACATTGTAGTCTTTCTTCTCATTTATATTCTCTTTTCCCTTTTTTTGTGTATTCTAACCAGGCTTCTGCTTCTTTATTACCCTTGAATGCTTCACGCACATTTTTAAGCATCTCTATTAATTCCTCATACTCCCAATGCTCCATATTGTCAATTCAATTTTTTTTTAATATTTTAATTTATGTTTAATTAAGATTCAAGTCCATGTAGCCTCTCTTTTTTATTTCCAAATAATATCCAGTTCAAATATTTATCTAGTTCATTCCAATTTAAAGCTTTGTTATTCTTCACCTCCTTTCAAAGTCAAGACCCAGCTATTTAAAAAGAAACAAATGCTCCGTAAAGTTCCTCACGGTAGTCAAAGTCATTGCTGTTCCTTCAATTTTCAAAGCAATCGTTGCAGTGCTTTCTTTCCACCAGCAGATGTCTCTCTCCAATCCACAATTCCCAAGACAACAAAGTAACACGTTTACAAAAATGTTTTAAATCCACATAAAAAATACGTTCTCTTCAATTTCTTTTCCTTTTATTGTTTTTAATTTCTCCAAATTCCATTTTAAATCCAATTGTAAAATTTTCTTTCTTGTGCTTTGATGTTTTAGCTTCCTCTTTGTTCTTCCTTCCAATATCAAAACTATCACAAATAATTCAAATCTTCATTAAAGAGTGCTTTCCCTCGGTTTTCTTTTTCCTGTATTATTTTTAATTTCTCCAAGTCCAATTTTAAGTCCAGGTAGAAAGTTTTCTTTTTTTGGGCTTTAGTCCTTTAACTTCCTCTTTGTTCTTCTCCCTCCATTAAAATTCCCAAGTGCCAATTAGCTGCTTATTTCCGCACCGAGACCTCTTTTAAGTTTTTTAAAAATTCCTTTTTTACCTGTGAGTTGGCCAATCACTCCCCTGGTACCAATACTCCATTCAAACGTCGCTCCTGCACAAAATCTTCGTCTGGTTGCCCCAGCTCCAGAGTGGTCATTTTAATGGCCACCCCACCGCCGGTTCAAAGAGCTGCCTCTGACCCTTCGAGGAATTTGCCTGTTCCTCTTGGTCGTCCGAGGCACCTCTCTTTCTTTGTCATCCCTACAAGATGGTTCCGGTCTGAAGACCCCCCCGACAATGGTTTGTCTGGCTGGGTTTTCATGAGGCTTGTCAGAGCCCGCTATTTTCCAGCCAGTCTCGCCGTGACGCTTCTGGTTCCCCCTGGATGTGAATATTAGGGCTGTACAACAGAAACTCTTAACAATGCAGGGAACAAGTATAAGACAAATGTTTATTTCATTAAGGCAGATGTACAATATGTCTGCTTTCTAAGTTGCTCTTGGCTCTCTTTGCATTCCTCACAAAGCATGCATTCCTCACAAAGCAAAAGGGATAGATGTACTTGGCCACTTCCAGAAGAAGCCACTTAATTCTGGAAAAAGACCCAGCTAGAGAGGGTTGCTGAATATGTGCTCCCTAGAATACTAAAAATGACTCTTCCAAAATACCCTGTTTCCCCCAAAATAAAACATTCTCTGATAGTAAGCCCAATTGGGCTTTTGAGTACATAGCAATAAGGCCAAGCGCTTATTTCAGGGGTCAAAAAAATATAAGACAGAGTCTTATTTTCAGGGAAACACGGTATTTGCTCATCTCTAATGAGTATAAGAGTTCAACCCATCTATCTTCAGTGTTTCATACCTAGCACTACAGAAGTATGTAAAGTAAGTGCTATCCATTGATGCTGAAAGTTTCAGAGCTAAAGAACTCCCAATAGCAATCTTGTATATTTACCACAGTAGTAATCTATGCTCTTCAATCTTTATGTAAAAACAAAGCAAACCTCCAACTCCTTGATCACAATTGAATGGAGTAATTGAACTTTTTTTTTAAAAAAATACATGTTAAATGTTCACATATCTACTTTGGCTAGATCTTGTTGTGGCCCGCCAGCGGTCTGCGCAGATCGTGGCTGATCCCGACGAAGAGGAGGCTGGTGTAGTGTCACGCCAGCAGCCTGCGCAGCCAGCGCTCACGTTGGGCAGCGAGGAGGCTGAAGAGGATGTGGTGCCAGAGGCAGAGACTCAGCCAGGGCCTTCAGAACCTCCAGAGGTTCCTTCAAGTGGAGAGAGCGAAATGGAGGAGCCTCTTCTCAATGCTCGAGCACGCAGGGCTGCCAAAAGGCAAGAGTGGCTACTCAGGAGGAAGAGGTCTACTTGAGAGTAGGGCTTGAGGATAATTGGCCACTCCCTTAGCCTATTTAAGTCGCACGCAGCTAGTGCTTTCTTGCTGGAAACAACTCGTATTTTATTATCAGAGTATTTTGGTTTATCATATCTTGTTTTCTGGGCTGGTTGCCAACCTTTGCCGGTCTTGTTTATTCTTGCTACTTAATAAATTTGATAAGGACCGTTGGTGTGTGTCAATATCTTCAGAAATCCGGAGCTGGGGCAGAATAGATCTCGTATATACAAAGGCCCA
Organism: Pituophis catenifer annectens; assembly: GCF_029215685.1. Lineage (NCBI taxonomy): Eukaryota > Metazoa > Chordata > Lepidosauria > Squamata > Colubridae > Pituophis > Pituophis catenifer. The sequence goes on from NW_027256887.1 coordinate 32,365,797, forward strand.
TAGATTGGAGATTCCAAAAGTTAGAATGTTCCATGTATTTATTTGTATGGAACTAATATACATACAAATATCTGGAACAATCTTTTGGAATCTCCAATCTTCCCTTTGTACATTCAAGATCTAGACTAAGGCCAGTGGTGGTACAGCAAATTCCGGGGCTCCTGGAAAATGCTGATATCTCAGCTGCTTTAGGGTATCCCCAGGGATCATAGCTGTCCTGTAGGGACAGTGAAGAACGGAAGCACAGGCAGGCATGAACAGGGAGGTTGCAAACTCCCTGAAGTGTCTGCATCAGCCTCCGACCCAGCAGCAAAGGAAGACAGTCTTTAGGAGCTGTCAAAAGCCAGACTTGCCACACGTAAGATAAGGGAGAAAAGAACGAGGAGCGTTGGTGAAATGGAGTATTGTTACTGAATGAGTGATTGGCCAACTCATAGGTAAGATGAAGAAACTTTTTTAACTTTAAAAGAGGTCCCAAGCTGAAATAAGCGGGTAATTGGCATCTGGGAATTTAAAGCGAAGGAAAAAAAAAAAAAGAGGAACTTTAAAAATAAAAGCCCTAAAAGGAGAACTAATCACCTGGATTTAAATTGGACTTGGAAGAAATTAAGAATAAATATAAAGAAAAGGAAATTGAGACAAAGCATTTATTTAACAACAAAATTGAAAAACAGAAAGCACTACTTTTGTGGATTTACAATTGATACTTTTGCCTGGGGATTTGTGGATTGGAGAGAGTCATTTGGTGATGGAAAAGAAATATTGCACTTAAACCAACGTGAGAAACCGTATGGGGAATATTTGTTTAAACAGCTGCAGTAAGATTACAAAAAGAACTTTAGATGTACTAAAAGAAGAAGGGATAATCTATACATGGTTTCAGTATGGTCAGCTTCAAGTTAGATGGAGGGAAGATAAAAAAAAATGGTGTTATGCAAAATGAGGAAAATTTGGTGAAACAGATTAGAGATCAAAGTCAGATACATATTAAAAGGTTGTATAATGCTTTATTGGAAATAGATTCAGAAACGGAATTGGTTAAGGATTGTATGATAAAATGGGCACAAAACTTTCAGGAACCAGTGATGATGGAAACATGGGAAAAGATTTGGGTCAGAAATGTTAAATTTACGCAAGCACAAAATTTGAGAGAGAACTTTTATAAAATGTTTTATAGATGGCACTTAGATCCTAAAAAATTATCATGTATGTAGCCGAATTTGCAAGCTAAATGTTGGAGATGTGAATGTGATGATGCAACCTATTATCATATATGGTGGACTTGCAAGAAAATCAAGGCATTTTGGATAAAAATTTGGTGGGTGATGCAGAACATTCTGAAAAAAAGGTTGAAATTTACTCCTCAATTGTTTTTACTGGGTATAACGATGGATTGTACAGTATTAGAGACTAAATTGATTTTGAACTTAATATCAGCAGCAAGGCTGTTGGTAGCGAAATACTGGAAGAAGGACTTTTTGCCTACTATTGAAGAGTGGATATTGAAAGTAACGAATTTAGCAGAAATGGCGAAAATCTCAGCGTATTTGAAGGACTATACACAAGAAAGATACGTATCGGAATGGAGAAGATGGATTGATTATATTCAAAATAAGTATCAGACAAGAAAATATCAAATAGCTTATGAATGAACATTAAGTATTAGAAGTATTATGTTATCTATAGTGGAGTTAAGGTTTCAGGGGGGGATTTGGTAGTCTGAGGATAGATAGGTTAATTTAGCTTATGATTGTTAATTGAAATACCCTGTATTTTGCTCTGGGAAGTCTCGGGGGGGGGGGAGGGAAAGGGTGGGGGGAATATTGGGGGGGGGAATTTTTTTTTTGTAAAACTTTTCAATAAAAAAAAGATTACAAAAAGAACTTGAAATAACTTTGAACTGGGGAGACTTAAAAGGACTATTTGAATTGGATTGAATTGGATACTATTTGGAAAGAAGAAAGAAAACAAAGAAAACATTAAATGGACTTGAATTCTAACTATATATAAGTGAAAATAAAAATAAATTTAAAAGTTATTTCTTTTTAAACTTTGAAAATATGGACAATATGGAAAATATGAGTACAAGGAGTTGAGGGAGATGTTGCAAAAGGTGTGAGAAGCATTTAAGGGAAACGAAGCAGAAGACTGGATAGAATACAAAAAGAAAGAAAGAAAAGATAAATGGGAAGCAAGAATATAATGTGGGAAAGGAAATAATTGAAGGAAAAAATATAGATGATCACACTGAGATTAACAGTGATAAATTAAAAACAAAAAAAGGGAAATATCTCTCAAAAAAGAAGAAAAGAGAAGAAAATGGGAAAAGAGAAGGGGAGAACTAAAAGGGTAATAAAGTTAAAAATTAGAGGAAAGATGCAGGAAGGAGGACATAATAAACACAAGAAGAAGAGGAAGAAAGAAATAAGTGAATGGGAGAAAGGGGAGAAAATATCAAGTGAAATTCAGGAGAGTAAAAGAAAATGGTTAAAAGTGGAAAGAAAAAAAATGTAGTAGAAAGGAATTAAAGCAGTGATATGTTTTTTTTCCAAAAAGTTTTTTTATTTTTTTTAAACAAAAACAACATAAAAACATCATCCTTCCAAACAATCGCAGACAGTGTTTCGATCGGTTAAGATCATTTCGTGCTCTCAAAGAATTTTCAAAGTCACATTATATGGCAAATGTTCTTTCTTCTAGCAAAAAACAGATATTTAAACATTTTATCCAGATTTCATTTCATGTGTAATATTTCATCCCCATGCTTTATTATCTACCCATTGGTAAAATAGCTCCCATATCAAATAATATTGTTTATCTTCTTGTTCTCTTATTTCAAGTGTCAATCTCATTTCAGCACAGTCCAACATTTTCTTAATAATTTCTTCATCAGTAATTCGCTTCTCTCCAATTTTTTGCAAATACAATTCTAGCCGCTGTTAAAATATTCACAATTAAATATTGCAGTTCTTTATTGAATGTCTCTGGTAAGATCCCTAATAAAAATATCTCTGGTTTAAGGTCAATATATCTCTTTGTCATTTTTTCCAACCACGTGTGTATCTTAGTCCAAAATCTCCTTGCGTCTACGCATGTCCACCACATATGGTAATAAGATCCTGGGGTCTGATGGCACTTCAAACACTTCTCCGATTTGTTCTTGAACATTCTAGCTATCCTCGGGGGCAGATGCCAGCTGTAAAACATCTTATTCAAATTCTCCTCATATGCTGTAGACATTGTCATTTTATAATTATGTGACCACAATTTTTGCTATTTCTCTAAGTCAATACCATAACCAAAGTTTTTCCCCCAGCTATCATTGATTTTTTAACTTCTTGTTCTTCCAATTTTACCTCTAGCAAGTACCCATATAACTTTTTAATTATGTGGTCATCAGAGCCCATTAGTATCTTATCCAAAACAGTCAGAACATTATAAATACCTTCTTGTTTGAAATCTTCTCGATATCTAGAAAATATTTGCATATAGGAAAACCAATCCATCTTAAATCCCTGGTCTTCCAGGTCTTGTTTTAGTTTGAATTAACCCTTTTCATCCAATATATCATTATATCTAACAATTTGTTCCCTTTTGAATATCACTGAATATGAAAAAGCTTCAATTGTAGATACCCAGACTGGGACCTTCATATAATGATATTTTTTAATCCTCTCCCAATTCAAAAACAGTGCTTCACGTATCTGATGTCTTCTAAAATACCCGTTTTTTTGGTTCCTTTATACCATAAAAAGGCATGCCACCCCATCAACAAATCATGTCCCTCCAAAGTCAATAGTCTAGTGTTTTTCAATGTTATCCATTCTTTAATCCACATTAAACTAGCTGCTTGATAGTATAGTTCAAAATTAGGTAAACCAAAACCAACTCTCATTTTAGCATCTTGTAACAGCTTAAGTTTTATTCTTGCCTTCTTTCCCGCCAAATGTATTTCATCACCATTTTATTCAAGTCCACAAAGAATTCCTTACCCAGCTTTATCAGAATTGTCTGAAAGAGATACAAAATTTTAGGTAAAATATTCATCTTAATAGTTGTGATCCTGCCAATCAAAGATAATTGCAAATTTTCCCATTTCTCCCAGTCTTGTCCTATCTGTTGCTTAAGCTTATTATAATTATTTTCTTTAAGTGAACTACACCTCGTTGTCAATTGTATCCCCAAATATTTTACCTTATTCGTAATCTGCATATTTGAAATCTCTGTCAATTCTTCTTTTTGCTTTTTCAACATATTTTTAGTCATTATCTTCATCTTCTCTTTATTAATTTTCAAACCAGTTACTTCCCCAAACTCTCCAATGCTTTCTAACAATTTATTGACATTAGTGGTTCTTCAATAATAAAAACCAAGTCATCAGCAAAGGCTTGCAGCTTATATTCTTCTTTTTGTATTTTCATATCTTTTATCTCTTTTTCTTCTCTAATATTTCTATTTAAGACTTCCAGAGTCAATATAAATAATAGTGGGGAGAGTGGGCATCCTTGTCTAGTGCCTTTTTCTATTTCAATAAAGTCAGACAGTTCTCCTCATCGGAAGGAAATGGCAATCAGAGATGGGTAAGGACTCTTCTGTGCAGCATAGGACTGAGTCTGCAGATTTGCATAGCTCCGCCCTCTGCTGGTGATTCCCAGTGTTTCGACTTGGTCTATGCTGGACAGTCGTGTCTTCCTAGACCTGGTCATTCCCTTCACTTTTCACCTCTTTTTGGCTGAACTTTGGATTGGATTTATCGTTTCTCGACTTCTGGACTGTTTTTTGACTTCGATTGAGTGGATTCCGGCGTGAAGGGTCCTTACCCGATCCTGCCGAAGGCCGCGGAGCGGCGGGGGACTGCCGGCCGGCAGATCCCTTGGAGGGGCGGCTAAACACCTTATTACAGCTCCCCTCAGCCTCCCCTGTCATCGGGGGAGCTTCTAGTTGCGTTTTAAAGGCTTTCGCCAAGCAGCTCTGCTAGCACCAAACAGAAGAGCTGGACGCGATCTCTGCCGCTTTTACTGCCAGTGGCTAGCAGTTTGTATTGGCAATGCGTAAGGAAGCGCTCATCCCTTGTTGTCTTGTGTCCTCGCCTCTGTATCGTGGTCAGAGCGATTGGCGACCTCTACGAAATGGGATTCAGCCTCATCAACAGCTAAGTGTTACCGGTGGGCTCATTTACCCGTTTTCAGCCTTTGCGCTATCAGCGGCCATTCCAAGTTGGCGGACACCACGAGGCAGCACCGCGCAGTGCTGGTGGCCAGGGGAGTGAGGCGCAGGCATACCAGTGACCCGGGGGAGGGCACTTCGGGACTACAACCACCTTCTAAAAGAGCCCCAAAGAAGGCCCCAGTTCCCATTGCACCCAAGTCTTCCAGGGAGGAACTCAGGCATCATAAGGCACTGGAAAAAGCTGTTCTCAGGGCCCAGCAGTTACCAGTGGCCATTTTGAGCACTCCTTCAGCCTTACATTCCCCTCAGGAGTTAGCGCCACAACCCAGAAGGGATCTCTCGCTGGATCACCCAACGCCCTGTGGCCTCCGGGCACAGAACCACTTTTTCAAACCTTGCCAAATGCCACTGCCCCTAACACCTCTGGTGTGGACGCACAAGGACTGGCATTACTGGCACCAGCTCCACAGTCCTCCCTTCCACCTTTATTGGATCCACAGGGCATGGCTCCACCTGCCTCATTGGAAGCTATCATAGCTAGAGCGATCCAGCAGGGCTTGGTTCAAGGATTATAGCAGGGTCTTCTCCAGTCCTCGCCTCAGTACGCTCCTGACCAAACGCACCTGCTTCAGTCACAGGAGGACATCTCTGAGTTGCAACACTATTCTCCTGAACATTCTGAGCACGGTTCTATATCTGAGGAGGAAGAGTCCAGGGACCTGGCTCTCTCTGATGACAAAGGTTTGCGACCAGATCAGCCCGCCTTCATTGGGCTCTTTAGGCCCCATCTTTTCAGATCTTTACTTTACAAGGCCCTTGCGGTTACCCACCTTGGCAGCTCAAACTCTTCCAGTGATGGACACCTTGGGGATTCTGACCCGGCTACATCCTTATTCGTTGAGCCTGCAGTCGAAGCTGAGCTGGTCCCGGCCCCAAAACTTTTCACCGATGTCATACAGCGACAATGGTCTCTTCCTGGAGCTGGCCTGGCTCCAAACGGTCTGGATAAGCGCCTCTACCAATCGGCTCCAGCTCTCGACAACATCTTGCAGGTTCCACCTGTGGACGGCCCCATCGCTGCCTTGATATCTGCCTCTTGGGTAACTGGATCACCGGAAGAATATCTACGTCCAGAAGACAAACGGGCCAAAAAGACTCTGATCAAAGCCCACCAGTCAGCGGCCTGGGCCATCTAGAGGCCACGTCGGCATCTTTTTTCAATTGAGCTTCACTCCTTTGGCTCAAACAGCTTCAGGATAGACTGCCTCCTTCTGATACACGCACACATCAGGACTTAAACAAAATTGCGGCAGCCTTGGAATACTCAGCAGATGCCACATTGAACTCAGCTTGCTTCACTGCCAAGACTGTTGGATCTACCATCAGTTCCCGGCATCTTCTCTGGCTCCACCATTGGCAGGCAGATGCCAGGAGCAAATGGCAGTTGGCTTCATCACCCTACTCTGCTGATTCCTTGTTGGGCCCCCCTTGGAACCGCTGTTGGTGGAAACTAGGGATCGTCGCACGGTTTTACAGTCTGTTTCCAGGCACACTGATTCTCGATACTCACGGTCGGCTACAGCCCTTTCGTGCTCCGGACTCTGAATTTTTTTTTTTTATTTTTAAACAAAACTTAAAACATAAAACAATTGTCATCCATTACAATTACAGAAAGTGTATTGATCGGTTATGAATCTTTTGTGCTTAATCCTCTATCCCACATTTTCTTATTCAACAGTTTATTACATTATTATTCTCCTTTACCAATTATTTAACAGTAAATTATCCTCTATAAGGGGAAAAAAAAACCCTTTATATATTTTATTATCTTATCCATTTCATTTCATATTTCATTTCCATTCTTTCTTGTCTAACCATTGATAAAATAAATCCCATATCAAATAATATTGTTTATCTTCTTGTTCCCTAATTTCAAATGTCAATTTACTCATTTCAGCACACTCCAAAATTTTCTTGATAACATCGTCATCCGTGGGTATCTTCTCACCTTTCCAATTTCTAGCAAATACAATTCTAGCTGCCGTTAAAACATTCACAATTAAATATCTCATTTCTCTATTATATATTTCTGGTAAAATCCCCAATAAAAATATATCTGGTTTAAAGTCAATATGTTTCTTTGTCATTTTTTCCAACCACCTGTGGATTTTTGTCCAATATCTTTTAGCTTTTGCACATGTCCACCACATATGGTAATATGAGCCCGGAGACTGATGACACTTCCAACATTTTTCCAATTTGTTCTTGTACATTCTGGCTATTCTCGCCGGGGGTAGATGCCACCTGTAAACATCTTATACAAGTTTTCCTTATATGCTGTTGACATTGTCATTTTATAATTCTGTGACCATAATTTTTCCCATTTCTCTAAGTCAATCCCATGACCCACATTTTTCCCCCATGTAATAATTGTTTCTTTAACTTGTTCTTCTGCCAATTTTACTTCTAATAAATGGCTATACAATTTTTTAATCACATGGTCATCAGAACCTATTAAAATTTTATCTAAGTTTGTCAAGGTGCTATAAAAACCCTCCTTTTTAGAATCTTCATCATATCTAGACTGTATTTGCATATATGAAAACCAATCCATTTCAAGCTCTTGTTCTTCTAATTCTTGCTTCGATTTAAGTTCGATTTAAGAGGGGGGACGGGGCTGGCGTCGCAACGAGACAGCGGGAAGTTTTCGGGGCTCCGGAACTACCGCTGATATCTCCACCGCGGGACGATCCAAATTGGATCTCACTGTCCTGTTGAGACAGTGTTAGAGGAGGGCACATTCTGTTGATCCCAGGGACACCGCAAAGTCCCTGGTTGATCCAGGAGAAGTTCTTTTTTCCGGCGTTGAAGAGGCAGCCATTAAGCTGCTGAAGTTGGGACAGCCCCGAACGGAAGAGAATGAGTGAAAGTGTTACGATCTGGTTAGAGTTTTTTCTAATTTGATTTTACAAATACCCTGAAGAGCAAATGCAACTAGGATTTAATATAGAAGTAATTTAGCGGCGGAATTGAGCCTGAATTTAAGTTAATTTTCCTAAAATATAAACTATTCCTATGTGTGGATATCTGTGGAAAGTTTTACTTTAAACTTGATGGGACTGGACTGGACTGGACTGGAAAGGAGGCTTACTTTTTTATCTGCTTAAATATTGAATTTTTGATGTTGACTGAGATTACTAATTTTGGAATTAGATTTGTCATTTTTGTTTTTGGCAGACCTTTATTTTTTTAATATTCTTTTTGCTATATTGCTAATTGAAAGAAGAAGTGAAAGTGGAAGAAATAAGAGACTGCCATCTAGTGGATTGAAATGTATCTTCTAACAGCGGCTCTGGAAAAGAGAGCTGTTAGACTAAGTGTGCACAAGAAAGGAATTTTGAATGTTACACAGTTGTGGACTTTTATATAAAATGGAAATTCTTTCTCTCTCTAGTTCCACTCTTCCACTTCACTAATAATTTTATTTTTTAAAACATTTTAAAATATTGGAACAGATATATATATATATATATTTCTTCTCCCTTTTTTTTATTCCTTTATTCCTTCATAATAAATGTTTACTTAATTGGATTAAGGCACATAAGAGCCTGAAGAAATTCCTTTTTTTTCTTTTTTTCTTTTTTTTAATTTACTGATTGGAGATTGTTATTTGAATGGGTTTTTGGCTATTTTACACAATTGGATTAAGACATACAAGAGTCTGAAGAAATTTTCCCATTTTCTCCTTTGGTCTCTTTTCTCTTTTTTTTTTCTTTCTCACTTGTTGATTGGAGATTTTTACTTGAATTTGTTTTTGGCTATCTCAGATGATTGGATTAGGGCACACAAGAGCCTGAAGAGTGTTGGGATTTTTTTTTTAGGTTTTTTTTTCTTCTTCTTGCTTTGCTGCACTTTCCTTTTTTCTCTTTTTTGGTTTTTTTCTGTTTTCTCTTTTTCTTTTTAACCTTTTGTAATCTCCTGCCATCTACAAAACGGGTTAGGGTTGAGAAGAACCTGAAGATATATTACGCTACCATGTCGAATTGGATTACTTATAGAAATGAGCAAAAAAGCAGCAGTTATTCGTTCTGCCGGATCGACCCCTTCTTCATCACCAGCGGGAGGACAATGATCAATACAGACAATGATTCAGCAGGAAAAAGAGAAAGAACGTGAGAAAGAAAAAGATGCGACAATGCAGATGATTTTGCAAGGAATACAAGACATAAAATCTAAAATAGAGAAAACAGATGAAAAAGTGGAGAATATACAACAGATGATGAAGAAATATGAAGACAGACTTGAAAAAATTGAAGAAAAAGAGGAACAAAGAGATAAAAAAATCAGAGATATGGATTATAGATTAGAAGAAGTTGAACATGATAGAAGCGGTTTAGGATGGGAGATGGATAAATCAGAATTTTACTTAAGATTTCAAAATGTGGAGGAAGAAAAAGGAGAAAATTTGGCGGAAAAAATGATAGAAATTCTTGCAGGAGCTCTAGAAATTTCTAAAGAAAAAATGTTTGATGGCGTTGATGAAATATACCGAGTATATACTAGATATGCAATGAGAAATAAACTACCAAGAGAAGTCCACATAAGATTTACCCAAAAATCAATCAAAACACAAATATTGCAGATAGCAAAGAGAAGGCGTTACAATACAAGAGCAAGGAAATTACGGTGCTGAAGCAAATACCGAGAAGAATAAGAGAGCTGAGAAGAGTATCAATTTTTGACAAAAATACTGCTCCAGAAAGGAGTGAACTACAGATGGCTGATACCAGAAGGATTGGTGTTTACATGGCAAACACAAAGATTCAAAATAGATTCAATTGACAAAGCTAAAGCATTTCTTGCGGAATATATAAGAGAAAAAGATGTGCCAAGAAGGGAAGAGTCACTGCTCCAACTAGAAGAGGAGGATCTCCTGATGATGGGAAAGGAGGAGAGCACATTAGAAGGCGCAGGAGGAGATGCCATAGAATACAAAGAACAACGTGAATTGAGACCTAATAGATCAACAAAACCGGACTCTGGCTTCTATCAGTCCCGCTACCAGCGGCCCTTTCAGTCCCGTGGCCAACAGCAGGACTCCCAGGTCAGGCAGGGAAACAGGTTTTCCCCCAAAACATTTCTTTCGGGGTGGCAGGGGTAGATCTTTCCGTAGGGACAAGTGATTCGGTTTCCTCCGCCCCTATTGGTGGACACCTCACCCTTTTTGCCAATCAATGATGGGTTTCCACTACAGATTCGTGGGTCTTCCAAACTGTCCAATCTGGACTTTCTCTGGAATTTTGTTCTCTCCCCACCTCGGTCTTCCTCTCTTGTCCCATTTCTAGGGACAAGCTTAAATGGACTTTGGTTTCCAAGGCCATTGAACCTCTGATTGCTATCAAGGCAGTTCAATGCATGCCCCCCGACCAATGGGGTCACAGGTTCTATTCCCGTCTCTTCATAGTGAGGAGTCCTCGGGGGGTGGGGTGGGGGTGGAGGGCCATTTTGGACCTGAAAGCCTTGAACCGGTACATAATATACCGCCGGTTCAAGATGCATACCCTCCACTCTATCCTCAATACTCTCAGACCAGGGGATTTCCTTTCCTCTACTGATTTGACAGAGGCTTACCTCCACGTCCCTATCCATCCCGCCTACCGTAAGTACCTTCGTTTTCACTACCGCGGGGGTCATTACCAGTACGCAGCCCTCCCCTTTGGCCTTTCCTCTGCCTCCCGAGTTTTTACCAAGATTATGGCGGCCCTTGTTGCCCATATCCGTTCCCTACCTCTTCGAATTCAATTTTATTTAGATGATATTCTTATCCAATCAGCATCCCGTCAGGCTGCCCATCAGGATTTGGCCACTACCATCCAGGTACTTCAACGCCATGGTTTTCCATTAATTGGGCTAAAAGCCATTTAACTCTGTCTCCCACTCTCTAACACTTGGGGGCAGTTATTGATACCATGGCATCCATGGTATCTCTCTCTCGGGACCGCCAATCCAGCCTGCACTCCCTTGCTCAACAATGCATCACGGATCGTGCCTCCTCGATCCTATGACTATCCTGTCTCCTGGGCAAAATGGTTTCAACCTTCAGCATTGTCCCTTGGTCTCGCCTCCACAGCAGGGAGTTGCAATGGTTCCTCCTTCCTCATCAGAGGGCTCGCTCCAGTATGGCGCTTTACAGGGTGTCCCTTCCTCCCCTGCTGGTCAACTCACTTCGGTGGTGGACGTCATCGGCGATCGTCAAGTCCAGCCCCTTCCGGGAACCAGTGCGGTTGATTGTCACCACCGATGTCAGCCTCCTAGGCTGGGGGGCCCACCTGGACCATCATTGGCTCAAGGTCCGTGGTCACCCTCAGAACAACACCTCAGTATCAACCTCCTGGAGTTACGGGCCATCCACCTGGGCCTTCTCCATTTTTGTGAGAGGGTGGAGAATTGTGATGTTCTTGTCCTCATGGACAACATGATGGCTAAGGCCCATATTAACAGGATGGGACACATTCGAGGGCTCTCATGGATGAGGCCTTCCTCCTCGGTTTCTGGGCCGAGACTCATCTACGCTCCATCCACGCAGACTACATTTCGGGGGTGGCCAACTCTCAGGCGGACGCTCTCAGCCGACACCAGTTGGATCACGCCAAATGGAGCCTTCCTGCAGACCTGTTTCAAGAGATCACGGAGCGGTTTGGCCTACTCTTGGTAGACCTTTTCGCCTCGTCCGCCAACCATCAAGTGCCGAGGTATTTCTCACAGTACCGGGATCCCAGGGCGGAAGCCATGGATGCCCTCCACTCTTCTTGGCCTTCGGGCCTTCTATACGCTTTTCCACCTTTTCCATTAATCTCCAGGGTCCTCAGGAAGGTAATGGAGGAGTGGGCGGAGATCATTCTCCTAGCCCCGCACTGGCCTTGGAGACACTGGTTCGCAGACTTGGTGTCCCTATCTGTCTCGCGTCCTTGGAGCATCCCCGACGATCGGATTGTCCTCACCCAGGGGGCTCTTCAACACCCGGATCGGACGTGGTACCACTTAACCATTTGGAGATTGAGCGGGGCTTGTTGATGAGAGCCAACGTTTCCACCTCGGTCATTTCAACCATCCAAGCGTCTTGTCGGGAGTCCACTAATCGCATTTACAACGTGACATGGGTTTTCGTTTCCTGGTGTCGACGGTCGAACGTTCAACCGCTCTCGGCCTCAATCGTGGACATATTACGTTTTCTTCAGGAAGGGCTTGACATGGCGTTAGCCCCCAATACCCTCCGCCGCCAAATCGCCTCCATCTCCTCAGTATTGACCTGCGGCTCCTCCACAGTTTCTCGGCACCCCATCATCCGTCACTTCTTGCGTGGCACCTCTAACCTGCGTCCTCCCACCGTCCACCATTTTCCCACATGGGACCTCAACAAAGTTCTGTCCACACTGACGGTATCTCCATTTGAGCCCCTTTGTCTCGTGTCTCTCCATGTCCTTTCGTTCAAGACTGCCTTCTTAGTCACCATCACGTCGGCTTGACACATCTCGGAGCTCGCCGCTCTATCCATGTGTCGTGACCTCTGTGTCTTCCACAGAGACAGAGTCGTTCTCCATTTGGACTCCTCCTTCGTACCAAAGGTTAACTCTCTATTCCACCGGGCACAGGAGTTGGTTCTCCCCAACTTCTGCCCCTCCCTGTCTCACCGCCTGGAATGCTCCTGGCACGCTCTGGATGTCCGACGAGCACTTAAAATCTACATCGCTCGCACGGCTCCCTTCCGAAAAACTGAAGCCTTTTTTGTCTCGTACCAACCAGCGTCCATCGAGGTCAAAACTACGGCCCCTATGCTGGGACGGTGGATTCGGGCCACTATTTCCACCGCTTATCAACATCAATCTTTGCCGGTCCCGCAGAACATTATGGCTCACTCAGCGAGAAGCGCGGCCACCTCTGCTGCCTGGGTTACCCAGGCCTCGGAGGAAATTTGCCACGCGGCAACCTAGACTAGCCTCACTCCATTTATCCAACACTACAGAGTCGACTCCTTTGCCTCAGCGGATGCGGCATTCGGACGTTGGATACTCCAGGCTGTTCATGCAGTTTAGACCTCCAGGGCCTTGATTTCTTCCCTCCTGGTGGACATGCAGCTGTGGTATGTCCCATGTCTGACTGCCGTTTCCTTCCGATGAGAATGGACATTGGTCTTACCTGATATGTCCGTTCTTTATGAAGAGGAAATGGCAGTCAGCCCCACCCTCTTTGGAAGGCCCTGTCTCTTGGTGGGGTGGGTGGATCTTTAATTCTCTCTCATTTCAGGAAGACACTTCAGTCTGCATCAGCGCCCTCGATGAAACACTGGGAATCACCAGTAGAAGGCGGAGCTATGCAAATCTGCAGACTCGGTCCTATGCTGCACAGAAGAATCCTTACCCGTGTCTGACTGCCATTTCCTCCTCATAGAGAACATGTATCAGGTAAGACCAACGTCCATTCTCCATTTATCATACCCTTAGCTTTTTGTTTAGAGTATATAGCTTCAATTGCTTGAAGAAATTTCTTACCAAAGCCCATTTTCTCCATTTGTAACATCATAAATTGCCAATTCACATTGTCAAAGGCTTTTTGTGCATCTAAAAATATTAAAGGTATCTGCTTTTCAGGATAAGCTTCATAATATTCTAAACTATCCATAATTATTCTTATATTGTCTCTAATTTATCTTTTTGGCAGGAATCCATTTTGGTCAGAATGTATAAAATCATTCAAATATCTCTCGAGTCTTTCTGCCAATATCGTAGCAAAGATTTTATAGTCCGCATTTAGCAGGGATATAGGTCTGTAATTTTTGATTAGTTGTGGGTCTGTCTCTTCTTTGTGTATCAGTGTAATACAAGCCTCAGTCCATGTTTTGGGTATTTCTTTTTTAATTATTACTTCATTCATAATCTCCAGCATTGGGATCGATAAAGATTCTTGTAACGTCCTGTAATATTCAGCTGGCAGTCCATCTGGTCCTGGAGCCTTTCCATTCTTCTGTTTCTTAATTGCCTCAGTTAATTCCATCATCGTTATATTTCCATCCAACAGCTCCACAATGTCTTTGGGAATTTGTGGTAGTTTTGCTTTTTGTAGATACTTTGCCACTTTAACTCCTCTATTATAACTTTCTTGTACAATTGTTTGTAATATTCCTGTATTATTTCCCCCATCTCTTTATTTCCAAATCTGCTCTGTCCTTGATGATCAATTAGTTGTATTATTTTTCATGATTCTCTTTCTTTTTTCAGTTTATATGCTAACCATTTGCGTGGTTTATTTGCATTTTCAAAGTAGTTCTGTTTGGCAGCTCTTATTTTTTGAGCTAATTTTTCCTTCTCCAGTAGATCCATTTTGTGCTTTATAATATCCATTTTAATTTTTACATCTTTCTTATATGGATCTTTCTGGAATTCCTTTTCAAGTCTTTTATAATCATCTGTCAATATTTTAAGGGTTTGTCTTTTCTTCGCATTTCTTTTCCTTGTATAATCAATAATTAAACTTCTGGCAAAGGCCTTCATTGTATCCCAACGGTTTTGTGTCAATGCTTCTCTCCTGTTTTCCTTCAAGAAAAAATCCAGTTCTCGGTTGATTTTCTGTATGAAGTCTTTCTCTTTTAATATTGGGTTATTTAATGTCCATCTAGATCTGACTTTTTGCCCTTTCCAAATAGCAATCACCGGGTTATGGTCTGCCCATAGATTAGTGTCTATTTTCACTTGTTCAATGTTTAAAGTCAGTTCCATTGTTGTCCATATCATATCTAATCTGGACCATGATAAATGTCTATCAGAGTAGAAAGTGTATTGTCTATTTTTTCCATTTCTCTCCCTCCATATGTCTTTCAGGTTTATTTCCTCTACCATTTTAAAAAAAGTTCTCGGCAATACCTTTCTACTATGTTTTGTTGTTTTGTGTGTTTTATAGTCCAATTTTTCATCCACAATTCCATTAAAATCTCCCATCATACAGACATTTTCTTACTCCATTTCAATTACCTTATTATGTAATTTTCTATAAAAGTCAGTTTGATTATTATTATTATTATTATCTTGCTACCAAGAGTAATTTTGTATTGTTATCAGTTATTTCAATCATCAAAATTCTACCTTCTGGGTCAGCATATTTCTGCTCTGCCATTAATACGTTTCTAATATACAAAGCAACTTCTCTTTTTTTACTTTGTGACAATGATAAAGTTTTTCCAAGTTTTGGTTGAATCAATAGTTATTCATGTTGTTTTTTAATATGCACTTCCTGTAAGCAGATTATATTAAATTTTATTTTTTCTAATTTGTGAAATACTATTCTTTTAATGGCCGAATTGAGTCCATTTATATTTATTGAAATTAATTTCCTTTCTTCCATATTGATACTTTATAATTAGGTTTTGTTGCTTTAGTCGATCTAGCTTCCCATTGTTCCTTATATTCCATAATTCCGCCCACCGCTCCTTCTGTTGCTTCCAGCATTAACAAATCCTCTTCGGCGGGTTTTATTGGGGCTGCTGTTGCTTGAATTTCAACTTCCATATCTATTTCTTTCTCTTTGAGAACTTCCTCATAAAAAGCTCTTGCCTTGTCGATTGTATTCAGTCTGTATCTTTGGAATTGCCATGTTAGGCCTACTTCTGGAAAAAGCCATCTGTAGTTAATCCGTTTTTGCAGCAATACTTTGGTCAGAAATTGATATTTTCTTCTTAGCTCTCTCACTTTCCTTGGAATTTGTCTCAAAACTGTCACTTCTTTCTCTTTGTATTTCAAAGCCTTGTCACGAACAGCCTGAAGGATTTGTGTCTTGGTTGATTTCTTAGTAAATCTTATGTGTACTTCTCTTGGAAGCTTATTACGCATTGCATATCCAGTATAACTCGTTAAATTTCATCAATTCCTTCCATCATCTTTTCTTTAGGTATTCCTAAGGCCTCAGCTAATATCGTATTCATGATCTCAGCTAAGTCCTCCCCTTTTTCTTCTTCAACGTTTTGGAATCTTAAGAAAAATTCTGCTTTTTTCATTTCCCATCCAATTAAACCAGATGTTCCTTGCTCTACCTCTCCCAATCTATTCTCAATTTCCTTTATTTTTTCTTCTTTTTGGCCTTCTTTTTCCTCCAACTTAACCAATCTGTCTTCATATTTCGTCATTGTTTGTTGTATGTTAACCACCTTTTTGTTTGCAATAGTTGCTGTTGTTGTTATTCCATTCTTTTTTGTTGCTGTTCCATTCTTTGAAGCATTTGTAAAATCGTTTGTGTCACTGATTCTTTCTCTTTCTCCTGTTGTAACATTGTCTGGATGGAACGTTGGCCTCCAGATGGTGATGAGGATGGTGTAGTCACTGCAGCTCCCACAGTCGCTACTTTTTTACTCATTTTGTTCAATAGTTAGCCAGGTTCACTTCAAACGATCCAACTGAGGAATGGGAAGGAGAGGGAAGGGGAAAAGACGTAAAAAAAAAAGGGAGAGGGGAAAGGAAAAAAAAAAAGGAAAAAGAGATAGTTCCTCAAATTCTTCAGGTTCTTCTGGAACCCTAATCCAAGGGGAGAAAAAACACAAAGAAAAGAGAAAAATGGAAAAAGCCAAAAATTTAAAATCCTCTTCCAAATGAAATGCCAATATAAAAATTTAAAAATATCAATAGACCTTCAGGCTCTTGAGTGCCTTAATCCAATATAAATAGATGGAAATCCCAACTTCAAAATAGAAAAAGGTAAAAAGAGAGCAGCAGGGATAAGGAAATTAAAATAAATAAATAAATAAAAAGAAAAAAGAAAGCAAAGAGGGAATTTAGTAGTCCCTGAAATCCTTTTCTATCCAGAGAGCCTACAGGGAGTGATTTTCTCTTTTGCCTTTTTCCAAGCCACACATCTCACTAGGAATAAAATAATTACTCAAGAAAAAAACAAGATCAAAGCCTTCCAGTATGTTCCCAGGCTTTGTCAATTTAAATAAATAGCACCTATGTAAACAACATTCAGTAGCTCTTCAATCGCTATTTTGGCTACAATATTTCTTCTTCTACTTAGATGAACATGGAAACAAAATTTCTCTTCCAGTGAGTGGCAGCACTGCACTCTCCCCTAGCTCCCCTATTCTTTGAAGGAAAAAAAAGGAAAGAAAAAGAAAAAAAGAAAGGAAAATTTTCCTTTTAAAAAGTCCAAAAAAAGAGAAAAAAGGCACCAGTCCAGATGTTCCGACTCAGCAATCCAAACAATCTATAACCAGCAGATTTCAAAATTTCAAATATGTCCCAATACTATTTTTCAGTCCAGTCCGGCTATCCAAAAAGGAAATGTATCGATTAAACAATTTCAAGTCTTTTAAAATGCATATTGGGTAAAATAAAATTAGTCCAAAATAAATTCGCCGCTCCTCTTCATTCACTCTCCATCACCATCTCAATTTATCAGTAAGGGTGTTCTTAATATTATTTTAAATAAAGTTTCTCATCGATCTGTTCACTGTCATTCCGCTCTGCCTTCCTGGAGCCTCCACAGCCTCCACAGCCTATGGCTGCTGCTCTGTCGCTGGAAAAAGGGCTTTCCTGGCTTGACCAGGGATTTAGCAATGTCCCTGGGATCCTCAGGCCGTGCCCTCCACAACCACAGTCAAAACGAGGCTGTGGGGTTCGATTTGGACTGTCCAGCAGTGGAGTTTTCGGCGGGGTTTCAGGAGCTTCCAAAAACCCCGCGCGTCTCGCCGCGATGCCAACTTCCGGTCTCAGTGATATGTTGATTTAAGGGAATGGCATTAGTAGTAGAAGTGGTATGTAAGAAACAAACTGGAATAAATATATAGATTACTGTAAAAGGGAGTACTTAATTGAAATTAAGACATAAAATTGAAATGAAAGTAAAGAAATGTGTGCTAAAGATTGAAAAAACAAAGGATATTGAAGTAAGAAATGAAATTGAAATGTTAAATAAATGATGTAAGAAACTGTTGTAAGTAGACCAGCAGATATAGAAATGGTCTATATGTTAAAATATTAGGAAGTAATTGAAATATTAGGAAAAGAGAAAAATAACTATTGAAATGGAAATAAGAGGTGGAAAGTTAATTAAGTTGAAAGATTTTAAGGTAAAAATGAAAAGTTGAAACATAATGTTAAGAATTTTAAAATGTTTTGAGGAATATATGCAAAGAGGAGGGGAATTTTGAGAAATGCATTCAATAAATGGAGGAAAAATCAGGGATGCCTGGACACCATTGTGAAAAATATGGAATTGAAAATGAATACAGCAATAGGGAGAGATAGAAAAAGGAGTAGAGAGATTGAAGGAAGGGAGAAGGAGAGAGAGGAACAGAAGAAAGGGAAGAGGAGAGGAAGAAAGGAAAGGGGAATAAGAGTAGGAGGGAAGGTTAGATAGGGGGGAGGAAAGGAGGAGGGGGAGAAAGGAAGGGGAAGTAGGGAAGGAATAGGAGAGGACGGAAGAAGAAGGTAGGAAGAACAAAAGGGAGGGAGAGGAAGAGAAAGAGAAGAAAGATTGCTGTAAAACAAAAAAGATGAAATGGAAGAAAGGCATCCCCGAACACATTTAAATATATTAAGATAAAGATTGAATTAATAAAAAATAAAATTAAGGAGAATGTATATGATTAAGAATAGAAAAAATAGAATTCGAGGGTAAAAGAAGATACTGTTTAGAAAAATCAGAATAGAAAAATTAAGATTTGATTAACAAATATGGAAAATAATACTTTGGCAGAAACTGTAACTAAGTAAAATATATTTGGATATGTTGAATTATATATGATACGATATGATATGGTCAATACTCTTTCAAAAAATATGTGGGTGTGTATTGGGGAAAAGCAATAAAACTTGTCAAAAAAAAAAAAAAGATCTAGACCAGGGATGAAATGTAAAAATGTTTGCTACCAGTTCTGTGGGCATGGCTTGGTGGTCATGTGACTGGGTGGGTATGGCCAACTTGACGTCACTCACTGTTAGAGCCAGGAGCTGCATATTTTGAAGCTCATTCTGCCCTTCTGAAGCCCCCAACGCTTTGAGTTTCCCTCCACCACCCAAGTGAACATCGGAGCCTTCTCTTGCAGAAGCAGAATCCAGCACAGAAATGGAAAAACGAGGGGGGGGAATGGGAAGGAGAAGGTGTAATTAGCAGAATCCAGCACAGAAATGGAAAAACGAGGGGGGGAATGGGAAGGAGAAGGTGTAATTAGCAGAATCCAGCACAGAAATGGAAAAATGAGGGGGGGATGGGAAGGAGAAGGTGTAATTAGCAGAATCCAGCACAGAAATGGAAAAACGACGGGGGGAATGGGGAGGAGAAGGTGTAAGAAGAAGTTTCCTTAGATCACTGACACTCCCAACAATGAGTTTGGCAGTGATGTAAGGAAATGTCTTCCAGCTCTTCAAGATTGACTTTCTAAGCTGAAAGCAAAAGTAGTGGGGGGAGGGCAAAAGGGGCGTGTGTGTTTGTGTATGTCCCTCCCTCCGCAAGGACTTGGAGGCAGACGCTGCCCCTCTGAGGAAAAGAGGAGACGGCGAAGCCCTGGCTGTCACCTGGGAGAGGAGGAGGGCACGCTGGGAAGGGAGTACGTCGCTAGCTCCCTTCCCCACAGCCCTGCGAAGCTTGCCTGCCTTCCATGTGGCCCAGTTTGGGGGCGTGGCCAGCCACCAATTGCTACTGGTACGGCGAACTAGCCTCCGCTACCTATTCACCCGAGCCGGTCCCAACCGGGAGCATTTCACCCCTGATCTAGACCAAATTAAATGCATGCAAATTAAATGCATGCATTTAATTTCAACGAATCCATAATTAGCAGTGAGCATGCTGCAAAACAAAATGCTCATTTCAATGCTACCTTTATGTTCAAGATTCTATTATTACATTTCCAATAGAAATATGCTTCTCTAATCTTACTGGAATCATAACTGGGATGCAAATTTTTAAATTAGATCTGACTATATTTTCTATACACTTGAAGAAACAAAGATTGCTACTAGATTTTGGTTGGATATAATTACTGTAATTAATGTAATTACTTTTTTGATCAGGCAAAGTATCTTTATTTCTAGGATCTTGTCTGTGATATTTATGGATACCAGTATATGTGCAGATACATCTCTTGTTATCTGTCAGTTGATTTTAATAATATATGGTAAATAAGCATCCATGCAAAAGAAGTGCCTGTCATCAACACTATAATGAGTTTGCTTTACTTAGAAAAAGAGAGAATGGGATGGGTTAGAGAATACTCTGATGATAAATACATGTAACCTGCTTTCAAAATTTTACTCCAATCTAAAAAATGAACTTTTGATTTTTATCTGCAATTATGCATAGCAGTTTCTGTCTCTTGAAGCAGCTGCTGTAATATAGGGAAAAAACAATATTCATCTGTCCCCCATTTGCTTAGCAAATGTTCTCCATTGAGTCCACCTGTTTGTATGTGAAATTACCTAACCCATTGTCTTGTCTTTTGACCTGCCCTTCAGAACATTTTTGTAAAAAAGTTGTCTCCATTTAAAAATTAACTGCAGGTAGTCCTCAACATACGACCACAATTGAGCCCAAAAGTTCTGTTGCTAAGCAAGACTGTTGTTAAGTGAGTTTTGCCCCATTTTATGACTTTTCTTACCACAGTTGTTAAGTCAATCACAGCAGTTGTTAAATTAGTAACATGATTGTTAAGTGAATCTGGCTTCCCAATTGACATAGCTTGTCAGAAGTTCACAATGATCCTGGAACACTGCAACTGTCATAAATATGAGTCAATTGCCAAATGTGCAAATTTTGATCATGTGAGCATGGGGATACTTGTAAGTGTGAAAAATGGGAGAACTGGAAGCATCGTGGCGATACTGGTTGGGAAACAACGAAGCTTCAACGAAGCTTCAACGAGCTTCACGAAAACCCAGCCAGACAAACCACTGTCAGGGGATCTTTGGACCGGAACCATCTTGGAGGGACGGGGGAGAAAGACAGGTGCCTTGGAAGACCAAGAGGAACAGGCAAGTTCCTTGAAAGGTCGGAGGCAGCTCTTTGATCCGGCGGTGGTGGCGGTGGCCATTGAAATGGCCACTACAAGCTGGGGCAACCAGACTAAGATTTGAGCAGGAGTGGTGATTGAACGGAGTATTGTTACCGGTGTCAGCCCACGTTGTCAGGGCTGTCATTCCAGTGGGAACGGAGGGAGACAGAGTGTGCAGCCCACATTCCTGCCCAGATATCTTGCCTTGCCATCACTTGCTGCCTCCTGCATACAGACGGTGGAATCCTCTTCCTTCAGCTGTTCAGAGGGCCTCCAGCTGAGGGTGGATAGGACTGCACTTGCATGGATGAGGTGCTGGCTGCGTTAGCCAGCATTAATGGAGGCTTACCAGACCTATCCCGATTGGAACGGCCCCAACAAACCAGGACTAATTGTATTGAATTACTGGCTGGAGGAAGGCAGCTGGAGCCCTTCAATCAGCACAGAGCTTTGGGGTGGAATCTGGGGGAGGAGTAGCGCTAGGTTTAAAATGGGAAGGGAAAGCACGATAAGGTTAGAGCTGACAATATTTCACTGTAATTGCACTGGGTGATTGTCAGAGCGTGCCGAATCTAGGAAGATAAAGCTTTAGAACAACATCCACCCTGTTGTCTGCAATTTATTTTCTTATCCTGATTCGGAACCTGACAACTGGGTGAGTGATTGGCCAACTCGCAGGTAAGAAGAAAAAAAATTTAAAGCTAAAAAGAGGTCCCAAACCGAAATAAGCGGCTAATTGGCACTTGGGAATTCAAAGTGAAGGAAAAAACAAAGAATCAAAGCCCTAAAAGGAAAACTTACCACCTGGATTTAGAACTGGACTTGGAAGAAATTAAAAAATAATATAAGAAAAAGAAAACTGAGGGAAAGCATTCTTTAAGAACAAAAGGAATTAATTGAAGAAGAGGAAGTACTATCTTTGTGGATTTACAATTTATATTTTGTTGCCTGGGGATTTGTGAATCAGAGAGAGACATCTGCTGGTGGGAAAGAAGTATTGGAATAAGTATACTCAGACCATCACGGAAAACTTTTTAAGAAGTATTTATTTAAATAACGAGCATGATTTCAAAAAGAAGTGAGGATTCGACCGGAAGAGACAGTCGGGGAATTAGTGGGCTCCGATGAGCTCTGCGAAAACCCGGACTGACGAACCGCTGCTGAGAGGTCTTCGGAACGGAACCATCCTGTGGGGATGGTGAAGAAGGAGAGGCACCTTGGAATACCAAGAGGAACAGGCAAGTTCCTCAAAGGTCAGAGGAATCTCTCTCCAATTCGGCAGCGGGGGCGGTAGCCATTGTGGCTGTCAAGAAGCTGGGGCAACCGGACTAAGTATTGAGCAGGAGCAGTGATTGCAACGGAGTTTTTGAAGCCGGGTGAGTGACAGCCAACCTACAGGCGGAACAACAACAAGAAATTATTTTTAAAACTGAAACCCCCAGCATAAAAATAGCGGCTAACGGGCACAGAGAAAGAAAAGAGGAAGTAAGCAGAATTTAAAGGGACAAAAACCCAATGAGAAAATTGACTTTTGAACAAAATTATCTGGAAAATGTTAAAAATTAGAAGAAGTAACCCCAAAATTGGCTAAAGGATTGGAAATAGATCTTTTCTTTTTGAATGCTAAGAAAAATAAAAGACAATTGGATATTAAGCCCTGCAACAGAAGGGCTGTATACCTAAAGATAAATAAAAGAGGGAGAAAGTATTGTTTAATTTGGACTGGACTATAAAATTGACTTGGGATTTTCAAAGTTAAAAAGAAGAAAAAAGAAGCTAGATTGTTAACGTGGATTTATACAAAATGAACACTTTGTTAAACAATTAAGAGAATTGTGGATTGTAGAGAGATCTTCAGGAGAAAAAAGATCATTGCAATTTGAAATCTTTGGAAAATTTTGAACTACATCAGTGATAATAGTCATGAGAACTTTTGGGGAGGATTGCTTTGTAAGTGGCTTGACTTTGAAAAAAAAAGGAAAACAACGAAACTTTTAAAACTGGAACAATAATAACACAAGAATAGAATAGAATAACAGAGTTGGAAGAGACCTTGGAGGTCTTCTAGTCCAACCCCCTGCCCAGGCAGGAAACCCTACACCACTTCAGACAAATGGTTATCCAACATCTTCTTAAAAATTTCCAGTGTTGGGGCATTCACAACTTCTGCAGGCAAGTTGTTCCACTTATTAATTGTTCTAACTGTCAGGAAATTTCTCCTTAGTTCTAAATTGCTTCTCTCCTTGATTAGTTTCCACCCATTGCTTCTTGTTCTACCCTCAGGTGCTTTGAAGAATAGTTTGACTCCCTCTTATTTGTGGCAACTCCTGAGATATTGGAACACTGCTATCATGTCTCCCCTAGTCCTTCTCTTCATCAAACTAGACATACCCAGTTCCTGCAACTGTTCTTCATATGTTTTAGCCTCCAGTCCCCTAATCATCTTTGTTGCTCTTCTCTGCACTCTTTCTAGAGTCTCAACATCTTTTTTACATCGTGGTGACCAAAACAATGCAATATTCCAAGTGTGGCCTTACCAAGGCATTATAAAGTGGTATTAACATTTCATGTGATCTTGATTCTATCCCTCTGTTTATGCAGCCCAGAACTGTGTTGGCTTTTTTGCTGCTGCACACTACTGGCTCATATCTAAATGGTTGTCCACTAGGACTCCAAGATCCCTCTCACAGTTATTACTATTGAGCAAGGTACCACATATACAGTACCTGTGCCTTTTGTTTTTCTTCCCTAAATGTAGAACCTTGCTTTTTTCACTGTTGAAATACTTATTGTTGTTGAAATACAAAAGAACAAAATGGCGCAGGAAATTAGAGAAATGATGGAAATGATGTACCCATCATGGAAAGCAGAAATTAGAGGAATAATTACAATGTTACATGGAGAATCGAAACTTGAGGATTCAAAAATTGAGATAGAGCATGCTCAAGCTAACAAGGAAACAAAGATGGAGAAGCAAGACACAGAGACTGAAAATAAAGAAGACAAAGACAATGAGATTAATTTTGGAAAAATAATTGAATATGTAAATAGTAATAATAAAAAGGAGGTTTTTAGAGATTACATTGGGATTAACAATGGAAAAAACAGGAAGGGCGGAAAGAGACAAAGAAGGAAAGAAGGGTGGCATAGAAAGAACACAAAAAATTTAAATGATTACACTAGGATTAAAAAAAGAAAAGAAAAAAAAAGAGGAGAAGGATGGAAAACAACAGGAAATGCAGGGCAAAATAGAAGAGTCCAGATCTGTGAAACACAGAATGATTACACTGGGATAAACACGGATAAATAGTGGGGAGATAAGAAAAGGAGAAAAGAGATGGGAAACAATGGGAAATTTAGGGCAAAAGAGAAGAGTTCAAGATTTTAAAACACAAAAGAAAAAAAGAAAGAAAAAGGCAAAAATAAAAATGGGAAGGGAGAAAAAGAAATGAAAGAGAAAGATGTTATATATATTTAGAATTGAAATATGAATAGTAGTAAGAAATAAATGGGAAATCATATGATTGTAAAAGAAATGAATAATAATTGGAATATTTGTTTTTGTATTTTTGAAATCTAGATAATGACAAGTTTTCCTTTTTTTCCTATTTTTAAGAAATATGAATAAGTACAAACTGTAACAATTGAAATACCTTTAATGGTATTTGGTGGTGAAAGTAAAAAAGGATTAAGTTGTAGCTTGGATAACAGCTAGAACATTTTTAAATTTAATTAGGGAAATTGTAACGATTGAAATATTTTTTTTTATTGAAAAAGTTTTACAATTATATTTTCTCCCCATTTCCCCCTCCCAACCCTCCCTGACCTCCCTAACCCTCCCTAGCCCCCCCTAACCCACCCCTCCCCCCCCAGACTTCCACAAAATATAATCCAAATCAAAATCCCCTTTTTATAAAACTTGAACCCCTCCACCCCCTGTATATTTTTCACATCTTCACAAAATTCAATTATTCTATCTCTATATAATACTTTCAGTTAAAAGCTATCTGATATTTCCTAGTTTGATATTTGTTCTGCACATAATCTATCCACTTTTTCCACTCCCATACATAAGTCTCTTGTGAACGATCTTTTAAGTATGCTGAAATCTTCGCCATCTCTGCAAAGCTGGCCATCTTCAAAGTCCATTCATCAATAGTAGGCATAGCTTCATTTTTCCAATATTGACCTATCAGTAATCTCGCTGCTGTTATCATATACAATATCAACTTTGTTTCACCCAATGTAAAACCCTTAACTATACCCAATAAAAACAATTGTGGAGAAAACTGAATTTTTTTCTTCAAAACATTCTGCATAACCCACCAAATTTTTATCCAAAAAGCCTTCACTTTCTTACAAGTCCACCGCTATGGCTGGATCTTGGTCATATTATGTGGAATACAAATATAATGTCACTCGGGGGGGGGGGTTATATAAAGAAGTTCTTTATACAGATGCGGGCAGATGGCAACTGAAGACATTAGAGACACTGTTGGACGAAGGGATTAACCTAACTTGGTTACAGTATAATCAACTTCAATTAGACGGAAAGAGGACCAAAAAACTGGTATTATGCTGCATGAGGAAGAATTGGTTAGACATATAAAAGAGAAAGGTCCAATGCATATTAAAAGGCTTTATAATGTTTTGTTAGAAAGGGATTCAGAAACTGAACTGGTTAAAGATTGTATGATTAAGTGGGCACAAAATTTTGCAGAACCAGTGATGTTGGAAACATGGGAAAAAATTTGGGTTCAGAACGTTAAATTCACACAGTCGCAGAACTTGAGGGAAAATTTCTATAAAATGTTTTATAGATGGCATTTAGATCCTAAGAAATTGTCGTGTATGTACCCTAATGTTCAGTCAAAATGTTGGAGATGTGATTGTTTAGATGCTACATATTATCATGTTTGGTGGACTTGTAAGAAAGTTAAGGCTTTTTGGATAAAAATTTGGTGGGTTATGCAGAATGTTTTGAAGAAAAAAATTCAATTTTCTCCACAATTGTTTTTATTGGGTATAGTTAAGGGTTTTACATTGGGTGAAACTAAGTTGATATTGTATATGATAACAGCAGCGAGATTATTGATAGGTAAATACTGGAAAAATGAAGCTTTGCCCACTATCGAGGAATGGACTTTGAAGATGGCCCGTTTCACAGAGATGGCGAAGATTTCAGCATACCTAAAAGATCGTTCACAAGAGACTTATGAATGGGAATGGAAAAAGTGGATAGACTATGTGCAGAACAAATATCAAACTAGGAAGTATCATATAGCTTTTCATTGATAGTATTATATTAAGATAGAAATACTTGAATTTTGTGAAGATGAAAAATTATATGGGATGGAGGGGTTCAAGTTTTATATAAAGGGGGTGTTTGACGGGAGCATATTCTGTGGAAGTCCGGGGGGGAGGGGAGGGTTAGGGGGGGTTAGGGAGGGGTGTTCGGGGTGGGTTGGGGGGGGAAATGGGGTGAAAATGTAATTGTAAAACTTTTGCAATAAAAAAAAATAATAATAATAAGTCCACCACACATGATAATATGTGGCATCTAGGCAATCACATCTCCAGCATTTTGGTTGAACATTAGGGTACATGCACGAAAATTTCTTAGGATCTAAATGCCATCTATAAAACATTTTATAAAAATTTTCCCTCAAATTCTGCGACTGTGTAAATTTAACATTCTGAACCCATATTTTTTCCCATGTTTCCAACATCACTGGTTCTGCAAAATTTTGTGCCCACTTTATCATGCAATCTTTGACCAATTCAGTTTCTGAATCCCTTTCTAACAAAACATTATAAACCCTTTAAAAATGCATTGGACCTTTCTCTTTTATATGTCTAACCAATTCTTCCTCATGCATCATTATACCAGTTTTTTGGTCCTCTTTCCATCTCAATTGAAGTTGATTATACTGTAACCAAGTTAAATTAATCCCTTCTTCCAACAGCGTTTCTAAAGTCTTCAGTTGCTATCTGCCCGCATCTGCAAAAAGAACTTCTTTATATAAACCCCCCCGAGTGACATTATATTTGTATTCCACATGGTATGACCAAGATCCAGCCATAACGGTATTTTGTAATCCCATTTGAGTCGGTGCTTCTTCCAAACTCTCATCAAAGAGTCTCTAAGTATGTGGCTTTTGAATACTTTATCCACTTTGTTCTCATAAAATAAATAAGCATGCCAACCAAATTCAAGATCAAAACTTTCTATATTCAATATTCCAGTCTTTTTCCTTCCAAACCAGTCACTTGTTTGCGTCAAAGCTGCTGCTTCATAATATAATTGTAGGTTTGGAAGTTTAAGGCCTCCCCTTTCTGGAACATCTTGCATAATTTTCAGTTTAACTCTCGGCTTTTTCTCGTTCCAGACAAACTTATTCAGTCCTCTTTGCCATTCTCTCAGTTGTTTATCACTTTTAAGCACCGGAATCATTTGAAACAAAAAAAGAAATCTTGGCAAAATGTTCATCTTAACTGCTGCTATTCTTCCAAGTAGAGACAGCTGCAGTTTTTTCCAAGTCTCCATATCTTTCTGTACGTCTCGCCACAACACCTCATAATTATTTTGAAACAGTTTCATATTTGATTCTGCAACCTGAACTCCTAGATATTTGACCTTTGGTACTATCTCAAAATCTGCCTTGCTTTCAAGTTCCTGTTTTCGATCTTGTGTCATATTTTTAACTATCATCTTAGTTTTTTTCTGGTTCAGTCTAAATCCTGATACTGTACCATATTATTCTATAATGTCTTTCATCTGGATTATTGATTCCATCGGCTGTGTTAGGGTAACAACCAGATCATCTGCAAATGCCCTTATTCTGTAATCCTCTTGCCTTATCACTATTCCCTTCAAAGTGCTCGAGTCCCGTATTGTATTCAACAAGACTTCTAATGTTAAAATAAATAACAATGGGGATAACGGACAACCCTGTCTTGTTCCTTTTTCAATATTAAAGTCTGTTGTCAAACTTCCATTAATAATAATCTGTGCCTTTTGTTCTTGATAAATTGCTGAAACCGCCTGTATAAATTGATCCCCAAAGTCCATCTTTTTTAAAGTCTTTAGTAGAAAATTCCAATCCACTCTATCAAAGACCTTCTCCGCATCCAAAAAGACCAGCACTGCAGGGATCTGTTTATTCTTGTCAATATATTCCAGTAAATCTATGATTTGCCTTACATTGTCCTTCATGTATCTGCCTTCTATAAATCCCGCTTGGTCACAATAAATCACCTCTTGAATAACTGGCATCAACCTGTTGGCTAATACTTTTGCGAATATTTTATAGTCATTATTCAGAAGAGATATTGGTCTAAAGTTCTCAGGTTTTTTAGGACCTATTTGCTCTTTCGGTATCAATGAAATATAAGCTGTTTTCCATGATGGGGGTATTTTACCCCCTTGTTGTATGCTACAAAATAAGTCTTTAAGATGTTCAATCATTTTGCTTGTAAGGTTTTATAGTACACCGCAGTTAAACCATCCGTCCCAGGAGCTTTAGCTGTTTTCAATTATTTAATTGCGGCAATAATCTCAACTGTTATAGGATAATTCATTCTCTCCTTTTGTTGACTGGTAATTTTTGTAACTCTTTTATTTTCTAGATATTTCTCTATAAGTCCATTCTGTGTATCACCTTTGGCATATAGTTTAGTATAATAATCTACAGAAACTTCCTTAATTAATTTTTGTTGGGAAATTTCCTTCCCTCCAGTATTAATACTATCAATGATCTGTGTACTCTGCTTCTTCCTTAGTGTATAAGCCAATCATCTGCCCGGTTTATTAGCGTTGCAAAATGTATTGTGTTTCGCAAATTGTAAATTTGTTGCTGTTTGTTCCGCCATAAGCATTTGAAATTGATCTTTCAGAAGTTTTATAGCTCCTCGTATTCTTTCATCTGTTGGGTTTTTTATAAGTAACTGTTCTTTATTCTTTATTTCTGCTTCCATTTCAGATCTTTTCTTGTCGATTCAATTTGTGTTTAGAGTTCATATGAATGAGTACCCCTCTCATATACGCTTTACTCGCATCCCACATGATTTCAATAGGGGTACCCTTATTCAAATTCATTTCCAAAAATTCTTTCATCTGCTTTTTAAGTTCTATTATATTTTTTTCATATCTAAACAGATTTTCATTTAATCTCCATGATCTTCTCTCACTCTTTCCCATCTCAATTTCTATCCATACCGGGCTATGGTCGGTTAAAGTCCTTGGAAAAATCTTTGTTCTTTTTGTTTTTACAAGTAAATCAGCTGATAGTAAAATAAAAACAATCCTAGAAAAGGATCTGTGTCTATCTGAAAAAAAAGTAAAGTCCAATTCTTTTGGGTTATGTATTCTCCAGATATCTTTTAATTCCAAATTTTCTTTCATGTCAAAAAAAGTCTGTGGTAGTCTAATCCTTGACTTCGCCGAACTCTTTTTATCTATTTTAGAGTCAATTACTCCATTCCAATCTCCCATGATTAAAATAGATCTATAGTCCCATTGCAATATTTTAGAATGCAAAGTTTTGTAAAAATGATCCTGTTGTTGATTAGGAGCATAAATTCCAATCACTAGAATTAGGCCACTTGCTGTGTGCAGTTCTATTTCAATAAACCTACCACCTTCATCTGCTTCTATAATTTTAGCTGACAGTCTTTTATTTATATAAATAACCACACCATTCTTTTTTTCCAAATTTGAGGCTATAAAATGTGTTCCCAATCTTGAATTTATCAAATATTTTTGATCTTGTGTTCTAACATGAGTTTCTTGTAAACAAATTATATCATTATTAAATTGTCTCAGGTATGTAAATAATTTCTTCCTTTTCTGTGGTGAATTTAGTCCGTTCACATTCCAAGATAAAAACTTAATCGTCATGTAGACTTTTTTGAAGCGACGAGCAGAATTGTCGAATAGAAGTCATTCAGTCGGCCAGGTGCCCCTTCACAACTGTATTTATCAGGCATCTTGGAGAGCATTTTCGAATTGGTGTGCGGCACACCATGTAGACCCTATATCTGCCGACATCCCAGATGTGCTGGATTTCTTGCTGGACGGCCTGTCCAGAGGCCTCGCCCCTGCTACATTGGGACATCAAGTAGCGGCCCTTGCCACAGTGCTTAATTGCGAGCCTCACCGCACATTATCGTAGAACCCATGTATTCAGAGTTTTTTGCAGGGAGCAGCCAACATATCTCCTCCGATAGTCCATCGATATCCATCTTGGGACTTATTGCTGGTGCTTCAGGCACTTACCTCTGCTCCTTTCGAGCCATTGGGCTCCGTTCCTCTTAAATTCCTAACGTACCTTCTCGCAATCACTTCTGCACGGAGGATTTCCGAGCTGACCGCCTTATCGATTCATAAAGACTTCTGCATCTTTTATTCGGATAGAGTGGTGATGAGGTTGGACCCTTCTTTCACACCTAAGGTGAACTCCTGGTTTCACCGGGCCCAGGAGATCATCCTTCCGAACTTTTGTCCTGACCCACGACATTCTCGTGAGAAAAGTTGGCATACATTGGATGTGCGGAGGGCTCTCCGTTGTTACATCAGACGAACTGCGTTGTTTCGACTAACTGAGGCATTGCTCGTATCCTTCCATCCTTCCTCCATGGGGAGGAGGGTCTCGTCTGCTACCGTAGGTCATTAGATTAAGGCCTGCATCTCCACAGCGTATGACACCAAAGCCAGACCGATACCGGGCAGGATTTATGCACATTCGACTAACAGTGCGGCGACCACGGCGGCGTGGGCGACTCAGGCTTCAGTTCTGGACATCTGCCGGGCTGCCACTTGGGCGTCAGACTCTTCCTTTATACGCCATTATAAGATTGACTCTTTTGCCTCGGCTGAGGCTTCATTTGGCCGGCGTGTTCTGCAACAAGTGGCCTCCTTCCGGGACTCGGGGAGCAGGCAACCTCCCGCCCGGGACGTTTGAGCTTGGGTAGATCCCGCACAATGGATTGGAGGAGCAGCGTACTGGAAAACTGACATTGACGTACCTGAATATCCCTTTTCGGGACGCTGTGACTCCAATCCATACCCGCCCTGTTGGGCTTCCTGCTCCAGTTTTCCTGACCTGCCTTGTTACTGTTGTATGTTACAATTTTTCTTCTAGACTCATGAGTTCCTGTGCCTTCGTGAGAAAGAATGGCGTGGGAGTGACAAAGTAGGCGTGGTCAGATAAGTCTTTAGGAAAAAAATCTGCACTCAGTTCCCCAGCAACATGAGAGAAACAACCCGCACAATGGATTGGAGTCGCAGCGTCCCGAAAAGAGACGTTCAGGTACGTCAACGTCCGTTCTATAGGAGATGCTAGATTTGGAGCCGGTGTATAATTTTGAATAAATCTGCATTCCTTTTATTTCTTACAATTGGGGTAGGATCCTTTGCTGCAGGTTTTGTCCACAAAGTAATTAATTACCCTCCAGACAAATAATTACTTCCAAAGACATAATGACCTTGACTTTATAGAATATAAAGTCAGTAACAAAATGTTTGGACATCAGAGTGTAAACATAAGCTTTTGAGAATGGGGAATGGAAAGATTGACATTTAGCGGGGATAAAAAATAATAAAGTAAATATAATTTAATCTTATTAAGGGGGAATGGTTTTCTTTGTTGCTTCTAGTTCCTCAATAATTCTTTATTCGTGTTTTCTCTGATGCAATCTTCAAATGAAGATTTGTGATATTTTTGTGACATAAAAGGTCCAGTGGTGGGCTCCTGGCAGTCCGTACCAGTTCTCCTGAACAGTATTATTAATTTTCTGAGCAGTTCGGAGAACCGGTTGTTGGAAGAAATCTTTTCCCACTTTACAAGGCTAATCCTGCAAGGAACGCAGGAAAGAAAGATTCTAGTGTGCTTGTATTTCTAGCCTTAATTGCTTAATCCTTACCTTAATTGCTGCCCCTGCTGCTTTAAGTGTTTCCAGAAACTGCCTCTGGGTTAAGCTTTGTTACATTGTAACAGCCTTAATGGTTCTTGGCAGTACAGCCAGACTTTCTGTCTGTAGTTGAGCTTCTCTGGAGTCATTCCCCTACCCACCCACCCAGCATTTTTTGTGGTACTTTTATTCCTGGGGCTTGAACAGCTATTTACAGAAAGGTTGGCATAGTCATAGAAGAAATGACTGAAAGGGAGGATGCAAGCTTGGCATTCTGTCTGATTTTTTACTGCCTTTCTGAAGGCATGTGATTTTTCCTTAAATCTGGATGATTACCTTAGGATATCTTGTGAGGTGAGTGAGACCAGCTGCTATCTTTAAGTGGTGCAAATGGATCTAATGATTGCTTCTCCTGGGTGCTTTGTCAGTTCACTGAGCACAGGAGTCTCTTATCTATGGGGATTCTTCAGTCATGCAGATCATGGCTGTCCCAAAGGTGCTTTTTTCAAGAGGCAACTGGACTTTCTTGGTTTCCAGAAAGTCCAGATGCCTCTTGAAAAAGCACCTTTGGGATAGGAGTCTCCTGCATTGCTTCAGAGTGGCCAAGCTACATGATTGCTCACTGATAATAAGTGGATCCTCCTTCCAATTTGTTATAGTTTGCACTCATGATAATATGGCATAGTAACATGGCACCAATTGTAGAATGTTAACACCCACTCCTCTTCTAGAAGAATGAAATATTTTGAGAAATATTAAAAAGGATGAATATATTTCCCTGGATGAGAAATGGAGAAACATGTTTTCATAGAGGGAGAAAGCAGCCCCAACCTTCCTTAATAGCCCACAACAGATGTTAGCACTTAAGAGGTAAAGAGATAGATTCATAGTAAAAATTCCCTGCAGCAAGGTCTGAACAAAGACAGAATGGGATTAGCCATTCACTCAAGATGTTAATTTGTCTCTTTAGCTCAGCATTTTGTAGCCCAAATACGCCCACCCACTTTCTGGAGAGCTTAAATGATCTCTCTGCTAAAGGTTTTCATTTTATGAGCAAGAATTGGCTTATTTTAACTATTTTAATTCCTCAATGTGCCTTGGCACCCTTCCTGATTTGTAACTGGGTTGCAGATATTGCTGAGGAAAAGGAATGTATTGAGACAGAATGGTGTAGCTTTCCATGACAGCTTGACTCATTGATCTTCAGTATGTATTCCCCCATTTCTAATCTAATGATTGGTATTTAGGACAGTTTTTTGCAAACAAAGATGTTTTTTGTATTTTTGTACAGGTAATCCTTGACTTACAACAGTTCATTTAGTGACCATTCAAAGTTACAAGGGCACTGAAAAAAGTGACTTATGACTGTTTTACACACTTATGACCTTTGCACCATCCCCATGGTTGTGAGAGGCCAGACGAGGCTAAGTGCCCCTCAACGTGAGTGACATTGTTGGCCACGCCCACTCAGTCACATGACCACCCAGCCATGCCTACCCAGCCAGTCATTAGGACAGAAAACCGGTTGTTAAATTTTGAAGCAGTATAGGGAACTCGAAATATATGTGCCTTAAAGAAATAGAATAGTAATACAAACATCTTTGAAAAATGGTGACACTCTTGTTCAGTTTTCATTTTGCTGCCATCAGAAATCATAATGAAATGTTAGCATAGTAATAGAATGGTTTACATTTTCACACTGCGATATTTCAGTGGATATTATTTTGTGGTACTGAAATTTTTAACTAGATCAAAAATTGAGTGCATTTATGTTTCAACAAAGTAGGAATTTTAAAATATATCACCAATTTATTTGATCACATTCTTGACTATAGTGTAACAAAATGGATGGATCTCCATCATATATTTGGGCAAAGTTGGATTTGGGGAAGAATTTATATATTTGTTTATTTTAAAAAGCTTGTTGCCTATTAGGGTTTACCAATATTTTGCATGTTTCCCACGCTGAGGCTATCTTATCAGTTTTCAGTGAGAATAGTTGAAGAGCCTCAAAAATCTGAAAAAACAGAACTCTCGAAAAGATAAATTGTCCACCTCTGAATTTCTACTACAACATTCTTTTTTATATTGATAATATTAAGTCACTTGACATAATTAGGAATCTAAAATTCATTATTGAATAAATTTTCATGAGTATATTTTTCAGCTTTAAAGAAGTATTTTCCCATTATAAATTGATGTAATGAATTCCCAAGCACAAAATAATTCCCTAGTCTACCTTATTACCATATTATTGAAGTGTTTGCAGCTATAACGTATAGTTTGCCTAATTTATGGTCCAAATAATTTATAATGACTAAAAAAGGTCCCAAATATATTCACATGATTAGGACATGTTAGTTTATGTGATGTTAATTTTTTTTAACCATTTGATGGTCTCAACACACCCCTCCGAAGCTCCTTTTTGGCATGGGCAGGCCTCGTCTGACACTTTGTAGCCCGAAACAGAGCTCTGGAGGGGTGGCCTCCAGAGCTTCATTTTGGCATGCACTTCATTTTCTCTGACCCTCTCTAACTATTGTGTGGGCTCTTGGACATCCTCCCCGACTCTTCCTGACCATTACAGTGCCTCTTGCATCCTCACTGATTTACTCTGTGCCTCTTGTGCACTCTTTTAGATCCCTGTGCACCTTCAGCCATGCAGTGCATCTCACAAACCCCTGTGCACCTTCCTTGCAAGGCACTTTGCAGCAAGGTGGGTTTGATTTATATCATGAATAAAATCACTAGTAAAAAGACTTGATTTAAATCAACTCGATTTAAATCATAATTTTTAAAGAGCAACTGTCATCTCTGCTACTCCTGCAACAGCTCCTCTGACTTGCTGTTGACTCACTGACAGTCCCAATATTGCAGAGTATATAGCCTCATGCTACATAACTAAGTTCCATTTCATTCTGAATAAAATAAATTATTAATGCATCGTATTTTTCGAAGTATAAAATGCACTTTTTCCCCTCCTAAAACAGGCTGAAAATTTGGGTGCATCTTATACTCCAAATGTAACCCTGCCCACCCTCTGGCCCCCCACCCTTCGGCCTCTGTGCATCCTCTTCCTGGCTGCAGAGATTGCCACCGACAATGGCTTGTGTTTTTGGGCTCTGCGCGTCGCGTTTTCAGCCTCCAAATGCTCCATTTGAGAGCACTTCATGTGGGGATCGCCAAAGCACATCGCCGCCAATCACTGCCCAAAAACGCAATGCGTTTGGAGGCTGAAAACATGACGCGCAGTGCCCAAAATGGCTGCCTGGAACAGCTGCTGCCTTCTCTTACTCTTTCGGTGCTTCACCTACTTTAGTCACTGGAGCTCCCTCCGATGATCAGCTGTGCTTTTGAAGCTGTTTTTTAGCCCCAAACAGCCCCAACCTCAAAACCAGCGAGTGAACTAATATGCTGAAGCCGATCAGGCTAAGGATGGTAGCCAGATGAATACCTGGTAGGCAGAATTCTCTCACCCCCCATTTTCTTCCCAAAAAACTAACGTGTCTTATACTCCGGTGCGTTTTATACTCCGAAAAATACAGTATCTTAAATAGAAAACTATCTTTAGATAAATTTTTACTCCAAAAGTGTTTTATTAAAATAAATTTGATTAAAAAAATTAATATTACACATAGTCACTGCAGCCAGATTGGCGCTCGCCCAATATTGGAAAACTGATGAACTGCCAACAGATCAATTGATAATCCAAAAAATCTATAACTGTGCGGAAATGGACAAACTAACATTTGAAATGAAGGATAAGGTAGACTCAAAATGTTATATAGCGCGGAATAGGTGGTATGATTGGAAAACTCGTAGAAATGAGAGTAAATGTAAAATTCTGTACGATAATAATAATTAACAAATATGCACCGTTAATAAGATAATGGACCAAAGTCACTTTTTCTTTTTATGTATTGTCGTCTGTATTAATATATATGTATCTTGTATATACATGGTATAATATTTTACTTTTTATATGTTTAATAAAGTTTTGTTTTTAAAATCTAAAATAAATAAATAAATAAATAAATAAATAAATAAATAAAATTGATTTAAATAAAAAAATCTGATTTAAATTTTTAAAAATCTAAGTTTTTTGATTTTTTTAAAAAATCGATTTTTATCCACCCTGCTTTGCAGCCCAAAATGGAGCTCCGGAGGGGCACCCTTGCCCCTCTGGAGCACTGTTTTGGCATGTGCAGGCCTCATCTGCAGCCCAAAACGGAGCTTCCGAGGGGTGCCCCAACCCTTCTGGAGCTCCATTTTGGCATGCACAAGTCTTGTCTGGCACTTTGCAGCTCAAAACGGAGCTCCATTTTGGGCTTCAAAGTGCTGGACGAGACCTGCACAGACAGAAACAGAGCTGCGGAGGTGTGCATGCAACTGAGAGGCTGGAAAGGAAATAGTTTGCTAGATCTTTGTATGGTAAGTCACCTGGCATGGCAGTTGGGGGGGGGTAGCAGTTGTGGGGAGCATGAGGGTCCCCGGTGGGTCGGGGAGGCCTTAGGTCCATGATGGGAAACCTATGGCACGTGTGCCACAGGTGGCACATGGAGCCATTTCTGCAGGCATGCGAGCTGTCACCCTAGATCAGCTCCACTGTGCATCTGCACACGCCTCCCACTGGCCAGCTGGTTTTTGGGTTTGCCATGCATGCAGGAGACATGCGCGCATGCCCATGCTGCCCCTCCCCTCCCAGGAGTCTCCATGCAGCCCTTTTTGGATGCCAGGTAATTACAGGGCTCGCATGGAGGCTCTGGGAGGGTGAAAAACTGCCCTACCGAAATCTGGAAATGGGCCGTTTCCGGCCTCTGCAGGCTTCAGAGAGGCCTGCTAGGCCCAAAATGGGATGCGGGGGGGGGGGTCGCACATGCATGTGTGTGGGGGAGCATGGGGGGTTGCATGCACCTGCACATAGGGGCTTGGCAGCGCAGGGGGGATTGCACATGCATGCGCAGGGAGGCAGGGCGCGCATGGGCATTATGGGGGTGGGCGTATGTGCACACGCTATCACGCATGTGCACTTTTGGCATCGTGGCACTTCTTGCACAACCTGTCACTCCCTTGACCCCTCTTCCCAACCCATATGACGTGTCAACTAGCTTCCTACTAGCTGCCATAGAAAATGGGGGAGGGATCAGGGGGGAATTTTTCATTGCAACTTTGCAACTATGACCTGGATTTTGTTTATCTCTTCAAGGCCATTCTTGCTGGCTCTGGTATGTGATAGCCTCTGGTTGTCTAGCTACAAGGGGGATTGGGCTGTACAGTTTGTTTCAAGTTGTTCCCACGCTTTGCAACAAGAGCTTGTCTGGAACTTATTGCTTTCAGTTTATTCCTAGTAAAAGTACTTTTCTTTAAATCTGTGGAACTGAGAATTTTTCTTTCCTAAGAAATGGACAGAGGCAGCCCTGACAACATGTCTCACAACACTCTTGCCCCCTGCATACTCTTCATGCATTCTCCCTGATTGGCATGGCACCTTTTGCACATCTCCTCACATCCTTGCACACCATCTCACTGTCTCTGTTTCCCACCTGGCAACAGACCCTTATGTGTCTGCAGAGATGGGATATTTTGCCCACTTCCCCATTGACTGTGGTTGGGGATTGCCATCATAAATCAAGAACTACCTATATGTCACTTG
Source organism: Pituophis catenifer annectens (assembly GCF_029215685.1). Lineage (NCBI taxonomy): Eukaryota > Metazoa > Chordata > Lepidosauria > Squamata > Colubridae > Pituophis > Pituophis catenifer. The sequence goes on from NW_027256887.1 coordinate 32,403,557, forward strand.
AGACTTTTGATTTAATTTAAATTTTTGATTTAATTTAATTTATATGCTGCCCATCTCACAGATAAGACAACTCTGTGCAGCTTACAAATGGTAAAAAGATAAATATAAAGACAATTAAAATTAGAAAGAATTATATAAAAATTATATAAAGGGGGATGGTATTGTGGAAATTATGTCTTCTAAATTGTCAACTTTGATGAGTTTTTACAGACAGCTTGATAAGCTGTCTTCTAATGTACAAGCAAGTATAGGAAATATAAAAAAAATTAAACATTTAAATGTAGAGTTGCAATCTAAAAACATTTCTGCCCCATATGTTGTAGTACCCACTAGAGACCCATTAGTTACTGAACCTTTGTACACTAAGATTTCAGTTCAAATAATGGTGTATTCCATCTGCTTTAATCCAGGGGTGAAATGTAAAAATGTTTGCTACCAGTTCTGTGGGCATGACTTTATGGGCGTGGCTTGATGGTCATGTGATCTGGTGGGTGTGACCAACTTGACGTCACTCACTGTTAGAGCCAGGAGCTGCACATTTTGAAGGACATTCTACCCTTCTGAAACCCCCAACGCTTTGAGTTTCCCTCCTCAACCCAAGTGAACATTGGAGCCTTCTCTTGCCTCACTCTCCATCCCGGAGGGCCGTACATCCCCCCCCACCAATCCACTGAATAAACCAGCTGCCCCATTTCTGCAAAGGCAGACACCCCCCATGTAGAGCAATCTAGAGGAGGATGCTGCAGAAAAGGCAGCCTTCCACCCGTCTCTCCCATGCTGGCTCCACGGGGCTTGGGACTCCAAAGCAGCCCACTGGATTCCCCCCAGCCACCTGCCTGCCAGCGCTTCTTGGGAACTCGGCCCGCAGAGTCCAGCACTCTGAGGGAAGGAGGCTCAGCCACAGTGCATTCGAGTGGGGTGGAAGCCGCCAACGGGGTGGCAGCCCCCCGCACAGGGAGTAGGCCAGGCCCAGCCATGCCACTGTGGAGCCCGCGGCACTTTCCCTTTGGCCTGGGCAGTGGCACAGGCGGATGCAGCCCCAGCCAAGGCCGCCCTGATTGAGTGATCACCACACCTCCACAGCAACAGGCGTGCCGGGGCCACCTTGCCAGCCTTCATTGCCTCCATGTGCTGTGTGTGGAAGGGGCCGTCGCCACCGCTCTCGCCACCATCCCATCCCGCCTGGCTGCAGAGTGCAGACGTCCGCCTGCCCAAAGCAACCCTGCCGCCATTTGCTTTCATTTCGCAGCAGGAGAAGGAAGAAAGCAAAACGCTGCTGCCTTTTTAAGGAAAGAGCCTGAGGTCAAAGAAACTGGCACGTCGGTGTCATAAAAGACTCGGCGTAGAAAGAGTTCCCATGTGTGGTGGCAGAGATGGAGTGAGTGAGCCTACTAGTTGGCCTCCTGTTTAACAGACTCCAGAAATCTCGAGGGTTGTTGGATTTTGCAGCCTCTAGTAGTGCATTAGCTGGTGCCAGTCTTGCTTTATGGCGACTCCGCTGGGACTGAAGCGAGATTTTGCTGCGGGCTGAAAAGACCAGCCAGTGCCCGGGTGAGACCATCCTGCCCAACCTTCAAGGCGCCTCTGAGAGTTTTTCTCTGGAAGGAAGCAGATGGCCCCTCTGGGTACTCGATGGCTCTGACCGACCCAAGAACTAAAACGAGATCAAAAATAAGCTAATAGATAAATGCCGACTGAGAAAGAAAAAAAAGAAGACGCCTGCAGGCAAGTATTGTGGGAATTATAAGACCTACTCTTGAGAGTAGAAGAGGGAGCTTGATCACCTCCCTGGGTCTGGGAAAACGTCCCTTCCTAATGGAATTGGCGTATCCTAATGAGACTCTAGAACTGTGTGGGTGGTTAAGCCATTGCAGTTCCTGTTGGTGACTGTTGGAACTCCAGCACCGCAGGTCAATGGCAGTGTCTTAGACAATGGGTGGCAAATAGTAGTGAAACAGAACCCTGACTGACTTCACAAATGGCAAGTAGAAGTCATGCAAGTCTGTGTGGCTCGAGTGAGAGGAAATCCCAAATGTCAGGTCAGAAAGAGTCACCCTGAAAAGAAACCTATCTTAAAGACTGCAACCTATGAAGAAGAGAGACCACCCTGAAATGCCAGCTTGTGCAGCATTGCAAATGCCAAGGGGACTGAGCCCCAGATACTCTAAAGCAGAAGCACTTCAGTGCATAGCTTACATCAATAGCCTCCACTCACTATGTGCCCATGCAAGTGAGAAAAGAAAAGAAAATTTGTTGTTCCTTTTTTCCTGTGAAAATCCCAAAAGCAAACCCCAGGAGTTTAGGAAATTGTGAAGCTGTGAAGTGTAGAAGGTGTCCGTAGTCTATGTTGAGGGCAGCAGGTCCTCCCAGATTTCCGTTATAAGAGGGGTCTGAGAATCAGTGGCAGAACTGATGTTGTGTAGCCCGGCTGAACCAAAGTGTAAAAACCCCACATAGAAAGGGGAAACATAGGAAGTTGCAGCTCATGGGTGGTAGATACCCCTTCAGGAAATTTGTTTGAGCCAGGGACAAGAGACAGATGCCTGTCCTGGCCAGCCTAAAGAAGAGAGAGGAAACAGATGTAGGAAAGGGGCTTTGCTGAGGGATGACACAGGAAAACCAATTTGGCAAAATAAAGGTCCTTAAAAGAAAAGTGGGGTTCAAACTTGCTCATGAGAGCCCTGGCTAAGTGCAATGATGTGTGAACAAAGGTCTCTATACATTTTGGAACTTTAAAATTAAGCCAACGCCTGCTGGGAGATCCAAGCTAGAAAGAGCTAGATAGAACATCCCAGGGCAGAGAAAAAGTGAGAAGTTCACTAAAACAATTAGAAAGAATCCCCACTGCAAATAGACCTGACTAGTCCTTAAAGGAGAAATATTGCAGTATTATAAAGATTCTGATGATTTACCATTCTTAAAAGAACCAGAGAACTCTGAAAGAACTAAGAATAGAGAAGAAAATTGTTATTGTTCTTCCCATCCAGGGTTTAGCAGGTAATAAAAAGAAAAGCCTGTCTAAATGGGAAGACTCAGATAATTGAATTGATTAAATTTGATATGATTCTGTTAAAAATAATTGTTAAGATCTGTGCATTCCCTAATTCAACTAAAATTTAAGGTGGGAATGACTAGTGTGTATGTCTAAAGTTTTGTGTACCTTCAAGGTAACTGCAACTGCCTGATCTCTAGAGATATGAATTTTAAATTGTTAGAAAAGAATTGGAGGTATTGAGAGGAAAGAAAATATCTCATCCAGTTTGGTCTGGCCGCCCAGACAGGGTGAAGAACAGAAATTAACTTTTCTTCCTTCTCTATGCTTCAAGATAAACTCGAGTTTATAAGCAAAAGTTTATAAGTAAAAGTTTATAAGTAAAAGTTTGAAGTTCACTTGCTACAATACTGATGTGTAGTTGCTGTCCTTCAAACTCCCTTTTTTCTACTTCTGCAATGCTTTCCTCACCCACAAAGGGGGGAGGGGACCTCATTCTCATGTCTTTAGCCCTGCACGGAAGACTCTGATCTGTAAAAGCAGAACTAGAGAGATTGAGAAATCAACTTTTATTCAGTTACGAAGAATTATCAAAAGTGAAAAATGACAAAAAAGGACACAAAATAAATATTGAAAATCTTAAAGATAATTTGACTATGCAAGCTAAACAGCAATTAGATGATTTGCAAATGAAATGAACAAGAAAAATTAGAAGCTATGCAATTCGAAAATGACAGCTTAAATAATAATAATAATAATAATAATAATAATAATAATAATAATAATAATAATAATAAAATCAGAATCAACCTACATTAGAAATAGCAAGACTAAAAGATTTACCTACAGTAATTATTATCTCTGAAGAAATGATGCTTCTGGTAAATAACCTCAAGGAAGAGATAGAAGTTCTTAGACAAATTAATAGCTGAAAATGAAAAACTTGTACAAGACATCAAACAAAAAGAAGAGAAAACAAAAACTCCTTTTCACTTGCTGAAATAAAATTTTAATCATAATTACCAAGAACTCCAAGAAAATTATACTTTTCTTTTAAAAGTAAGAATTGGATTAGAAGAAAGCAAGGGCAAGAATAAAACTAAACTCCAGGCTAGCCTCGGAACGGTGTGCTTTGGTATTTGTTTCTTGCCTGCCTTCCTATAAACAATAAACTAATTTTGCTCTCAAGCAAGGAAAAAAAGAAGCTCTGCCTTCCAACAATCCTTAAAGGGAAAGGCTTCTTTTTTCCTTCCAACAAGTCATTATAAAGACCCACAATCCTACCTTGCAGAACTTGGAACAATTGATGACCACTCTCCTTAATGATGAAGAGAGAGAGAGATTAAGTAGTGCCATTGGTAAAATTTTAAAAACCCACTGACAAGGGAAACCTCCAGGCTATAATAGACCAACAGTTTCCAAGAAGAAACCCTCTCTTTCGTTCTCTTGGGGCATTGCTGGACATTCTGTTTGAGTGAAAATGCATCTCTTCTCTGCGCACAACTTATAAAAAAAGACTTTGTTTGCATCTAATTGAGACCTTTGCTTAGCCACAAAAGTGATAAAGCTTGCTTTCCTTCTCTTTGCATCCCAAATTCCATTGGATTTAATTGAGTGAAAGTATTCAGCTCAGCAGTAGAGGGACAGAAAGAGGAAAGACAGTTCTTGTGTTGGCTAAGAAGATTGCCCTATAATAAAAGGTCCCAGGGCAGCATGTTTGAATCTTCTTTGCAAGGTTTGTGCATATGTTGTTTTAGACAAGTTGCTTCTCAGCCTAGTGAGCTCAATCTGCATTTGAAGAAAAGTTGCAAAAGCATTCTGTGAAGAAAGGAAGCCATAGGCCTGGCTGCAATAGATGAGAGGCCTGAAGACTGAAGGGGACCAGAGTTCAGTCAAGCCCCCCCGAATCCTTGGTCCGAATGAAAATAGGGGGAATAATGTAACCTTCTTAGTAGATACAGGGGCATCTAAACAAAGCTGCTAGCTCCCTTTTCTAAACTATCCAAGGGATTAATGGCTTCATAAATCGTCGCTCCATGCTGAAAACCCTGAAATGTTCCTTAGATGGAAGAAATATAGATATGCCTGCATATCCAGTTTCCTCCTGGGTCGTGACAACCTATATAAGATGGGAGCTATTCTGTCCTTTGATGAAGACAAGATGTCATTAACAATGAGGCACCCCCCAGATGAAATATGGCGAGAAATATGGCTCAAGAGGGTCAAATCCCCAATACCTGGCAGGAGTTTGAAGTACAGGTAGAAAAGCTGTCCCCGCTGCATTACAATAAGCCAAAGGCAGAGAGAGATGGAAGGAAGCTGTCTGTCGAATTGCGGAACTAACTAGTGGGAAATTAACCCTTAGGCAGCCAACTACCATTTATACCAGCCATGCGATTCAAGGAGTTTTAGAGAAAAAGAGCCATTTATGGATGACAAACCCCAGAAATTACAAGCATCAAGCTCTCCTCACTCAGAAACCACGAGTGATCCTGGAACAAACAAATGCTTTAACCCAACTAATTTATTTCGTAAGATCTCCGACCTCCGGGCGTTTCGCTGCGCACTGAAGACCCTATTATTCCGCCAGGCCGGACTAACAACACAATAGCTTTTAAATTGGGATATTTAAATTTATTGGGGTTTTAAATCTGAGCCACTTTATTTAATTATTTTAAATTTTATATTGTTGTTTTGTTTGTGTTTTTAAACAGGCTGTACACCGCCCTGAGTCCTTCGGGAGAAGGGCGGTATAGAAATAAAATTATTATTATTATTATTATTATTTATTTATTTATTTATTATATTTCTATACCGCCTTTCTCCCGTAGGACTCAAGGCGATGTACAGTCAAGAAAAATATAGACACACAAACATCAAAAATTCCTAATTAAAATTATTACTTAGTTTGGTCAATTAAATAAAACCCAAAATTAGATAACATTTAAAAAATTCATTCACATGTTCATATGTTTAGCCCTACCTGTTGGAACAAAAGAACATAATCTTTTGCAAGCATCGGGTCCTGAAATTGAAACAATGTATGCAGGTCAACACAGCAACCAGAGTGGAGCAGACCTTCCCAAGCCTGAATGACCAGTCTGACCAGGACTATAAGAGAAAAGGTGAAAAAGGTGTTCCTTAAAAATCACCTTAAGTGAGTAAATGCATTACCACTAGTATTTTGATCTGTGTGACATTCTCCAAGTAAAGGAATTAGATTATTTCCTTTTGAAATACTTGAAAAACATAAGGAGACCTAAGCCAGATAGAAACTAAGTGGGTGAATCAGATGGTGGGAGAATTAAATAAGCAAATACAAGAAATCCAACAATATTGTGTGTCCCTTAGCCACCATTTTTTACACCATTTTTTACACCATTTTTACAACCTCTAGTTGTAATATTCAATAGTAGTAAGAAATAAATGGGAAAACATGATTGTAAAAATGAAATGAATAATAATTGGAGTATTTGTCTTTGTATTTTGAAATCTAGACAATGATAAGTTTTCCTTTTTAATCTTTTTCTAGAAATATGAATAAGTATAAACTGTGACAATTGAAATACTTTAATGGTATATGGTGGTGAAGGTAAAAAAGGATTAAGTTGTAGCTTGGATAACAGCTAGAACATTTCTAAATTTAATTAGGGAAATTGTAACGATAGAAATATTTTTAAAGTTTATATTGTGATGAAAGTAAAAAGATGATTAAATTGTGATTTGGAGGATTGTATGGGTAAAACACTGGAAAGGAAAAAGTTTAATACCTAGGTGGAAGGGCCCATATACTGTGGTCATGTGTTCCCACTTGCAGTAAAAAGTGTGTTGAAATCCAAGTCTTGGATTCACTGGACTCGAGTTAAGTCTGCAGTTTAGGAATATTGGGAGGCAGACCAGGCCCAGGCCCAACCCCTAGTAGTACGCTTGAAGAAGCGCCCCCTATAACTGTCCTACCGGCAACGGGCAGGCACATACAGGGCAGAAGAGGCCTTACTGGTGTCACACCGGAAGCTGACCCTCTACGTACTGCTGAAGATTTGGAATGAGAAGTCAACATATATAGCCATAAGTATACTATCTCTTTTTTTTTTTTATGTTTTTTAAATTTATTATATATCTAACATAGATCAATAAACTATATCAACATCCATTTATGAGAATATTATTTTTTATACAATATGAATATCAGAATATCACAGTAAAATAGTCTGGTTTGCTTAAACACAACTCCGCCTTAATATACTAACTCTTTGTAGGGTTGCTCAAAATTATTTCATTTTTAAGCTGGGATCCTTCAATCTTCTTGCTCATGTAGTTCTATGCTCATGTAGTTCTATGATAATAAGCCACCCTGAGTCTCTGGAGAAAGGCGGCATATAAATTGAATTAATAAATAAATTGAATTAATAATTAATAAATAAAAACATTCTGATTATCACACCAAATCTGTTTGCATTTATTCTCTACAACAAAGAAGGAGAATATCAGAAATAGCCTCCTTATAATATAAGCAAAAGTGGGAGAGAAGAAAGAATCTATCTTGAGGATGTGTTGCAGTTCCAGATTTAAAAATTATATATTTTTTTTCAGTTTGTAAAAATCACATAATGTACATATTTGGTAGACCAGAACAAGAAACTGATTCCACAGGAAATCTACAACTATAATTTATTGAGATAGATCAGTGTGGTCCTGAAAACCCTAGGATACCCAAGGCCATCTCTGGGGTCCACAAGGGCAGCTTACATTGAAAAATAATATATATTAAAATCTCATCAAAGAGGTACAACAAAGGTAAGTTAGTGAACTAGCTACAGATGGCATTTTTCAACATCAGGAGTGTGGAAGGATAGCTGATAGTCAATCCTAAATAATAGTCCATAGTCCTAAAATGCTATTCATATCAATATCTTCACTATCAGTTCTAATTTCTGAAATAGGATGTATCTGCTGTCATTAACTAGGTCTACTTCATATTTAATCATAATCCTATTTTTAACTCTGCTCCTTGAGTTTCATTACCAGAGCTTGCAAATTAGAGTAATAGAATAGTGGCTATTAGAGTAGTGTTATCAGCATTGCATATTATACCCTCCATTCTTAAAACCATGGTATCTTCTTCTTCTTTTTTTTTTTTTTAATTTTTTAAAATTTTTATTAATTTAAGAAACCACATAATACATTTATAAATGCAAGTAAAACAATTTACAACAAACATCATCTTTATAACATCTACCTATAATATCTGAATTGTTACAATATCAATATCCTATATTCTTCAATATACAATATTTCTCTCACCTTATATAATGATATTATTTTATTGATATCTCGTGTCTCTTTCTTAAATTTCATTTGATAAACTGCGTTGTTGTTTTTTAATATGAACTTCTTGTAATGTTATAATATCTATCTTCAATTTTTGTAAATTTTTAAAAGTACGTGATCTCTTTGATGGAATGTTTAGTCCATTTATGTTAATCGATATCAATTTTAAATCTTTCTCCATTTCAAATTTCTATTTTCTTGATGTTCTTATTTTCCTAGTGTCTTTTTTTTCCTGTAATTTGTATTTTATCCCTTGCTCCTTCTCTTTCCATTCTTTCTTTCTCCCCTCTTTTTCTTTCTTCTTGCTGTATTTTTCTCGATTTGTTCTCCTGATTTGCAATTTCTTGCTGTGGTTCAGATTCTTGTTCTTCCTCAGGAAAAAAGTTGCTATCAAAAAATTGCTGTGCTTTCTCTAGTGTATCAAGTTTATATTTTTTATCTTGCCATGAAACAAGCAGTCCCTCTGGCGTTAACCACCGGAACATTATTTTATGTTTGTGTAATTCTGTTGTCAGAAAGTTATAATTTTTCCTTGTTTCTCTTATTCTTCTTGGTATTTGTTTTAATGTAATTATTTCTTTTCCCTTATATATAATTGGTTTTTCTCTCATTTTTTTGTATATTTCCTCTTTCACCAACTTCCTTACAAATCTAATATGAACCTCTTTTGGTAACCTGTTTCTTCGGGCGTAATTTGTGAATACTCTATAAATTTCATCAATTTCCTTATTAATTTCTTCTTTATTCTTTAACGTTGCTTCAGCCAGAATTCCCACCATTACATCTCTCAAATCTTCCTCTCTGTTTTCCACTATATTTTGAAATCTTAGGTAAAATAACGCCTTTTCCATTTCTAAAAATGAAATTGAATCTTCCAGTTCTTTGTTTATTATTGTTTGAGCACATTCTGACTCTTCTATCTTTTTTTCTACTTTGTCCATCTTATCTTCAATATTTTGGATCCTTTGTTCATTTTTAGCAATATTTTGTTGAATTTTCTCCATCTTATTATCCATTTTTTTAAGATTATCTTTAATTTCACCTATGTCCATTTTCAAATCCTCATGGTTTTTCCTACTTTCTTGATGGTTATCAGCAATTGATTCCTGTGTTTTGTTCATACTCTCTTGTATCATTGATAATATCTCTTATTTAATAAGCGTGCTTGCTGTTATTGTGATTAATTGTGATTTGCTGTATATAGTATGCTGGAACCACCTCTTCCTTAAAAAGACAGGTGCTGAATCTAAAATCATTGACTGTGACAGAGAGCAGTATGAAACTCCTGTAGATATTTAAGCCAGGGAGTGAGCTCTCTGTGGAGCTGTTCTAACTCTAAGAATGTGGATGTTGTATTAACAAATAAGAGGTGGTTTTGTGAGATACATAAGACTAATATCGCCTTTTCCAAGTCACATATAACCCTAACCTTCTTCCTGATGTGGTGATTTTATAGATTAAGGGAATTGTGATTGGATAGGTTTTGTGTAGAGGACAATTATGAGTTTTCTGTGGCTTTGGCTATTATTGGCAAAGGGCCTAATGAGTAATAACAGCCTGAATAGTTGTTCCCAATGTTCTGAGAATGCCCAAGTGACCCCCCCTTGCTCTTATCTGGGGAAGTTGAAAAACTCCAAAGTACAAGGCAAGAACGGGTCACAAGGTGTGAACTCTTTGGAACAGGTCCACTCCCGCCAACGACATATCATCAATAGGTGGGGTCGGTACCCTGAACCTAAGCCAACCCCAAGACCTAAAAGACAAGTGTTTGACAATCCCAGAATAGAGTGGGGTAGAACAAAGGGAGAATGGGCCCCTGTAACAATTGAAAAAAGGGAATTACATGTTAAGAATACTGGAATTGAGTTAAAGCCTAGTTAATCAGTCTGATCCTACCCTAAGCCAAAAATGCTGGTTCTGTTGTCTGCTGGTCCTTTATCTTACAATGCTGTTCCAGTTGAGCCAGATCTTTGGGTCAGGACCAGGGCCACAATAGTCCTTGAGAAAATATTAAATGGAGAACCAAAGTAGCAGTAGCCAAATTGCAAGGAGACTTTTATAATGCATTCAAAAGGCTGGGGATGAACCGTTCCCCATTGTTAGCCCTATAGCTGTTAGTGTGGAAATCCTAGGGTCACCCTTATTGTATGTAAAGTGACATCAGGAACCAGGTATTCCTGTAAGATCCCTGATGGGAAATCAGTGTCCATCAGAAATACACTTTGACCCTAGAATGACACTTAAGGATGTAAAAACTAACTAGTGGCATTTCTCCTTATACCCACTATTTATTTCAACAGAAGGTCACTTCTCAATACCACCACATGTCTCCATTAGGTCCAACAAAGGCTTATGTGTCCTATTTCCCCCTGGAAATGCAAGCTCCCGTTATCCTTTCGAAGGTACAATTCTCAGAGAAAAACAAAAGGACCCTACACTAGAAGTCCCATTGCAGCCTCTGACAGGCATATTAGTGGCAGGGACTTTAGGGGTCTGGACTAATGAGAAAAACCAACGAGCCCATGCCTTTTCCATGAACATAGGGGTGTGTGTGTAAGGAAAAATGGAATTTTCTTCTTATGTGGGAAAAATGTGTATTTGTGTTTACCTACAAACTGGACTGGAACATGTACATCTTTCCCCAAAAATAGGTGTTGTCAGTGAAAAGCACGCTATCCCTGTTCCCCTCATGGGGCATGTTCAAAAAAAGGATGCCCCTCTTGGTCCCACTATTAGCAATTCTGGGGACTTCTGTTGGAACAGGTGTAGGTGGAATGGCACACTCCATACCACAGTTCAAGCAATTGTCAGAGGAGTTCCAAGAAAGCATGAACCAAATTGCAGGGACCTTGGTCAAGGCCCAAGAAGATGGTTTGTGTGTATTCTTGGGAGAAGACTGTTGTTTTTACATGAATAAGTCAGGAATGGATAGAGAGATTGCCAAAGATTTGCAGGACCGGGCATTCAAAATGGGTCAGAAATTACAAACAACAGAAATGTGTTTCTCTTAGTTGTCCAGGCCTGGCTGTATTAGACGGATGTTATTCCTGTTGTGACAGGCCTGGCCTTTATTCCTTGTTCAGACAACTAGCTATGAGAGCAGTGAAAGAGATAAGAATTGAAAAAAATGAGTTGATTTTGATGGAATGCCTTATAGACTGTAAAATGGATCCTGATCTCTTTAATGAAAATGAAGGTTCTGATGCAGGAACATATGTACAACTCTCAACTGGGTAATTAGAGAAAGTGCTTCAGAGAATAAGATTTGAAAATCATATGTATTACTTGTCCTTTCCTTTGCATTACTATGTATCTTATCCTGAATTGATTATGTTATGTCAAATGTTATATGCTTACATTGTTGAATTAAGCTCTGTAATAGGTAAGACTCAATTGTAAACAAGTAAAATAGAGTCTTAAAGGGGGGATAAGGCAGGACGTAAAGTGAAATTTGGTTATAAGAGTGAAATAATACGAGGTCAGCCTAGAGAATCTCTGAAGGACCTCTGTGACTTGAGAAAGTTGCAGAGTTCAAAAAGTTAAACCGCAGAATTAACACACTTTCTACAGTTGGAGAGTTCAAGAAGTCAAACCGCAGAGGTACTATGTTAAAATGCAGAACTAACCCACATGGAGCTTCCTGCCTAAAGCAATAGGGGAGGGGGGCTAGCTAAAGAGGCAGATCTAAGATACTTCCTGTTTTTTGTTCTATAAAAATACATGTCTTAAAGAAGGACTTTTGTTCAGGATGTAAAACAGAATGCATGTCTGAACCTTTTGGCCAAAATAAAAAAGCTATTTCTGATCTCGAAATTCATCTCCATTGTTTTTCTGCAACAACACAGTATGATCTTCCTTGGATTTTGACCTGTTATTTGCTAATGCAATTTTCTTTGTTAGAATAGCCATATTATATTCTGTATTTCCCCTTTTTATTACTATATACCTATTACTATTTATTACTATATATTACTATCAGACAGGGTTGTACTGTTATATTTAAATGTTTCAACAATTTTATTTTGAAAAAACACCTTCCCCCCTCATTTCCTCCCTCCCTCATGTCATGATAATACATTTTAAAAGCATTGTAAGCATATAATTTTCAATTACTCAGTGATTCTCTCCCTCCCCTCTCTCTCTCCCCCATTCTCTCTCCCCCCCCTTCTCCCCTTCTGTCTCTTTTTCTCTTTTTCTCTCATCTACCTTCACCAGGCTCCAAAAATAAGGACTGAATATCTGGCTTTAGTCATTTACACTTTGAAAGTCCTGGTGGCCATCTTTTTCTTTGGATCTTTTTTTTTTTTTTATTGCAAAAGTTTTACAATTACATTTTCACCCCTTTTTTCACCCCCCCACCACCCTCCCCAAACTTCCCATCCTCCCTAACCCTCCCTAACCCTCCCCCCCCAGACTTCCCTATTACATACTCATAACTAATAACACTAATAAATAAACCTGAACCCATCCCTCCCCCTATATAATTTTTCCTCTTTGTCTCTTTACATTAAAATATTTCTAATACATTATTTTCAAATAAAAGCTATTTGATACTTTCTAGTTTGGTATTTGTTCTGAACATATTCTATCCACCTTTTCCATTCCCATTCATAAGTCTCTTGTGAACAATCTTTTAAATACGCTGAAATCTTCGCCATCTCTGCAAAACTGGCCATCTTCAAAGTCCATTCCTCGATAGTAGGCAAAGCTTCATTCTTCCAGTATTTACCTATCAACAATCTTGCTGCTGTTATCATATACAATATTAGTTTTATTTCACCCCGTGTAAAACCCTTAACTATACCCAATAAAAACAATTGTGGAGAAAATTGAATTTTTTTCTTCAAAACATTCTGCATGACCCACCAAATTTTTATCCAAAAAGCCTTAACTTTCCTACAGGTCCACCATACATGATAATACGTAGCATCCAAACATTCGCATCTCCAACATTTTGGCTGAACATTAGGGTACATACATGACAACTTTTTAGGATCTAAATGCCATCTATAAAACATTTTATAAAAATTTTCTCTCAGGTTTTGCGACTGTGTAAATTTAACATTCTGAACCCAAATTTTTTCCCAAGTTTCCAGCATCACTGGTTCTTCAAAATTCTGTGCCCACTTAATCATACAATCTTTAACTAATTCCGTTTCTGAATCTCTTTCTAACAAAACATTATAAAGCCTTTTAATATGCATTGGACCTTTCTCTCTTATATGTCTAACCAATTCTTCCTCATGCAACATAATACCAGTTTTTTGGTCCTCTTTCCATCTCATTTGTAATTGATTATATTGTAACCAGGTTAAATTAATCCCTTCGTCCAACAGTGTCTGCAATGTCTTCAGCTGCCATCTGCCCGCATCTGTAAAAAGAACCTCTTTATATAAAACCCCCCGAGTGACATTATATTTGTATTCCACAAGGTATGACCAAGATCCAGCCATAGCGGTATTTTATAATCCCATTTGAGTCGGTGCTTCTTCCAAACTTTCATCAGGGAGTCTCTAAGTATATGACTTTTAAATACTTTATCCACTTTATTTTCATAGAATAAGTAAGCATGCCATCCAAATTCAAGATCAAAACTTTCTGCATTCAATATTCCAGCCTTTTTATTTCCAAACCAGTCACTTGTTAAAGTTAAAGCTGCTGCATCATAATATAACTGTAGGTTTGGGAGTTTAAGGCCTCCTCTTTCTGGAACATCTTGCATAATTTTCAATTTCACTCTCGGCTTTTTCTCGTTCCAGACAAACTTATTCACACCAGACTGCCAGACTTTCAGTTGTTTATCACTTTTAAGCACCGGAATCATTTGGAACAAAAACAGAAATCTTGGCAAAATATTCATCTTAACTGCTGCTATTCTTCCAAGTAAAGACAGTTGCAGCTTTTTCCAAGTCTCCATGTCTTTCTGAACCTCTCGCCACAACACCTCATAATTATTTTGAAACAATTTCATATTTGATTCTGCAACCTGAATTCCAAGATATTTTACCTTAGGTACAATTTCAAAACCTGCCCTCCTTTCAAGCTCGTGTTTACGATCTTGTGTCATATTCTTAACTATCATTTTAGTCTTTTTTGAGTTCAGTTTAAAACCTGAAACTCTACCATAGTCTTGTATAATGTCGTTCATCAGGATTATTGATTCCATTGGTTGTGATAGGGTAACAACCAGATCATCTGCAAATGCCTTTATTCTATAATCCTCTTGCCTTATCACTATACCTTTCAAAATTTTTGAGTCCCGTATTGTATTTAGCAAGACTTCCAATGTTAATATAAATAAAAGTGGGGACAACGGACATCCCTGTCTTGTTCCTTTTTCAATTTTAAACTCTGTCGTCAAACTTCCATTAATAATAATCTGTGCTTTTTGCTCTTGATAAATTGCTGAAATCGGCTGTATAAATTGGTCCCCAAAGCCCATCTTTTTTAAAGTCTTTAGTAGAAAGTTCCAATCCACTCTATCAAAGGCTTTCTCCGCATCCAAAAAAACCAGCACTGCAGAAATCTGTTTATTCTTATCAAGATATTCCAATAAGTCTATTACTTGCCTTACATTATCCTTCATATATCTGCCCTCAATAAATCCCGCTTGGTCCTCATGAATTACTTTTTGGATTACTGGCATCAACCTGTTGGCTAATACCTTCGCATAAATTTTATAGTCTGTGTTCAAAAGAGATATTGGTCTGTAGTTCTCTGGTTTTTTAGGACCAACTTGTTCCTTTGGTATCAGAGATATATAAGCAGTTGTCCAAGATGGGGGTATTTTACCCCCTTGTTGAATATTGCAAAATAAATCTCTAAGTTGTTCCACCATTTCAGCTTGTAAAGTTTTGTAATACACTGCAGTCAAACCATCCGTGCCAGGAGCTTTGGCTGTTTTTAGCTGCTTAATTGCTGCTATTATCTCCTCCTCTGTTATAGGATAATTCATTCTTTCCTTTTGTTGATCAGTAATTTTTGTAACTCTCTTATCCTTTAAATATTTTTCTATAAGTCCATTCTGCACCTCTTCTTTGGCATATAATTTAGTATAATAATCCACAAAAGCTTCTTTAATTAATTTTTGTTGAAAAATTTCTTTCCCTCCAATGTTAATACTATCAATAGTCCGTATACTTTGTTTTTTCCTCAGTGTGTAAGCCAACCATCTGCCCGGTTTATTGGCATTGCAAAATGTATTATGCTTCGCGTATTGTAAACTTGTTGCAACTTGTTCCGCCATAAGCATTTGAAATTGGTCTTTCAAAAGTTTTATAGCACTTCGTATTCTTTCATCTGTTGGGTTTTTAATAAGTAATTGTTCCTTATTCTTTATTTCCATTTCCAACTCAGATCTTTTCTTTTGTCGGAACAGTCTATGTTTAGAATTCATGTAGATAAGTACCCCTCTCATATAAGCTTTACTAGCGTCCCAAACAATTTCAATTGGGGTACCTTTATTCAAATTTATCTCAAAAAATTCTTTCAAATGCTTTTTAAGTTCTATTGTATTTTTTTCATATCTAAACAAATTCTCATTTAATCTCCAAGAACGTCTCTCAACCTTATCCATCTCAATTTCTATCCATACAGGGCTATGGTCAGTCAAAGTTCTTGGAAAAATCTTTGTTCTTTTTGTCTTAATAAGTAGATCATTTGACAACAGGATAAAATCAATCCTAGAAAAGGATCTATGTCTATCGGAAAAGAAAGTATAATCCAATTCATTTGGATTATGTATTCTCCAAACATCTTTTAGTTCCATATCTTCTTTCAAATCAAAAAAGGTCTGCGGTAGTCTAATTCTAGACTTTGCCAAGCTCTTTTTGTCTAATTTAGAATCAATTACTCCATTCCAATCTCCCATAAATAAAATAGATCTATAGTCCCATTGCACTATTTTAGTATGTAACATCTTGTAAAAACAATCCTGTTGTTGGTTGGGAGCATAAATTCCAATCAAAAGAATTTGACCATTTGCTGTAAGCAATTCAATTGCTACAAACCTACCATCTTGATCTACTTCTATAACTTTTGCTGTTAATTTTTTATTTACATAAATAACCACACCATTCTTTTTCTGCGAAGTTGAAGATATATAATGTACTCCTAATTTTGAATTTATCAGATATTTCTGATCTTGAGTTGTAATATGCGTTTCTTGTAAACATATTATATCATTATTAAATTGTTTCAAATATGTAAATAGTTTCTTCCTTTTCTGTGCTGAATTCAACCCATTAACATTCCAAGATAAACACTTAAGGGTCATCGGCCTGTTTCTGGAGCGCAGAGCAAAATATTTGAAGTTCATCCAAAAGCTTCGATCTTGCTCCTCCCATAGCTCCACTCTCTTGTGGGGTACTCTTTGCTGCCTTCTTGTCTTGTCTTTCCTGTTGTTGTTGTTGTTTTTGTTTAAGTAATTTGGATTGAGCTCTAGTTATACGTTGATCTTTAACTTCAGTCAACTGAATCAAATCCAAAATTGGAGAAGAATCCAGCAAGGGCTCACTCAGAAAACCTCCTTCTGCACCTTGCACATTTTCTAATTCCTGCTTAGGCTGTTCTTCCAATTGCCTCTCTTCACTCTCCTTAATCTCCAAAACTGTAGATGTACGTGGAGATGGTGTTCTTTCCTTAAGAATAGTACTATAAAAATGTTGTGCCTTCTCCACAGTATTCAATCGATATCCTTCTCCCTTATATCTAAAAATTATCCCAGCTGGCGCATCCCACCGGAAGGGTATCTGTAAGTCTTTCAATTCCTTAACAAGAAAACCAAATTCTTTTCTAGCTTTCAGCATTTTAGGAGGTAATTCTTTAAAAATTACAAGTCGTGAGCCCCCCACTTGTACAGAGGTGTGAAAAGATTTTTGGAGGATTTCATTTCTAATTTCTCTCTCAGTAAAATATATGACCACATCTCTAGGCAGTTGTCTTTGTCTGGCCACCCAAGAGTTCACTCTGTAAATTTTATCTATTTTGTGAAATACCAGATCAGGGTTAACTTGTAAGATCTTAGCCAGGGCTTCAGAGCAAACTTGTCTCAAGTCCTGTCTCTCCTCCTCTCGAATTCCCCGAAGCCGTATGGCAAATTCCATCGCCCGGAATTGTATCATGACAATCTCATCTTCAATTCTCTGCATTTTATTATCAGCTTCTTCAATTTTATAATCATTATCTTTCATCCTAACATTAACTTCTAATTTGAGTTCTTCAACTTTAAAATCAACTTTCCCAATAAAATTTGCCAGGCCAGACGCCACTTCTGATATTTTTTTGGTCACCATATTTTGATTCTGCTTCACCATATCTTTAACTTCATTAATTTCCTGCAGAAATTCCTCATGTGATTTTTGAAGTTTATGATCTATTTCCTGTTGAGATTCTTGAAATTTTTCATCCAAAGTTTTAGAAATAAAGTCTTTTAAATCTCCCACATCAATTTCTTTTTTCTGAGTTTGTAACTGTTGAGCAGGGGGAAGTTGCGTTTGGTGTTTATGTGTGGGGGATCCCCCCCCTGATGCCTTCCCTTCCTGCTTCTTTGAAGCCATTGTGCCACGTAAGCTAATTTTTCTAAAGAGGGAAGTTCTTTTTCCTTTCCCTCTTCCACAAAAGCTTCTAAAAAAGTCCCCCAGATTTAATCAAGTGAAGCTGAAGTAAAACAAAGTCAAATTTTAGAAAAAGAAATTTTTTCTTTAGATAGAGCAACTTTGTAGCAGCTTTATAACTTTGTAACAAAGCAGGAAGGCTTCACAAATCCACTTTCATTAGCTCGTTAACTCAAATGCTGGGCGCCATTTTTTTTCAAATCACTTTCACTCACTCACTTTCTCTTTTAAATTAGAAAGTCAACAAAGCACTGATACTTGCAGTTTTCAAGTTTCTGGATTCAAGTTGATATTTCCGTTGTTTGTTAAAATTAGTTCCTTTCGCTTTAAGAGTTTGCTGCTGCCGGCTTGTTCTGCTAATTAGCAGAAACGTCCCACGCCGCCCGGAGTTTCAGCAGGTTGGAAGGGAGCCACGCCTGTTTCCTCCCCAGAAACAGTTCCCTGGGGGGTTACAGGGGCTCAACCTGTACCCTGCTATCTCTTCTCCTTCAATCTTCAAGATTTTGGAGTTTTCGAGCCGCTCCTCGATCGCGGGGCGGCTCTACAGGCGGCGGGGCTGGCGGTCTTTGAAGAAACACCGCCGTCGCCGAGGCTCGCAAACCGGAAGTCCCAGTATGATCTTCCTTGGATTTTGACCTGTTATTTGCTAATGCAATTTTCTTTGTTAGAATAGCCATATTATATTCTGTATTTCCCCTTTTTATTACTATATACCTATTACTATTTATTACTATATATTACTATCAGACAGGGTTGTACTGTTATATTTAAATGTTTCAACAATTTTATTTTGAAAAAACACCTTCCCCCCTCATTTCCTCCCTCCCTCATGTCATGATAATACATTTTAAAAGCATTGTAAGCATATAATTTTCAATTACTCAGTGATTCTCTCCCTCCCCTCTCTCTCTCCCCCATTCTCTCTCCCCCCCCTTCTCCCCTTCTGTCTCTTTTTCTCTTTTTCTCTCATCTACCTTCACCAGGCTCCAAAAATAAGGACTGAATATCTGGCTTTAGTCATTTACACTTTGAAAGTCCTGGTGGCCATCTTTTTCTTTGGATCTTGAGGGCTGCCACACTTATTGCTGTGGGAAATTGGGAGGGGGATTGCGTAGAGTTGTAGAGATATCTAGCCATAATATTCTTTTCTCTGGGAGTCAAGGACATTCTGCCTGGACCTGGAGTGGCGTGACTGAAAGGCATCTTCAGTTGGGATGGTGCATTGATTGGACCATGTGATGGACATGTGGGTGCAGGGGAACTTTCTTTTGGGTGGGAAAACCTGGAAGCTTTCAGATTCGGGTTTTCTGAGATGTGCCAATATGACATCTGTAATAAAATGGAACCTCAGAGTCTTCTTTCGTTGGCGATGTTACTTGGGACCCTGACACATTTATTGAAATTTATGAAATTTATCTTAAATTCTAGTGTGAAGTCCAATAATAATATGTTTAAACTCATAAATGCCAAACAAGAAACTTAAACAGAGGCTTGAATAACATAGCATTTAATCTTAATCAAGCTTAAATTTTCTTTTCTAACAATTTAAAATTCATATCTCTAGGGATCAGACATTGAACAGTTGCAAGACACACACACACATACACACAAAACCAAGGACAGAGGGGATAACAAAACTCAGTTAAATTAGGGAAGGCACAAATCTTAAGCATACCGCGTGGTTGCATAGAAGACAGAGAAAGAGACAAACAAACAAAAACCCCAGCACCCTCCCTTTTCTTCATGTGTAGAACTTGTTCACTAACAAGTTTTACATTTCACATATTTGTCACAATCCACAGTATAAGAAACTTCCAAAAACAAATCACATCATATCTTAGCAAAATCAACATTTGACTTAGTTTGCTCACACTTTCTAACTCTTTCTAACTCTTTCTTCTCACCTAACATTAAACCTTCAGTTCAGCTAACTTAGTGTCTAAATTAGTGCCTAAATTAGGCATTTGTACAGACCAACTTAACTTTCTACTTTCTTCCAAAACTACTTCTCTTACCTTCTACCCATCTATAAAGAAATTAATATCTCTTTCTACATTTTGTAATTTCTAACTTATCTCTCTAATAATTCTAAAAAGGAGCCCTGGTAGTGCAGCAGACTAAAGCACTGTTATTAACATCAGCTGCCTGCAATTACTGCAAGTTCAAATCTCACCAGGCTCAAGGTTGACTCAGCCTTCCATCCTTTCTAAGGTAAGTAAAATGAGGACCCAGGTTGTGAGGGCAATAAGCTGACTTTGTATAAAATATACAAAAGTATGAAGACTATTGCTTAACGCATTGTAAGCCGCCCTGAGTCTCCGGAGAAGGGCAGGATATAAATCAAATTAAAAAAAAGGCACATCTTATGCTGCTAACAAACAAACAATAGAAATAAACAAAATACCATAGGATGCGGCACCTTGACTCCGACGCAAAAAATGCACCCATACATAAAGACATAAAAGAGGGAGGTAAGAAGAACAGCTTCAAAAATAAAACAAACAAACTAAATGAGGTATTTTGGGTCAATGCTCTGAAATATTTTTGGGTCAAAATTTAGTGTCAATTCTCTGCTTTAAAAACATTTATAAATGTAAGCAAAATCTTTGAAAATCATTTCTTTTATATAGGTTTAATTAGGCATTTTAAACCTCAAAAATTCCCAGAAAAGAAGGAAGAAAAATAATAATAATCAAAATAAAATCAAAATTGTATTCAGGGTGGAAAAGAAAATATATTTGCATAGCTTTTATATGCAGATGAAAAAGATCAAAATAGTGAAAGGCAAAGCTGCAGGAGCAGTTCACTGATTTGCCCCGCCTTTCTCAGACAGGCTCAGCAGAGAGAAAGAGAGGTGGGGGAATGGTTAAGATGAGTAGGAAAACTGTGCTTTCCCCCCTTTGCCCACCCCTTACC
Source organism: Pituophis catenifer annectens (assembly GCF_029215685.1). NCBI lineage: Eukaryota > Metazoa > Chordata > Lepidosauria > Squamata > Colubridae > Pituophis > Pituophis catenifer. The sequence goes on from NW_027256887.1 coordinate 32,424,410, forward strand.
CCGGCTTGGCAGAGAGCGAGGGAGGGGGGGGAGGTTAGTTAAGATGAGTCAGTGAGGACAGAGAAAAAAAATTCAAAAGACGACACAGAAATCTCGCTCCTTTTCTTCCCTCAGCACACTTTGAGAAATAGAGAAAATGAGTTTCTCTATTTCTTTTCCTTGGAACACACTGCAATCAGGCTGCTTGCAGGAACGATTTCTCATGCACACACACACTCATATTTCATGCAAACCAATCATTACAATTATTTCAGGGAGCTTTTTCACAAGCCAGTGAGCTCCATTTTCTATTATTAGAGGATCTCAACCTCCCATGTTTGGAAATGAATACACACTGACACATACACACACATATACCATTAAACAATATTTCCAGCCCTGGTGGAGGTTTTTGTCCCTTTAAATCCTCTCTTTTCATTTCCTTGGGCAACCTATAGCTCATTCTTAAAGCAGTGGGAAAACTCAGAGTAGTTTAAATCATAAATGTGATTGTGGGCCCTAGCCACTTTCCGTTTCCCACAGCTCCAAGCTGAGAAGTTTATTTAATTTGCAGGCTGTCCAGACATATCACAATCAATTCAATCCCATTCAATTCTACATGCTATTATTATAGATGCATATCCAAGAATTTTTTTAATAGAAATCACACCAAATTGATCAAGTCAAATTATCTGAGTCTTACCATTTAGACAGGCTTTACCTGTTGTTGTTGTTGTTGTTGTTATTATTACCTGCTAACCCATGGGTGGGAAGAATAAACCTTTTCTTCTTTGTTCTTAGTTCTTTCAGAGTTCTCTGGCTCTTTTGAGAATGGTAAATTATCAAGAACTTTATAACACTGCAGTATTTCTACTCCTGGGTCGTCTTACCACATATAAAAGCATAAATTAACCATATCTTCTATGAGCTTCTCACTTTTACCCATTGATCTATCTCTTTAAGCACTAGATTGTTACTACGTGTCTCTGCCCTGGGTGTTCTGTGTGTTCTCATTCTAGCTTGGATCTCCCAGCAGGCGCTGGCTTATTTTTAAAGATCCAAACTCTCCTCCATCCATCCTAGACCTCCCAGCAATCGCTGGCCCATTTTAAAGATCAAGATGTATAAGTGGTATAGAGACCTATGTTCACACATCGTTTGCATTTGGCCAGGGCTCTCATGAGCATGTTTGAATTTTTTTTATTATTATTATTTATATGCCACCCTTCTCCGGAGACTCAGGGCGGCTTACAATGCGCTAAGCAATAGCCTTCATTCTTTTGTATATTTATACAAAGTCAGCTTATTGCCCCCACAACTGGGTCCTCAATTCCACTTTTCTTTTGAAAGACAGGTTTTACTGCTGTAACAGTTTTAATGTGTCCCTGGGTGGGCTAGCACAGGCCAGAGTGGAACACGACCCCTTGGAGGGAAGAGCCGAGGATTTTGTTCAATATCTGCATGACAAAATCACTCAGATTCTGGAAGGTCTGGACTCCGACTGGGTAGGTCCAGCGAGGGTGACGGAGGCAGGTCTTGAGAATGTTATCTGGGACGAGTTTGATCCTGTGACCCCAGATGACGAGGACAGGATTCTGGGTAGATTGAACGTGACCACATGTTTTTTGGACCCGTGTCCCTCCTGGTTAGTGCTGGCTTCCCGGGAGGTGACGCGAGGCTGGCTCCATGGGATTATAAATGCTTCATTGGGTGAGGGTGCTTTCCCCGCCGCCTTGAAGGAGGCGGTGAGACCTCTCCTCAAGAAGCCTTCCCTGGACCTGGCAGTATTGGCTAATTATTGTCCAGTCTCCAATCTTCGCTTTGTTTGCGAAGGTTGTTGAGAGTGTGGTTGCACAACAGCTTCCCCAGTACCTGGATGAAACGTCGTATCTAGATCTGTTCCAGTTGGGTTTTAGGCCTGGGTACAGCACGGAAACGGCATTGGTCACGTTGGTTGATGATCTCTGGAGGGCTCGGGACAGGGGTTGCTCCTCTGTCTTGGTCCTGTTAGATCTCTCAGCGGCTTTTGATACGATCGACCATGGTATCATGCTGCACCGGTTGGAAGAGTTGGGGGTGGGAGGCACCGTACTATGGTGGTTCTCCTCCTTTCTCTCCAACCGGTCGCAGTCTGTGTTGACAGGGGGGCAGATGTCGACCCCGAGGCCCCTCATATGTGGGGTGCTGCAGGGATTGGTCCTCTCGCCGATTGATCTTTTGTTCAACATTTATGTAAAGCTGCTGGGCGAGATCATCCGTGGTTTCGGGGTGAAGTACCATCAGTACGCTGACGATACCCAGCTGTACATCTCCACCCCGGACCACCCCAACGATGACCTTGAAGTGATGTCCCGGTGCCTGGAGGCCGTACGGATCTGGATGGGGAGGAACAGGCTCAGGCTCAACCCATCCAAGACTGAGTGGCTGTGGTTTCCGACGTCCCGATATAGTCAACTGGTGCCATCGCTGACTATTGAGGGTGAATCATTGGCCCCCACAGAAAGGGCTCGCAACTTGGGCGTCCTCCTGGATTCACGGCTGTCTTTAGAAGAGCACTTGACGGCCGTGACCAGGAGGATTTTTCATCAGGTTCGCCTGATCCGCCAGTTGCGTCCCTTTCTAGATCGGCACTCCCTACACCCAGTCACTCATGCCCTCGTCACCTCTCGTCTGGACTATTGTAACACTCTCTACATGGGGCTCCCCTTGAGGTGCACTTGGAGGCTCCAACTGGCTCAGAGTGCGGCCGCGCGGGTGGTTATGGGAGCAACGTGGAGTTCCCATGTAACATCTCTCCTGCGTGAGCTGCACTGGCTCCCGGTGGACTTCCGAGTGCGCTTCAAGGTTCTGGTTATCACCTTTAAAGCGCTCCATGGCTTAGGACCTGGTTATCTACTGGACCGCCTGCTACCACCAATAGCCTCCCACCGGTCAGTACGCTCCCATAGGGGCTCCTCCGGGTGCCGTCGGCCAAACAATGTCACTGGCGGCCCCTAGGGGGAGAGCCTTCTCTGTGGGGGCACCTACGATCTGGAACGAGCTCCCCCCAGAGATACGGAGGATCCCGGATCTGCGCACCTTCCGTCGCGCGCTTAAGACTATTTTATTTCATCAAGCTGGCCTGGCCTAAATTCTTCTCCCCTTTTAAATGTAAATTTTAATTTGTCTTAAATTATGGGGTATTTTAAATTCAGCCAAATTATTTAATTCATTTTTAATCTATTTTAAATTTTTGTATTTATGTGTTTTATCTTGTGGCTGTTCGCCGCCCTGAGTCCTTTGGGAGAAAGGCGGTATAGAAATTTAATAAAATAAAATAAATAAATAAAATAAATACTCTTCCAAAGAGGTTATTTGTTCCAAACAGGCTACCAGTATGGTTGCCCGTTTTTTCTTTCTGAGGGGATTTTTCTGACTTTTCATAAGCTTGAGGCCTGGCAAAACTTTTCTTTTTCCCTAAAGAATTTCTCGGGCTCTTTTCAACAGTTTGGAGTTGGAGTTGGTTAGAATCCTGCCCTGAGTCTCAAGTTTTCTAAGGGGATTTCTCAGTGAGGGGGGTTTCTCGGGCTCTTCTTAGGCTCAGAACTGACAAAACTCTCCTTTTTTCCGAAAGGATTTCTTGAGCTCTCCTTTTTAGCTCAGAGTTTTGGCCAGAACCTACCCCTGCACTGCAGACTTTTATTCCACCAGTCACATGCCTTTCAAAACGATCAGCTCTGGCTGATCTCCTCATGGAATAATCAGAACCGCAGATTGGATCTCCACAATTCACTTGGAGGGCAAACCTCTACTAGGAATTTCCCTCTTCTCATTCACACACCCAAAAAGCAACATTCCCCTCCCCACCCAAAGAAAAAAACTCCTCTATTTACCTAGCAAAGTACAACCTTCCCAATACCCAGTTCAAGCCTCAATAGGGCGTTCAGGTCTGGCTGGAATCAGGATCTGCTGGTGTCTGGTCAGGCCAACGTCACCAGTTCAAACTTGCTGGGAGCACTCTTTGACATTGTCTGTGGCCCATGCCAGTTTTTCCTGTCCACCATGTTGAAGGCCTCCCGAACCTCAAGAAGGTTCAGCTTGTGGGAGGCCAAATGTGGCCACCTTGAAAGAAAACGATGCTTCCAAGTCCATCCATGCTGGGCGCCAGATGTAAGATCTAATAATAATATGTTTAAACTCATAAATGCCAAACAAGAAACTTAAACATAGCATTTAATCTTGATCAAGCTTAAATGGTTAGCTGTTCCAAACACATAAGACATATGCAGGGAAGAACTACAAACAAGAGAGGGAATGTGAATCCTTTTTATATTGTTCAGGAACATCACAAACCATCAATTAAAACCCCCAATTCTGGCATTTTTGATTTGTGTATCCCCTGGAACAAGGTAGAGCCTCTTGATAAGCACCATTAGCATTATCTCTTCTTGATCATCTTCTTTGTGTTTACACTTGGCTATTTAGCCCCCTGGAGGGAAGGGAACTCAAGATAGTTCTTAGGCAGGAGGGGGAGAGATAAGGCTCTGATCAAAAGGTGGAACATATGTTTTGATGAATGCTAAATACTGTATTTTTCGGAGTATAAGACGCACCTTTCCCCTCCTAAAAGGGGGTGAAAATTTAGGTGCGTCTTATACATTGAATGTAGTCCCGCCCACCCACTGGCCCCAACCCTTTGGTCTCTGCCTCTCAGCAGTTACCTCCTTGCAAGCAAACAGCAAGAAAAAAACTGATTGGATTGGCATCCCGACTCTCAGCTGATTTGCTCTCAGCTGTTTTGCACAGGGCTCTGCTGCTTGCTGCAAAGAAGTAAATTGCTGGAGCAGATTTTTTCCCCCTTGTGCTAATCAAGCTATGCTGAAAACGAAAATGAAAGTAAAGCAGGCTGTTGGCTGTTTGCTGTAACGTTGCAAAATTAGGCAGAGGCAGAGGGAGATTTCTTTTTCTTCTTTTTCCTCACCAAAAAAGGTAGGTGCAAACAATGGGAAATTTAGGGCAAAAGAGGAGAGTTCAATATTTTAAAATACAAAAGAAAAAAAGGAGAAAGAAAAAGGCAAAAATAAAAATGGGAAGGGAGAAAAAGAAATGAAAGAGAAAGATGTTATACATATTTAGACTTGAAATATGAATAGTAGTAAGAAATAAATGGGAAATCATGACTGTAAAAATGAAATGAATAATAATTGGAATATTTGTCTTTGTATTTTTGAAATCTAGACAATGATAAGTTTCTATTTTTTTTATTTTTTTAGAAATATGAATAAGTATAAACTGTAACAATTGAAATACCTTTAATGGTATATGGTGGTGAAAGTAAAAAGGATTAAGTTGTAGCTTGGATAACAGCTAGAACATTTTTAAATTTAATTAGGGAAATTGTAACAATTGAAATATTTTTAATTATATATTGTGATGAAAGTAGAAATGATTAAGTTGTGATTTGGAAGATTATATGGACAAAACTATTTGGGTTACTGGGAGAGTTTAAGATGTGAAAATGAGTAACATAAGGGGAAAGCTCTATTTAACTAGGGAATTGTAATAATTGAGATACTATTAATTGTATATTGTGTTGAAAGCAGAAATGGTTAAGTTGTGGTTTGGAGGAATATATGGGGGAAATTATTTGGTTTATTATTATTGGTAAATAAAATTAATTGATTTGTAAGAAATTGGATTGCATGGAAATAATTGGAATATTCATGTTCATATTGATTAATATACAAAAAAAGATAGTTATATAACTAATTGATTTAAATTAACATGTTGAATTTGTATTGAACAATTGTAATATTACATAATTAACCAATGTGAGGATGAATATAAAAATAGATGACAATGGGAAGGGATATAATATAGAATAGAAGGGAAAAATTGAATTTGATTAAGATTAGAGATGAGGATGAAGGGTAATATTGGTTTTTTAAAAAAATAGATGAGGAATAAATATGGCAAAAAGGAAATATAGAAATTGTAAATTTAATTGAAATGACTAAACACTGTTTAAATTTGTGAACTGGCCAAATACTCTGTTCAAAGAAAATGCATTGTATGTTTGTATGTGTGTTTGTCTAAAAAATACAAAAAAAGTTTTTATAGAAAAAACAAAAAAAAGTAGGTGCGTCTTATACTCCGGTTCGTCTTATACTCCGAAAAATATGGTACTTTATAGACCCCAATAACGGTATATGTTTGTTCCAGGAATTTAATCAATGTGGCATATTTATGTTAGAACTTCAAAGGCATAACATATGTATGTGTTCCAGGAAACAAATATTTACAGCATGCAGGTATACAAAGACATCATATATCATACATATATATGTTGCAGGAAACAAATAACAAGTTTCTACTAATTCTAGTATTTCAGTATATCTATTTCCTTACACTAGTTTTCAAAGTTACATAATTTATTTTTCTTCTTTTTAATAAGATTGATATGTGATTTCAATAATTTTAATAATAACAAACCCACAGAAGCATTCATGATGATTTAAAAATATTTTAACTTGACAGTATTTCACTTTTTTGTACGAATATTTTTAGTGGCAATATATTCTTTGATTCATTTTAAGATTTAATTGGTGTTATTAACACAAGATAGTTATGATTCAGTTAGGCTCAATGCTTTAATGATCAATTAAAGTTTGAGAATTTTCTTCAATTTAAAATTTTAATATGTTAAGCAACGTATTAGCTATCTGAGTGTTTTTCAGTCAAGATAGCCAAATTGCTATAAATAGAAGACTGATTTTGTATCAATGGAGGCTTACTTTTCAGTTGGTTTACTGGTGTGATTTTTACTTATTCAGTGTAAGGAAGAACTAATAATAGAAACCAGTTTCCACGCTGCTAAATTAAGAGTGAACAAAATATTTTGAGCCATGCTGCTTCCAAATGATATTGAGAAGGACTGGCGGAAGCAAGATGTTTTTATCAGAGTATAATCTCGGCTTGAACCCAGTTATGTTTGCATGTTTCGGTTTCTTGATGTGATTAATCTAATGTGAAGGTGAGGGCTAGCATGGTCATAAAAAAAGAGCCAGGCATCAGATTGGCCAATTAAAAATTTCTTTCTTTTGAATTCAAATTTTATTTTATTCAAGATTAAAATACAAAATTCCAAACAAGTAAAGAAAACCAAACAAAACAAAAATACACAAAACAAGCAAGACATTTAAAAAGTACATTGAAAAAGAAAAAAAACCTATCATCTATAAACATATTATCCCCCCGATTAATACATTACTACAAAATTAATTTTCCACCCATTGCAAAACAAACCCAAAAGATTTTAAACTACCAAATCCATTTGCAAAGTACTAACTTGTCATCTATATACTATATTAATGACAAAATAGTTAACAGAAAGAAAAACAATATTAGTGTTTCAAAACTTTCTGTTAACAAACTATTATTGTGAACAACTCAGAAAATTTTCTATGGCATCTATTTATCCCAAACCATCTCAAAGGTTAACAGTAATTGTCCTGGATCAAATATCCATGTTTGTATCTTAATGCCATTTCTTATCAATTGTTGTCTAATTTAATATAGTAAGTACAATATCCAAAGTCAGTCTATCTTTCCAACAAAGTTCAGATAAACCTGGTTCCTGATTGTGATAAATCCATTCTCCAGTGCGCTGCTTGGAGAATCCAAAAGCGTGGATTATTCTTAGTCTGTTAGCCAGAGACTGAGTGAATATATCTTTAAATCTTGTTGACTCCGCCTCCACCGACAGGCTGAGGTTCAGTTTTATTCATCATATTGTGATTGAGGAGTTTGGACTTTGAGATCGGCCCTCCTCCACTGCTGGTAGTTGGTGAGTCGCTCCTGGGGCTCCGGGCCGGCTTCTACCATCCGTACCTTCAGAGGCAGCGTCGTGGAGCTCTGTCCTTTCGGACATCTCTGCTTGCTTAAAAATTTGCTGCTGGTGTGCACGCTGGTTCCCTGGCTTGCTGGCACAACCGCCGCCACCTTATTCAGCTCCACAGACTTGCAGGGCAGCTTCGGAGTCACTGCCCGGGTCTGCCGCAGCAAACTCTAAGTGTCAAATTGGCTTCGCTGCGCTTGGAACACTCTTTAGTATTCGTGCGCTTTTGACTTGCTGACAGGACTGCGGAGGTGCTGGAGGGCTTTTCCTGCCCTCGCGCCATTTTGTTTATCAACGGCTAGCCGCAGAGGTGCTGAGGAATAATTTCCCCTCGCGCCATTATTCTTGCTGCAGTTCAAGTTGCTGAGGCATGGAGGAGTCGCCTAGCTCTTGTGCCCTTATCTGGAGACAATTAGCAAAGCAGTGCTGGGGGCACAGATTTACTCCTGTGCCTGTCATTAACTGCTTCACTGTTAGCGCCAGAGTCGTCTTCTCGCTGAATTGAACCAAGTGGAAAGAAGGGCACCAAACATGCTCCTGGCGTTGCCAAGCCCACTTCTTCCCGGGGCTCCGGGCATTCCTCAGCGGATGCCAAGGATACTACTAGGAGGCATCAAGCCTTAGAAAGGCAGTTTGCCTTGGCTCACAAGAAGTCCAGTAATTCTGGCCATCGGGACCGTTGCAGTTACCATGGCTGCTCCAGATACCGGTCTGAACCCTCATCCTCTGTCAACAGCTGCCCAGGGTGCACCCTCTCCTGTTGCTCCCCTCCAGTCTCCAGATACTGGGGGACTACATCCCTCTCAGCCTTCCTTATCTACAGGGCCTGGAGTGGTGGCTCAAAACCAACTTCTGTCACTCTCTTCTGCCGCGACAGCAACGTTCAGCACCACAGCTGCGGGGCTCTGCGCTGGGGAAGGATTGCACCTGACTCTGTCCTGTAACATTCAGGCCTTAGTCTTTGAGACAATTTCAAAAATCCTAGCAACTGGACATCACCAAGGCATTCAGTTTCTCTTTGTGCCAATGGATCCCCAGCCACTCGACCAGCCATCTGGCGGGTTTGAACATGATGGATCTTCTCAACAGGATTTGATCCATAGCGAGGATTCTTTGCTAGATGATGAAGACCGTGGGGCCATGGAATTCTCCAATGACGAAGGCCTGGAGCCTGACAGACCATCATTTACAAGCCTCTTCCGTACCTCTCTCTTTAAATCCTTATTACATAAGGCTAAAGTCACAACTTGTTTGGCCGCCTCCAAAGGTCAACCTGATCGACAGAAGGCATCTAATCCCCATGACGTGTTGTTTAAAGTCCCCAAGGCGGAGCAGGAGTTCATTCCCTGTCCTCAACTTTTCACAGAAGTGATTCAACGGCCATGGAGCCAGCCCGGTTCTCTAACAGCACCTAATGGTCAAGATAAAAAGTTATATTGTTCTGCCCCAAGTCTTCAAGGTTTGCTTCAGTTACCGTCAGTTGATGCACCTGTGGCCAGCCTAACCTCCTGATGAATGATGTATGATATCCTGATGAATGATATCACAGACAGCCTGCCGACGGAGGACCATAAAGCTGAACTCGCCTTCCACAAGACTCACCAAGCGGCAGCCTGGGCCATTAGGGCTGCTACTTTGGCGTCTTTCTTTAATTGAGTATTGTTTATTTGGCTGCATCAACTTCAAGAATGTCTCCCCCGGGGACTTCCGGTTTGCTGCTTGTCGCTGCCAGACGTTCCTTTGGGATCGTCAGCTTCCATCGTCTGTCAGAGCCGCCTTCACAACGGAATGGCGGCTCGAAAAAACTCCGTTTCCATGAGGAAACGGAGATAGAGCCGGCAGGGGTGGGTAGAACTCTCTGCGGAGTCCCAAAAGTTTTTCCTTTACTTTTGGGACGGAGCGGATGAGATGCCCCGTATCCCCAGCCGCTGCTCCGGGCTTTGGGAGACCTCTGCTGATGCAGAGCTAGGCGTCAAAAGCAAGCCTGCAAATTTAACAGACTACTCAAAGAAAATGTGAGCTGGACCTGTAATACTGAACCGCAAGTATTTTACTGATTTTTTAAAAGAAATTACTTGAGAGGAGGAAAAGAAAGAGGAAAAAAAGCCTTTTAAAATGGCGTCGGCTGGAGGAGAGGCTGAAAGGGAAAGTCCTTCCGTTTTTTATTACTACAATGTAGCAATAAATACCACTGGCTACATTTGTAGACAAAACTTCGCTCCTGTGTCTTTTTCTCTTTTTTTTTCCCTTGGAGACCTGATATTGTTGTTGATTGGAAAGAAGTCTTTCTTGCTTTTTTTTAACAAAGCCTGCCTGGACGGAAACATGGCACTGAGACTCATAAAGTCAGATAAACAAGAAGGGGGGGGATTCCCCCACCAACAACTTAAAGGAACAAGTCTTAACTCTTTAGTCTGAGAAACCTGATTTTAATATAATAGAATTTTTTATAGAAGAGATTGAAAGAAGGGAGGAGATTGTGAATCAGCAATTTGAAAAATTTAAGCAGGAAATTAAAGAATTGGTGAAATCTAAGTTTGATTTTTTGGAGAAAAAACTCTCAAAAATGGCTAATGGTTTTATAGAATTTATGATACAGTTGGACACAAATACTAATGTACTAGAGTCTAAAATGGAAGAAATTCAAGATAAATTGGACAATAGAATTCAAAAAATTGAAAATGACTTGATAAACATTCAGGATAATAGCTTAGAAGAAAAACCTAAAATGGATGCTGATCAAAAGTATGGTAATGCAGAAAATCTGCAACAGAAGATTGAAAAAGAGATTTTAATGGTACAATATAATTTCACAGAATATGCGATAAGATTAAGAGGTTTGCAGGAAAATAATAGAGATGATTTAAGGGAAATATCTTCTGAATTTCTAGCTGGGATTCTAAAGGTTCAACCTGACGAAGTGTTTTGTAGGATTGACAGAGTTTATCGAATCAACTCCTGGACTGCCAAGCAAAGGCAATTGCCTAGAGATGTGGTGATTTATTTTACAGATAAAGAAATTAGGAATAATATCATGCAAAATTCCTTCAATTCTAATTTGCAATTGCATGGAAGAAAGATTTGGATTTACAAGGAACTCCCACCTAAGATATTGATGGAAAGGAAGAAATTTGGTTTTCTGGTGAATGAGTTAAAAAAGAGAAATATCTCATTCAGGTGGGACGCCCCAGTTGGTATTATATTTAGATATCAAGGAGAAAGATATCAGCTAAATACTGTTGAAAGAGCGGAAGAATTTTATCAAAATAGGTTGAAAATGAACTTAACATCTTCAGGTATAATACAGGATAAGCAGAAGGAGCCGGAAATAAAGGTAAAATATTGAAATATAGAGACTGTACCAGATGAATTGCCTTTGGATTCATTGGATACCCCAGCTGGACTATCTACAAATCTGAGAGAAGTGGCATCTAACCTTAATGTGATGACTTATCAAGGCAAGGATAAGCATGGAAACCAATTGGGGGAAATACAAGGGATAAAAAAGAAACATGAGATACAAAAACAAAACCAACAAGACCAATCTACAAAGCAGAACAAAATCCGACCAGATGATACACAATTTGTAGAAAAGAAACCAGGATGGAAACCAAACCCACAAAAAGAAAAGAAAAAAAGAAATAGGTGGCATAAAAGTAGAAATTTCTAAATCAGGCAACAGTGAAGCCAGTGACTTTAAAATATGAATGATTATGTGTAAACACAGAAGAGGCGACGTATTGGTTAATATCATCCTGAAGATTGTGGCAGATCTCTGCATGGCCGTAATTTGGGGACGTGAAATGAGCCTTAAACTGATGGATTTGAATTATCCATTTTGGAATTTTTTTTTGTGTTGATAAACATATTATATTATCTTGAATTACAAGGCAAGAGAATTATGCTGGGGCATGCAGAAGATCGGGTTGTTACCCACTACGATGATGGGAATTAATAATCCTGATGAAATCCACAATTATTACTATATGGAATATAATTATAATGTCACTCGGGTGGTTGTTTTTACTTTTATACATATAAGAAGATATTTACTACTGATGGGGGCAGATATGATTGAAGATCCTGAATAAACTGTTGCACCAGCAAGCTATGTTACCCGATTATGGATGTTGGTTCTACCAATCCAGTGGAAAGACCTTAAAGAAGATACTATATGGATTATAAATTTAAAGTCATTGTCTTTTCTTTTTTTTTATTTAGATATAATGGAAAATATAGACATATATTTTTAAGTAGTGTGGGCAGTGAATCAAAGATATTAAGAAATGTTGTGTATGGTAATTTTGCATGATAGTGGGTGAATAAGCTAGTTAGTAGATTGATTAGTCTAAGAAAAGGGATTTTTAAGTGATATATTTAGGGGAGTGGAGGAAATGGATAGTGGAATAAATGTTAAACTAGATTTTATGGGGAAGGCTGCTTTGAAATGTTATAGTAATATTCATAGAAGATTAAATGTTAAAGTAGGACTTATTGTATAGTTTTAAAGTGGAGAAGTTATTTTATAATGTCATAGTATAATGTCTTTTTTTTTTTTCCTTTTTTTCCTTTCTTTTCTCTTTTCTGAAATGTATGGATAAAGGGGGATGTTATAATATTAATAATATTTTTAGTAAGTAAAGGTCAATATCTAGAGGAGGGAGTAAGTAATCTGTTATGAATTAGGTTTTTTTTTTGTTATGAAGAAGTCACAGGGGGGGATGGGTGGGGTGGGGAGGGGGGGGTTAGGGAGGGGGAGGGAGAGGGGGAAAAAAAAGGAGGAAAAATTTGTATTTGAAAACTTTTTCAATAAAAAAAAAAAATGTCTACCCCGGAAGACACAAGGCTGCACCAAGATATCAACAAACTGGTGGCAGCCACCGAATACTCTGCTGATACATCTCTGAATGCAGTGAAATTCGCTTCCCGCGCCCTAGCCTCCACTGTCACATCTCGTCACCTCCTTTGGTTACGTCACGGAGGGTGTACCATACAAGGGTTCCAATCTTTTCGGAGAAGCTTTGGACCCTATATTGGTGGAGGACAAGGATAAACAGAAAATTATGCCATCTTCCTACAGACGGGCTGATCTCCGGTATACTCCATATATGTCGCGGCAGCCCTTTTGGACTGAGCCTAGACCCAGTGGGTCCCAACCCTACAGACCTTACTCCCAGGGGTTCGACCGGCCAACTGACAGGTCCTTCTTTAGAGATCGGGGTAGACACCAGCCCCCGGCCAAGCTACCGTTTAGAGGGTCAGGCACTTGGCCCTTCATTTGTTACATCCAGTGCTCAGTTTCAGCCAACCTGGACAAAAGATGCTTAATGGACGCAGAAATCCAGCATCTCCTGGACATCTGCGCCATAGAGCCAGTTCCCAAAGAACATCATGGGACAGGTTTCTACTCAATCTTTTTCCTCATTCCCAAAAGTTCCGGGGGCTGGACGGGGATCTTGGATCTCAAGGAACTAAACAAGCTTTTTGTGTACCACCAATTCAAAATGCAATCCCTCAAGTCGATCTTGGGTTGCATCAGGAAGGCAGACTTGATGACTTCAATAGACTTCAAGGAGGCCTACCTTCATGTTCCAATACGGACATCTCATTGAAGGTTCTTGCGTTTCACTTATGCCAATCGGCATTTTCAATACCGGGCCATGCCATTCGGTCTGTCATCAGCCCCCAGGACCTTCATGAAACTTTTGACTGCAGTGGCCGCCACTCTCCGGCAAATAACCATCAGAGTTCTTTGCTACTTGGACGACATTCTAATTCTGTCATCCTCTCACACACAAGCTCTACGAGACCTGGCGATGGTGCGTCAAACCTTACAACTTCACGGTTTTTCCCTGAACCTGGAGAAAAGCCATCTACAACCCACCACTTGCATCCTCCATCTAAGTGCGGTGATAGACTCTGTCAGGGGACAAGTTTTCCTGTCTCCAGATTGTCACCTCAGCATCATGACCTTAATATCTCAGGTCCTTTCCTCCAGATCAGTTCCCCTGCTCCTTTTGTCTCAACTGCTCGGGAAGATGATCTCGTTCATTGCAATAGTCCCATGGGCACATCTCCATGCCCGACCGTTACAATGGTACCTGCTCCCGTACCAGAAGTCACTTCGCAGCAGCTCCAGAGTCAAGGTGCTGCTTCCATGGTCGGTTGGCCTATCTCTCAGTTGGTGGACTTCCACGGCCATGGCAAAGGGATGCATTTTCCAAGAGCCGCAACGCGTCACCGTTACAACAGATGCGAGTCTGATAGGTTGGTGCGCTCATCTTCTCTCCACAGTGGCTCAGGATTGCTGGTCTCCGACAGATCTCCAAAACAATATCAACTGGTTGGAGCTGCGGGCAGTTCACCTGGCCCTCCGACACTTCCACTCTGCCATTGCAGGGCAACATGTGCTAATTTTAACAGACAATGTAACCATGAAAGCACATGTGAACCGTGAGGGCGGCACTCATTCCAAACCACTCATGGATGAGGCTGCGAGGATGCTGTCATGGGTGGAGAGACACTCTCTCTCGATCACGGCACAACACATCTCCGGGTCAACCAATATCCAGGCGGATTGGTTGAGCAGGACTCAGATAGAGCAGTTGGAGTGGCGTCTCCATCCCACTCTATTCGGAGAGCTGTTGTACCGCTTCGGACGTCCGATTCTAGACCTCTTTGCACACCCCAATAATGCTCAGCTCCCCCGTTTCTTCTCCCAGTTCCCATGTCCAGAGTCAAAAGGGGTGGACACGCTCCGGTGCCCTTGGCCACCGGGCCTGCTATATGCATTCCCACCCCTCCCGCTCATCCTGAGGGTGGTGCGCAAGATCCTGGTGGAGGGTGCAGACATCCTTTTGGTCGCCCCCCATTGGCTGCGGCGTCTGTGGTATACCGACCTAGTGAGTCTGTCTGTCGCCCATCCCTGGAGGATTCCCCAGGACAGGATCTCTCTCAGCCAGGGAGTCATTCTGCATCCAGAGCCTCAGAGGCTCCAGTTGACCGTCTGGCACTTGGGAGGATCCTCCTGAGGAAGGACAACCTTTCAGGGTGGGTGATCTCCACCATTCAAGCTTCCAGGCGTGCCTCTACGAACCAGATCTACAACGCCACATGGAGGTCATTTTTCTTGTGGTGTTCCCGGAAGCGCGTTGATTCAACCTCGGCTTCCTTGTCTGATATGCTTGAATTCCTTCAGGACAGTTTTGACAAAGGTCTTGCCCCGAACACGCTTCGCAGATAAGTGGCGGCCTTGCACACTGTCCTACTGGATATTGATGATCATCTTCTTACCCAGCACCCAAGGATTCGTAGTTTTCTTAGAGGAGCTGCCAACCTCCGTCCCACTGTTATCCACCGCTACCCAACATGGGACCTTCCCCTGGTTCTCCAAGCGCTCATGTTGCCCCCCCTTCGAACCTTTGGGGTTCATCAGCCTCCGGTTTCTGACTCTGAAAGTCGCCTTCTTGGTGGCAATCATCTCTGCTCGAAGGCTTTCTGAGATTGCTGCCCTGTCCGTTCGGGGTGACCTCTGTATCTTCCATTCGAATAGAGTAGTGCTGCAGATGGATCCCTCCTTTTTGCCCAAGGCCAACTCATTATATCGTGCCCAGGAACTGGTGTTACCTGATTTCTGCCCGGGCCCGCAGCATCGCCTGGAAGCCCAGTGGCATACCTTGGATGTCAGGAGGGCCCTCCACAGGTACATTAAATGGACTGCACCTTCCCGGAGATCTGAGGTGCTCTTCATCTCCTTCCTTCCTGCATCAATGGGCTGGAAAGTAACTTGTTCTACAATCTGCTGCTGGATTAAGGCGTGCATATGCAAGGCGTACGCGCTGAGGAATAAGCCCCTGCCGGGACGGATTCTACCACACTCGACAAGGAGTGCTTCCACCACTGCAGCTTGGGCCACCCAGGCTTCCGTGATCGACATTTACAGGGCGGCCACCTGGATTTCACTTACTCCGTTCATCCGCCATTACAAGGTTGACTCCTTTGCCTCAGCTGAGGCGTCCTTCAGATGGCGTGTGTTGCAAACTGTCCACTCTACGACGGCCACCTGGGAGCATTTAGCCTCCCTCCCTTCTTAGTACTTGCTTGGATATATCCCACGCTTTTGGATTCTCCAAGCAGCGTGCTGGAGAACGGACGTTGTCTTACCTTAACGTCCCTTCTATGTGCGCTGCTTGAGAATCCAACCTGCCCTGGCCGGCTTCTGCTCTTCAGTTCCGGATGGCTCTACTTGACATTCTTCTTGTCTCATCCTTTGTGAACAAAACTGAACCTCAGCCGACTGTCGGTGGAGGCGAGTCAACAAGATTTAAAGATATATTCACTCAGTCTCTGGCTAACGGACTAAGAATTACCCACGCTTTTGGATTCTCAAGCAGCGCGCATAGAAGGGACGTTCAGGTAACACAACGTCCATTTCCCCATCTCCTTCAGTCCTCCTAGGAAAAGCCAATTTGCTTCTTCACTCGTTATAATTTCTGCTATTGTAAAAGACTACAGGCTTGAACTTCAGAGAGGTATATTATATCAGCTCATTTAATTCTAAGAATATACAGTCCCAATTTCTTTTTTCTTTTTTTTTTATTGAAAAAGTTTTACAAATACAAATTTTTCCCCCTTCCCCCCCTTTCCCTCCCTAACCCTCCCTTACCCTCCCCTCCCCCCATGGCTTCCCCAGAATGAAATCCAATTATACATTTCTTCCTGACATTCTAGTATACTATCCCCTGTAAACTATACATTTCTAGACAACATTCATCTAAAAATTATCTAATACTTCTTAGTTTAGTATTTATTCTACACATAATCTATCCCTATCCTCCACTCCCTTACATAAATCTCTTGTGTCCGGTCTTTTATATATGCTGATAATTTCACCATTTCTACAAGACTAGCCAGCTTCAGAGTCCATTCTTCAATAACATCCCTTTTCCAGTATAACCTAGTCTATCACCATATACCCTATCAGTTTTGTTTCACCCACTTTCCCGCAGGTCCGCCATATATAATTATTTATAAAATCTAAACAATCACATCAGATCCTTCTTCCAACAGAGTATTTAGTGTCTTTAGTTGTCATCTGCCCACATTGTTAAGAAATACTTTTATGTATAACCCCCCCCCCCGAGTGACTTTATACTTATATTCCATATAATATCTTCGCAAAGTCTTCCATCTAGATTATTAATTCCATCAATCGTGTTAGGGGAACAACCAGATCAACTGCAAATGCCCTTGTTCCGTAATCCTCTTGCCTCATAATTATTCCCTTCAACGTACACATAATCCATCTTTCTTAAGATCTATAATAGAAAGTTCCAATTCACTCAATTACAGGCCTTCTCCACATGCTTAAACACCAGCACTGCAGGGATCTGTTTATTCTTCTCAAGATAGTCCAATAAGCTTATAATTTGCCTCACATTATCTTTCATATATCTGCCTTCTATAAGTCCTACATAAACATAAATCGGTTCTTAGATAACTGGCATTGATATGTTGGATAATAGTTTTACAAAAAAAAAATTATAATCCATATTCAAAAGAAATATTGGTCTAAAACTTTCTAGTTTTGTGGAACCTGCTTTTTTTCCTGCCTTGTAGTGGCTTGAAGCTCTGCTGTTGTTGCTTTTCTGGAATTTGTTTATATGCTGTTCGAGTTGTATGCTGATCTTTAACTGTGCAGGACATTAGATCAAGATCCACAGCTGCTTCTCTTGTGTTTTTAAGTGATCCAGCTAAAACCTTTAAAGGATAATCCAAGCGCGGGTCATCCAAAGAGCCCCCTGTATTTCCTTGTATTTCCATTGGCTCCACCTCCATCTGCTTCCACTGGACTTTAGTCTTTTGTTCAATTTGCTTTTCTTTATCTCCCTCCTGTATTCCTGACGCTGACAATATACGTGGAGATGTTGGGCCAATTTTAAAAACATTGCGATAAAATTCTTCCGCTTTTTCAACAGTATTTAATCGATATCTTTCTTCTTGATACGTCAATCTTATGCCAACTGGGTCATCCCATCTGTATGAAATCTGTTGTTTCTTTAGTTCAATCACCAAAAATCCAAAATCTTTTCTGTCTTTTAACATCTTAGACGGCAACTCTTTGTAAATCCCAATCTGCCTTCCATCCACTTGTAGGGTAGAAACAAAAGACTTTTGCAAGATGTCATTTCTTATTCTTTTATTTGTAAAATATATCACTACATCTCTGGGCAATTGCCTTTGTCTTGCTACCCAAGAATTCACTCTGTAAATCTTATCAATTTTGGACAAAACCTCTTCAGGGCTAATCTTTAACATCACAGCTAAAGCATCAGCACAGATCCTTCTCAAATCTCTGTTATTTTCCTTTATCCCCCTCAGTCTTACAGCAAATTCCATAAATTTAAATTGCATCATTGTAACTTCATTTTCAATCTTTTGCATTTTATTATCCACATTATAGATCTTATAATCAGCTTCCTTTATTTTAGACTCTACTTCTAAATTGGTTTCTTCGATTCTTTTATCAATCTGAAGAATTATTTCTGAGAAGCCACTCAGAACTGTCAAAAAATCTCGCTTCATCTTATCATACCTTTCTTGCACCAGTTTCTTAGTTTCCTGTTGAAATTTCTCAAAACTTCTGGTCCATAAGCACAATAATAAATTCCTTCAAGTCTTTAAAATCAGTGCTCAAAATCTGCTCTTGTAATTTATGAGTAGGGGACCCCCCCCCCATACAGCTTTGTTTTCTGGCATTAAAGCCATTCTGCCACGCAGACAGACTCTTTTTTAAGGAGGAAATCTTCTCTCCCTTCTCACCAGCACAAAATCCTCTCAGAATTAATCAAGTCTCTAAGGGAGATAGAACATAAAGACAGTTTGGGAAAAAAAAACTTTTTCCTTCTCCTCTAACCAGCGCTGTTATTTTAGATACTTTATAGCATACTGAAACAATCAAGCAAGTCCACTTTCGCTTTCAGCTTTTTTTTTTTTTCCCTTTCAAGCAGCTAAAGCCGGGCGCCATTTTAAACCTTCATTCTTTCTTCAATCTTAAATCCAATCACAGGGGTAATATATATACTTGCAGTTTTAGATTCCAAATCCGGATTTCACTGTTTATTTTAATCCTTTAACTTTCACTAATTACGTTGGTTGTGCCATCTGGCTCTGCAATAAGCAGAGTTCCCCCATCGTCCGGAACCTCGGCGAGCTGGATAGGGAGCCTCATCCTGCTTCCTCCCCAGAGGCAAAAAAGACACTCTGGGGACTTCGCAGGGGCTCTACCTGCTCTCGCCGGCTCTCCTCACGCTTCTTCAAAGAAGCAGAGTTTTTTCGAGCCGCCTCTCAGCTGTGGAGGCGGCTCTTTACGGGCGGCGGGGCTGGCGGTCATAAAAGACCGTCTGGCAACGACAGCGACCGGAACCGGAAGACAGTCCCAATTTCTTTTGAATTGAAGTAATCGATTCCAAATCACATTCCTTTTGTGAATCTAATTCCAAAACAACATGTCTCTTAATATTTTGCACAGCCATTATCATTGTATCAAACTTTTTGAAGAAGCTTTCAGCTAGAAATTGCATGTTACCAAATAATCTTTTCAGCCAGCTCTGTTTGTTTGTAATCCGATCCATTGTTACTCTGTGTAAATTAGTCAGGAAACAAAGAATGCTGAAGCAAAGTGAAAAAATAAATTAAAGTGATAGGGAGGATATGTTATGGATATGTCAATCCAGAGTTAAAAGAAAAATTAAAAAAAAGAAACTCCAAATATTTTGCATGTTAATAAAGTACAAAAACCCTAAGGTAAAAGTCTAATATTGATCAAATAAAAGCCCTCTCTAAGAGGTTTACAGAGTCAGCATATTGCCCCCAACAATTTGGGTCCTCATTTTACCCCCCTCAGAAGGATGGAAGGCTGAGTCAACCTTGAGTCTGGTGAGATTTGAACTGCCAAATTGCAGGCAGTTGGCAGTCAGCAGAAGTAGCCTGCAGTACTGTACTCAAACAACTGTGCCTCCGTACTTTTTATATTTCTGTTTTAAAATTTAATAAAATTACTATTAAAAAGAATTTATGAAAGTCCAGTCCTTCCCCTCCAAATATTGATCCCAACCAGGAGAACCAGTTTAATGAAAAGCAGGAAAATAGTAGTGTTCCAATATTTGAGGGGCTGCCACAAGGAAGAGGGGGTTGGCCTATTCTCCAAAGTAACTGAAGGCAGGACAAGAAGCAATGGATGGAAACTAATGAAGGAGAGAATCAACCTAGAACTAAGGAGAAAACTCTTGACGATATATTTGCAAAATAGTACTATTGTATTTTTCGGAGTATAAGATGCACCGGAGTATAAGACGCACCTTAGTTTTTGGGGAGGAAAATAAGAAAAAAGCTGGCAGGTGGATCGGCCTCCCGGAATACCCCCAATCAGCTGTTCCCAGAGGTGAATTTTAGCAACAGGTTCCTTGGTTGTGAGCTCTGTACCTTGTTTTTTGTTTTTTGTTTTTTGCTTTTTTTTTCTGCCTCTGAAACTTCTGAAACTCTGTTTCAGAAAAAACTTTTTTTTCTGCCTCTGAAAGCCTCTGAAATAGAGCTTTAGAAAAAAAAGCTGAAGTTCTGTTTGGGGGCTTTTTTTCTGAAGCTTCGTTTCTGATGCTTTTTTCAGCCTCTGAAACCTCCGTTGGAGAAGCTGGGAGGGACTACATTCGGAGTATAAGACGCACCCAGATTTTTTTTGGGGAAAAATACTTATACTCCAAAAAATATGATATGTGGTATTTAGATTTTCCTGGCCTCGTCTAGCCTGGCTGCTCAGGTTTGGCCTTGAAAGTAAACTGTGTAGACCAACACCAGCTATGTACCAGGATGGACTAATCACTAATGGATCTATTGTGTTAATATTGTCCCACAACAACCTTAACTAGCTGCCAGGTTAGAACATCAGCCCTCGTGATACCACTAGATAATAATCATTCTTCATATGTCTTATGTTCATTTCAAATGATTATTTTAGAAATCTGATTATGATAATCTCTTTTATTTCATCATTTTCTAAATTATTTTTCATCTGCTATTAGATGAGATTGTGTGGAGTAACAAAATGAATAGGGTCCTTTCAACTGCATAAGAGATGAAGATAAAATTTTGGTTTAAGGAAGGAAGGGCAATTTTTATCTGTTTCCTTTTTGTCAAAAGGAAGGCAAGGACAAAAGTAATGAATTGAAAGCATTCATCTTACTTCTTCTTTCTTCCTGGCCCATTTTGTGCTTTGCTCTAATGTTTGGTAAACTTTGTGATAATATACAAAGACATAAATAGCTACTAATGAACTAATGAGTTGGAAGGAGGTAAAGTTAACAGCCAACATATTTGGTATCACTTCATTATATTTTTTCATTCCACGTATTTGGTATTACTTTATTTTATTTTTTCATGCAACATTTCTTAAAGTTATTTGTCAGTTCTGAAGTCTAATTTATATCGTGTTTTTATTTTATCTTTCAGATTATGATACAGATGCAAGGCTTTGGGAGAAAGTATATTAAAGCCTTTTTGAAAGGTTTTTTTGTTGCTGTTCCTGTGACTGTCACTTTCCTCGACAGATTGGCTTGTATAGCGAGAGTAGAAGGGACTTCAATGCAGGTAACTAGGATCTTTTCTGCTGTGTTCATTTTTAGGTACCAGGTTTCCCCGAAAATACAACCTGCCCCCAAAATAAGTTCTAGCCTGATTATTTTGGAGTGGGTCTAATATACGCCCTACCCCAAAAATAAGCCCTAGTGAATGGAGTGGTCATGGCCAGCACAGGAGGCAGCCCTTCCCTTCCCTGTCACCTCAGGGTTGCTCAGCCCCTTAACCGCGGCCCGTGGATCAGCTGATCCAGCGAGGGCCAGATGTTCTGTCTCTCAAGGTGCCTGGAGATGTTTCCTTTTTTTTTTAATTTTAAAAACAAACTTTATTCAATATAAGAAGATAAAAATTGTACAAAACATTCTTAACTCTAAAAATTCAATTCTAAATTACATACATACTAAAACTAACAAACAGGATTATCTATCTATAATATTTAAACGTGAATATATATATATATACATTAAACTTAATTTCTTAATGACGGTGTATATTTGTTACCTTTAATTTCTTACTATATTTGACTTTACTTTTTTTCCCATTGATTAATCCATTCATACCATCTGTCCCATATTTGGAAATACTGTGAGTCTTCCTTATCGTTTAATTTTAAAGTTAATCTATCCATTTCTGCGCATATAAATATCTTTTGAATTATTTGCTGTTCTGTTGGCAACTGTTCTAATTTCCAGGATTGGGCTAGGGTTAATCTAGCCGCCGTGATTATATGTAACGTGATGTACTTTATTTCCTTTCTACTACTTTTTTTAAGCATACCTAACAAAATTTCAGGTTTTAGGTCAATCTCTTCTTCTGTTATTTCTATTATCCAGGTTCTAATTTTCATCCAAAATTTTTTGATTTTTGGGCAGAGCCACCAGAGATGATAAAAGGTTCCCAGTGTTTGTCTGCATTTCCAACATATCAGGTTTAAATTTGCATACATTTTTGCCAATCTAGCAGGGGCTAGGTACCACCTATACCACATCTTGTAATGGTTCTCTTTATATGTTGTTGCTTTGTTATTCTGCAATTATTTTCCCATATCATTTCCCACTCTTCCAATTGTATATTTCTTCCAATGTTCCTAGCCCAAGCTATCATTTGACCTTTAACTATGTTTTCTGCCAAGTCGAACTCTAATAGGTATTTGTAAATCTTTGAGATTAATTTTCCCTCTTTGGTTTCTAATAATTTATCTAGTTGGTTAGATTTTATTTCAACTCCTCCTTCTTCACTGTCTTTTTTGTATCTGGTTTGTATTAATAAGTACTGCCACCAGTCCATTTCTATACCCTGGTCCCTGAGCTTTTGCCGTGATTTTAGTCTTCCATTTATATCCAGAATTTCTTTGTATCGTATTATTTTTTGGGTGGCTGATGTATTGGGGTGCATTGTTGCCTCTAATGTAGATATCCAGCCTGGGACTTTCATATAGTGCTTACGTTTAATTTCCAACCAGGTGCCAATTAGTGAGTTTCTTATTAGAATGATTTTTGAAATGTTTATATGTTTTATTTCCAATATTCCACAAATAAGCATGCCAGCCTTTTAATAAATCGTGACCTTCCAATTTCAATATTCTTTGGTTATCCAAATTGACCCAATCCTTAATCCATATCAGACTTGCCGCTTTATAATATTTTTCCCAGGCTGGTAGGCCAAAGCCTCCTCTGGTTCTATCATCCTGTAATGTTTTTAAATTTATCCTCGGTTTTTTCCCCTCCCATATAAATTTTGAGGTTATTTTATTCAAATTTGTAAAGAAATTTTTCTCTAATTTAACCGGGATAGTTTGAAATAAGTAGAGGAGCCTTGGGAGTATATTCATCTTTATCACCGCAATTCTTCCTAGCAGCGATAATTTAAGTTTCCCCATCTCTCTAGGTCTTTTTTAATTTGTTGTATTAGTTCTCCATAATTGTTGTCTTTGATAGCTATATTTCTGGTTGTGAAGTTTATACCTAGATATTTTATCTTTTTAACTGCTTGCAGTCCTGATTGTTGTTCCAATTCTTCTATTTGTTTTATTGTTAGATTTTTGGTTAATATTTTGGTCTTGTTTTTATTAATTTTTAGCCCTGCCACCCTGCCAAATTTCTCTATCTCCTCCGTCAATTTTAATTGTATTTCTAGTTGGTCCTCTATGAAGAATACAAGGTCATCAGCAAAGGCTTGGACCTTGTATTCTTCTCCTTTTACTTTAAGTCCTTTTATGTTTTTATTTAGTCTAATTCTCCTAAGCAGATTCTCCAGGGTTAAAATGAAGAGCAGGGGTGAGAGTGGGCACCCTTGTCGTACTCCTCTACTTATTTCAAAGAAATCTGTTAATTCCCCATTCACTAGTAGTCTTGCCTTCTGATCTGTGTATATTGTAGATATTATCTTTTCAAATTTCTCTCCAAATTTCATATTTTTTATCTGTTGTGTCATGAATCTCCAATTGACCCGATCAAATGCTTTTTGTGCATCCAGAAAAATCAGCGCTGCCTGTTTCTCAGGATGCACCTCATAATATTCTATTATATTAATCACCATCCTTAGATTATTTTTAATTTGTCTTGTCGGCAAGAATCCATTCTGATCTGGATGTATTCTGTTATTTAATATTATTTTTATTCTATTCCCCATTAAGTTCATAAACATTTTATAATCGGTATTTAGTAGGGAAATTGGCCTATAATTACTAATTTGTGTTGTATCTGTCCCTTCTTTGGAAATTAATGAAATATGTGCTTCCTTCCAAGATTCTGGTATCTTTGCTTCTTTTAATGCCTCATTGTAAACCTCTAATAATATCCCATTTAATGATGTACCTAATCCTTTGTATAGTTCTATTGGTAGCCCATCTGTTCCCAGGGTTTTATTATTTTTTTGTTTCCTGATTGTTTCCTGTAATTCCTCCATCGTAATCTCCCTATTTAGCATCTTTTTTTCCTCTTCCGTTATCACGGGCATTTCCTCCTTTTTTAAATATTGGTCTATTTCTTCTACTTCCACCTTATCTTGCTTATATAGGTTTTGGAAGAATTGAATTGTTATTTTTTTTTCCTGGGCTCTGTTGTAACTTGCCTTCATTATCCTGTAGTTGATGGATTATTCGTTTTTCCCTTTCTTTTCTTAGTTTATAAGCCATCCACCTCCCCGGTTTATTTGTCTGCTCAAATTGATTTTGTCTTATGAATTTCAATGCATTGACATATTTTTCTTGTTCAAATATATTCAATTTGTGTTTGGCTGCCATCCAATTGACTCTTATTTGTTCGTCCCCTGGTCTTTCCTGTAATTTCTCTTCCCAATTTTTAATCTCACCATAAATTTTGTTATATTCCTTTTCCCTCTCCTTTTTCCTTTTACTATTATATGCTATTGTTATTCCTCTAATGTAGGCTTTTGTTGTGTCCCACAAATTTTGTAAGGATGTCTGGTTTTTATTATTATCCTTGGAGAACCATTTCAGTTCTTCTTCTATTCTCTCAGTATATTCTTTTTCTTTCATTACCTGTGTATTCATCATCCATCCACTTTTCCCCTTTCTCCATCCTCTCCATTCTATTATTAATGGGTTATGATCAGCCCAGTCATTTGTCCCTATCTCTACTGATTCAATCTCCTGTGTTAAGGTCTTCGTAGCCCATACCATGTCTATCCTCGACCAAGATTTGTGAGGGTTGGAGTAGTATGTATACTTTTCCTCTTTGGGGTTATATAGTCCCCAAATGTCTACTAACTTTAGTTCTATGAGGGATAAAAATGTTTTTGGCAACAAATTTTTCTTCTTATTATTTTTTATTCTGATTACTTCTATAGTCTTTTTTTGGGTCTACAATGGCATTAAGAACGCCTAGCAGGCATACATTTTCTATATTTTGTTCTATTATTTTTTCATGTAGGTTTTGGTAAAATTCTTTTTGTTCACTATTTGGTGCATATACCACAACTAATAACACATTTTTACCTTTAAGATTAACTTGGATCATCACGGTTCTTCCTATTCTATCTACATATTTAAGTTTGCTTTCTATCTCTTCTTTAACATAGACTGCTATCCCTTTTTTCTTCTCATCTGTTAATGATATATATAATTACCCTAGTTTTTTGCATTGTAGATACTTTTCTTCTTGTTTTCTTATCTGGATTTCTTGAAGACATACTATGTCTGCTTTTTGTTTGATTAATTTTCTTAATGTTTGATTTCTTTTAACAGGAGAGTTAAGTCCGTTTATGTTTATTGATATAATTTTCAGATTCCCGTCCATTTTTAAAAGTTGGTCTTACTTCTTTTTGTTCCTTTACTTCCTGTCCCTTTTTTTTTCTTGGTTTTGTGCTCTTGTCGTTACTCCTTCTTCTTCTTCTTCTTGAATTTCCCCCTCTTCCTCTTTTTCTTTCTCCTTATTGTTCTTTCCACATAGGGATATTTGGTCTTCTCGTCTCGATGTTGTTTTGCCTCTCCTTCCCGACTCTTCTCCTCTGCCGTCTGTTCCTTCTTGTTCCATCACCTGGTCGTATACGTTTTGTGATAAAAGTGGATACTTTTATCTTTTTCCCCTTCCACGTGGCTAATACTCCTTCCGGCAATAACCATCGAAATAATATTTGTTTTCTGTTTAATAATGCAGTGAGGAATCCATAATCTTTCCTCCACTCTCTAATTCTTTTTGGTATTTGTTTTAATGTTATTATCTCTTTTTGTTTATAATATATTGGTTCTTCTTTAGCTATTTTAAAGACAATATCTCTAACCTTCTTTCTTACAAAACGTACGTGGACTTCTCTTGGGAGCTTATGTTGTCTCGCGTAGTTGGTATTTATTCTATTTCGTTGATAATCTCTTTATCTCTTTGCAAAATCTCGGCTATCATTTCAGCCATTACTAATGTCAGGTCTTCATCTCTTTCTTCTCTTATGTTTTGGAATCGTAAATAGAATGCCGCTCTCTCCATTTCAAATTGTGCCACTGTACTTTCAAGTTCTTTATTGAGACCTGTCATTTTTACATCTAATAGTTCTAATTTCTCTTCTGTTTGTTCTGTTTTTTTTTCTATGGCCATAATCCTTTGGTCGTTTTTTGTAATCATCTCCTGAATGGAGTCCATTTTTCCATCTAGTTTTTGGATATCTTCTTTGACAGAATTTTTTTTTTTTATTGAAAAAGTTTTTCAAATACAGATTTTCCTCCTTCCCCCCCCCTCCCTAACCCCCCTTCACCCTCCCCTCCCCCCATGGCTTCTCCAAGATAAAATCCAAATTGATATCACATTATATAATACTTTACCACCCTTTTACACCACCCCCTATGTGCTAACCATTTCTTTCTAACATTATTATTATATCCCTCCTATACTATACATTTCAAAGCAACATTCAGCTATAAAACTATATAATCCTAATTTAGCATTTATTCAACTCATAATCTACCCATTTCCTCCATCCCCACACATATATCTCTTAATTCAAATCTTTTAAGTATATTAATATCTGAACATAACATCCCTTTTCCTAAACTAAACAATCAGTAACCTAACCTATCTCCACCCACTTTCCTACAGGTCTACCATACATAATATTTTTAATATCTTTGTTCTTCTGCCCGCACCACTAAAAGATATTTCCATATATGAATAAAATCCTCAAATGACTTTAAATTTATAATCCATATAGTGTCTTTTGTAACATCTTTCAACTAAATTATTAATTCCATTGCCCATGTTAGGGTAACATCAGCTTCAGCTTCCAACAGTATATTCAGTATCTTCCATTACCATCTGCCCCCATCAATAGTAAGTATTTTCGTATATAAAAAACCACCCGAGTGACTTTATATTTATATTCCATATGGTATCTTCTGTAATGTCTTTTATCTAGATTATTAATTCCAACCACCACATTGGGGTAACAACCAGATCTTCTGCATGCCCCAATCCCATAGTTCTCTTGCCTTATAGCTCAGCATATACGTAATCCATTTTTCAAAGAGTCCAAGATAGAAAATTCCAATCCACTCAATCAGAGGCCATCTTCCACATCCCAAAAGCACCAGCACTGCAGAGATCTGCCACTCTCCTCAAAATAGTATAAGTCAATAATTTGCCTCAAGTATATTTCATATATCAGCCATCTATAAATCCCGCTTATTATATTTAATCGTCTCTTCAATAACTGGCATTAGACCAGTGGTTCTCAACCTTCCTAATGCCGCGACCCTCTAATACAGTTCCTCATGTTGTGGTGACCCCCAACCATAAAATTATTCCTAAAACCATTGAAAATATGTGTTTTCCAATGGTTTTAGGTGACCCCTGTGAAAGGGTCGTTCGAACCCCAAAGGGGTCGCGACCCACAGGTTGAGAACCACTGCATTAGACTGTTGTTTAGTTTAGAATTTTTTAGTTTTGTAGGACCTGCTTCTTCTTTTCTTAACTTTTTGTGGTTTAGATCTCCATCCTAATTGCCTTTCTAGGACTTGTATATCAGCTGATTGAGTTCCATGCTGGTCTGTAACTTGATAAGACATCACATTAAAATCCAATAAATTTAAGAGAGGCGGCTCTGGATTTTGTCTAGATTATTAATTCTAACCACCACGTTAGGGTAACAACCAGATCTTCTGCATGCCCCAATTCCATAGGTCTCTTGCCTTATAACTCAACATATACGTAGTCCATTTTTCAAAGAGTCCAAAATAGAAAGTTCCAATCCGCTCAATCAAAGGCCATCTTCCACATCCCAAAAACACCAGCACTGCAGAGATCTGTTATTCTTCTCAAAATAGTATAAGTCTGTAATTTGCCTCAGTTATATTTTCATATATCAGCCTTCTATAAATCCCGCTTATTATATTTAATCGTCTCTTAAGTAACTGGCATTAATCTGTTGGCTGAAAAAGAAAAAAAAAATTTTTTTTGTTTAGTTTAAATTTTTTTTAGTTTTGTAGGACCTGCTTCTTCTTTTCTTAACTTGTTGTGGTTTAGATCTCCATCCTGGTTGCCTTCCTAGGACTTGTATATCAGCTGATTGAGTTACATGCTGGTCTGTAACTTGATAAAACATCAAATCGAGATCCAAAGCTGCCTCTCTTATATTTATAGGTGATCCAGCTATAGCCTCTGAAGGAGAATCCAAAAGCGGCTCATCCAAAAAGCCCTCTGTAACTTGTTTACCTCCATCTCCATCTGCTTATCCTGAGTTTCATTTTCTTGTTCATTTTCAATGTCTTGTTCCTAACACTGGTGACATACATGGAGATGTTGGGCCCATTTTAAAAACCTTGTAGTAAAATTCTTCTGCTTTTTCAACAGTATTTAGTTGATATCTTTCTCCTTGATATCTCAATATTATACCAACTGGAGCATCCCACCTAAATGGGATGTTTTGTTTCTTTAGCTCAGTCACCAAAAATCCAAAATCCTTTCTATCTTTTAACATCTTGGACGGCAGCTCTTTATATATCCAGATCTTCCTTCCATTCATTTCTGGAGTGGAGTTAAAAGACTTTTGCACAATATCATTTCTTATTCCTTTATCAGTAAAGTAAATCACCACATCTCTGGGCAACTGCCTTTGCTTTGCCACCCAAGAATTTACTCTGTAAGTCTTATCAATCTTACAGAATACTTCTTCAGGACTAACCTTTAAAATCACAGCCAGAACTTCAGCAGACATCTTTCTCAAGTCCTCTCTGTTATTTTCCTGTATTCCCCTCATTCTGATCGCAAATTCCATAGATCTGAATTGCATCATTGTGACTTCATTTTCAATCCTTTGTTTTATATTATCTGCATTGTAAGTCTTGTGATCAGCTTCCTTTATTTTAGACTCTACTTCTGAGCTATTTTCTTGAATATTTATCAAATCATTTTCAATTCTTTGTATTTTATTATCCAGATTATGAATCTTATAACCAGCTTCCTTCATTTTAGACTCTATTTCTAAGTTGATATCTTTATCCATCTTTATAATTATTTCTGAAAAGCTTTTCAAAGCTGTTACAATATATCGTTTCAGGTTATCATACTTTTGTTGTACCAACTCTTTAATTTCCTGTCTAAATTTTTGAAGATTCTGGTTCACAATCTCATCATGTCTTGCCATCTCCTCCAAAACAAATTCCTTTAGGTCTTTAAAGCCATTCTTCTGCATCTGCAAGCTCAAAACTTGTTCATGTGATTTATAAATGGGGGAGCCCCCCCCCCCCACAGCTTGGTTGTCTGGCTTTGTCAGTTTTAACGCCATCCTGCCACACAAACAGACTTTTTTTTTAAAAAAAGACTTCTCTCCAGACAATATCAATATCAAGTCTCTAAGAAGGAAGAAGCATGAAATAGGAATTTTTCTCTTCACTTCTAGCCAGCACTATTGTTTCAGATACTTTGTAACGTATTAAACTGTTCAAACGGAAAGACTTTCGCTTTCAGCTTTCTTCTCAAGCCTCAGCCAGTCGCCATTTTAAACTTTCTCTTTTTTTCCCTTTCACTCTTTCTTCACTTTTAAAATCAATCATAGGGTTGTTAGAAATACTTGCAATTTAGAGTCCCAAATCCGGATTTCATCCTGCTTGTTCAGACAGTCTGTTAGTTGTCGCTGATTGGGTTGGTCCCATCGTCTGGCTCTGCAAAGCACAGAGTTCCCCTGAAGCCCGGAGCAGTGGCGAGCTGGATAGGGAGCCACATTCTGCTTCCTCCCCAAGAGTAAAAAAAAAAAAACTCTGGGGAGTTCGCAGAGGGCTCTACCTGCTCTCGCCGGCTCTCTCTCACGTCTCCTCAATGAGACGGAGTTTTTCTAGCTGTCTCTCAGCTGTAGAGGCGGCTTTTACGGGCGACGAGGCTGGCGGTCCCGAAAGACTGTCTGGCGACGACGGAAGCCAAACCGGAAGCCCTTTGACAGAATTTTTAATTTCATCTAAGTCTCTCCTGGTTTCCTCATGATTTTTAGACATATACTCTTGCATTTTTTGCATAGTCTCTTGTATTGTTACTAACGTGGTCTGAACTGTCTGCATACTCATGGTCAGGGTTTGTTTTTCAGTTGGGAAAATCCCTTCTATAGTTTTTTGCGTCGCTGGAGATGCCATTAATCCAATTGGTGTTGAAGTAACCTTCTTCCCTGATTTTACTGTGGTTACTGTAGTAGATGTCATTTTTTTCAGAATTTTATATTGTTTTTCTAAAATTCTGTCTACTTTTTTCCAAATCAGCATCCGCTTCTCAATCAATTTTTTTTATACTATTTGATATTAAAGTTCTTAAATGAGATTAAATATCTTCTATTTCTATTATTCTTATGGTAAATATCCTCTTATATTCAGGTATGTGATCACAATCTATATTGCCTTACTAATTTACTTTATATCTCTATTATTCCACTATTATTCTGATTGATTTTCAATTCAATTGGTTATACTATACAAAGCTATAAGTACTATATAGCCTATAGAAATATATCGTTAATACAAACTTATACCAACTGTTATGATATTCTATCTCTAAGATAATTAATTAGTTATCTAACAGACGTTATAATAAATTAGATCTGTCAAAACGTATATAACGGTGTATGAATCAAAATATTACAATATTACATTATTTAAGCAATACTAAGTTAATATATATATATATTAATTAATACTATTTGAGTTAAGTTGATCTAATAAATAATTAAGATAATTAAGAATAAATTAATTAAGGAATAATTAAGAATAAATTACTATAATTACACAGTAAAATTTATAATTCAATGTATCGTTAATATTGGTAGTTATTATATTTAAAATATATGTTGCATATAAGTATATAATATAAGTATAAGTATAATATGGGTTTTTTTTAAAAGGGTTAGTTACTATAAAATTCACTGATCACGTTTTTGCAGTTCTCCAAAATCCACCAATATTAATCCACTCTTCTTAAAGTTAGAAAGCAAAGCACACACAGTCTTTCACTCTTACTGTCCAAAATGGCGATCCTTACTTTCTGGTTTCTTTTTATCCCAGATTAGTTGTTGTCTATATTGTTCTTCTCCATCGGTGTAGCTTTACCCAGAAAAGAAAAATCAGCATCCTGCTTCCTATCGTTTCTTCCTCCAAGATATACTCTCTTGCAAATGTCTCTTCAGTAAATAAAACTAACGTGGCAGGTTTCGCTGAGTCACTTCGCTCCCCTCATTGTTTGCCGCCTGCACCTTTCCGAGTCTCTCTGCCTTTCTGCTACTCCTCTGGGCTCTAGGGTTGATCTCCTCGCAGCAATCGTCAATAGAGTTATTTTAACTTTTTGTTCTCCTGCTCACACTGATTTTCACCCCATGCTCACTCGTTCGCTTCCTGCTTTTATACTTGAAACGTTGAGTCTCTGCTCTGGCCAGATCGGCCGTCTTCTTCCCGCGTCCAGAATAAGAGCTCTTCTCAGTGCGGCGGGAGACCGCACCTTTCCACACCACCTCCTCCGAAGTATCCCTCTTTCAGTCGGTCCGCCCCAAGACCGATCTCTCCCACAACTGGCTCCAAAACGCTGAAAAATCAACACGGAATGCGGAGCACTCCTTCTCGGTGTCACCTCAACCCACGCCTCAACCAGAAGTCCGCCTGGAGATGTTTCCAGCGCACTCTTACTAGCCCCAGACCTACCCACAGTGCCAGGAACCTTGCAGCCGAGGCCAACATGAGAAATGGGCTCCCTTGCAGCGCGTCCTCTCTGGGCCTCGCCTGCCTCAGAAGACAGGGATTCTGCAGACATCCTGGCCATGTAAATGCTGCCCAAATCCCCAGATTGTTCGCAGCTCAAGCAAGCCGCACAGCCTCTCCACATGCCTGCCCGCCTACCACACCTGAGCCTGGCAGGCACTGTCAGCCCCAAACCAAGCAGCAGGGAGACTTCGGGACAGCGCCCTTCTAACAGCCACCACCCTGGCAAAGGCAAAGTGGAAGCAGGCAGTGGCCACACAGGGCTCCTCCGATGGCCTCCCCAGTCCCGGCCCTGCTCGCAGGCAGCCCATACACGAGGTCTGGGCACGGGTTGAGCTTGGCATTTCACCTTCCTGTCTGTTGTGAACTTTTGGCTGCATGCAAGGAAAGCAGAAGCAGCACAGACCCTGGCTTGTTTCTCTCCCCAAACTCTGCGCAGAAGCGGCAGCACTGCTGTGAGGTTTGTCATACCGGTGCAGCCTCTTGGAGCAGGACCCTGCAAGGCTTGTTGTGGTGTTGCATGCGTGAATGACAGCACCGCCATGAGCTTCATCACACTAGCGCAGCTGGCGTCCTACTACTCCTGGTTGTGTTGGTATGTTGAACCTCATGATGGTGCTACCACTTGCAACATCCTGCTCCAAGAGGCTGTGCCGGCACAACGAGTCTCACAAAGACTCATTTCTGGCAGAGTTTGAGGGAGAGAAACACAGACCAGGGTCTCTGCTGGCTTGTTGCTGGACTTCTTTGGATTTCGATTTCAGTTTTTTTGTGACACCTTCTGGCCATTGGCTGCTTCCCGCCTACAACCATTATAGTCAAACATGCCCAAGGCTTCACACAAATCGAAGCATGGTCACAAAGCAGGGCGCTCTGAGGATCCACCGCATCTAGGGGCCTCTTCGGGCAGTAAGGAGGTTACTTCTGGATCCCTTTCTAGGCCGTCGGATTCAGACCATCCCCAGCCTCATCACAAATCCTCCTCTCACTCTCACCCTTCCCATGCGGAAGGGTCACCAGGATAAGGTACTTCAGAAGCTGTGTGCCAAAGCCAGCGGCCACCAGCAATCGGCCAAGGAGATGACTACGATCTCTCCGCATGCAGCCATGGCATCTGATCCTGGGGTACAAATGGATCAACTTTCCCTCCAGGAGTGTCCGGCTCCCCCGCAATTCTGGATCCTGGTCCAATAGCAGATTCTGGCACGCCTCCACCCGCCTTGCTGGTCTCATCCGAGACAGTGTCAGCACCTCCTCCAGCTGAATCTGGCCCTGGGGGGCCACAACAACATAATTTTCTCTCGCCAGAACAAATCCAACAGTTAATTGTAGCAGCGGTGCAACAGTTATTGGCGTCCCAAGTTCTGCCTGCCAGCAGAGCTGCCTTGGTCCACTCCGGTCTCTCTACCTCTCGGGTGGATGTCCCGCAAGAGGACGCTCTTTCCATAGAAGCACCGGATTCTCCCGTTTTGTCCGTTTCAAGCCGTGCATCGTCGCAGGCCGAGGACGTTTCTCACGATTTGGACCTGTCAGAGGACGAGGGGCTCCCTCCGGACCAGCCCGCATTCACGGGCTTGTTTCCCCAAACTTTGTTCAAATCGTTACTGCACAAAGCTGTCCTTACAGCCCAGCTGGGCTCCCCGCCTCCAGCGCAGGCTGGCCCTACGACGTCAAAAGGGTCTCTGAATTCTCTTTGCTGAACTATCCAGGCCTGTGGACATCATTCCTACCCCCCCTCTGTTCCTTGAGGTCATCTGGAAACAATGGTCCTCCTCCGGATCGGCCCTGACCCCCACTTCTATGGACGAACGGAATTACTGGGTGGCACCGAATCTGGCCGACCTTCTCCAGGTTTCATCCGTAGATGCCCCAGTGATTGCACTCTTGCCGCACGCCCTGGTCCCTGGCGCTTCAGATGAAGGCCTCCACCCTGAGGAACGTCGGGCAGAGCAGGTTTTGCAACTGGCACACCAGGGGGCCGCCTGGGCCATTCGTTCTGCATCAACAGCGTCATTCTTTAACCGCACTATGCTCCTATGGCTCCGTCATCTGCAAGAGAGTTTGGCCACTGAGGATGTCCGCGTTCGACAAGAATTGAACAAGATCATTGCTGCCACACAGTTCTCTGTGGACGCTAACCTCAATGCCACCCGATTTGTGGCCAAGTCCCTCTCCTCCTCTGTTACTGCCCGGCGCTTAGTCTGGCTTCGCCACTGGCAAGCTGATTCCAGGCATAAATGGCATCTGGCTTTGGTCCCCTTTTCTGATTCCAAGCTCTTTGGGGACCCCGTTGATGCTTTCCTCACGGAGACCAAGGACAAAAAGAAGGTCCTTCCGGCGATCTTCCGTAGGGGAGACTCAAGATTCCACCCTTACTCATCCCGTCCCCAGTCTCATTCCTATGAGGGGTCTTCTTTTTCCGTTCCCTCTGCCAGACCGCAAGGGAGTTGTCAGCCTAGACAGTGGGATGTTCAGGACAGAACGCCCAGAGGTAGGACATTTGTTTCCAAACGGCCCTTTTGAGGGAGAGGAGGTCCTTCCTTCCTTCCTTCCTTCCTTCCTTCCTTCCTTCCTTCCTTCCTTCCTTCCTTTCTTTCTTTCTTTCTTTCTTTCTTTTATTAGATTTATATACTGCCCTACTCCTGAAGGACTCAGGGCGGTGAACAGGCACAAAATAAAATACAGAAATACAAAAGTTAAAAGATATAATTAAAACCAGATTAAATAATTTAGTCCAAGACAATTCAAAATCCCAATAATTTAAAACAAATTAAAATTTTGATGTAAAAAATTTTAAAACGGGAGAAAATTAGGCCAGGCCGGTTTCTCTAGGTGCTGTCATTAACTGCATCCCGGACCCTCCCATAGGGTCCGGGATGCAGCCCTCTTTGCCCCTGTTTGGAAAGGTTCCACCTCCAATAAATGGGTCCTGGCCATGTTACGATCTGGGTTGGCCATTGAATTCGTCTCCCCTCCTCTGATGTCTTTTGTCTGCTGTCCGCTTCCCAGCAACATCGAGAAATGGGTCCTTATGGACTCAGCGGTTCAGCATCTCCTTTCAATCAGGGCTATTCAGTCTGTGCCTGAGATTGAACAGGGGACGGGATTTTATTCCCGTGTTTTTCTTGTACCAAAGTCATTGGGGGGTGGGTGGGTGGAGACCTATTCTGACCTTAAGCGTTTGAACCGGTATGTTGTATACTGGAAATTCAAGATGCAGTCCTTAAGATCAATACTCAACTGTGTTAGGAGGGGCGATCTCTCTTCCATAGACCTCACCGAGGCCTATCTCCACATTCCCATCCTTCCCTCCCACAGGAAGTTCCTTCGGTTCTGCTTGATGGGTGCCATTTCCAGTATCAGGCCTTGCCCTTTGGCCTTTCGTCTGCCCCTCGGACCTTTACCAAGGTATTGGTTGTATTAGCAGCATTCCTTAGGGCTAAGTCTTTTCATCTTCAATGCTACTTAAACGATATTTTGATTCTGTCCTCTATTCCTCAACGAGCTTCCACTGATCTTCAGCTGACCCTCCAGACCCTGGCTTCCCATGGCTTCTCCATTAACTTAGAGAAGAGCCACCTTGTCCCTACCACTCGTCTGCTCCACCTGGGGGACCTGATAGATTCGGTGGCAGGGAGGATCTTCCTTTCGCGTGAACGGCAGGATAGCTTGAGGTCTCTGGTTTCTAAGGTTGAACGGGCTAGGTCGGTGTCTCCCCATGTACTGTCACAGCTCCTGGGCAAAATGATCTCTGCCATCGTGATAGTTCCCTGGGCTCAGTTGCACTCGAGGGAACTTCAATGGTTTCTTTTGCTGTTGCAGAAGGCGGGCAGAGGCACTTCTACCACGAACATTCCCGCCTCCAGAAAGGTGATCAGGTCCCTGGGGTGGTGGTGGTCATCTGCAATATCCCGAGGTTGTCTCTTCTTCGACCCGTGGAGAGTGGTGAGCCTTCTGGGTTGGGGTGCTCATTTTCTGGGCCAAGTGGCACAGGGGACCTGGAACAGCACCGACGCCCGTCGCCCCATCAACTGGCTGGAACTGCGGGCGGTCTACTTGGCGCTTCGAGCCTTTCGTCATCTCATCTCCAACTCTCACGTCCTGGTTCTAACGGACAATATTACGGCAAAGGCCCATATCAATCGTCTAGGGGGCACACGGTCCCTATCCTTGATGTCGGAGGCCTTGAGATTGGCCGTCTGGTCGGAGACTCACCTCGCCTCGTTGTGGGCGGAACACATTTCTGGTGTCACCAATGTTCAAGTGGACTGGCTAAGCCATCAACGACTGGATCACATGGAATGGCGCCTTCACCTGCACATCTTACGCCAAATTGCGGCATGTTTCAGGACGCTGGTGATCGACCTCTTTGCCACGTCGGACAACGCTCAGCTTCCGCGCTTCATCTCTCGGTACCAGTCACTGCATATGGAGGCCACCGACGCTCTATGATCCCCGTGGCCACCAGGGCTACTCTATGTGTTCCCTCCGGTCTCCCTGCTTTCCTGCATGATTCGCAAGCTGTTGGAGCGAGCGGACATCATCCTTCTGGCTCCGCATTGGTCACGCACCTGGACCTGCAGTGACTACGGCTGACCGCTTGGTGGTTGAGCGGCGCGCCCTAAGAGAGGCCAACATCCCGGCAGAGGTGATATGCACCATTCAGGCTTCGCGACGGTCTTCTATGGACCAAATTTACTCAGCCACCTGGCGGGCCTTTTGTACATGGTGCGATCGGAAGGGGGTTCTACCCTTCCAGGCCTTGGTTGTCAACATTCTGGTGTTCCTTCAAGAGGGCCTTTCCAAGCGGTTTCCTCCTAATACATTGAGAAGGCAGGTGGCGACAATCTCGTCGATCCTTACCTTCGGATCGTTGTCTTCCTTGGCACAGCACCCCTTGATTCGGCGGTTCCTGTGGGGCGCTACCAATCTATGCCCGCCTGTTCTGCATCGATACCCAACCTGAGATCTCTCTGTAGTTCTAAATTCTCTTACGGGTGCCCCGTACGAGCCCCTGCGGACGACTAGCCTGTGGCTCTTAACTTGCAAAGTTGCTTTTTTGGTAGCTATTACCTCGGCCCACCACTTCTTGGAGATGGCCGCCTCTCCATCCGTAATGACCTCTGTGTTTTCCACGAGGATCGTGTGGTACTCTGCCTGGACCCTACCTTTGTGCCCAAGGTCAACACGACCTTCCACCGCATGCAGGAACTAGTCCTGCCCAACTTTTGCCCTCGCCCGGCTCACCGACTCGAACGGCGGTGGCACTCTCTGGATGTCCGGTGGGCACTACACATTTACATTAAGCGGACTGTGGATTTCCGCAGAACTGAAGCTCTATTTGTCTCCTTCCTGCCGGTTTCTTTAGGTCGCAAGGTGTCGTCACCAACCATAGGACGTTGGATCCGGCAGATGATAGCCAAGGCCTACAAAGTACGTTCCCTACCGAGACTTCCTCGACTGACTGCGCATTCTACCCGCATCGCTGCGACATTGGCAGCCTGGGCCACCCAGGCCTCACTGCTCGAAATCTGCAGGGCGGCGACGTGGACTTTGCCTTCTCCATTCATCCAGCACTATAAACTGGACAAGTTTGCTTTGGCAGATGCCGCCTTTGGTCGTCGGGTGCTGCAGCGAGTTCTCTCGTGGGAGGGTTCTTTGGACCAGCCTGGTCCCCTCCCCAACTGTAGGGACTGTGATCTTTGGTATGTCCTATCTTGGCTGCTGTCTCCACCCACAATGGAGAAGGGGCGTTGGTCCTGCCTGAGACGCACCTTCTCATTGGGTGGAGACAGCAGCCAGACCCTCCCTTCGCCAGTCTGGTCTCTATGTCTTTGCCTTTCTTTCCTCTTTGATTTGGTCTCCCACACGCCGAGCCTGTCTTCTTGTCTTCGCCAAAAGCTGGGTCTACCCAGTAACAAGGGCGGGACTTCACAGCTTTGACAGGCTCAGTCTATCAACCTGAACAGACGAGCACAACCCATCCTGGCTGCTGTCTCCACCCAACGAGAAGGTGCGTCTCAGGTAGGACCAACGCCCTCTCCCCTCCCTTGCCAAACTTTGTGTGTAGGTATGAAGTTTCACAAAGCTCCTTAATCCGGGACTGCTGGCTCCCTCACTTTCTGCTTTTTATACACATACTGATGTACCCACCCTTCCTAGGGCTGCCTTTCTCCTTCCCAAGACTCCATTTCCGAGGAAAGAAGAGTGCTGGGCGGCACTGGATTCCCCCCCCACCAGCTCCTCTCAGCCTCAACTTTGCTCCTGAAAGCCTGCAGGCCACTTCTCTGGTTGAGCTCCACCAGAGCTTGGTTTTGGGAGAGACCCTTGGAGAGGTGAAGTGGGGGGGGGGGGCTGAGGGCAAGCGGCAAGGCAAAGCTGATAGCTTTCCTTTTGCTTTATCTCCCAAAAGCGCTCCTCAGGCGTGGCCACTTCTGCAGCAGGAGATGCGCCCCACTCGCCTTGCAATGGCCTTCCAAAGGGTACTCTAGCAACAGCTACCGGTATCCACATTTTTTTTACTGTTATTTCGTTCTGACTCACGTGGCCCAGTACGGTGTTAAGAGTTAACATTTCTGAAATTTTACCATAGCTATGGAGGTCTCCTTTTGCAGCGCTCTGCTGCAGCTTCAGAGCAAACCTCTGCCTTCCCTGCACAGGATTGCAAGACTGGAGGCTCTGAAGCCATGGAGGGAGCGTTTTTGGATGTGTATCTGTGCAGGGCTCCTCTTTGAAAGAATGATCTGCAGTTGGCGGGGGGAGATTTTCCTGCACATCGTCCTAGCTGCGGAGGAAAGGACAATGTGCAGGAAAATCTCATCCCCCTGCAGATAGTTCTTTCAGAGAGGAGCCCTGCACAGATGCACATCCAAAAACACTCCCTCCATGGCTTCAGAGCCTCCAGTCTTGCAATCCTGTGCAGGGAAGGCTTTAACAGATTTAACAGATTAATAGAATTGTAAGGGACCTTATCGGTCATCTAGTCCAACCCGCTACTCAAGAAGGAGACCCTATACCATTTCTGACAAATGGCAGTCCAATCTTTTCTTGAAAGTCTCAAGTGATGAAGCTCCCACAACTTCTGAAGGCAAGCTGTTCCATTGGTTGATTGTTCTCACTGTCAGAAACTTCCTCCTCATTTCTAGGTTGAATCTCTCCTTGGTCAGTTTCCATCCATTATTCCTTGTCTGGCCTTCAGGTGCTTTGGAAAACAGCTTGACCCCTTCCTCTCTGTGGCAGCCCCTCAAATATTGGAACACTGCTATCATGTCTCCCCTGGTCCTTCTCTTTACTAGACTAGCCATGCCCAGTTCATGTAATCATTCTTCATATGTTTTAGTCTCCAGTCCCCTAATCATCCTGGTTGCTCTCCTCTGCACTTTTTCTAGAGTCTCAACATCTTTTTTATAGTGTGGTGACCAAAACTGGATGCAGTACTCTAGGTGTGGTCTTACTAGGGCTTTATAGAGTGATATTAGTACCTCATTTGATCTTGATTGTATCCCTCTGTTAATGCAATTTAGGATTGCATTGGCTTTTTTAGCTGCCGCTGCACACTACTGGCTAATATTTAGCTGATTGTCCACTAAGACTCCAAGATCCCTCTCACAGGTACTGCTATTAAGCCTGGTTTCCACTAGTTTATATGTGTGCTTTTGGTTTTTCTTACCTAAGTGTAAGACTTTACTTTTCTCTACATTGAATTTCATTTTGTTAGATAGGGCCCAGTGTTCGAGTCTGTCAAGATCCATCTGGATCTTGAGCCTATCTCCTAGAATGTTAGCTATTCCTGCCAGCTTAGTATCATCTGCAAATTTGGTGAGTTCCCTTCTATCCCTCATCTAAGTCGTTTATGAAGATATTGAAAAGTATTGGGCCTAAGGCAGAGGTTTGCTCCAAAGCTGTGGCAGAACGTTGCACGAGGAGACCTCCACAGCTATGCTAACATTTCTGAAATGTTAACACCGTACTGGGCCATGTGGGTCTAGACAAAATAATGGTAAAAAAAATGTGGATTCTCCATTGAGAGTGGAGACAGCAGCCACGATAGGGTATGACAGTTTAAAGGATTGAGTCTGTCAATCAAGCTAAATCACGCCCTTGTTGCTGGGTAGACCAGCTTTTGACTCAGTCCTTCAGCGTGGACGCGTGTGTGGGTCTTTAGCTCTAGCTATTACCTTTGCTATCTGCTTTATCTGTATTCGTTTTCTCTGGTGTTTGACTCAGATTGTTCAATGGTTTCTGGCTTGGACTACAGATTATTGGCTCTGTTTGGATTTTTTCGGCTGACTTTGGACTGTTTGGACTTCGTTTCTGTGAGTTTGACTGGCTTTGGACTTTTTTTCCCTTCAGCTGCCTTAGCGGCTGCCGGGGGATACAGGGGTTTCCTTCCCTTGGATTTCCCTAGGGGACGGTTTTTTCGGAGGCTGGACTGTGCTGGGCTTTGACTCTTTGCCTCCTTAATTGCTCCCCTTTCTAATCGGACCGATCGCTGTGAATTGCCTGTTTCGGGAAGCCGCGGACTCAGCGAAGCCGCGGTGGCCATTTTAAACTGTTTTTACCCGCCGTTTGCATCAGTGCCGCTAATTAGCTGCCTCGGCGTTTGCCTTCTGGTGTTGGCCCGGCTTTTTCTGCTGCCTAACGGTCCAAGGACTCCGGCACTTAATTCATTCACCTTTGAAACGGAGCGGTCATTCTCACAGCTGGCCAATATTGACATTTGTGGAGCTTTGCACTCCCATTATTGCACTGCAGCGGCCCAGATTCTGACTTTGGCAGCTCTCCTCTGTTAACGGCCATCTTCTCACGCAGCGCCCTCAACCTAACTGGATCTCCATTGGAAAGTCGGCCATTTTGTGGAGCTTTTGCG
Organism: Pituophis catenifer annectens; assembly: GCF_029215685.1. Taxonomy (NCBI): domain Eukaryota; kingdom Metazoa; phylum Chordata; class Lepidosauria; order Squamata; family Colubridae; genus Pituophis; species Pituophis catenifer. Next base: position 32,465,438 of record NW_027256887.1, read on the forward strand.
CTCCCTGCCCCGCGACAAAAAACTGTTTTTTCTGGCTGGAGGCCAATTTGATAAGCAATTGCTCATTTGAGCTGCCTTCCTTGTGGAGTTGTCGCGCTCCCCTCAGCACGTTACAGGGCCATATTCTTTGAGGCACAGCCTTTAAATTTGTGGAGTCTAGCGCTCCCACTGACATCTGGGCAAGCTTGGTTGTGGAGTTTCTTCTGCGCTCCCGCTTCTTCCTCGACTTTTTCCGTTAGCTTGCCCGTTGACTGCTGCAATGTCAAAGGCCCTTTCTAAGTTGAAGCACGGCCGTAAGGCTGGTGCCAGTGAGTGTGGCCAATCAGACTCCTTGTCTGCTACCCAGCAACCGGCCCGGGAGGCCCCCAGGGTTCCATCCCCGGCTTCACACTCCTCGCATTCTCGACATAAGTCTGCCAAGCGCAGATTGTCATCTTCTTCCAAAGTGGAGAAACGGAAGGACAAGGTTTTGACAAAGCTATGTGATAAGGCTTGTGCCAATTTGGCTCCTACTGTTCCTCCCCCACCTTCTGCTTTGGATGAGCCGGCACCTGTGAGTGTGCCTATGCCTCCCACTCCTGATCAGTTGTCTCTCCAGGACTGTCCAGTTACTATTTCTGCTGATAACCTGTGGGGTTCCGATTCTATGGCTCAACCATCATCTTCGGAACCTGCTGCCCTGCAGACCGCTTCTCCCTCGGATTCGGTTGCTGTCCCTCAATCTGAGATGATTACTTGGCAGCTTCTTCCTGCCCAGCTTCAGCAACTGATTGAAGCAGCTGTGCAGAAGTCCCTAGCCACACGTCCCTGTCCTCCAACTCGGCAAGGATCGGTGAGATCAGCTTCTCCAGTTTCTTCAGACTGGGAAGTGCCTGGTTGTTCCCATGCGGCTCGGCCCGACTCTCCCACCTGCTCCCATTCGAGCCATCCTTTGGCCTTGACTGATGTGGACTATGCTGATTCTGATTTATCAGAGGATGAGAATCTTCCTCCAGAGCAGCTGGCCTTTACCGGTCTTTTTCCACAAACTTTGTTCAAATCGTTACTTTTCAAAGCAGTTAATACGGCCCGGTTGTCTTCGCCGAACGCTGATCCGGCTCCGGTCACGTCTTCTTCTGGGCCCCTGGACCCCATGTTCGCAGAGCCTGCTAGGCCTATCACTTCTATACCGACACCCCCTCTCTTCTTGGATGTGGTGAAACGTCAATGGGAGGCTCCAGGTGCGGCACCCCTTCCCTCATCTAACGACAGAAAGAATTTTCAGGTCGCTTCAGATTTGGACTCTATGCTTCAAGTTCCCTCGATTGACGCTCCTGTTGCAGCGCTGTTACCTAACGCTAATGTTCCTGGCGAACCCGACGAGGGTCTCCGTCCTGATGAACTTCGCTTGGATCTGGTTCTCCAGAGAGCCTTTCAGGGGTCCACCCAGGCGATTAGAGCAGCTACCACGGCTTCCTTCTTTAATCGGACCACCCTGCTTTGGCTGCGTCAGTTACAAGAAAAACTGCCTCCGGAGAACACTCGAGCCAGGCAGGACTTAAACAAAATAGTGGTGGCTGTTCAATTTTCCGCAGACTCTACCCTGAATGCTGCCAGATTCGCGGCCAAGTCCTTGGCTTCTACTATCATGGCCCATTGTTTGGTGTGGCTCCATCACTGGCAGGCGGATGCCAGGCACAAGTGGCGCTTGGCATCGGTTCCCTTTTGGGGAACTACACTGTTTGGGGCCGCTCTAGATCCTTTCCTCACTGTGACTAGAGATAAAAAAAAAGTGTTGGCGGCAGCCTATCATAGAGGGGAATCATGTTATTCGCCATATTCCTCTCCCCTTCCCAGAGGTGCGGACGGGGGGGGGTGTCCTTCCTTTTCTTCCTTCCCTTCCTTTAGACGGGATAGTGCCTTCAATAAACAAAGGGGTTCCCAGAATAGGTCAGTCAGGGGGCGTCCCTTCACTGCCAAACAGCCCTTTCGAGGGGGAGGAGGTCGTTTCATCCAGCGCCGTCACTGATTGCATTCAGGACCCTCCCATTGGTGGTAGGTTGGGCCTTTTTGCCGCCATTTGGGAGAAGTCCTCTTCTGACAAGTGGGTCCTGGCCACCTTACAATCTGGTTTGGCCATTGAATTTCTTTCCACCCCCCCGGATACCTTTGTTTGCTGTCCGCTTTCTCGTAACTCCGAAAGACGGTCCCTCATGGACTCTGCGGTTCAGCATCTCCTGTCAATCAGGGCTATCCAACTTGTGCCGTCTGGTCAACAGAGGAAGGGATTCTACTCCCGGGTGTTTCTAGTTCCTAAGACTTCGGGGGGTTGGGGGGTGGAGACCCATTCTGGACTTTAAGCGTTTGAATAGGTATGTCGTGTACCAGAAATTTAAAATGCAATTGTTAAAGTCTATTCTTGATGGTGTCCGGAGGGGCGATCTCCTCTCCTCTATAGACCTCACAGAGGCTTATTTGCACATCCCTATCCTTCCCTCCCATTGACGATATCTCAGGTTTTGTTACGGGGGTGTACATTATCAATACAGGGCCTTGCCCTTTGGCCTCTCCTACCTTCACGAAGGTTTTGGCCGCCTTGGCGGCGTACCTTAGAATTCACTCAGTTAGACTTTTGTGTTACTTGGATGATATCTTAGTTTTATTGCCCTCCCCGTGGCAGGCAGTGGCGAACGTTCAACTGACCGTCGAGATCCTGGCCTCTCATGGTTTTTCGGTCAATTTGGAGAAGAGCCACTTGACTCCCTCTACCCGTATGCTTCATTTAGGGGCTCTGATTGACTTGGAGACGGGTAAAGTTTTCCTGTCTCCGGACTGGCAGGTTAGTTTGCGGGAGCTGGCAGCTAGGCTTGAGAAGGCTCGGGCGGTCTCCCCCTTGGTCCTTTCTCAGCTTTTAGGTAAGATGATCTCCGCCATATCGATAGTTCCCTGGGCTCAGTTACACGCCAGGGAGCTTCAGTGGTTTCTCTTACCATTACAGAAGGCTGGCCGAGGCACGTTCACCCAACTGGTTCCAGTTTCCCCTGCTGTGCACGGGTCCCTCAGGTGTTGGCAGTCCCAGGCCATATCGGAGGGCAGCTTCTTTTTCGAGCCACAGAGAGTCATCGTGACATCAGACGCCAGCCTTCGGGGCTGAGGGGCTCACTGCCAAGGCCAGATTGCTCAAGGGATGTGGACTGAGTTGGAGTCTCGTCGACCAATCAATTGGTTAGAACTGCAGGCGATTTTCCTTGCTCTTAGGAGCTTTCGTCGAATTGTTTCCAGGGCCCATGTTCTTGTCCTAACGGACAATGTGACTGCCAAAGCACATCTGAACAGACTGGGGGGCACCAGGTCCAAGTCTCTGTTGATGGTGGCTATGAAGTTAGGATTATGGGCAGAGCGACACCTCGCCTCGCTTCGAGCGGAACACATTTCGGGGGTGGCCAACTCTCAGGCAGATTGGCTGAGCCGTCAACAAGTGGACAACGCCGAGTGGCATCTGCATCCTCGTATCTTCCAGGAACTTGTCCGCCGTTTTGGAGCTCTGCTCGTTGGCCTTTTTGTGACTCGATCAAATGCTCAGCTTCCACGCTTCTTCGCCAGGTATCCCGATGCTCGGGTGAAAGCCATCGATGCTCTCCGGGTCCCGTGGCCAGGGTCATCCGCAAACTTCTTTTAGAACGGGCGAAGGGGATTCTTCTTGCCCCTCACTGGCCCCGGAGACCCTGGTTTGTGGACCTGGTATCCCTCTCAGTCGCCCCCTCTTGGCGCATTCCTCTCATCGAGGACGCTCTGACTCAAGGTACCCTGCTCCATCCGGACCTTCCTTGGATCTGTCTGACCGCTTGGTGGTTGAGCGGGGCATGTTGAGTGCAGACATTCCAGCGGACGTCATTCGGACTATCCAAGCCTCGCGGCGTCCTTCGACTGATCGCATTTACTCAGCTACCTGGCGGGCCTTTTGCTTATGGTGTGACTGGAATGGGGTGGAGGTCCTTGAGGCCTCTATTGTGAATATCCTCGTTTTCTTACAACAGGGACTTTCAGAGGGACTTTCTCCCAATACACTTCGTCGCCAGATGGCTCTGTTATCGTCTGTACTTACCTGCTGTCCCTGTCGTCGTTGGCACAACATTCTCTGATTCGCTGCTTCCTCCGAGGCGCTACAAACCTCAGCCCACCGGTCCTGCATAGATACCCTACCTGGGATCTTCCATTGGTGTTGGAATCGCTTATGGGTCCTCCATATGAGCCATTGCGGACTATCAGTCTCCGGCTCCTCTCGTGCAAGGTTATCTTCTTGGTAGCCATAACGTCGGCTCGCCGCATCTCAGAAATTGCGGCTCTGTCCACTCGTGCGGATCTTTGTGTGTTCCACGAGGATCGTGTGGTTCTCCGCTTGGACCCTACCTTCATTCCGAAGGTCAATTTTGTCTTCCACCGTTCCCAAGAATTGATATTCCTTGATTTCTGTCCGCGGCCTTCTCACCCACAGGAAAGACATTGGCACTCCTTGGATGTTCACCGAGCATTGCGGATTTACCTCAAGAGGACTGCCCCCTTCCGCCGATTGGAGTCATTGTTTGTTTCTTTCTTACCTGTTTCCCAGGGATGCAAGGTTTCATCGTCCACCATTGGTCGCTGGATTCGACAGACGATTGCTTCGGCTTATGATCTTCGCTCGTTGGCACGACCTTCCATATGGACTGCTCACTCCACCCTCAGCGCAGCTATGTCGGCGGCATGGGCTACACAGGCCCCGTTGTTTGAAATCTGCAGGGCTGCTACGTGGACCTCTCCTGTTCCTTTTGTGCGACACTATAACCTGGACAAGTTTGCCTCAGAGGAGGTCTCCTTTGGACGGCGGGTGTTGCAGTGTGTAATTGCCGGGGAGGGTGTTTTGGACCAGCCTGCTCCCACCCTGCTTTCGGGACAGTGAACTTGGTTATGTCCCATCCTGGCTGCTGTCTCCACTCTCAATGGAGAAGGGGCTTTGGTCCTACCTGAGACGCACCTTCTTGTTGAGTGGAGACAGCAGCCAGACCCTCCCTGTGCTAGTCTGGTCCTTTCTAGGCTTGTTTTTCTGCCTGCTTTCCTCTCCTGTTGCCTATCTCTTATCCCACACGCCTAGTCTGTTCTTCAGTTCTTCGCCAAAAGCTGGTCTACCCGGCAACAAGGGCATGACTTAGCTTGATTGACAGACTCAGTCCTTTAAGCTGATTGGGTGGTCATACCCCATCCTGGCTGCTGTCTCCACTCAATGAGAAGGTGCGTCTCAGGTAGGACCAATGCCCCTTTTACTGCTGCTACAGTACCCTTCGGAAGGCCAGTGCGAGGTGTGTGGGACAAGTCACTTGGCCTGCTGCTGCTTTTGCGGCTACAATTGGCCAGAAAAGCGGCCACACTTGCTGGAGGCTTTTAATGGCACCCACAAGGCAGTTGTTACGTGGACAGAATTGCCTGCTGTGACCTAACGAGGTAAGGCGGGCATGAGGCATGTGGGGTGCGTCGCTTCGCGTCCTACTGCTTTTGCAGCTGCAATTGGCTACCAAAGCCTCCAAGCTTGCTGGAGACAGCGGCCTGAGCGGCACCCGCAAATCAGCTGTTTTGTGGATGGTGGGATGGCCTGTTGCGACACTTCAGGAAGCTGGCACAAGAGGCCGCTTGCCCCGCCCCCTGCCTCATACCAGTAGATGGGGGGAAAAATAAGATCTCCCCAAAAATAAGACCAAGCGCTTATTTCGGAGGTCAAAAGAAAATAAGACCCGATCTTATTTTCAGGGAAACATGAGTATAAAGGCCTGAATTAGAACTAAGAGACAATCCAATTTGAAAGGCAAGATAAAAATATAATTTTTGGTACTAGAGAGATAAACTCTGTACTGTACAGCAAAAGCCTTTCCTCACAAAGATGGTCATTTCTAATGTGTTTACCAAGGTTTTGTATTTGGGAGAAATATGAAAGTACTTCCATTTTATTGAATATGATTTTGAAACATACCCCTAAATGTCTTTAAGCTGAGAGAAAAATATTTAAGGAAAGTGTTATTGATAAATCAAAATATGTAGATAAATAAATGCTTTAGGTGAGTGAGTTAGAAGAATTCATTTTCTTACATGTTTTCACAAAAATAAGACCTGCCCTGAAAACAAACCCTAGCCTGATTTTTTTGGGGTGGGCCTAATATAAGACCTACCCTGAAAATAAGCCCAGGAGATGGGCAAAACCAGCACGGGAGGCAGCGAGTGTGTGGTGGCCGACAGTGTCCAGCCATAGCTGCAGCCTGCCAGTCCCTTGCTGTAGCGCAAATACTGTTAATTCCAAACCTGCAGGCAGAGGTGGGGGGAAAAGATGGGAGAACCACATGTACTGTGTGGCTGCCTGACTCACAGGAGGCTCGCTGGAGGTTTGCGCAGCGGCACTAGCAGCAGGTGTTCTGACCTAGGCCTCCCAAGATCATGAAGCAGACTGCTCATCCTGATAAAACCTCTTTTATTTAGGTTAAAGGGAATTCTGCTTCAGCAAAGTCCTGGCAAACAGTCTTTCATGAGATTTCACAAAAACAGACCTCGATAGAGGCTTGGAGAGTTGCCAGGCTGATATCTTCCAAACGCCACGCTGTAGCAGCAATTATTTGGCAAGAAGTCAAGAACAGATCTTCACCCTAATGAATTGAACTAATTGTCTCCCTCCCCTTTGCTCCTCTTTATTCCCTATGGGAGGGGCCATTCACCATCCACCTGTACCTTTATTTCTGAGGTGGCACTTGTTCCTTAGCTGTTCCATTCTCCTGGCAGCTCTGCGCATGCGCACATCAGGAACAGTCTCTAGCTATTCTGCCCCACTGATATCCGACTCCGAAGGCAGCTGATAACTGTCAGACGGCCCTGACCCCATCTTTGCCTCTGACGCAGAGCACTCATCAGAGCCTTCCCCAGACTCTAGAACTGGCCATGTTCTTCCCCAACCTCCTCACTGTCTGAGTCTGTCACCAGCTCCGCTGGCGAACCACAACAGCAGGCAGCGGCAGAGCCATGGAGGATGGGGAAGGCAGGCAATCCCGACACCCCCTGTGAGTGTTTGTTCGGCGCGGCCACAGGCAAGCCGAGAGATGGTGGGACAGAATGTGGGGCGCATTGGGATCGCCTCTGCCTCCACCTGGCCTCTGCTGTACACTTTTTGCCCAGAGAGAGACAAAGCTTTGTCTGCTTGCAAAGGGAATGCTTTGAAACAGACCTAGTCACTCCATTTCAAACCCCTTTGCAAGCACACAAAGCTCTAAGTCTCTGTCATTTCTCAGTCCGAACGAAAAGTGTTTGGTCGCCTATCTGGTGCTTGGCAATGGAGCAAATCGCTCCAAAAATATCAAGCGAAGGAAATGGAAGTAATCTGGGGAAAGTGGCCAGATGACTCTGAAGTGGTTGAGGAGTGAGTGGGTCATGGGAGGAATCTTTCCTAAAATCCTAAGTGCGTGAGGGTGAAAGAGGAACCAAAGAGAGAGCAAAGGAAGAGGATGCCTTCACCTTCTATACCCATCCTTCCCTGCCCAGGCTCTGCTTCCCCCCCGAATTCTTGATGGGCATCGGAAGCAGAAGAGGGCAGGAAGGAGACCAGAGTGGCCAGGAAATGAGGGAAATCCACAGTTGCCCATAGATTGATAAGCCGAGGGTGGTGGTGGTGGTGAGCGATTTGTGACATCCTGCCCCACACTTCCCCAGGAATGCCGGGGAGGGGAGTAAAAGGGGTGCCACATCAAAGATTTCGGGTGTCAGGCGAGAGGGGCGGACGGGGATAATCCATCCCAGGGGGATCCTTCAGGAGACAGAATAATGGCTTGGGAAGGAAGCACCCAGGTTCGGCTGCAGTGGGATATACTGGTTATATGTGTAGCATGTGTTATGTTGTGATATGTTGTGTTGTGTAGCATGTGTTGTGGGAGGGGGAAAAAAAAGACCAGTTCTGATCAGCACATAGCGTAATGCAGGGGGTGAGACAAGAGCACGAGAAAGTATCTTGATTCCCGTGCATGTCTTTTCACATTTCACTAAGTGTAAACATATGTGTATGTGTGTGTGTGTGGTGGTGAGCAGAGCCCTTCCTGAGTCTTCTTGCTGCCTGAAAATACACAGTGAACACTGTATCTTTCACCAGTTGTGTGTGTATTTGCTGAGAACCTTCAAATTGCACTCTTCTCCCTCGGGAAGAGCTCCGCTCCCCACCATACACACACGCACATTTGCACCAGGGTGAAATGTTCCCAGTTTGGACCAGATCACCTATCCGGTAGCGATGGCGGTGGGTGGTTTGGAGAACCAGTAGCAAAAATCCCTGCGCCCGCCCCCCATGCTCAGCTGAGCCGCGCAATCATCAGAGGCTTTTTTTTTTTTTTACTTTTAAAAGCATTTTTTCTACAACCTCTTCGGCCGAAAAAATGCTTTTAAAAGTAAAAAAAAAAAAAAAAAAAAGCAGACCCCGGGCAGGAAACGGGGGGGGTGCACAGAAGGCAGGGGCACCCTATTCCTTCACTCATTCTTTTGTTCCTCTTTCACCTCACATGCTTAGGATTTTAGGAAAGATTACCCCCATGACGCACCCACTCCTTGGCCACTTTAGAGTCATATGGCCATTTCCCCCAGATTACTTCAATTTCCTTCGCTTGATGTTTTCAGAGTGATTTGCTCTATTCCCAAGCACCAGATAGGCGACTAAGCACTTTTCGCTCAGATGGAGAAATGACAGAGACTCAGAGCTTTGTGTGCTTGCAAAGGGGTTTGAAATGGAGTGACTAGGTCTGTTTCAAAGCGTTCCCTTTGCAAGCAGACAAAGCTTTGTCTTTCTCTGGGCAAAAAGTGTACAGCAGAGTCAGGTGGAGGCAGAGGCAATCCCAACGCGCCCCCCACTCCATCCCACCATCTCTTGGCTTGCCTGCGGCCGCGCTGATTAAGCACCCACACGGGGTGTCGGCATTGCCTGCCTCCGTATGCCTCTGCCTCTGCCTGCTACCACTGCTGCTGCGCAAGACCTCCCTAAAAAGAAGCCCAATGCTTATTTTCAAGCCCCAAAGAAAATAAAACTGAGTCATATTTTCGGGGAAACACGGTGTATTTACACTGATCTTTTTTGATAAATGATTCTTGATCAAAGGCATTTGTGATGGTTCCAGGAAATGTTAAAGAGAAATCTTATGTAAGACTTTCATGGAAATAATGCGGCACTTTGTGTGAGTGTGAGTTCTGGTGTGAAAGGACAGCATTATTTCCCTTGCCGCATGTGTTGCTAAATGTTGCTCTCTGATTACATAAGGGAGGCTTTATGGAAAAAGCCATTTGAAGCATGTCAATTGCACTCATACATTAAACATTCTTTTTATGACCTTGTAATCCCTTAATTCAGGGTAGAGTCAGGGCGACTGGATGGAGCTGAGTGTTTACTGACTGGATGTCCTTCCAGAGGCCGTGCAGCAGGAGTTCGCAGGATATATTTTTTCTTTGCACTCTAGGGGAGAAACATCTGGTACTAGGATAAAACTATCAACCTTCCAAATGGGAGGCACTAGGCCTCCACGCCGCTCAGTTGCACTCATACATTAAGGCTTTATAGTGATTTTAATTTGGGAAGAAACTTAAGGAAAGAAACTAAATTTAATTGGAATTCTCGAATTCTGTTTGACTTCTTAAGAATACTGATCAGGTCAGTTATTTGTTTCTGTAAGGGATGCTCTGATACAGTTGCAAGAAAAAGTATGTGAACCCCTTGGGATTACGTGGAGTTCTGCATGAATTGGTCATAAAATATGCTCTGAACTTCATCTAAATCACAATAATAGAAAAACACAGTCTGCTTAAAATAATACTACACAAACATTAGATGTTGCCATGGTTTAATTGAACATAACTACATATTGTAGCTACCATATTGTAATTAAACCTGCAATTTTGGTCATATGTTATGACGGCTATTAAGGAGGTCATCACGTGACCATACCCAATTTTATTTTATTTTTGCAGTGATTTTTAAGCAAACACATCAGTCCTAAAACAAAAAACATGATCGTAAAACAAATGCCATGGTTGTTAAGTGAATGCTATTGTTAATAAGCAAAACTATTGTTGGGCTTACTAGAAGTAAATGTTTTCTGACAAAAACATTGTATATTATGTGACCATAGGTAAGTGCAGATGGTCTTAAATGTGGGCCAATTGTTGAGTGCCCAAAATGCATGACTGCATGACTGTGGAGGGATGGATGGCCATTGGAATTCTGAATCTGGTTAATAAGTCCCTTTTTGGGGGTTTGTCATAACTTCAAATGGTTGCTAAAAGACTGGTCATAAGTTTAGGACTACCTGTATGTGACTGGCAGGATTGTATATAATACACATCTAGCTATTTTGCACCTTTTAAGACAAAATGTGTCCTATCTTATGTTCAAATGCTTTTACATATTCCAGCTAAAAACAGACAGTTGGTAAGCACATTGACAGTCCTAAGCTACCTTAGGTGTATTGATATCAGGGGTGAAATGCTCCCGGTTTGGATCGGCTCGGGCGAGTAGGTAGCGATGGCAGCGGGCAGTTCGGAGAACCGGTAGCAAAAATCCCTGCTCCCACCCCCCATGCCCAGCTGAGCCACGCATCATCAGAGCCTTTTTTTTTCTTTTAAATGGCTCTGACCAGCCAAGCTCTGACGATCCCAACTGAGTTGCCTGCTAATCAGGTAACTCAGCTTGGATCGCAGAGCCATGTGAAAGAAAAATCCTTTTTTCTTTTAAATGGTTCTGGCGACCCCAGCTGAGTTGCCTGCTAATCAGTAGTAAAAATCCCTCCCCCCCCTCAGCTTGCTTACTTAGCTGCTGGTCGTAACGCCTTGTTGTAAACCCTGCAATCCATTGCATCAGCAACCAACTGAATCTCCCTGCCTGGAATCAAGCAGGCAGGGAGTTGTGGACTTCAACTCCCAGAATTCCTCAGCCAACAAAGCAAAGCTGGCTGAGGAATTCTGGGAGTTGAAGTCTACAAGTCTTAAAGTTGCCAAGGTTGGAGACCCCTCTTCTATTGGGTAAGTTTTTTTCCCCTTTGGGAGCTTTAAAAAAATAGTTAATTGGGGTTTTTTTTAGTTGTTCTTTTTTTAGACCTAGCCATTTAGAGTTTAGGAAGTTTTAAATTTAGCTGCTTTTATATAAAAATAAAAATAAATTAAAATAAAATATTTGTGCAGCTTTCTGAAATTTAGTGTGTTTCTGTAGTGTTTCACTCTAACTACACAAACACACAAAATCTCACAAAGCTGTATGTGGAATTTTGTGTGTGTAAAGTGTGAAAGTTGTTTTTTTGGGCTTTTTGTGGCTGTGTGAGGTTCCTGTGTTGCAGGGGCCATTTTGGGTCTAGCACAGCTGCTTTTATATTGTGGGTGAGCCAGTTGTGTTGTGTTGTGTTTTGTAGGTTAAAAAAGGGCAAAGAAGTGACGTCAATTTGGCCACGCCCACCTGACCAACAAGCCATGCCCTCCCAGTCACCTTACCACTAAGCCCCGCCCACTAATTAAGCCACGCCACAAAACTGGTAGCAAAAATTTTTAGATTCACCCCTGATTGATATCATTTTAAGATAGTAATGCAGGTGGACTTTCGGTTGGCTCCGCGTGCTTCGAGACGCTCCTCCGTGAGCGCCCGATCCCCGGCACCGTAAAAGCCTCCAGAACAGCAAAAAAACAACTGGAGGCTGGAAACCCTCTCCCCAGGCAAAGGGGAGAGAGAGCCGACAGGTGGAGGTAGAGCCCCCCCAAGTGCCCTAGGAGAAATTCTGGGCCGCAAAGGGTGAGAGCTCCCTAGAAGCCTGTCAATCCGCTCCGGACCTGGGTCGACTCTGCTAATTAGCGGAGCAAGAAGCCGCGACCAATTCTGCTGAATACAAATGAGGGGAACTACAACATCCTGAATTGCTGCAGGCAGAACAAGCCAGGAGAAGTCAGACTGGAAGTATTTAACTTAACTCCAATGTTTATTGCCTCCTTCGGAAGTAACAATTTAGTAAATTTGCAACAAAATGGCGATTGAAGCTTGAAAAGGGTGTGGAAAGTGAAAGTGAAAGGAAAGTTTCGTTTTGCTGGAAGCCTCTTGCCTGAAAAGAGCTTTTGTAATGAGAGAAGGAGGATTTTAAGACATCAATTTAAGATTGGGGAAAACTTTTGACTTTGATGAACTTTTCCTTTTGGCTTCTGACTAAAATATAAAGATTAATTTAACTTAAACTGAGAATGGCCTCAAAACCTGTAAAGACTGTTTCCACTAAAGGAACTGGGAGTGCTGGAAGTTCCCCAGCTCACACTTTTAAAATGCAAGCCTCTGCACCCCCAACAAACCCACAGACTTTAACGATTGAAATGATACAAGAAGCCCTAATAGCTACACAGACTAAACTTGCCACTGTGATTAACGAAAAAATTAATGAAACTAATGAAAAAATACAGGCTGTTTCAGAGGACATTTCAATTCGGAATCAGGAAATTAGGGAAGATATATTACTGGCATTTAAAGGTCTTGCAGGCAATATTGAAATACTGGATGACAAAGTTGAAGAAATTAAGCAATGTACAGAAATTTTGGATAATAAAGTAGCAGAGACTCAGAATAGAATTGAAAGGGCTGAAGCTGATGTAATCATGATTCAATACAGGGATATGGAATTTGCTTTAAGAATAAGAGGGGTGAAGGAAAACAAAAAAGAGAATTTGAAAGAAGTGATGTCAGAGGCATTGGCACAGATGTTAGGGGAGAAGAAAGTGGAGTTAGGCTGGCAGATTGACAAGATATGTCAATTGGTGGGTGGCCAGACAGAAACATCTACCAAGAGACATTGTAATATATTTCACTACAAGGAGATTACACAATGAAATTTTACAGGCTACCTTCAAAAACAAGCTTCGGGTGGAAGGCCAGGAGCTGATGACAATGAAAGAAATTCCTCCCAAAATGTTGAGAGCTAGAAGGGATTATGCCTTTGTGGTGGATGAACTGAAAAAGCATGAGATACAGTATAGATGTGAAGTGCCAGCCGGCTTAGTGGTGACATATTCGGGAGAGAGATATCGCCTTAATACAATATGGAAAGCAAGAGATTTTTACATCAATATGTTAAAGGCTGGGACATCCAAATCACCAGAAGGAAAAAGAAAGAAGGAAGTAATGGAAGGAGAGAAAGAAGAGCTGATGACAGTAGTCCAGGGAGGAGTTTCAATGAGTCAAGAAGAATTGTTACAGATTGCTGTTCAAGATTTGGATTTAATTGATATATCAGAAGAACCGAAGGATCAAAGACAGACTAGAGCAGCAACAGCTAAACGCAGGGAAGAATTAAGACAACAACAACTTCAGATGGCAACTCAAGAAACTACCAAAACAGAAGCTGTGGGAGGAGCCAGACCTAAAGGTCAAATGAGGCAAGAACATCAGAAAGTGCTCCAGATGCTTCAGAGGTCCAGAGATGGGAACTAGATTTTTAACCTGGAATGTCAACGGTTTGAATTCGCCACAGAAGAGGAGGAAAATATTTCACTATCTTAAACAATTTAAGAATGATGTAATTTGTTTACAAGAGACTCATATTAGGATACAAGATCAAAAATATTTGACAAATACAAGATTAGGTACACATTATGTAGCAGCAGCACCAGAGAAGAAAAACAGTATAATCATATATTTGAAAAGAGACTTAATTGCCAAATTAATTGAAGCTGATGATCAAGGAAGATTTTTAGCGATTGAACTTTTAATAAAAGGAGAAAAATTACTGGTAATTGGAGTATATGCCCTGAACCAACAACAAGAAAAATTTTATAACCTTCTACATTCAAAGTTGATACAATGGGGATACAAGACTTGTATCCTATTGGGTGACTCGAATGGTGTTTTGGACGTAAAAAAGGATAAGAAGGGACCTAAGCAAAATGTTTTAACAAGAGCAAGATTGCCCAAGTCGTTTTTGGAGATGATGGACGATTGGGAGTTGAGGGATATTTGGCGTGAAAGAAACCCAGAAGAAAAAGATTTTACTTTCTTTTCGGATAGACACCAATTCTTTTCAAGGATTGATTTTATACTAATTACTAATGATCTTTTTTCTAGGGTGAAGAATACGAAGATTTGTTCAAGAACATTGACAGACCATAGTCCAGTTTGGTTGGAACTGGAGTATGGAAAAGGGCCTAGGAGGTCCTGGAGGTTAAATGATAATCTTTTTAGATATGAAGAAAATGTAAAAGAGTGTAAAAAATTTATGAAGGAATTTTTTGTTATGAATATGCAAAAGGGTACATCTATGGAAATGGTATGGGATGCAAGTAAAGCATATATGCGAGGCATTTTGATATATTTGAATAATAAATATAGAAAAAAACGGGGAAAAAGAAAAGAATTAGAAGAAGAAATTAGAAAACAGGAACGAGCTTTGATAGCTAATCCAACAGATAAGAAAATTAAAGAGGCAATTAATTTACTGAAAGGTCAATTTAATATGTTAATAGCAGATCAAGTGGCAACTAACTTACAATATGCTAAACATAATACTTTCTGTAACGCTAATAAACCACGTAGGTGGTTAGCATATATGTTAAGGAAAAAGCAGAAATTAAGGACTATAGAGAAAATAAAACACAAGGGTAAAGAGGTTTATGAGCAAGAACTGATTAAACAAACTTTTTTAGAGTTTTATTCGAGGCTGTATGCTGGTGAGAAAATTCAAGATATAGATATAGATAGATATTTGCAGAAAGAGAACATCTACATAACTTCAAAAGAGCAGAGGGATAGTTTAAATCAATTGATAACTTCTGAGGAAATTTTGTTTGCAATTAAGCAGTTGGAAGTGGGTAAAGCTCCTGGGACGGATGGTTTGACAGCTGTTTATTATAAAAGCTTACAGGAGGAAATGGTGGAACCATTGAAGGAATTATTCAATAATATACAACAGGGAGGAGAGGTACCTCCAACTTGGAAGACAGCTTTTATTTCTTTGATCCCAAAAGAGTGTCAGGATCATACAGATCCAAAAAACTATGGGCCGATTTCACTTTTAAATACAGATTATAAGATTTTTGCTAAAATATTAGCAAATAGATTAATGATAGTTATGCAGCAAATGATTCATCATGATCAAACTGGATTTATAAATGATAGACAAATGAAAAGTAATGTAAGGCAAGTTGTTAACTTACTAGAGTATTTGGGAAGGAACAACCAGGTCCCCGCAGTGCTAGTATTTTTGGATGCTGAGAAAGCCTTTGATAGATTGAATTGGCATTTTTTATTAAAATTAATAGAAAGGATGCAACTTGGAGAACATTTTATACAATCTATTAAGGCAATATATCAAAAACAAACAGCGCAAATAATAATCAATGGTGGTTTAACAGATATTTTTAATATAGAAAAAGGAACAAGGCAGGGTTGTCCCGTCTCCATTATTGTTTATTTTGACGCTGGAAATCTTACTGAGTAAAATACGTGGGACGGATACAATAAAGGGAATTAAAATTAGACAGCATGAGTATAAGCTACGGGCATTTGCGGATGACCTGGTTGTTACCTTAGCCCAACCGGTACAATCGATTACAGCCTTGATGGATATAATTAACTTATATGGACAAGTATCTGGTTTTAAAATAAATACAGCTAAAACAAAGATAATAGCTAAAAGTATGACTAGAAGCCAAAAAGAAGAGATAGAAAGGGTAACAGGATTTGAGATAGTTAAGAAGGTTAAATATTTAGGGGTTTATATTATGACTACAAATACGAAATTATATCAGCACAACTATGAACCGTTATGGCAAAAAATACAGAAAGAGATGGAAAATTGGAAAAAACTACAACTGTCTTTGCTGGGAAGGATAGCCGCAGTAAAAATGAATGTTTTATCAAGGTTTTTATTTCTTTTTCAAATGATACCTATACTTAAAAAAAGATGAAAATTTGAAGGAATGACAGAAGGGCATAAATAAATTTGTTTGGGCAGGGAAAAAACCGCGAGTAAATCAAAAGATAATGCAAGATACACGAGAAAGAGGAGGTCTTAAAATGCCTAATTTAAGATTGTACTACGAAGCCGCTGCCCTCTCAGCAATTACTGATTGGATAAATTTAACGGAGGAAAGGATATTAAATATTGAAGGATATGGTCTGGTCTACGGCTGGCATGCTTATTTATTGTATGATAAGAAAGTAGATAAGACTTTTAAAAGTCATATATTAAGAAATGCTCTATTACATGTCTGGAAAAAGTATCAATATAAATTAAATGATAAGTTACCAATATGGACAGTACCCAGACATGTGATAGAGAATATAAATTTGGAGCAAAAGCAAGATAAGACTACATACAAAGAACTCCTTTATAAAAAAGGAGTCAGACTACAATTAAAACCTATGGAGCAATTAAGAGAAGAAGGAATAATTAGAACTTGGTTTCAATGTGGGCAGCTGCAGGCCAGATGGAGAGAAGATCAAAAAATTGGTATTTCGCAACAGGATGAGAATTTGATAAAACAAATAAGAGACAAAAGTCAAATGCATATAAAAAGGTTGTATAATTTGTTAGTGGAAATAGATTCAGAAACAGAGCTGGTCAAGGGCTGTATTATAAACTGGGCACAAAATATAGGAGAACCAATAATGATGGAAACATGGGAAAAGATATGGGTTAGAAATGTAAGATTTACGTAAGCTCAAAACTTAAGAGAGAACTTTTATAAAATGTTTTATAGATGGCATTTAGATCCAAAAAAACTAGCCTGTATGTATCCAAACTTACAACCTAAGTGTTGGCGATGTGGATGTGAAGATGCTACATATTTTCATATATGGTGGACATGTAAAAAAATTAAGGCTTTTTGGATAAAAATATGGTGGATTGTGCAAAATATTTTAAAGAAAAAGATTAAATTTACACCACAGTTTTTTTTGTTGGGAATAGTCACGGATTGTACTGTAATAGAAACTAAGTTTGTTTTGAATTTAATAACAGCTGCGAGGTTACTGGTGGCACAGTATTGGAAGAAGGAAGATCCACCTACTATTGAGGAATGGACACTAAAAGTCGTGCATTTGGCAGAGATGGCAAAAATTTCAGCATATCTTAAAGACCATTCAAACAAAAGATACATAACAGAATGGAGAAGATGGATTGACTGTATTCAAAATAAGTATCAGACTAAGAAGATTCATATAGCTTGAAAGCCAATTGCAAATCATCTTCCAATATTTTTTTGCTTGAGAGCAGGTCCACCAGCAGTGGTAAAAAGTACCTTGCTGGTGTCCACACTTCCAGCACTTTGGGTTTGAGTTGGGGTAGATTTTGGCAATCCTAGCTGGTGCTAGGTGCCACCTATAAATCATCTTGTACTGGTTCTCCTTGTAAGTGGTTGCCTTAGTAAATATTATATTGTTGTTCAATATTTGATCCCATTCTTCCAGATTTATATTTTTCCCAATATTTTTGGCCCATGCTAGCATTGGGTCTTTAACCACTTCTTCCATCAGGTCATATTCTACTAAATAGTTGTACAATTTAGCTAATAATTTATTATCTGTACTCATCCAAATCTTATCAAAATCTTTGCTACCCATTTCTATACCATATTGTTCTTTATCTTTTTTGTATCTTGATTTTATCTGTGCGTATGTCCACCATTCAACAAAAGTGCCTTGTTCTTTTAATTGTTCTATTGTTTTGAGATTCCCTGCTTCATCTAGAATTTCTTTATATTTTACAGTTTTACCATGATCCAAAACGTTTGGGTAAATTATCGCCTCCATGGTTGAAAGCCAGCAGGGAATTTTAGTGTAGTGTTTTCGTCTTATTTCTTCCCACGTTGACTTCAATATATCCCTCAATTTATGTTTATTGAAATGTGTTTTGGTTTTTTTCCCCGTTTCCCATAAATAGGCATGCCAACCGATCTGGAGATCATGCCCTTCTAGCGTTAGGATTCTTTTGTTCGCTAAAGTCGCCCATTCTTTTAGCCAAACAAGAATTGCTGCTTTATAATATGTTTCCCATATAGGTAATCCAAGCCCTCCTCTATTTTTTTTATCTTGTAAACTCCTGATTGCTATTCTTGGTTTTTTTCCTCCCCAAATAAATTTCCTAATAGTGGCATTAAATTTGCTAAAAAATTTTTTATCTAATTTAATTGGCGCTGTTTGGAACAAATACAACAGTTTGGGTAGGATGCTCATTTTAATTGTCATTTTAATTTTCCTCCCAAGGAAGGAAATTTGCAATTTCCCCCACTTCTCTAAATTTTGTTTAATGCTTTTTACCAAGGGGACATAGTTGTCCTCTTTGAGGGCCAGGTACTTTGTTGAGATCCATACTCCCAGATATTTAACTTTTTTCACAATTTGGATTCCCATAGATTTCTCCAGGGCTGCTTTCTGGTTTTTCGTCATATTTTTGGTGAGCATTTTGGTTTTAGATTTATTTAATTTGAGCCCCGCTACTTCTCCATATTTATCAAGTATTTCCAATATTTGTATACCTGTTTCCACCGGTTCTTCCATAATTAAAACGACATCGTCCGCGAACGCTTGAACTTTATATGTTTCTTTCCTAATTTTAAGCCCTTTAATTTGATCACTCTCTCTAATCTTCTTCAATAGCACTTCTAGTGCCAATATGTACAAAAGTGGTGACATTGGGCATCCCTGTCTTACTCCTTTACTGATCTGAAATGTTTTGGTAAGTTCACCGTTTACTAAAATATTGGCCCTTTGCTTCTCATAAATCGTGTTTATTGTATTTGTAAAATTTTGTCCAAATCCCATTATATTCAGTTGTTGCTTTATAAACTCCCAGTTCAAATTGTCGAAGGCCTTCTGTGCGTCTAAAAACACTAATGCCACCTCTTTTTCCGGGTGTTCCTCGTAATATTCTATCACATCCAGAATCGTCCTTGTGTTATTCCTAATTTGCCTCCCTGGGAGGAATCCATTCTGGTCGCTATGTATTATCTTATTGAGGATTCTTTTTAATCTTTCCGCTAATATGTTCATGTATATTTTATAATCAATATTAAGAAGGGAAATTGGCCTATAATTCTGTATCAATTTGGTATCCGATCCTTCTTTTGGTAAGAGTGTAATATAGGCCTCTCTCCAAGATTCTGGTATTTTATTTTTCATTAAGGCCTCATTAAAAATTTCAAGTATTCTTGGGAGTAAAATGTCTTCTAATTCTAAATTTTTATATAATTCCCCTGGGAATCCATCCGGGCCCGGAGATTTGTTCTTTTTCAATTTGGCAATTGCAGTCTTTAACTCTGTTAATGTGATCTCTTTGTTCAACATCTCTTTTTCCTCCTCTCCGATCTGTGGCATTCCCTCCTCCAATAAATATTGTTTTACTTTCTCTTTGGGTATATCTTCTTCTTTATATAAAGACGCATAGAATTCGCGTGCTATTTCCAGTTTTTCTTCTTCCTTAGTTGTGATATGGCCTTCGGTGTCTTCTAATTGGAGAATAATTCCTTTCTCTCTCTCTTTTTTAATTCTGTAGGATAACCACCTTCCTGGCTTATTGGCGTTCTCGAAATAATATTGTTTTGTTCTCTTAATATTATATGCTAATTTTTCTTGATCTATTATATTTAATTTATGACGAATGTTCATCCAATTTTCTTTTGTTATTTCATTGTCAGGGTTTTGTTGCGCATCTTTCTCTGCCTTTGCCAGTTCTTCTAGCAATGTTCTTTGAACTTCTCTCCTCTCTTTATTTCTATATGCTCCATATGATATCATTAGGCCTCTTAAATAGGCCTTCATCGTATCCCAGATTATTCCCCGGTCCATTAGTTCTTTTTCATTTTCTTCAAAAAAAATTGCTAACTCCCCCCTGACTTTGTCAATATTTTTTTTGTCTCTCAAAAATTGTGTATTCATTCTCCATCTTGTGTTCTTTCTCTTATATCTACTTTTCCATCTGATTTCCAATGGATTGTGGTCTGCCCAGGTATTGGGTAAGATTTCTGCTAATACAATGTCCATACCCAAGTTCCTGCTTACCCACATCATGTCTATTCTAGACCATGATTTATTGGGGTTAGAATAAAAGGTGTATTGTCTTTTATTGGGGTGTAGTGTTCGCCAAATATCTACAAGGTTTAGTTCATCCACTAAGTCGAAGAAGGTTTTTGGTAAATTTTTCCTTTTTTTCTTTTGACCTCTGGGTCTTTTGTGATCTTTGTTCGCGTCGACCACTCCGTTGAAATCCCCAATGATGCAAATATTATTGTTATCTAATCCTCTTATTATTTCTCGTGTTTTATTAAAAAACTCTTTCAGATTTTTATTTGGTGCATAAATCGCTGCTATTAATATTGCCAAATTGCCCCTCTCAATTTCAACAATAATCTACCTTTGGGGTCTACATATTTCAGTTCTGTCTTCATTTCTTTTTTAATATATAATGCCACCCCTCTCTTTTTCTTCATGGCTAAGGAGGTGTAAAGATTCCCCAATTTTTTATATTCCAAATATTTTTTGAGTTCTTGTTTAATGTGTACCTCCTGAAGACAGACTATGTCTGCATTTTGTGTGACTAATTTGTTAAAGAAGGTTTTTCTTTTTTTATAATCATTAAGTCCATTTACATTAATCGATAGGATTTTCCAATCATCCATCCTTTTTGCCTTGTGTTAATTTACTTAAATTTGAGGTTGGTGTTTGCTCAGACTGCTCTTTGAGGTCTTTGTTTCTTCCCTGCTTCTCTACTTTCTTTCTCTTCCTTTTCTTTCTCCTCTGAGCTCTCTTTCCCCGTCGGGACCTCTTCTTGGGATCTTCTTTGGGTGAGTTCTTCTTCTGTGATAACAGCTTCCAATTCCTCTTTGCTACTTTGTTCGTCTTCTGACCCTCTCAGTTGGTCAAGGAATTCTTGAGCCTCCACCAAACTATTTATTTTAATTCTCCTCCCTTGCCAAGTGATCAGCATGCCCTCCGGCAAGGTCCATCTGAAAAGTATATTCCTTTTGTTCAGCTGTGTGGCAAGGAATCTGTAGTCTCTTCGTTGTTCTCTCACCCTCCTCGGCACTTGCTTCAGGACAACCACCTCCTTTTCCTTATAATTGATCGGTTCTTCTTTTACCATTTTATAAAAGATATCCTTAACTTTCTTTCGTGCGAACCTTATATGTACCTCTCTGGGTAGTTTATTCCGTCTAGCGTAGTTCGTCTGTACTCTGCACACCTCATCCAATTCTTTTATTATATCGTCTGTATCCTGTTGGAGCACCTCCGCTATTAATTCAGCCATTACTTGGCCTAAATTTTCGTCCTTGTCTTCTGTAACGTTTTGGAAACGCAGATAGAAAGAAGCTCTATCCATTTCCAACTGCGTAATCGAATCCTCCAAATCTCTGTTCTGGGCCATTAATTTTTGATCTACTGTCTCTAGATCTTTCTCTTGTTGTTCCACCTTGGATTCTATTTTTTGTATTCTCTGTTCGTTCTTTTGTATGGCTTGTTGTATGTCACTCATTTTTTGGTCAATGCCTTGTATGTCTGTTTTCATTTCCTGATGGTTATTAGACATTTTCTCTTGCATTAAGAGCATTGTCTCTTGAATCATTGCTAATGACGACTGCATCGCTTGCATTGTTGGAATCACTGATGATTTCTCGATTTTTGATAGCCCCTCTATCGATTTTTGGGTTGCAGGGGACGACATTATAATTGTGGGACTTGATACGCTGGGAGTTACTTTCTTTCCTGTTTTTGCCACAGTGGATGCAAAACTTGTCATCTCCCTCAGCACTTTCGCCTGTTCTTTGACTATCCTTTCTATGTTTCTCCAAACAGTCATCCACTAATTGACTTCCCTTGCTTAATTTAACAGGACCAAGAAGAGAATTTTGGGGGGGTATTCCCAATTTACAAGACAGGTAGTAATAGTACAGTCGACCTTTTCTCCGCTATGCTGCCCACTACTTAGCTTTGTTGACTAATCAATATTTAGGAACTGTGTTTCTTATTTAGTTTAACTCCTGATTATTAATTAATTAGATTTTCAATTCTTAAACAGAAAAAAATAATAATAATGATAAATCCTTTCAGTACAAATATATATAATCAATAAATTAATACTCAGTATCCAATCAGTAAGCACTTAATTAATTGATGTTATAGAATAAATCACTATTTTATAAAAATTAATCCTTGGTAATATTAAACACAGTAATCAGTCAATAGCCCCTCTATGCAATGAAAAATAGAAAAACAAGACAAAAAAGTATCTAATGAATAAGTGATATATAAATAGTTAGGTAGATAGTTAAGTAAATATATAAATAAATGGGTATATAGATAGATAGATAAATAGAAGAGTAGATTCTAATATGTCTATACAGATATTTAAATATATTAATTAGCTATGTTGTATTACTACTTTTAATACTTTGAATATATAGGTACTTTAAATATTTTGAATACTTATATAAATATTTTAAATATTTTAAATGTATAGAGAAAAAAAGAAAGAAGAATAAATATGTATATATTATAATTTTAGACTATTTTTAAACTAATAACAATATGTATTAATATAAATTTAAATTCAGTTCTTCTTAGTCCCTTCGAGTACCACACTTGTTAGAGTCTATGCAGGAAGGTACATTAATTTAATATCACCCTTCTACTTCTCGCTTCTTCAAGATCTCCAACACCTTGTAAAAATAAGTTTGATTGTTCCGTTTATCTCTTCCTGGTGCTCCTTCTTTCCTCTCTAGCTCTTCGTTGTTCTTCTCATTGGTATTAAGTATGGTTGCACTTCCAGTCCTAAATTTCCGGTCGTTCTCCTCTCCAGTCAGCAGAATCTCTTCCCCACGTCCTCAGCGCTCGATCTATACAGCAAATTAAATCCAAAAAGGTAGTGCTGCTGTTCTGCTTGCCGATCTTTCCTCCTTCTTTCTTGCCGGCCTGTCTGCGATCTTTTTAGCTGTCAATCCTCCTCCTCTCTTTCAATCGCCGCTTTTTTTCCTCTTATGAGCCCTTCCACTCCGACCCAGCCAGCGAAGCTTTTGCCGATCTCAGGCGCGCTCTGAAGAAAGTGGTTACGAGTGCACTCGCCTCTCTTTCCTGGAATCTTTGCTTCCCCTCTTGTTGGCTATCATGGCTTCGAGTCTGTCATTAAGAGGCAGACGTGCCCCGTTAGCTTGACAGTGGAAATCGGTCGCGCCGGGTGGGTTTGCGCTCCACCACTCGACTCACCAAAGCCCCACTATTGTCCGCGAAACCCTCCAGGCTTCCATGCCTCGAACGGTCCCCAAAACGTTGCGTTAAGTGGCAGTGGGAGAGAGCGATCACTCTCACCACGCCATGACACCACGAGTCACCAACCGGAAGTCTTGGCTTTCAGAAATAATAGGTGAAACCTTTGAATTAGATCCTAAAATACTTCTCCTGGGAATTCTTAAGATGGAAATGGCAAAAAAGAAGAAATACTTGGCAGTGCATATAATAACAGCAGCAAGAATCGCCTTCGCTCAACAATGGAAAGAGAAAAAAATACCAACTAAGGAACAAATAGTTGGCAAAATAATGGAATGTGCCGAGATGAATAAATTAACATTAGAAATTAATGACAGAGAAGATTCTGATTATTATAGCGTATGGGACAAGTGGTATGGGTGGTTAGAGAAGAGGAAGTTGAAATTAAAAAAAAAAAAAGGAAAAAGACCAGAGCAAGTACAAGGAATAGTTAAATGAAATAGAAAGAGAAGATGTACTGTAGATGGTAGGAAATATAATAAGGCAAGAAAAGGTTACATGGGTAAGCAAAAGACGTGATTTATGTATTTACTAATTTATCGTAAAAGATTATTATATAAATATACACTAAGAATGATATGAGAACACAATTTTTTTTTATACCATGTAACTGGTCTGCAAAGATTATCTATATATGTACAATATGTAATTTGTATTTATTTCTTTTTCCATACTATGTAACCGGATGGATAAAAATTGTATTATTATAATTTCTTAATAAAACATTAAAACCAAAAAAAAAAAAAAAGAAGATTCATATAGCTTATGAGTGAAACATTTTTAACTTTTAGCTTATGTTTATAGCGTTTTGAGTTATAAGGAGTTAAAGACCTAGAAAGAATTTGAAGTCAACAATTTGTTAGCATATTTTAGTTTTATGCTTGTGGATGCTATACCCTGTGCTTGTTCTGGGAAGTCAAGGGAGGGGGGTGGGGGGAAGGCTGAGGGGGGTTGGGGGGGAGGGAAGGGCTGAGGGGGAAGGGCAGGGGGGAGAAAATGTTTGTATTTCTTATAAAACTTTTCAATAAAAAAAAAGTAATGCAGGTAATATTTGTGATATGCAAAGTAACAGTCATTATTTTTGGAACAGTTGTAGAGAATAGCATTTACAGTGATTGAGTTGTAAATTATTTTAAAAGGTTACAATAATGGATAATTTGAGAGGAATATTAATATCTAACTGAAGATACTGTTTTCTTTTTTCTTTTACTTGAGCAAGGAAAATGTGACAAAATTCTCTTTGTTAAGTATAGTTAAATGGAATGTAATAGAAAGTGAAGTTTATTCAGCTTGTTGTCTTACACTCATTGATAACAGACATTCATCAGTGATATTATTGTCTTATTTGAAATGTTCACTGTACAATCTACAAGAATTGGACTTGTAATAGACGAAAGGCTCCTAGCTGGTTTTGGGTACTCATTATCCTGGTTCACACTGTGCTTAAAATTAAGAGTTCCTTTTTAATTTTAACACAAGTAATATGGTTCACTCTCCTTATTTTTACATTTGTTTTCACATTCTGAGCAAAGCTATGTGTAATGCAGCAGGACAGTTTCTGAAGAACATAGTTTTGCTAATAAACCAGGCATTTATTTGTCAGAATTGAATAGTGGTATCAGATATACAAATATCTGATTTGCAGTGCTGCTTTACCTGTCTGTTTTGCAGTGCTAGTAACCTGAGTTATTAGTTCCGAAATACATCAGAGGTATTAGTTGTGTCCTAAATTGTCAGCAGTTTCAACAGACAAAGTACAGTAAAAAAAGAACAACTATTTTTCCTCTAGTAGACAGGAGTTTTAGCAAGTATCAGGGAAGTAATCAGATACCCAGGCAATTGGTTCTTTTGGATCCAGAGACAATAAGCATATCAGTAAATAAAGGATTTTAAGTTGTATTATTAGCTCAGGCAAACGGATTTAAAACCATAACATAACATACAAGCAAACGGATTTAAAACCATAACATAACATACAAACAAACGGATTTAAAACCATAACATAAAAAACATACATATCAAGCAAGATGATACCCAAATCTCTTATAAATTTATCAGCTGTTCTCCTTAGTAATGACAGTAGAGATGTCCCAAGGGTAGCTGGTTTCCATATTACCCAATACTAGGTTCCGGAATGGGACTTTTAGTCTCTGACTTTTCATTCTCCTCTGGTGTTTCTCCTTGGGCGATTCTCCCCTGACTTATCTCCTCAGCTGGCACACCTCCAGTCATTTGCCGTGGGGAATGAGCCACCGGCCTCTTCGTCCCAGACCCTTTGACATTCGGCCCAGTCGCAGAAAGAGGGTTCATCCTGGGTGTTCTGTCCTCTCTGACAATTAGCCCCCAACCAATTGGCTAGAGGGGGTGTAATAGAAATCCAGCCAAAGGCCTTCCTTCCTTCCTTCCTTCCTTCCTTCCTTCCTTCCTTCCTTCCTTCCTTCCTTCCTTCCTTCCTTCCTTCCTCTCTCCCCCCCCCCCCACCAATACAGGGAGGAAAGTTGGTTTACTCCGAAGTAAATCCTACTAAATTCAATGCTAGGATTTAAATCCAGCGAAAGGAGAGAGGTGTAAAAGAATTTGCCAAAATGCCTGACTTCCTTCCTTCCTCCCTTTCTCATCCCCCACCCCACCACCACCACCACCAATACAGGGACACTGTTACTGAGCAGGCTAAAAGCCTTCCTCCCTCCCTCCCTCCCTCCCTTCAACTAGTTAGTTAACCAAGTCTGGAAGGGTCCAATAGAAGAGAATTTTTCCTTCCTTCCTTCCTTCCTTCCTTCCTTCCTTCCTTCCTTCCTTCCTTCCTTCCTTCCATCCACCCACCGACCCACCCACCATAACAGCATAACATGGCAACTAGCCATGTTTGAGGCTCCTCTAGAGGGGTGGAGCTTAGTGAAGGTTTTGTGTGTGTGTGTGTGTGTGTGTGTGTGTGTGTGTGTGTCTGTGAAAAAGGAAACGAAGGCCATTTCACTGGATAAAAGGCCATTTCACTGGATCACACTGCAGAGAGCAGTTGGTTCCTCTTCTGAACTGGAGACCAGACTATTTTGCGGTGGGGGGGATAAAATAAAATAAAGGAAGATGGATATTGTTTTTTGGAACTCCACCCCTCTAGAGGAGCCTCAAACATGGCTAGTTGCCGTGTTATGCTGTTATGGTGGATAGATTGATGGATGGAAGAAGGAAGGAAGGAAGGAAAAATTCTTTTCTATTGGACCCTTCCAGACTTGGTTAACTAACTGGTTGAAGGAAGGTAGGGAGGGAGGAAGGCTTTCAGCCCGCTCAGTAACAGGGTCCCTGTATTGGTGGTGGTGGTGGGGTGGGGGATGAGAGAGAAAGGGAGGAAGGAAGGAAGTCAGGCATTTTGGCAAATTCTTTTATACCTCTCTCCTTTCGCTAGATTTAAATCCTAGCATTGAATTTAGTAAGACTTACTTACGAGTAAACCAACTTTCCTCCCTGTATTGGTGGGGGGGGGGGAGAAGAGAGAGAGAGAGAGAGAGAGGAAGTAAGGAAGGAAGGAAGGAAGTCAGGCATTTTGGCAAATTCTTTTACATCTCTCTCCTTTCACTGGATTTCTATTACACTCCCTCTAGCCAATTGGTTGGGGGCTAATTGTCACTGAGGACGGAACACCCAGGACAAACCGTCTTTTTGCGAATGGGCCGTGTCAAAGGGTCTGGGACAAAGAGGCTGGTGGCCCATTCCCCAGGGCAAATGACTGGAGGCATGCCAGCTGAGGAGATAAATCGCCCAAGGAGAAATACTCGAGGAGAATGAAAAGTCAGAGACTAAAAGTCCCAGACCCCTAGGTTCTGTGCAAAATCTCCCCATAGACAATAACCCCAAAGTTTGTTCATGACCATAGCAGGGGCATGATTTCACAAGACTGCAAGACTGTGGCACATGGGGATGGGATGGGATGGCACAATGGGAATCAAAGGTCTGAGTCTTTCATATTACAAAAAGCTTTGCTGATTTCCATTCCTCTTCTCCTTTATTCAGCCAGCAAGAGTGGAAAAACAAGCAGGTTAGTTCAATCTGAGCTCTAAGCTTCCAGATTTTTCTTAATATGAAGGAGAAATCCAAATACATCACCAAATTCCTTAACAACGACTGTCTGCATTGCAACTACAAGCTCATCTTGAGATAGTTAATGAAATTTGTGTAAAGATTGAAAGTTTGAGAGGTAGCCTTATGCAAATATTAATTCTCTGAGTGTTGCAAAAATGTGGATTGGGACTTTAGTAGAGTGAACCCGTGTATGTTGATTTTCATTTTGTGCCTCAGAAATTATTATATCTTCCACAACTGTTCTTTAAACATAAGTCATTTGAATGATCTGATACATTAAGGTTGTGTGTTAGGGAAACACTATTTTGAAATTAACATTTCTTTCTTTTATAAATACCTCCCTTAAAATATTTAATTTAATTTGTTCCTTAAATATCAAGTTTCTGGTAATTTCAGTTACATGGTTCTACTGTGTAACACAGTGAGATTTAGTACTTTTAAGATTTTCAGTGATGGTATTTTTGAAGGCAGTGGTTAGATTTTTGAATTAAGGCCTATTTGAAATGTTAAAACTTTACCCCAAATTCCTTATTTGCTCTTGAAAAGGAGACTGTTTAATAGATTCCTGCCTTCTCTATAATTCATGCAATATGGCTGGTATATTCATTTTTGTTATTGAAGATGACTATGGACAGTAGATCTGTTTGTAGGCCTTGTTGATTTTGCATGGTTTTATCTAACTTCATATGATCTCATATATTTATTATTTAAAACTACATATAGACATATGACTTGATGTTCTTTTAAACATATTTCCCCATGAAACAAATTTTTGTGGAAATTTTGTTACTAAGTAGAATGGGAAATATATTGCATAATCAGGGAGTTTGAAAACTGAAAGATACCTGTGTTCTATTCTGCATATTAGTTCCAGAATTGCAAATCAGATTGCTTCATTTAAAAATATGAGCCAAGTTTTCTCAGAGAAGCTAAAGCATTGTAAAAAACATGTGATTTTACAGTTTGTGTGACAGCTTTGCCATTTTGTACTACTGCATCTGTACCAGGAAAATTGTAAAAGTAGTGTAGTTGTCATGGTCCATTTGGAGCTAATTCTATTGTCAATTGAAATCTTGACAATAGCTGTCTTAATATAGTTGATGGCCTAAATAAAAATGTCAGCCCCAATGCGCGGCCGCGTGTCAGGGTGGGTATGGAGGTTCTGGCAAAGCGGCAGCTCCCATGGCACCCTGGCTCCTCAGCTTACCTCCTGGCCACCAAGCAATGTGAAATCCCTCCTTGCCTGCCTCTTCGTCATCTCCTGGCCTGGCAGCAAGCTTTCTGAATGGACTGGACAATGAGTGCAGCTAGGAGCTGCTCACTGAGCAGCTGTTGGGGGAGGCTGAGAGGCTGAGAGACTGAGGGTCACGGAGAGGTTTGGAAATGGCTATAATGATGGCTAATCTGGAGGAGTAGCCAGCGAGCTGGGAGCGTGTGGGAGTAATACCTAATTGCAGTATCTAAGGGAACAATGATTGATGAGTGGGGAGGAGCCGGGCTAAGGGTCACCTGGGTGATAAAGCTTTATAAGGTGGTAGGGAGCACAAAACATTAACTCCAACAAAATCTTCTTGTATTGATTTATGGATTTTAGTTTGTGCCGGTAAAGGATTCAAACCATCATTTGTTTGTGTGGAGTTTTCTTTATACACCGGAACATGACAGTTTGTTGGAGCTCACAACAACTACCATGGCTGAAGTTATGGTGCCAGAGTTGTAGACTGCAGACTTGGAAGAATCCATGCCAGCCACAGAGGTTACTGTGCTGGAGGCTGGGGAGCTAGCAGAGGGAGTTCCCCCAGTAGTAAGACCAAAGGAATGCCCGGCCTTGGGGCAAGGAACATTGAAAGACCAGGAGGGTTTGGAGTCTGGGCAGCATGGAACATATGATTGGTGGCTGAGGGCTCCGGGGCTGGGGGATTACCAGGCTCAACAGTCGGCCGCTCAGCAGTTCATCCCTTCCGGGGTTCCTTTCTCTCAATGGAGGGAGAGGAGGATCTCAGATGATGACTGGAGTTACTCCACAGTGGTGGTAAACTGGACGTTTTACAAGAGATGTTTGGGGCTGTGGGGTTTAGGGGTGCAGGCCAGACCAGGGACTGGCAGACATCCACGGCAGCAGCTCATCTTCTGCAGGAACAACACCCTCCTCTAGGTGCTGTGCCTAGCCATCTCCAGGATCCCAGGGAGGGGCAAGGATATGCGAGGCAAAGCCCCATGGGAGTACAGGACCATTGGCCCCAAACAGATGTGGCACAAGCAAGCCGAATGTCGTATGCCTTGCGGGAAGACACAGAGGACCCTTGGGGCTATAGGGGCCTCGACCCAATGGCGCCCCCATAGCCCCGAGGGTCCTCCGTGTCTTCCCACAAGGCTGCAGGCCAAATGGCACGTATGGCCCAAGGCCAGCCTGCAGTGGGGTGTTGGGATCCACCAGCAATTAGATCAGCATTCGATGGGAGTGAGGAAAAGGTGGCCCTTTTTATAGGGCAAGTACTAAACCACATGGATAGGTACGGCCACCTCTGTACCTCCCAGTGGGACAAAGTAATGGCCATTAGAGCAGTGATGGAGGGGGAGGCTGCTGATTGGGTGGCTGACCTGTATGGAGAGCACACCAAGGAATTAGGTGACCTCGGCCTTTTCTCGGCTGCTCTCTGGGATCGCTTCAAGGATACCACCAGGGCCCAGCAGGCGGAGGCGGACCTGTACAGTGTCAGACAAAGAGGACCGCCTGCTAAGGAGTACCGGGGGTACTGGTGTATCTTGATGATATAGTAATCTATACTAAGACCGTAGATGAACACGTCACCCTCGTCCCGTGATGGCGAACCTATGGCACACGTGCCATATCTGTGGGCACGCGAGTGTTGTCCTAGCTCAGCTCTAGCGTGCATGTGCGTGCCGGCCAGCTGATTTTTGGGCCTTCTGGGCCCACTGGAAGTCGGGAAACGGGCTGTTTCCAGCCTCCGAAGGGCCTCCAGGGGGATGGGGAAGGCCTCTGCTTTTACTGCTTCAGCTGCCATAAGAAACGGGTGGGAAACATTTAGGGGGACGAAGGGGGGAAGGGTGCAGGAGGAGTCTTTCCAAGAAACGAAACCCATTCTCCAAAGGAGCCGTCAGACCAACCGTCATTACATTCCTGATGGATGACGTTGCCAGACGTGATTCCACCTGACCTTTGGGAGACCTTTGGATTGGATGATGGACGATGGACAAGGGGGGGAGAGATGCTTTCTAGATGCAATTTTGCGCATTTTGCTTAGTTCCAGATTTACCTGGGTTGCGATCGCTTCATTTTCAGTAAAAGTACTAATCTCTATAAAAAATGGAGTTTGGGTCATTCTTTCCTGGAGTTTGAAGGAAGCATACCTGACAGTAAGATGGAACTCACTCCAGTCATCCCAGACAAAAACCGAGGGGACTGTAATCCAAATTATGTCAGATCAAGAGAGTGACGGAGACCAGATGGGGGCAGCGAGTTCCACGGCAGCCGCCCTCCAAGCGGAGAAAGAGAATGCAGAATGGTTGGAAAAACACTGGCTGGATTCTTAAGAAGCCAGATGGTCGAAAGGAGTAGGGAGATTGCCGGACTGGTGGGGGACCCCCCGGGGAGTAACCAGCTCCCGACCTTGTAAGAAAGAGGCAGTCTGGCTGCAGGAACAAAAGGAAAGTTTCATGCTGGCACAAGCCTTACAACTTCTCCATGATGTGGAAGAGAGCAAGAAAAGCCGGGAGAGCCATGAATCTTTTGGGTTCCCTGTGGAGAAGGGAGGAGAAGGCCCCAGGGGGGAGCCAGAAGAGACAGCCTGTGGGGGAGAGGAAAAAGCTGAGGAAGGAACATCCCAGGCTTCTGCAGCTCAAGGGAGGGATGCAGCCAGCCAGGGACCCCCCGCCTTGCAGCCCCCCCCCCCGCCGACGTAAAAAGCCAAAAATTCCCCCCCCCCCACCTGGGAAATATGGTGGAAATCCGAAGACCTTGGGGTTTTTCCTGACCCAAGTGTGGAACCACATGCAGGACTGGGGGGAAGACTACATATCAGATACCGCCTGAGTGAGATGTGTCACGAACTCCTTAGAGGGATTAGCAGCTGAATGGATGGTGGTCCTCCACAATAATAATTCCCCCTTACTGATAAATTACAACCAGTTCATGGGGGCCCTTAGGAGGCGGTTTGAAGACTACTTAGCTGAACGAAAGGCGAGACTCAGGATGAAGGGCATCCAGCAGGGCCGGAGGCCTGTGGCAGTGTATATCCAAGAGTTTCGTGAGCTGGCACCCTATATGACAGGGTGGTCAGAAATGGCTCTGTTGGAGAGCTTCAAAGATGGGCTGAATGAAGAGATATACCGAGACTGTAGAAGTATGGGGATCCCCGAAGACTTGCAGAGTTGGTACATAGTAGCTGAGGATGTGGAGATCGAATTGGCCCGAAGCCGACTCCGAGGAGGGCGTACAGGGGACCAGTCATCTTCCTTCCACCGTAAGGGAGCACCAAAGATGGCTGGGGGGGAGAGCAGAATTCAAACCCAAATCAAAGCCCTTCACCTGCTTCAAATGCGGGAAGGAAGGACACCGGGCTGCCGAATGCTTCTCCAAACCAGTGCCAAAAGCTGCCAGCTCCGGGGCCAAGAAGGGCGACAAAATACCCGCCAAGACCCGCGGCACTGCCCTGAAAGAAGTTGTTGAGTTCGCTCCCCGAAACCAGGGTGAGCTGGGAACTCTGACCAACGGCGACGACAGTGAGACGGACTCCGATTCCGACACCGACGATTGGGTGAGTCACACGGAAGACCCCCTGCTCATCCCCGTAGAAGTAAGGATGCCATCCACAGGGACCCGTGCCCAAATGTTAGCCCTGTTAGACTCGGGGTGCACCAGGTGCATAATTAGCCCCAAGGTGGTGGAGGAAATGGGACTGAGACTAAAAATGTTAAAAAGTCCCATTGCGTTCTGTCAGCTAGACGGATCGATTGCAGGAGGGGGCCCAGCCAGTTTTATGACTGAACCCCTTGAATTGCAGTTGGGAGATCATGTAGAGAATCTCAGATTTATTGTGGCCCCTGGCGTGGAGAGACCCCTCATACTTGGATTGCCCTGGCTTCGTAAATGGAACCCACGGGTAAATTGGAAGACGGGGGTCCTGCGCATCCGCACTGCAAAACCGATTCCAGAGAAGGAAAGTCCACCCCTGAAGGACGATATAAAACCGGAAAGAGCGGAAGTAGCAATAGACCATATTGAGGGGCAGGAGAAGATTCCAAAGGAGTATTGGGATCTCCGTGAAGTTTTTAGCGAAAAGGCCTCAGACGCGCTGCCTCCCCACCAGGCTACCGACTATTGAAATACTCCCCGGGGTGAAGCTTCCCAAACCAAAAATCTACCCCATGACCCCTCGAGAATTAGGGGAATTGAGAAATTTTATTGACAAAAATCTTAAACGGGGATTCATCGAACGAGCCAAGCCTAAGGTGGCGGCACCAGTGATGTTCCGCGAAAAGAAAGATGGCTCCTTCCACTTGGTGGTCGATTATAGAAATATCAACGCCATTTGCGTGGAAAATGTTTACCCCCTCCCACTCATGAAGGACATGTTAGCCCACTTAGGGAAGGGAAAAGTCTTCACCAAACTCAATTTAAGAGAGGCATACTACTGAGTGAGAATTAAAGAGGGGGATGAATGGAAAACAGCATTTAATTGCCCACTGGGATGTTTCCAGTTCAGAGTGTTCCCTTTTGGCTTACAGGGAGCCCCTGCTGTATTCATGCAATTGATCAACGAAGTATTGCATGAGCACCTGTACAAGGGGGTGCTGGTCTACTTGGATGACATTCTTATCTACTCTGAGAACATGGCCGACCATGTGAAATTGGTGCGAACTGTCCTGAAAAAACTCAGAGCTGCTGAACTATATGCCAAACTTTCTAAATGTGAATTCCACCAAGACAAAATCGACTATCTTGGATATCGCATATCGCATGAGGGAATAGAAATGGACCCTGAAAAGGTTCGAGCAGTATTGGAATGGGCCGCGCCACGCACCCGCAAACAACTATAGAGTTTCTTGGGGTTTGCTAACTTTTATAGACAGTTTATCCCCTCGTTTGCCAAAATTGTGCTGCCAATTACGGATCTTCTGAAAACAAAAGGTGAAGTAAAACCAAGACCCTCGAAACCACTTGAATGGACTATGAGTGTCAAGCCGCATTCGAAAAGTTGAAACGGCTGTTTGCGGCTGAACCAGTACTCAAACACCCAGACATGGAACAGCCTTTTGTAGTACAGGCTGACGCGAGCGACGTAGTTGTGGGAGCAATACTCTTGCAAAAAAAAGGGGAGCTACAACTTTGTGCCTACATGTCCTGTAAACTATCAGAAACGGAAAGGAGATGGGCCATATGGGAAAAGAAGGCTTTCGCAGTGAGATGGGCGCTGTTAACATGGAGACAATTTTTAGAAGGAGCGAAGCACCCTTTCGAGGATTGGACTGATCACAAAAATTTGGAGGCATTAAAAACACCACATAAACTGTCCCCAAAGCAAGCTCGTTGGGCCCAACATTTCAATCGTTTCAATTTCACTCTACGCTACCTTCCTGGTGGAAAGAACTGCATGGCAGACGCATTTTCCAGATTGCCTCAGTACAACAGCATCATGAAGGAGGTGGTTCAGCCTATTATCCCTTCGACACAATTGGCAGCACCAGTTACTACCAAAGCACAGGCAAAAGCCGAGCCAGAACTCTCGGGAGATTTGATTCAAAAATTACGAGAAGCCCTGGAAACTGACGAGTGGTTTAACAACCACTCGAATGAATGTACACTCCGTGATGGACTAGCTTGGATTGGGGCAAAATTGTATGTCCCTGCCAGTTTAATAGTAACAGTATTGCAGTATGCCCATGACGCCAAGGCAGCGGGACACTTTGCATTTGTTAAAACTCTACATCTTGTTAAGAGACAGTTTTGGTGGCCTGCACTCAAGAAGGACATAGAGGCATATGTGGCTAGCTGTCCAGTGTGTGCCTCGGCTAAAAGACCTCCAGGGAAGCCACCTGGATTACTTCAGAGTGCCAAATGCCCCGTGGAAGGAAATATCCATGGATTTTATTGTGGACCTACCAGAGAGTGAAGGGTGCACTGTCATTTGGGTGGTGACGGATTTGTTTTTCAAACAAGTATATTTCATCCCTTGTTCAAAGATCCTTTCAGCAAAAACCCTTGCAAAACTGTTTATTCGTCAGATTTACCGACTACATGGAGCTCCAAAAAGGATAATCTCGGACAGGGGTGTACAGTTTACTTCCAACTTCTGGAAGGAGTTTTTGAAGTTGATAGGCTCCGCCCAGAGACTTAGTTCCAGTCACCACCCCCAAACAAATGGGGCTTGTGAAAGGACCAATGGGGTTTTAGAACAATACCTGAGATGTTACGTAAATTACTAGCAAGACAATTGGGTGGACTTATTGCCATTTGCAGAAATGGTATATAATAATTCCATACACAGTAGCACCGGGTTCACTCCGTTTAAGGTAGCATCGGGCCAAGATTTCGTACCGATCCCCGAGCTACCACAAGATGATCCCCAGAACCCATCCTTGATGGACTGGATTGAACAATTAAAGAGCACTTGGGCAGTAACTTGAAAAGCATTAGATGAGGCACACTGAGCCCATAAGGCCCAGGCTGATAAGAAAAGGTCCCCAGCACACGTGTATAAAGTGGATGATAAGGTCTACCTCTCCACTAAGTACTTACAGACTTCCCAAAAGTCAAAAAAGCTTGGTCCCAAGTATGTGGGTCCATTTCGTGTGATTAGATTGATTAATCCAGTAACAGTTGAATTAGAGTTGCCAAAAACGTTGAGACGAATACACCCTGTATTTCATGTTAGCTTGTTGAAACCTGAACACTCGTCTCCGCTAAGGCCGAACCAAAGCTCCCCTCCAGTTCCCATACTCATAGAGGGGGAGCAACATTTTGAAGTTAAGGAAATTTTAGACTCTAGGAAACACCATGGTAAAGTGCAATATCTGGTGGCCTGGAAACATTTCCCTTTGTCTCAAGCTGGATGGGTGAATAAACGGGATGTCCGGGCCCCAAAGAAAGTACAGCAAGAAAGCCTCTGGAGCCTGGAGAAGGTGAAAAATGGGCCTACTGGCCCACCGTGCTATCACATGCCAAAAGTGGGGGTCATGCGCACATGCGCGGGGGCCATTGAATTATGGGTGTGGGCACACGTGCACGTGACCCCCCCGCACTCCCCCCCGCTTTTGGCACGTGATGGCAAAAAGGCTAGCCATCACTGCCCTAGTCAATAAAGTTCTGGAGAAACTGTTACACACGATTGCATATGAAACTATCGAAATGTGAGTTTCAGTGGACCCGATTGGACTACCTAGGGTTTTGCATATCACCAGTGTGGGTGGAGAGGGACCCGGCTAAGGTCAAAGCAGTGATAGACTGGCAGGTGCCCAGGACCTGAAAACAATTACAAAGTTTCCTGGGGTTTGCCAATTTCAACCGCCAGCTTATCCCGTCATTTGCCCAGATAGCTCTACCATTAACCAATCTCCTCAAAGCAAAACATCTCAGAGGGAAGCCTCGGGCAGGTCACCTGATACACTGGACCGTTGAATGCCAACAAGCATTTGAACACCTAAAGGCGCTTTTCATGAATGAACTAGTCCTCCAACACCCAGATCTGGCAAAGCCTTTTGTGGTGCAGGCTGATGCTAGTGACATCGCCGTGGCTGCAGTCCTGTTACAAAAGAACGAGATGGAGTGCTGCAGCCATGCACATATACGTCCCGGAAATTAATGGAGACAGAACATAACTGGCTGATCTGGGAGAAGAAGGCCTTTGTTGTTCGATGGCCATTGATGACTTGGCGGTATCTCTTGGAGGGCGGGGTTGTGCCATTTGAAGTGTGGACAGACCAGAAGAATTTGGAGGCCCTGCAACAACCCCGATGACTGTGGCCAAAACAGGTGAGGTGGGCCTTGTATTTCAGGTGTTTTCATTTCACCCTGAAATATATACCTAGGGGGAAAAACTTCCTGGCTGATGCCCTATTCAGGAAGCCACAATATGAAAGTGCCCATGAGGAGGTGGTGCAAGCTATCATACCTGTTGACCAAATCCAAACAATATACACCCACCATTTGCAGACTGTAACCTTCCAAACTCCCGGTGGCCCCATCCCTCAGGCCATCCAGTCTGCATTACCAGGGGACCACTACCAGGAGCTGCAGAGAAGACTAACGCCATGGTAGCACAGTATCTATGATGTTATGTCAAACATCGACAGACCGATTGGGCAGATTTACTCCCATTTGCTGAGGTAGCGTACAATAAAGCTATCCATAGCAGTACAGGATATACCCCATTCCAGGTTGCAACGGGACGAGAATTTGTCCCAATACCAAAATACCCTAAAATTGCCCCAGTGGATGGCGGAGTGAAGGAATGGACAGACCAAACGAAGGGCATATGGCAAGCGGTTAAAGAGGCATTAAATCATGCAGTGGCAAGGTACAAACAGCAGGCGGACAAAAAATGAAGACCACAGTCTATGTTCAAAGTGGGTCAAATGATGTACCTGTGCACCAAGTAAGCCTCCCTGGTAAGAAACTCGGATCTAAATACATAGGGCCCTTGCCCGTCTCTGGGTGATAAATCCAGTGACAGTACAGCTTCGCCTGCCCCGGCTGCTGGGGAAGACCCATCCAGTGTTCCACAGCAGCCTACTCAAGCCAGTCCGCATCTCTGCATTAAGGGGACCTGATGTACCACCGCCACAGCCTTTTGTGGGGGGGGGGGAACCGCAATTTGAGGTGGAAGATATCCTAGATACGAGATGGCATAAAGGAAGACTCCAATATATGGTAGTATGGAAAGGGTATCCACTCTCAGAAGCCTCCTGGGTACCCAGTGAAGACATGAATGCCCCCAGACTAACCATAGCATTCCATCGACAAAATCCAGAGAAACCAGGGGAGAGGATAGCCCGGCTTGAGTTCACTCTGCTGTTTGTGTTCCAGGTCCCAACTTCCTGGTAGGGGGCTCGCATGTCAGCCCCAACACGTGGCCGCATGTCGAGGCTGCCATTCCGGTGGGTGCCGAGGTTCTGGCAAAGTGGCAACTCCCATGGCACCCTGGTTCCTCAGCTTACCTCCTGGCCACCAAGCAATGTGAAGATTCCTCCTTGCCTGCATCTTTGTCATTTCCCGGCGTGGCAGCAAGCTTTCTGAATGGACTGGACAGCGAGTACAGCTGGGAGCGGCTTCCTGAGCAGCTGTTGGGGGAGGCTGAGAGACTGAGGGTCACGGAGAGGTTTGGAAATGGCTGTAATGATGGCTAATCTGGAGGAGTAGCCAGCGAGCTGGGAGCGTGTGGGAGTAATGCCTAATTGCAGTATCTAAGGGAACAATGATTGATGAGTGGGGAGGAGCCGGGTTAAGGGTCACCTGGTTGATAAAGCTTTATAAGGTGGTAGGGAGCACAAAACATTAACTCCAACAAAATAGTCCTGTATTGATTTATGGATGTTAGTTTGTGCTGGTAAAGGATTCAAACCATCATTTGGGTGCGTGGAGTTTTCTTTATACACTGGAAAAAAAGATATTGTAGCAAAAGCACTTAGATTTACCATATTTTTTGGACTATAAGATGCACGGTGTATAAGACACACCAAGATTTTGAAGAGGTAAGTTAAAAAAAAAAGTTTTTTGCGAAAAATGGGGTATACAGACGGTTTGGGAGGTTTGCAGAGTGCTGCTGGGGTCTGGAGGAGGGTAAAAACACCCCCGTTTTTATGAAAAATGGGCCCGTTTTTGCAAAAAATGGGATGCGCAGAGGGTTTGGGAGGCCTGCAGAGTTCTCCTGGGGGCTGGGGGGGGTGGGCAAAAATGCCCTCGTTTTGCAAAAATGGGGGCGTTTTTGTCCTCTCCAGCCCCGAGGAGTACTCTGCAGGCCTCCCAAACCCTCTGTGCATCCCGTTTTTGTGAAAAATGAACCCATTTTTTTTGCAATAATGGGACAAGCGGGGCAGGGCTTTGGGAAGCCAAAAATGGCTGTATTCAGTGTATAAGATGCACCAACATTTCCATCCTCTTTTAGGGGGGGGAAGTGCATCTTATACTCTGAAAAATATGGTATATACTGCTTCACAGTGCTTTACAGCCCTCTCTAAGCGGTTTACAGAGTCAGCATATTGTCTCCAACAATCTGGGTCCTCATTTTACCCAAGTCGGAAAGTTGGAAGGCTGAGTCAACCTTGAGCCTGGTGAGATTTGATCTGCCAAACTGCTGGGAGCCGGTGATCAGCAGAAGTAGCCTGCAGTACTGCATTATATCCACTGCACCACCACAGTGATTTATGTTTCAGAAACGGTTTTGTTGACAAAAAGCAATATGGAAATAATTTGCAAAATAAAAATACAATTTTTGGAGGGAGAGGGTACCAAAAATCAATAATTTTTGATACTTTGACATTTTTTTTTATTTTATTTTTACTTTAATTTATATGCCGCCCTTCTCCGGAGACTCAGGGCAGCTTACAATGCGTTAAGCAATAGCCTTCATACTTTTGTATATTTATACAAAGTCAGCTTATTGCCCCCACAAACTGGGTCCTCATTTTACCTACCTTAGAAAGGATGGAAGGCTGAGTCAACCTTGAGCCTGGTGAGATTTGAATTTACAGTAATTGCAGACAGCTGGTGTTAATCACAATGTTTTTAGTCTGCTGAGCCACCAGGCCCCTTATTTGTTTATCATGGCTTGGTTTTGTTATGTCTAGAAAAAAATGAAGTAATTCTAATATTTCTTAATAAAATTTTGAGAAATTATTTTTACTACCAATCTCAACCAACATTTGACTTGTTTTTATAGCAATGAGTTTTTTATGTAATAAATTGTTGCTTCCGACCTTTTGCCATGGAATCATAACTTTTTGTAAGTGCAGCCATCATTTCTTATCGACATGAACATTGTCAAATGGAAATGTATAGTTTTTTTATATAGTAGATGTCATTTCATATAATAAGTATAAATTTCATTGTATTTCCGCTTCTATAATTCTATAGCTTTGACTTCATAAATGTGAGCAATGCCCCCATGACTTAAAAAAGAGTGTTCACATTAGATTTATTATAGATGAAGTGCATTTGTAATTCTAGTATTTCCTTGGTACTTCTCCCTAAGCTACTTCAAAACTGTCTTTTCAGCATATTAACTTTAAAGATCAGATGAGCAACCTGGATCAACTATTGTAAAATATTCTACAATATTCTAATATTCAGGTATTATTTTCCTCATATTTTCAGCCTCTGTTTACATACATAGCTTAGGCAACGTGGCATGGGTTACAAGTAGATAGCGTGTGCCATGTGATACAGTTCAATGCTTTTAATGATTCGGTGTAGAGCTTTCCTAAGCTTGATTCTTTGCAAATCTCTTGACCACTTTTCCCCCGCAACCAATGTGTATTGATAAGAATTCTAGGCTTCTCAGGGGACAAAGGTAGAAGAAAGCTATTATGCAAGTTGATTGGGTTGTTCTGTTTGTGAATGGTAATACCTGTTCCTTTTTAATCCTCCCAGCCTTCACTGAATCCAGTAGAACAGCAAGTATCTGATATAGTGCTTTTAAATCATTGGAGTATTCGGAATTATGAAGTACAACGTGGAGACATGGTTTCACTTGTGTAAGTAGCTCTATGCAAATGTCAGCATGTCTTTGTTTTCTTCTTTATTGATGAGTGACAGTTGTACGATGATTACCATTGCTGATTTTCATTAGTTGTGTTGTTTTGCTATAGGCAGATATAAGTAACTTGCAATGTTACAACAGCAGTAGTGATTTAATGATGGAAGATTATATAATTTTATTCTGAACGTAGATATATTTGTGATGAATATGATGTGACCAGAACAGTTTTTCTTCAGTATGGAAAAGAACGTGTGGTAGGCGTTTGAATGATTTTGTTAGTGCTTCATTTTTACAGATGTGTGGCCATAAATGTGTTTGGTTATTTCCTAATACCATAAAATGAAGAGCCATACAGTGGTGCTGTTTCTCTGCTAAGTATACTCTTGGCAATTCAAGAATACAGACTGTTCTTGTCTTAATGGATGTAGAAATGAATGTTGAATTGTGCATAACAGACACTATGACATTAAGCAAATGGATGGTACATGCTCTGAAGAAAAAAATTGTTTTTTCAATTTATAATTAAAGTATTTGGTGCATAGACAGTACTGAGGATTGTGTTTGCTTTTCCTGGCTGAAAATTGCATGTTAGTACTTACTGATTGTTGGGGAAGTATACTTTATATGTTTATTATTAACATTCTCAATGCATTAAATTACTAGTATTAGCAATAAGTACATCTTTATTATGGCCAAACACCAGCAGAATAAAATATGTACAAAGAGTAAAATAAAGAAAGTAAATAATACTTAAGATAATAAGTTTCCAGGCTACTTCTTATTTACTATTTAGTATTTTCCCAAAAAGAATCATATTGTGCTCTATTGTTATTCACAAGACAGTGCCCAGGACTTCTCTAGATATTAACTTGTGCCTAATATTACAAGCTACTGGAAAAAACTTGCTGCATTATATGTAATGCAGATAATACCTTTACTGGATAAATATTAGGAAATGTGAACTAGTCCCTATGACTTGGAATTTTTAGCAGAATAGGAGCAATATGCTTGAAATGATTGTCTAAAAATTGTAATATAAAGGTACATGAATAACATTTTTTTAAGTTCCTGATTTGTAAAAGTATGATGACTCCTTGAGTGGTATGTTACTAAATCTACACTCTAAGACTGTTGAAAGTAGCAAGTGAAATCTTGCATTAGCAAATGTGTTTCTATATTTAGGGAACATAAATGAAAAGAGATACCATGTTTTCCCGAAACTATGACCTGCCCAATTGGGCTTTTGAGTGCATGCGCTAAAATACCCCCTCCAAAGCCCCCCCAAATACTTAGATGCATGTGCAGCTGCTGCGTAAACAACACAATGTGAGGAGACGAGGCCAGAGGGGGGCAAGGGAGGGGGAACATGCCCCATACACCCCACACGCACCTGCCATCCACGCGGAATGGCCTCATAGAGGCCGCTTCCGCAAACCTAGCTCCTGCACCCCTTCTCTTAGTGGTGTCCGCAAAAAGAGCAGCCGCAAAAATACCTCTTGCCAGCCCTAGCCCTGTTGACCTGGAACTGGGGGGAGGGGGACTGGCACTGGAGCTCCGAGCAGTGACTGGTGGGGGCTGTCTGCACAGCCATGAAGCAGGATCGGCGTGGCTGGTTCTTGCCTGCAGCATTGCCAGCGAGGATTGGGTCAGGGCTGCTGCCGCTGCCACCTCAGATCAACAAGCCAGATTCGGTGAACCGGATGCACTGCTGCCACTTGGGAAAAGAGAGAGAGGAGGCGCTGCGAGAGAGCCCATTTCTCATGTTCTTCTTGTCCCGGGCGGCGGCAGCGCATTCAGCTCCCCAAATCTGGTTTGCCGATCTTGGCTGACAAGGGGGAGTGGCAGGTGGAGAGGGGTGGGGCAGCGGAGAAGCGAGATGCATGGAGGAAGATGGGGCTCCCTTTGCCGTCTCTTCTCCCCCTCCTCACTAGGCATGGCAGGAGCTGGAAGTTAGGTAAGACATGCATCTCACTTCTGCACCACTAAGAGAAGGGACACACGAGCTAGGGTTTGCGGGAGCAGCCTCTGCAAGGCCATTACACGTGGATGGCAGGTGCATGTGGGGCGCTTGGGGCATGTTCCCGCTCCCTTTCCCCCCCTCTCCAGCCTCGCCTCCTCACCTTCTTCTCCTTCTGAGTGGCAGCAGTGCATTCAGCTCCCCAAATCTGGCTTGCCGATCTCAGCCGGCGAGGGGTAGTGGCAGATGGGAAGGGGTGAGGCAGTGGAGAAGTAAGACTCATGGTGTTGTGGCCCCGCCCTCTGAGCCTATCCCATCGGAGGAAGAAAGCTCCGAGCATGAGGAAGAGGAGTCAGCCAGGCCTCCCTCTCCAGGCCCCTCCCCTCTGGCACTGTCTCAGGAGCCGGCCGAGGGAGAGGAGATTAGCCGGGAAACAGGTGTCTCGGATGAGAGTGAAGGAGAGACGTCATTCCTGGACGCACGCCACCGAAGGCGTGATAAACGATTGCAGCAGCTCAGGAGGCGTGCTAGGGATTAGAACTGAGTCACTGGACCACACCCCAGAGACTATATAATAGAGGGTGGTGGCCAGTGATCCCTGTGACGAACAAAAATAAACCTTGGATAGTCACTAGAGCATCATCCGAAACTGCTGAGAGGAATATTATTTCTGTCGGACTCTTGTACACTGAGTATATAATCTTTCTGTTTCTGTGGCAATAAAAGCACTTGGCAGACGGTGTGTATATCGCTGCCAAGTTGGAGATAAAGACCTGAGTGTGTGCCAAGTGCTTCCTTAACCCTCGGCTGGGCTGTGTTTGTGTGTGTGTGTGGACGGGGACAGATCATCTTGTTCGTCACCACATACTCCATCGTTAACCCACGATGGATCAACAGCTGCAGCAGCAGTTACAGCAGATGCTGGAGGCCAATCAGCTTCTGCAACAGCAAGTAGCACAGCTAACTGCCCAACTTGCTTTGGGAAATGCTCCTGCAGCTCCCCCTCCTCCCCCTCCCCGTCCGAGATGCCCAGTGAACATGCCAGATAGGTTTTCTGGGCAGCAGGAGATGTTCCCGGCTTTCTTGAGGCAATGCCAACTGTTCATGGCGATGAGGCCGGATGATTTTCTGGATGACCGGGCTCGGGTGGCATTTGTTATCAGCTCCCTCTCTGGCACTGCCGCCCGATGGGCCACGCCCCTGTTGCTGCAAGATAGCCCCTTGCTCCTGGACTATCAGGGCTTTTTGCAACACCTGCGCACCATGTTTGAGGACCCCCTCCGGGTGCAGACGGCAGCGAGGCGCATCAAGGACCTCCGCCAAGGCAAGCACCCCCTGCAGGACTATATTGCGGAGTTCCGACTGCTAGGCCAGGATTCGGCTTGGAATGAGGTGGCGCTGATGTATGCCTTCCAGGACGGCCTCTCCGATGAGATGCAGGACGAGCTGGTTTGTGTGGAGGCGCCACAGACCCTCGACGCGCTGGTGACCCAATGCCTGCGCATCGACGCCCGCCTGCAACGGCGACGGCCCCGTCGGGCTCTTCCGGAACCACCGACATCGTCGGCACCCCAGCGTTTCGCACCGACAGCACTCCAGACCGCACCACGTTTTGTGGCGACGGCTGAGGAGCCCATGGAGCTCGGAGCAGCCAGACCTCAACTGACGGCCCAGGAGCGGATGCGGAGACGCCAAGGGGGGTTGTGCCTCTATTGCGGCGAGGCTGGACATTTTGCCGCCTAGTGTCCCCGGAAGCGGAGTGGACCGCTCAAGCCTGTTCCGGAGTCTCGGCGTGACCAGCTGGGAAACGGGCCAGGCCTGGCCTAGGGGAAACTCTGGGTCAGGCATGTGACCATGCCCCGCCGGAGTCGGCGGCTGTGGACTGTGAGCCCCCTCGGCACCTGATTTTGAACACCCGGGTGTTGTTGGCTAACCGGTCGGAGGGGCTCCAGGCGCATGCGCTGGTGGACTCAGGGGCCACCACGAACTTTATGGACCAGGCCTTTGTGGCCCATTACAAAGTCCCCTTGGTTCCAGTGGACCTTCCGTTGAGGGTCGAAACTATCGATGGGCGGGAACTTGTGGCGGGGCCCATCAAATTCGCTACCCAGCCCTTGCGCCTCGCCATTGGGAACCACGAGGAGGCGATCCAGTTTTACGTAACGGCGGATCTGCACTTTCCCTTGGTCCTGGGGATGGCCTGGCTTCGGGCGCACGACCCTCAGGTGGCATGGTCGAGAAACGCCATCTCGTTCCCGAGCCTGCAGTGTGTCGACCACCTTCGCCACACCTGTGCCAGCCAGGACGTCTCTGCCCCGAACGTCTACTTGCCTCCAGAGCTGACACCCTTCGCCGACGTGTTCAGCGAGAAGGAGGCGGACCGCTTGCCCCTGCACCGACCCTACGACTGCGCGGTGGACCTGATGCCCAACGCGGCCCTGCCCTCGGGACGCCTGTACTCCATGTCGGAGCCCGAGCTGGCCGCCTTACGGGACTTTCTGGAAAAGAACCTGGCCCGTGGGTTCATCCGGCCTTCGACCTCCCCGCTCTCGGCCCTGGTCCTCTTCGTTAAAAAGAAGACGGGGGGGGGGGGGGACTTCCGGTTTGCTTTTCGTATCCGCCAGACGGTCCCTTCGGACCGCCAGCCCCATCGCCTGTAAAGAGCCACCTTTACAACGGAAAGGCGGCTCGAAAAACTCAATTTCCAGGAGGAAATGTGAGGTAGAGCAGGTGAGTGTAGGTAGAGCTTTCCGCGAAGCCCCCAGAGTTTTTTTTTTTACTCT
Source organism: Pituophis catenifer annectens (assembly GCF_029215685.1). Classification (NCBI taxonomy): domain Eukaryota; kingdom Metazoa; phylum Chordata; class Lepidosauria; order Squamata; family Colubridae; genus Pituophis; species Pituophis catenifer. Next base: position 32,510,264 of record NW_027256887.1, read on the forward strand.
TGGGGGCGAGCGGATGAGGTTCCCTATATCACTCACCGTTTGCTCCGGGCGCTGGGAGACCTCTGCATTTTTGCAGAGCAAGGCTACGAAAACAAGCTTTTCAAGATAATTAACAGATTAAGCAAAGAGGATGAGATCTGGACCTGGACCTGTGACCCTAAATCGCAAGTATTTATACTTATTTTGCAAAGGATATTGAACAAAGTAAAAAAGAACTTTTAAAATGGCGACTGCCGAAGTTTGAGCAGGGAAGCTGAAAAGGGAAAGTCCTTCTGTTTCTTATTAAGCCACAAAGTAGCGGAATAAATACTCCTGGCTACAATTGAAGAAAAAGCTCCACTTTTGTGTTTTCTCTTTCCTGGAGAGTTGATTTGATATTGATCTCGTTTGGAAAGAAGCTTTTTTCTCTTTACTTTGCCTTTTTTTTTCTTTTCTAAAAAAGTTTGCCTGTGTGGAAATATGGCATTTAGGCTTACAAAGCCGGACAAACAAGCAGTGGGGGGGGGACCCCCCCATCCACAAACTATATGAACAAGTTCTTAACCTACAGTCTCAGAAAACTGATTTTAATATAATTGAATTTCTCCTGGAGGAGATTGTAAGAAGGGATGAGCTTATGAATCAGAACTTTGAGAAATTTAAGCAGGAAATTAAAGAACTGGTGCAATTAAAATTTGATATTTTGCAACGAAAGATTACAAAAATGGCTAATGGTTTATCAGAATTTATGATCAAGTTGGATACAAATATTAATCTATTAGAGTCTAAAATGGAGGAAATTGAGGACAATTTGGACAATAAAACACAAAAAATTGAAAATGATTTGATAAATATTCAAGACAATAGTTTAGAAGAAAAACCTAAAATGGAAGTTGATCCAAAGATTTGTAATGTAGAAAACATACAACAACGGATTGAAAATGAAGTTTTAATGATGCAATATAATTTTACTGAATATGCGATTAGACTGAGAGGATTACAGGAAAATAACAGAGATGACTTAAGGAAAATATCTTCTGAAGTTCTGGCTGGGATTTTAAAGGTTCAACCTGAGGAGGTATTTTGTAGGATCGATAGAGTCTATAGAATAAACTCCTGGATTGCAAAGCAAAGGCAATTGCCTAGAGATGTGGTGATTTATTTTACAGATAAAGAAATAAGAAATAATATTGTGCAAAAATCTTTTAAGTCTACTTTGCAACTGTTTGGAAGAAAGATTTGGATATACAAAGAACTACCGCCTAAGATGTTATTGGAAAGAAAGAAATTTGGTTTTCTGGTGGCTGAGCTTAAAAAAAGAAATATCTTATTCAGATGGAATGTTCCAGTTGGTATAATATTGAGATATCAAGGAGAAAGATATCAATTAAATACTGTTGAAAAAGCGGAAGAATTTTATCAAAAATTTTTAAAAATGAATTTAACATCTTTATGCACAACACAAGACGAGCAGGAGTTAGAAATAAAGGAAAAATATCGAGTTACAGAGGCCTCTGTAGATGAATTGCCTTTGGATTCTTCAGACATCTCAGCTGGATTATTTATAAATAAGAGAGAAGTGGCATCGGATTCTAACGTGATGATTCACCAAGTCACAGACAACCATGGAAATCAACTACTTGATACACAACTTATAGAAAAGAAATATGAGTCACAAAAGTGAAACCAACAAGATCATGTCATAAATCAGAATGAAAACTGATCAGTTGATATACAACTTGTAGAAAGGAAATTAGGATGGAGATCAAACCCACAAAAAGAAAGGAAAAAAAGAAACAGGTCTCACAAAAATAAAAATTTCTAAAATAAGCAACAGCGAAGCCAGTTATTTTTAAAAATACATGACTGAATATATGAAAAGATGGTTGAGGCGAAGTAGTGGTTAATATTATCCTGAGGAGAGTGACAGATCTCTGCAATGCCGTAATTTTGGGATGTGAAAAGGGCCTTAAATTGTTGGATTGGAATCATCTATTTTGGTTTTCTTTTCATTGATCAATGTATTATATCTATGCTGAGCTATAAGGCAAGAGAGTTATGCTGGGGCATGCAGAAGATCTGGCTGTTACCCCATTATGACGATGGCAATTAATAATCCTGAAGAAAGCCACTATTACAGATATTATATGGAATATAATTATAAAGTCACTTGGGTGGTTGTTTTCTTTTTTTATATATATGAAGATATTCATTATTGAGGGGGGCAGATGATAACTGAGGATTTTGAATATTCTGTTGCAACTGGGATGTTATGTTACCCTAATACGGATGATGGAGTCAGCAATCCAGTGGAAAGACATCAAAGAAGATATTATATGGATTATAAGTTTAAAGTCATGGACTTTATCTATATAAGGGAATATTTTTTTAGTAGGTGGGCAGAAGAACAAAGATATTAAGAATTGTTGTGTATGATAATTTTGTAGGAAAGTGGGTGGAGACAGGCTAGTGTATTGATTGTATAGGTCAAGAAAAGGGATGCTTAAGAGATATATTTATGGGAGTGGAGGAAATGGATAGAGCAGAACAAATGTAAAATTAGAATTTATGGGGAAGGCTGCTTTGAAATGTTATATTAATATACACAAAAGATTAAATGTTAAAGTAGGATTTATTATATAGTTTTAAAGTGGAAGGCTGTTTTGAAATGTTATATTAATATACAGACATAAGTATGGGGGAGGAGAAAAAAGGGCAGATTATTGCTAAATTGGGAGTTATAATAATATTACTGTGTTAAATCAGAAGTTATTATACAGTGTTATAGTAGAATGTTATTTTGAAGTGCATGGTAAGAGGGGGAAGTAATAATATTAATAATATCATTAGAAGTAAGGGTCAGTATTTGAAGGAGGGAGTAAGGGGATGGTAAAATATTATATAATCTGTTATGTATTAGGTTTTTATTTTGAAGAAGTCACGGGGGACGGGGTGGTGAGGGGGGGTTAGGGAGGAGGGGGGAAAAAGGGGGAAAATTTGTAATTGAAAACTTTTTCAATAAAAAAAAAAAAGAAGACGGGGGACTTACGCCTGTGTTGCGACTACCGGTGGTTGAATGCCATCACAGTGTGAAATCGCTACCCCCTGCCGCTGATCCCGGAGCTGATGGAGAGGTTGCGGGAGGCCTCGATCTTCACTAAGCTCGATCTCGGAGGGGCCTACAACCTGGTGCGCGTGCGAGAGGGGGACGAGTGGAAGACGGCGTTCGGCACTCGGTACGGACACTTCGAGTATACCGTCATGCCGTTCGGGTTGACCAACGCCCCCGCGGTCTTCCAGCACTTGATGAACGACGTGTTCCGGGACATGCTGGATCGGTTCGTGGTGATCTACTTGGATGACATTTTGATCTATTCCCGGACCCCGGAAAGTCATCTCCAGCATGTCCGCCAGGTCCTGCAGCGCCTGCGGGAGGACCAGCTCTATGCGAAGTTGGAGAAATGCTACTTCTTCCAGACTTCCATAGAGTTCCTCGGGCACATCATCACCCCCGAGGGCATCGCGATGGACCCGCGCAAGGTGGAGGCCTTGTGCAGTTGGGAACCCCCGCGTCGGGTGAAGGACGTCCAGCGTCTGTTGGGATTTGCCAACTACTATCGGACCTTCATCCCGGGCTTCGCCACCCTGACCTTGCCATTGACCCAGCTCCTTCGGAAGAAGATCCCGTTCCAGTGGGGGCCCCCGCAGAAGCAGGCCTCCGAGGTTCTCAAGCAGGCCTTCGTCATGGAGCCAGTCCTGAAGCACCCCAATCCACACCGTCCGTTCGTGGTTGAGACGGACGCGTCCAACGTGGCGATTGGGGCGGTGCTGCTACAGGCTCCGGTGGATGGCGGCACTCTTTTTCCCTGCGCTTACTACTCCCGGAAACTCAATCCTTCCGAGCGCAACTACACCATCTGGGAAAAGGAGTTGCTGGCTATCAAGGCCGCGTTCGAGGCTTGGCGACATCACCTCGAGGGGGCCCGACACCAGGTGGAGGTGCGGACGGACCATCGGAACCTGGAGCACCTCACCACGGCCAGGAAGTTGAACCAGCGGCAGATCCAGTGGTTGTTGTTTTTCGCCCGGTTCAACTTCCACATCACATACATTCCGAGCAACCTCAACCAGAGGGCGGACGCACTATCCCGTAAGCCGGAATATTTTTGCCCCAAGGACTCCCTTTCCCCCCGGACGGTGCTGCCAGCCGACTCCTTGGCCGCGGTCCAGGAACCGGTGGACCTGCGGGCTCAGGTGCTGGAAGCACAGCAACGGGACGACTGGTCGCAGCAGCGGAGAGTGGACGTCGGCCCCGCGTCCCCATGGACCGTGGAGGAGGGCTTGCTCAGGCACCGGGGTCGGCTGTACGTGCCCACAAGTCCGCTCCGAGCCCTCGTCATGAACCAGTGCCATGACAACCCCGCGGCGGTGCACTTCGGCTTCTTTAAGACTTTGAACTTAGTGACGCGGACTTTTTGGTGGCCTCGGGTACGGCATGACGTGCACGCCTACGTGACGTCCTGTATGACGTGCCGACAGGCCAAAGCCGCGTCTGGCCCCCCTCCTGGACTCCTCCAGCCGCTGCCAACACCGGAGAGACCGTGGGGAGCCATCTCCATGGACTTCCTGACAGACCTGACCCTGTCCGCTACATTCACGACCGTCCTCGTGGTGGTGGATGCGCTCACGAAGATAGCACATTTCATCCCGTGCCGCAGCCTGCCCTCGGCCCGCACCACGGCTCGCCTGTTCCTGCAACATATCTTCCGCCTCCACGGCCTGCTGGACCGGGTTGTTTCGGACCGCGGGGCCCAGTTCACGGCCCGGTTCTGGAAAAGCCTGATGGCCGCGCTGGAGGTGCAGGTGTGCCTGTCGTCGTCGCACCATCCGGAGACTGACGGGGGCACGGAGAAGGTCATTGGCATACTGGAGCAGTACCTCCGCTGTTTTGTCAACCAGCAGCAGGACAACTGGGCCGAGTACCTTCCCCTGGCAGAGTTCGCCTTTAACAACTTCCAACACACCTCCACCCAGATGACCCCGTTCCATGCCAACGTCGGATACCATCCACGGCTTTTCCCATTGACCATCATGGACTCCCCTGTTCCCGAGACCCGGGACTTCCTCTCGGAGCTGCAGGTGGTGTAGCAATTGGTGCGGCGGCAGCTGATCCGGGCAAAAGAGGATTATAAACAGTTCGCCGATCACGCCCGCCGGGCAACGCCACCGCTGGAAGTAGGAGATCGGGTGTGGCTGTCCACGAAACACCTCCCCACGGACCAGCCGGTGAGGAAACTGGCCCACCGCTTTATCGGTCCCTTCCCTATCGAGGAAGTCATCAACCCGGTGGCCTACCGGTTGACTCTACCCCGCTCCATGCGGCTCCACCCCATTTTTCATCGGTCCCTCCTGGTCCCTGAGGCCCCCGCGAGCGATCTCCGCCGCCTGCCACTGCCTGCCCCCCCAGCCGTAGCCGACGAGGACGACGCCTCGACATATGAGGTGGACAGTATCCGGGACTCCCGTTGGCTGAAGGGGCGCTTCCAATACCTCATCGCCTGGAAGGGGTACGGGGCCGAGGATTTCACCTGGGTGGATGCGTCTGCCGTTCAGGCCCCTGACCTGGTGCGAGCTTTCCACGAACAGTTCCCGTCCTGACCCCATCCCGATCGTCAGACCCGGGGGAAGGGCCCTGCGGTGGGGGATAGTGTTGTGGCCCCGCCCTCTTAGCCTATCCCATCGGAGGAAGAAAGCTCCGAGCATGAGGAAGAGGAGTCAGCCAGGCCTCCCTCTCCAGGCCCCTCCCCTCTGGCACTGTCTCAGGAGCCGGCCGAGGGAGAGGAGATTAGCCGGGAAACAGGTGTCTCGGATGAGAGTGAAGGAGAGACGTCATTCCTGGACGCACGCCACCGAAGGCGTGATAAACGATTGCAGCAGCTCAGGAGGCATGCTAGGGATTAGAACTGAGTCACTGGACCACACCCCAGAGACTATATAATAGAGGGTGGTGGCCAGTGATCCCTGTGACGAACAAAAATAAACCTTGGATAGTCACTAGAGCATCGTCCGAAACTGCTGAGAGGAATATTATTTCTGTCGGACTCTTGTACACTGAGTATATTATCTTTCTGTTTCTGTGGCAATAAAAGCACTTGGCAGACGGTGTGTATATTGCTGCCAAGTTGGAGATAAAGACCTGAGTGTGTGCCAAGTGCTTCCTTAACCCTCGGCTGGCTGTGTTTGTGTGTGTGTGTGGACAGGGACAGATCACATGGAGCGAGACAGGGCTCCCCTTGCCATCTCTTCTCCCCCCCCTTCACCGGGCATGGCAGGAACTGGAAGTAAGGTAAGACACGGTGGAGAAGTGAGACATGTGTCTTACCTGACTTCCAGCTCCTGCCATGCCGGCCAGGGGTGGGGGAGAAAAGACAGCAAGGGGAGTTCCACCTCACTTCATGCGTCTCGCTTCTCCGCCACCCCACCACTCTCCCCCTGCCACTCCCTCTTGCTGGCCGTGATCAGCAAGCCAGATTCAGGGAGCTGAATGTGCTGCTGCCGCCTGGGAGGAGAAGAACGTGAGAAATGGATTCTCTCACAGCGCTTCCTCTCTCTCTTCTTCTCTCAAGTGGCAGTGGTGTGCTCCAGCACCAGTCCCCCTGCCGCGGGCCAAGGTTTAGGAGCCTCCTGCACCTCAAAAATACCCCCCCCCCGATAATAAGGCCAAGGCCATAGTTCGGGGGTCAAAAGAAAATAAGACCCTGTCTTATTTTGGGGGAAACACAGCAGCTGCCAGGTTTTCCTCTGTGGTAAGTGAAACACTCAATTTCTGCAAGTTTGGAAATTAATTTCTGTTTAAAGATCTATGTCCTTGATACATTTTCTTGAAGTCATTATTGCTTGTCCATAGCCTAGGGCCGTGATGGCGAACCTATGGCACGGATGCCACATGTGGCACGTGGAGCCATATTGGTGGGCACATGAGCTCAGCTCCGGCATGCATGTGTGCGCCAGCCAGCTGATTTTCGGGCCTTCTGGGCCCACCAGAAGTCAGGAAACACACTGTTTCCGGCCTACAGAGGTCCTCTGGGAGGGTGGGGAAAGCCCTCCCCAGGCTCCTAGAAAGGCACTGGAGCCTGGGGAGAGCAAAAAAAACGGGCCTACCGGGCCCACTGTGCCATCGCATGCCAAAAGTACCGGGGGGGGGCAGGGCCCATAGAATTATGGATGTGGGCATGCGTGCATGTTACCCCACCATGCTCCCCCCACTTTTGGCACGCGATGGCAAAAAGGTTAGCCATTACTGGCCTAGGGACAGTAAAAATTATGCGTGAAAGTCCAAGGAAGCATAGTTTAAAAGTTACAGTCTGCTTCACATAGAAATTTATTAAGAAACATGTAAAATAAAGCCAAGTGGAAGGAATTTCCTTTTTAGCTAGTAGTCAATGTCTATCAAAACTCTGATTTCAACTGTCTGCATTACGACCTCCAGTTGTTATTGCTGCATTTGGGACACATAATTCCAAAATAGTTGCTATATTCCTTGGCTTATCAAGGAATTTAAGCATTTTAAACATTTAATCTGTACTGTTTTTTTCTCTTGATAACCTGGTGATGTAGCTTGGGTCTGGTAATAAATAACATTATTTTAGTCTTTTGGTAATTAATTTGAAGATGTTCCTTGCTACAATATTTAACTAGACACTAAAGGATAAGTAGAGTTTGTGACAGTAGCACTGCATCATCAGCATGCAACAATATTGGGATTTTTTGTTTTACCAATTTAAATGGGTAATGTAAACTAAACTAAGACCTTAACTAGGGTATTAATATCGTGTTTCTCCGAAAATATGACATGTCCTGAAAATAAGGCCAAGCCTGATTTTTGGGGTGGGCGTGAATATACGCCCTCCCCCGAAAATAAGCCCTAGTGAAGGGTGGACATGGCCAGCAAAGGAGGCAGCTCTTCCCTTCCCCAGTCACCTCATGGAGGTTCAGCCCCTTAATTGCTGTCCACTGATCAGCTGAGCCAGCAAGGGCTGTGCAACTCGGCCCAGACCTCCAGCTGCCGGCCTCCTCCTCCTTTTCCTGCCAATCATTCTTTACTTGGGATCGCAACACAGACACACATCTCCAAAATGCTCCATCTGAAGCCTTCAGCCTTGTAATCCTGAAAGGGGCGTCTGTGCTGCGATCCCAAAGAAAGAACGGTGTGTGTATGTGTGAGAGAGAGAGAGTGAGAAGAAAGAGAGAGAGAGATCTGATCCAACCTCAGAGAGTTATCCAGGGCTGGTAGCAATGTTCTCTCCATCCCCCCCCTCTCTCTCTCACACACACACATGTCCCTCACCCCCCCAACCATACCAAAGCAGCCACATCCCTGCAAACTACTGTGTCCCCGCCCCTTCCACCACCTGCGGCACTGACTGTAGACCTTGAGCACCTGCTCCTGCACCATGCTGGCACCCGCCCGCTCTCGCCCCTGTGCCCAGGCACTACATCCGCATAGCCCGCGCTACCGAACACCAGCCACAGCAGCCAAAGTGCCAGCATCACCACCCTGGGTCTTCCTTGGTAGGGTGGCCACCAGCTGCAGAGAGGCCTCCATGCAGGCCACGTGGAAATCAGCATGTGCGCTTCCGGTGGGGGCGGGGCAGAAGCTGCGTGGTGGGACAGTCATGGAGGACTACAATGGCAGGCCTGACGCGTCCTGCAGCTGGGCACAGTTCTCTTGGTGGGGATGTCTGAGGCACTGCAGTTGTTGCTGCTGCCGCCGCCACCACCTGTGGAGGCCTTGGCCGCCCCCCTGCAGCCAAGCTCAGCCGTGGGCGAGGAGCATTGGCCATGGCTGGGCCAGCCGAGCTGTGTCTGTCGGGGCTGCCCTTGGCACAACTGCCTGGCATGTCGGTGCCAGGCACCTGGAAAGAGTAAGCAGGGCCTGTGGAAGGAAGGGAGGGTGGGCAAGGGTCCCACGAGGCTCCCTTCCCCAGGAAGAGTCTGGCCTGGTTGCCATCCAGTCCGGTGACTCCTGAGGTAGAGGGGGTTTCCGGGCTTGCTGGTGGGCACTCTGGTCAGTCAGCACTCGGGTAGGGGGACCGCGGGGCGATCGGAGCGAAGAGAAGCAGGGGGGAAGGGGAGGCCTCTGGCAACCATCACCATAGAGCAGGAAGCACACTCCCAGAGCAGCCACTGCCCTGGCTGGGGTTTGGAAGCCGCAGAGACGGAGTTTGGGGGAGAGAAAGAAAGACTTATGCTGCTTTCCTTGCATGCAGCCAAAAGCAGAAGCAGCAGAAGTCTTTCTTTCTCTCCCCCAAACTCCGCCTCTGCGGCTTCCAAACCCCAGCCAGGGCAGCGATTGCTCAGGGAGTGTGCTTCCCACTTTATGTTGATGGCTGGAGCTGGAGCTGGACTCTGCAGGGGGGGGCTGGCCCAGGCCGTGGCTTCCGTGTGGGTGCTGGTGGTGGGCACTGGCGACATTTGCTATGAGCTCCTCAAGGACCTGGTGCTCACCGGCTTTGTTCACATTGACGTGGTGAGGCCTGGGAGGTGTGCGAGCGGGGTGGGAGGAGACAGGCACTTACATGGCTTGGTGGCTTTGGCCCGCTTGCATTCTACACACACACACTGCGGAATGGGAGGAGCTTGATGGCAGCGCATGGAGGGAGCCTCTCTCTGCCAGACTCCCAGCTGTGAGTGCACAAGCCATCTGGGGCCTCCTGCACCCCCGAAATAACAAGACTCCCCCAATAAGGCTAAGCCCTTATTTTGGGCTTTAAAAGATAATAAGATCCTGTCTTATTTTTGAGGAAACACGGTAACAACAAAGTGGATTTATGCGTAACACCTTTTTGCACTACTACTATATTTGAAGGGATCATTCTACTTAAATTTTAAATTCTTAAATGATCTAAGAGGAAATAAGTAAAAAAAAAACCGCAGAAAAAGAGATAGACACTTAAAACAGGGAAGATAGTGATTAATTTTTCAAGACAGAGAACAAAAGGTGAAGAATTCTTGTAAACTATTGTAAACTGACACTTCACAACAGGGAAAATATTTAAATTTTTAGAAATTTTTTAGCAAACAAACAAAAACAAAGAAGTCATGGAAATAGAGACTGACACTAGTGACTTGCAAACTGTGCCATATGTTTCAGCTTATGCCCACAGAAGACCCAAACTATGTATGTATCAAATGTAAACTACTTGAATTACTAGAAGAAAAAGTTAAGGGTCAACAGGCAACACTGGCCACTCTGAAACTCAATGAACAAAGCGAGAAATCTCAACTTAAACAAGAAGACCACACCAAAATATTTATTTATTTATTTGATTTGATTTGATTTTTATACCGCCCTTCTCCGACAGGACTTAGGGCGGTGAACAGCCAAGGTAAAACATAGCATACAAAATTTAAAACAAATTAAAAAGATATTAAATAATTTCGGCCCACAATTTAAAACACCCCAATAAAATCAATTACAAATTAAAACCAAAAGATGGGATCAAGCCAACCCGGCTAGATGAAATAAGTGAGTTTTAAGGGCCCAACAAAAAGTCCGGAGGTCCGGGATCATACGTATCTCTGGGGGTAGGTTGTTCCAGAGGGCGGGTGCCGCCACAGAGAAGGCTCTCCACCTGGGAGTCGCCAGCTGACATTGGCCGACGGCACCCTGAGGAGCCCCTCTCTGTGTGAGCGTACTGGCCGGTGGGAGGCTATTTGCGGCAGAAGGCGGTCTCATAGATACCTAGGCACTAAGCCATGGAGCGCTTTAAAGGTGGTCACCAACACCTTGAAGACCCGGAAGACCACCGGAAGCCAGTGCAGCTCACTCAGGAGGGGTGTCACATGGGAGCACCCCGTCGCTCCCATAATCCCCTGCGTGGCCACATTCTGGACCAGTTGGAGCCTCTGGGTGCACCTCAAGGAGAGCCCCATGTAGAGAGCATTGCAGTAGTCCAGGCGGGAAGTGACGAGTGCTTGAGTGACCGTGCGTAAGGAGTCCCGATCCAGAAAGGGACGCAACTGGCGTATCAGGCGAACCTGGTAAAAAGCCCCCCTGGCCACGGCCATCATATGCTCTTCTAAAGACAGCCATGCGTCCAGGAGGACGCCCAAGTTGTGAGCCCTCTCCGTGGGGGCCAATGACTCACCCCCAATAACCAGCGATGGCACCAGCTGGCTATATCGGGACGCCGGAAGCCACAGCCACTCGGTCTTGGAACAGCCTGAGTCAGAGCCTGTTTCTCCCCATCCAGACCCGCATGGCCTCCAGACACCGGGACATCACTTCAAGGGCATCCTTGGGGTGGCCTGGGTGGAGATGTACAGCTGAGTGTCATCAGCGTACTGATGGAACTCCACTCCAAAGCCACAGATGATCTCACCCAGCGGCTTCACATAAATGTTGAACAGGAGGGGTGAGAGGACCGACCCCTGTGGCACCCCACAAACAAGGCACCTCGGGGTCAACCACTGCCCCCCTGCCAACACAGATTGCGACCGGTCAGAGAGATAGGAGGAGAACCACCCCAAAATGGTGTCCCCCACCCCCAACCCCTCCAACCGCCGCAACATGATACCATGGTCGATGGTATCAAAAGCCGCTGAGAGATCTAACAGGACCAGGATAGAGGAGCAACTCCTACCCCGAGCCCTCCAGAGATCATCCACCAACGCGACCAATGCCGTTTCCGTGCTGTGCCCAGGCCTGAAGCCAGACTGGAGCAGATCTAGATAGACAGTTTCATCCAGGTACTGCGGAAGCTGCCGCACCACCACACTCTCAACAACCTTCGCGACAAAACGAAGGTTGGAGACTGGACGATAGTTAGCCAAAACAGCCGGATCCAGAGAGGGCTTCTTGAGGAGGGGCCTCACCATCATTTCTTTCAAGGCGGCCGGCAAGACACTCTCACTCAAGGAAGCGTTAATAATCCTCTGGAGCCAGCCTTGTGTAACCTCCCAGGAAGTCATCACCAACCTGGAGGGACACGGGTCCAATAAACATGTGGTCACGTTCAGCCGTCCCAGAATCCTGTCCATGTCCTCAGGAGCCACAGGATCAAACTCCTCCCAGATAACACTCTCAAGACCTGCCTCAATCATCCCGTCTGAACCTACCCAGTCAGAGGCCAAGCCTTCCCGAATCTGAGCGATTTTATCATGCAGATACTGCACAAAATCCTCAGCTCGACCCTGCAAGGGATCATCCCGCACTCCCAGATGGAGGAGGGAGCGAGTCACCCTAAACAGGGCGAAACAAAACAAAATAGGGAGCAAACAGCTTCTAAAAAAATAATAATGATGACCTCATACATGAAAATAAAGAAGAAAACCAATACATCCAAATTGAACACAATAGGGAACAAACAGCTTCTGCAAAAAACAAGCCTACATATGTACCTAAAGAGCAAGACCGATGGAAACATGTTTATTTCAGGTTAAAACAAAGCCTTGAAACATATGCAAGATCATTTATTACATGATCATAGAGGTGAGGACATGATTTGATGGTGAGGAATAAAGATTAATAATTTGTTATGGATAGATCATTTTCTGATTATATGGTTGATTAGCACCATGACTTTCCATAGAGAGGGTGATCCATTCAAATGGTCGGTGTCAGGTCTGCCAGGCTCAGCTTGGTGCCTCACAGCCATCCTGCCATCAAAGGTTAAAAGGGGTGGAGGATAGATAGGCAATAAATGGCCGCAGCGGGTCAAATGGGAGGCAGTGCCAGGGGTTGGGAGCGCGGTCCCGCTATCTTCGTGCAATGGCCCGCTCCGGCCCCCGGGATTCCGTCTGCCTCCCTGGGGGTCTGAGAGAGAGGGTCCCTGGGCTTAGGCTGGTTTATTTTAACACCAGGTCTGTGGTTAACAAAGCTCCCCTGATCGATGAACTGATTGACGAGGAAAATGCGGACCTGGCTTGCATTATGGAAACCTGGCTGGGCATGGAGGGAGGTGTCCCTCTGAACGAACTCTGCCCGCCAGGTTTTCGGGTGCTACACCAGCCAAGGATCCAGGGGAGGGGTGGAGGGGTGGCGGTTATTATCAGGGAGGCCCATGGTTTGCGGGTCACTGCTCCTCAGATAGACGGATGTGAGTCCCTTCTCATGAGATGGGGACTACAAGGTCAGTTGGCCCTGTTGATTACATACCTATCTGTCAGCCTCCGCCTTTACTGCTTTGGCTGCCATAGTAATGGGAGGGGGGAGAGCTAGGTAGCATGGGGGGGGAACGTGCTGGAGGAAACAAAACCAATAGTTAAGCCACCGGACTGTATCTTTGAAGCTGCCGTCGGGCCAACGGTCATGGCATTCCTGATTGATGATGCTGCCAGAGGTGTGCTTCCACCTGACCCCTGGAAGACCTTTGAATTGGATGATTTACGGTGGACAGTGGGAGGGGATGCTTTCTATATGAAAACCGAGACTAGAGAGGGAAGAAAACCCCCTGGAAGACGGAGTAGAACATGAAAGGGCGGAAGTGGCAATAGGCCACATCGAAGGGGAGGAAAAGATTCCAAAGGAGAATTGGGATCTCCGAGAAGTTTTTAGTGAAAAGGCCTTGGATGTGCTACCCCCCCCCCCACAGAGTTACGGACTGTACCATTGAAATACTTCCCGGGGTGAAGCTCCCTAAGCCAAAGATCTACCCCATGACCCCTCGAGAACTAGGGGAATGGCGAAACTTCAGTGATAAAAACCTAGAAAGGGGTTTGATCCAACTAGCCAGACCAAGGGTGGCGGCGCCTATAATGTTCCGAGAAAAAGAAGATGGCTCCTTTCGTTTGGTAGTTGATTATAGGAATATCAACGCTATTTGCGTGGAAAACATTTACCCCCTGCCGCTCGTGAAGGACATGCTAGCACATTTAGGAAAGGGGAAAATTTTCATCGAACTGGACTTACGAGAGGCATACTACAGAGTAAGAATTAAGGAGGGGGATGAATGAAAAACCGCGTTTACCTGCCCACTGGGATGTTTGCAGTTTCGAGTGCTCCCTTTTGGACTACAAGGAGCCCCTGCTGTGTTCATGCAATTGATTAACAGAGGTCGACCTCGAGGCGTCTCGCATGGGGAGTGCCACAAGGGTCGGTCCTCTCGCCCCTTCTGTTCAACATTTATGTGAAGCCGCTGGGTGAGATCATCCGTGGTTTTGGGGTGAAGTGTCATCTGTACGCTGATGATACTCAGCTGTACATCTCCACCCCAGACCACCCCAACGATGCCCTTGATGTGATGTCTCGCTGCCTGGAGGCCGTGCGAGTCTGGATGGGGAGGAAAAGGTTCAGACTCAACCCGTCCAAGACCGAGTGGCTGTGGCTGCCGGCGTCCCGATATAGTCAGCAGGTGCCATCGCTGACTATTGGGGGTGAATCTTTGCCCCCCACGGAGAGGGCTCACAATCTGGGTGTCCTCCTGGATGCACGGCTGTCTTTAGAAGAGCATATGATGGCCGTGGCCAGGGGGGCCTTTTATCAGGTCCGCCTGATCCGCCAGTTGCAGCCCTTTCTGGACCGGGACGCCTTGCGCACGGTCAGTCACGCCCTTGTCACCTCCCGGCTGGACTATTGTAATGCTCTCTAAATGGGGCTCCCCTTGAAGAGCACTCGGAGGCTCCAACTGGTCCAGAATGCGGCCACGCGGGTGGTTATGGGCGCAACTCATTGTGCCCGCGTGACACCCCTCCTGCGCGAGCTGCACTGGCTCCCAGGGGTCTTCCGGGTGCGATTCAAGGTGTTGGTCATCACCTTTAAAGCGCTCCATGGCACAGGACCCGGGTACCTTCGAGACCGACTTCTGCCACCAATAGCCTCCCACCGGCCAGTTCGCTCCCATGTCGGCTGGTGACACCCAGGGGGAGGGCCTTCTCTGTGGGAGTCCCAGCCCTGTGGAATGAACTGCCCCAGAAATACGTAAGATCTGCGACCTCTGGGTGTTTCGCTGCGCACTGAAGACCCTGTTGTTCCGCCAGGCCGGGCTATCAACATAATAATTTTAAATTGGGGTATTTTAAATTTTTGGGGTTTTAAACCGGCCAAATCTATTTAATTATTTTAATTTTAATCATTGTTTTGTCTTGTGTTTTTAAATTGGCTGGACACCGCCCTGAGTCCTTCGGGAGAAGGGCGGTATAGAAATAAAATTATTATTATTATTATTATTATTATTATTATTATTATTATTATTATTATTATTATTATTATTATTATTATTATTATTATTATTATTATTATTATTAATGAAGTACTGCATGAGCACCTGTATAAGGGGGTGCTGGTTTATTTGGATGACATTCTTATCTACTCTGAGAGCATGGACAACCATGTGAAATTGGTGCGAACTGTCCTGAAAAAACTCAGGGCTCCTGAACTATATGCCAAATTCTCTAAATGCGAGTTCCACCAAAGCAAAATTGACTATCTTGGATATTGCATATCGCATGAGGGAATAGAGATGGACCCTGGAAAAGTTCAGGAAGTATCGGAATGGGCCGTGCCATGCATCCTCAAACAACTACAAAGTTTCCTCAGATTTGCTAACTTCTATAGACAGTTTATCCCCTCGTTCACCAAAATCACGCTGCCAATAACAAATCTTCTGAAAACAAAAGGTGAAGTAAGACCAAAGCCCTCACAAGCCCTTGAATGGACTATGGACTGTCAGGCGGCATTCGAAAAGTTGAAACGGTTGTTTGCTGCTGAACCAGTCCTCAATCATCCGGACATGGAAGAGCCTTTTGTAGTACAGGCTGATGCGAGCGACGTGGCAGTAGGAGCAGTACTTCTGCAGAAGAATGCAGAAGGGAAATTACAACCCTGTGCCTATACGTCCCGCAAATTGTCAGAGACCGAAAGGAGATGGGCCATATGGGAGAAGGAAGCTTTTGCAGTGTGATGGGCATTGTTAACGTGGAGACAATTTCTTGAAGGAGCTAAGCATCCTTTTGAAGTTTGGACTGACCATAAAAACTTGGAGGCTTTGAAAACACTGCGTAAGCTGTCACCAAAGCAAGCTCGCTGGGCTCAACACTTCAACCGTTTTAATTTCACTTTACGCTACCTTCCTGGTGGAAAGAACTTCATGGCGGATGCACTTTCCAGATTGCCTCAATATAACAGTACCAAGGAGGAAGTGGTTCGGCCTATCATACCTGTGACACAACTAGCAGCGCCAGTAACTACCAGAGCACAGACGAGGGCTAATCCAGCCCTCTCGGGCAATTTGCTTCAGAAACTACAAGAAGCTCTAAAGACTGACGAGTGGTTTCGAACCCACTCGAATGAATGTACACTCCGTGATGGACTATCTTGGATTGGGGCCAAATTGTATGTTCTGGCCAGTTTAAGAGTAGCGGTGTTGCAGCATGCTCATGACGCCAGGATGGCGGGACACTTTGGATTTGTTAAAACTCTACATCTCATTAAAAGACAATTCTGGTGATCTGCCCTCAAAAAGATCATAGAGGCATATGTAGCTAGCTGTCTGGTGTGTGCCTCAGTTAAGAGACCTCCGGGGAAGCCACCTGGTTTACTTCAGAGTGTGGCAAGGCCAAATGCTCCTTGGAAAGAGATATCCATGGATTTTATTGTAGACCTGCCAGAGAGTGGGGGGTGCACAGTCATTTGGGCAGTAACGGATTTGTTTTCCAAACAAGTGCATTAAATCCCTTCAGCTAAAACCCTTGCAAAATTGTTTATTCAACATGTTTATTGATTTCATGGAGCTCCAAAACGTATAATTTCGGACAGGGGTGTGCAATTTACCTCCAACTTTTGGAAGGAGTTTTTAGGGTTAATAGGCTCTGCCCAGGGGTTAAGCTCCGCCCACTATCCCCAGACAAATGGGGCTTGTGAGAGAACCAATGCCGTGTTAGAACAGTACCTGAGATGTTACATAAATTACCAGCAAGATAACTGGGTGGACTTATTACCATTTGCGGAGGTGGTATATAATAATTCCATACATAGCAGCACCAGTTCCACTCCATTTAAGGTGGCCTCTGGCCAAGAGTTTGTGCCAATCCCAGAGCTACCACAGGATAGCCCACAGAACCCCTCTTTAATTGAGTGGATCGAACAATTACGGGGTACTTGGGCAGTAACTCGAAAAGCTTTAGATGACACACACTGAGCACATAAAGCCCAAGCTGACAAAAAGAGGTGCCCAGCACACGTTTACAAAGTGGGTGATATGGTTTATCTTTCCACCAAATATTTACAGACCTCCCAGAAATCAAAAAAGCTCGGACCAAAGTATGTGGGGCCTTTCCCAATCACTAGACTCATCAACCCAATCACAGTTGAATTGGAATTGCCAAAAAATTTGAGATGAATCCACCCTGTGTTTCATGTTAGCTTACTGAAACTGGAACATTCGCTCCCTTTGTGTCCGAACCAGGACTCTCCTCCGGTCCCCATACTGATAGAAGGGGAACAACATTTTGAAGTTAAGGAAATTTTGGATTCTAGGAAGCATCACGGTAAAGTGCAGTATTTGGTAGTCTGGAAGCATTTCCCATTATCTCAAGCTGAATGGGTGAATAAACGTGATGTCTGGGCACCAAAGAAAGTTCAGTTGTTTCACACCAAATATCCTGATAAACCCTAATTTCTGTGTTGTGTTGTTTTCTCTTTCCCTATTTAGGACTAACATCTCTTCTTCAGAGGGGCCAAATGTCAGCCTCCGCCTTTACTGCTTTGGCTGCCATAGTAACGGGAAGGGGGAGAGCTAGGTAGCATGAGGGGGAACGTGCTGGAGGAAACGAAACCGATATCTTTGAAGCTGCTGTAGGGCCAACCGTCGTGGCATTCCTGATTGATGACGCTGCCAGACATGTGCTTCCACCTGACCCCTGGGAGACCTTTGGATTGGATGATTTACGGTGGACAGTGGGAGGGGATGCTTTCTATATGCAATTTTCGCGTGCATTGCCTTAGATTCTGTTTTCCTTTGGTTCGTTCACTTCATTTCTAGTAAAAGTACCTTTCTCTATAAACAATGGAGTTTGGCTCATTCTTTCCTGGACTTTGAAGGAAGCACACCTGACATTATCTCCCAGCTTCGTATCAATGGCCCTGCCTGGGCTGCTAAATGCCATATCGGGGCTGGTGGTTGAGTTTCCCAGACTCATTGTGCTGGGGGACTTTAACCTACCCTCCCTGGGGGAGGCGTCGGGAGCTGCCCAGGAGTTCATGGCTTTCATGGTAGCCATGGACCTGACCCAGATAATACAGGCCCCAACTCATCGGGGGGGGGCACACGTCTGATCTAGTTTTTATCTCGGAGCAGTGGCGGAGTGAGTTCGGTGGGGGTTTGCCAGTTATTTACCCCCTGTCATGGACCGATCACTATCTCCTTAGGCTGGGCTTCCATTATGCCGCCCCCACGTCACGGGGAGGCGGAACCGACCACCTGGTTCCGCCCCAGGCACCTGATGTATGCTGAGTGGTTCCAGACAGAGCTTGGGACTATACTTCTCTCACTTTCTCACACCCCGGTCGAGACTCTGGCGGATGCCTGGGATAAGGCGGCTGTCAGGGCTCTTGACCGGGTTGTGCCTTTTTCAACCTCTGACTCGATGCAGATCCCGGTTGGCCCCTTGGTTTACTGAGGAGCTCCGGGAGATGAAGCATCGGAGGAGAGGCCTGGAGAGCTGTTGGAGATCCAGCCGTTCCGAGTCTGACCGAGCACAGTTGAGATCCTTCACTCGATCTTATCTGGTGGCGATGGAGGCGGTGGAGCATGTTCACTTCTCCGCCCTCATCGCGTCCGCAGATAATCACCCAGCCGCCCTGTTTAGGGTGTCCCGCTCCCTTTCGAATCAGAGAGCGGGGGATGACCCTATGCGGGGACGGGCCGAGGAGTATAGTCAACATCTGAAGGATAAAATCGCTCAGATTTGGGATGGGATGGACTCTGACTGGGCAGGGTCAGCCGAGAAGGTGGTGACAGGACTGGTGATTTGGGACGAGTTTGATCCTGTTACTCTTGAGGAAGTGGACAGGATCATGAGGAAGCTGAGTACCACCACGTGTTTGTTGGACCCGTGTCTCTCCTGGCTCATTTATTCAGCCCGGGAGGTTACACCTGGCTGGATCCAGGCAGTGATTACTGCCTCCTTAGATGAGGGGAGTTTCCTGGGCACCTTGAAGGAGGCGATGGTGAGACCCTTCTCAAGAAACCTGCCTTGGATCCAGCTATTTTGAATAACTTTCGTCCTGTGTCCAACCTTCACTTTATTGCGAAGGTTGTTGAGAGCATGGTGGCACATCAGCTCCCGTTGGCCCTGGATGAAACACTATATCTGGACCCGTGCCAGTCGGGTTTCAGGCCCGGGTACAGCACGGAGATGGCATTGGTCACACTGGTGGATGATCTCTGGAGGGCTCGGGACAAGGGATATTCCTCTGTCCTGGTCCTATTAGATCTCTCGGTGGCTTTTGATACCATTGACCATGGTATCCTACTGTGATGCCTGGAGGGGTTGGGAGTGGAAGGCACTGTTCTATGGTTGTTCTCCTCCTACCTCTCTGGGTGTTCGCAAGCGGTGTTGGCGGGGGCACAGAGGTCTGCCCCGAGGCCCCTGACTTGTGGGGTTCCTCAGGGGTCTGTCCTCTCTCCCCTTCTGTTCAACATCTATATGAAGCCACTGGGGGAGATCATCCGTGGTTTTGGGGTGGGGTATCATCAGTATGCTGATGATACCCAACTTTTTATATCCACCCCGAATCAGCCCAGTGATGCCCTCGACGTGATGTCCCGGTGCCTGGAAGCGGTGCAGCTCTGGATGGGGAGGAACAGGCTTCAGATCAACCCTGCCAAGTCAGAGTTGCTGTGGATACCGGCATCTCGGTTCCAAGGGAATATTCCATCGCTGGTTATAGGGGGTGAGGTGTTGCACTCTGTTGATAGGGTGCGCAACTTAGGCGTCCTCCTGGATTCACGGCTGACTCTGGAAGATCATGTTACTACCGTGACCAAGGGGGCATTTGCCCAGATTCGTCTGGTGTGCCAGTTGCACTCCTACCTGGATCGTGATGCCTTATGCACAGTCACTCATGCGCTCGTCAACTCCCGGATTGACTACTGCAACACTCTCTACATGCCCCTGAAGACCACTTGGAGGCTTCAGCTGGTGCAGAATGCGGCCACGCGGGTAGTGATGGGAGTGTCCCAACACTCTCATGTTACAACCCTCCTGCGGGACCTGCATTGGCTACCAGTTGCCCTCCGGATGAGATTCAAGGTGCTGGTAATCACCTATAAAGCCCTAAATGGCTTAGGCCCAGGTTATTTGGCAGACCATCTGTGGCCAGCGACAGCTCCCCATTGCCCGGTGCGTTCCCACAGGGAGGGCCTCCTTGGGAGACAATGTTAGCTGGCGACCCCTAGGGAGCGGCCTTCTCTGTGGGCACCCCTACCCTGTGGAATCAGCTCCCCCTGGGGCTCTGGGTGGCCCCTGACCTTCGCTCTTTCCGCCGTGGCCTTAAAACATCGCTATTTCACCTGGCTGGCTTGGACTGAAGGGGTTTTAGAGGGGATTTTAGTGGTTTTTATAGTTTTATAGTTTTATTGGGTAGTTTTAAAGGAAGGATTGGACTGTATGTGTTTTATTGTTGTGAGCCGCCCTGAGTCCTTTTAGAGATAGGGCAGCATATAAATCCAAATAAATAAATAAATAAATAAATAAATAAATAAATAAATAAATAAATAAATAAATAAATAAATAAATAAAGTTTGTGTATATGATGGGAAATAGGGAGGGGGAATGACAGGTGATAAAGACCAGAGAAGCTGGTATCAGCATTCAAGGCCAGGCACCCTAAGAAAGAATGTGGATTACCCCTAAACATCTCTGCATTCTCAAAACACTTTGGCGAGTTCTGATTGGCTGAAGATGGACTGGTCATGGGGAGAGGGCAGGGATGAGGGAAAACCTTTCTGTATGTTTTGAGCACCGGAAACTCAGAGCTACCCTGACTTTACTGCAGCCAACATCTGTTTAGTAAAAGAACCTTTCGGTTCAACCAAATGGGAGTTGAGGGTCTTTCTTTCCTAAGGGATAAGATTGGAGCAGATCTGACATTAGGCTAGCTCTGCAGTTGTAGTCAACCCAGAGAGGAAATCGCCTCTACTGTGGGAACCATGCAAACGAAGTTGGCTCAAGGAAGCAACCAGGAAGAGATCGAAGTCTGGAAGGAAGCAACCTTGAAACCCCCTCCTGGAGGGCTGAATCTATCTGAGTGCCTGGGAGAGGACGACCTGCCAAGACCACAGGGTCAGGAAAAAGGAAGAGTGGAAAAAGAAGCCCATTGGAGTGACATTCATCTGTGGGAGTCGTGGGAGCCGCTAGCAGGAGATGCAAATGGAGGAAGAACCAATTGCAGACGAACAGGATCGAGAGGACTGGATGATGGAGCAAGCTATAAAGTTCCGGAGGTGGGCTTTTGGCAATCTCAAAGCATGAGAAGCCCTGGCCTAGGTTGCACACCAATCTGACCAGCTGACTCCAGCCATGGCAAGCGATGGGACAACCACCTCTGTTGCTGCAATGGCATCAGCAGCAGGCCCCACAGCAGTGGCAGCAGCGGCTGCACCTGCACCTGGCCCTGCAGCCCAGCCTGAATGGGCTGTAGGAGCAGTGTTACTGCAGTAGAGAGGATGCAGGACACCAGTCCTGTCATGGCCCCATCAGAGCCCAGAAGGAAGAGTTGGAACTGAGATTATCCAACAGGGAAGGCTCACCAGAGACTGAGGACAATGATGTCTCAGGTCCCTCAGGCATTGGGTGAGGTGGCCAACCAGATGGAGAGCTGCCTGCTACACAGGCACAGGAGAGGATCAACTGCTGATAGGCATCTGATCTCCTCTGATGAGGAACAGCTGTCTACTCCACTCAATCCAATGGCAAGGAGAGGAGTGTAGGCAATCCCAGAGAAGGGCTGCAAGGCTACTTGGGAGGAGATCACCCCACTTCTCCTCAAAAGGAATACCTGGAGGGGAATAACTTAAGGAGAAGCCATGGTGATTTAATCTTTGCCAGAAAAAATTGTAACATTTCAAATGCTCTTTTACACTCCGCTGACCATAAAATGGCCTGCCCAGGCTGTGGCTTTGATTTAGTGGGCTTAGTTCATAATAAATCAGTCAGGGACAATGCTACTTTTGCGAATGAGGGGATGAAGTGCCTCATTCAAGAAATTGGCAAACCCCAAGAAACTCTGCAATTGTTTCCTTGTTTTTGGGGCTTGCCATTCTAACACCATCATAAACTTTGCAGGATCCATCTTTTCTCTCTCACCTGATATTCTGTAAGTGAAGTAATCCAATTCAGTGCGATGGGACTCGCACTTGAATATCTTTACAAATAATTTGGCGGATAGGAGTTTTTCCAAAACTTGACAAACTAACCTGGTTTGTGCCTCCATTGTTTTTGTATAAATGAGGGTGTCATCCAGGTATACAAGTACTTCCCTGTATAAGTGTTCATGCAAGACCTCATTTATCAGCTGCATGAACACAGCCGGGGCCTCTTGCAATCCGAATGGCATCACTCGAAACTGGTAACTACCCAGGGGACAGTTAAACGTTGTTTTCCACTCATATACAACTGAATGAAATGAGCCGCCTGCCTGACATCATCCAATAGCACCGTAAATCCAGCTTACCCGATCGATCACCCTGTGCCACCACCACTGTTTGAGTCCCATCTTTGTTGCAGTTTTCTCGCTGCGAGCCCCACCTGGCTTCCCGCGTTTCCATCTCATTTGCGGCTCGTGTGTTGAGCTGTGGACACGGCTCGACTCCTCCTCTTGCTACCCCTTCCTTAGACCATCTATGACAACAAGTTTATGTAATGTCTTCAAGAAAGACTTGGTTATTTTTTACACAAGTTGTTGCAGTGCTTCAGATCCCTTTTGCACAGAATGTAAGAAATTTAGTGACTCAGACATGCCTATCACTTCTTCCAGTAAAATAACTTTCCAATTTTCCACATTTGATTAACCCCTCCCCTCCAATTCAGAAATAGAAGCAGGAACCCAAATTAAGTTATCTATTGCAGCATGCTACAAAATATGAATGAATATCAGAGTACCTTTGCTGATAGAAACATTGTTTTGCTATATAAGGGAAAAGTAGATCATCTTTCTCCAATTTATAATTCTTTTTTTTATTTAAAAAGTTTTTTTATTTTATAAACAAACAAACAATACATAATCAACATTCAATATATCTTCTGAATACATCTTTTAAGTCTTCTTTTTGCTCCTCCAATATTTATCATATTTTAATGTTGTAAACAACCAAACAAATAATACATAATCAATCATTCAATATATCTTCTGAATACATCTTTTAAATCTTTTTTTTACTCCTCCAATATTTATCATATCTTAATATTGTCATTCCCTTTATTATAACATTTCCCTCATTTTTCTTACTTCTCTATTAATACCTTGATCTATCTTTTAATTATATTAAAATTAGACAACTATTTTATCCCCACACAACCTTCAACCCCCCCACCCCCACCCCCGACTTCCCAGAGCAAAAACAGGGTATAGCATTAAACTAAACATAAGCTAAAATATACTAACTTGCTACAAGATTCAAAACTCCCTCACCCTCTTTAACTCCTCTTTTAAAAATTGTTCATCAGCCTCCCCTTTTAAAATTCTAATTTAAACATTTTAAAACTTTCTTTAAAGCATATCTTTTTAAAAAAAGAAAAAAATATTATTTTGCATCCATTCAATTTTAAATTAACCATTTTAGTACTTCATTAAGTTCTTTTTTTTCTCAAAAAAAATACTTCAATAAAATATTCTTCAGAATATAACCTTAAAGATACTATTAATCCATTGAGTTTAGTTATTTCTAACTCTTAAATTCATTCTTCAGAATATCAATTTCAAAACTTTCAGAAAACTATCCATTAACTTTAAAATTAACCATTTTAATACCACAGTCATTTTTTAAAAAAGCTATCCATTTTTAGTTAAACATTTTTACTTAAACTTAAAAAAGAAATGCTAATTTCAATAGACTTTTCAAATTTATTATTAAGATCCTCCCCAAAAGAAATTAATCTTCAATTCTTCTTTTCTTTCTATATTTTTTCCAATCCTTCTTCTTCAATAATACTTTCTCCTTCAGCATTGCTCCTCCCCCTGCTTTTATTTTCAAAAATTTTTGAATGTAGGTTTGAGACTGATGCATCTTTGAAAATCACTCTCTCCTAAAAGTTATCTCCTTCATTTTGAAACCTCCATTTTGACTCTTCCTGCTTATATAATCAGTCACTTCCTTCCTTAAAAATTGATTCTGTCTATAAAACCAAGAATTGTCATGATAAAGTTTATCAGTCTGCAGGAAAGAGTCTATTTGCTGCTTTTCAGTTAACTGCATAGAAGCCTCTGCCAAAACCTCTGTTTTCAATGTGCTAACTTCCATCGTGTTTCTGACAGCCTCTTTTCCCTGCTCCAAAGACAAATTAGTTTGATTTTCTTCCTCTTTTCCAGCCAGCAAATCATTATTGTTCTCCAGATTATAATTTTGAATAGTCCTTTCAATTGATTCCAGTATAGCAGAAGTATAGAAATTTAAAAGTTCTTGTAAAACCTCTACAGTCACAACTTGTGAATTTGCTGGTTCATATAGTAATGATCCTCCATCCTTGATGTCAACCATATTTCAATTCCCAGTTTAAGTTTATTCAGCTTAAGTTTATTCAGGTCAATAAATCCAATAATTTTCCACACAATTTAGAAGTATAAAGTAGTTGAGGCCAATACCATAGTCTTTTTCATTTCACTAGCACTTTAAATCTTTTTCTTGCCACGTAATCCGGTAGCTTTTACAATGTTGCAGCTTTAACAATCACTTTCACTTGTAAGTTTCGTTTTAACACCCTTAAGCGCCATCCTTTTTCTTTCTTTTAAACGGAGTTAAAGTTTAATACTTGCATTTTCTGTTCTCCTGATTTGCTCTGTCAGCATCCAGATTCAAATTTTCTTATAGTCCTTAAAATTGCACTGCTGGTGTGGTCGCAGCCCCTTGTTCTGCATAGAGCAGAATTGTCCCTGATCTGGAGCACTGAAGGGCTTTCAGGGAGCTCTCACCCTGCAAACCCCAGGCTTAAAAAAAAAGCCTAGGGGAGCTCTACCCAGACTCTTCTGCTCTTCTCTCCCCCTTTTTCCCTGGGGGAGAGTTTCGAGCTGCTAGAACAGCTGATTTTCGCTGTTCTAGAGGCAAACGGAATCACGGGGCTGGAGCTCCTAAAGGAGCGTCCATTCGGGGAACGCGGAGCTACCGGAAGTCTAATTTATCATTCTTATTAGACAGGAATTAAGTAAGATGGTGGAGGGGGTGGAAGACAAAATTTACTATGATTAATCGTCTGTTGTGGTACAGCTTTTTCTCCTATTTCCCCAGCTATAATATCCAGTGATTAATGAAATTGGTGTTTCCTTTCCATTAGTTAATGATTGCCTTAGCTCGGGTGTCAGCAACCCATGACTCCAAAGCCACATGTTGCTCTCTGGGCCCTCTGCTGTGGCTTCCTGTCCCATCACTAGCTGGCCCCGCCCCTCGCCCTCCTCCCCAGTCATTCCTCACCTGGCCTGAGAAGGTAAGGGTGACGGTGGGATGGAAAAGTGGCTGGGTCTGATTCTCCAGGACCTCACTCTTGCTGGAGCTTCTTCCAGCCCTTGTTGGTGCTGGGCGTGCCTCGGTCACTTAGGGAGATGTGCAACCTGCTCTCTGCCCTAAGAAACTGACCCAACTTGGCCACAACTGATACTGGTCTCACTAACACGAGGGCTGCCATGGTGGGAGTGGGATCCAGGAGGAGGGGACGACGACAAAAGGGGGGATGGGCCTGCAGTGCCCATCCATGGCTGTAAGAAGCTCTGGGCAATGGGAAAAGGAGGCTGACCCTACCGAATCTCATACGCCACCCCAGGGGTCAGGCTTAGAGAAAGCCAGAGGGCCCTCGCCAAAGATGCTCACTCGTCAGCTGGTCTTCCCCCTCTCTCTGTATCTCTCTCTCTCCCTCTCTCTCTCTCTCTCTCTCTCCCCCCCCTCTCTCTCTCTCTCTCTGTGTGTGTGTGTGTGTGTGTGTGTGTGTGTGTGTGTCAGGCCTGGAAGCATCTTTTTCATTGGATCTTCAGGCCTGCCACATTTAGTGCTGTGGGAAAGTGGAAGGGGGGATTGTATGAAGCAGGGGAGATATGTAGTCATAATAACATTCCTTTCTCTGAGAATGAAGGACATCTTGCCCTGCATCTGGAGTAGTGTGACTGGGAGGCATCTCCAGATGGGATGGTACATTGATTGGACCATGTGATGGACATGTGGGTGCTGGGCAGGGACTTGGATTTTCCTATGTGTGGGGAAAACCTGGAAGCTTTCAGATTCATGTTTTCCCAGATGTGCCAATATGACATCTCTAATAAAATGGAACTTTGAGGATTTTCTAGCCTCAGAGTCTTCTTTCATTGGGGGTGTTACTTGGAACCCTGACATTAATGCGAATCTCCTTTAAAAAATTCCAACCATATCCCCGAACCCTGGGGTGCTGTCCAGGGTCCTGTGCCCTGAACGTCGACCTGACATCAGGCAGTGTGAAGACTCAGGGAAGATGGAGGAAGACAAAGCAACTACAGAAGGAGCCACAGGGGCTGGTTCAATGATTTACTTCAAGAGTTTTTACTCCCCCTCTGAAGCTGTGGTGAAGGCAGCGGAGGCCACAGAAGCGGAGCGCCAATGGGGAGCCTGGCCCAAAGAGCCAGTGCCCGGGCAAGCTGCTTAACTGGATCCTTCTCTGTGGGGCGAAGCTGCGCCACCCCAGGAGATGTTGACCAGGGCAACACTGCAGGAACAGTAGATGAAAGTGAGCAGAGTGGAGCAGACCCAGCCCTCAAATGGAGAGCAGCAGGACCAGCCGATCACAGCAACTCCCAAGAGTGGGGTTTCCCACCGCTGTCGTGCAGCCAGTTGCTGGCAGGCCTACCAGAGTAGTTCGGCTAGCTCAGCATGGGCAGCATCACACAGCCTCTTGGTACTGGCCCACACTGATGGACTCTGGCTCAACCCACGCTCACCTTTCTGGACCAGGAAGCCGCAGCAGCACCGAGTGGGACATCTATCTCCTTTCACTCGACAAGAAGCGGATTGTACTACAGCCTCACACATCGGGCCTAATCTACCAGAGTGACAGTCCTTGCTGGAATCGAAGTGGCAGCAGCAAAGCCCGTTGAGCCAATCCAGTCCGGCGCTACAAGAACCACAACTGGGACTGTTGGGACCCAGCATCTCACCTCAGCAATCGATCCTCAGATTGTGTAACGCCCAGCCTCTCCCCCTTATTCAAGAAAGTAAAGACTCTTGACTTCCACTGGCACCGCCGGCGCCGCTACAGCTCCTTTGTGAGCTGCTACTCCCGGGATCTGTAAAACCGCCAAAACAGTGTAAATCAGCTGTTTTGGCGGCTGGAACTTCCCCCTCGGGCAAAGGGGGGGTGAGTGCTCAGGTGTATAGGGTAGAGCCCCCCAAAACCTCCAGGATTAACCCTGGAGGTGCAGAGGGTGAGGGCTCCCCAAACACCTGGAAAGCAGCTCCAGACTCGGGATTCTGTCTTCGATGGATTAAGGCGTCGCAACCATCCCTGTGAAACAAGTAATTTCAAGGACTGATTTTCACGCAGGCAGAACAAAACAGGAGAGCTTCTCGCAAGTATTTTTCTTTCTTTAACTCTGATGAATAATGAGTCCTTTCAGATTTGAGTGAAAACTTTAAAGAGATCCAAAATGGCTCTGATTGAGAACGGAAGCTTAAGAAGAAAGTGATTGTTAAAGCTTGTTTGCCCTTGTTAAGGTCGTTATAGCTGTCAGTACTTTGAAGCTTTGCTGAATGAAGTTTGCAGCATAAGAAAAGATGGCAGAGGTAAAGATTTTTGAAGAGAATGGAGGTTTTTCAGCAGATAATTCAGCAAGTGTACAAATACTGACAGTGGATTTTATGGATGCATGGCAAAAATCATTTATGGAAAGACTGGATGAGATCTTTGAGAAGTTTATTACTCAAATTGCTAACAAAGTTGCAATGTTGAAAGAGGAGGAAGAACAAAAAGCGCCTGAGGAACATGGAAAGGATGTTTTTTAAACTATGAATAAACTGATGGGCTTGAAGGAGGTTAATCTGGAGATATGGAGAGAGATCTATCCAGAGGTTTTGACGCAGATGAGAGGAAAAGTGCTGGGAGAAGCTTGGATTTTCAAAATATCAAGAAGGATTAGAAATGGAACATTACAATTTCTTTACAAAAATAGACTTTTAATCCTATTTAAAGAGGTGTGTTGCTTAAAAGGAATTACTTTGCGAGCTGCACAGGATTGGAAGATAAAATTACAGTTGAATACACAAAAGCTTGTAAAAATAAAAGATGGTGGAATAAAGTGGAAGAAGAAGGCTCAGAAAAAAACCAGGGGGAAATGGAAGTGGAAGAATTTTATTCCTCTTTGTTAGGCAGGATAACATGGTGAATGATTGTATTGGTATTCAAGATTTTTATTAAGGATATGATTTGTTTGGTTTTGAAAAAAATTTTTTCTTTACTTATGACTGGGTGTTTCAACTGTTATAAAAACGGATTTTTATGATTTAAAGTTGATCTTAGGTTAAAAAAGAAATTTTCTTTTGGATGTTAAATGACTGGATATTTCAACTGTTATATAAACATGAACAAGGATATGATCTCTTTGGTTATAATTGGATGGATTATATCTAAAAATTACTTTAAGTAATGGATTAAATGAGAAATTTCCTTTTGGATGTTAAATTCAAGGCTATAGATTTTTCAATATATTTTCAAGGGCTTTAAATTGTTTGTTTATTGTTGAACTAATTGGGATTAACTACCTTTAAGCAAGAAAAGTTATATTTTGTTTTGAACAAGGAGAGTTAAAGTACAAGTGATAGATAAATCTATAGATAGTTAGTTTGTGGGGTTTTTCATTAAGCTTTGTTAAATGTTTTTACCCTGTACTTGTTCTGGGAAGTCTGGGGAAGGGGGTGGGAGTTGGGATGGGAGGGGGGAAGGGAGGGGGAATATATATATATATATATGATTGATTTTTTTTTGTTTAAGATGTATGTTGACTATGAAATAAAAGTTTTTAATAAAAAAAAAAGAAAGTAAAGACTCTTGAAACTTAGAATTTCAAAAGGAACCTTTTATTGAAAAGGGATAATAGCAAGGCAGATTCAAAGCAGGCTCTGAGGTCCCTCAGGGCATATGACTAGGATAAAAGAAATTAGAGACCCCTCCCAACAGTCAGATGTGGATTCAGCCAATCCGCAGGTGTGAGGATGTTATTGTACCAGCCACTCTGAGAAAGAGATAAGAGAACTTTCTCAGGGCCATCTTCTGGCGATGCAGTCCACATGGGCCACCGTCCCCTTACATTCCCCAAGAGGTGAGAAACTGCCAGGCAACTATGGCACCAGGCAATGGTTATAAATCAGGTGAAAGGTTACACAAATAT
The DNA here is from genome assembly GCF_029215685.1 of Pituophis catenifer annectens. Taxonomy (NCBI): domain Eukaryota; kingdom Metazoa; phylum Chordata; class Lepidosauria; order Squamata; family Colubridae; genus Pituophis; species Pituophis catenifer. The sequence continues at coordinate 32,539,797 of NW_027256887.1, forward strand.
GCAAGCAAGGTATGGGACACATAGAAAAAAAAAAGAAAGTAAATGTATCAAGTATATATCCCCCCCCTCCACAGAAGAATGACAGATCACATATCTGACAGATTGCCTCCAGCCAATCAGATCCCTCCTGGCTGGGCTTTCTATCCCGACCAGGGGTGGGTGCAATACCAATGGACGCCAGCTCCAGTCCTGCAGCCCTCACTGGCCCAGCAACCAGTGCATGTCCAGCCACCGATCGTGGTCCCACCACTGGTATCAATCCAGCTGTAGGTACTGACTCAGCAGCCCACACCTGGTCCTGCAGCTGGTCCCGCCAGCCACTCCCCCGCTGTGATTTGGAGCGACTTTTGATGGGACCTCAGGAAAGCTGGCCTACTTCCTCAATTGGATCTGGGCCCACATTGATCAGTACGGGGATCAAGACTCAACCAATTGAGACTTGATTTTAGCGATTTTGGATGGCATGAATTAAGGAGAGGCAGCAGAGTGGATAGCTGAGCTACACAATGAGGGAGGCCCAGAGCTAGATGATGCAGATGAATTCATCAGCTGCTCTGAGGTCAGTTCGATGATACTGCCCATTGAGTAGAAGCCAAAGCCCAGATTAAAGCCTTGAAGCAAGCAGGTCAGGTCCCCAAGGAATTAGTGTAAGAATTCCGAAGGAATTTTGAAGGAAGGAACTGAGGGACTGGTCTGAACATCTCCTTGTTTACCACTTCAAAGAAGCCCTTGACCTAGACAAGCTTGTGGCATCAGGGGAGTCCTGAAATGTATACAAGCCTGGTACAGCACAGCAGTGGCCATGGACCTGGAGATCCACCCCCATAGGAAGCCGACTGCAGAGAAATGAGCAGGAACACCCCTGGGCTGCTGAACCCTGGCTAATTCACCCGAATCGCCGGAACCCCTTCCGCACTCCTGGTTAAAAGGACCCTGTGGAAGCCACCAGACAAAAGGAAAATTGCCAAGCAGGCTGTGGAGGTTCCTCTCCTTCCAACTGAAGATGAGGGAATTCCAGCCAGAGAAACCCCTCCAGGCTCCACTGAGGGGAGCAGCAGCAAACATGATCCAATCTTAAGTGAAGCCATCCACCCCTTCACTATCAAAACTTGGATTGTAGTGCTGGAAAAGGGGCCCAAGGGGAGGTAGAGCCCATCATAGACACTGGTTGCCCCAGATACCTTATCAGCCTCCCCATAGTCCAACAGCTAGGTATAGGCACTAAACCCCTAGTGCACCCCATCTGTTTTGAACAGGTCAATGAGGCACTAATAGGCAGAGCCCCAGCCATACTAGTCACAACTTGTTAGGCTAGAAATGGGCCGCCACCAAAAACTCATAATCATAGCTCCCAAAATGACCGAATCAATCATATTGGGCCTTGCGTGGTTAGACAAATGGGGACCAACCATATGGGAGGATGGCCATTGAAAACTAAAAATAAGCATCGGACCACTACCGCCCATCAAGCTGGACCATTGCCAAAAGGTAAGAGACCCCAACAGCCTCAGTAAGCCCAAAACCGCAGCCCCTGCCTCACACAGTCTACCCAGCAGCCCACAGGTGCCAAGGACTAATATCTGTCAGGGGTCTTTAGTGAGAAGAGCTGCAACTTCTTCTCCTCTCACCTCTCAACAGACTGCATGATCAAATTCATACTGGAAGCCAAACTGCCTAAACCAAACTCCATGACTCCCAAGAAAATGGAAGAATTAAGGAAATACATCGATGCCAACTAAGCATGGAGTTTTATCCAGCCCACAAAATCCAGGGTGGCAGCCCCAGTTCTTTTTTCTTTTCTTTTTCTTTTTTTCTTTTTAAAGAAAAAAAAGATGAGGGGGATGAGGCTTTGCGTTGATTTTTGTGGAATTAATGCCATGCGCATGGAGAACACCTACATTCTCCCCCTCATGAAGGACATGGTAAGTCACTTAGCCAAGGACAAGGTTTTCACCAAGCTGGACTGAAGAGAAGCCTATTATAGCATAAGGATCAAAGAAGGAGACAAATGGAAGACCACCTGTAACTGCTTGGCAGCTTGAAGGATTGCCTCTCCTTCCAACTTAAGAAAGTAAAAATTCTTGAAACGTAATAGTTCAAAAGGATCCTTTTATTAAGCAGAAGTGATAAAAGCAAGATCTGAATACCCTTAGGCAAGACAAGTAGGATTAAAGCTGTAGAGACCCCTCCCTTTAAGTCAGAATGCAGATTTTAGCCAATACACAAGTGTGAAGATGTTTTCTTTACTAGTTTCCCTGAGAACCTGAGCAATCATGCATTCACACTGTTATCCTTTAAAGTGAAACAATGGCTATCATAAACATTCCTCTATGTTAAGAAGATCTCAGGGCTCTTTGGCACCAGGATATAGGTTGTAAAATATCTGTTGACACAGGCAATGCTATTAAATTGAATCCAAGTCTCCCCCTTCTTCCAATTGAATGGCAGTATCACTTTTAGGGATCTGACATGCTACCCTCCTTAGAAAACAAAAGAGTCCTCCTGTAAAAAAAAAAAACAAATATAAACAAAATTCCATGATAGTATATTAACAAGGTTCGTTAGGGTATTGGGAGTGAAATTTTCTCAGTAAATTTTCTCAGCGACCCATTCGTTGTGTGCTGATGGTAAATGTTTCCAAGCGACTAAGTATTGGATTTTTCCTCTATGGATTCTAGAGTCAAGGATTTCTTTGATTTCAAAGTGTTGTTCACCTTCAATCATGATGGGAACAGATGGTGTAGATGCAGGTGGTCTGAAGGATGAGATTACTTCTCGCTTGAGTAAACTAATATGGAATACTGGGTGGACTTGCCTGAATGTTTTTGGAAGGAGTAGTTCAACTGCTACTGGATTATTTTTTTTTTAATTTGATTTATATGCCGCCCTTCTCTGGAGACTCAGGGCGGCTTACAATGTGTTAAGCAATAGCCTTCATACTTTTGTATATTTATACAAAGTCAGCTTATTGCCCCCATAAACTGGGTCCTTATTTTACCTACCTTAGAAAGGATGGAAGGCTGGACTTCCGGTTGGCTCCGCAGGACTTCGCTGACGCTCCTCTGTGGGTGCCCGATCCCCGGTTCCGTAAAAGCCCCAGAACAGCCGAAAAACAGCTGTCTGGGGCTTGAAAACCCTCTCCCCGGGCAAAGGGGAGAGAGAAGAGCCGGGAGGCGGAGGTAGAGCCCCCCAAGTGCCCTAGGAGAAATCCTGGGGCGCGAAGGGCGAGGTCTCCCTAGAAGTCTGCCAATCTGCTCCGGACCTGGGAAGACTCCGCTATTTAGCAGGGCTAGAAGCCGCGACCATCTCTGCTGACAACAAATGAGGGATTTTTAACACCTTTAATTGCTGCAGGCAGAACAAGCCAGGAGAAGTCAGACTGCAAGTATTTACACTTAACTCCAAAGTTTATATCCTCCTTCGGAAGTAACAAGTTAGCAATTTGCATCAAAATGGCGACTGAAACCTGAAAGGGAGGGGCGGAGAAAGGGAAAGTTACAGAAAGTTTCGTTTCCCTGGCAGCCTCTTGCCTGGAAAGAACTGTTGTGCTGACAGAAGGAGGATTTTAAACGTTAATTTACGATTGGGGAAATTCTTGGACTTTGATGAACTTTTCTTTTTGGCTTCTGAATAAAATACAGCAATCAATTTAAACTGAAAATGGCCTCAAAATCTGTAAAGACAGTTCCTATTAAAGGAATTGGGAGCGCTGGAAGCTCCCCAGCTCATACCCCTAGATTACAAGCCTCTGCCCCTCTAACAGACCCACAGATTTTAATGTTTGAGATGATACAAGAAGCCCTACAAGCCACACAAAATAAAATTGCTACTGTGGTTAATGAAAAAATTAATGAAACCAAGGAAAAAATTAATGAAACTAATGAAAAAATACAGGCTGTTTCAGATGAGATTTTAATTCGGAACCAGCAGATCAGAGATGATATATCATTGGCATTTAAATGTTTGGCAGGTGATTTTGAAATGGTGGATGATAAAGTTGAAGAAATTAAGTAATCTACGGAAATTTTGGACAAAAAATTGGGAGAGACTCACAGCAGACTTGAGAGAGCTGAAGATGATGTAACGATGTTACAATATCGAGATATGGAATTTGCTTTAAGATTCAGAGGGGTGAAGGAGAATAAACAAGAGAACTTGAAAGAAATGATGTCAGAGGCATTGGCACAGTTGCTGGGGGAGACGAAAACTGAGCTGGGCTGGCAGGTTGACAAGGCATATCATGTTAACTCTTGGGTGGCCAGACAGAAACACTTACCAAGAGACATTGTAATATATTTTACTACAAGGAGAGTACGCAATGAAATTTTACAGGCTACTTTTAAAAAACAAGCTTCAGGTTGAAGGCCAGGAGGTGATGACAATGAAAGAAATCCCCCCCCCCAAGATGTTGAGAGCGAGAAGGGAGTATGCTTTTCTGGTGGATGAGCTGAAAAAACATCAATTACAGTACAGATGGGAGGTCCCAGCCAGTTTACTGGTGACGTATTCTGGAGAGAGATATCGGCTTAATACAATATGGAAAGCAAGAGATTTTTACATCAATGTATTAAAGGCTGGGACACCCAAATCACCAGAAGGAAAAAGAAAGAAGGAAGTAATGGAAGGAGAGAAAGAAGAGCTGATGACAGTAGTCCAGGGGGGAGTTTCAACGAGTCAAGAAGAATTGTTACAGATTGCTGTTCAAGATTTGGATTTAATTGATATATCAGAAGAACCGAAGGATCTGAAGTACTGGAAGGAGAGAGAGAAGAGAGAGAGAGAAGAGCTACTGACAGTGGTCCGGGGGGGAGTTTTGACTGGTCAAGAAGAACCACTACAAATTCAGATGGCTGTTCAAGATGTGGATTTAATTGATATATTTGCAGAACTGAAGGATCAAAGACAGACCAGAGCAGCAACAGCTAAGCGTAAGGAAGAATTAAGACAGCAGCAGCAGCAACAACAACAACAACAACAACTGCAGATAACAACTCAAGAAACTACCAAAACAGAAGCTGTGGGAGGAGCAAGACCTAAAGGTAAAATGAGGCAAGACCATCAGAAATTGCTCCAAGCGCTTCAGAGGCCCAGAGATGGGAACTAGATTTTTGACCTGGAATGTCAATGGTTTGAATTCTCCGCAGAAGAGAAGGAAAATATTTCACTATCTTAAACAATTTAAGAATGAAGTAACTTGTTTACAAGAGACTCATATTAGGATACAAGATCAAAAATATTTGACAAATGCAAGATTAGGTACACATTACGTTGCAGCAGCATCAAAGAAGAAAAATGGTATAGTTATATATGTGAAAAGAGACTTAATTGCAAAATTAGTTGAAGCGGATGATCAAGGAAGATTTTTAGCGGTTGAACTTTTAATAAAAGGAGAAAAAATACTTGTAATTGGAGTATATGCCCCGAACCAACAACAAGAAAAACTTTATAACTTACTACACTCAAAGTTGACACAATGGAGATATAAAACTTGTATCCAATGGGGAGATTGGAATGGTGTTTTGGATGTAAAAAAAGATAAGAAGAGACCTAAACAAAATGTTTTAACAAGAGCAAAATTGCCCAAACTATTCTGGGAGATGATGGACGACTGGGAGTTGAGGGATATTTGGCGTGAAAGAAACCCAGAAGAAAAAGATTTTACTTTTTTCTCGGATAGACATCAATCTTTTTCAAGGTTTGATTTTATATTAATTACTAATGATTTATTATCTAGAGTGAAGAACACAAAGATCTGTTCAAGAACATTGACAGACCATAGTCCAGTCTGGATGGAATTGGAGTATGGGAAAGGGCCTAGGAGGTCCTGGAGGTTAAATGATAATTTGTTTAGATACGAAGAAAATGTAAAAGAGTGTAAAAAATTTATGAAAGAGTTTTTTGTTATGAATATGCAAAACGGTACATCTATGGAAATGGTATGGAATGCAAGTAAAGCCTACATGCGAGAAATTTTGATATATTTGAATAATAAATATAGAAAGAAACAGGGGGCAAAAAGAAAAGAATTAGAAGAGGAGATTAATAAACAGGAACGGGCTTTAATAGCCAACCCAACAGATAAGAAAATTAAAGAGGCAATTAATTTACTGAAGGGTCAGTTTAATATGTTAATAGCAGATCAAGTGGCAACCAACTTACAATATGCAAAACATAATACTTTTTGTAACGCCAATAAACCACATAGGTGGTTGGCATATTTGTTAAGGAAAAAGCAGAAAGCAAGGACAATAGAGAAAATGAAATACAAGGGTAGGGAGGTTTATGAGCAAGAATTGTTTAAAAAAGCCTTTTTAGAGTTTTATTCAAGGCTGTATATTGGTGATAAAATTCAAGATATAGATATAGATAGATATCTGCAGAAAGAGAATATTTGTATAACTTCAAAAGAGCAGAGGGATAGCTTAAATCAATTGATAACTTCCGAGGAAATTATGTTTGCAATTAAGCAGTTGAAAGTGGGTAAAGCTCCTGGAACGGATGGTTTGACAGCTATTTATTATAAAAGTTTACAGGAGGAAATGGTGGAACCACTGAAGGAATTATTCAATAATATACAACAGGGAGGAGAGGTACCTCCAACTTGGAAGACAGCATTTATATCGCTGATCCCAAAAGATGGGCAAGACTATACAGATCCTAAAAACTATAGGCCAATTTCACTTTTAAATACAGATTATAAGATTTTTGCTAAAATTTTAGCAAACAGATTAATGACAGTTACGCAGCAAATGATTCATCATGATCAAACTGGTTTTATAAATGGAAAACAAATGAAAAGTAATGTAAGGCAAATTGTTAATTTATTAGAGTATTTGGGAAGGAACAACCAGGTCCCCGCAGTGCTAATTTTTTTGGACGCTGAAAAAGCTTTTGACAGATTGAATTGGCAATTTTTATTAAAACTAATAGAAAGGATGCAATTTGGAGAACATTTTACACAATCAATTAAGGCAATATATCAAAAACAAACAGTGCAAATAATAATGGTGGTTTAACAGATAATTTTAATATAGAAAAAGGAACAAGGCAAGGCTGTCCCTTGTCTCCGTTATTGTTTATTTTGACACTAGAAATTTTATTAAATAAAATACGTGGGACTGATATAATAAAGGGAATTAGAATTAGACGGCATGAATATAAGTTATGAGCATTTGCAGATGACCTGGTGGTTACCTTAGCCCAACCGGTACAATCGATTACAGCCTTGATGGATATAATCTGCTCATATGGACAATTATCTGGTTTTAAAATAAATACAGCTAAAACAAAGATAATAGTTAAAAACATGGACAGAAGCCAGAAAGAAGAGATAGAAAGGTTAACAGGATTCGAAATAGTTAAGGTTAAATATTTAGGGGTTTATATTATGACTGCAAATATGAAATTATATCAACATAATTATGAACCGTTATGGCAAAAAATACAGAAAGAGATGGAAAATTGGAAGAAATTGCAACTGTCTTTGCTGGGTAGGATAGTCGCTGTAAAAATGAATATCTTACCAAGATTCTTATTTCTTTTTCAAATGATACCTATACTTAAAAAAGATGAAAATTTGAAGGAATGGCAGAAGGGCATAAACAAGTTTGTGTGGGCAGGGAAGAAACCACGAGTTAATCAAAAGATAATGCAAGACACCCGAGAAAGAGGTGGTCTTAAAATGCCCAATTTAAGACTGTATTATGAAGCTGCTACCCTCTCAGCAATTACAGATTGGATAAATTTAACGGAGGAAGAGATACTGAATATTGAAGGATATGGTCTGGTCTACGGCTGGCATGCTTATCTATTGTATGACAAGAAAGTAGATAAGACTTTTAAAAGTTGGCTCTTCCAACTCCCTCAGTGACATGCTGTACATCTTGGGTTTAGGGCAGGTGTGAAATGCTCCCAGTTCGGACCGGATCACCTGATCTGGTAGCAATGGTGGCGGGTGGTTCAGAGAACCGGTAGCAAAAAACCATGCCCAGCTGAGCCGCACGATCGTCAGAGGTTTTTTTTTTTTACTTTTAAAAGCATTTTTTCTACAACCTCTTCCACCGAAAAAATGCTTTTAAAAGTTAAAAAAAAAAGACTCTGATGATCCCGTGGCTCAGCTAGGATCACCAGAGGCTTTTCAAAGAATTTTTTTCTGCAACCTCTTCAGCCAAAGAGGTGGTTAAAAAAATGCTTTGAAAAGCCTCTGACGATCCCAGCTCAGTTGCCTGATAGGCAGAGGCTTTTCAAAGCATTTTTTGCAACCTCTTCAGTGAAGAGGTTGTAGAAAAAATGCTTTGAAAAGTTAAAAAAAAAAGTTGACCACACTCACCCAGTCACATTACCCCCCCCCCAACACACCAAGCCATACCCACAGAACCGGTAGTAACAAATTTTACATTTCACCCTTGGTTTAGGGAGTTTAGCGCCAGGTAATATTTCTATTGCACAGTTGGTGGCTCGGTGGCTCAGGAGCTCGTCTGAGGCTTTTTCGCCAAAAATGTCACCCAAATCCTTGTATTGTATGGGTATGCCCTCAGTTGTCATGGCATGACCAGGCATGGCTGTTTCTCAATTCTCTGCCCCCTCAGTTCCTTTATGTGGATTCTCAGCAAAAGTCACATTCATCTGAAATTTTATGATGCCTTGTGTCCAATTGATTTTTGGGTTCCATTTTTTCAGTCATGCAAGGCCCAGAACTAACGGCCATTCCATGCCCGGTGCCACTATAAATGTAAGCATTTCCTCGTGGCTTCCTATGCCTATATGTAGAGGCTTGGTGGCAAAAGCAGCTGGCTGCCCTCCTGCTATTGACCCATCTAGTTGGCAGAAAGCGATGGGGTTTTTCAGCTTTCTTATATTAATCCCCAATTTCCCTACTAGGATTGGGCTGATCAAACAATGGGTGCACCCTGAGTCCACTAGAGTGGAGATATTTATCTCCCTGTCCTGGTTTGGGATAAATAGTCTTAAGGAGAGGGTAAGTGGTTTAATCGGTTTGCTTACCAGTGGTTCATCATCTGGATCACTTCCGAATGAGTATGATTCCTTCTGCTGAGATGCCAGGGTTTCCTCCCCAAAGAGGGCGGGGGGATGGAAATTCTACAGTCTCCCTGCTCCTCAAGGCAGTCTCCTTCCCACGCCGGTTTTGCAGGTTCTCCCCCGGTGGTTGGTTCTAGGTGGGTGTTTGCGAACGACACTCTGCAGCTCGATGCCCCTCTTTTCCACACTTGAAACAGATTGAGAATTTCGGAGAGAATGCGGTTTGTGGTTTGAGGGGCTCTTGCCTTCATTGGGGTGGGGATTTCTTCCATGCTTGCCCCGCTCGATACTGATTTCTGGCCATATCTATCTCAGCTTCTTCAGCGGTGATGTACCATTCATGTAGTTGATTTGGTGCATCTCGGGCAACACAGGCATTGTATAGATCATCACTCAGCCCATCCTTGAAACAACTCACCAAAATATCTTCCGGCCAGTTCATACAACACACGAGATCCCGGAATCCTTCAGTATACTCTGCTACTGGCCATCGCCCCTGCCTCATCACCTTAATGCAGTCGCGTGCCTTGCGATCTGCTAGTGGGTCCTCAAACCATCACCGCAGGGCCATCATGAAATGGTTGAAATCCTGCAGTTCTGGTGTGTTGGAGTTATGCAGGGTCACCATCCATCTGGCAGCGGTATCCTCTAGAGCTAGGGTTACAATTTGAACTTGGGATCCTTAGGTTTGGAAATCACGTCCATACTCTTGCATGTAGGTGAGCACATGTGCCACAAAGAATTCTAATTTCTGCAGATTCCCATCAAACTTCATCCCAAGGGAAGGAGTTTCTCTTTCCAGTTGCGGGACTCGGGGCTGGTTGGGGATGGGCGCTGGTGCACATGCTGCCTGGGGGGGACTCGCCAGCATTGTACAGGGATGCATGTATAGGTTCTGTTGTACAGTCGATTAGGGTCCAGTTAATAAGAGGTAAATTGAGGTCACCAAGAAAGATAAGGGGGTGTGGGGATGGAGGCTGCCCACATTAGTAATGCAGTTAGCTTGTTTGCATGACCAAGGTCGTAATCAGGGGCTCAGTAGCATAATAAGAAGTGAAATGTGGTATTTAGGGATAGTTCACAGACAATGGTCTCAGGAAGAGCAAGCTCCTGTGTAACTTTAATCTTTTTCAGATCTAGAGACTTTTTAGAGAAGATAGCAACACCACCCCCTCTACAGATTTCACGGTCAGACCGTTAAATGTGGTTGTCACTTACTGTGGTAATGGAGTCTGGAAAGGATACATTCAACCACATCTCACAGACAAATATAAGGTAGAATTGAGCCGTATTTACTAGTAGGAGGAATTCAGGCATTTCATTTGCAAGGCTTCTTACGTTGAGTAGCTTGCATTTAAAGTCTGTAGTGGGGAACCTGGAGGAAGTTGGGGGCGTGCATGCCTAGTTTTGGTTGTTGGAAGGGTGGTTGTTGGGACGCAGGCCATTGGTCTTGCATTTGATACAGTCAGCATTGTAGTCGATGTATAGATTGGTGTCAGCCAGCTTTGCAGGGGCTCAGTGTCCCAGGGTTCTCTTGGCTGGCTTCTCTGGGGTAGGCTTGCAATGTGGGTGTCAGGTTTCGAGGTCGTCTCAAATAAATTGCATTTCAAACAAAGTATTTGAAGAAAAACTCCTATTTATTAAGCACATTTTACACCCGACTCCATCGAAGCCAACACTGACTTCCAGACCCAAAACCCTCCCTTTCCGTTCCCCACTCCCCTGCACTCATTGGCCATCTTCCAAGTCATTCTACCCCTAATCTACTGCTCCAGCTCAAAGGAATTTCCCCCCTCCCATCCCATCTCCTAGGGGATATTATCTCCAGGGTTAATAAGTAGGTGAAAAGTCAAACGTCCCTTTCCAGACGCCTCCGCCTCTCCTTCTTATGTCAGCACTAGAGTAAATGCAGCTTGAAGTGCTGACAGTGGGTGGATCTCTAAGTCTATTGCCATGGCCAAATTGTACCAGTCCTGTATATGGTCCAGAACTCCCCTAATGACACAAGCCTGCCTGAGGTCTTGATCCAGGGCCTCTTTGAAGTGGTAGATGAGAAGGCATTCTGGCCAGTCTCTCAGTTTTCCGGCCAGCCTCAAGAATTCCCAGACAAAATCCTTTGGGGGTCAGCCAGCTTGTTTCAGGGCTTTGATCTGAGCTTTGGCCTCCTTCCGGTGGACCATGTCTTCAAACTGGACCTGGAGTAGCTGCACAACCTCATCAGCATCTTCTAGCTCTGGGACTCCTTCATTGTGTAGCTGCCCTACCCAATCTGCTGCATCCCCTTCATTCATGTTGTCTACAATCACTGAGACTATGTCTTGATCAGTCTGATGTTGGTCTCCATAATGGTCAATATGGGACCAAATCCAGTTTAGGAAATAGGCCAGCTACCCCGGGGTTCTGTCAGACGTCACTCTGAACCATGGGGGAGGGGCAACTGGCTGTGCAGGCTGTGGGGCCAGGGCCAGTGGTTGGACCAGATACTGCACCCACCCCTGGGTAGAAGGCCCAGCCAGGGGGGATTTGGTCAGCGGGAGGCAACCTGACAGGTTGGTGAGGGGGGGTGTTGAGTCTCAGCAGCCCCAATGGTCCTCCCTGCAATCCCAGGCTGGATTGGCCTAGTGGCCCTTGCTGTTGCGCCACGACGGCTCTTGGAGGATTCTTATGGATTAAGGAACCATGACTGTTTGCTCTCTATCTTAAAACTGATTGAAAATTATTTGTAGTTTCCAATTAATTTTTTTTTTTACAATTTTAAGTGAAATGAAATTTTTATTATTAAAAGTTCAAAAATATTGTATCATACTTCTGCTATTGAGTCTAATCAATAAATAGGACAATGACAGTGACAATTTGTGGAAAACAAAAACCATGACTGTGTTAAGATGATACTATTGTTCCTGATCTCCTAAAATTCAACATAATTAATAGTAACTTTTTTTAAAAAAAATGACAAAATGCCTGCCAATTTTACTTTTACTAAATAAACATGGAAATTTAAAATGCTGGTCCTTCTTAAAATTCTATTCTTAGTTTTAAGTGTTATTAATTTGCATTTGTAATTTCATATGCTACTTTGAAGTGGCGCAATAAGATAACATGGTAGATCTCAAATGGCTTTCTAAAGACTTTTCCTCAGAAGGCTGTCAAAAGAAAAGTACTCAATTATATTTATTTATTTATTAAATTTGTATACCGCCCTTCTCCTTTCGGACTCAGGGCGGTGAACAGCCAAAATAAAAACATTGTACAAAAGTTAAAATAATTATTTAAAACTAATTAAATAGAATTTGGCCCATAATTTAAAACATATCAATTAAAATCAATATCAAACGTTAAAACCAACATGGAATCAGGCCAGCCCAGTTAGCTGAAAAAAGTAAGTTTTTAGGGCCCGACGAAAAGTCCGGAGGTCTGAGATCACTCGTATCTCTGGAGGTAGATCGTTCCAGAGGGTAGGTGCCACCACAGAGAAGGCTTTCCCCCTGGGGGTCGCCAGCCGACATTGTCTGGCTGACGGCACCCTGAGAAGGCCCTCTCTGTGGGAGCGAACCGGCCGGTGGGAGGCAATTGGTGGCAGAAGGCGGTCCCGTAAGTACCCTGGCTCTAAGCCATGGAGCGCTTTAAAGGTGGTCACCAATACCTTGAAGCGCACCTGGAAGTCCACTGAAAGCCAATGCAGCTCGCGCAGGAGAGGTTTCACGTGGGAGCGCCCCGTCACTCCCATAATCCCCCGCGCGACTGCATTTTGCACCAGTTGGAGCCTCCGGGTGCACCCCAAAGGGAGCCCCATGTAGAGAGTGTTACAATAGTCCAGACGAGAAGTGATGAGTGCTTGAGTGACCATGCGTAAGGAGTCCCGATCTAGAAAGGGGCGCAACTGGCGTATCAAGCGAACCTGATAGAAAGCCCCCATGGCCACGGCCGTCGTATGCTCTTCCAAAAACAGCCGTGCATCCAGGAGGACGCCCAAGTTGCGGGCCCTTTCCGTAGGGGCTAATGATTCACCCCCAATAACCAGTGATGGCACCAGCTGGTTATACCGGTAGTATCTATACCAACAGATACTAACACACTATGTGTATATTACGTATAATGCTTTTTTTCTCATATATATACACAAATGTATACATCTGCAGTTATATCTAGTATTTTCAGTGCTGAATATACTGCAGTTATTTTTCTGTAATTACTCAAGATTCAGTCTCCTTAGAACTTCAATGTACTTGCATGTTATGAGTTCAAATAATTCATTAAACCCTACCAGAGCATTATCTCTTTAATCTACATGTATCCACATAGTTGACTTTCATACTATTGTTGGTGCAATCATGTATTTACTTCCTGAAGCAATGACAAATGGTTCCATTCACTTGGTCCCTCATTTTTCAAAGTTTTCTTTCATCATTCAATAATCATCTTTCATCATTCAGAGATCCTTTATCAGTTTCTCATAGATGATCATTGAAACTTAAACCTTTTTGTGCTTATTGAAATTCTCTTTCTCTTCCGAAAGATTCTTATTTAGTGGAAAATCTGAAGCGTAACTGGGTAAACAGAAATTTACTTCCGAAAATCCTGACACAGAACACGGAGTATCTGTTGATATAGGTAATACTTTTAAGATGTATATTTTCCCCTTTGTAAAATAATCACCAGATGAGATATCAGTAAAATTAGGAAATATAGATGGCAAGTAAAAGAAGTCTAATAAATTGTAAAGTGAAGGAATGCTGATCTTAGAACTATCAACAATAAATGTATTGTATGCTCTCGATGGCAGCAAAGATTTAGATTTTACTGCCTCTTTTTGCTGCCATCTAGTGATCGTCCATATATTTACAGCCAAACCTGAGCCAACCTGAGAAAAAAGACATCTCAGGAGTAAATGTTTGCTTGGCAGTAGAAAGTTTTTAAAGACTTCTTTCTTTTAATAATTCCCAGCCCACACTGAGGTTCTAATGAAGGTCATGCTTAAAAGCTACCAGTCCCAGGCCTTGGCTGAAAATAGTGCCTTACACAATATTTAATTCCTTGACATTGCTATAGTCCCGATTTTATCTTTATTGATTTTCAAATTGTCTGTGAATACTGCTTTTGGAAATAGACTGCTGTTTCCTAGATAATCTGTTTCGATCTTTGAAAAAAAAACCATGGACTAATTATCCATTTTGCAAATGATTGACTTCCTGCATATTTGCTCTAAATAGCCCAGTGGTGGGTTTCTACCGGTTTGCCCCGTTTCAGGTGAACCGATAGTGGCAGTGGCGGGAGACTCCGGCCACCTGCCCAGACATCATCATGGATGCTCTGCGCATGTGCAGAAGGTTCTGCACATGCGCAGAAGCGCTGTACGCGAGCTCACAGTTCCAAACCAGTAGTGAAGATAAGTGGAACCCACTACTGAAATAGCCACTCCCTTGACAGAATGCTTGCAGACTTATTTCCTGCTCTTTGCATATCTCCCATTTTTATCTTAATGTTCCAATTTTATATGGACCGATTTTTCACTCTTTGACCCATTGCAGCTGGTATGAATTACAGTCAGCTAACATCTTCATGGTTGTGATTTGATGCTTAAATCTGATATTGTTTTTTTCCCCATAAACAAACACAACTAATCTTTATATTTGGAGGAATATTTAGTCTTGAAAATTGAAAAGTTAATTTCCATATTTTCTGTATAATCTTTTAACCTTATTTTTAAAGGGGGAAAATCTATTTTTTAACTCTTGTACACTTGATTCTATTGCCCTCTTGTCATTTCAGTTGTCTTGAACTCTGCAATGCATTAGAAGGTGGTTTCCAAATACTTTAATCAAGTATATATATTTGGACAGCAAAATATTTATCTTAAATGCAGTGTCAGCATTTCAGAATGTATTGCTAGTCAGCAGAATTTTCTTTTATTTTCTCTTATAATCTTACAGGTTGCTTCATATATGCTGCATTAGCATGAATAAATTAGCATTATTTTAAGATGGATCTTCTAGAACCAAGCTAGAATAACTACTTGTTTCAATTCTTCTGTTTTTATAGCTTTTGGAAACAATTTGACCTGCTTTGTTCCTTTTGTCTTATTATATCATTTAGTACAATATATTTAGAGAAAAGATTCCTTAGCAACAGGATTTACATGCTATATAAAGTTTTCCCCGTCAGTTGTGTCCAACTCTAGGGCATGATGCTCATCTCTGTTTCTTGGCTGAGGGAGCCAACACTGTCCGAAGACAATTTCTTTAGTCATATGGCCAGCATGCTCCTGTTGCATGGAGCTCAGATCTCAAACCCCGGCTGTCAGTTCTCCATCTGGCAAGCTTAGCATTTTTAACCAGGGATATCAGTTATTTTCATTCCCAAATAAAGATTAAGCACCAGTCTAAAATCTCTGTATATTGTACATAGTACAATTGATCATATTTATGAAATGAATAGGGGAAATGTTTCAGAATTTGAAGCACAGAATTTCTCTGTGGTTCACAGGGAAGCAGACTTAGCAAGAGTATTTAGACCAGTGTGAAATCTAAAAGTTTTTGCTACCGGCTCTGTGGGCGTGGCTTAATTAGTGGGTGGGGCTTGGTGGTAAGGTGACTGGGTGGGCATGGCCAAGTCAATGTCACTTCTTTGCCCTTTTTTAACCTACAAAACACAACACAACACAACTGGCTCACCCACAATGTAAAAGCAGCTGTGCTAGAACCAAAATTGCCCCTGCAATAAGCAGGAACCTCACACAGCCACAAAAAGCCCAAAAAAACAACTTTCACACTTTACACACAGAAAATTCCACATACAGCTTTGTGAGATTTTGTGTGTTTGTGTAGTTAGAGTGAAACACTACAGAAACACACTAAATCTCAGAAAGCTGCACAAATATTATTTTATTTTAATTTATTTATATTTTTATATAAAAGCAGCTAAATTTAAAACGTCCTAAACTTTAAATGACTAGGTCTAAATAAAGAACAACTAAAAAAAACCCAATTAACTATTTTTTTTAAAGCTCCCAAAGGGGGAAAAAACTTACCCAATAGAACAGGAGTCTCCAACCTTGGCAACTTTAAGATTTGTGGACTTCAACACCCAGAATTCCTCAGCCACCTTTGCTGGGAGTTGAAGTCCACAAGTCTAGGCAAGAAGGCAGGCAGGCAGGCAGAAAGAGCTGCTCACCAATGAGCTTGAATGCAGGCAGGGAGATTCAGTTGCTTGCTGATGCATGGATTGCGATTGTCATGCGATCAGCAGCTAAGGTAAGCAAGCTGGAGGCTGGGAGGGGGGGAGAAAAAAACTTTTTTTCTTTTACATGGCTTTTAGCAGGCAACTCAGCTGGGATGTCAGAGCTTGGCTGGTCAGAGCCATTTAAAAGGAAAAAAAAAGGCTCTGATGATCACGGGGCTCAGCTGGGCATGGGGGGCGGGGACAGGGATTTTTGCTACCGGTTCTCCGAACTGCCTGCCGCCATCGCTACCTACTTGCCCGAGCCGGTCCAAACCGGGAGAATTTCACCCCTGATTTAGACCTACCTTTTTCAGGATTCTGCAGAAAGCTGAACAAATGCTGTTGCTTTTTTAAGGAGTCTGTTTCTTAAAATTAAGATGATCTTAAATTTAAAATCTGTTCCTTTCCCATCCACATTCATGGCTTGTGCTTTGTGGCATTATAAAAACACTAAATGGGATGTGTTGCTGCTAGAATGGAAGAATGAAAGGTTCCTAAAGCATCCTAAAGTTCCACCTTGATCCATTTTGTAGCTTTATGTGTTTTCATTTTTACCTCTTTTTCTTCTTTCTGACTGCTGACTTTATTCAGTTTCATTTGATTCTGAACTGGTGAAATGATCATCTGACCTAAAATTCACTTCCTTCTTATTGTCTTTAATAAAAGAAGCAAAATTTCCACCCTCTTCCACACACTGGTAGATTGCCAGCAACTTTTTAGATATATTAGAATTTTATGATGCAACCAACCAGGCTGTGAAATTGCTCTCTAAACATTTCAGCTGAGAACAAATCTAACTGAATGTAGTGATTTCATTTTGGGGTAAAAATCTATATAATTGATTATAACTTTAAGTACATGAAAAAAGTAATTCATAAATTACTACATGCCTTTTACATTATAAATTAAATCTCATTCCAAGGACATTATTATTTTCGTTATCTTGTGAAAATTGATTTGCCTTGTCCAGCTAGTGGACCAGACAATACAACTTTTCCAAAGTTATGTAGGAATATTTAGGATCGCATTGCAACTGCACAATTAAAACAAGCTTTCAAAAATCACATGTGCATTTCTTCAGAAATGTATCTCTATTAGGAATTAAAATATGTATTGGAGATACATATATTCCAGAAGAATGTCTTCAGAAAGAAAAATACTGAAGCTGTTTTGATTGTAATCAAAAGTTGTATTTTTCATCATAAAAAAGTTTCACATATTCACTGTGTCTACAGAATTTGTTCATTTTATTACACTATAGGTCAATTCTAGTTTTATTTGTTTATTGAAAACTCATGGCTAAGTGTATCATACAACACAGGAGGAGGGCCTTATTCAGTTCCACTATTGTACATATAATTAAAAAACAACAAATACAGAAAAAATCTTATCTATTTGTTTAGACAGCATTATGTACCTCTTAGAAGTTCTTAAGAAATCACATATAAAGTCTTAGAAAACAGTTTGGTTGGTATAGAACTTCCAAAGACAGGTGTTTCCTTTGTAAAAAAAAAATACTACACCAGTAAATATTTGTATTTGTAACCACCATTTGTAATCACTAAGTTTCCATAAAGGAATCCTTTTTCACCTTTTAACTGAGCACGAGAGAAGAGTGCCTTGATACTGTCACCTTAAAGCAACAAGTCTAATAACCTTAACTTTCATGGCATGTTTGTTGGAACCTCTACAACTGTGGCCTGCATTTCGAGGACTGTGCTTTTCTCTTCATCAGCATCCCAATAACTGATTAAAGGAGGATAAAGTTCACTGAAAGAAAAGGATTGTTTCTTCACATAATTCTTGAAAAATCTGTGTCCTGCATCACAATTCATTTCATGACAGATGCAACTGAGGAGAGCAGCAACACAAGAGAATCCTAAAAGAAAACCAAGGCAGAAAAGAACTGTAGTGCTGTTGATGCTGTTCTTCTCACAATTTCTCATTGCCGGATCCAATTCTTTTGTTGTAACATTGATGCACTGTCTTGCATTCTGAAGCCGGATAGTGGGGATGTCTATACAAATTTTATATTCCATTGATGAGGTGAGATGAGTAAAATTATAGACCTTTCGGTGTGATGGAATTCGAACTCTATGAGAGGTCAGGGAGTTTCCATCTTTTGGAAAGGCAGTCCACCTAATGTTAGATTTCACAATTTTAGAATTTGTTTTCCAGGATACTAATACGGAATTGTAGCGTACATCTTCTACTGTTATAGAGAAAGATTTGTGATTCTCCTGGAGAAAAAAACCATCCACATTTATCATAATGGATTTTAAATCTGCACCTACTAAATTAGTTGCTATGCATGTGTATAGGCCACTTTCTTTTTGTGTTATATTACTGATCTCTAATGTTCCTTCTGAATGTACATAATATTTAAGAGAAACAGTATTGGGTAAAAGCTTATGTCCTGATGGAGTAATCCAATATACCTCAGGTTCTGGAACAGCGGTAGCTCGACAATGTAAGGAAACATAGCTACCTGTTTCTAAATTTAAATTTACAGGAAAACTTTCTGGGGCTATCAGTGGAAGACAAATTTCCATCATCTCCCTGAAATGAACCATCCTGACATTCTGGCCTTGGAATTCAGGAGGATCTACACAAAATAGTGACTCTGGCTCCATGAATCTGATGCTCGTTTTATTCATATTAATCCATCGAATGACACAATCACAACGCATTGGATTGCTGTGTATGCTAATTTCCTTGAGATTGGGCAAAGATTCAATTGTACTGTGATACAGTGCACTCAGTGCATTGCTATTGAGCATGAGTGATTCCAGCCGTGGAAGGCGATAGAATGCATTAGGGTGTATATATGATAATCTTGGATTATTGGTTGCTTCTATTTTCCTTAAATCTGGCAAATTTTCAACAGCGAGGTTATCTATAGATATCAGTTCAGGCATGTTATTAATTCCCAATTCTTTCAGGTGTATCATGTTGCTAAAATCCCCTCTTTGTATTCTGTTAATGGGGTTTTTGTTTAGATCCAAAAATTTAAGATTTGTAGCCTTTTGAAGGGCTTTGTGGGGCACTTTAATTAATCTGTTGTCATAAAAAGAGATGCTTTCTAAATTGCCAAGACCAGTCAAGGCATTATCTGGTATTTCTCTGAGATTTATGCCTGCTAAAACCAGGCTCCTCAGATTTATAAGGGGTTTAAAGTTCATATCTTCAATTCTGCTTATTGGATTTTCTCCAATCATAAGAACCTCCAGATTAGGAATAGCTTCAAACCATTTGCTGTTAATTATTTGCAGTTTGTTTGAATTGAGATGAAGCCTAAGAAGGTTATCAAGGCCTGTAAAAGCCTCTGATGCAATTGTAGAAAGTAGATTGTGATTAATGTAAAGCTCTTGGAGATTATTAAGTCCAAAGAAACATCTGTCAGGCAATTCTATAAGTTTGTTTTCCTCCAGATATACTGAAAGAAGTTGAGTTATCTTCTGAAGTTCGATAGTAGCCACTGTGGATAAACTGTTCTGGGATAAATCCAAACCAGTAAGGTTTACAGGAAATTCTTGAGGGTATTCAATTTTTTTAATACAGTTTGCTTGTAGAAGTAGTACCTGTGTATTAACAGGCAGTTGAGGTGGAAAAGTAGAAAGGCCTACATCATTGCAGTCTACTGTTGATGCCTCCATGTATATTGACCTAGGAGTAAACCACGGTCGTATCTCGCAGGAACATGACTGGGGGCAGTCTGTTTTCTTATTCAGAGCTTGTATTGGAACAGTGATAGTTAGGCCAAGTATAAAGTAAATTTTAACTGACATGTCCTTCATCTTAGCTCTGGATTTCAGAAAATCAATTGTATAGTTTTTATGTACAGTAAGGGTTGGTTATTTGATAAGACAGTCACTTGAATTTGTCAAATAGTGCATGCTGCAGAAACTCAATGTTCCTTTGCTTTTTGGAAATGCACTGCATCTTTATAATCACCATGTCACAATTTAAAAGGCATTTTTGGAAAATGATGTTATATCACATGGATAGATTCTTTAAACCAAATATATCCAGACGAAAATATCAAAGGAAGTAGCTTGTTTATATAACTGGAATCATTTTAAATTCCATTACATCTTTTTTCATTTTTGTTTGTTTGGAGAAAATAACCTACAATATAAAAGAGAAAATAATTAATACTATCAATGAATATAGCAATGAAGGTTTATGTATTATTATTTATTTAAAGTTATAATTTTTGTTGTTTTGTTTATCTTAAAAGTTTGTTAGCCTAATAATAACTTATATTCTTATAACTATCTAATGTCAACTAGCAAAGCTTTCAAGTTGCCATAAGTGGGGGGGGGACTGATGGAGCTGCTTGATTGCCCTAACTGAAACTACATTCCACAAATGCCTCTATAGATTTTGTCCTAGGTTACCGGAGGAAGCAGGAGGGATGTGGTTCTATAGCCTGCCAATGTGGTCAATTGAAGAATGTGATTTATGATATGGCCAGGGAGGAGGGGGGAGACAGGATCATAGGGGACCGTAAATCTATGTGAGGTCAGTTCTGACTGCATCAGATTATTGCCGGAATGGTGCTCCTAATAAATCACTGTATTTCTTTTGAAGTTTGGCTCGTGGCTCATGAATTAATTAGGGCATCTTTCAGAAACTTCTAACTACTAAAACTACTAAAAGTAGTTAGAACTACTTTTTAAAATCTAACAAGATCACCAGATTTCCTGAATCCTGGACTCTCCAATCGCTCCCCGATATCTGACGGGCCTGGAGGGAAAATCAGGCAACCATGGCAGAGGACAGGCTATCTGAAGAGAGCCTGATTGCAGCTGGGGTGCAGCCTCCCTCAGACATCAAAGCTGAAATGCCTGCTCCAGCGGCGGAAGCAAGAAGAGATGAGTATTGATGGGAATTAATCCCTAAAGCAGCTGAAGTTGAGTTCCCCCACCCCAATGCCCAGAAAAAGAGGAAGCCCCTGAGCGAATTGGGAAGAGTGGAGTGGATGCTGGACTGGAGCCCCTGGGGAGTTCCAGAGAGCAGCTGAGGGAGGAATTTGATCAGGCCACCCTTTGTGATGAGGGGCCATCATGCAGGCCAAAAGAGAGGGGGGGAGCAGTGGATCCCTTTGAAGTGAGGAGAAGCAGACAGGAACACAACCCCTCTTCTCCACCCATCAGAAGGAGGCTTTTCCATGCAGCAGGTAGGCTGCCCAGGGCAGACAACCCCCTTCCTCCCTCCGAACTAGAGCTGAGGAAGATGGCCAGCCACATCAAATGCAAGCATACAGAAGCCAACAGGGGGAGAGAGGAGCAGTGCAGAATGAACCGCCCCAGTTCAGGGGAAAGTTTGATGGGGATTCAGACAAGCTAGCTCTAATCCTTGACTCACCTGAGGTCCACCTCCAACGTTATGGACACCTCTACCCATCCCCCAGAGCCATGGTGAATACCACCGCAGAGGCGCTACAGGGGGAAGCAACGGAATGGCTAGCAGCCCTTCACAAGAGGAGACCGCCCCCAACTGCAAGACGCAGATGACTTCCTATGACTGCTAGAGGCCAGATTCGAGGAGGTGGAGGAAGTCCTGTAGGCGGAAGATGAGCTCAGCTATCTAAAGCTATCTAAGAGCTGAGGTGGCGCAGTGGTTAGAGTGCAGTACTGCAGCTACTTCAGCTGACTGCTAGTTCAGCAGATCAGCAGATCAAATCTCACCGGCTCAAGGTTGACTCAGCCTTCCATCCTTCCGAGGTGGGTAAAATGAGGACCCAGATTGTTGGGGGCAATATGCTATCTAGTATACTGTCTTTGGTGTAAGCCGCCCAGAGTCCTCGGAGAGTGGGCGGCATAGAAATATTAATAATAAATAAATAAAGCAGAGGGGCCGCCCCATTAAAGAGAACATCCGTGAATTTAGGAGAGTCATTGGGAGGCTACCCCCTTTACCAGAGCGGCTGTCAGTGCACCTTTTCAGAACAAGCCTAGACAAGCAAATTGCCCAGGTAACCACTTACCAGGACATCCTGAACCGGCTCTCTGAGTGGTTCCAAGTAGTAATAAAAGTCAATGGTGGATTGTGCGCCAACGACATGAGAAAGCAACCAGACATGAAAGAGAGGGGTCAACCCGACCTGGTTCCCTAGCTGACGGGGAACCACAGCACCATGGCGGGCCCTGAAACCAGCCCTCCCTCGAAGTCCGCTGAAGTGCTAGAGTTGTGGGGGGATGGGCCACATGGTATCTGCATGCATGACCCCAGCCCTGAAGCCTAAGCCAGAGCCCTGAGTTGTGCCCTGGGTGGTGACCCAGAGCACAACTGGAACAAGGCTCCAAATGGGCCACCAACACGTCCCAGAAGGCCCTCCAGACTGCAGAAGTCCCTCCCCATGCAGCCAAAGGGGGGGGGGAACCCTAGGCAACAACGACCAGTCACCAGAATCCTATGACAGTGAGGACGAGGGCGAAAACAACCCAATGGTGAGAGGACCAGTTTTCCCATTCTCACAGCCCCAAAAGCAGGGAACAAGGGGACTTTTTAAGCCCTAATAGACTCAGACTGCATTAGATGCTTGATCAACCTAACCACGGTCCTGAAACTGGGGATCAGAGCAAAAAGACTGGTCCACCTGATCCGGTTCGAACAGATCGATGGGTCCCTAATGTGGGGAGCCTATGCCACCCACCTGACCAAACCAGTGAGGCTAGAGCTAGCAGATCACTGGGAAGTAATTTGATTAGTAATAGCCCCCAAATGACAGATGCAGTCATACTGGGACTCTCCTGGCTAGACAAGTGGGGACCAACCATCTGGTGGCAAGGAGAGGTGCAGACTAAGGATAGCAAGGGGGCCCCAACCCCCTCCACGCCAGCAAACAGAAACACCACCCACACAGGGAACCCTCCAAAAGAACCCACCAGAACAACTGGCAGCCACATCCAACAAAACCCCAGAGATGGAACAGATCCCAAGGAAATATCAGGACCTCGCAGAAGTATACAGTGAGGCAGAGTGCGACATCCTGTACCCCCACCATGAAGCAGACTGCACCATCAAAATCATCCCTGGGGCAAAACTACCCAAGCCCAAACTGTATGCCATGACACCCCGGGAAATGCAAGAAATGCACAAATACATAGACAAACACCTAGCAAGGGGGTTCATCGAGCCAGCCAAGCCACAGGTTGCAGCGCCAGTCCTCTTCAAAGAAAAAAAAAAGATCAGGGACTTCCGGCAGTGACGTCAGCATGCTTGGAACAAGAGAATGAGGCTCCGTTCTTGTAGTTCCAATATTCCCAATCAGGAAGCCAAATCAGGCACTATTGATCCCGGAAAAATTAATAGAAAAAAGAGGAATCTTCAAGGACCTTGGGGGAAAAAGCAATTGTCCCGAAGGTTCAGGAGAAACCTCTTAATTCCAATGGGGAAAAAACCAGCCATCTTGGCTGGCCGAAACGCTGACAGCCGAGGAGTAGGAAGCAAAATTTGAATCAACAGATCGCAACGATACGAGAAGTGACTTTAAAAAAAAATGAGTGAGGTACAGTTATATTGTGGAAGGAGAGAGCAGGGAGATCGAGACTCCAAAATCAGTGGCAGAACTGCAGCCAGATAAACGCGGCAACGAAAAGGGAGAGGACTGGAAGAAGGAACTTTGACAGATAGTGACCGTGAAAGGCGAGAGAGTGGGTGAGAAGAGGAAGAAAACTCCAATGGATATACATTGAGGCTTAAAAGAGGTTGTCGAGTCCTACCGGAGCTCGCCATCGATGGGGGGTATGGGAGACGAAGGAGCAGAGATAAGCAGCCGCAGCGAACACACAATCAGTTCCTGGATAGCGATGATTGATGATGTTGCCGGGCTCTCCGATTCTGCTGTCCCTGCTGCTCTGGAGCTCGCAGCTGTTACTGTTAAGGGAGTGGGGGGTGCTTGATTGATAATCACCGGATGTATGTTTAAGGGGCTGAGTTTTGTTAAATAGCGCTGTGGTGTGGTTACACCCAGCGCTGACTTTGAACCAAAACACCGACTTGTACTTTACTTTTGATTGCGAGCTTAACATTGCCAAAGTAAACCCTGATTCTCTGTGCGTTACTGGTGATTATTTACTATCGCAGTTCTGAACGAACGACAAGCCGAGAGAAAGTCAGCGCTTGGTTCCTTTTCTCAAGAGGTGAGGATTCCCTGTGGCTTTGCAGCAAAGGGGGATATGGCAGAAGGGACGGCCTTGGAAGAGCAGGAGTGCAGTGGAGATGTGGAGGGGGAGGAACTGCTGATACAGGAGGCGAAGGAGAGTGTGGAACAGTTGTCAGTGAAACCAAAAGTCAAGCAACCCAAGAGCGCCCCGCCCCAAACGGAGGAGGAGAGTCTTCCAGGACAACGGGGTTGGACGGGGGATTGGTGGCACAGCTCTGTTCTCCTCGGGCCACGGATGCCAACGCCCCCTCGCTTGGGAGCGTCTTTCCAGGGCTGGAGGGAAAGACGATGGACTGATGAGGATGAAGGGGATTGGGGGTATCCTGCCTCATCTGGTCCCAGTACTATGGATATGCTGCATGAGCGTTTTGGGGAATCTGGATTTCGTGACGCCCCATCCTGGCAGCCCTGGGTTGCAGGGCTGGAGCCTCCAGGTTCTTCTTGGCAGGATACAGGGGTGACCGCTTCGGAGACCCAATTCCGTCTCACAAGTCCTAAATTGAAGATGGAGCGGACCTCTATACGATCCACGGACCAACCCCCTCCAGAACAAGACCAGGGTGCCTCGTCGGGAGACCTTAGAGCCGGTCCTGAGCCCCAACCGACGCAAATGGCAGGGGGCTTACCTGTTGGGGGTCGCGGGGCGGTGAGGGACCGACCTAGGCAGGACAGGAGAGCGACTGGTGCAGCGAGGACCCCAGGCCCCATGCCTTGGCCTCCGAGGCCCCCACCGGGGTTGTGGGTCCCTCAGGCCGTTTGGGGACCGCCTGCCCTGCAGACTTCCTTTGACGGAAGCCCTGAACGAGTGGCTCTTTTCTTAAGACAGGTGTTAAGCCATATGGACCAATATGGACAGTGGTATCCCTCCCAGAGCAGTTAAAAACACTCTTTGCTCAAGAACCAGTACTCAAACATCCAGACCCAACGCAGGCATTCGTAGTCCAGGCAGATGCTAGCGACGTGGCTGTAGGAGCAGTACTCCTACAAAGAACACAGCAGGGAGGGTTACAACCTTGTGCCTATATATCTAAAAAGTTAACCACGACAGAGCGGGCATGGGCGATCTGGGAAAAAGAGGCATTCGCGGTCCGTTGGGCGTTGATGACATGGTGACATCTCTTGGAGGGGGCGTCTCATCCTTTTGAGGTATGGACGGACCATAAAAACTTAGAAGCCTTACAAACACCCAGGCGACTATCTCCCAAACAGATAAGGTGGGCACAATATTTCCAGCGTTTCTCTTTCCGGTTGCGGTATGTTCCTGCTGGGAAAAACTTTCTGGCTGATGCACTGTCCCGGATGCCACAGTATAATAGCAAATGAGAGGAAGTAATAGAACCTCTAATTGCACCTTCCCAAACCCTATTAAGACTTACGGAAGTAGATGGTCACTTACGTACTGAGTTTAAAACAGCTTTACAACAGGATCAATAGGTAATCCAAAACCCCTCTATGGTTAGCTATGATGATGGGATAGCGTGGAGGGAGAATAGAATATATGTTCCGGAATGTTTACGGAACGTGGTGTTATGCAGGTGCCATGATGCCAAATCAGCAGGCCATTTTGGGTACTTAAAAACTCTACACCTTGTAAGGAGGCAGTTCTGGTGGCCACGAATGCGTAAGGACATAGAAACATACGTAAAGGGTTGCACAACCTGTGCAACCGCCAAACCCTGGTCTGGACGACCGTTAGGATTATTACAAACAGTCGCGAATCCTAGCAGGCCGTGGGAAGAGATCGCTATAGATTTCATAGTCTATCTCCCCCCTAGCCATGGCCACACTGTAATTTGGATGGTGGTAGATCTGTTTTCGAAACAGGCCCACTTTGTGCCATGTAAAAGCATACCATCCGCGCGACAATTAACCGAACTCTTTTTGCAACATATCTATCGTCTCCATGGAGCACCTAAGAGGATTATATCCGACCGCGGTGTTCAATTCACCTCTAAGTTTTGGAGACGATTTGTCCGTTTAATTGGATCCTCTCAAGGGTTAAGTTCAGCATTCCACCCGAGCACTAACGGAGCGGCTGAACGGGCCAATGCCATGGTCAAAAGATATATCAGATGCTACGTTTCCTACCAGCAGACGAATTGGTCAGGACTCCTGCCTTTTGCCGAAGTCCCATATAACAACATACCACACCGCAGTACTGGGTTCTCCCCTTTCCAAGTAATATACAGCCGAGAATTTTCAGCCATTCCAGAGTTAGATCCCCCTATGACAGACGGTGACATGCCACGTGGTTGGGCCGATAAAATTAGTCATGTATGGCCAAGTGTAAAAACAGCATTACAAAAGACCGCAGACGAGTACAAAAAATATGCAGACAAGAAAAGGGCTGATCCAAAACCATTCCAGATAGGAGACAAAGTATACTTGTCTACGAAATACCTTAAACTCCGACTACCCAGTAGAAAATTAGGACCTAAATATATAGGACCATTTCCTATAATGTCATCAATCCCGTAACCATAGCTCTTAAACTTCCCCCTCTGTTTAGTAGGATACATCCCGTATTCCATAGCAGTTTGGTGAAACCGGTGACGATAGAAAGGCCAGGTACTTCGACTACTCCACTGGGTCCCGTGCATACCAACCAATATGAGATAGACCGAATATTGGACTCCAGGGTTCGTAGGGGGATGTTGCAATATCTTGTGCGGTGGAAAGGATATCCTGTAACACAGGCCTCGTGGGTGGCAGCACCCGACGTTCACGCTGCCCGATTGATACAACGGTTCCATCGGAAATACCCAGACAAACCTAATGCAGGATCGTAACAGTAACTAACATTTGTATGTTTTCTATTTATAGGTGAGCTCCTGGTAGGGGGGGGCGCCTGTCGAGTCCTACCGGAGCTCGCCATCGATGGGGGGTATGGGAGACGAAGGAGTGGAGATAAGCAGCCGCAGCGAACACACAATCAGTTCCTGGATAGCGATGATTGATGACGTTGCCGGGCTCTCCGATTCTGCTGTCCCTGCTGCTCTGGAGCTCGCAGCTGTTACTGTTAAGGGAGTGGGGGGTGCTTGATTGATAATCACCACAGCTGTTACTGTTAAGGGAGTGGGGGGGTGCTTGATTGATAATCACCGGATGTATGTTTAAGGGGCTGAGTTTTGTTAAATAGCGCTGTGGTGTGGTTCCTCTCTTTCATAAACGTATTTATAAGTTAAAATTTATAGAGTCCTAAATAAGTATATAGAAGGATATAGAATATACAGTGGGGCAAAAAAGTATTTAGTCAGCCACCAATTGTGCAAGTTCTCCCACTTAAAAAGATGAAAGAGGCCTGTAATTGTCATCATAGGTAGACTTCAACTATGAGAGACAAAATTAGAAAACAAATCCAGACAATCACATTGTCTGATTTGGACAGAATTTATTTGCAAATTATGGTGGAAAATAAGTATTTGGTCAGTATCAAAAGTTCATCTCAATACTTTGTTATATATCCTTTGTTGGCAATGACAGAGGTCAAACGTTTTCTGTAAATCTTCACAAGGTTGGCACACACTGTTGCTGGTATGTTGGCCCATTCCTCCATGCAGATCTCCTCTGGAGCAGTGATGTTTTGGGGCTGTCGCTGGGCAACACGGACTTTCAACTCCCTCCAAAGGTTTTCTATGGGGTTGAGATCTGGAGACTGGCTAGGCCACTCCAGGATCTTGAAATGCTTCTTACAAAGACACTCCTTTGTTGCCCGGGCAGTGTGTTTGGGATCATTGTCATGCTGAAAGACCCAGCCACGTTTCATCTTTAATGCCCTTGCTGATGGAAGGAGGTTTGCACTCAAAATCTCACGATACATGGCCCCATTCATTGTTTCCTGTACACGGATCAGTCGTCCTGGTCCCTTTGCAGAGAAACGGCCCCAAAGCATGATGTTGCTACCCCCATGCTTCACAGTAGGTATGGTGTTCTTTGGATGCAACTCAGCATTCTCTCTCCTCCAAACACGACGAGTTGTTTTTCTACCAAACAGTTCTACTTTGGTTTCATCTGACCATATGACATTATCCCAATCCAAATGCTCTGTTAGCAAACTTCAGACGGGCCCGGACATGTACTGGCTTAAGCAGGGGGACATGTCTGGCACTGCAGGATCTGAGTCCCTGGCGGCGTAGTGTGTTACTGATGGTAGCCTTTGTTACGTTGGTCCCAGCTCTCTTCAGGTCATTCACTAGGTCCCCCCGTGTGATTCTGGGATTTTTGCTCACTGTTCTTGTGATCATTTTGACCCCATGGGGTGAGATCTTGCGTGGAGCCCCAGATCGAGGGAGATTATCAGTGGTCTTGTATGTCTTTCATTTTCTAATTATTGCTCCCACAGTTGATTTCTTCACACCAAGCTGCTTCCTATTGCAGATTCAGTCTTCCCAGCCTGGTGCAGGTCTACAATTTTGTTTCTGGTGTCCTTCGACAGCTCTTTGGTCTTCACCATAGTGGAGTTTGGAGTGTGACTGTTTGAGGTTGTGGACAGGTGTCTTTTATACTGATAACAAGTTCAAACAGGTGCTGTTAATACAGGTAATGAGTGGAGGACAGAGGAGCCTCTTAAAGAAGAAGTTACAGGTCTCTGAGAGCCAGAAATCTTGCTTGTTTGTAGGTGACCAAATACTTATTTTCCACCATAATTTGCAAATAAATTCTTTCCAAATCAGACAATGTGATTGTCTGGATTTGTTTTCTCATTTTGTCTCTCATAGTTGAGGTCTACCTATGATGACAATTACAGGCCTCTCTCATCTTTTTAAGTGGGAGAACTTGCACAATTGGTGGCTGACTAAATACTTTTTTGCCCCACTGTATATAGTAAAATACATTGCCTTGTAGAGTGATTACATATTTATTAGAGTGATAAATGTATTTATACAGCTAAAGTCATAATATTATAAATATAGACTGACATTTAAGGAATTGCATTATATAGGTTAAATTTAAAAACTATTTAAGTGACTCTTATAGGTAACAAATTTAAGGATATTAAAAGAAGTCATTGTTTGAAATTTTGGAAGAATTTGCAACAAATAGTAAAAATGACAAGCACAGGCACAACGATAACCAAAATAAATAAGAAAATAACCTCAAATCAGGCATCTCTTATAGCCTCTCCAGCATAGCAAAGGTCGATAGAAAGCATGCTGGGAGCAGATAAAGAAAAGGCAGGCTCCATTTCCAGTATACAAAATATTCAATCAGTGTTGGCAATGATCCAGGAGGCAATGAGCAAGACACAAGAAACCATTGTGAATAACCACGAGGAAACAAAAAGAAATCACGAGGACCTTAAATCTGATGTGGGAGAAATAAAAGACAATATTTAAAAAATGGACGATTAAATAGAAAAAATCCAACAGAACATCGCTAGGAATGAGCAAAGTATCCAAAAAGTAGAATCAAAAATGGAAAAAACAGATAAGAAGATAGAGATGTTGGAACAAAAGCAGATGTCAATTAATAGGGAACTAGAAGAATCGATTGTACATCTGGGAATGGAGAAGGCATCTTTTTATCTTAGGTTCCAGAATATAATGGAAAATAAGGATGAAGATTTAGGAGAGATAATGGCAGAGATCCTGGCAGAAACAACACAAAGAGATAAGGGGGATATACGAAGGAACATTGACGAGGTCTATAGAGTGCACACAAATTATGCACGTAGGCACAAATTGCCAAAGGAAGTGCATGTCAGATGTACTAAAAAAATAAAAATAAAAGAAGAAATCTATAAAAAAATGAGAGATGAGGCAATATTGTATAAAGGAAAGGAGATAATAACACTCAAACAAATCCCAAGACGAGTAAAAGAGCAGAGGAAAAACTACAACTTTCTCACATCACAATTAAACAAATATAAAGTCATGTTTTGATGGCTGATACCAGAGGGCATTCTAATCTCCTAGCAAGAGAAGAAATTTAAGATAGATACCTTGGAAAAAGCCCAGGAGTTTTTTGAACATCATTTTGCCTTGGAGGAAGTTCAAGAAAGCAGAGAGGAATCGGAGAGTAAAACCAAGAAGAATATGCCACAGAAAAAACTGAAGGAGAACAAGAGGAAAAGAGAAGATTGGAAAGAGAACGAATAGAGAGAGAGGGAGCGAGGGAAAAAACACAAATAGTAACAAGAAACACAAGAAGACTAAGGACAACGAATAGATAAGAACGAACATGGAACAAGAAACCAAGGGCCTGGTGGCTCAGCAGACTGATAGCATTGTGATTAACACCAGCTGTCTGCAATTACTGTAAGTTCGAATCTCACCAAGCTCAAGGTTGAGTCAGCCTTCCATCCTTTCTAAGGTAGGTAAATTGAGGACCCAGTTTGTGGGGACAATAAGATGACTTTGCATAAATATACAAAAGGATGAAGGCTATTGCTTAATGCATTGTAAGCCGCCCTGAGTCTCCGGAGAAGGGCGGCATATAAATCAAATTTTTTAAAAATTGATTTCAGTAAACATAAATAGTTTAAATGCGCCAGCCAAGAGAATACAAACATTTACAAAGTTACAAAGATTGGAGATGGACATCATAAATTTACAGGAAGTACATATTAAGAAACAACACAAAAAGATGCTAGAGAATCCAAGACTAGGAAATGTATATACTTCATTAGCAGAACAAAAAAAGCGAGGAATAGCAGTTTATATCAAAAAACATCTGAAAACAAAACAAATACACACAGATGAGGATGGAAGGATCTTAATGATTGAAATACAAACAGAAGAAAAAACAATACTATTGATTTCGATTTATGCACCAAATGATAAGCAAAATGAATTTTATAAAAAGATACATGACAAAGTAAAAGATTTGGAATACGAAAACATTTGCATGATAGGTGACTTCAACACAATTATGGACGTGAAAAAAGACTATCAGAGTAATAAGAAAAATAAAACTAAGAAAAAGACACTTCCAGATACGTTTAAAGAGATGATACAGGAACTATGTCTTCAAGATACACGGAGGGAGGTAAATAAAGAGAAAAAACAGTACACATTCTATTCTAGTCCACACCAATCATGGTCTAGAATAGACATGGTATGGATGACGACAGAACTTAGAAAAGACGTAGAAGAAGTGGAAATAATGACAAATATGTGGGCAGATCACAACCCGGTTAAAGTAATATGGAAAGGATGATGGACAAGGAAAAGTTGGATGATGAATAAAGAAACATTAAAAGATAAAGAATACGTTCAGATGATTGAAAAAGAAATGAACATATTTTTCAGGATAAACACAAAAGAGGAAACTTCACTTCAAAATCTATGGGACACGGCAAAAGCGTACATAAGAGGTCTTACAATTGCATATACGGTGAAAAAAAATAAAAACAAACAACAAACACGAGACAACCTGTTAAAAGAGCTTAAAGAATACGAATCTGACCTACAGAAGGAGCCTCAAAATAAAACGATCAAAGGAAAAATAAATTTGATAAAACACAAAATTAATTTGATCACACAAATAGAGATAGCACGGAAAATTAAATCAGCAAAGCAAAATCATTTTGAATATGCAAATAAAACAGGATGTTGGTTGGCATATAAACTGAAAAAAGAAAAAGAGAAAAGAACAATACACCAATTACAAGATGAGAAAGGAGAGACACATTATAGAAATGAGGACAAAAAAAATCTAGCAAAAAACTTTTTTCAAAAGCTATATGAGCAAGAGGAGATATTTGAAGAAGACATTAAACAATATTTAAATAAATCAGACTTAAAAGAATTAGAAGAGACACACAGGGAAATATTGAATAGGCCAATTAATATTATTGAATTAATAGAGGCAAGAAAAAAACCAGAAAAATAATAAAACTCCAGGTCCAGATGGCATCCCGGCAGAATTTTACAAGTTGTGTCAATAACCACTAGATGAAATTTTACGCGAAACCTTTAATGATGCACTTTTGAAAGCCAAAATACCCAATTCTTGGACGGAAGCCATTATTATGCTTATTCCAAAAGAGGAGACAGACCAATCACAAATCAAAAATTATAGACCAATATCGTTACTAAATGTAGATTACAAATTATTCACATTGATTATCGCAGAAAGACTAAAAAAAGTAATAAACGAATATATTCATCCTGAGGCTTTCTCCCAAAAAGACAAATAAAAAATAATATGAGAATAATAATTGATGTACTGGAATACTACGAAACAAATTCAGATAAATAAATGGCACTAATATTCTTGGATGCACAAAAGGCCTTCAACTTAAATTGAAAATTTCTCATACTACAATTGGAAAATATGAAATTTGGTGATAAATTCATAAATATGATAAAGAAAATATACTCATCTCAAACAGCAAAAATAACAATAAACAGAGATATGACTGAACAATTTATAATATCAAAAGGAGTGAGACAGGGATGCCCCTTATCCCCTTTATTGTTTATATTATCTTTAGAGACACTGCTAAATGAAATTAGAAGAGATAAGAAAATAAAAGGACTGAAAGTTAAAAAAGAGGAATATAAACTTCAAGCCTTTGCCGATGATTTGGTCTTCATCATAGAGCAGCCAATATCAACAGGACACAAACTGTTAGCAAGAATAGAAGAATATGGGAGGATAGCTGGACTTAAAATTAACAAGCAAAAAACAAAGACACTAACGAAAAATCTTACAAAACAACAAGAGAAAGAACTAGAAGACAGAATGGGTATACAAATGACAAAAAAAGTAAAATATTTAGGAA
Source organism: Pituophis catenifer annectens (assembly GCF_029215685.1). Classification (NCBI taxonomy): domain Eukaryota; kingdom Metazoa; phylum Chordata; class Lepidosauria; order Squamata; family Colubridae; genus Pituophis; species Pituophis catenifer. The sequence continues at coordinate 32,572,955 of NW_027256887.1, forward strand.
TATGGCTAACAGAGGATCATCAATTAGAGAAGACAACTGCAATAAACTAACAAGACAGATAAAAAAAGATCTAGAAATTTGGAGCAAACTACAGTTATTATTTCTTGGGAAGATAGCCTCACTTAAAATGAACGTGCTACCAAGAATGTTATTTTTATTCCAAGTGATTCCGATAAAACTGGGGAAGATTTTTTTTAAAGATTTTAACAAACTTATAATGAACTACATTTGGCAGGGGAAGAAAGCAAGGATCAAAATAAAACATTTACAAGACACAAGGGAGAGAGGAGGATTAGCACTTCTAGGCTGGGAAACATATTACAAAGCAACTTCATTGATATATGTCACTGTGTTTTTTTATTTACCAGCTGAGCTCTCATTTCTGGACTATCAGACTTTCCGTAGCTTGCCAAGAATTCTTATCAGTAAGCTAAACTGCGCATGTCCTCCACCCACATTCCTTTCTTTCTTCTTCACATTTTTTCTTTCTTCTCCTGCCAATAGGTCCGGCTGGTCCGGCAACGGGAACGTTATAAAAATGTAACTATTAGATTAGTAAGATGTTTTATTTTCTTTATAACAAATAAATGAGTTTTTTTAGAAGATATATCTTCGGGTTTGTTTTCTTGAAGTATGCTGGCAAGGAAAGGTCTCGATCCACTCCTCTTAATCAAGGTGCGATTATCCCAAAGACAGAATGGGATTAATCAGCGCCCTGACAATATAGATTAAAATTGGATGGAACTAAAAAACAAAAGAATACTGTCATTAGAAGGGTACGACCTACAAAGAGGATGGCATGCTTTCCTGTGGGAGGGAAAAAGTAGACAACATGGATATTTTCTTTTTATTATTATTGAAAAGTTTTACAAAAAGAAAAAGTTTTTCCCCCCAATATTCCCCTCACCCTTTCCCTCCCCTCAACCCACCCTCCCCTCCAGACTTCCCAAAGCAAAATACAGGGTATTTTTTTTTTAAATTTGATTTATATGCCGCCCTTCTCCGAAGACTCAGGGTGGCTTACAATGTGCTCAGCAATAGCCTTCATCCTTTTGTATATTTATACAAAGTCAGCTTATTGCCCCCACAACTGGGTCCTCATTTCACCTACCTTAAAAAGGATGGAAGGCTGAGTCAACCTTGAGCCTTGGCGAGATTCGAACCCTGCAGTAATTGCAGGCAGCTGGTCTTAATAACCAGCTTAATAACAGGGTGCCTTAAACCCTTGTACTACCAAGGCTCTTATTTCAATTAACAATCATTAAGCTAAATTAAACTATCTATTCATAGACTACTAAATCCCCCCTGAAACCTTAACTCCACTATAGATAACATAATACTTCTAGTACTTAGCATTAATTCATAAGCTATTTGATATTTTCTTGTCTGATACTTATTTTGAATATAATCAATCCACCTTCTCCATTCCAATACGTATCTTTCTTGTGTATAGTCCTTCAAATACGCTGAAATTTTCGCCATTTCTGCCAAATTCGTTACTTTCAGTATCCACTCTTCAATAGTAGGCAAAGAGTCCTTCTTCCAGTATTGCGCTATCAACAGTCTGGCTGCTGATATGAAGTTCAAAATCAATTTAGTCTCTAATACTGTACAATCCATCGTTATGCCCAATAAGAACAATTGAGGAGTAAATTTCAACCTTTTTGTCAAAATGTTCTGCATCACCCACCAAATTTTTATCCAAAATGCCTTGATTTTCTTACATGTCCACCATATGTGATAATAAGTTGCGTCATCACATTCACATCTCCAACATTTAGCTTGCAAATTCAAATACATACATGATAATTTCTTAGGATCTAAATGCCATCTATAAAACATTTTATAAAAATTTTCTCTCAAATTTTGTGCTTGCATAAATTTAACATTTCTAACCCAAATCTTTTCCCATGTTTCGATCATCACTGGTTCCTGAAAGTTTTGTGCCCATTTTATCATACAATCCTTAACCAATTCCGTTTCTGAATCTATTTCCAATAAAGCATTATACAACCTTTTAATATGCATCTGACTTTGATCTCTAATCTGTTTCACCAGATTTTCCTCATTTTGCATAACACCAATTTTTTGGTCTTCTCCCCATCTAGCTTGAAGCTGACCATACTGAAACCACATATAAATTATCCCTTCTTCTTTTAAAACATCTAAAGATTTCAATTGCAGTTTACCCCTTTCCAAAAAAAGGAGCTCTTTATAAGTAATAACCTCTGTTTTTTGCTCTATACTTATATTTTCTATTGCATGTCTGGGATTTGTCCATATGGGTATTTTATAATTTAGCTTATTTTGATACTTTTTCCAAACCCTCAGCAACACATTTCTAAATATATGACCCTTAAATACTTTATCCACTTTTTTTTCATATAACAGATAAGCATGCCATCCATATAACAAATCATAACCTTCTATATTTAACATTCTTTCGTATTTGAGGCTGCAATATATACTCCTAAATATTTAACCTTTTTAACTATTTCAAACCCCGTTATTCTCCCTAAATCTTCTCTTTGAGATACGGACATATTTTTTAATTATCATCTTTGTCTTGTGTTGATTTACTTTAAATCCAGATACTTTACCATATTGATCTATTATGTCCAACATATATGGAGCCGCTTTTATAGATTGAGATAAAGTAACAACCAGGTCATCTGCAAACGCTCTTAGTCTATAATCCTGCTGTCTAATTACAATTCCTTTTATTTTATCAGAGTCACGTAGCTTGTTCAACAAAACTTCTAAAGTTAAAATAAACAACAATGGCGACAAGGGACAACCCTGCCTTGTACCTTTCTCAATTTTAAAAACATCTGTTAGGCCTCCATTAACTATTATTTGTGCTGTTTGTTCCTGATATATTACTCTAATTGAGTGTGTAAAATACTCTCCAAAATGCATTTTTTCTATTATCTTAAACAAAAATTGCCAATTCAATCGATCAAATGTTTTCTCTGCATCCAAAAATATGAATGCTGCAGGGACCTGGTTGTTTTTTTCCAAATATTCCAATAAGTTTATAATTTGTCTAACATTATATTTCATTTGCCTCCCTTTTATAAAACCTGATTGATCATTATGAATTGTTTGCTGCATAACTGGTATTAGTCTATTCGCTAATATCTTAGCAAAAACTTTATAATCAGTGTTCAAAAGTGAAATTGGCCTAAAATTTTCAGGTTTGGTACAATTTTGATCTTCCTTCGGGATCAGTGAAACAAAAGCTATTCTCCAAGAGGGTGGAACTCCTCCCCCTAATTGAATTTTACAAAATAGATCTTTAAGCGGTTCTACCATTTCAGACTGTAAATTCATATAATAAACAGCTGTTAGTTCATCTGTTCCCTGTTTTTAACTGCTTAATTGCAGCAATAATTTCCTCAGAAGTTATTGGCTGATTCAATCCTTCCCTCTGCTCTAATGTTAATTCAGGAAAATTCTCTTCCTTTAAGTATCTATCTATATCTGTACTTTGTGTTGAGTCACTAGCATATAACTTTGTATAAAATTCTAAAAAAGCCTTTTTGATCATATCCTGTTGGTAAACTTCCTTACCTCTAAATTCTATCTTACCAATGACTCGTGATTTCTGTTTTTTCCTCAGCATATAGGCCAACCTGGTTAATTGGCATTACAAAATGTATTATGTTTAGCATATTGTAAACTAGTTGCCACCTGATCAGCCATTAACATATTAAATTGCCCTCGTAGTATATTTATTGTTTCTTTCACTTTCTTATCTCCTGGATTGAGTATAAGTAATTGTTCTTTCTTTTTTATTTCTTCCTCTATCTCTGTCCGCTTCTTTTGTTGTTTTAATCTATGTTTATTATTCATATGTATTAACGTACCCCTCATATAAGCCTTACTAGCATCCCAAACCATTTCCATAGAAGTACCCTTATGTATATTAATAGCAAAAAATTCTTTCATTTGTTTTTTAAGCTCTTTCACATTATCTTCATATCTAAATAAGTTTTCATTTAGCCTCCAGGACCTCCTTTCTCCCTTCTCCTGTTCAAATTCCACCCAAACCGGACTATGATCAGTTAGAGTTCTTGGACATATCTTTGTCTTCTTCACTCTGGAAATAAAATCATTTGTGGTTAGTATAAAATCAATCCTGGAGAAGGATTGATGTTTATCAGAAAAAAAAGTAAAGTCTCTTTCCTCCACGTTGCGTTCTCTCCAAATATCTCTCAATTCTATATCTTCCATCATATCCAAAAAGGATTTAGGTAATTTTGCACGTGTTGAGATCTTTGATAAACTTTTTTTATCTTTCTGTGTGTCTATTACTCCATTCCAGTCTCCCATTAATATAAAAGATTTATAATCCCATTGTATTATTTTAGTATGTAAAAATTTATAAAACTTGTCTTGTTAAGGGCATATATTCCAATTAAAAGCATTTTTCCAGTCTGCATTAATAGTTCAATAGCAATATATCTCCCTTGATCATCTGCCTCAATTAAATTAGCTGATAATCCTTTCTTTACATATATAACCAACCCATTTTTCTTCTCTGATGCTGATGCCACAAAGTGTGTGCCTAATCTTGAATTTATCAAATATTTTTGATCTAATTATCTAATATGTGTTTCTTGCAGACAAATAACATCATTGTTAAATTGTTTTAAATAATGAAATACTTTCTTTCTTTTTTGTGGTGAATTTAGGCCATTAACATTCCAAGATAGGAATTTAGTTGCCATCTTTAGCCTTACGAAGCTTCATGAGCATCAGCTGAACATCCTCCTCCACCTTACTCTTCGGCCTAGCCCCCCTCCCCATGGCTTGTGTTTTTTGAACTTCTTGAGATAGATCTTGAGATTGTTGCATTTTTTGTTGTTCTTGAAGTTTATAAGTTGATCGGGTCAGTCGTTGTTCTTTTGGCTCTCCCTTCTTAAATGGTTCCAGAGTTGGGGGTGGGCCTCCAAGATCCAGGTCTTCTTCCATGGTGATTCCTCCAGCTGCAACTTCAGCATAAGTTTGTATCTGCTTTCCATCTTTTTCTTGTAGTATCTCCATTTTCTTTCTACCCCCCCCCAGTGAGGGTGGGTATCCAGCCTTTAAAACATTGACATAAAAATATTTTGCCTTCCAAACTGTGTTCAACCGGTATCTTTCTCGACTATAAGTCACTATTAGACCAGTTGGAACGTCCCATCTGTACGCCACATTGTTGGTTTCTCAGCTCATTTACCAAAAAAACAAAGTCCTTTCTACTTCTCAACATTTTTGGAGGGATCTCTTTCAAAACCACCACTTCTTGCCCAGCCACTTGAACCTTATTCTTGTAAGAAGCTTGTAAAATATCATTTCTGATCCTCCTGGTTGTAAAATAAATCACCACATCTCTTGGCAGCTGTCTTTGTCTTGCCAGCCAGAAATTAACCCTATAGATTTTATCAATTCGGCTTGCCACATCTTCTGGTCTTTCTTTAATTATCTCTGCAATAGCTTCAGCACAAATATCCTTTAGATTTTCCTTACTGTTTTCTTTCAGGCCTCTCAGTCTCAAGGCAAATTCCATAGATCTGTATTGTAACATTACCAATTCATCATCCACTCTCTCTGTTTTAGTCATGATATCTCCCATTTTGCTTTCCAAATTTAAATTGGCTTCATTAATTTCTTCCACTCTCTCGTCCACCTGAATAACAAGTTTTGCCAATCCTGATACTGCAAAGAAATTCAATTTGAAACAAAGTAAATCCGGAGTTAAGATCTGTTATTTTTAAGGCTTGTTCTCCTGTTTCCACTCTGCCTGCGCTTGTAATCAATCAAACTCACTTTTGACAGCAGGATCGGACGCGGCTTCTAGCTCTGTTTACACAGAGTTGTCCCGGATTTGGAGCTTCTTGGCGGGCTGACTGGGGAGCTCTCACCCTCCAAGCCTCTGGAATTATTCCAGAGGACTTTCGGGGAGCTCTACTCTTGCCCACCGGCTCTCCTCTCCTTCTTCTCCCGAAGGTGAGGTTTTTCAGCCGCCAGACAGCCGGTTTGCGCTGTCAAAGCGGCTTTTATGAAGTCACGGGGCTGGCGGCCTAAGGAGACTGTCCATGAAGCCTGCGGTGCCAACCGGAAGTCTGACAACATGGATGTTTTCAAAGACATTTGCTCCAGACATGGCAGGGGATAAAAAAGAAACATGATAAAATTCCAGAATGGCTATCCACTATGGAGGCACAAATCTACGCAAATGCTCTGGATATTGCCAAAATGAAAACTTATAAAGATCTGCTGAATAATCAAGGGGAATTAAGAACAAGACAAGTACAGACATTGATTGTTGGCCCTATGTGCAAATAAAATCTAGATATAGGACAGATTTGGCACAATTTGGATTTCAAAAGGGAACACATGAATTAGATAAAATTCTTCAGGGAACAGAAGATAAATTGATAAAAAAACTTATAATTATTTATTAAGACACAAATTGGAAGAAGAAGTAGTTAAAGAAAATATGATAATTTGGGCGAACAATTTTGGATACAATATTGAATTAGATAAATGGGATAAATTATGGAATATAAATTATAAACTAACAATGTCTGTACCCTATAAAGAAAACATGTATAAAATGTTTTACAGGTGGCATCTCCCACCTGCCAGATTGGCAAAGATGTTTCCAAATACTTCTCCGCTATGTTGGAAATGTAAACATCAAAAAGGAACTTATTATCACATGTCCTGCCAGAAGGCAAAACAATTTTGGCAAACAATTAAAATACAAATAGAAGAAATTATAAATCAACAAATAGAAATGAGGCCAGAAACTTTCTTACTGGGAATAATTACCGGGCCATATGAAAAACAAATAAGATACTTAATTATTCACATATTGACAGCAGCACAAATAGTTTTAGCTCAAAACTGGAAAAACAATGACATACCATCAGAAGACAAGGTGATTAGAAAAATTATGGAATGTGCGGAAATGGCTAAGCTCACAAAGGAGATACAAGAAAAAGATGAAACAAATTATTACTTAGTTTGGGAGAAATGGTATAAATGGTTGGAGTAAAAAGGGAAAAAGGAAAAAAAGGGGGGGGGACAAAAGAAAACTAAACAATGGTAAAATTAGGTGGACAAATATGGAAACAAATGGGAAGATATAAATTGTGGAAAGGAAATTAGGTACCTGTTTATATTAAATGTAAGTAAAATATTTAGATTAAGAGAATATATATATATGATATACTAGGAATATATGTATAAGAGATAGATTAAGATAAGAAAGAGAAAATGTATAAATATAGATTATTGATGTGAAAATGTTGAAAAGAAGATGTAAAGATTGATTTTTGTTTGTTTGTTTTGTTGTTTGTAAGTTTGTTCGTATTAAAAAAAATGTTTAATAAAAATTATTTTTTAAAAAAATCTCCCAAGGGCAATAAAAAACTTCATCTTGGCAATCAAATCCAACAACAACAACAAAAAAAGATGGAACTATGAGATTGTGTGTGGACTTTTGAAGAATAAATGCCGTATGCATACACAACCTATACCCGCTCCCCCTCATGAAAGACATGCTATCTCACCTGGCCAAGGGAAAAGTCTTTCCAAACTACATCTCAGAGAAGCATACTATCGAGTATGCATTAGGGAGGGAGATGAGTGGAAAACAGCATTCAACTGCCCCCTAGGGAGCTTCCAATCCAAAGTGATGCCTTTCAGACTGCAGGGAGCCCCAGCAGTGTTCATGCAATTAATAAATTTTATTTATTTATTTATTTATTTATTAAATTTTTATACCGCCCCCTCTCCCGAAGGACTCGGGGCGGTGAACAGCCAAAATTAAAAACACACAATACAAATATTAAAATACATTAAAACAAAATTAAATTATCTTAGGCTTCTCCAATTTAAAACCCCGTTACCCATAAAATTCACCAATTAAAAATTTTTTTTTTAACCCCGCCCGGCTTGCTGAAATAAAAAAGTCTTCAGGGCCCGGCGGAAGGTCCGGAGGTCCGGGATTAGTCGTATCCCTGGGGGCAGCTCATTCCAGAGGGCGGGTGCCCCCACAGAGAAGGTTCTTCCCCAGGGGGTCGCCAGCCGACATTGCCTGACAGACGGCACCCTGAGGAGACCCTCTCTGTGGGAGCGTGTTGGCCGGTGGGAGGTTATCGGAGGCAGAAGGTGGTCTCGTAAATAACTGGGTCCTAAGCCATGGAGCGCTTTGAAGATGAGAACCAACACTTTGAAGCGCACTCGGAAGACCACTGGAAGCCAATGCAGCTCGTGCAGGAGAGGTGTCACGTGGGAGCGCCATGCCGCCCCCATAAGTACCCGCGCGGCCGCATTCTGCACCAGTTGGAGCCTCCGAGTGCTCCTCAAGGGGAGCCCCATGTAGAGAGCATTACAGTAGTCAAGGCGGGAAGTAACGAGGGCATGAGTGACCGTGCATAGGGAGTCCCAATCCAGAAAGGGGCGCAACTGGCGTATCAGGCGAACCTGATAGAAAGCCCCCCTGGCCACGGCCGTCAAATGCTCTTCTAAGGACAGCCGTGCGTCCAGGAGGACACCCAAGTTACGCGCCCTCTCCGTGGGGGCCAATGTCTCGCCCCCAATAGTCAGCGATGGCACCAGCTGACTATATCGGGACGCCGGCAGCCACAGCCACTCAGTCTTGGAGGGATTGAGTCGGAGCCTGTTCCTCCCCATCCAGACCCGCACCGCCTCCAGGCACCGGGACATCACTTCAAGGGCATCGTTGGGGTGGTCTGGGGTGGAGATGTACAGCTGGGTGTCATCAGCGTACAGATGGCACTGCACCCCAAAACCACGGATGATCTCGCCCAGCGGCTTCACATAAATGTTGAACAGGAGAGGCGAGAGGACCGACCCTTGTGGCACCCCACAAACCAAGTGCCTTGAGGTCGACCTCTGCCCTCCAGCCAACACAGACTGCGACCTGTCGGAGAGATAGGAGGAGAACCACCGTAAAACAGTGCCTCCCACTCCCAACCCCTCCAACCGGCGCAGCATGATACCATGGTCGATGGTATCAAAAGCCGCTGAGAGGTCTAATAGGACCAGAACAGAGGAGCAACCTCTGTCCCGAGCCCTCCAGAGATCATCAACCAACGCGACCAATGCCGTTTCCGTGCTGTACCCGGGCCTGAAGCCGGACTGGAACGGATCTAGATAGACGGTTTCCTCCAGGTACTGCGGGAGCTGTCGCGCAACCACACTCTCAACAACCTTCGCCAGGAAGTGAAGGTTGGAAACTGGACGATAGTTTGCTAAAACAGCTGGGTCCAGAGAGGGCTTCTTGAGGAGGGGCCTCACCACCGCCTCTTTCAAGGCGGGAGGCAAGAACCCCTCACTCAAGGAAGCATTTATAATCCTCTGGAGCCAGCCTCGTGTAACCACCCGGGTAGCCAGCACCAACCAGGAGGGACACGGGTCCAATAAACATGTGGTTGCGTTCAACCTCCCCAGCATCCTGTCCACGTCCTCGGGAGTCACAGGGTCAAACTCATCCCAGATAACCGTCTCAAGACAGACCTCGGACAACCCGCCTGTACCTACCCAGTCGGAGTCCAAGCCTTCCCGAATATGAGCGACTTTATCGTGCAGATAATGTGCAAAATCCTCAGCACGACCTTGCAAGGGGTCTTCCCGCGCTCCCAGATGGAGAAGGGAGCGAGTCACCCTAAACAAGGCAGCTGGGCGATTTTCTGCCGATGCGATAAGAGCGGAAAAGTAATTACACTTCGCCGCCTTTATCGCCACTAAGTAGGTCTTGATATAAGACCTCACTAGTGTACGGTCAGATTTGGAGCGACTGGCCCTCCAACTACTCTCTAGGCGTCTTTTCCGGCGTTTCATCCCCCTCAGCTCCTCGGAGAACCAAGGAGCTGGGCAGATTCGGCGCCGGGTCAGAGGCCGCAAAGGCACGACCCGATCTAAAGCACCAGCGGCCGCCTTATCCCAGGCGGCCACCAGGTCCTCAGTCGAGTCGCGTGCCAGAGTCTCAGGAAATGGCCCAAGCTCCATTCGGAACCTATCAGGATCCATCAGGCGCCTGGGGCGGAACCACCTAATTGGTTCCGCCTCCCTGCGGTGGGGCATAGCGGTCAGGAAGTCAAGTCTAAGGAGAGAATGGTCTGACCATGACAAGGGTTCAATAACGATATCCCCTGTATCTAAGCCATTCAACCACTGACCAGAGACGAAAACCAAGTCCAGCGTGTTTCCTCCTATGTGAGTGGGGCCCTGAATTAACTGGGTCAGGTCCATGGCCGTCATGGAAGCCATGAACTCCCGAGCCACCTCAGATGCTTCACCGATGGACGGCAGGTTGAAATCCCCCATGACTAAAAGCCTGGGGGTATCAACCACCACCCCGGCTATAACATTGAGGAGCTCGGGCAGGGTCGCTGCCACGCAGCAAGGAGCCAGGTACGTGACCAGCAGGCCCATCTGCCTCCCATGGCCCCACTTCACAAGGAGAGACTCACAACTGGCTATCTGAGGTACAGTGGCCTCCCTAGGATCAAGACCTTCCTTTACAATAACCGCCACCCCCCCACCCCTACCCTGGGCCCTTGGCTGATGGAATGCGCGGAAACCCGGTGGGCACATTTCTACGAGGGGGACCCCCCCTCCAGGCCCAACCAGGTCTCAGTAATACCCACCAGGTCCGCTCCCCCCTCCTGAACCAGCTCACAGATGAGGGGGGCTTTATTAGCCACGGACCTGGCATTGCACAGCATCAGCCTAAGACCCAGGCTCTGAGACTCCGGACAACCCAGGGAACGAGAAGAGCACTGGGGGCCGGAGCATGTCACCGCTTGAAGACAGCGGATACGTGCCCCCACAACATGATATGGCCCCCTGCTCCCACCATACCTGCCCCTCCCACCTACGGTCCTGATGACATCGCCCTCCTCCCTACCAGCACCAACCCCCTCCGATCCCCGCTCCGCACCTCCCCTAGCGCGACCCTGTGCCGGGCCTGGTCCCCTCCCCAACAAATCACCCTCCCTATCCTTTGCCAAACAACCCTCCCCCCTCCCAAAACCCCTTAAAAGATTGGCAAATGACAATTTTAAAAAACCCCTCAACCCCCTCTTCGCCGCATGCCACCTCTCGGGATTCCAAAATCCGTCATCGAGGTAGGCCCTCGATAGAGTGGAGGGCCAATCCTGCGAGAGGGGGGAGTCTCGCAGAACAAGAAGGTCAGCTGCCGTATACATCTTGCCGTATACAGAGGATAAGTGCCCATGTCCCAAGGGTCAGATGGAAAATAAGAGGTCCAAAAGGGAGCAAATAAAGTGGGGGCATCCAAAATCCGAGGTCCAAAGTCCACTGTCCCCTCACCACAGTGGGAAGGATCTCTTGCCAAGTCGACACAGTTCAAGGGGGATACAATCCAACCACCCTCTCACGGTGATTGGTCTGATGGTCAGTCCCCTCTACTAGTGAGATGGAAGTAGTGAACCTTTGCAATATCAGTTCAGCAGAGGTTAAAGTCCATAGCCACCCTCTCACAGTGGCTTGTCTAATAGTCCGCAACCACCCTCTCACGGTGGTTGGTCTGATGGTCAGTCCCCTCTGCTGGAGAAATGCAGATGATACCATACCGACACCGCTCGAGGGGCACAAAAAACCAAAACCACCCTCTCACGGTGGCTGGTATGATGGACAGTCTCCTCTGCCGATGGGATGGAAGAAGTGAACCGGCTCCCATAAGCTCCCAACACAATTTACGGTCCCCCTCCACAGCAGGGGGAAGGGCTCTGATGAATATGAGCTGGATTTCAGTGCCAGCGAGTCCATAGACGGCAACCAGACCGAGACAGGTATAATGCCAAGGGGAACGATGGAAAGTAAAGGGGGAAATCTCCCAGCCCCCAAAAGTCAATGGAGGCCTCCCAACAACGTGAGGGACTAACCCATCAGCTGGGCAGACCCCCGCTGGTCATAACCTGTCCCGGACGGACGATGTTATAGTTTGCCGTAAGTCCGTCAAGCACCACAGCAGGGTTGATGGCTGACGCTCTCCTTCCCACCGCCGCCAGACGGCCGCCATTGCAGCCGCAGCCGCCGCTAACGTCATTTTCACTGCCGCTGCCAAAGAAAAGACTCTGGCAGCGTCCCCGAGCTCACCAGGGAGTCTGACGGCCCCAAGGCAACTGGGGAGATCCCTGGGCCTGGGGCCATCTCCAGGACCACCGACGACCTCCACAGGCCCGTCGCCGCCGCTGCTCCGACTTCCGAGCTGGCTCCAGCCCAGAAAAACGCCGCCGCCGCCCAGCTGGTGTGCCCGAACGCCGGATCTCGCCGACGCCGTCATCCCCCCCAGCCTCGATCTTCCGGGGAGACAAACCCCTCAACCGACTGGTGGGGAGCTCCCATGACAGGGCGGGGGGTCAAAAATTGCTCAGGGACCCCCGAAACGGACCCGTGGGGCAAAAAGCCCCCATCCTCACGCCGCGGCTCAGGCAGACGCCGCCATCTTGGACATGCGCAGTCAAATGAGGTGCTGCACCTCTACAAGGGGGTTCTCTACTTAGACGATATCCTCATTTACACTGAGACCATGGACAACCACATACCCCTTGTCCACCAGGTACTGGAAAACGTCTGGCACCCAATCTGTATGTCAAGCTATCAAAATGCAAATTCCACTGTGACAGCTAGACTACCTGGGTTAACGAATGTCAAATGAGGGAGTAGAGATGGATCCAGCCAAAGTGCAAGCCGTCCTAGGCTGGCAACCCCCTCGCACCTGCAGACAGCTACAAAGCTTCCTAGGGCTCACGAACTTCTACAGGCAATTCATCCCCTCCTTTGCGAAGATCGCCAAACCGATGACTGACTTCCTAAAGACAGGGAGCCCAGGAATGAAATCCCGCCCAGGGCAACCTCTACAGTGGGACCTAACCTGCCAAGAGGTATTTGAAACACTAAAAAAAAATGTTTGCAAAGTAACCAGTGCTGAAGCATCCTGACCCCAAACAACACTTTGTCATCCAAGCAGATGCCAGTGACGTGGCAGTTGGAGCAGTGCTACTCCAAAGAAATAGTCAAGGAAATCGACAACCCTGTGCCTACACCTCCTGCAAGCTCACGGACATAAAGAGATGATGGGCAGCATGGGAAAAAGAGGCATTCACGGTGAGATGGGCACTGCTAACCTGGCAACACCTGCTGGAAGGGGGCCAGAAATCGTTTGAAGTCTGGACAGACCACAAAAACCTGGAGGCCCAAACAAGTCAATTGGGCTCAATACTTCAACCGTTTCGACTTCATGCTAAAGCACATTCCAGGGGGGAGGAACTTTCTAGCTGATGCCCTCTATCGCATGTTCTAGTACAAATGCGAGCGGGAGCAGATAGTGGATGCCTCCCCCTACCCAAATAGTGGCCCAAGTAACCACCAGACCAAAATGCCGTGACTGGCACAACCAACCAACAAGTGATCTAATGGTGAAACTCAAAACCGAACTGCTGGCAGACTCCTGGTTCTGAGACAATCAACACATCCTGACAAAAAGAGATGACCTCGCATGGAGGTCTACATCCATGAAGCTCTATATCCCAGAATCCCTACGCACCCTAATCCTCCAGAGGAGCCAGCACGTTAAACCAGCAGGCCACTTCGGATACCTAAAGACTTTACACTAAGCACGGAGGCAGTTCTGGTGGCCCAGCATAAAGAAAGACGTGGACAGTTATGTGAAAAGTTGCCCCATCTGCGCCACAATGAAGAAGTGACCAGGAAAACCCCCAGGACTGCTACAATCAGTAGCAGAGCCAAGGAGACCCTGGGAGGAGTGGTCTTTATAGTGGACTTTATAGTGGAGTTGCCGAAAAGTGGGGGAAGCACAGTGATCTGGACTGTAATAGACCTATTTTCCAAACAAGTGCACTTCATACCATGCAGCGGACTACCCTCAGCCCACCAGTTGGCCAAACTGTTCCTGAAACACATCTACCACCTGCATGGAGTACCAAGAAGAATTATCTCAGACAGAGGGGTCCAGTTCACAGCTAAGTTCTGGAGGGAGTTCCTATGGTCCATTGGGTCATCCCAGGGCCTTAGCTCAGCCTTTCATCTGAGCACCAATGGGGGGGGGCAGAGAGGCTGAATGCCATGGTAGAGTAGTACCTGAGGTGCTATGTGAACTATCAGCAGTCCAATTGGGCGGACCTCCTGTCTTTCGCTGAGGTCGTATACAATAATGCTGTTCACAGTAGCACAGGACTAACCCCATTCAAGGTAGTGAGTGGCATGTACTTCGTCCCAATGCCTGAGTACCCAAGGGCCCCCCCTCCTTAGTCAGCTTGACCAATTGGATGGCGACGCTGAAAGCGACCTGGGAGAATGTCAAGAATATGCTAGTTAAAGTGGCAGAAACCCATAAAAAACAGGCAGACAAACACCAAGCTCCCCAACGACCATTTCAATTGGGGGAGAAAGTTTACCTCTCCACAAAATATTTGAGGTTAAAACTCCCTAGCAAGAAACTGGGGCCAAAGTTTATGGGACCATTCCACATAGTAAAGATAATCAATCTAGTCACAGTCCAATTGAAATTGCCCTGACTGCTAGGGAAGATACACCCAGTATTCCATAGTAGCCTCTTAAAACCCGTGGTCAGATCAACCCTGAGCCCACTACCCCGTGAGTCACCAGACCCCGTGGTCATAGGGGGCCAGATCCATTATGAGGTGCGGCAAATCCTCGATTCGAGGTGGCACAGAAGACAATTCCAATATTTAATCAAGTGGAAGGGTTACCCCTTATCAGAGGCATCTTCGGTAAAAAGCCGAAACATCCAGACTGATCACCTTATAGCCAAATTTCACGCAGAAAATCCAAACAAGCCTGGAGGGGGGGTCGTGTCCCTAAACTCTATATCTGTTCTCAAATTGTTTTTGCTTTGTGCAGGACACGTTTGGGAAGTGAAGGGAACCAAATGTCAACTTGCAAAGCTTTCAAGTTTCCATAAGCAGGAGGGGGGGAGAATTGATGGCGCTACTTGATTGCCTTAACTGAAAATACATTCCACAAATGCCTTTCTATAGATTGTGTCCTAGGTTACCTGAGGAAGCAGGAGGGGTGTGGGTTTCACAGCCCGCCAACATGGTCAATTGGAGAATGTGATTTATGACATGGCCAGGGAGGAGGAGGGACACAGGATCATGGGGGACTGTAAATCTACGTGAGGTCAGTTCTGACTGCATTGGATTATTGCCGGAATGGTGCTCCTAATAAATGACTGTATTTCTTTTAAAGTTTGGTTCATGGCTCATGAATTAATTAGAGTATCTTTCGGAAACTTCACATCTAAACTGCAAACAACTGGACACAGATTGTCAATGAAGTAATTGTGTGGCAACTGGGGTAGGGTAATTAGGAACATTGGGAGGAATTCCAAGTAGGAAAATATAAGAATTTACATCAAATTCACATTAAATTCTGGCTTGAATTTTAAAGAACATTTCCTCCACAACTGTGCAGATTATAATCCAGATGAAAATCACTATTGGGTCTTGTTTTTAGTTAAAGAGATATAAGTTCACAATTTTTAAACTAAGACAATTATACAAATCCATCCTGACTACTCTTTTGGCATACAAGAGAATGATAAAATTGCTAAATCACTTGCCTTTTCCTCAGATATTTGTGACTGCTCTAAATATTCTTCCTGTATGCTCTGTATACAGAGCAATAGGTTTTTGGATGGGAGGGCATGTTCATGTTCAAAAAGTTTCAGATTAGGTAAGTAATAGCTTAATATGTTCTGTGCATCCAGATAAGAAAACTTTGCAAATTAGAAGTGCTGCATAGATGATTAAAAAAATATATTCCCTGTTGAAGGCATACTTGAAACTATCCTGCACACATAGCATTGAATATAAACCTGATGAGTCAAGCATACTACAGCCCACATTGTGTTCTTTTCAGTTTTGGTACCAACATTAACATGTGGCAATAGAAGCATTGTTTTAAAACAGTATAACAAGATCAGCAATTCATAGACATTGATAAATGTATTTTGAGATGTTGTTCATTATCATCTGAGGGATGGTATTTTGCAATATATTGAGGCTGCTAATTCCCAGTGGCTAAACTGGGGGAATTCTGCAATGTGCAATCCCAACAAAGTCATAGGTTCATGAACATCAGCCTAAATTCATCTAATATATCCACTCATTTTTCTAATTTCGTATTCTTGTATTTCCATTGTTTATTTTTATTGTTTTATTCCTTTACTATTGTTATTTTTACATTTTTATTATTTTTCTGTTTTATTGTTGCAAATTTCCCAGAGTGGTGACGTGGGTGGCCAATAAATTTAACAAATAAATAAATAATATGTATTGGGCAGAGATGAGATTTGGATCAGACACATATTTTGACACATATTTGGTCAGAACTGAGTGTCAACCATCTGATTAGTGAACCCAAGAAAAGTAGGCACTCTCAAGACTTTTAAAATCCCAAAAGTAAAACTTTATTGGACACACCATTTCGACACTGAAGAATTAAATCCAACTCTGAGGTTTTTCCATGCAATGCTACATAATTAAACATTAGTTTCCCCTTCTCCTCACCCATAGTGATCCACTGCCTAATTACAAATCAGTCTTTTGTTTTGAGAACAATTCATTTCTTTGTCAGACACCTGCAGTAGTGACCTTGGTGGGTTCTCAGTTCACACAATGTTAAAATGATTCAGAAGCTTTTCAAACTTGACATGCTGGCCCCCTGAGAAAAAGGGGGAACCTGGAAAAGATATCAAATATGAGTTAACATCATAGCCATGATGGTTGGGGTTCCACCTGTCCTCCAGGTTTACCCAGGTACTTGGAGTGGAATCATCTAATTAACTTATCTAATTATCTAATTAACCCACTCTGCTTCTGATGCTGGATACCCCCTCCATTGTACTAAGTACTGTTCCCTTAAAATCTCTCTCTCTCTCTCTCTCTCTTATTCTAATTTCTTCTTGTGGCCCAAAGTAGTGCTCATAGAATTGTTCTGCTTTTTCTATGGAATCCAGCCTGTGTCTTTGCTCCATTCAGGTCATCAATATTCCCTCCGGTATCAGCCATCTGAAATTCACTCCATTTTTAATTAGTTGTTTTGTCAGGAATTGGTATTCCTTCCTTATTTCTCTAACTGTTCTCAGAATCTGTTTTAAAACTACTATTTCTTTCCCTTTATATTTTAAAGGATCATCTCTCACACCCTTTGTAGAATCTCTGCTTTTATTGCCTTTTCAGTGAATCTCACATGTACCTCACTGGGAAGTCTGTTTCTTGTCGCATATCTGGTATGAACTCTAAATATTTCATCAATCTCCATAAGAATTTTTTCTTTGGTCACCTCTAATGCATCCACCAACAGCTCTGCCAATATCTCCCCTAGATTTTTTTCCCTTTTCTTCCTCAATATTCTGAAATCGCAAGTAATAATCAGCCCTGTCCATCTCTAATGATATTGTTGTTCTTTCTTTATTTTTATCTGCCAATGTAAGTCTGTAATCAACTTCTTCCACTCTTTTTTCTGTTTGTTCAGCTTTCTCTTCTACTTTCTGCATACATTGTTCATTTGCAATCATTTGTTGAATATTCTCTACTTTATCCTCTACTTTCCCTATTCTTTCCGTAAAGTCATCATGCAGGGCTTGGATCATAACTTTTAATTCTGCCTGCATCGCATTTGTTTTCTCTTGCTATAACATAACATCAAGGACCTCTGGCCTGAAGGACTAGATGTTGAGGATGATGAAGATGGTGCAGATGGTGCTTTCCTCATTTTGAACTATTTTAATATTTATAATCCACAAAAAGTAAAGCATAATCCAAGGGGGGGGAATAAAAATGAAAATAAATTGTAATCCAAAGGTTATCAATCTTTTAATCCCATCATTCTTGTTGTTTTTATTCAGGTTCTTCAAACCCTAATCCTTTCTTGCCAAAAAAGAAGAATGATAAATTGGTAAATTGTAATCCACATAGGTCCACCAAGCCCTAGAATTTAACCACCAGTTATTTTATATCCACAAATAGACAGTTCACAGAGCAGAAGAAAAATAAGAGAAAGGGAAGTATTTTGCTGTTGTCAGCTTCTGTTTTGCTTTGTCTGTTATATTTCCATTTGAGTTCCAAGAGCTACACTGTTTAAAAATAAAAAGTCTCTGTGTTTCGCTCTCTATCTCAATTATTCAGTCTAAACAACTTATAGCACAAGAATTCTTTATCTAACAGTCAGTTCTTATCTTCAGTCTCACAGTCTCTCAAGGTTATGTATTTTATATGCTTTTTCCTCTTTCTGCCTTGTACCTCCCAGATTCCACTTCTGCCTGTAGGGGGCACTGTAGCTCTGCTTCTCTCTTTTTCTTCCTCCTTTTGTAGTCTGCTCCGGTTCAAAATTTATAAAATAAAATAAAAAAGAAAATTCTGTATATCCAAATATTGTAGTATCCAAAAGCTTCTAAATTAATCAGTATTGTGTTTGAGGTACCCAGTCTGGCTTCCAAGTTGCAAAGTTTTTTCACTCTGTTTTTTAAATTTCTTTAGCTTAACTTCCTGTTTTAAACATGGCTCTTAAGCTTTCTTCACCGCTTTTCTCAGGAGTTGGAAAAAAAACCAGTTCCACCTCCTTCTTTTGGGCCCCACTTTCACTCAGATGTTTTCCAGGGGGCTCTTTTTTCAATTAAAGTTCAAAGTCTCTTACCCAGATCAATAGCACTGTCATTCAAACTTCCACACTTCTTTTCTGGTGGCTGTGACAGCTTCAGTCTGTCTTCGGCATGTAATGGCCCTCTTTTCCTCCCTGTCGAGTTTGAGAGCCTTCCCTGGATCAATCAGGGAGACTGCGGACTCCCTGAGATTAATGAAGTGTGTTCTCTTTATTCACCACCCCTCTGAGACAATTTAGGTCCCTCCGGACCGCCCAGAAGTTTGGATTTCGGCGTGATCCCACGGAGCCCCATGAGACTTGTCGTATCACCGTGACATGAACCATGGTCTCTGATAAATTTTATCTTCGTGTTTCTTTATATTCTACTTTTATTTGATTCTTGGACTAGATCTGCCATTTGCTATCACCTTTCCCTTTTACTTACTTACTTACTGTTATTCATATTGTTAGTAAGAGCCTTGATTCTCATATTGAATTAGACCTATTGCATAGGTCCTTAATTCTTGGGCAAAAGACTAGATATCAATATATGCATTTACAAATTGATGATTAATTTATACTGTAAATGTGTCTCTGTGATTTACAACCAGCCCATTTATATTTGGCTAGGATTGAGCTGGACAATATAATGGAATGAGTTTGTCATGTTTAGTCATATCTGGTATACATTCAAACTATTTCTGAGCATGAAATTATCATGTATTTAGCATAATCAGCATGAATTCTTCCGCTATCTCCACCTAAGTTAGTGTAACTGCATCCCCAGTATTTTCAAAGTTAGTCTAAAATAATTTACTGGGTAAACAGATATTTCCTCTCTTAAACTTACTTCCAATGTATTTTGGTTAATCTAGTCTAAAAAAGAGTCACAGTTCTAGTAATAATTACCTTATACCCATTATCTTCATTTGTATATGTAAAGGTACTACTAGAATTTTGTCATGAATTTGTCTATGGTAAATTATGTTGGGCAAACTGTGATATTCAAAGCCTTGGGAATGGCTTTTGATTCTTATCCTTTTTGAAAACTCAACAATTCAACAATAATTGGTAGTAATTGGAGCCTTGGTAGTACAGTGGTTTACAGCACTCTGTTATTAACACAGCTGCCTGCAATTACTGCGGGTTCGAATCTTACCAGGCTCAAGGTTGACTCAGCCTTCCATCCTTTCTAAGGTAGGTTAAATGAGGACCCAGTTTGTGGGGGCAATAAGCTGACTTTGTATAAATATACAAAAGTATGAAGGCTATTGCTTAACGCATTGTAAGCCGCCCTGAGTCTCCGGAGAAGGGCGGCATATAAATCAAATTAAAAAAATAAAATAAAATAAAGGAATCAAAGCAATCTCACAATTACAAGCTCTACTATTAAGCTACAAGCATTTCATAGCTAACATTTATCTTGACTAGACTTTTAAGTATTAAGTATGAACAATGTTAACATCACCTTAATTTATTATTACTTGTTTATACTAAGAAACAAAATCCTTCATCACCATTACAATCTTATATTCTGTGATAAACACTATATGGAAAAGAAAACCTTGTTTGTGTTGACAGATCACTATGAATTTTGCTTAGGTCCACTTCTTATATATATTTTTCTTTCATGCACAGGTATGATTATTTTTTCACCTTGAATATAAAACCCCAAAAAAATACATTTCATAATACCTAAGAAGTTTACAGGAAGAATATAGAATATAGACATCTTGGCATATCATGGAAAATTTGTCATTAAAGGCTAATAGCTGTCTGACATAGACATAGACAAAGATAGCTGTGTGCCAGCTATCTTTGAGCAAAGAACAAGACACCCGGCTAGAAACCAGAAGACAGTGATCTCTAGTCTCCTCTTATACATGAGACCCAACTTGGTGAGTTTGGGCCAATCATTGTCATGAATTTGCTTTTGGACCCCTCTCCAGCTGCAAGTTCAGAGGAGGAGGGTGAGTTTGAGTCTTCAGAGGAAAGTGTGGAGCTGAGTCTTGGTCAGGATCGGAGCTCAGAGAATTCTAGGCTGATGGAGCAGCCTCAGCTGGGTTGATTGGACCAGCAACAGGCTGAGACAAGCTGCAGCTGTAGCAAGTTGGCCAGGAGGTTCTAGGCTAAGACCGGGAGCATCTGCTGCTTGCTAGCAATAAGGAGGAGGTAGAGTCCACACCTCCTCCTGATCCAGGGACACGTAGAGCAGAGAGGAGAAGGCACTACACCAGTCAGCAAAACTATTCATGAGGAGCAGCCTTGCCTCTCATGAAGGACTGCATCAGCATTATCTACTTTACCTCACCCTGAGGACTTGAGTCTTGCTAGAGCAATGTGCCCAGTTCTGTGTCTTGTGTGTTTGTGCCGTGTATCCTGGCCTGTTCGACTCCAGGACTGCTTTCCTGGACTTCATGTGTGCACATTGGACTTGGTTACCCAGTGACTCTTGCTGTACTGAGCTTGGAATCTGGACCTGTGCAACAGGGCTGCTTTCTGAAGATCTGTTTGGGAGATTTGAATAAATACCTGCAGAACTGTTGACATACATGCATTGGGGTGGGGGGGTCAGCACAGTCATCATCTCTTGGCCCAATCCATTTCACTGGGGTGGTATTAGGGGAAAATCGGAGAAAGGAAAAGTATTATCTCTGTCTGCCATGTTGAGTTACTTATAAAGCAATAAAGAGTTTAAAAAAATGAAAGAAAGGAAAAGAAAAAGCTTTTCATGCTTGTGTTTTTTGTTTTTTTTTAATTTGATTTATATGCCGCCCTTCTCCGGAGACTCAGGGCGGCTTACAATGTGCTAAGCAATAGCCTTCATCCTTTTGTATATTTATACAAAGTCAGCTTATTGCCCCCACAACTGGGTCCTCAATTTACCTACCTTAGAAAGGATGGAAGGCTGAGTCAACCTTGAGCCTGGCGAGATTCGAACCTGCAGTAATTGCAGGCAGCTGGTCTTAATAACAGGGTGCTTTAGACCACTGTACTACCAAGTGTTGTTTGGCTTTTAAGACAATTCCAGCTTAATGTCCAGAGTAATTCACACTCAATACTCTTAATCTTTTCTTGATTGAATTCATTTATCATCCTTGACTCTGAAAAAAGAATGGTACCCAATAGTGACCCTGCAGATGAACATTGCTTGTAGCTTGCTTTTTAGTTCAGTGTCTTTGTGACAAACTAAGTTACAAAGAGAACAGGAAAGAAGAAACGTCATTACAAACTGTATGGGATACAACCAAGGCATATATTAGAGGATTAACTATGACATATACGGGAAAGAAAAACAAAAAGAAGAGACAAAATCAAAGATATTAGAAGAAGAATATAAAAGACTAGAGATAGAACTACAAAAATATTCACAAAAAAAAGAATATAAAAAACCAAATGGAACTAAAAAAACACAAGTTGAATTTAGAATAGAATAAAATAGAATAAAATAACAGAGTTGGAAGGGACCTTGGAAGTCTTCTAGTCCAGTGGTCACCAACTGGTGGTCCGTGGACCACTGGTGGTCCGTGAGAAAATGTTGGTGGTCCGCAGAAAAATTATTTGCACTTTTTTATTGCACTAAATCAGGGGTCCTCAAACTATGGCCCCTGGGCCGGATACGTGCAATGAACGGTTGTGTTGCTGCAGAGAGTCTCCCCTTTGGGGTCTTTTTGTGTGGGCCGGAGGGGGGCAGAAATTCTAACTTGGGGTCGGCTTCAGCCTCCTGGTGTGGGGCATTGGGCAAAGGCTGGAGGGAAGTCCCACTGGTGGTGAAGAGCTGGAGGGCCTCATTCCAGTGGGACTGCATCATGGCCTGAAACTGGCTATGATCTCAGCCCACTGAGCCTCCAGGCACCGGTACCTGGCCTTGCAGTCCCGTGAGTCTTCCCTCTGCTGTGAAAACCTATACTCCTAATCCTCAGTGAGGTGCTTCTGCTAAGCCTCCTTCTTGGTCAAACCAATGTGAACTGAGCTATTTTGCCAACTCTTTTTCGTGGTGGCTGCTTAGCTCCAACAACTGCTTCCTGTTGGGGCACTAAGTAGCCTGGCCGGGCAGGCGAGGAGGGGCTGGGAGAGGAGGGGTGAATAGAGGCTGGCGAGGTGCCCCTCAACATGAGTGACATCGAGTTGACCATGACCACCTATCCACGCCCACCCAGCCGGTCATTAGGCAGATCAAATTAGTGGTCCGTGGGATTTAAAATTATGAATTTAACGTTCCCTGACGTCCGAAAGGTTGGTGACCCCTGTTCTAGTCCAACCCCCTGCCCAGGCAGGAAACCCTACACCACTTCAGACAAATGGTTATCCAACATCTTCTTAAAAATTTCCAGTGTTGGAGCATTCACAACTTTTGCAGGCAAGTTGTTCCATTTATTAATTGTTCTAACTTTCAGGAAATTTCTCCTTAGTTCTAAACTGCTTCTCTCCTTGATTAGTTTCCACCCATTGCTTCTTGTTCTACCCTCAGGTGCTTTGAAGAATAGTTTGACTCCCTCTTCTTTGTGGCAACCTCTGAGATATTGGAACACTGCTATCATGTCTCCCCTAGTCCTTTTCATTAAACGAGACATACCCAGTTCCTGCAACCGTTCTTCATATGTTTTAGCCTCCAGTCCCCTAATCATCTTTGTTGCTCTTCTCTGAACTCTTTCTAGAGTCTTAACATCTTTTTTACATTGTGGCGACCAAAACTGAATGCAATATTCCAAGTGTAGCGTTACCAAGGCATTATAAAGTGATATTAACACTTCACGTGATCTTGATTCTATCCTTCTGTTTATGCAGCACAGAACTGTGTTGGCTTTTTTGGCAGCTGCTGCACACTGCTGGCTCATGTCTAAATGGTTGTCCACTAGGACTCCAAGATCCCTCTCACAGTTACTACTATTGAACAATGTACCACATATACGGTACCTGTGCATTTTGTTTTTCTTTTGTAGAATCTTGCTTTTTCCACTGTTGAATTTCATTTTGTTAGATAGCGCCCAATGTTCAAGTCTGTCAAGATCCTTCTGTATCTTGAGCCTATTGTCAAGTTTCCGAAAGATGCCCTAATTAATTCATGATCCATGATCCAAACTTAAAAGGAAATATAGTGATTTATTAGGAGCAACATTCCAGCAATACTCGGATGCAGTCAGGACTGATCCCACGTAGATTTACGTTCCCCTATGACCCTGTCTCTCC
The DNA here is from genome assembly GCF_029215685.1 of Pituophis catenifer annectens. Classification (NCBI taxonomy): domain Eukaryota; kingdom Metazoa; phylum Chordata; class Lepidosauria; order Squamata; family Colubridae; genus Pituophis; species Pituophis catenifer. The sequence goes on from NW_027256887.1 coordinate 32,596,820, forward strand.
CCTCCCCCCTGGCCATGTCATAAATCACATTCTCCAATTAACCACTTTGGCTGGCTGTGAAACCTAACACCCTCCTTCTGATTGCGGTCATAAAAATGTATGGAATTCACTTCAGTTCTCCCTCCCTCCTGCTCATGGCAATTTGAAAGCTTTGCAAGTTGACATTCGGCTTCCCTCACTTCCTGAGGGCAACCTTCACAAAGCAAAACAATTTGAGTACAGATGCAGAATTTTAGGGATGTGACCCCCCCCCCAGGCTTGTTTGGATTTTCTGCATGAAATTTGGCTATAAGGCGATCAGCCTGGATGTTTCGACTCTTTACCCAAGATGCCTCTGATAAGGGGTAACCCTTCCACTTGATTAAATATTGGAGTTGCCTCCTGTGCCACCTCGAATTGAGGATTTGCTGCACCTCATAATGGGTCTGGCCCCCTATGACCACGGGGTCTGGGGGCTCACGGGGTAATGGCCTCAGGGTTGATCCAACCACGGGTTTTAAGAGGCTACTATGGAATACCGGGTGTATCTTCCCTAGCAATCGGGGCAACTTCAATTGCACTGTGACTGGGTTGATTATCTTTACTATGGGGAATGGTCCTATAAATTTTGGTCCCAATTTCTTGCTAGGAAGTTTAACCTCAAATATTTTGTGGAGAGGTAAACTTTCTCCCCCAATTGAAAAGGCCTTTGGGGAGCTCGGTGTTTGTCTGCCTGTTTCTTATAGGTTTGTGCTGCCTTAGCTAGCGCTTTCTTGACATTCTCCCAGGTTGCTTTCAGTGTCGCCATCCAATCGGTCAAGCTGACTAAGGAGGGAGGCTCCCTTGGGTACTCAGGCATTGGGACAAAGTCCATGCCACTCACTGCCTTAAACGGGGTTAGCCCCGTGCTACTGTGAACAGCATTATTATACACAACCTCAGCGAAAGACAGGAGGTCCGCCCAATTGGACTGCTGATAGTTCACATAGCACCTCAGATACTGCTCTACCATGGCATTCAGTCTCTCCACCCCCCCCCATTGGTGCTCAGATGAAACGCTGAGCTGAGGCCTTGGGATGACCCTATGGACCGTAGGAATTCTCTCCAGAATTTTGCTGTGAACTGGACACCTCGATCGGAGATGATTCTTCTGGGTACTCCATGCAGGCGGTAGATGTGTTTCAGGAACAGTTTGGACAACTGGTGGGCTGAGGGTAGCCCGCTGCAGGGTATGAAATGTGCCTGTTTGGAGAATAAGACTATTACAGTCCAGATCACTGTGTTTTCACCACTCCTCGGTAGTTCTACTATTAAGTCCATTGCAATCTCCTCCCATGGCCTTGTCGGTTCAGCTACTGGCTGCAGCAGCCCGGGAGGTCTTCCTGGTCATTTTTTCATCGTGGCACAGATGATACAACTTTTCACATAACTGTCTACGTCTTTTCTCATGTGGGGCCACCAAAACTGTCTTCGTACTAAGTGCAGAATCTTTAGGAAGCCAAAATGTCCCGCTGGTTTAATGTCGTGGCTTCTCTTGAGGATCAAGGTGTGTAGAGTCTCTGGGACATAGAGTTTTGTTCCCTTCCATGCTAGGTCATCCCTTTTTGTTAAGAGATGTTGGTTGTCTCGGAACCAGGGGTCCACCGATGTTTCAGTTTTGAGTCTTGTTAAGTCACATGCAGGTTGGCCTTGCTGGTCACAACGTTGCCGTCTGGTGATTACTTGACCTACTCCTTGGGCAGAGGGGATGATGGCATTCACTACCTGCTCCCGCTCATGTTGTATTGAGGCATTCGGGAGAGGGCATCGGCCAGAAAGTTTTTCCCCCCTGGGATGTGTTTCAGCTCGAAGTTGAAACGATTGAAGTATTGGGCCCACCGTACTTGCCTGGGCGACAACTTCCATGGGGTCCTGAGGGCCTCCAGATTCTTATGGTCAGTCCAAACTTCAAACGGTTTCTGGCCTCCTTCTAGCAGGTGTCGCCAGGTCAACAGCGCCCATCTCACTGCGAACGCTTCCTTTTCCCACGCCGCCCATCGTCTTTCTGTGTCGGTGAGTTTGCGGGATGTGTAGGCACAAGGTTGTAGATTCCCTTGGCTATTCTTTTGGAGTAGCACGGCCCCCACTGCCACATCGCTGGCATCTGCTTGGATGACAAAGGGTTGTTCGGGGTCAGGATGCTTTAAGACTGGTTCTTTTGCAAACATTTCTTTTAGTGATTCGAATGCTTGTTGGCAGGTCAGGTCCCACTGTAGGGGTTGTCCTGGGCGGGGTTTTGTTGCTGGACTCCCTGTTTTTAGGAGGTCCATCAGAGGTTTAGCAATTCTTGCAAAAGAGGGAATGAATTGTCTGTAGAAGTTCGCGAACCCCAGGTTGCCAGTTTAGGACTGATTGTACTTTGGCTGGGTCCATTTCTATCCCCTCGTTTGACACTCGGTAGCCTAAGTAGTCTAGCCATGATTGGTGGAACTCGCATTTTGATAGCTTGACATATAGGTTCGCCCCCAGCAGTTTTTCCAGCACTTGGCGGACGAGGGGTATGTGTTCGTCTATGGTTTCCATGTAAGTGAGAATGTCATCTAGGTAGACGAGGACCCCCTTATAGAGGTGCTCATGCAGAACCTCATTTATCAATTGCATGAACACTGCCGGGGCTCCCTGCAGTCCAAATGGCATCACTTTAAATTGGAAACTCCCTAGGGGGCAGTTGTATGCTGTTTTCCCTGATGCGTATCCAGTAGTAGGCTTCGTGGAGGTCTAGTTTGTGAAAACTTTCCCTTTGGCCAGGTGGGCTAGCATGTCTTTCATGAGGGGAAGGGGATATAAATTGTGTATGCAGAGAGCATTAAATCTCTAAAATCAACCACCAGGCGCATAGAGCTGTCTTTATTCTCTTTGAAGAGGACCGGTGCCGCGACCCGTGGTTTGGCTGGCTCAATGAAACCCCTTTTTAAGTTCTTGTCTATGTAGTTCCGCATTTCTTGCATTTCACGGGGCGTCATGGCATACAATTTGGGTTTAGGTAGTTTCGCCCCAGGGATGATTTCAATGGCGCAATCTGCCTCGCGGTGGGGAGGCAGGACGTTGCACTCGGCCTCGCTGAATACTTCTGCAAAGTCCTGATATTCCTTTGGGATCTGTTCTGTCTCTGGGGTTTTGTCAGATGTGGCTGCCAGTTGTTCTGGTGTGCTCTTTTGGAGGGTTCCCTGCATGGGCAGTATTTCTGCTTGCTGGTGCGGGACGGGTTGGGGCCCCTTTGCTATTCTCAGTCTGTGGGTACCCCCTTGCCACCAGATGGTCGGTCCCCACTTGTCTAGCCACGAGAGTCCCAGTATGACTGGATCTGTCATTTTGGGGGCTATTATGAATCGAATTACTTCCCAGTGATCCGCTAGCTCTAGCCTCACTGGTTCAGTCAGGTGAGTGGCATAGGCTCCTCCCATCAGGGACCCATCAACCTGTTTGAACTGAATTGGATGGGTCAGTCTTTTTGCTCTGATCCCCAGTTTCAGGACTGTGGTTAGGTTGATCAAGCATCTAGTGCAGCCTGAGTATATCAGGGCTTGAAAGGCCCCCTGGGTCCCTGTTTTTGGGGCTGTGAGGCATATTGGGAAAACGAAAGGGTGGACTGTTTCCTCACCATTGGGTTGTTTTCACTCTCGTCCTCGCTATCATAGGATTCTGGCAACTGGTCATCGTTGCCTGGTGTTCCCCCCCCTTCGGCTGGGTGGGAAGGGACCTCTTCAGCCCGGAGGGCCCTCCGGGACCTGTTGGTGGCTTGTTTGGGGCCTCGTTCCAGCTGTGCCCTCGGTGGTGGCTCTGGCCTAGGCCTTGGGGCTGGGGTCATGCACACAGATACCATGTGGCCCTTCCCCCCACATCTGTAGCACTTCATCAGGCTTCGAGGGAGGGCTGGTTTCAGGTCGGGTTGCTCCCTGTCTTTCGTGTCTGGTTGCTCTTTCATGTTGTTGGCGCGCAATCCACTGTCGACTTTTATTGCTACTCGGAACCACTCAGAGAGCTGGTTTGGGATGTCCAAGTAAGCGGTTACCTGGGCAATTTGATTGTTCAGGCTTGTTCTGAAAAAGTGCACTAGCAACCGCTCTGGCAAAGGGGGTAGCCTCCTAACAACTCTCCTAAATTTGTGGATGTGCTCTTTAATGGGGTGGCCCCTCTGCTTTAGATAGTTCAGCTCATCCTCTGCATACAGGTCTTCCTCTGCCTCCTCGAATCTGGCCTCTAGCAGTCGTAGGAAGTCATCTACATCTTGCAGTTGGAGGGCTCTCCTCTTGTGGAGGGCTGCTAACCATTCCCTTGCTTCCCCCTCTAGCCTCTCTGCGATGGTATTCACCATAGCTCTGGGGGATGGGTAGAGGTGTCCATAACATTCTAGATGGATCTCAGCTGAGTCAAGGAATAGAGCTAGCTGGTCTGAGTCCCCATCAAACTTTCCTCTGAACTGGGGCAGTTCACTCAGCACTGCTCCTCTCTCCCCCTGTTGGCCTCTGTATGCTTGCATTTGATGTAACTGGCCCTCTTCCTCAGTTGTAGTTTGGAGGGAGAGAGGGGTTTGTCTGCCCTGGGCAGCCTGCCTGCTGCGTGGGAAAGACACTGGTTACGGCTTCTTTCTGATGGGTGGAGAAGGGGGGCTGTGCTCCTGTCTGCTTCTCCTCACTTCAAAGGGATCCACTGCTCCTCCCATCTCCTTTGGCCTGCATGACGGCCCCTCATCGGGAAGGGTGGCTTGGTCAAATTCCTTCCTTGAGTGCTCTCTGGAACTTCCCAGGGGCTTTGGAAGCCTGGCTTGTTTCCAGTCCAACCTCCATTCCACTCTTTCCAGCTTGCTCAGAGGCTTCCCCTTTTTCAGGGCATTGGGGTGGAGAAACTCGAGTTCAGCTGCCTTAGAGATTAACTCCCCCCAATACTCATCTTTTCTTGCTTCCGTCGCTGAAGCAGGCATCTCAGCTTTGATGTCCGAGGGAGGCTGCATTCCGGCTGCAATTAGGCTCTCTCCAGATAGCTCGTCTCCGGCCATGGTTGCCTGATTTTCCCTCCCAGCACCCAAGACATCGGGGAGCTGTTGGAGAGTCCAGGATTCAGGAAACCTGGTAATTTTTACAGTTTTTTAAAAGCAGTCCTGACTGTCTGTCATGTTTCCGAAAGATGCCCTAATTAATTCTTGAGCCATGATCCAAATTTCAAAGGAAATATAGTGATTTATTAGGAGCAACATTCCGGCAATACTCGGATGCAGTCAGGACTGATCCCATGTAGATTTACGTTCCCCTATGACCCTGTCTCTCCCCTCCCCCCTGGCCACGTCATAAATCACATTCTCCAATTAACCACTTTGGCTGGCTGTGAAACCTAACACCCTCCTTCTGATTGCGGTCAGAAAAATGTATGAAATTCACTTCAGTTCTCCCTCCCTCCTGCTCATGGCAACTTGAAAGCTTTGCAAGTTGACATCTATCTTCTGGAGTGTTGGCTATTCCTGCCAGCTTGGTGTCATCTGCAAATTTGATGAGTTCTCCATCTATCCCCTTGTCCAAACCATTGATGAAAATGTTGAAGAGCACTGGGCCTAAAACAGAGCCCTGGGGTACTCCACTGCATACTTCCCTCCATGTAGATGCAGTTCCACTGAGGACTACACGTTGAGTGTGGTTGGTCAGCCAGTTACGAATCCATCTGGTGGTGATGCTGTCTAACCCACATTTTTCTACTTTATCTAGTAGTAGGTTATGGTCTACTTTATCAAATGCTTTACTAAAGTCCAAGTAAATTATATCGACAGCATTCCTCTGGTCCACTAATTTTGTCACTTTGTCAAAAAATGCAATAAGATTAGTCTGGCATGATCTGTTTTTGACAAACCCATGTTGGCTTTTGGTTATTACTTGGTTTGCTTCTAGGTGTTCGGTGATTTGTTGTTTGATTATCTTTTCCAGAATCTTCCCTGGCATTGAGGTCAGGCTGATAGGTCTGTAGTTTCCTGGATCTATTTTTTTCCCTTTTTTGAAGATGGGACCTTCATCAGCTCTTTTCCAATCCTCTGGCAGTTCCCCTGTGCTTCAGGATCTTTGAAACATATAGTTCCGTAGTTTTGAGATCTTGTCTGCCAGTTCCTTCAGAATCTTGGGGTGTAATCCATCTGGTCCTGCTGATTTGAACTCATCTAGGGTAGACAAGTGTTCACTTACCATTTTCTTCCCTATTTTAACTTGTGTTCCTAATCTGTTTTTTGTGGTGCTGTTTTTGATAGGTTAGACTGTTTTTTGCTTTTGTGTACAGACAGATCCAAAAAATGAGTTAAGTAGTTCTGCTTTCTCCCTGTTGCTTGTCACCTTCTTGCCACTTTCTCCCAGCAATGGGCCAATTGTTTCCTTGACTTTTTTCTTGTTTTTAATATGTTGGAAGAAGCTTTTTTTGTTATTTTTTACTTTAGTCGCAAGCCTTTGTTCATTGTGAGCCTTAGCTTTCCTCACTTCATCTTTACAGGCTCGGGCTATTTGCTGATATTCTGCCTTAGTTATTTGCCCCTCTTTCCACTTTTTATACTTGCCCTTTTTGTCTTTCAATTTGTTAGAGAGTTCTTTATGCAGCCATGCTGGTTTCTTTTGAGATCTATTATTTTTCTTCTTCATTGGTATTGTGCTAGACTGGGCTTTTATAATCTCACTTTTCAAAATTTCTCAACTTCTTGAGTTATTTTCCCCTTGAGGATTCTCATCCGTGGAATCCTTCTCAAGCTCTAAGTTTATTGAAATTAGCTCTCTTAAAGTCCAAGACTCTAGTTTGACTTTGTTCTACTATTTGTGTTTGCATAATGTTGAATTCCAATATTGCATGATCACTTGCCCCCAAGGTTCCTGTAGCTTCAACACCTTCTATCATTTCATCCCTGTTAGTGAGAATTAAGTCCAATATGGCTGATCCCCTTGTTCCCTTCTCTACTTTTTGGGAAACAAAATTGTCTGCTAGGTTTGTTAGGAACCTGTTGGATCTTCCACTTGGTGCAGAGTTTTTCTCCCAGTTGATGTCAGGGTAGTTAAAATCCCTGTTACTATTGTGATGTGCTTCCTACATACCTTAGTTAGCTGACTAGCAAAAAGTTCATCTACTTCCTCTGTTTGGTTGGGTGGCCTATAGTATAGACCTATGGCAATGTTATTCCCCCCCCACCTTTAATATTGACCCAAATGCATTCAAGATAATTTTCATCATTGTTGTGCTCTATTTTTGTAGAGGTGTAGTTATTTCTTATATATAGTGCAACTCCACCTCCTCTTTTATTTGGTCTATTTCTTTTAAATAATATATATCCCTCTAGCTGTATGTTCCATTTGTGGGTTTCATCCCACCAAGTTTCCGTAATGGCAACAATATCATATCTGCCCTCATTTACTTGAATTTCTAATTCACCCTGATTATTCCTCATACTCTGTGCATTGGTGTATAGACATTTGAGTCCATTTTGATTGACCCTATGTTTACTGTCTACATAACATGAGTTGTGCCTGACTGCCCCTACTTTCTTGCCACCTGTTTGATTAATGCACATGGTATAGCACTCACTATTAAATGCTTGGTTTTGGCTGACAGCAGGGCTGATAATCTTACTCGCACAGCCATCTATGTTACATGCACTGATAGCCCTATTAATTTTGGATTGCTGGGGACAGAAATATTCTGTATCAATTAATTCTCTGTCCCCACTGTTCAGTTTAAATGTTTATCCAGAAAATCTGTGAATTTATTGCTAAGTAACTCAGTCCCTTTCTTTGATGGATGCAATCCATCTCTTTTGTACAATTTTTCATTGGACCAGTTGCAGACAACATGACTAATAAAACTAAAGCCTTCCCTTTTACACCACTCCTTTAGCCACACATTAAACTCTGCTACACTCTGGCCTTTCCCTTTTTGTTCCTTATATACCAGTAAAACTTCTGAAAAGACAAGCCTACAACCTATACTACTGAGTTCATACCCCAAGCTCTGGAAATCATTCTGCACAGAAAGTACATCCTTTTGGGACAGATCATGTGTGCCAAGATGTATAATAGCATCAACATCACAGTCCTTACTGGCATTCTTGACTACCTAAGAATACGCCTCTTGTCTCTGCTGCAGTAGCACCTGGCAGATATCTGACCTCTTTCAAAACCTCCATATCTTTTCCTAAATTTACATCCCTTACAATTGAATCATCAACCAGAAGGTGGCTTCTCTTTTTGGATACCGTGCTCTTCTTGTATGACCTGTCACTTTAGTGTCCCTATTAAAGTCAGCAAGGGCACTATATCTGTTATGCTGGAACACAGCAAAAGCTTTGTGTTTATGGTTCACAGCTCTCACCCTGTCAGATCCCACAGTTGTCCATACTGCCCTTCCACTGCAGGATCTTTGTGGTAGAGGGGACTGATGGTGCAGCAGCTCAATAGAGTGGAATAGCTGAATAGCTGAATTCCACTCCGGTCATTTTGAAATAGAATAAAATCACAATCTCAAATGCACTAACCCTGAATATATTATTGCTATTTTTGGTTTATAGATATATGATTTGCGCACCGTTAGGCATGTGGGCCACTACCTTTCTCCTCTGTACTCACTCTCAGACTCCCTCACAGCCAGCAGCTCCTCCCCCTAGGTCCTGTGAAGTGAAAATGTAATAAAGGCAAGTTTCATTCTGCTTTTTCTCTGTACTCACTCTCAGACTCCACCCCTCACAGGCAGCTACTCCTCCTCCTAGTTCCTGTGAAATGAAAATGTAATGAAGGCAAGTTTCACTCTACTTTTTCTCTGTACTCACTCTCAGACTCCCCCCTCACAGGCAGCTGCTCCTCCCCCTAGTTCCTGTGAAGTGAAAAAAATTAATAGAGAATTTAATAGAGAAAGAAGAACTAGCACAAAAAATTAAAAGTGCTAAACAAAATGTTTTTGAAAATTCAAATAAACCAGAGAGATAGCTTGAAAAAGGAGAAAGAAAAGAAATTGAAAGAAAAGAAGTTGATACATCAACTAATGGACGACGAAGGAACTCTTCACCATCAAAATGAGGACAAAAAGAAAATGATTCGGTTTGTGCTGGAGTGCTGGCATCTTAAAGGCTGTTTGCCCTGACATTTCTCCAACCCAAACACCTCAGCATTTCCCAAAACATTTTGGCAGCGTTGAATTGGCTACACAGGGATGGACTATGGGGAGAGGGCTAGGAGAAACCAGGGGTTTAGTTCTGTATTGGTGCATGGGAATTTTAGCTTCTGCTTGACTTAGTAAAAATGCCTTTTGTCTTCAACCAAATGGAGTTGAGAGTTTTATTTCCCTAAAGAGTCAGACTGGGGCAGTCTGACATTAAGTGACATCCGCAGGTGAGGCGTCAGAGGCGGCTCGGGAGTTCATGGCTTCCATGGCGGCCATGGACCTGACCCAGTTAGTTCAAGGCCCCACTCACATAAGGGGACACACTCTGGACTTGATTTTTGTCTCTAGTCACTGGTCGAATGATCTTGGTAGAGGGGACCTAGATATCAAACCCTTGTCATGGACAGATCATTTGCTCCTTCACTTGGACTTTCCAGCCGCTTCCCCCCACCGCAGGGAGACGGAACTGACCAGATGGTTCCGTCCCAGACGCCTGGTGGATCCCGAAAGGTTCCTGACGGAGCTTGGGCCGTTTCTTGAGACCCTGGCACACGACTCGACTGAAGACCTGGTGGCCGCCTGGGAGAGTGCGGCCACCGGAGCTTTGGATCACGTAGTGCCTTTGCAGCCTCTGACCCGATGCCGATCTCAATTGGCTCCTTGGTTCTCTGAGGAGCTGAGAGAGACGAAGCGTCGGAAAAGACGCCTAGAGAGCATTTGGAGGACTAGTCAATCCGATTCCGACCGGACACTGGTGAGGTCTTATATCAAGACTTACCTAGTGGCAATAAAAGCGGCGAAATCTAACCATTTTCCCGCTCTTATCGCATCTGCAGAGAACCGCCCAGCCGCTCTGTTTAAGGTGACCCACTCCCTTCTTTGGGGGGGAGTGCGGGAAGACCCCTTACAGGGTTGAGCTGAGGATTTTGTGCAATTCCTGCATGATAAAATCGCTCGGATTCGGGAAGGCTTGGACTCCGATTGGATGAGTCCAGGGGAGGAGACGAGGGTAGGTCTTGAGAATATTATCTGGGAGGAGTTTGATCCTGTGGCTCCCGAGGATGTGGACAGGGTTCTGGGTAAGATTAGTGCTGCCACGTGTTTATTGGACCCGTGTCCCTCCTGGTTGGTACGGCTCCAGGGGATCATAAATGCTTCTCTGAGTGAGGGTGCCTTTCCCGCCGCCTTGAAAGAGGCGGTGGTGAGGCCCCTCCTCAAGAAGCCTTCCCTGGACCCGGCTGAATTAGCTAACTACTGTCCAGTCTCCAACCTTCGTTTTGTGGCAAAGGTTGTTAAGAGCATGGTGGCACGACAGCTTCCCCGGAACCAGGATGAAGCTATCTATCTGGACCCGTACCAGACGGGCTTCAGACATGGGTACAGCACAGAAACGGCATTGGTCACGTTGGTGGATGATCTCTGGAGGGCTCAGGACAGGGGTTGCTCCTCTGTCCTGGTCCTATTAGATCTCTCAGCGGCTTTTGATACCATCCACCATGGTATATGCTGCAGCGGTCGAGGGGGTTAGAAATAGGGGGCACCATTTTGCGGTGGTTTTCCTCCTTCCTCTCTGACCGCTCGCAGTTTGTGTTGGCAGGGGGGCAGAGGTCGACCTCGAGGTGCCTTGCATGGGGAGTGCTGCAGGGGTCGGTCCTCTCGCCTCTTCTATTCAACATTTATGTGAAGCCGCTGGGTGAGATCATCCATGGTTTTGGGGTGAGAGTCCATCAGTACGCTGATGACACTCAGCTGTACATCTCCACCCCAGACCACCCCAACGATGCCCTTGATGTGATGTCTCACTGCCCGGAGGCTGTGCGGGTCTGGATGGGGAGAAATAGGCTCAGACTCAATCCTTCCAAGACCGAGTGGCTGTGGCTTCCGGCATCCTGATATAATCAACTGGTGCCATCGCTGACTATTGGGGGTGAATTGCTGCCCCCCCACAGAGAGGGCTTGCAATCTGGGTGTCCTCCTGGACGCACGGCTGTCTTTTGAAGAGCATATGACGGCCATGGCCAGGGGGGCTTTTTATCAGGTTCGCCTGATTCGCCAGTTGCAGCCCTTTCTGGACCGGGACTCATGCCCTTGTCACCTCCCGGCTGGACTACTGCAATGCTCTCTACATGGGGCTCCCCTTGAAGAGCACTCGGAGGCTCCAACTGGTCCAGAATGTGGCTGCGTGGGTGGTTATAGGCGCAACCCGTTGTGCCCACGTGACACCCCTCCTGCGCGAGCTGCACTGGCTCCCACTGGTCTTCCGGGTGCGATTCAAGGTGTTGGTTACCACCTTTAAAGTGCTCCATGGCATAGGACCTGGGTATCTTCGAGACCGACTTCTGCCACCAGTAGCCTCCCACTGGCCAGTTTGCTCCCACAGAGAGGGTCTCCTCAGGGTGCCATCGGCCAAGTTATGTTGGCTCGTGACACCCAGGGGGAGGGCCTTCTCTGTGGGAGCCCCAGCCCTGTGGAATGAAAATGGACAAAAAGGGAACAAAGCCCAAAGACTTTAAAATAGGAAACCAGGTCTACCTCTCCACTAAATACCTGCAATCCAGACAGCCTCCCCAAAAACTGGGACCAAAGTACGTTGGCCCTTTCCCCATCAAAAGGATCATCAATCCGGTCACAGTTGAGTCGAGTTGCCGAAATCCTTCAGATGCATTCACCTGATTTTCCATTGTAGTCTATTAAAATTGGAAACTCAGTCCCCTTTGTGTCCAACGTTGTCTCGGCCACCTGAGCCACTGATGATTGAGCGGGAACAACATTTTGAAATTAAGGACATTTTAGACTCTTGTAAACACAGAGGAAAGCTCCAGTATCTAGTGGTGTGGAAAGACTTTCCTCCTTCAGAGACTGAATCAGTGGTGGGTTGCTACCGGTTCACACTGGTTCGGGAGGACCGGTAGCGATAAATTAGCGAGGGTCACAGAACCAGTATTAATTGCTGGCTGGCCATGCCCCCGAACTGGTCCCCACCTCACCCAGTCACTTCCTTTTCCTCCTTACCACCTGGGTGGCTTGCCTGCCTAAGCTGCCTTCCCACGTGGTGCCTGCCCTGTGCCCCAACTGAGCTGCCACCTCCTGCCTATACGTAAGTTGCGCTACTCCCCCCCCCCCCCGAGCATGCTGCGCCACCCCCACTGGGCTCATGACCTTACCTTCCCCACCCTTACAGGAGTGCCCCCCCCCGTGCCCTATTTTGGCTCCCAGGGGCTGCAGGGAGGCTTGCTAAGGCCAAAATGGGGTGTGGGTGTGTGTGAGGTGCTCCCAGGGGCTGCAGGGAGGCTTGCTAAGGCCAAAATGGGGCATGAGGGAGGTGCCTAACAAGACTCCCTGCAGCCCCCTGGAAGCAAAAACGGGCTGCCAGGTGGGGTGGGGGGCTTCAAGGGAGAAAGAAACAAAGAAATCCTACTGTTTAGGGAGATCCCCAGGTGCACTGCACTTGAGTTAAGATCTTATTGTAAGTCCTGCACTAGCTATCTTTGCTCAGGCTAAGCTACAAAACGTTTACCCTCACTGTTTGGGGATCCCCATGTGCACTGAGCTTGAATTGAGAGCTTATTGTTAAGTGGCTGCTAGTATCCTTGCTCAGGCTAAGCTAATCAATAGTGGAGCTCTAAGAATGCCAGATGATCAATGGGCATGTTCTGAGTTTCAAAACGTCTGGCTTTTCTTCCTCCTACCAAAGCTTCTGGGGTTCTTCACAGAAAGGAAGAAGGAAGGAAGGAAGGAAGGAAGGAAGGAAGGAAGGAAGGAAGGAAGGAAAGAGAGAGACAAAGAAAGAAAAAGAAAGAAAAAGAAAAGGGAAGGGGGAGAGAGAGAGAATGCAGGTATCTCTTAACAGAGGCTTGAACTTGCCTGAAATTAGATCAAGCCCTACATCACTTGACCCAATGTATCAGATTAAATCGTTATTGAATTATTTTTGGTATATATACTACATTCTCTTGTGTAATTTATTTATAGTGTAAAACTAGTCTATTATGTCTCAAAATAAAAGGGAGATCAAAAATCCAATTAGTGCCATGTAAATTCTGGAATCCCCAAAGACCTTTCCCATTGTATTTATTAAACAAATTTATATAGCTACCCAATTCATATACAGTGACTTTATCACTTTCGTGTTTCTTTCATGTAGTTCTCAATGTGTCAATCTCCTTGCTACTCTATTTCCTCCACCAAAATTCTATTATAAATAATATTACCAAACATTACAGCTCTAATTTTGTGTATTTGCACCAGTAATTTTCAGAAAAAGATTTATTCCTCTCTTACATAGTTATTTAGAAGTAGCTTCATATGTCAGTTTACTTTTACCATTAAAAAAATGTTTTGTTGCATTATATGACTGCAAAAGCCTTTTAGCAGTTTCATGTAACAGGAAATATGCAGTAACAATTTTGAAAGTAGTTGTCATAGCCACAAACACCCTCCCCCCAAAAAAAGACAGAGAAAGAGAAAGAAAAAAAGAGGAAGGAAGGGAGAGAGAGAGAAAAAAACCCTCTGTGCTATTATTTTTAATTGTTCCATTATTTATCATGTGTTAATATTTTACACTGTCCCTACACCTAGAATGATTTTACTGCCTTTCTTTTTCCCACAGCTACCACATATTTTTCAGGGATTTACATGCATTCAATGTCTATAGTCCAGAGCATAAATATGTGTGTATTTATTTTGTACATCAAGTTGCATAAGTCCAAATTAATATGCTATTCCTGGTATGTGACTTCTCTCTTTGTTCAGTTTCCATCCATTGCTTCTTGTTTTGCCTTCTGGTGCTTTGGAAAATACATTGCCTATACATTCTTTCTGGCAGCCCCTTAAAAACCTGTTGCCTATCACACTCTTGGGCAAAGCATGTGAGCTATTTCCTCCTTTCAGTGGTCCATGAAAGTACATCTATAGTATGTAGATAATAAAGTTGAAAAAAGGTGAACAACATTTTTTTTTATTGAAAAGTTTTATAAGAAATACAAACAATTTTCTCCCCCCCACCCTTTCCCCTTCCCCACATAATAGAAATTGTACATTTTCTTATACATAAGAAATCCTACATATACATGTTTCCCTTAAAGAGAGCATTAAATAAGACATTTTAATTACATTCGGAGTTGCTCTTCTTTTCTCCCCTCATTCCACAACAAACCTTCTTCTTCTCCTCCTTTCTTTCCCTTCCCTCCCTCCTCTTCTCTCCTACTTTCTCCTGCCTCCTCTCCCACCTCATCCTACTTCCTTTCCCTTTCCCACACTTCTCTCTTCTTTCCCCCCTTCTCGCCTTCACTCCTACTCCTGTCCCCTTCCCTTCCTCCTCTCCTTTCTTCCATTCCTCACCCTCCCTCTCCTCTTCCTACCACCTCCTCCTCTCTCCTTTCTAACTTCTTTGCTGTGAAATATTTTCCTCCTTTAGTGTCTGAGCAACTCCTATATTCTACTCATAGAATATACTTTCTTCTGCTACAGCATTTCTCTATTGACCCCTTTTCCCCCCCATCCCTTATCCCACCCTCCCCACCCCCCCTGACTTCCCAGAGCAAAAACAGGGTATAGCATCTAACAAACATATGCTAAAATAAACTAACAAATTATAAAGTTCAAAACTCTCACATGTTCTTTAACTCCCTTGCTCCAATTCATCAACCTCCCTTTTATATATTCTCAAAACCAATTAAATTAAGTTTATTCTTCCTACTTATAAATTTTTTTTCCTTAATGTATAATCCGATACTTTAGCAGTCTTACAAACAGTAAAAATCATGAATAAATTCCATTTCTATACAAACATTACTCCCTAATGAAATTCTGAGTTTAACATTAATCCTCTTCCTTCAAAGAGAGAAAAGAAAGAGAAAAAAAAGAAAGAAAGAAAGAAAAATTTTTCATCTTAAAATCTTACACATTTTATCTCATATATATTTTAAAATAATATAGTCTTATATTAAGCATTTTAAAAATCTCCTGGTACCTTTGAAACACTTATTTACCAAATATAAATTTCAGAATCTACAGGAGGATGTCTTTCAAATTTTCAATTAACCGTCTTAATACCTCTAACTTTTTAGAGAGCAGCCCTTTACTATCTAAAACTAATTATCATTTTGCAATAAAATTCTGAATTTAACATTAGTCCTCTTCGCTTCAAAGGGTTAGGCATCTTAAAAGCTTATACAATTTATCTCATATATCTTTTAAAATAATATAACTTTATGTTAAACATTTTATAAATCTCTTAATACCATTAAAACACATATTTGTCCGATACCAATTTCAAAATCCACAGGAAGATATCTTTCTTTTTTTTTTATTGCAAAAGTTTTACAATTACATTTTCACCCCTTTTTTCATCCCCCCACCTCCCTCCCCAAACTTCCCATCCTCCCTAACCCTCCCTAACCTCCCCCCCCCAGACTTCCCTATTACATACTCATAACACTAATATATAAACCGGAACCCATCCCTCCCCCTATATAATTTTTCCTCTTTGTCTCTTTACATTAAAATATTTCTAATACATTATTTTCAAATAAAAGCTATTTGATACTTTCTAGTTTGGTATTTGTTCTGAACATATTCTATCCACCTTTTCCATTCCCATTCATAAGTCTCTTGTGAACAATCTTTTAAATACGCCGAAATCTTCGCCATCTCTGCAAAACTAGCCATCTTCAAAGTCCATTCCTCGATAGTAGGCAAAGCTTCATTCTTCCAATATTTACCTATCAACAATCTTGCTGCTGTTATCATATACAATATTAGTTTTATTTCACCCCGTGTAAAACCCTTAACTATACCCAATAAAAACAATTGTGGAGAAAATTGAATTTTTTTCTTCAAAACATTCTGCATGACCCACCAAATTTTTATCCAAAAAGCCTTAACTTTCCTACAGGTCCACCAAACATGATAATACGTAGCATCCAAACATTCACATCTCCAACATTTTGGCTGAACATTAGGGTACATACATGACAACTTTTTGGGATCTAAATGCCATCTATAAAACATTTTATAAAAATTTTCCCTCAGGTTCTGCGACTGTGTAAATTTAACATTCTGAACCCAAATTTTTTCCCATGTTTCCAACATCACTGGTTCTTCAAAATTTTGTGCCCACTTAATCATACAATCTTTAACTAATTCAGTTTCTGAATCCCTTTCTAGCAAAACATTATAAAGCCTTTTAATATGCATTGGACCTTTCTCTCTTATATGTCTAACCAATTCTTCCTCATGCAACATAATACCAGTTTTTTGGTCCTCTTTCCATCTCAATTGTCTATAATTCTCTGGTTTTTTAGGACCAACTTGTTCTTTTGGTATCAAAGATATATAAGCAGTTGTCCAAGATGGGGGTATTTTACCCCCTTGTTGAATATTACAAAATAAGTCTCTAAGTTGTCCCACCATTTCAGCTTGTAAAGTTTTGTAATACACTGCAGTCAAACCATCCGTGCCAGGAGCTTTGGCTGTTTTTAACTGTTTAATTGCTACTGTTATCTCCTCCTCTGTTATAGGATAATTCATTCTTTCCTTTTGTTGATCAGTAATTTTTATAACTCTCTTATCATTTAAATATTTTTCTATAAGTCCATTCTGCACCTCTTCTTTAGCATATAGTTTAGTATAATAGTCCACAAAAGCTTCTTTAATTAATTTTTGTTGAAAAATTTCTTTCCCTCCAATATCAATACTATCGATAGTCCGTATACTTTGTTTTTTCCTCAATGTGTAAGCCAACCATCTGCCCGGTTTGTTAGCGTTGCAAAATGTATTATGCTTCGCATATTGTAGACTTGTTGCAACTTGTTCCGCCATAAGCATTTGAAATTGGTCTTTCAAAAGTTTTATAGCACTTCGAATTCTTTCATCTGTTGGGTTTTTAATAAGTAACTGTTCTTTATTCTTTATCTCCATTTCCAACTCAAGTCTTTTCTTTTGTCGGAACAGTCTATGTTTAGAATTCATATAGATAAGTACCCCTCTCATATAAGCTTTACTTGCGTCCCAAACAATTTCAATTGGAGTACCTTTATTCAAATTTATTTCAAAAAATTCTTTCAGATGCTTTTTAAGTTCTATTATATTTTTTTCATATCTAAACAAGTTCTCATTTAATCTCCAAGAGCGTCTCTCAACCTTGTCCATCTCAATTTCTATCCATACAGGGCTATGGTCAGTCAAAGTTCTTGGAAAAATCTTTGTTCTTTTTGTCTTGACAAGTAGATCATTTGACAACAGGATAAAATCAATCCTAGAAAAGGATCTATGTCTATCAGAGAAAAAAGTGTAATCCAATTCATTTAAATTATGTATTCTCCAAACATCTTTTAGTTCCATATCTTCTTTCATATCAAAAAAAGTCTGTGGTAGTCTAATTCTAGACTTTGCCAAGCTCTTTTTGTCTAGTTTAGAATCAATTACTCCATTCCAATCTCCCATAATTAAAATAGATCTATAGTCCCATTGCAATATTTTAGTATGTAACATCTTATAAAAATAGTCCTGTTGTTGGTTGGGAGCATAAATTCCAATCAGAAGAATTTGGCCATTTGCTGTAAGCAATTCAATTGCTACAAACCTACCATCTTGATCTACTTCTATAACTTTCGCTGTTAATTTTTTATTTACATAAATAACCACACCATTCTTTTTCTGCGAAGTTGAAGATATAAAATGTGCTCCTAGTTTTGAATTTATCAAATATTTTTGATCTTGAGTTGTGATATGCGTTTCTTGTAAACATATTATATCATTATGAAATTGTTTCAAATATGTAAATAATTTCTTCCTTTTCTGTGCTGAATTCAACCCATTGACATTCCAAGATAAACACTTAAAGGTCATCAGCCTCTTTCTGGAGCGCAGAGCAAAATATTTGAAGTTCATCCGAGAGCTTCGATCTCGCTCCTCCCATAGCGCCACTCTCTTGTACGGTAGTCTTAACTGCCTTCTTGTCTTGTCTTTCCTGTTGTTGTTGTTGCTTTTGTTTAAGTAGCTTGGATTGAGCTCTAGTTATACGTTGATCTTTAACTTCAGCCAACTGAATCAAATCCAAAATTGGAGAAGAGTCCAGCAAGGGCTCACTCAGAAAACCTCCTTCTGCACCTTGCACTGTTTCTAATTCCTGCTTAGACTGTTCTTTCAGTTGCCTCTCTTCACTCTCCTTAATCTCCAAAACCGTAGATGTACGTGGAGATGGTGTTCTTTCCTTAAGAATAGTACTATAAAAGTGTTGTGCCTTCTCCACGGTATTCAGCCGATATCCTTCTCCCTTATATCTAAAAATTATCCCAGCTGGTGCGTCCCACCGGAAGGGTATCTGTAAATTTTTCAATTCCTTAACAAGAAAACCAAATTCTTTTCTGGCTTTCAGCATTTTAGGAGGTAATTCTTTAAAAATTTCAAGTCGTGAACCCCCCACTTGTACAGAAGTATGAAAAGATTTTTGCAGGATATCATTTCTAATTTCTCTATCAGTAAAATATATGACCACATCTCTGGGCAGTTGTCTTTGTCTGGCCACCCAAGAGTTCACTCTGTAAATTTTATCTATTTTATGAAATACCAAATCAGGATTAGCTTGTAAAATCTTAGCCAAGGCTTCAGAGCAAACTTGTCTCAGATCCTGTCTCTCCTCCTCTCGAATTCCCCGAAGCCGTATGGCAAATTCCATCGCCCGGAATTGTATCATAACAATCTCATCTTCAATTCTCTGCATTTTATTGTCAACTTCATCAATTTTATAATCATTGTCTTTCATCTTAACATTAACTTCTGATTTAAATTCTTCAACTTTAAAATCAACTTTCCCAATAAATCCTACCAGGCCAGACGCCACTTCTGATATTTTTTTGGTCACCTTTTTTTGATTCTGATTCACCATGTCTTTAACTTCATTAATTTCCTGCATAAATTCCTGATGTGATTTTTGAAGTTTATCATCTATCTCCTGTTGAGATTTTTGAAATTTATCATCCAAAGTTTTAGAAATAAATTCTTTTAAATCTCCCACATCAAATTCTTTTTTCTGAGTTTGTAGCTGTTGAGCAGGGGGAAGTTGCGTTTCATGTTTGTGTGTGGGGGATCCCCCCCCCGATGCCTTCCCTTCCTGCTTCTTTGAAGCCATCCTGGCTCGTGATCTGGTTTTTCTAAAGAGGGAAGTTCCTTTTCCTTTCCCTCCTGCACAAAGACTTCTAAAAAAGTCCCCCAGATTTAATCAAATAAGGGTTAAAATAAAGCAAAGTCCAGTATTAAAAGGGGAGAAATTGTTGTTTCTCTTATAACAAACAAGGCAACTTTGTAGCAACTTGGAAACTTTGTAACAAAACAAGATAACTTCACCAATCCACATTCGCTGGCTCGTTAACTCTGAGGCTAGGCGCCATGTTTTTTCAAAGCACTTTCACTCACTCGCATTTCTCAAATTGAAAGTCAATAAAGTGCTGATACTTGCGTTTCCAAATTTCAGGATTCAGGTAGTTTCGCTGTTTATTGAATCCGGTTCTTTCACTTTAAGTTTCCTGCAGCCGGCTTGTTCTGCAAAAGCAGAATCGTCCCACGTCGCTCGGAGTTTCAGCAGGCTGGAAGGGAGCCACGCCTGTTCTCTCCCCAGAAACTTCCCTGGGGGGTTACAGGGGCGCAACCTGTGCCCTGCGATCTCTCTTCTTCAATCCTTTAGGATTTAGAAGTTTTCGAGCCGCTTCTTCGTCTCGAAGCGGCTCTACGGGCGGCGGGGCTGGCGGAGCTTCAAAGAGCGCCGCCGTCGCCGAAGACAAGGAAACCGGAAGGGTTAGGCATCTTAAAAGCTTATACAATTTATCTCATATATCTTTTAAAATAATATAACTTTATGTTAAACATTTTATAAATCTCTTAATACCATTAAAACACATATTTGTCCGATACCAATTTCAAAATCCACAGGAAGATATCTTTCTTAATCTTCTGTTCTTCTCTTCTTTCTATATTTTTTCCATTCCTTTTTTTTTATAAATTCTTTCAACAGCCCCCGCAGTTTTATTTTTGAAACTTTTAAAATGGTGATTTGAGGTTGATGTTTCTGAAATACTCTCTCTCTTCTTGAGGTCACGTTTTCTAACTTGAAATCCCCAGTTCGTCTCTTCTTGCTTGTATAATCATTCAGTCCATTTCTTTGCCCATATAGCCAAAATTTGTTGCCATAAAGATTGTCAGCTTGCAATAAAGAAACTGTTTGTTGCTTTTCTGTCATTTGAATGGAAACGTCCACCAAAATCTTTGTTTCAACTGTGCCAGCCAGTCTCTTAATCCTGTCCATCTTCTGATCTTCCAAAAACAAATTCTTCTGAATAATTTCCTGCTGTCCCTCTAACAACTGCTTATATTTTCCCAAGCTGTTTTTTGAAAAAGCCCTTTCAATTGTATTCAACAGGGCTGAAGTAAAAGAGTCTAAAAGTTCTTGAAAAGCCTGGACTGTCACGGCTTGGGAATTTGCTGATTCACCAGCCCTGTTGTCAGCCATATTTCAGCCACTTTGTATTCATCCAGCTATCAGGACAACAATTCAATTCTTTTCCACACAGTATAAAAACCAGATTTTAGTTAAAGTCAGTACCAAATTCTTTTCCTCAATACCAAATTCTTTCCATGGACGCTTCCCCTTTAAAACTTTCCCTTAGGGTGTAATCCAGTAGCTGTATCACTATTGCAAACTTTAACAAGCCTTAACAAGCACATTCCCTGGTAGTTTCCTCCTCCCGCCCTCAGGCGCCATTTTCTGCATTTTAAAACGGAGTTAAAGTGTTACTTGCAAGTTTTCCTTTTGTTTTCTCCTGATTTGCTCTGTCTGCAATCAAAGTAAAGATGTTAAAAGTCCCCCCGTTGATTTTCAGCAGATTTTGGTCGCAGGTTCTAGCTCCGCTTTCACAGAGTCGTTCCTGGTCCGGAGCAGCTTGACAGGCTTCTATAGGGAGCCCACGCCCTTTGCACCCCAGGATTTCTCCTAGCGCACTTGGGGGGTTCTACCTCCACCTGTCGACTCTTCTCTCTCCCCTTTCCCCGGGGAGAGGGTTCCAAGCCTCCAGACAGCTGTTTTTCGGCTGTTCTGGGGCTTTTACAGAACCAGGAAACGGGCGCTCGTAAAAGAGCGTCTTCAAAGCTTGCGAAGCCAAGCGGAAGTCTCTAGGTGAACAACATTTTTACAGAACTATAGATACGTTGAGGCTGTGTGCGACAAGGAATGGCTGGGAGGGGAGTGGCCAGGTGAGGGACCCCTTGACATGAGTGACAATGAGTTGGCCACGCCCAACCAGTCACATGACCATGAAGCCACTCCCACAATCACATGACCAAGCCACGCCCACAAAATAAGCCACGCCCACAGAACTGGTAGTAAAAAATGTTAGAACCCATCCCTGGACTGAATGTGTGGACCTTAAGCATGTTAAAGCAACAAAACTCCTCAAACATAACCAATATCCTGATAAACCAAAATAATTCCCTATTCTAACTGTATATCTACCTTGTTTCTCTCCCTCTTTGTTATGTTTTTCTGTTTGTTTTGCATGACTGACGTCCTTGTCAAAGGAGGCAGCATGTCAGAACCATCAGCCTCGGCTTGGTGTCTTTGTTCTGCCATCAATTGGGGAAGGGGGGAACAAATGGGCAATAAATCTGTATACCTTTATGATGGGAAATTGGGAAGCGGGAATTGACAGTTGAGGAAGAACAGAGCATTTTGGAATCCAGTTCATACTAGTGTGCTAGCATCTTCAAGGCCATTTGCCCTGAGAGTGGAATTTCACCAACCCAAACACATCAGTGTTTCCCAAAACACCTCGGTGGTGCCAGATTGGTTACACATGGACGGACCATGGGGAAGGGCTAGGGTAAATTAGGGTATTAGTTCTGTATTGATGCATGGGAATTTTAGATTCTGCTTGACTTTACTGCAATCAGCATCTCTTAGTAAAAGTGCCTTTTCACTTCAACCAAATGGAGTCGAGTTTTACTCCCGTAAGAGATCAGAATGGAGCAGGTCTGACTTTTGCCTTTCCAATAACTAAATATATTCTAAGCATCCAATCCTCTGGCTTCAATCGAGAATGCATTTCATCTTCCTTTTCCCCATTCACCAGAACTCTGGGGAAGAGGAAATGATGAAGAACAGATGCAGATTTCAAGGAAAAAGGCAGCTGCTCTTGAACAAGAAGCAACTGGTAAAATATCAAATGAATCACTGAGGCAGGCAATTTTAAACAGAAAGCCACTAGATCAGGGGTGTCAAACTCAAGGCCTGTGGGCCACATCCAGCCCGTAGGGTGCTTAAATATGTCCGTGGGGCTGGCCTGGAAATATCAAAGAACCGGCCCATGGTGCCTCTGCTGGCCAAAATGGCCCATTTTTGACCTTCCCGACCTCCAGCAGCACTCTGCTGGCTGAAAATGGGACGCCACCATTTTCAGCCAGCAGAGTGCTGCAGGAGAACTGGATTCGACTGGATTACAATTATGTGGCCTCAAGTAAGTGCCTTATCCACCAAGAGCCTTGGTGGCGCAGCAGACTAAACTGCTGTTAAGTAATACCAGCTGCCTGCAATTACTGCAAGTTCAAATCTCACCAGGCTGAAGGTTGACTCAGCCTTCCATCCTTTCGAGGTAGGTAAAATGAGGACCCGGTTTGTGGGGGCAATAAGTTGACTTTGTATAAAAAAGAACACCGCTTGGGGAGTGGGCAAAAGCTCTACTAAGCAGGTATATACAAAAGTATGAAGGCTATTGCTTAACGCATTGTAAGCCACCCTCAGTCTCTGGAGAAGGGCGGCATATAAATCGAACCAACCAACCAACCAACCAACCAATCAATCAATATCTGGATAGAAAACAAGCAATATCCTGACTTCTGGTTGGCACCGCGGGGACACAGACAAAAATCAACAAATAGAAAGTTGATAACAGAATGAGAAGCTGGCCTTATATACTGTATATTAACAAAAATAAGGATTTAGAATAGATGGTTATTACATTGGTTTTTATTAAAATGATTACAAATTTTAGCTATTGGGTATAATAACTAAAAATTAGATCTGGATTAGCAGGCTATATACAGACAAATGTAGATTAAAAATCAGAACAAATATGAATGAAAAGTAATCTGTAGAATTAAATTTCTAGAATTTGCAAATATATGTTCAAAGTAATGTTTCTTGTCCAGATTTTTCTTTTTCTTTTTACATTGGGAACCATACTTACTAAATACATCTATTTTTTAATTACTAAAATAATTTTTAAAGATACCGTGGTTAATCTAGAAGGGGTAATTTACATTGCAGAACGTGAATAAATGAGTTGTACTTAAGCCATTTGGATAGTTGAAAAAGCAGTTGTGGGGTAGTAGAATTAACAGGTGATAATTGACAAAACCCATTACTCATTAGAATGTTTTTCTTGGAACCTCAGACATTGACAGTCTGGTCTCTGCAGTGCTTTATATTAATTGGAGGTTTTGTTTTGTTTTGTTTTTTCATATGCATAAATTACCAGTTTCTAAATATATAACCATATTCAATTACAGGAAAAAATGATTTGTATTTATTTTTAATTACAGTTTTTGCTCAGCTGAGCACTTCATTAATGCTACTGCATGTTCATGTTTATTTTTTGCAGTATTGGCAAAATAAATGGCATGTCCAAACCTGAACTTCTTATATCTGTATAATTGGAGAAAGATCTTAAATTATTTGACTTGTATAATCTATACAGCATGCTTCATTCTCTGCTGCTATGGATCAGCATGTTGCAGGTTTCCTAGCTGACAGTGCATATTTCCTGTTTTTAAATGAAATTCATGTATCATGTTCAGAAGAGTATCTGGCAAAATTCTTGGGAATCTTTCAACCCAAAGCAAAAGCTGATTAAATGTATTTTAAAACCTTTTTTAATTTTAGAAAAGAAAAGACTACATGGGTGATAATAATGAAATAACTTGAAGCTAATTTAGTGTCAGAATGAGTATTATATTAAATGCTTAATCTCCAGGTAACACATGTTTTTTTCCAAAACTAAGTAGTAATTTCACCTGATCTAAATCCAGACCATCATGCATGTAGATTCTTCATATAACATCCTTAACAAGGTAAAGAATTTTGTCTAAAATGCTAATCTTGGTTAGAGGGTGTTTTTGCTTTAAAATATTGCACAAATTTTATGGCTTTGGTTTTCTACAAATCCATTCACTATGTCATTTCACTAAATAGATCTTTATGTCATATGAACGTTGAATACTGTTTCCCAATATTTAGTTACAAAATCAAAGTTTTTTTCCTCTCTTTTCTACACTGCACAGACCGGGGGACACTATAAAGTAGGATGTGGTATTATGTTATTTGGTCACCCTGGCTGGTTTAAATAATGATTAAATAATGTGTCACGAGTGTTTTCAGGATTGCTGTGGCTACTTGATTAGTCACAAACAGTATGGTTTCAATCAAGCCATCTCCTGTTTGCAATTACCTGCAAGCCTTCCCCGCCCTAGTTAATTGCAGGTTAACTCCCCATATAAGCAAGGACCTTTTCGCTTGTTACTCGGGCCTAAACACTGTTTAGGCCTAGATGCAGAGCTCCTGCTGGAAGCTGGATGCAGAGCTCAGTGCAACATTACGGAAGGGAGGAGAACACAGATAAGGACTCCAGACGCTGTTGCAGAGATACTCCTATGGATGCTTGCCTTTTGCTGTTTTGAAGCACGCAAGCCATCATCAGAACTGTTGCTGCTGGACATTCTTCCTCCTAAAAGCTTCAAGCTACGTTTGCTGATTGAAATTGTTTTTTTCTTCAGGTGACTTTTTAGCTGTGAAGTTTATGCTGCCGCTCTTTTACTACCTCGATGATGTATCGACACCGAAGCTGCTTATTGTCATGTTAGCCTTTTTCTCTTGTGAACTGTTTCGGTATTGTGGAGAGGAATCTAGGGAGATAGCCTGGCTTCACATAACCAAGATAAGACTTTGTTACTAATGTGCTTTTTTTAAAGACATAGTGCTTTTTAAATGTTTTAAAGTAAATTATATTTTTACACAAGACGCCTCTGTCAGATTTATTTCAGTCCTAGTGTGTTTGCTCATGAGCTGGTTCACGGTCCGGGGTACCCCTCAACCCCACTTCATAACAGTTGGTAGCAGAGGATGGTTTAACAA
The DNA here is from genome assembly GCF_029215685.1 of Pituophis catenifer annectens. Classification (NCBI taxonomy): domain Eukaryota; kingdom Metazoa; phylum Chordata; class Lepidosauria; order Squamata; family Colubridae; genus Pituophis; species Pituophis catenifer. The sequence goes on from NW_027256887.1 coordinate 32,622,123, forward strand.
ACCTACACTCATGTGGCAATACGCTAGACTGAAATGTCTGTAATTAAATTAAAACAGAAAGACAGATGTTGACTAGGGCAGCAGCATCAAAAAGCATGAAGTCACAAAGTGGACTGTCTGGGGCTCAGGCCAAAAATGTTTTGGCTGAAAAACCCCAAACCTTAATTGATTTAGAGTGTAGTGGAGCTGTAGGTTTTGAAGCAGAAGCTTTAACTTCTGAAGTGCCTAAGGCAGTGAGTAAACCATCATCACCAAAAGAAGTAGAGACTGGAAGAACGCCACTTCGGGTCTCGAAAACAAAACTAGAGGTGGATGATGAATTTAGGAAGGCAATCCTTCAATTTTTAGGATTGCCCATAACAAGTCAGAATCCGATTGCTGACTTTAGCGAATAATTAAAGAATCCAGTCGTAATGTCAGCTAAAGGAAAGAAGATTGAAGCCTTAGAAAACACCGGATTGGTAAGAGACTTTCAATCCTTTCCTAAAACCCCTATTTCAGATGATAAGTGGAGAATGGGGGATAATAGACTGCCTGATTTGAATGTCCCTGCTTCTTCGTTAAACCAGCATGGCCAAGTTGATACTGCACCACCTGCTGTCGAAGCCATTATAGATCAGGCCATAAAAACTTTAGCTCCCTTGATGACGTCAATGACTTCTGCTAAAAACTCAAGAGACTCTTATGTTGAGTGTAAGGTTGCAAGTGTGATAGAAACTTTAGCAACCATTTTGGACGATGGTTTGCAGGCGCCATCGGCTCAACGAATAGTAGCTGCATGTACCAAAGTACCCCTGATGTCTGTGACTAATTCAGCGCACGCCACGAGTGGGGCATATCCATCCGTGATTACATCGACATCCAGGGCAGTTCCAGAGGCTGCCTCAACTGAAGATAGGAATTTAGGAGTGCGTCCGAAAATTCCTAGAGATGTGCACCAGAGAGGACCCTCGAATTCTTGTAATCAAACCAGGACAAGCTTTGCATCCACACAACATGAGGTTTTAATCCCTCCCATTGGGGAGGAACGACTGTCAGAATGCCAGATGGAAGACACTGTGTTGTGTGCTTCCATTCCAATGCCTTATTGCCCATTCCAGGACGGACCACACCCTGAACATCAATTAATGTCTGTTTCCATGTTTAATAATGTACAGGTTCTTTCTCCTAATTTTAAAAGTTTAAGTGTGAGTGGAGGAAATTTTAAGGAATGGGTTAAGAGTATTCAAGTAATTTTAATGAAAGAGAATGTTTTATCGTTGTTGTTAAAACCCCCACCTAGACCATGGTCCTTGGAAGTTGACCTTTTACATCATAAGGCCTTTTGTATCTTATTGATGTCCATTAACCCTGCACTATATCCCAGTATACCTTGTAACCTGACCGTAACGGAAGTCTGGGTAAAACTGCATAAGCTATTTTATTCTAAAAGCTCCCATGCTACAAACAGAGTTTATAGGGAGTTCTATTCTGCGAGGTTGAAGGCGGGAGTAGATATTAATGAACACTTATGTGAGTTAAACAGGTTAAGGCAGGAATTGATGTTGAGGGGGGAAACAGTGTCTGAACAAACCCTCATTACTGTTATACTCAATTCCCTTGATTCTAGCTGGGATAATTTTATATCGCGACTGGATAATGTTGATTGTAATAACTTATCTTTAGAAGTGTTATCTGGCAAATTAATAGCAGAAGATAACTTGCGAAAATGCAGGGCGACTTTCCACAAAAAGGAATAACCTTTAAGAAGGCCCGATAGTTCAGATAGAGCATATACTATCGGAGAATGCTTCAATTGTGGTTCAAGAGAACATTATAGAAGGGATTGCCCACAAAACGTGAATGCTAGGGCAAGTTTAAAGACACCTTCTGATAGTAAATGTAAAGGAAGGTCATTCCCTCCAGGCAGAAAGCCAAGTGGAGATGTTCCTAACCACAGAAGGGGTAAAAAGCCAAATAAAGGCAACAAAGGGAACAATCTTAGGTTTAATGATGATTCTGTAGGCATAGTAGAAACTACTGAGTCAGAGCTTACGAAGGAACAGCGAGAGCAACTATAGTTAATGGATAGTGGGGCCAGTAACCATGTTGTCAGTGACCGAAGGTTGTTTGTTAATATGAGAAGGCATCAATCCATGGTCAAAGTTGCAAACGGTAAAAAGGTGAATGTTGTTGGCATTGGAGCTGTTTATATCCCTGGGATAGGAGAGATTCATGGAGCATTGTATGTACCTGAGATAGATCATAATTTGCTAAGCTTAATGAGGATACGTGAGAACCCCAAAATGGAGATTCTGTTCTCAGGAGGAACAGCTGTGATCAAAAATAACAAATGTGTGATTGGGGAGGTTTTGAAGATAGGTGGTTTGCCTTATTATTCTCCCAATACAAATGCTGAGACATTTAGTGCTAGCAATTATACTATCTCATCTGGTAGTAACAATGAATCACAGTTAGAACTAGGTGATGAGGATCAAGACTTTCAACAGAGGAAGCCTTGTAATGATGAATGTAAAGTTAATAAAAAGTTTATGTTTTAATTTAGAGTCAGATAATAGGGAACCTGAAAATGCTAATGCAATTTCTATAGGTGAGCCGTTGCACAATGAATGTGCTCACTTGATGCATCGCAGGTTAGGTCATGTGAGTTTTCCTATAGTGAAAAAGGTAACCGAACACTCAAGGGGAACCAAGATCAATGACTCTAACACATTTCTAGATTGTTCAATTTGTAGGAGTGCAAAGTTGAAAGTGAAATCTGCGCCCAAGAGGTCTCAGAGGTACTCCGAACACCCGTTTCAGCTCGTCCATATGGATTTGGTGGGCCCATTCGTACCGTAAGAGATGGTACTTCCTTACCATAGTTGACGACCATAGCAGATTTGGGTTCGTTTTCCCCTTGATGTCCAAAAACGAAACAAAACACCTCCACGTTTTCGGGGTGATGGCCGATGTTCATGTCCCAAAGGAGCTCAGGAGGAAAGGAGACCGAATCTCAGTTAAGCTAAGATTCGTTGGTTACGAGCAGGACTCCAAGGCATTTAGGTTTGCCTACCCTAATGGGAAACTGGTTATATCAAGGTCTGCTACCTTTCATGAAAGGGCCAATTGGAGTAAGATCCATGCCAATGAGATTCTTACTCAGAACCCTTCCCGTAGCTGTTGTAAACAAACGGAGGATGTATCGGAGAACCTACCTGATGATAGGGATACATCTGGTTCTGGGAAGCGTGCATCCCATGTACCCTTGAATGGGATATTAAAGCGTAAGATGGGGGTGGCCGGGAAGGATAGGCACCCAACTTCTGAGACGCATAGCAAGGATCACGAGGAAGATGACTGTTACCTCAGTCAACCAGGTTTCGGCCACACCTCAGAAATATGAGGATGTGCTGGCCTTACCTAACCATGAACGACAGAAGTGGCTTGCCGCTATGGATACAGAATTAGACAGCTTGAAAAGGCTAGATGTATTCATGCCAACAAGATTGCCCAAGGATAAAAGGGTGATCGGCACCAGGTGGCTTTTTAAGAAAAAGCCCATTGAAGATGGAGGTTTTCTCTATAAGGCGAGATTAGTAGCGCAGGGATTCTCGCAGAGATTCCCTGACGATTACAAGGACACCTTCTCGCCCATGGTGCACCCTGAGAGCGTGAGAACGGCTCTCACTATTGCTACCATATGAGGCAAATATGTACATCAGTTCGATATTCAGACCACGTATTTGCACGCCCAACTAGATAAAGAGCTGTATGTGAGGATTCCTCAGGGAGTAAGCCATCAGGAAGATGATGTTTGGTTGTTGAACAAGAGCCTATATGGCTTAAAACAATCTGGTAAGCGATGGTACGAGTGTCTCACTAAAAACCTGAGAGAGATGGGCTTTTCACCATCATCGGCTGACGAGTGTGTTTTTGTCAAGGAAGATCAGGGCATTAGGGAAACGGTACTGTTGTACAGTCAGGTCCAGAAATATTGGGACATCAACACAATTCTAACATCTTTGGCTCTATACACCACCACAATGGAGTTGGAATGAAACAAACACAATGTGCGTTAACTGCAGACTGTCAGCTTTAATTTGAGGGTATGTACATCCAACTCAGGTGAACGGTGTAGGACTTACAGCAGTTTGTATATGTGCCTCCCACTTGTTAAGGGACCAAAAGTAATGGGACAATTGGCTTCTCAGCTGTTCCATGGCCAGGTGTGTGATATTCCCTCATTACCCCAATTACAATGTGCAGATAAAAGGCCCAGAGTTCATTTCAAGTGTGCTATTTGCATTTGGAATCTGTTGCTGTCAACTCTCAAGATGAGATCCAAAGAGCTGTCACTATCAATGAAGCAAGCCATCATTAGGCTGAAGAAACAAAACAAACCCATCAGAGAGATAGCAAGAACATTAGGCATGGCCAAAACAACTGTTTGAAACATTCTCAAAAAGAAGGAATGTACCGGTGAGGTCAGCAACACCAAAATACCAGGGAGGACAAGTGTGGTGGATGACCGAAGAATTCTTTCCCTGGTGAAGAAAACACCCTTCACAACAGTTGGCCAGATCAAGAACACTCTCCAGGAGGTAGGTGTATGTGTGTCAAAGTCAACAATCAAGAGAAGACTTCACCAGAGTGAATACAGAGGGTTCACCACAAGATGTAAACCATTGGTGAGCCTCAAAAACAGGAAGGGCAGATTAGAGTTTGCCAAACAACATCTAACAAAGCCTTCACAATTCTGGAACAAGATCCTATGGACAGATGAGACCAAGATCAACTTGTACCAGAGTGATGGGAAAGAACGTTGTTTTACCTGAACGTTCCTTTTCAGGGCACTGCGACTGCAATCCATACCTGGGTTGCTTTCCTCATCGCTTAACTTTGACTGGGTGACATTCTTTAATTGTCTCTCTCCGTGCTGTGGCCATGCCCCACTCTCCCATGATGCACCAGTCTTTGAACGAAGGCATGACCACCTATGGTAAAAAAAGGCAGATGTAAACGGTAAAACGAAGAAGAACCATGAACTCAGGAGCTAGTGTATTACTAGACCAAACAAAAAACTGGGAATGGATTGCTGTCGCAGTGCCCTGAAAAGGAACGTTCAGGTAAGACAACGTTCTTTTTCCAGTGCACTGCTCCTGCAATCCATACCTGGGATATACCCAAGTTCAGATCCCAAGGGTGGGAGACTAATTGGGCCCAGAGTCCTGGGCCTCAATGACACTTTGAAGGACACATCAGCCAAAGGAAGCTTCGGCGGAGGCAAAAGCATCAATCCTATAATGCCTGATGAAGTGTGTTACAGAAGACCAAGTGGCGGCCCGACATATATCCGAGACCGATGCCTGCGTAGCCCAGGCGGCTGACATTGCCACACTACGGGTAGAGTGGGGTAAAATCCAACCAGGAACAGGTCGAGAACGTTGTTGGTATGCCGTAGCGATGCACGTCTTAATCCACCTGCCCATGGTGGATGGGGAAATCTTCTGACCCAAGGAAGTCGGATGAAAGGAAACCAGAAGAGCTTCAGTCTTCCGGAATGATTCAGTTCTGCGAATATAGCGATGTAGAGCTCTACGAACATCGAGGTATGCCAGTCCTTTTTGCGTCGATGTTTTGGCGACGGGCAGAAATCCGGGAGGATGAGCTCCTGAGCACGATGGAAATATGAGTTCACTTTGGGCAAGAATGCAGGGTCCAGGCGCAGTATCACTGTGTTAGGCTGGAAAATGCAGAGATCTTTCCTAATCGACAGAGCTGAGAGCTCAGACACACTTCTGGCCGAGGTGACCGCCAAGAGGAAGGCTATCTTGAAAGATAAAAATTTGAGGGGAATTGATCCCAGAGGTTCAAAAGGGGGAAACATAAGGGCTTGAAGGACAAGGGGAAGGTCCCAGGTCGGATATCGATGAACAGGCGGTGGGCGTAGATTCATAGCCCCGTGGAGAAACCCCTTAAGCAGCGGATGCAGAGACAAAGACGAGTATGGGGGACACCGTATGACTGTAGATAGCGCAGCCGTCTGACGACGAAGGGTAGATGGTGACAATCCCTTGTCTAGACTGGATTGCAAGAAACACAGGATGTCTTCAATCTGAGCCGAGGTAAGGTCTAACAGGTTGGCTGCACACCAGGAACAGAAAGATCTCCAGGAAGATTCGTATATCCGCGATGTCGATGGTCTTCGGGAAGCCTGGATCGTATCTATGACAGAGTCGGGGAGCCGGTCCTTTCGCAAGATGACCCACTCAAACGCCAGACGGCCAATTGGAGCCATCCTGGCTCTGGATGGTCGATGGCCCCCTGACGTAGGGAGATACGTTCCGGCGGAATCAGTCACGGTGGAAGGACCGATAGTGCCACAAGGTCCGCGTACCACTGTCGACGAGGCCAGTTGGGGGCCACAAGAAGCAGCTCGGCCCGTTCCTCCAACAGTTTCCGAATCACCTGAGGAATTAAGGGAATCGGGGGAAAGGCATACAAGAGCCCGGGAGGCCAATGGCACCTGAGCGCATTGTGATCCTCCGCTGTGTGGCACGGGTAACAAGTCACATAACGCGGGAGCTGGGCGTTCGATGGGCTGGCGAACAAGTCCACAACTGGCATGCTGAAGATGGCATTCGCGAAAGAGGCTTGGGTGTAGTTGCCATTCTGATTGATCGAGACTTTGTCTGCTGAGCCAATCGGCCTGCATGTTGTCCGCTCCTGAAATGTGATCGGCTCTCAACGAGAGAACATGGCATTCTGCCCAATGGAAGAGCTTTTCCGCTTCCAACATCAGTGCTCTCGAATGTGTGCCTCCTTCTTTGTTTACATGGGCCTTGGCTGTAATGTTGTCCGTGAGGACAAGGATGTGACAGCCCTCCAACTGAGACTGAAAGTGGCAGAGGGCTAGACGAATGGCCCTCAGTTCCAACAGATTGATGTTGTGATCTCTTTCTGAAATGGACCAGCGACCCTGCACTACCTGATTTTGGAGGTGGGCTCCCCAACCCAGAAGGCTGGCGCCCAAGGTCAGAGTTAGGCGTTCCGGTATCAGAAAATGCGAGCCTTTGTGAAGGGCGGGACCCATCCACCAATGGAAGGATAGACGAAGTTGAGGTGGAAGTGACACTTTGTGGAGGGAGTCGCTGCGGCCCGAACGTTGGAAGGGGAGCAGGAACCATTGCAACGGTCTCGTGTGGCGGCGAGCCCATGGCACGATTGAGAAGCATGAGACCATTTTCCCCAGTAGTTGTGAGAGATGGAGAAGAGGGATGGGCCGATGAGACAGAATTTGACGTATCAGTTCTCAAATGCTCAGTATTCTGTCTGGGGAGAGAAAGACCTGACCTTGAATAGAATCGATTACTGCTCCCAGGTGCAGTAGCGAGGTGGACGGATAAAGGTGACTCTTTGGAAAATTTATTGAGAATCCGTGGTTCTGGAAGACCTTGATGACGAGCCGAAGATCTCGAGCCGCTTGACTCTTGGAGGATGACAAAACTAGGATGTCATCGAGATAACATAATACCCTCACCGGGATTTTCCTGAGGGAAGCTGCCATGACAGCCACTAATTTGGTGAAAGTCCTTGGGGCCGAGGACAAGCCAAAGGGCATCGCACAATATTGATAATGGTCTTCCCCAATCTGGAACTGTAGAAACTTCCTGTGTGCAGGCAAAACTGGGACATGCAGATATGCCTCCCTGAGGTCGACTGATTGGAGGAAGTCGCCGTGATGACCCCCCCCCCAGGATGGACCCCAGGGAGTGCATCTTGAATCTGCGATAACAGACGGAGAGATTGAGATGTTTTAAGTTCAGGATGGCCCTCCAACCTCCAGAGTGTTTTGGGACCAAAAATAGAGTTGAATAGAAGCCCAAGCCATGTTGATTCAGCGGGACCTTCTCTATTGCCTTGATGCGGATTAGGTGGAGAACCTCCTCCTGTAACAGGCGTTCCATTTTGAGCGAACGTGATGCAGGGCAACATATGTGGTGAGATGGAGGACGTCCCAGGAACTCGATGGACAGGCCGGAGGACACCGTACGAAGAATCCACGCATCTGTGGTCGACTGCTCCCATTGGTGATGAAAGAGTTGCAGGCGACCGCCGATAATAATAATAATAATAATAATAATAATAATAATAATAATAATAATAATAATAATAATAATAATAATAATAATTTTATTTCTATACCGCCCTTCTCCCAAAAGACTCAGGGCGGTGTACAGCCAATTTAAAAACACAGGACACAACAATGATTAAAAATTAAAATAATTAAATAAATTTGGCCGATTTAAAAACCCAAAAATTAAAATACCCCAATTTAAAATTATTATATTGATAGCCCTGCCTGGCGGAACAACAGGGTCTTCAGTGCGCAGCGATGGGATCTTGCGACCTGTAGTCATTTCCCCCTGCGAAATTGTCGGTATCCGGACCCACGGAAAGGACGCTTGGTGGCAGTGGGGTTTCTGGACCTGTCACGGAAGCGTTGGCGATCGGACGAACGGTCGGATCTGAAAAAATGTGAGCTTTGCGAATAGGGACCACCCGATCCTGACGAAGCACGAAAGGGCTGACGTTGATAGTAAGGTGTATAACGCCGCTCAGGTCTGCGATAGGAAGACGTCGGCATAACTTTCCGTTTGTCCTTGTCCTCGACAAGAACAGGGTCAAGGGTGGAACCAAAAAGATTTGGAGCCTTGTATGAGCCGCTGCCAATCTCCACTTGGCTTTGGAGTCGGCTCTCCAGTTCCTAAGCCAAAATAAGCGTCATGATGTTATAGACGAAGCCAGGGCTCTTGAGGTGAACTTCACAGAGTTCAAGGAGGCATCCGCCGAATACTCCGTAGCAGCCATGATTTTGTTTATATCTTGGTGAAGGCGGGTATCTTCCGGCGGTAGTCTATCTTGAAGTTGCCTCAGCCAAAGTAGCGTGGCCCGATTAAAAAAGGATGTAGCGGTTGCGGTCTTGATCGTTCATGCCAAGGCTTGATGTTCCTTATGAAAAGAGAGCTCAGACTTCCTGTCCTCTGATTTGAGACCATCTAGGGAGTCGGTGGATAGCAGCAAAGACGAGGACAGATTGGCAATTGGTGTATCCACCATGGGCAAACTCAGCATGGCGTCCAACTCCGGAGCCGCGCAATATAGTTTTTTATCTATACTATTGGGGCCCATCAACGAAGCTGGTTGAGACCAAGGAGATTGCAAGACATCAGAAAAAAGCTGAGGACAGGGAATGAAGTCCCTGCCCGGTTTGGATGACGAAAACAAAGCCTCGTGGGGAGCCGATGTGGATGCAGTCTCAGAAGGTGTAGGGGTTGAAGCAGACATGTTAGTGGTTTGACGTGCTTTATGCAGGAGGGATTTGAACAAGGAGGGCCTGAAAAGGCCAGCAAAGGCAGGGGCATCAGGCGTAAGGCCCTCGTCTTCCAAAAACTCTAAGTCCTCCATTGCTTCGTCCCCTTGATCAGATTCATCTGATGACTCGGGTGCCAAACGAGAGGAAGACTTGGAAGGAGGCAGAACAGATGGGTGAGGCACCTGAAGAGGAACCGCCTGAGCCTGTAGAATGGACGGTTGTTGGATTCCAGCGGCCAACAGGGAGGACAAGGCATTAGATAGTAAGGACTGCAAATCCACCTGGGAAGAAAGTAACTGGCCATCAGCTCCACCAAGACCGGCAGCGGTTGGTGTGAAAGTCGCCTCAGGTCGACATGTAGGTGGAGGAATGGAAGCAATCAGACCCACCGATGAAACATCCGGTAGCAAAATAGAAGCTCTCTTGAACAGCCGTCCAGAAATACCTGACTGTACTGCAGCAGCAGCAGAGTCTCAACTTTGAGAAGAAGACGACGGAATCTGAGTTGGGCCAGTGGCAAAAACAGAGGCCAAGGTGGTCTGTCTGGCCTTGTCATATTGACGCTCAAGTGCCCTGTGGCATCGTTGAGTGTCCTTGTCTGCTGCCAATGTTGATCTAGGCTGGCGGGAATCCTCAGAAACAGAAGCTGGTCTCCCACGTGACTTAGACTTGTGTTTGGTTGGAGCCCTAGGTGGACTGAACTCGTGTTCCATGTCAGATGATAGATAGGCATCCGCCATAGTGAGATGAAATTGATCTTGTTTTGTTTTTTTGTTTTTTTTACTGCTGCTAAAAAACCGCTGAGGTTTTTATTCTTTTTTTTTTTTAAATTTATTATTGAGAAAAAAGGAAGTATTCAGAACTATGTACAATCAGACACCAATAATGCTGAGGAGTCACACTCAGTATATAAAGGAAACCTCAACTGACGCAGCCCAGCAAACCTTCCAAATCATGAAAACGAATGGCTGGCTAAGGTGTCAGAATTCGCCTAAGGACCCAAAGTCAGTGGAACAACAAGGCGATTGCCACAATTAAATGAAAAAATTAGAGAAAGCGGGATGGCAGCGCAAACAGACCCAAATCCCGTATGGCAAAGTAACAGGGCAACACAAAATGGCAGCCTGACGGAAGTACGGGCAATCTCGATCCTGCTGTTAGATAGTGAGTCAGCCTTGGTAGAAATTGCCGCCAAAGGGACAAACAAAATGGCGGCCATCAGAAATCTGACAGTCCCAGGGAAATGGCCGAAAGCGCAAGTTAACGGCTGCGGCAGTCTCAGAAATAAAATAGGCGGCCAGAGGAGATGGCAAATAGCCCCAGGCACTGCCCGAAGGACGGGCGCCAGCAGATCTCACCACCGGTGGAAGGACAGCGCTCTGGGACGATCTGGCTGCAGGCGCGTTATTTCCGAATCTGCCCTGAGCGCCTGAAGCCCCGAACAGCAATTTTGAAGGCTGAGGTGCGGAGCGATCTCACACAATAGGGAGCGGTGGAGGAAATCAAACATCAGAGCCTGCAGGGCGAACCATGCGGAGAGCTCCGGAGCCGCCCTAAAAGAGCCAATCAATATTCAAGGATATCAGCAGAGAAATGGTGTGGGGGGGTAATACGGCAAACCGCAGAACCCCGCACGGCTAGAGGAGGATAGGGAACCGCCCCGAAGGGTCGGAATCCCGAGCTGCGGCCAACAGGTGACAGGAACCCAGGCAAAGGACGGGCTGGAGCCCCAGACACGTCTCTCACACCCTGCAGCTCACAGAAAAGGCTCTCACCGAAAACTAAAAGGGCTAAGAAAAATAAAGAAAAAAAACTAATCGCAATGAAGCACCAGAAAAATTCACCACGAAGAGAAAACCACACCAGTCAGTCAGCGACTGAGTGAAAAGACTGGTGCATCATGGGAGAGTGGGGCGTGGCCACAGCACGGACAGAGACAATTAAAGAATGTCACCCAGTCAAAGTTAAGTGATGAGGAAAGCAACCCAGGTATGGATTGCAGGAGCAGTGCACTGGAAAAGAGAAGAGTATGGAGAAGGAAAGGAATTGCTCATGATCCTAAGCATACCACCTCATCAGTGAAGCATGGTGGTGGTAGTGTCACGGTGTGGGCATGTATGGCTGCCAATGGAACTGGTTCTCTTGTATTTATTGATGATGTGACTGCTGACAAAAGCAGCAGGATGAATTCTGAAGTGTTTTGGGCAATATTATCTGCTCACATTCAGCCAAATGCTGCAGAACTCATTGGACGGCGCTTCACAGTGCAGATGGACAATGACCCAAAGCATACTACAAAAGCAACCAAAGAGTTTTTGAAGGGACAGAAGTGGAATGTTATGCAATGGCCAAGTCAATCACCTGACCTGAATCCCATTGAGCATGCATTTCACTTGCTGAAGACAAAACTGAAGGGAAAATGTCCCAAGAACAAGCAGGAACTGAAGACAGTTGCAGTAGAGGCCTGGCAGAGCATCACCAGGGATGAAACCCAGCGTCTGGTGATGTCTATGTGTTCCAGACTTCAGGCTGTGATTGACTGCAAAGGATTTGCAAAATTAAGAAGGGAAAGTTTGATTTATGATTATTATTCTGTCCCATTACTTTTGGTCCCTTAACAAGTGGGAGGCACATATGCAAACTGCTGTAAGTCCTACACCGTTTACCTGAGTTGGATGTACATACCCTCAAATTAAAGCTGACAGTCTGCAGTTAACGCACATTGTGTTTGTTTCATTCCAATTCCATTGTGGTGGTGGATAGAGCCAAAGATGTTAGAATTGTGTCGATGTCCCAATATTTCTGGACCTGACTGTATGTTGATGATATCTTATATATTTGCAAATCAGAGAACAGGTATAAGAAGTTCTCTGAGGACCTAAGCAAAAGTTTTGCTTTAAAACCATTAGGTCGCATTAACAAATTTCTAGGGGTGCAATTTGTAAAAACCGAGAAGGGGTTTCTGCTCTCTCAGGAAGATAAGATTCTGGAATTGCTTAAAAAATGTAGCATGGTAGAGGCGAAACCATGTGATACCCCTATGGCAACAGACTTCCTTAAGAATATGTACACTGAGAGCACGGAGTTTGAGGATAAGACCCTTTACAAGTCCGTGATTGGGTCACTGTTGTACATTGCAAATTGGACTAGACCGGATATCAGTCTAAGTGTAAATGTGTTATCTAGACATTCGGAACATCCCACACAGTACCATTGGAGTGGAATCAAACAACTCCTGAGATACTTAAAGGGTACTGTGAACTATTCATTGTTGTTGGAACCAGAAACAACTAGAGAACTAAGACTGAGTTGTTTTTCGGATGCCGATTGGGCAAGGGATGTTAGAGCTAGAAAAAGTACCTCGGGGTACATCGTATACCTGAATGGTAGTCCCGTGTATTGGTACTCTGGGAAGCAGAAGCTAATTGCAACTTCCACAGCGGAAGCTGAGTATGTGAGTTTGTCCAAAGCTTCCAATAACCTAGTTTGATTTGACGATCTCTTGGTAAGCTTATGGAGGCAGCCCATGCACCCTATAAATATCTATGAGGACAACATGGCTGCCATTAACATATCGGAAGCCGATGCTGTAGGCCAGAGATTGCGCCATATTGATATCAAAAACAAACATGTGAGGCAATTGGTGAAAACAGGTTTCATTAAAACTGTATATTGTGAAACTAAGGAACAGGTAGCGGATGTGTTTACCAAACCGCTGCCCCGTGACCAACACCACTATCTCCTGGGTAAAATATCGATGGCTATGTGAATGTACTTACCATTGATGTGTACATCTACCCAATGATGAATGTATGTTTTGTTAACAAATCAAATAGCCGCAGAGAAGGGGATTGTCACGAGTGTTTTCAGGATTGCTGTGGCTACTTGATTAGTCACAAACAGTATGGTTTCAATCAAGCCATCTCCTGTTTGCAATTACCTGCAAGCCTTCCCCGCCCTAGTTAATTGCAGGTTAACTCCCCATATAAGCAAGGACCTTTTCGCTTGTTACTCGGGCCTAAACACTGTTTAGGCTTAGATGCAGAGCTCCTGCTGGAAGTTGGATGCAGAGCTCAGTGCAACGTTACAGAAGGGAGGAGAACACAGATAAGGACTCCAGACGCTGTTGCAGAGATACTCCTATGGATGCTTGCCTTTTGCTGTTTTGAAGCACGCAAGCCATCATCAGAACTGTTGCTGCTGGACATTCTTCCTCCTAAAAGCTTCAAGCTACGTTTGCTGATTGAAATTGTTTTTTTCTTCAGGTGACTTTTTAGCTGTGAAGTTTATGCTGCCGCTCTTTTACTACCTCGATGATGTATCGACACCGAAGCTGCTTATTGTCATGTTAGCCTTTTTCTCTTGTGAACTGTTTCGGTATTGTGGAGAGGAATCTAGGGAGATAGCCTGGCTTCACATAACCAAGATAAGACTTTGTTACTAATGTGCTTTTTTTAAAGACATAGTGCTTTTTAAATGTTTTAAAGTAAATTATATTTTTACACAAGATGCCTCTGTCAGATTTCAGTCCTAGTGTGTTTGCTCATGAGCTGGTTCACGGTCCAGAGTACCCCTCAACCCCACTTCATAACATAATGTTCTATTGTTCCTAACATTATAATGTTCCTAACTATATATCACATAACTTTGGTGAGTTGGCCAGATAGATGGATGGGTATTATAAAATCAGTACACAATAGTCTCAAATTTTATTAGAGGTTCTATAGCATGGTCCCATCAATAAGATGAACAACAGATTATTCCAGGATCTTATATATATGTGTGTGTATAATATTTTCCCCCCATCTTTATTTTGGTGAACTCAATGCAATGTTCAATATACTAATATTCTACTTCTAACCCTTTGAGGTGGGATGTGCTTGAGCAGGTGTGGTATTCACTTACTTTCCCTATTGGTTCGCAAATGTGAGTGCACGCGCCCCATCCACACATGCACCCGGCCTTCTGTGCATGCGCTTTGCTGGCACACACGCCTTCTGGTCATACGCCCAGCCTCAAAAATGTGCTTAAATAGGATGGCATAGAGCGGGGATGAGAGGGAAGGTGGGCAGGCCCACCTGTGATTTCCACTACTGGTTCAGGCAAACTGGTCCAAACTGGCTGAATACCACCTCTGGGCTTGAGCAGAATAACTAGATCAAAATCACTAAGCTTGCTCATCTTCTCCTGATTTCTAGCCCAGCATTTTAGCCACTACACCAAACAGCGTACCTACTTTTGAGTGGTTTTCAGCTGTGCTTTAGAAGCTTTTTTCAGCCCTAATGAGGTGCTAGTGAGTGAAGATCTCTCACCTGTGCTTTAGAAGCTAAGAGGTAATCTATACTGAGTGGAGATAAACACACATGGAGACTGTGTTCTTCTTCTTCTTCTTTTCCTGTATACTGTTTGATACCAATAGGTTTCTGATACCTATTTTTTTCAAGGGAAAATCTGGAAGGAGTAAACTGAACCTGATGGAGGACTATACAAATATTGCATATCTTGAGGAATGACTCTGGGACTGAATGAATAGTTTTAAGGTTGGCCTTTTGATGTTATAGACAACTAAGAGTGTGGGATGTTGATAGATTTCTGAGTAATTTTTGGACTTATTAAAATAAGGTAAAATGCCTCAACAGGAAATAACAAGCATATTTCAAAAGAAATGTCATCGATGTTTCAAAATATCCATGAAACTATAACAAAGAATCACAGGGAGCTAAAGAGTTTGATGTATGATATAGATATGAGACTAGAAAATGTTCAGCAAATAACAATGAAAAATGAACAGGAAACCCAGGAAACAGAGGAGAGAATAGAAAAAACAGAGGAAGGGAAAGAGCAGACAAAAACAACAAATGAACCCAAAAGATAAAGGAGAAGGAAGAGATAATCAAAACGGATGAAACAGATCAAGCTGACAATATATTTAGAGACTTGAATAGAGAATTGGATAAGCAGAAAGACATCCTTAATGTGAGGACAAAGACACTCAGGCATAGTGAAGATCTGGCAGTGGTAGAAGAGGGAACACTTAGACCAAGAAAGAACGATATAGGGAGACACAAAACGTTAAAGGAGTATGGAAAGCATGCCAAAAAATCAATAAGAATTGAAATACTAAAATGAATGAGAGATGACAGGTAGAAATAGAATATTCACCAATATTCACCAATGTTAACAAGATTTAGAATAGAGGTAGGAATTAGAAAGAGGGAAAATATTGTTATGTATACTACTATATAATGTTTTAAAATTAGTATGTAGATGGAAGGATCAGAAGCTGAAAGATGATTGTATTATATGCCTTTAAACAATATTATTAAGGTTACCATGATTATTAGCATTGAGTAATATAATATAATATTAAACAATTAAATGATGAGGGATTAAATACAAGGTGGAGCAAATATTACAATGTTAACAACTTTAATTGCATATTTATGATATGATAATGAATATGACTAATGTAATTAATATAATTAAAATGGATAAGAGATGAAAGATAGAAATAGAATACTTACTAACATAAGATTGGTGTTATCAAGATATGAAATATTGGTAGAAATTAGAAAGGGGGAAATACTACAATAAATATTGTTATATAACATGTTAAAGGTAGATAAAAGCAGAGGTGAGTTTCAGCAGGTTCTGACCAGTTCTGGAGAACTGGTAGCAGAAATTTTTAATAGGTCAGAGAACCGGTAGTAAATATTCTGACTGGCCCCATCTATTCTCTGCCTCCCAAGTCCCAGTTGATTGGGAGGAAATGGGGATTTTGCAGTAACCTTCCCCTGGAGTGAGATGGGAATGGAGATTTTAAATTATCCTTCCCCTGCACACCCACCAAGCCATGCCACACCCAAGCCACACCCACAGAATCAGAACTAAAAAACTTTGAAACCCACCACTGGATGAATGGATAAGAATTTGAAAGATGACTGTATTATGTATAATGTTACTAGAAAGATTTGAGTATGATTAATGCAAGGTGATCAACATTGTCAATTTTATTATTATTATTTGATATCAAAACCCAGAAACCACACTGTTGATGTATTTAATACTTATATACATTTAAAAAAAAAACTTAAATTGAAAAAATAATAATAGGTAATAATCAGCCCCCTTGAATTACATTTGGAGATGACTGGCAGCCAATGCAGCTTGTATTGCAGTGGTACACAGTAGTCCCATATAGAGCACATTGCAATAATCTAATCTTAAAATGACCAGAACTTGAATGTTCGTCTGAAGGGCCTACCATTTGAGGAAAGGGTACTATTGGTACACAAGATGAATTTAAGTTAACTTAACTTTTATAAATTTATCTATACATTTAATTTACACTTTTTTGTGTGTGAATGTACCATATTAGTGATCTTCCACAGAATCTGAAGAAAGATGTGGCTGCCATATAAATCATATATGATTTGCATCTTTTGTCAACTTCAACCTATTAATCTCATTTCAAGGAAGCAGATGAAAAATTAAATGTTGTGGAAAAAATAATTATCACTGGTTATGTCCATTGCATGTGCTTTTTTAAAAAAATAGTTATTGCATAATATGACAACATAAAAATTGTATAATAAAGGATGGAAGTGTAACTGCAAAATATAAGTAATTAAGATAGCAATAACACAAAATGTTATGATATTTATTTATTTATTTATTTATTTATTTATTTATTTATTTATTTATTTATTTTATTCAATTTGTATACCGCCCTTCTCCTAGTGGACTCAGGGTGGTGCACAGCCAGAACTAAAACACATACCAATACAAAATTTAAAATTTTTAAAAGAATTACATGACTTTGGCCCAGAATTTAAAACATTCAAACTAAAACCCATTGACAATTTTAAAAGCTAAAAAAAGGGGAGGGGGTTCACGCCAGCCCTGCTTGATGGAAAAGAAAAGTTTTTAGGGCATGGCGAAAGACCCGGAGATCCTATATCCTTCATATCTCCAGGGGCAAATCATTCCAGAGGGCAGGAGCTGCCACAGAGAAGGCCCTCCCCCTGAGGGTCGCCAGCCAACATTGCCTGGCTGACGGCACCCTGAGGAGTCCCTCTCTGTGGGAGCGTACTGGTCGGTGGGAGGCTATTGGCGGCAGAAGGCGGTCCCACAAATACCCAGGTCCTATGCCATGGAGCGCTTTAAAGGTGGTAACCAACACCTTGAAGCACACCCGGAAGACCACTGGAAGCCAATGCAGTTCACGCAGGAGAGGTGTCACATGGGAGTGCCCCCTCGCTCCCATAATCCCCCACGCGGCCGCATTCTGCACCAGTTGGAGCCTCCGGGTGCTCCTCAAGGGGAGCCCCATGTAGAGAGCATTGCAGTAGTCCAGGTGGGAAGTGACGAGTGCCTGAGTGACTGTGCATAAGGAGTCCCGATCCAGAAAGGGACGCAACTGGTGAATCAGACAAACCTGATATATGATATATGTTACATTAATAAAAAAATACCCTTTTTTCTAGACAATAAATTAAATCTTGATCATGTGAAATTATATTGTTCAGTCTTTTTATTTCCAATTTAAAAACCAAGCCTGAGAGTCTACAACAGGGCTGTCAAATTCGCAGCCCGCAGGCCAGATGTGTCACATGCTGGCCATGCCCACGCCCAGTTTAGCAAAGAAGTGATGCGGCCATGACAACTTGACTTTGACACCAAGTCAGCTTTTGATGCTGAACACACAGTAGGCTAGGTGTTGGTCCTACCTAAGCCCCGATTCTCTTCAGCTGCGGAATGGTCCAGGAATGGGTTGATACAGTCTGATCGGCCTGGAGACTGTCATAATCTTTTGGCTACGCCTCCATGTTTCTCCGTCAGGCCCCAGTTTTCAGCAATGAAAGACTTGAAAGAGAATCTAAGCCAGAGCATTAGTAAGGCCCCGGCTCCAAGCCCACACAATGATGGGCGGGGCTGAACCGTTCCGCAGCCAAACAGAATCGGCGCTTAGGTAGGACCAACGCCCATTCTCCTAATAGGCTGCGGAATGGTCCAGGAATGGGACATACCAAAGCCTGGCTGTCCTAAGAGCAGAAAGCCAATGGGCCGGGAGCACCCATGGCTAAGTGTACCTGCTGAAGGACCCATCTTCCGATGGGTCCACCTCTGCAGAGGTGAAGACGTCCAGCTTATTAGCCTGATAAAGGCGAAGGAGTGGTCCAGGTAGCCACCCTCAAGGGAGGCTTGGTGGTCGCTGCACTATGTGTAGAGTGCGCGGTAATGCACCTAGGTAATGGCAGTGCAAGTGTCTCATATGCTTGGGTGATACAGGCCCTGATCCAGCCACCCACGGTCGAAGAAGACACTTTGGTGCCAATCAACGTTGGCTGGAAAGATACGAAGAGAGCCTCGGACTTCCTGGAGGGCACAGTACGTGTAATGTACACTTTGAGGGCTCGCCGCATATCCAAGGTGTGCCACTTCTTCTCCATTGAGAGTGGAGACAGAAGCCAGTGTGGGTAGTGCTAGTCCAATCAGCATGGAGGACTGAGTCTGTCAATCATTGTTAGTTCTGCCCTTGTTGCCAGACAGGCCAGCTTTTGACCCAGTCCTTCAGTGGACAGGCGTGTGGTGTCTTAGTTCCTCATAATTCTAGCTATTTTGGCTTAATTAGTGTCTTTCTGGCTTTTTTGACTTCGGATTGTTTTTTGACTACGTTTGCTGTTTTCACTCCTTTCACGGTTGACTGAATTTCAGACTGTTTTCTGACTTCGCCTCTGGTAATATTGGACTTTATTATTATTGCTGACTGGCTGGGAGGCTTCCTTTTTCGCTTTAAACCCCCTGGGGGGGGGTTGCCTTACGTTTCACTAATAGGGGAATTTGGACTGTCTGCTCCCTTCAGCTTGGCGTCTTAGTGATTGTGTGCCTCCCTGCGCAAGCTTCGGCGGCGAAATTACAGCGCTTCTCAAACAGACACCATTTGAAGCCTCGTTGAGTGCCTGCGGTTGCTGCGGCGGCCATTTTGTCTGCCTCCCTTCATCTGGCTTCACAGTGAGGGCGGTGGCCATTGTGATTGTGCCAGGACTGTTTTGCCTTCAAAGTAAGGGCAGCGGCCATTTTGAGAGCTATTTGCTGCCGCTTT
This sequence comes from Pituophis catenifer annectens, assembly GCF_029215685.1. Classification (NCBI taxonomy): domain Eukaryota; kingdom Metazoa; phylum Chordata; class Lepidosauria; order Squamata; family Colubridae; genus Pituophis; species Pituophis catenifer. The sequence continues at coordinate 32,641,586 of NW_027256887.1, forward strand.
GAATACAGCCTTCATTATCGTGCCATTTTTTCTTCACCCTTTATCTAAACGGCTTTTTTCTGGACTGCTCCTTGGTGGTGGCTGTTATTTGGGCACAATATCCCCATTGAACTTCCTGCCTACTGTCTGGGGGATCGTATTTGCACCGCAGTGATAGATTGAAACTACTTTGGGAATACACATTCCAACGCATTCTGCAAGTGGAATTTGACATTTCTATTAACTATTGGTGGTTGCGCTTATTTCAAGGGCTCACTAGTGGGGTGTTTGCGCCCCCATATTGCGCTGGAGTTTGGCCTTTTTTCTATTGGCTCTTGGTGGTTGTGCTTATTTCAAAGGCTCTCTAGTGGGGTGTTTGCGCCCCCTTATTGCCCTTGCCAGCTCACTTTCACTGCCAGCTTTTTTGTGGAGTTTTTAACGCTCCCACTATTGTGCAACTTTGTGGCCTCCTCTTCGTTGCTACCGTTGTGAGCCTTTCTAACTGGAATTATGCCCAAGGCCCAGGAGAAGTCTAAGCACGGCCGTAAAGCCGGCAAAACTGCACAGGGCCACGCACAACCTGAACATGTTGCACAGCCTTTAGCCCGGGAGGCTTCTCAGGAGCCATCCCTGGTTACAACTTCGGCTCAGATCCATCACAGATCTCACAAACATGGCCTGACTTCCAAAGCTGAAAAGAGGCGGGATAGAGTTCTGACCAAACTCTGTGATAAGGCCTGCGCCAATCTGGCCTGTACGACCACTACGCCTGCCATGGTGGTGGAGGCCTCAGCTCCTGTGGTTGGTTCAAGACCGCTCACACCAGACCAGCTGTCACTCCAAGATTGCCCTGTTACCGTCTCCACAGCTGCCTTATGGGGTTCTGAGGCTGCCCTGCAACCGGTGTCTTCAGATCCGGACTCGTCTCATGTCACTGCCGTGCCACCTCCCGCTTCTTCAGCTCCGGTGCAACTTCCTGCTCAGTTATCCACAGAGCAACTCCAACTGATGATTGAAGCTGCTGTGCAGAAGTCTTTAGCAGCCCGCTTCGGTTTTTCCAGCCGTGCAGGATCGGTGAGGTCAACCATTTCGGTTTCCCCAGAACGGTCTGCCCCGGAGGAGGTGCAAACGAGGAGACCGGACTCTCCTACGTGTTCCCATTCCAGCCAGCTGTTGACGTTGGCTGACGCTGAAGGAAGTGACTCAGGACTGTCGGAGGATGAAAACCTCCCTCCAGAACAACCATCATTTTCTGGTCTATTTCCGCAGTCCTTATTTAAATCCTTACTCTTTAAGGCAGTCAATACGGCTCGTTTGTCTTCTCCTGTGGTGAGCCGGCCCTGGCTTCTTCAGCTGCTCCTTTGGATCCCATGTTCGCCGAACCAGTCAAGCCTATCACATCTATTCCTACTCCACCGCTCTTCCTAGATGTTGTGAAGCGACAGTGGTCTTTCCCAGCTGCAGCTGTTCTTCCATCTGCCAATGACCGTAAAAACTTTCAAATGGTTGCGGAATTGGAATCTCTCCTTCAAGTTCCTTCAGTCGATCCCCCCATCCTCGCCTTATTGCCAAATGTCAACATCCCAGGCGAACCCGACGAAGCCCTTCATCCGGACGAGCACAGATCCGACTTGGTGTTACAGAGGGCTCATCAAGGGGCCGCCTGGGCCATCCGAGCTGCGACCACGGCGTCCTTCTTTAACTGGACTACTCTGCTCTGGCTACGGCAGCTGCAAGAGAAGCTTCCACCCGACGATATACTGGTCAAGCAGGATCTGAACAAGATCGTTGCATCCTTACAATTTTCAGCAGACGCTACACTTATTGCCGCTCACTTTGCCTCCAAGGCTTTGTCATCTTCCATCACGGCTCGCCGTTTGGTCTGGCTCCGGCATTGGCAGGCGGACGCCCGTCATAGATGGCGTCTCGCTTCTGTTCCCTTCGGTGGATCCCGTCTCTTTGGGGAGGCATTGGAGCCTTTCCTTACCGAGACTAAGGACAAGAAAAGAGTGTTGGCTCCAGTTTTCTGTAGAGGGGACTCTTGTTTTGCTCCATATCCACCTCGTCCACAGTTTAGAGGTCCTGACTCCGGGGGACCTTCTTCCCTGTCTTCACCTAGGCCGTTTTCTTCTGCTAACAGGCAACGGGGTTATCAGGACAGGTCCTTCCGGGGAAGACCATTTGTTTCTCGGCGGCCCTTTCGAGGGGGAGGGGGTCGTTCCTACCGGCGCCAGCGCTGATTGCATTTCTAGCCCTCCCATAGGCGGTAGATTGGCCCTCTTTTCCGCCATATGGGAGCAGTCCACTTCAGACCAGTGGGTCCAGGCCACGCTGAGATCAGGGCTGGCCATTGAATTCGTTTCTACTCCCCCCAACACCTTTGTTTGCTGTCCGATTTCTCGTAATTCCGAACGAAAGTCCCTTATGGACTCAGAGGTTCAGCACCTCCTGTCCATTAAGGCTATCCAGCTGGTTCCGTCTGGTCAGGAGGGTATGGGGTTCTATTCCCAGGTGTTTCTAGTCCCTAAATCATCGGGGGGGTGGAAACCTATTCTGGATCTGAAGCGTTTGAACAGATACGTGGTGTACCATAAATTTAAAATGCAATCCTTGAAGACCATCCTTGACGGTGTCCGGAGGGGCAATCTCCTCTCCTCCATTGACCTGACAGAGGCCTATCTACACATCCCTATCCTACCTTCCCATAGGCAGTTTTTGCGTTTTTGTTATGACGGGGTACATTATCAGTATAGAGCCCTTCCCTTTGGCCTTTTCTCTGCCCCCCGCACCTTTACTAAGGTTCTGGCTGCTTTGGCTGCTTCCCTTCAACTCAATTCAGTTAGACTTTTATGTTACCTTGACGATATTCTGATTTTGTCTACCTCTGCCCAGCAAGCTATCGTCGATGTCAGTCTCACTGTTGAGACTCTGGCGGCTCATGGTTTCTCTATTAACTTGGAGAAGAGTCACCTCTCCCCTTCTCCTACTTTAGTCCATTTAGGGGCCCTGATCGACACTATCCAGGGTAAGGTTTTTCTTTCTCCCAATAGACAAGATAGCCTGAGAAGCTTAGTCTCCCGGGTTGAGAGGTGTCGGGTTGTGTCTCCGTATGTTTTGTCCCAACTATTGGGGAAAATGATTTCGGCCATAGCTATAGTTCCCTGGGCCCAGCTGCATGCAAGGGAACTCCAATGGTTTCTTTTGCCATTGCAGAAAAGGGGCAGAGGCACTTCGACAAGGCCAGTTCCGATCCCTCCTGCAGTTCGTCGATCCCTGAGGTGGTGGCGTTCCCCTGCTCTCGCTGCGGGTTGCTTCTTCCTCGAGCCCCAGAGGGTGGTGGTGACGACAGATGCCAGCCTCCTGGGCTGGGGAGCTCATTGCCAGGGCCACCTGGCTCAAGGAACGTGGACGGCCTCGGACTCTCAGCGACCAATCAATTGGCTGGAGCTTCAGGCAATCTTCCTAGCCCTGAGGGCGTTTCATCACCTGGTGACCGGTGCCCACGTTCTTGTCTTAACGGACAACATCGCCGCAAAGGCACATCTCAACAGATTGGGGGGCACCAGGTCGAAATCCCTCCTCGCGGTGGCTCTGAAACTGGGACTCTGGGCATAACGCCACCTCTGCTATATCCGGGCGGAACACATCTCCGGGGCACAGAATGCACAAGCGGACTGACTGAGTTGCCGTCGGATCGACAATGGGGAGTGGTGCCTCCATCCGCGCATTTTCAACAACTTGTCACTTCGCTTCGGTCTCCCAGTAGTCAACCTGTTTGTGATTCACGAGAATACTCAACTCCCGCAGTTCTTCTCCCGGTACCCGAACCCTCAGGCAGCCGCCATCAACGCACTTCGGTCTCCATGGCCGTCGGGTCTCCTGTACGCCTTCCCCCTGACATCCCGCATCCCCAGGGTCATACGCAAGATTCTATCCGAGCGGGCAGAAGTGATCCTTGTGGCTCCTCAATGGCCTCGGAGGCCCTGGTTTGCCGACCTCATGTCCCTCTCGGTGACCCCATCGTGACGCATCCCTATCGAGATCGACACTCTCTCTCAAGGCGCCCTCACTCACCCGGACCTTCTCTGGCTCAACCTGACCGCTTGGAGGTTGAGCGGGACACGTTGAGGGCAGTTAACATCCCGGCGGACATTATCCAAACATTACAAGCTTCTCGCCATCCGTCTACAGACCGTATTTATTCGGCCACTTGGCGGGCCTTCTGTGACTGGTGTGGCCGAATCGGTGTGCCGTTTCTTCAGCCTTCTATAGTGCACATTCTGATGTTTCTGCAGAAGGGCCTCTCTCAAGGGCTCTCTCCTAACACGCTACGCCGGCAAGTTGCCGCGTTGTCTTCCGTGCTTACCTGCGGCTCCTTGACGTCCTTGGCTTAGCATCCCTTGGTCCGCCATTTTCTCCAGGGTGCCAAGAATTTGTGTCCTCCCGTGCTGCACCGATATCCCACTTGGGACCTCCCGCTGGTCTTGATGTCACTCACGGGCTCGCCATACGAACCTCTGCGTACAACCAGTCTCCGGCTTCTTTCCTGCAAGGTTGCCTTTTTGGTAGCCATTACTTTGGCCCGCCACATATCTGAGATTGCAGCTTTATCTTCTCGCTCGGACCTTTGTGTCTTCCACGCAGACCGAGTTGTCCTCCGCCTGGACTCTACTTTTGTGCCAAAAATTAATTCGATCTTCCACCGCTCACAGGAGCTTATCCTGCCTAATTTCTGCCCTCATCCTGTGCACCCGCGGGAGTGACGTTGGCACGCCCTTGATGTCAGGCGGGCGTTACGTATCTACCTGAAGAGGACGGCTTCCTTTCGCTGTTCGGAATCCCTCTTTGTTTCCTTCTTACCTACCTCCCAAGGTTGTAAAGTCACCTTGTCTACCATCGGTCGCTGGATCAAACAGACTATTGCCTCGGCCTACGATCTTCGATCTCTTCCACGCCCCGCGAGATTGACAGCTCATTCCACCCGCAGCGCGGCTACACGGCAGCATGGGAAACGCAAGCTCCTTTACTTGAGATTTGTAGGGCAGCCACGTGGACTTCGCCTGGCCCTTTCATAAGACACTACAAGCTGGACCGGTTTGCGTCGGCAGAGGCTGCGTTTGGTCGCCGGGTCCTGCAAAGGGTCGTTGCTGGGGAGGTGCTGCGGTCCAGCAGGATCCCCCATCTTCTCCGGGACAGTGAACTTGGGTATGTCCCACACTGGCTGCTGTCTCCACTCTCAATGGAGAAGGAGCATTGGTCCTACCTGATACGTTCCTTCTCGTTGAGTGGAGACAGCAGCCAGGCCCTCCCACCCCCCTCTCTCTTTTTTTGGCTGGACCTTGCTTGAATGTATTGGCCTTCCTTTCCTACTGTCCTTTTCTCTCTCACCACACGCCAAGTCTGTCCTCGATCCTTTGCCAAAAGCTGGCCTGCCCGGCAACAAGGGCGGAACTAACAATGATTGACAGACTCAATCCTCCATGCTGATTGGACTAGCACTACCCACACTGGCTGCTGTCTCCACTCAACGAGAAGGAACGTATCAGGTAGGACCAACGCTCCTTCCCCAAGGCATGGGAAAGCTGAGGACAAAAGTTAGCCAAGATGACCTCCTGGGCACGGTGAAACCAGGAGTTCACCTTGGGAATGAAGGAGGGGTCGAGCCGTAGTATTGCCTTATCTGGATGGAATATGCATAGGTCAGCCCTTACTGAGAAAGTTGCTAGTTTGGATATGTGCCTAGCGGATGTAATAGCTGCAAGGAAGACCACCTTAAGGGTGAGATGACGAAGGCTCGCTATTCTCAGAGGCTCAAAGGGAGGTTTCGTCAGGGCCCGCAATAATTTAGGTAAATCCCAAGTGGGATAGTGGTGTACAACCGGAGGCCGCAGATTACTGGCACCCCAGAGGAACCTGCGGATGACTGGGTGACGAGTGAGGGGCTCTGCATCCGGGCCCGACAGGACAATGGAGAGTGCGGCCACATATTGTTTGATGGTGTTGTGAAGCAGTCCTTTGTTGAGGCTGTCCTGAAGAAACTCCAGCACCTGTGGAACAGAAGTTGAGACAGGGTTAATGCAATGCGCAGCGCACCAGATAGAAAATACCTGCCAGGTGGAGTTGCAGATCCGGATGGTGGACTGCTTCCTATCTGCCTGAATGGTCCGGATGACCCTCTCAGAGAAGGCATCCTGTCTCAGGAGGACCTCTTCAAGTGCTAGGCGGTCAGTTGGAGCCACTGAGGCTCTGGATGAAGTAGGACACCCTGGCTGAGAGAGATCCTCTGTGAGGGAATCCTCCAAGGCTGTGAGATGGTCAGCGCAACAAGATCTGCGAACCACGGTCTCCGTAGCCAATGAGGGGCCATCAGAATCACCTCTGCCCCTTCCGGCATGATCTTGCGAATCACCCCTGGAATCGGGGCAGGGGCGGGAAGGCGTAAAGCAGGCCAGGAGGCCAGTCGCAGCGGAGCGCATTGGTCCCCTCTGCCCCTTGGGTTGGAAACCTCGTGATGTAGCGAGGAAGATGCGCATTCAGGTTGGAGGCGAACAAGTCCACCAGAGGCTGGCCAAAGCAGGAGCAGATGTCCAGGAAGAGATCAGGGTGGAGACACCATTCGGTGTTGTCCACTGTAGTCCTGCTCAGGAAGTCCGCCTGAGCGCTTGACGAGCCCACGATTTGTTCCACCTTCAGAGAAAGGACATTTGTTTCTGCCCATCTCCCAAGATGGAGGGCCTCCACATGAGGCGCCATAATCAGGTGCCGCCCTGGGGGTTGACATGTGCCTTTACCACGGTGTTGTCCGTAAGCATGAGGACGTGCCGGCCTCACACTAGTGGGTGAAAGTGTCATAGGGCCAGGTGGATTGCCCTCAGCTCCAACCAATTGATATTGTGGGCCACATGGTGGTCGAGGTGAGCTCCCCAGCCGTAGAGGCTGGCATCTGATGTGATGGAGATCCTCCGGGGCTCCTTGAATACTGTCCCCTTGTCCAGGGCAGAGGACATCCACCAGCGGAGGGAACGTCAGACTGTCAGAGGGACCCGAACCAGGGTACGGAAGCAGGAACCACTGTAGGCTCCACAAGTGAAGTTGAGCCCAGGGCACAATTTGGAGGCACGACACCATCTTTCCTAGCAATGATGATAATGTGGCCAGGGAAACCTTGGGGTTCCGATGTATGTGGGCCACCAGTGTTCTGATGGCTACTTTCCTGTCCTGGAAGAGGAAGACCTCTCCCATCCTGGTGTCTATGAGGGCACCTAGGTAGGTCAGGCTGGTCACGGGATCCAGATGGCTTTTTGGGAGGTTGACCAGAAAGCCGTGGTTCCTCAAGGTCTGAAGGGTCAATTGCAGGTCCTCCTGAGCCCTCTGAAGGGAGGAGGCCTGAACCAGTATATCGTCTAAGTACACCTGAAGCCGCACTGGGATTAACCACAGGTGGGTAATCAGAACAGCCAGAAGTTTGGTGAAACAGCGCGGTGCCAATGCCAGCCTGAATGTCAGGGCACGGTATTGCAGATGGCAACCCGCATAGCGCTTCTTGCGCTGCGACCTTCTTGCACTGCGAGACTCCCCCCTCTCTCAGGCCTGGCCCTCCACGTTATCGAGGGCCTATCTTGATGACGGGTTTTGGAACCCTGGGAGATGGCATTCAGCGAAGAGGGGGTTGAGGGTTTTTTTATTGGGATTTTTAAAGAAAATTTTAAGGGGACCCGGGAGGAGGGGAGGGGGTTGTAGAGATGGACCTGGGGGGGTTCATATAGCCACTGGGTGGGATGATGGGTCCCTTGGGCGCAGCAGAGGGATCACGGAAGAAAATTTGTCTGGGGAACAGCGGGGTGTCGGGAAGGGCAGTGCAATTGAAATAGTGAGTGGGAGGGCCAGATATGACGGGCGCAGGGGATCACATCACCAGTGTCCGGTCGGAATCGGATTGACTAGGGGATTATAAGTGCTTCTCTGAGTGAGGGTGCCTTTCCCGCTGCCTTGAAAGAGGCGGGGGTGAGGCCCCTCCTCAAGAAGCCTTCCCTGGACCCGGCTGAATTAGCTAACTACCGTCCAGTCTCCAACCTTCGTTTTGTGGCGAAGGTTGTTGAGAGTGTGGTGGCATGACAGCTTCCCCGGAACCTGGATGAAGCTATCTACCTGGACCCGTACCAGTCGGGTTTCAGGCAGGGGTACAGCACAGAAACGGCATTGGTCGCGTTGGTGGATGATCTCTGGAGGGCTCGGGACAGGGGTTGCTCCTCTGTCCTGGTCCTGTTAGATCTCTCAGCGGCTTTTGATACCATTGACCATGGTATCATGCTGCAGCGGTTGAGGGGGTTAGGAATAGGGGGCACCGTTTTGTGGTGGTTCTCCTCCTTCCTCTCCGACCGCTCGCAGTTCGTGTTGACAGGGAGGCAGAGGTCGACTTCGAGGCGCCTTGCATGGGGAGTGCCGCAGGGGTCGGTCCTCTCGCCCCTTCTGTTCAACATTTATCTGAAGCCACTAGGTGAGATCATCCGTGGTTTGGGGGTGAGAGTCCACCTGTACACTAATGATACTCAGCTGTACATCTCCCCCCCAGACCACCCCAACGATGCCCTTGATGTGATGTCTCGCTGCCTGGAGGTCGTGCGGGTCTGGATGGGGAGAAATAGGCTCAGACTCAACCCCTCCAAGACTGAGTGGCTGTGGTTCCCGGCGTTGCGATATAGTCAGCTGGTGCCATCGCTGACTATTGGGGGTGAGTCTTTACCCCCCACAGAGAGGGCTCGCAATCTGGGCGTCCTCCTGGACGCATGGCTGTCTTTAGAAGAACATATGACGGCCGTGGCCAGGGGGGCTTTTTATCAGATTCACCTGATCCACCATTTGCAGCCCTTTCTGGATCGCAACACCTTGTGCACAGTCACTCATGCCCTTGTCACCTCCCGACTGGACTACTGCAATGCTCTCTACATGGGGCTCCCCTTGAAAAGCACCAGGAGGCTACAACTGGTCCAGAATGCGGCCGCGCGGGTGGTTATATGCACAACTCGTTGTGCCCACATGACACCCCTCCTGTGTGAGCTGCACTGGCTCCCAGTGGTCTTCCGGGTGCGATTCAAGGTGTTGGTTACCACCTTTAAAGCACTCCATGGCATTGGACCTGGATACCTTCGAGACCGTCTTCTGCCACCAGTAGCCTCCCACTGGCCAGTTCGCTCCCACAGAGAGGGTCAAATTATGTCGGCTGGTGACACCCAGGGGGAGGGCCTTCTCTGTGGAAGCCCCTGCCCTTTAGAATGAACTGTCCCCAGAAATTTGTAAAATCTCTGATCTCCGTGTATTTTGCTGTGCCCTCAAAACCTTGTTGTTCCGCCAGGCTGGGCTATCAATGTAAAGATTTTAATTGGTTTTTAAATATGGGATTTTAAATTTGGGGTTTTATAATTGGGCCTATCATTTAATAATTTTAATTATTTTTAAATTTTGTCTGTCTTTGTCCTTTTAATCAGGCTGTACACCGCCCTGAGTCCTTCGGGAGAAGGGCGGTATAGAAATAAAATTAATAATAATAATAATAATAACAACAACAACAACAACAACAACAACAACTGAATCGGAGATACTTCCGATGCGCGTGGGCGATCAGAATGTGGAGATAGACCTCAGAGAGGTCTATCGAGGCCAAGAAATCCCCCAGGCGGATTCCCTCGAGGATGGACTTGAACATCTTGAACCTCCTGTAGACCAGGTGGGTGTTGAGGTTCTTTAGGTCGAGGATCATTCTCCAGCCCCCCGAACGCTTCGGCACCACAAAAAGAGTGGAATAGTACTCCTGTCTCCTTTGGCCTGATGGAACGGCCTCTATGGCCCTGAAGTTTAGGAGGTGCTGGGTGGCATCCTCCATGAGACCTCACTTGGCTGATTCGCGGGAGACAGAACATGGCACAAAGTGGTCCGGAGGGCTGGAGAGGAACTCCAGACATAGACCGAATTTGATGTTTCTGAGGTCCCAGAAGTCCATGATTGTGAGCGCCCACTGGTCTGCAAAGAGACTCAATTGACCTCCTATGGGGGGGGGGGATGGAGGGGTCATTTGTTTGCGGAACTGGCGGCCACCAGTTCCGCGAAAGGACCATCTTTGGGATTCGATCTGAAGGCCCCTGTACCAAAATGGCTGCCTGTCTTGCTGGTGAAACTGCCCTTGGTGGTAAGACCACTGTTGGGACAACACTTCCTGAGGATTAAACCTAAAAGGCTGCCTCCAGGAGTATGGAGTAACTCGCCTGTCCACCCTCCAAGCTGCAGAAGGTAAGACCTTGCGCTTATCTTTGTCCTCTACAAGAAGGAGTTCAAGGGGAGGAACCAGAAGTGTCATAGTGATACTGGCTGGGAAATAGCGAAGCTCCGAAGGGCTTTGCGAAAACCCAGTCAGACAAACTGCTGTCAGGAGGTCTTCGGACCGGAACCATCTTGGAGGGATGGGGGAGAGAGAGAGAAGCGTCTCGAAAGACCAAAGAGGAGCAGGCAAGCTCCTCAGAAGGTCAGAGACAGCTCTTTGACCCGACGGTGGGGGAGGCAGCCATTATATCTGCTACAAACTGGGGCAACCAGTGTAAGATGTGAGCAGGAGTGGAGATTGAACAGAGTATTGTTACCGGGTGAGTAATTGGCCAACTCACAAGTAAGAAGAAAAAACTTTTAAAAGCTTGAAAGAAGTCCCAATGACTAATTAGCGGCTAATTGGCACTCGGGAATTTAAGCAAAGGAACAAAAGGAATTTTAAAACTAAAACTAAAGCCTTAAAAGGAACCTTTCACCGAGACTTAAAACTGAATTTGGATGAAATTAAAACAAGACAAGAAAAAAGGAGATAGAGAAGTATTCTTTAAATAACAAAAGGATTTAATTTGGAGAAGAGGAAATAATCATTTTTGTGGATTTACAAAGGGATATTTTGTGGCTGGAGGATTTGTGAATTGGAGAGAAATATCTGCTGGTGGAAAGAAAGTATCGTACTAAGCTTATTTATATCATCATGAGAAAATTCTGGAAGTACTATAGAAGTGTTTTGTTTATATATAACTAGAATGTGATTGCAAGAGGAGCAGGGAGAATCAAGACTGAAATTGGAATGGCTCAAAGGAATGTTTGAATTGGACACTATCTGGAAAGGAAAAAAAGGAAAAAGGAAAAAGAGACACTACATGGACTTTGAATATGAATTATATGTAAAGGAATATTAACTTAAAAATCCTTGCTTTTAAATTGATAACATGGAGAATTGGGAAGGAAATAAATGAAAATAAAGATACAGATGATTACACTGGGATTAACAGTGACAGAATAAAAAAGATGATTACACTGGGATTAACAGTGACAGAATAAAATGATTACACTGGGATTAACAGTGATAGAATAAAAAAGATTACACTGGGATTAACAATGACAGAATAAAAAAACTGATTACACTGGGATTAATAGTGATAAAATAAAAATGGATAAGGGAATACATCTCAAAAAGCAAGACAAGAGAAAGAAATGGGGAAGAAAAAGGAGGAGAAGGCGGCAAGGGAATGGGAGAAAGGGAGGAAAGTGTAAAGAAATGGAATTGTGGAGAAATTAAAAGAAAATAGGAGATAGTAAAAAGGAATTTAAAAGATGAATATGCTAATTGAAGAGAAGGATGTTAACATTAGAAATCATATGTAAAAAGCAATTTAGAAGGAAGATACAGATTATTGTAAAAGGGATATAAGTAAAGATAAAATGAAATGTGAGTAATTAAAAAAGAAGAAATACACTATTTAATGTAAAATAGATCAGTAGATGCAATGTGAAAGATAGAATTTTGTTGTTGGAAGATGTACAAATTTGAGAGAAATAATAGTAACGAAAGAATTAATTGAAATTAAGGGGAAAATTGAAATATAAAATTGAATAAAATGGAAATGTTAATAAATGATGCAAGTAATAATAAAACAATACATGTAAGAAATAAAATAGAAGAAAGATATTGTTAAGGGTTGGAAGGCTATACTAGTAAAGGATTTAAGATAAAAACGGAATAAGTTGAAATACATTGTTAATAATTAAAAGATAAGGGGAATTTTGAGAAAACAAATGAAAGAAAAGTCGGGGTTGCCTGGACACCATAGTGGAAAATAGAAAATAGAAAATAAATACAGCAATAGAGAGACGAAAGAGGAGTAGAGGGATGGAAGGGAGGAAGAAGGAAAGAGAGGAATGGGAAGAAAGGAAAGAGGGGAGGAAGGAAGGGAGGGGAAATAAGAGTAGGAAAGAGGGTTAGAAAGGGAGAAAGAGAGGAGGAGAGGGAGAAAGGAAGGGGAAGTAGAGAAGGAGTAGGAGAAGAGGGAAGAAGAAAGTAGAAAGGAAAGAAGGGAGGGAGATGGAAGAGATTGAGAAGAAAGATTGCTGTACAATAAAAAAGATGAAATGGAAGAAAGGCAACCCCGAACATGCATAAATGCACTAGGACCGTGTTGGTGAACCTATGGCACGCGCGCCGGAAGTGGCATGCAGAGCCATTTCACCTGGCACGCGAGGCATCACCCATTCCTCTTCCGGGTTTCTGGCACACGCATGCGCATCGGCCAGCTAGTCTTCTTCTCTCTCTCTCTCTCTCCCTCCCTCCCTCCCTCCCTCTTTTCCTTCTATTTATTTATTTATTTATTTATTTATTTATTTATTTATTTATTTATTTATTTTATTATACTTATATGCCGCCCTTCTCCCAAAGGACTCGGGGCGGCTCACAAAATTAAACGATAAAAACAATAAAAATAAACTACTAAAAACAATCAATTTAAAATCTCCCAATTAAGAATCACCCAACAGATCAGCAAATTTGTTGGAGAAGCCATGTCTTCAGGACATGGTGGAAAGAGCGGAGGTCAGGGGCCGTCTGGAGCTCCGTGGGTAACCCATTCCAGAGGGTTGGTGTGCCCACAGAGAACGCCCTCTTTCTGGGCGCCACCTGCCGACATTGTCTGGCCAATGTCACCCGGAGGAGGGCTGTCCTATGTGAGAGCACAGGGCGATGGGAGGCAGGCAGAAGGTGGTCCTGTAAATACCCCGGGCCCATGCCATATAGGGCTTTATAGGTAAGTACCAGCACCTTGAAGCGGATCCGAAGGACCACCAGTAACCAGTGCAGCTCGTGCAGGAGAGGTGTAACACGGGACTAACAGGAAGCTCCCATAACAACCCGCGCGGCCGCATACTGGACCAACTGGAGCCTCCGGGTATACTCCAAAGGCAGCCCCATGTAGAGGGCATTGCAGTAGTCCAAATGGGAGATAACGAGAGCTTGGGTGACTGTACGGAGGGCATCCCTGTCTAGGAAAGGGCATAACTGGCACACCAGGCGAACCTGTGCAAAAGCCCCCCTGGTCACGGTCGTCAGATGGTCCACTAAGGACAGCTGCGAATCCAGGAGGATGCCTAGATTACGAGCCCTTTCAGAGGGAGTAAGCAACTCCCCTCCCATCAAAAGCGATAGGGTCACTAGACCATGAGATGCCAGCAACCACAGCCACTCCATCTTGGAGGGGTTGAGCCTGAGCCTGTTCCTACCTATCCAGACCCGCACCGCCTCCAGGCACTCAGACATCACGGAAAGGGCATCCCTGGGTTGGTCCGGGGTGGAGATGTACAATTGGGTATCATCAGTATACTGATGATATCTCATCCCAAAACTACGAATGATCTCACCCAGCGGCTTCATGTAGATGTTAAAGAGCAAGGGGGAGAGAACCGACCCAAGGCACCCCACAAGTGAGGGGCTTCGGGGAGGATCTCTGCCCCCCTGCCCAAACTGCGTGCGACCCGAGAGGTAGGAGGAGAACCATTGCAAAACAGTGCCCCCCACCCCTAACCCCCTGAGTCATCGCAGTAGGATACCATGGTCGATGGTATTAAAAGCCGCTGAGAGGTCAAGTAGGACCAGGGTGGAGGAATAACCCCCATCCTGGGCCCACCAGAGATCATTCACCAGAGCGACCAATGCTGTTTCTGTGCTGTGTCCGCGCCTGAAGCCCGATTGGTACGGGTCTAGATAATCCGTTTCCTCCAAGAATTGTGGAAGTTGGTACGCCACCACGGACTCAACAATCTTCGCTATAAATGACTCAGTCTCCAGGCAGATCAGACTGTATCAACCCATTCCTGGACTATTCCACAGCCTATTAGGAGAATTTCCAAGAAACAAAACAGTCAATGATGCTCCAAGCACTATAAAAAAAATAAAAATAAAAGAATTGTTGCAGCCCAAGTACTAACTGTAGATCAGATGATTATAAATTGATCATATTTCTTCTGATGAAAAGTTACATCAATATTTGCTGATTCTTCTGTGTGGATAATTCAGATTAGATCTTTTGCAATTAATTGCAACTACTACATTTCTCTGATTGTAAAGCTCTTCTCAAAGCATCTCAAAGGTAACAAAACATTTGTCCATTGGTTTTCACCTAGCTCTTCATGTAGGAAAAAGTGGGATTAAATTTTCATGGTCAAATTTACAGCAAATGAGAATAGAATAGTATAGAATAATAGGAAGATGGATAAATGATTAATAAATTTTAAATAAATGTGAGGAAAGCAAAATGAGATAACAGTTACAGTGGATATAAAATATCTACACACCCCTACTAAAATACCAAGTTTTTAACGTAAAAAATCAGACCAAGATAATTCACTTCAGAATTCTTTGTACCTTTAATATAACATATAAACAGTACAATTCTATTGAAAAACAAACTAAAATCCTTTTTTTTCTTTTGTTATACATTCAAGGTTTAATTATTGGTACTCAGCTGTTTCCTAGCTCAAATTAAGTAATTGAAGTCTGTGAATTTGGTTGAAGTTGTTTAAATTGGCAACATGTTTTATGAAAACTTATTTTCAGTTAAGTTAGATAATTCTTGTCAAAATTTTGGTACCACAGCTGTAGGTTAGAATATTCATATTTTACTTGATACTTGTTCCTATTGTGGGACACATTCCTACTTCTTGATGATCTTATAATGTAAGGTGACATCTGGAAAAACGTATCCAAGAGAACCTAATATTTCTAGGTAATATTTAAAACTCTCTTTATCCACACATCCAATATTGTCTCATTTCAAATAGGGAAGAATAGAGCAGTCCATCAAAGCAATCAGTCTAGTATTCAAGCCCACAACTTGTACAAAGACTACAGGCAATAATATGAGCTAGTTAAGACAAGCCAATATTTCTGACCTTTAAGGCAAGGATTAAAGCTATTCCATTTGATTCCAGTGTCAAGTATCCACATTGGAGAAGTTTTTTACAATTGCAAATCTTACATTCTTAATCAAATTCACTACCCAGGGCATCTGACAACACTATTGTGTGACTTTGGCCTAAGCATTTTATACATATTAACTAATACAAAACCTGGTATGGATTAAAGAAAGAGAATTGTATAAAGAATTGAGATTGTGTAAAACAGATAAGTGGAATTAAGTAGCTTAAAACAAATTGAAAGTACTCTTCTTTTTCCCCTAAAATCACTGAACCTATCCCAGAACATTCCATTGGATAAAAGTTGTTGCATTATGAGATGTTATTCTCTCCTGTATCCATAGGAAACGTAATTAAAACAGAGAGCAACCAAGATTTGTTTACTCAAAAGAAATGAAAGCTATTTGCTTGAATGAATGCCAGTCTCAGCTGATATTAGCGGGGGGGGGGGGCATGCAGATTTTGTCTCATGTTGGGATCTGTTATCACTTTTAATTATTATAATTACTAAACAGTAGAAGAAGACTTTTATTTCTGAATTGTTTATTTTTGATATTAGCTTCTATCTGCATGTTGTTCCTGCTGAGTTTAAAAAAGTCTTACTTTATATTATTTTGGGGTAATATATTTTCATAAAAATAAAGAGCACACAGGATACAAGACCTATCAATAAAACAACAAGGACTTCCAATGCAATTCCAGATTATAATCTCATGCACAATTCCTTACATAAGCCCCATCTTGATTGTTCAAAATGTGCCCAGTGATAGAGTAGATATGCATAATAAACCCCAACCTTTTGACTTTTGCCAACTGTTTATTTCTATATTATACACATATTAAAATATTCATTTTCATATTGAGGTCTTGTCTGCAAAGTTGGCTTTTCCTTCTCTATCACTTTTGTATTTTGTCTTACAGTCAATAAATTGATACTACTTTGCATGTTGGTATATTCCAAGACAGCACCAAGCTTTAGGGTGGGCAGATCTTTTAGAATCTGAATCTTTAGGCTGAAGAGTCTTTTTAGTTGAAAATTGATAATAGAGAGATTCTTCCAGTTGTAGCAATAACTCACTAATAAGTTACAAACATTTTAGATTCCATTAGAGACAGCGTAGTCTGTCTCAAATGTACAGGCATCCTTTGATTTATGACCAAATGTTTGAAGCTACAACAGGGCAGAAAATAGTGACTTATGACTGATCCTGGTACGGTATTTTCCGGCGTATAAGACGACTTTTTAACACATGAAAATCTTCTCAAAAGTCGGGGGTCGTCTTATACGCCGGGTGTCGTTCTCCTGTAACCAGGCAGACCAGCCCGAAAGGCTCTGACAAGCCTTAAATGGCTCTGGCGATCCAAGCTCTGACAATCCCAGTTGAGTTGCCTGCTAATCAGGCAACTCAGCTGGGATCGCCAGAGCCATGTAAAGGAAAAAAGTTTTCCCACTCCAGCTTGCTTACGTTAGCTGCTAGTCGCAACGCTTGCCTTGCTTCGCTTGCCTGAATCCATTCCATCAGCAAGCAACTCCCTGCCTGCAATCAAGCAGGCAGAGAGTTGTGGACTTCAACTCCCAGAATTCCTCAGCCAGCAAAACAAAGCTGGCTGAGGAATTCTGGGAGTTGAAGTCTACAAGTCTTAAAGTTGCCAAGGTTGGAGACCCCTGTTCTATTGAGTAAGTTTTTTTCCCCTTTGGGATCTTTAAAAAAAAATAGTTAATTGGGGTTTTTTTTAGTTGTTCTTTTTTAGACCTAGCCATTTAAAGTTTAGGAAGTTTTAAATTTAGCTGTTTTTATATAAAAATAAAAATAAAACAAAATAAAATAATATTTGTGCAGCTTTCTGAGATTTAGTGTGTTTCTGTAGTGTTTCACTCTAACTGCACACACACACAAAATCTCACAAAGCTGTATTTGGAATTTTGTGTGTGTAAAGTGTGAAAGTTGGGTTTGGGGGCTTTTTGTGGTTGTGTGAGGTTGACTCAGCCTTCCATCCTTCCAAGGTGGGTAAAATGAGGACCCAGATTGTTGGGGGCAATATGCTAATGCAATATGTTAATTTGCATTATGCTATATGCTAACTTTGTAAACCGCTTAGAGAGGGCTGTAAAGCACTTTGAAGTGGTATAGAAGTCTAACTAATAAATAAATAATAAAATCCACAAGTTGTTTACCACCACTGCACTAATAGCTTCTGCTCTTTGTAATTCAGGAATTCAGATTTTCCAATTGACAATTGAAGGAACAGGAAAATAACCAATCAAAATAATGAATGTACAGTATAGCAGTAGCATAAACAAACCAATTTATGAATTCTGGGTGGACTTGCCTGAGTGTCTTGGGAAGGAGTAGTTCAACTGTTACTGGATTGATGACCCTAGTGATAGGGAAAGGCCCAATGAAATTTGGCCCTAGTTTCTTTGATGACTGTAATGATTTCAGGAATTTTGTATATAAGTATACTCTATCTCCAACATGGAAAGGTTTGGGTTCCATTCTTTTCTTGTCAGCTTGAATTTTAAAAACCTCTCTAGTTTCCTTTAAAGCTAATCTAACTACTGGCCATGTGTTTTGTAAAGTATCCATCCACTCCTTAAGTGACGGGATCATGGGTTCTTCTGGCATGGGGCTAAAATCCTGGCCTGTTGCTACTCTAAAGGGGATGGCGGTGCCAAGTAAGCTCAAAAATGCCCTACAAAATTTGGAGGTGAATTGAACCCCTCTGTCAGAGATGATTCTTTGTGGAGCTCCATGAAGCCAATAAATGTGTATTAGGAATAATTTGGCTAAACTTTTACCAGTTGGGATCTTTTGGTAAGGTATAAAATGTGCCTGTTTTGAAAACAGGTCTGTCACAACCCGAATGACAGTATTCCCCACACTTTCTGACAGTTCTACCATAAAATCCATAGCAATCTCTCTCCAGGGCACTGAAGGTTTGGCTACCTTCTGTAAGAGTCCTGGGGTTTTCCCCTGACGTCTTTTTGCTGCTGCACAAATGGGGCAGCTAGCTACATAGCTTTCTATGTCCTATGTGATGGCCACCAAAATTGTCTTTTAATTAGGTGTAAAGTTTTCACAAAATCAAAGTGTGCAGCTAATTTGGAGTCATGGCACCTTGCCATTAAGTGTAGTCTTTGGCTGGCTGGAACATACAACTTCCCTCCCACCCACACTAAGTCATTTTTCATCAGACAGCTGGATTTGTGGCTCAAGAACCATTCATCGGTGACCAATGCTTGTTTAAAAGTTTGGTTGGTATCATTGTCTGTCAATGTTTCTTGTTTTGCCTGGGATCTGGTGATTACTTTAGTGGCCAGTTGATTGTTTTGTACTATGAGTTTGTGTTCTGCCCCAGCTATGGACCCCAAAGAACGCAGCACACACAAAGTCTATATAAACCTTAGTTTACTAAATTAAATCAGTCTTTTTCAAATAAAGGCTGTTAATTAACTTTCTTAACAGCCTACAAGAATCCCAAAAATAAATAATCGCAATCTTACTATGGTTGGCAGAAAGCCCAGAAGCAATTTGCTGGAAACTGATAAGAGAACTAAGATCAAGACACGAAGAAGAGTGAACGAAGTTGTTCCCTGCAAATTGCCTCAGTCATCCTTCCTTAAATAAGCTAAGGAAGTGGCCAATTAGCCCCAAGCCTTACTCTCGAAGAGACCTCCTCCTGAGGAGCCACTCCTGCCTTTTGGGAGCTCTGCGCGCCCATGCACCGAGAAGAGGCTCCTCCTCTTCTTCCTCTTCACTTTTAGGAGCTTCTGGAGGTTCTAAAGGCCCTGGCTGAATCCCCGCCTCTGGCACCACATCTTCTCCAGCCTCCTCATTGTCTGACTCGAGTGCCAGTTGCACAGGCTGCTGGTGCAGCACACCAGCCTCCTTGCCTTGTAATCAGCTACTAGCTGCACAGACCACTCACAGGCCACAACAGTTTGATTACGTCTGACTTCGCACTATTGCATTATGGTTTTCTGGATAGAGCATCTGCCAGAAAGATTTTTGCCCTGGGGAGGTATTTGAGAGTAAAATCAAATTGTTTAAAGTACTGACCTCATCATACTTGTTTTGGGGAGTGTTTAGAGTTTAGAGTTTATTAGATTTCTATACCGCCCTTCTCCCGAAGGACTCAGGGCAGTGTACAGCCATATTAAAACACATAGATTTATAAAATTTAAAACCAATTAAAATCGAATATAAAAATTTGGCTGCGAATTAAAACATACATATATTTTAAAAATTCATACTAGGCCAGTCCAGCTTGCTGAAACAGAAGGATCTTAAGGGCACGGCGAAAAGTACACAGGTCAGGGCTAAGACGAAGCTCTAGGGGCAGCTCATTCCAGAGAGCTGGTGCCCCCACAGAGAAGGCTCTCCCCCTGGGTTTCGTCAGTCGGCACTGTTTGGCCGACAGCACCCTGAGGAGTCCCTCTCTGTGGGAGCGTATTGGCCAATGGGAGGTTGTTACTGGCAGAAGACGGTCTCGTATATACCCCGGTCCTAAGCCATGGAGCGCTTTAAAGGTGGTAACCAACACCTTGAATCGCACCTGGAAGACCACCGGGAGCCAGTGCAGCTCGCGCAGGAGGGGTGTTACGTGGGTGCGCCGAGTCGCACCCATAACTACCCACGTGGCCGCATTCTGGACCAGTTGGGGAGAATTTCCTTTGGCAAATGGCCCATCTTTGCTCAGTCTCATTCAACTTTTTGGATGTGTAAGCACATGGTTGTAGCTGGTCTTGCTCATTTTTCTGAAGCAGGACCGCTTCTATTGCCATATCGCTGGCATCTGCTTGTATGATGGTTTCTATGTGTCCGGCTGTTTAAGAATAGTTTCTACTGAGAAGAGTCTTTTAAGTTTTTCAAATGCAGCTTGGCATTCCATTGTCCAGTTCAAAGGCTGCTTCGGTTTTGGGTTGCCGTCCCACTTCGTTTTTAAGAGCTTGGTAATGGGGAGGGCAATCTGAGTGAAAGCAGAGATAAACTGGCGGTAAAAGTTGGCAAAACCCAGGAAGCTTTGTAACTGTTTACACGTGCAGTGTGGTTCCCAATCAAGTACAGCCTGCACTTTTTGAGGGTCCATTTCTATGCCCTGGTGAAATGCGGTACCGCAAATAGTCAATTTTTTCTTGGTGGAATTCACATTTAGAGAGTTTAGCATAAAGTTTGGCGGAGCAGAGTTTGTTTAAAACAGCCCTGACTAGTTTTACATGTTCTGCTTTGGTCTCTGTATATATTAAAAAGTCGTCCAAGTAGACCAGGACTCCCTTATACAAATGCTCATATGTAGCACTTCATTTATTAATTGCATAAACACTGCAAGAGTAACCCTTGTAACCCTAAGGGGAGCACTTTGAATTGATAGCACCCAAGGGGGTGGGTGTTAAATGCCATTTCCCACTCGTCCCCCTCCTTAATTCTGATTTGGTAGTAAGCCTCCCTTAAGTCCAGCTTTGAAAATTTTTTCCTTTTAGCGATGTGTGCTAGCTTATTATTCATAAGAGGGAGGGGATACATGTTCTCCACACTGATTATATTTAAATTTCTAAAATCCATACAGAGACATTTTGTAAGCACTGCCTCTCCTTCCAACTTAAGAAAGTAAAAACCTTGAAACTTAGTATTTCAAAAGCATGTATTCCCATTGCTATCCTCCATTATCCTTTAAAGTGAAACAGCCCACATGGCCGTCATAAACATTCCCCAAAGTTAAGGGGACCTCAGGGCGCTTTGGCACCAGGATATAGGTTGTAAAATATCTCTTGACACAGACAATGCTAATAAATTGAATCCAACCCCCCCCCTTCTCCCAATTGAATGGTAGTATCACTTATAGGGATCTGACATGTTTTGAACCATCTTTTTTTCCTCTAAATAACAATGGGGCTGCAATTTTTGGTCAGGCTGGCTCGATGAAACCCCTTCCTAGGTTTTTCTCAATGAATGCTCTCAGTTCTTCCAGGTCCCTTGGGGACATGCTGTACATCTTGGGTTTAGGGAGTTTGGTGCTGGGTAAGATTTCTATTGCACAGTCAGTGGAGAGGTGGGGGGGACCTTGTCCGAGGCTTTTTCACTAATAACCTCAGCCAAATATTTGTATTCTGTGGGTATGCCCTCAGTTGGCATGGTGTAACCAGACATGGCTGTTTCTCTGTGGTCTGCCCCCTCAGTTTCTTTATGTGGATTCTCGGCAAAAGTCACGTGCATCTGAAATTTTATGATGCCTTGCTTCCAATTAATTTTGAGGTTTCATTTTTTCAGCCTTGCAAGGCCCAAGACCAGTGGTGAAATCTAAAATTTGTTACTACTGGTTCTGTGGGCATGGCTTGGTGGTGGTGGTGTAATGTGACTGGGTGGGTGTGGCCAATTTTCTTTTAACTTTTAAAACCATTTTTTACATGTAAAACCATGTAAAAAAATGCTTTCAAAAGGCTCTGACGATCCCAGCTGAGTTGCCTGATCGTCAGAGGGTTTTTAAAAAACCCTCTGCCGATCAGGCAACTCAGCTGGGATCGTCAGAGCTTGGCTCGTCAGAGGCATTTAAAAGAAAAAAAGCCTCTGATGATCGAGTAGCACAGCTGGGCATGGGGGGCGGGGGCAGGGATTTTTGCTACCGGTTCTCCGAACTGCCTGCCGCCATCGCTACCTACTCGCCCGAGCCGGTCCGAACTGGGAGCATTTCACCCCTGCCCAAGACTAACAGCCATTCCATGCCAGGTGCCTGTCGAGCCCCGGATGGGTCTCGACATTGTTGGGGAGGAAGATGAGAAGGGGCCGAGCGGCTGTAAACTCTGGTGACATGCTCCCAGCTGTTTGGAGGGACCTTGATGCTCAAGCACAAAAGAAACAAATGCTTTCATCGGAGCTCAGTGGAGCATATAGCTTGCGAATGGCGCCTCCTTGTAACATAACAGAAAGCGCGCTCTATCGTCGAGCAAGCTAGTGGGAAGGGGTGTGTGGTGTTAACTGTTTGATCGCCAATTGGTAAATTGCTTGTTACTAAGTGTATAAAGAGTGCTACACAGCGGCTGCGTGTAGCGCTAACTTTTAACGTCGATGCCGGCTTGTGCCTTACTCCTGCCTGTGTTGCTGTGCTTAACCTGATTAAAGACACTGCAAACCGCTTCGTTTCCTTCTGGTTGTTGTTTGCTTCCAGAGCAGTTGGGTGGACAAGCCGAGAGAAAGTTAGCGCTCTCCTCAATCACCATCCCAACCACCTTTTCTAGCGGCGTTTTGTGTGTTGGAGGCGTTTCGTTATGGCAGAGGGACGGCGCCAGGAGCCTCGGAGTTGGAGGTACCTCTAGGGGCAGGCATGGAGGAGGTGCTCATGGAAGCAGAGGAGCTGCAAACCACACCCCCTGAACAGCCGGTGGTCAGACCCAAACTGCGCCAGCTACGTGAGGAGGATTGTTGTGGGCCGGCTGGTACGCAGAGTCAGGGGTTTGAGCATTCTGGACAGACTTGCAGTGGAGACTGGTGGCCCAGTTCCACCCACACTGGTTCTAAACTGCCAACTCCTCCCCTGTTGGGTCCATCTTTCAGGGGTTGGAGGGAAAGGCACTGGACAGATGACGAGGAAACGGATTGGGGTTTTGCAACTATGGGTCCTGACTCCAGTGCTTTGGAAGCCCTTCGAGACAGGTTTGGGGAGGGGAGTTTTCGGGACACCCCCTCTTGGCAGCCCTGGGCAACCGGATCGGAGCCGTTACCAGGCATGTCTTGGCAGGACAATGGACTTTCTAGGTCAGAGGTCCGGTTCTGCATCGCCAGCCCTAAATTCCGAAGGGAACAAGAACCAGGTCGAGCGGAGGGCCAGACCGGGGCCTGGGAACATTGGATGCCCAAGGGGGAGTCCAGCAACAGGGGTCCCGAGCAACCACTGCATAGAAGAGAGGTAGGGGCTGGAAAAAGGGCCCAACGTCTTGTGGGAGACCGGTTTGGTTCCACTGACAGGAGGACCATTGAAGACCAAAGGAGTGATAGGGAGAATAGGCCACCTGTCCCGCCTCCAGCGTGGCCTCCAGTTCCTGGGATGTGGACACCTCAACCCACTTGGGGCCCCCAAGCACTGCAAGCTACATTCGACGGGAGCCCAGACTGTGTGGCATTGTTCCTAAGCCAGGTGATCAGTCATCTAGACCAGTATGGCCGCTGGTATCTGTCTCAATGGGCCATGGTGGTGGCCATTACGGCCGTGTTGACAGGTGATGCTGCAGATTGGGTGGCTGGTTTACACCGAAATCATGCTAGAGAACTAGTAGATGTGGGCAAGTTCTTGGAGGCCCTCTGTTCTACCTTTGAGGATGAGTCCAGTGAGCAAGTTGCAGAAGATGATCTTGTGGCTCTCAAACAGAGGGGTTTTCCAGCTAAGAACTATGTACGGGACTTCCGGAAACTTGCTAGTCACTTAAGGAACTGGCCAGAACAAATGCTAGTCCAGCAGTTCTATATGGGGTTGGATCGCGAGTTGAGGCAAGCCTGTGCGTACCGAGGCCTAGCTCTGTGCTTAGCCGCCTGGTTCAAAGCAGCTATTGAACTAGACATAGCGCTCCGAGAGTTTAGGCCTCGGTCGGAGGTTAATGGGGGACAGAGAAGGACCGCCACAGAGAAGTCAGCGGAGAAGCCTCAAGCCACGCAACTCCAAACCCCTCTGCCCAGCGCAATCTCGTCTGACAGATCTCAGAGACCGGCCTTCCGTTGTTTCCGGTGCAATCAGGTGGGCCACAGGGTGGCCGAGTGCCCTTTACCACCTTTGCGGGTACCACCCCAGAAACAGGCTGTGGGGGTGCCAACCAAGGGTCGACCACGACAGCCACAAGAAAGAACGCAAGCGCTCCAAGGACCAAAGACTGTCATAGACACCCAGGCCAGGGATGTCGTACCAACACCAATGGCGAGGAAGTTCCCAATGGTGTCAGGCAACAGCGATGACAAGCCGGAGGACCCAATGGTGAGCAAACCTGTGTACCCTTTTGTAATACCTGTGGTGCTGAGAAACCCCCACTGCCCAACAGGTCTTCAGTATGGAACTTTAGTGGACACTGGGTGTACCCGTTGTCTGATTTGTAAAGCTGTGGTAGATGCTCTGGGTCTACGGACAAGGCGGCTTGTCAAATTCAAACAGATGGACGGGTCGTTGTTGGGGGAGCACCCACTACCCACGTAACAGAAAGTATGTTGTTGGCAATAGGCGACCATCAGGAGTCCATTCGGTTCATTGTAGTTGAGAAAATGATAGAACCGGTGATCCTGGGTCTGACGTGGTTAGACAAGTGGCAACCACACATCTGGTGGGAGAGGGGTTACCGTAAACTCAGGATCCCTCTGGGACGAGCCATCCCAACCCCCATCCCTCCGGTTGTACAGCCAGGTGGGGGGCAGGACAGTAGCTGTGCATCCACAGAGGTTTCGCATGCATAGGGATTCCCTAACGTCTATCAAGATCCTGCAGGCGTATTTAGCGAGGAGGAATGTGAGGTACTACCCCCCATAGGCCCACGGATGGTGCCATCAAGTTGGTGCCTGGAGCTAAATTGCCGAAGCCACGAATGTATTCCATGACCCAACCAGAATTAGCTGAGTTGCGAAAATATATTGACAAAAACCTAGCCAGAGGCTTCATCGTCCCTAGTAGATCCAGGATGGCCGCCCCAGTTTTCTTCAGGGAGAAGAAGGATGGTGGGGTACGTTTGTGCGTTGACTTCCAAAGTTTGAACGGGTTGTGCGTAGAACATTTGTATCCTCTTCCGCTTATGAAGGATCTTTTAGCCGCGTTATCAACTGGCTGTCAGGTTCCGATGTTATCTCAAATAAATTTCATTCTCGAACACAAAGTCTTTGATGAAATCTCTTATTTATTGAAGAATAACAATCCATTCCTGAACTCATTTGCAGCCGAACCTAATCCTCCAATCCCAAACCCCTCCCTTTCCATTCCTCAAATCTCAGTGTCTCATTGGCCACCTTCCAAGTCCATCTTTCATTTCAGTTACTACAAGTCACAGGAATTTCCCCCTCCTCTCATCACCTAGGTGACGTTATCTGCCGGGGGGGAAAGAACTGGGTGAAAAGTCAAGCTACTATCTCTGACAGGCTCTTTCCTACTCATTCATGTCAGCGCTTGGGAAATCACATCGGCCGTGTTTTCACAAAGCTCAATTTGCAGGAAGTGTACTACCGGGTTCGGATCAAGCCGGGTGACGAATAGAAGACCACCTTCAATTGTCCCCTCGGTAGTTACCAGTATCGGGTTATGCCGTTTGGACTCCAAGGCACTCCAGCTGTGTTCATGCAGCTTATTAATGAAGTGCTGCATGAGCATCTTTACAGAGGAGTTCTTGTTTATTTAGACGACATCCTGATCTACACCCACAACTTGGAAGAACACATTAAATTGGTACGTCAGGTTCTGGAGAAACTGTTGGCTGCTAAACTATTTGTAAAACTCTCATAATGCAAATTCCATAAGTCGAAAATAGATTACCTCGGTTATCGGATATTGAGCAACGGTATAGAAATGGAACCACGTAAGGTCCAGGCTATTGTGGAGTGGCAAGCTCCTCAAACAAGGAAGCAACTCCAAAGTTTCCTTGGTTTTGCTAATTTCTATCGCCAGTTTGTCCCCGCCTTTGCCACTATAGCTCTACCATTAACGGACCCATTACACACTAAACCAGCTATGGTAAACCCAAGACCAAGGCAGGTGTTGCAATGGTCAGCCCAATGCCAAAGCGTGTTCGAGCAATTGAAATATCTCTTCACCAGAGAACCAGTACTCAAGCATCCTGATCTGTCACGTGAGTTCATCATTCAGGCTGACACCAGCAATGTTGCTGTGGGAGCAGTATTGTTGTAAAAGGATGAGCAGAATCAAATACGTCCTTGTGCTTATACCTCACGCAAATTGAACACCACGGAGAGGGGGTGGGCGATTTGGGAAAAAGAAGCTTTCGTCGTCCGATGGGCGTTAATAACTTGGCGTCACATTCTGGAAGGGGCAACCCTCCCATTTGAAGTGTGGACAGACCATGAAAATCTAGAAGCGTTGCAAACGCCTAAGCGTCTATCTCCAAAACAGCTATGCTGGGCACAATATTTTTGAAGGTTTTCTTTTAAACTCAAATATGTACCAGCAAGGAAGAATTTCCTTGCTGATACGCTATCACGTATGCCACAATACAATAGCAAGCGCGAAGAAGTAGTGGAATCCCTTATACCGCCCATTGGGACTGGACATGTTGCAGCAGCGCTACAAAAAGAATCGTCTTTCCTAACGGACCTACGAACGGCTATCCAACAGGACACGTGGTTAACCCAAAACCAGACATTGGTAGTCCTACGAGATGGATTGGGGTGGAGTGGGGATCGGTTGTACATTCCAGAACCACTCCAAGCGACAGTCCTACGACGGTGTCATGATGCCAAACCAGCAGGTCACTATGGTTTCCTTAAAACTCTTCACCTGATCAGACGTCAGTTTTGGTGGCCACGGATGCGTGGTGAAATTGAACGATAAGTGAAAGAGTGCCCCACATGTGCGGCAGCAAAACCATGGTCAGGGAAGCCGATTGGGCATTTGCAGCCAGTGGCTGATCCTAGTCGTCCGTGGGAGGAGGTAGCGATGGACTTTATAGTGGACCTCCCTTCTAGCAATGGATATACTGTCATCTGGACGGTAGTGGACCTATTTTCAAAGCAAGCGCACTTCATACCCTGTCGAGGTTTACCATCTGCTTGACGGTTGACAGACATGTTCATCCAACATATTTACCGTCTTCATGGAGTCCTGAAGTGAATTATATCAGATCGGGGTGTCCAGTTCACCGCTCGATTCTGGAGATCTTTCATCCAACCGGATAGGATCTACCCAGGGGTTAAGTTCAGCCTTCCATCCCAGTACTAATGGGGCCGCAGAATGGGCTAATGCCGCAGTGGAATGTTATCTCCGTTGTTATGTTTCTTACCAACAAACTGACTGGTCTGCTTTGATCCCATTCGCTGAAGTCGCATACAATAACATCAGCCATCGTAGTACGGGCTTTTCTCCTTTCCAAATCATCTATGGGAGAGAATTCCCTGCCATACCTGAAGTAGAACCTCCAGCTACAGATGTAGCTACACCTTCTGGCTGGGCAGACAAAATCCGACAAACGTGGCCAGAGGTTAAGGCTACAAAAAGCAGCAAGTGAATACAAACTGTATATTGATAAAAAAAGAGCAGATCCAAAACCATTTTCAGTGGGGGATCAAGTTTATTTATCAACCAAATATTTAAAACTATGGTTGCCTAGTAAGAAATTAGGGCCCAAATATATAGGTCCTTTCCCTATAACACGCGTGATCAACCCCGTCACTGTAGTGCTCAAATTACCTTCACTGTTAGGAAAAGTACACCCTGTTTTTCATAGCAGCCTCCTAAATCCCGTCAGTGGGGATAGAACTACGACTCAGCCTGACCCACCAGGACCGAGCCATACTGACCAGTGTGAGATAGATAAAGTGTTAGATTCCCAACTACGCAGGAGCAGGCTGCAGTATTTAGTACGTTGGAAAGGTTATCTGTTAGCACAAGCGTCTTGGGTGGCAGCCCCAGACGTCCATGCCGACTGGTTAATCCATCGGTATCATTGCCAACATCCAGATAAACTGGGACCCAGTGGGTAGAGTATCTTCTGCAACTAATGTCTCTGTTTTACCTCCTATAGGTGGACTCCTGGTAGAGGGGAGCTGCCTGTCGAGCCCCGGATGGGTCTCGCCATTGTTGGGGAGGAAGATGAGAAGGAGCCGAGCGGCTGTAAACTCCGGTGACGTGCTCCCAGCTGTTTGGAGGGACCTTGCCGCTCAAGCACAAAAGAAACAAACGCTTTCATCGGAGCTCGGTGGAGCATAAAGCTTGCGAATGGCGCCTCCTTGTGATATAACAGAAAGCGCGCCCTATCGTCGAGCAAGCTAGTGGGAAGTAGCAAGTGAAAGAAAGTGAAAACTCTTGAAATAGAATATTTCAAAAGGAACTTTTTATTAAGCAGAAGTGAGCCAGGCTAAGATCCAATATTGGGACAAAATTCAAATATTATAATTCTAAATCTTTGGTCAAGACAGAAGTGCCTCTTCCGTGCCAAGGTGCTAAGCTGACAAAAGGTATTTGACGTAGGTACAGAATTGTAAAAGGGCAAACTGACCCTAAACAGATACATTCTGTTGTTTAATGTTTATTGCATCCCAAATGTCATGCATATCCCTGGATAAGGAGTGCTGCTTCCTTATTGCCCTTGAGGCGTCTCCTAGCCTCTTATCTCCTTTTGTTATGTCTTGAGCTCTGGAGCAGAGAACCTGAGTATGTGAGAAGAAGATTGGTATTTCCTTTCCCAGAGATAGATGAAAGGGCAGCTTCTACGTGTGAAATGCATCACTCTCTGTAATAATTTTGCCTTTAAACTGTATAAATACATGGCCAGAAGAAGCCATCAGCATTCAGACTTTTTGCTTGTCTTTGGACTGTTTGAACCGTGCACAATAAACTCTTTCCTGCATTGAAGAGCTTGGCCTGGTTCCGTTTCTTTTCCTGCAACAGAAGTGACAGCAATGGATTCAAAGCAACGTCTGAATAGCCTTAGGCAAGATAAATAGAATTAAAGCACTAGAGACCCCTCCCATTAGCCAGAATGCAGATTTTAGCCAATACACAAGTGTGAAAATGTTTCCTTTACCAGCTACCCTGAGAACCAGATAAGAATGCATTCCCAGTGCTTTCTTCCGTTATCCATTAAAGTGAAACATCCCACATGGCCATCATAAACATTCCCCAAAGGTAAGGAGATCTCAGGGCACTTCAGTGCCAGGATCTAGGTTGTAAATATCAGCTGACAACCAATAAATATATCGAATCCAATGCCCCCTTCTCCCAATTGAATGGCAATATCACTTTTAGGGATCTGACAATAGGTCTCCTAAGCTGAGCTTGTCTTCTTCCATGAAAAAGGATCTCTAGCAATAGACTTACATTTGTATCTTTAGACCAGGGCTGTCAAACTCATAGCTCGCAGGCTGGATGCATCATGTGCTGGCCACGCCCACGCCAGGTTTAGTGAAGGGGGGAAGTTGCAATATGTCACATGACGCTGCTGTGATGATGCAAGCTTGATACCCCTGCTTTAGATCAATGTGCCTCAATTTCTTCCTTTTCTTACTGGTAGAATCATAATTAACTAACATGACAGAAGCCAGATAGAACATTATTGTCAGATTTTTCAGCAGAGAAATGAAATTAAACCATACACACATTCATTTAAGAGCAAGTCCCTTTGAATTCAGTGGGATGTATTTATCATTAGGTAGGTTTAAGATTGAATTGCATGCCTCTTATCAGAAATTAATCATCATATTCTCTAATGTATGAAGGAGCAACCCAGTTTTTCATTATTTGAGGGTCTCAATTTAAGAACTTAAGTTTTAGATCCAAAGTTTGACCTTCCAAATATGAAAACAATGGGTTCTTTATCTCTTTATATTGTGTTTATGAATGATAAATCATTTATTGTCTTTACAGAAAAATGTTTAAAATCGAAATATCAAAGGGAACAAAATCAGCCCATTTGCTGAATTTATAAGGCTTTTTCTCTAATGCTTGAAGTAAGCAATTAACCAGTAGACTAGCTTGCCTTTTTAAGAACAGACTAGACAGTCACTTATCTGAAATATTATAGATCAGGGGTGTCAAATTCGATTTCATTGAAGGCTGGATCAGATCAGCATTGTGGTTGTCCTCTGGGGGCCAGAGGGGGGAGGGGCATGGCTGGGGTGGTCGCAGCTGACTGGACGTGACCTGAGGACCTTGTATTTGACACCCGTGATCTATAGCAAGAGGCAATCCACATCCAAAGTGCTATGGCTACTTTGCAAAAAATGACAATTCTTTAAGCTTTAGGTTTGGTAGCTTCCTAGAGACCTTTGTTTGGCACAGGTGGAGGTCACAAAGGTGGAAGAGTAGGTGCCTTCTGATAGGAGGAGAAGGGAGGCCTTCTCTGTAGGCTAAAGGGTCGGTTACTGTCAGTTATTAGGCGGGGGTCTCCTCCAGTGATTTCCAGCTTGCATTTCGATTGATGCGACCTAAACCTGCATTCCCCAGCCACGTCCTGTTTGTTGCTGGTCGGATTCCATTATGATTACTTACAAGGGTGCAAAATCACATCCTACTCCCTTCCCTCCCTCCCCCCACCCCAGCCTGAACAGTCCCTCCTGTTTGACAAGCGCTTGGAAGATTTGCATGTGAGTCTCCATTCTCATGCTCCCCAGCCTGCTCTGCACCCGCTCCAGCCGCAGCCTCGGGACTCCCCGGTAGCCGCCTCCTCCTCAACGCCCTCTCCAGTTGAAGTGCACCCCACTTCACCCTCTTCTCAAGTGGGGGCCTGCAAGAATCGCAGGGCAGTAGCCGGAGAGGCGGGCTTGCCCATCCAGGTGGATGGCTGGCGTGGTGGAGGTGGTGAGAATGGGACAGCTGGAGGGCAGTCCCAAGGCTGCAGCTGGAGTGACTGCCACTGCGGGCATGGAGCAGGCAGGAGAGCGTGAGAATCATGGGGCAGTGGCCAGAGAGATGGGCTGGCCACCCAAGTGGAGGGCTGGTGCGGTAGGGGCAGTGAGGATGGGGCGGCTACAGAGCCACCTCCTGGGGGGAGCGGGTTGGTGATGGTGGTGGTGGCTTTGTCCCCCTGATCCTTGAGGATGAGGAGGCGGCTCCTGGCAGCTGAGGGGTGAGTGATAGATGAGGCAATGCTGGCCCACCACCTCCTGTGAAAACACGCCTGCTGGAATAGCGTGGGCCAGACTGAAATGACACAGGCTGGCCCCTTACAATTTTCAGAACTGCAGTGCAGGCCAGATCCGACCACATTGCAGGCCGCATCCGGCTCACGGGCCTTGAGTTTGACACCTCTGGTATAGGATCTTCTGCTTGAGCATGGGCTGCACTAGAAGACCTCCAAGGTTCCGTTCTGTTCCATTCCTTTCCTTGAAAGTTCCAGGACTTCAATATCAAGTGAATCAGACACATAATTGAACATAATCAGTTCATATGGCAGTTCCTGAATGAGAAGTTACAATCCTTTCCCCTCTCAATAGCACATAAACATAGAAGAATTACTTGGCAATATTGATCTTATATTAGCACAATAGTGCAGATTTATTATTATGAGCAGATTCCTTAAAAGCAAGGATTAAATTAATCTACTAACCTAGTGAAAATTCCCAAGAAAATAAAAAATCTAAAGGATTTATTATTCTATACTTAAGACTTTTCTGTAGTAAGGTAAAAGTAATGGTAAAGGTTCCCCTTGCACATATGTGCTAGTCGTTCCTGACTCTAGGGGGCGGTGCTCATATCCGTTTCAAAGCCAAAGAGCCAGTGCTGTCCGAAGACATCTCTGTGGTCATGTGGCCAGCATGACTAAATGCCAAAGACGCACAGAACGCTGTTACCTTCCCACAAAAGGTGGTCCCTATTTTTCTACTTGCATTTTTACGTGCTTTCGAACTGCTAGGGTGGCAGAAGCTGGAACAAGTAACGGGAGCTCACCCCGTTACATGGAACTAGGGATTTGAACTGCCGAACTGCCAAGGTTTCGATTGACAAGTTCAGCATCTTAGCCACTGGGCCATCGTGTCCCTTCCATTTCTGTAGTATGATTGTCCAAATCACTTAATTGGGAAGTATTGTCATTCTTATGTGCTTAGAACTATGCAAAACATAATGGCTGTTCTTCATACAACGGAAGGATTATTTCTTCCATATCTTTCCACACCACAAACAGAACTGAACTGGACCAACAATATTCAACTTCTATTTATATGATAAATATAAATGGTGGCTGTAGGGGCCGCTTCTATATCTGAGGGTTTTCCTTGCGTAGGGTTTGCAGTACCTTGCTGGGGGGGACATGGCGAGGCTCGGCCATCTTTCGAGCCCTGCTCTGGGCTGCCACCTCAGCCTCAGGTCCCACATCCAGCCCGCAACAAGGGGACATGCCATTTTCAGGCCATCTCAGCCAGCAGATAAGCAAGCAGGCTGCCCTCGGGGGAGGCATTTTTCTCAGACCTCCCTCTCGAAAGGCAGCTTTGCCTTGCCATGTCCTCCCCCACCAAGGTGACTCTTTGGCTGAGTGCAGCAAGCCCGGAGTGGATCTCCCTTCTCCCATTGTCAGCCTTACCTTCCAGCCTGTGGGTCTCGCATAGTTCTGCTAACTGTGGAGGCCGGCACTCAACCGAAGCACTCGGGCCAGCAGGTGAAGGAGGGGAGGCTGGCAGAGGGGAGATGTGGGCCACATAGCTTCGTGCTCCCTGGTCATCCCCCACCTGCTGGCAGGCAAGGCCCAGCAACTATGGAGAATCTGGACGGGGGGCAAGATGCATGCTGGGGGGGGGGAAGCCGAGCGATGACAGCTCAGCCCTGGCTCGTTTTCCCCTCTGCCACCAGCCGCAGGAGGAAGATAAGGTTGCAGAACGACTAAAGAGGTGGTTGTGGGGGGAAGAAGTGGGGAGAGTGAGTAAGGGGCCTTTGAAGAAAGGGAAATGGGGTGGAGGTAAGCGAGCTGATGATGCGAAAGGTGAGACTGTGGTGGAAACATGCAGAAGCAAGCAGGGCGGCGGGGGGGAGGTGAAGGTGTCCTTTAGAAAGGCAGGAACTGGTGCATCCCCTGACCTGAGGCAAAGGGCGAGTGAGCAGCTTCTGCCTGAAAGCCCCAGGGAAGGCCAGAGCCAGGGACTGGCATGTCCCCTGACCCGAGGCGAAGGGCGAGCTGGCGGCATGCAGGCAGAAGGATGGCGAGAGCCAGGCCTGAAAGCTGGCTTAGCCTCACCAGGTCCACTCCGAGGTAGCCCTTCGGCTAAGCACCTTACCTTTGCGGGCAGCCGCAGTGAGCAGAGCGGGTGAGGCGCAGAGATCAACTGGGCCATGTGGCCAGTGTGGTAGGCTGCGGCAAAGGCAGGCAAGCAGGTGAGGTGAGATAAGGAAGCCAGCCAGTGGTACGATCAGCCAGTTCTCTGAACTGCGCAAAATCTTAACAACTGGTTCACCTGAACTGGTCCAAACCAGCTGAATCCCACCTCTGATATCGAGCAACTTTATATCTGGTTTATTCCTCTAATTTATAATGAGCACCCACATTTTTAAAAAATGAAGATTATGGCTAGTGTTTAACCTCAACAAATGTACATCTGACTCTCACTTTTTTTTTGCAACTTGCAAAAGACACCAAAACACTCTTCTTCACATGTAACAAACCATTTGTGATTTGCAAGAGATAGCAGAAATAGTTCTGAATTATGGTTAAGCCAATTCTTAAGGTCTGTTCAAAGTTATGAAAAATGTCATGTACTTTCCTACATGCTTTCTCATGTAGAGCCTTAGTCTTAAATTGATTTTAATAATTTCCTGTTGCCTCCCTGAATAATGAGCTCCAAGGATTTATTTTAGGTTTTTTAGTTTTTCTTTTCTGATACTTCTTTCTGTTGTGCCTTTCAACTTTAAGTGGAGTAGTGAAACAATTCCCAGTGGATAGTTTGGTACTTGTTTGTATATACAGTAAGTTGCATGCCGTGAATTTTTAATTCATGCAGCCAAACATTGCCAGAATGGTAGACACAGTGCTGTACAACAACCATTTGTTTTCTAATGCAGGCAGCCATATTTCCAGGGAATTTTGTCTACAGCTGAACTCTAAATGAATAATTCAATGTGTTTCCATTGTAAAATGTTTTGTAGATTATATTTTCTTGTCCGGCAGTTATGCACATGAGAAGAAGCTTCCTAAAAAAACACTCTTGAGACAATACAAGTAGGTGTTTCTGTTTTTAGATTTTCTTCCTGCTAAGCATTTAATTCAATGCTATACTATACTGCAATACTATTGCAGTATTTACTGATTGTTGATCAGAAGGGAATAATTGTAAGTAGTTTCTTTTTAGTTTAACACAATTCTATCATCTGCAGATATGTTATTCAAAGCTATTGCCCAGTTTGAGATAAAATGCAGAGAAATTAATATTTCAAGTTAAGTTTGAACCTACCAGTAAATCTTAGTTTATATTATATTTTTTGTTAATTTACAACTTTTGCTAATCTTGTAAAGGTAACATAATACTGTAAGCAAGTAAAATATATAACAAGGTAGAAAAACAACCACAAAAAGACAGAAAAAAGGATAGGAAAAAATAAACATTTTTTATCCTTAAAAAGAACCAGCAAACACCCCACCTCCAACTCATGGAACAGGTGACTGATACTGTTGTGGTATGCAATATACAGTATGTTCCATTTATAAGTTTATGCTCAAAGAACACCCAAATTATACATGTATTAAATGTAAACTATGTGAACTACTAGAGGAAAAAGTAAGGGATCTAGAGGCAACTCTAGCCAAACTCCAACCTACGCAAGAAAGCTATGTGCCCAAATTGAACCAAATAATGAACAAATAACTCCCAGAGGATTTGAGCCTGCTGATAAACCCTTGGAGGAAGACAAATGGAGGTATGTCACACATAGAAGGAAACACAATAACCAAAGAAAAAAACAGCACACATCTAAGAAACACCTACTGCCCAATCTAATCCAACCAGAAGCAGCCCCATTAAAACCGAGCAACCAATTCCTCCCCCTAGATGAAATTAGAGACCCACAAACTCTCCCTCAAAGAAAACATGCAAGCACCTAGAAAAGAGACACCATCAAATATCCCTAAAAAGTCACAATAACAAACTCTCCTGAGATAAACAGAAAAGCACCCCAGACTGCACCCCTTAAAAAAGGAAGGCGATACGTTGTCTCCCTGGAGCAAAAATCAAAGATGTGGCTGAGAACCTAACCAAAATAATTAGGCCCACAAATTACTATTTTTTCCTCCTCCTTCACATTGGGATGAATGACACAACAAAGAACCTGAGTACAATATTGAGAGAGTATAAACAACTAGGGAACAAAGTTAAGGAGCTAGGAGCACAAGTAGTGTTCTCATCAGTACTCCCAATGAAAGGACAACACCCGTTGAGGGGAAAAAAGAATTCTAAAAATAAACCACTGGTTAAAGGGTTGGTGTCACAAAGAAAACGTTGGTTTCCTGGACCATTGACTGCATTACCTTCATGAAGGATTCTTGGCAAGGGATGGGCTGCACCTCAAGAAAACAAAGAAAAAGACTGGTCCAACTCATCAGAAGGGATTTAAACTAAAATTGAAGGGAGAGGGTGGCAAATCTTTAGAATCTCTAGAACACAAAACCAATCATAAATCCCAAGGAAAAAATCAAACAATGAGGTAGAGAGTGATCAAAAAAAAGAAAACCTTAAACAACAGGAGATGCAGGAAACATACCCATGGACAGGCATAAAGGACTTAAATGCTTATACACAAATTCTCAAAGCCTGGGGAACAAACAGGGTGAACTAGAAGCAATAGTACATGAGGGTAGGTCTGACATAGTTGCCATTACAGAAACCTGGTGGGATGAAATCCATGACTGGGATGTACTGATGAATGGATACAAATTGTTCAAAAGAAACAGATCAACAAAAAGAGGAGGTGGAATTGCACTGTATGTAAGAGATCACTACATATCTACAGAAATGCATATGATTAAAGGTACAACCCCTCCAGAATGTATATGGTTCAATATAAAAGGGAGAAAAAGTGACATTGTCATAGATGTATATTACAGGCCACCCAACCAATCAGAAAAATAGATGAACTCTTTGCCAACCAGGAAATACGTAAGATCTCCAACCTCCGGGTGTTTCGCTGCGCACTGAAGACCCTGTTGTTCCGCCAGGCCGGGCTATCAACATAATAATTTTAAATTGGGGTATTTTAAATTTCTGGGATTTTAATTGGAGCCTAATCTATTTAATGATTTTAAATTTTAATTGTTGTTTTGTTGTGTTTTTAAATAGGCTGTACACCGCCCTGAGTCCTTCGGGAGAAGGGCGGTATAGAAATAAAATTATTATTATTATTATTATTATTATTATTATTATTATTATTATTATTATTATTATTATTATTATTATTATTATTATTATTTATTGGTTAATCTTTAGTGAGATTCACAGCCTTTGAGGCTGGTTAATAGCTCAGCAGCTCGAGTCCTAACCAAGGACCTAGGAACTGTTAAGGTATCGTCGGAGGATGTAAGCTGTTCCGAGTAAGGTGGTTTTTTGTAGAGTCAAAATGTTCAAGTCCGGCAAATTTAGAATTTCTAAATAGCGGGGTAGCCCTTTGGGTATTGCTCCAAGGGCTCCAATTACAATCGGGACAACACACGATTTCTTTTTCCACAGTCGCTCAACTTCAATTTGTAAGTCCTGGTACTTTGTGATTTTTTCTTGCTGCTTATCTTCAATTCGTGCATCACCAGGTATTGCAATGTCAATGAACCATACTTTTTTCTTTTCAACTATTGTTATGTCAGGTGTGTTGTGGACCAAGTGCCTGTCAGTCTGAATCCTAAAGTCCCACAAGATCTTGAGTTTCTCATTCTCTAAAACTTTCTCAACCTGATGTTCCCAGTGGTTTTTGCTGTACTCAAATCCAAACTTCTGGCACAATTTCCAGTGAATGATTTTAGCAACACGGTCATGGCGTTGTAGGTAGTCAGTTTGTGAAATTTTGCTGCACCCACTGATCAGGTGGTCGACTGTCTCATCTTTCTCATTGCAGAGGCGGCATTTGCTGTTGGTGGTAACATGTTGAATTTTTGCCTTCATACAGTTTGTGGCTAGGGCTTGTTCTTGAGCTGCCAAAATAAAGCTTTCAGTTTCTTTTTTCAGTACTCCTGATCTTAACCAGTTCCAAGTTAGTTTCTGGTCAGCTTTGCCTTCAATACTTTTCAAGTATTGGCCATGCAGAGCTTTGTGTTTCCAATTTTCAGCTCGCTGCTCAATTACTTCTTTCTTATATTCTGCTTCTGTTTTAGTTGTCTTTAAAAGGCCTCCTTTATTTACTTCCTTAATCATTGGTTCTTCACTTTTCTGGATGTAATCATTCAAGCTGCATTTTTCTTCTTCCACAGTCTGCTTTATTTGTAGGAGTCCTCGACCACCCTCTGCTCTTGGTAAATATAATCGGTCAACATCACTTTTAGGGTGCAAGGCATGATTCATTGTCATAAGCTTCCTTGTTTTTCTGTCCAAATTGTCTAACTCCATCTGGGTCCAGTCAATTATTCCTGCAGAGTATCTAATCACAGGTATAGCCCAGGTATTTATGGCTTTTATGATGTTTCCTCCACTCAATTTGGACATTAATATCTTACGAATTCGCCGAATGTACTTGGCTGAAGTTAATTCCTTGACTTTATTATGCATTAAGTCAGAGGCTTCTAAAATCCCCAAGTACTTGTAGCCTTCTTCTGATTTTACTGCCTTTATCATTTCTTCATTTTCTAGTTCTATTCCATCCTCTTTTATGATCTTGCCTGCTTTGGTTGCTATTGTTGCACATTTGTCAATTCCAAACTGCATACCAATGTCTTGGCTGAATTCTTTTGTGTTTTCAATTAATAAATTCAGTTCAGCTTTTGTTTTACCAAACAGCTTCAAATCATCCATGTACATCAAGTGCGAGATTTTCAGTCCTTTCTTTGCAAGTTCGTATCCACAGTTCATCTTCTTCAAAATGATTGTCAGTGGTAGCATTGAAAGTATAAAAAGTAGGGGTGAAAGGGAATCGCCCTGGAAAATGCCTCGTTTAATTTCAACTTCACCCAGTTCTTCTTCATTAGCTATAAGTTTTGTTTTCCAGAGGTTCATTGAAGATTCCATGAATTTTTGTATGTTGCTGCTGATGCCTAATATTTCCAGGCATTTCTTGATCCAGCTATGGGGAACTGAATCAAATGCTTTCTTATAGTCTATCCAAGCCATGAACAGGTTGGTTCGTCTTTTCTTTGAGTTCTTTAGGATTAGCTTGTCGATCAGCAATTGATCTTTTGTTCCTCTTGAGTTTTTGCAGCATCCTTTCTGTTCTACAGGAAGCAAGTTATTTCTTTCCAGGTATCCATAGATTTGGTTTGCAATGATACCAGTAAGAAGCTTGTATGTTGTTGGCATACATATTATTATTATTATTATTATTATTATTATTATTATTATTATTATTATTATTATTATTATTATTATTATTATTATTAGTTAACAAATGTATGTAGGAAGCATACCACAGTAGTAATGGGAGACTTTAACTATCCAGATATCAACTGGGAGACAAACTCTGCAGCAAGTGGGAGATCAAACAAATTCCTAACCAACCTAGCTGACAACTTTGTCATCCAAAAGGTAGAGAAGGGAACTAGAAGTAAAGCTATACTGGACTTAACTCTTACTAATACAGAAGAAATGATAGAGGGAGTGGAAGTTGCCAGAACCTTAGGTGAAAGTGACCATGTCATACTGGAATTCAATATAATGCAAACACAAGCAATAGAAAATAATCCAACCAGTGTCTTAAACTTTAAAAGAGCTGATTTTAACAAACTCAGAGACAGCCTAGGAAAGATTCCATGGACAAAATCCTAACGGGGAAAACAACTCAAGAAACATGGGAAACTCTGAAAAATGCAATCATAAAAGCTCAGTCCAGCACAATACCACTGGGAAAGAAAAAGAAATTCAAGAAGAAACCAGCATGGTTGCACAAAGATCTCTCTGACAGACTTAGAAAGACAAAAAAGACTAGTACAAAAAATGGAAAGAGGGACACTTAACTAAGGCTGATAGCCAGAATATGCAAGGATGAAGTCAGGAAAGCAAAGGCTCAGAATGAACAAAGACTTGCAACAAAAATCAAAGATAGTAAAAAAAAAAGTTTCTTTCAACATATCAATAATAAGAAAAAAATTCAAGGAAACAGTAGGTCCACTAAAGAGAAAAGATCGCAAGGAAGTAACAGACAGTAGAGAGAAAGCAGAATGGCTTAACTCATTATTTCCATCAGTCTTCATGCAAAAAGAAATTATAGCCCACTGTACCAAAAAAATTACTGTAAAAGACAAACCTGAAATAAAAATTAAAATAAGCAAGAAAATGGTAAGGAAACGCCTATCTGACCTTGACGAATATAAATCAGCAGGACCGGATAGATTATATCCCAGAGTTCTGAAGGAGCTGGCAGATGTTATCTCAGAACCATTCTACCATATCTTTCAAAAATCTTGGAGCACCTGGGAAATATCTGAGGATTGGAAAAGGTCTGATGTGGTTTCCATCTTCAAGAAAGGGGGGAAAAACAGACCCAGGAAACTACAGACCAATCAGTCCAACATCAATACCTGGGAAGATCTTGGAAAAGATCATCAAGAAACAGATCTGTGAACAACTACAGTAGAAGCAAATAAAGTTATAACTAGCAGCCAGCATGGGTTTGTTAAAAACAGATCATGCCAAGCCAATCTTATTTCATTCTTTGATAAAGTGACTAAATTAATAGACCCGCAAAATGCTGTGAACATAGAATACTTAGATTTCAGTAAGACATTCGACAAAGTAGACCACAACCTACTTCTTGGTAAACTAGAAAAATGTGGAATAAACAACATCACCACCAGAGAGATTTGTAGCTGGATGACAAACTATATTCAATGAGTAGTCCTTAATGGTACTACATCCACATGGTAAGAAGTAAGTAGTGGGGTACCACAAGACTCCATTTTAGGCCCAGTACTCTTCCATATCTTCATAAATAAGAGGAGAGAATAGAAGGGGAACTCATCAAATTTGCAGATGACACTAAACTGGCAGGAATAGCCAACACCCCAGAAGACAAGCTCAAGATCCAAAAAGATCTTGACAAACTTGAACAATGGGCCCTATCCAACAAAAATGAATTTTAATGTGAAGAAAAGCAAAGTTTTATATTTAGGCAGGAAAAATCAAAGGTATAAGTACAGGTTAGGCAAGACCTGGCTCAAAAACAGTAACTGTGAGAGGGACCTATGAGACAGCAGTGTGCAGCAGCAGCCAAAAAAAGCTAATACAATTCTGGGTTCTATAACAGAAGCATAGAATCAAGATCACATGAAGTATTAGTACTGCTTTATAAAATCCTAGTAAGACCACACCTGGAATACTGCAACCAATTTTGGTTACCATACTACAAAAAATATGTTGAGATCTTTGAAAAAGTTCAGAGAAGAGCAACTAAAATAAACAAAGGCCTGGAGACTAAAACATATGAAGAACAGCTGCAGGATTCGGGTTTGGCTAGTCTAAAGAAAAGAAGAAGGGGCGACTTCCGGTGGCTCCGCGATCCCCGATGGATGCTCCTTTAGGAGCTCCAGCCCCACGATTCTGTTTGCCACTAGAACAGCGAAAATCAACTGTCTAGCGGCTCGAAACTCTCTCCCAGGGAAAAGGGGGGAGAGAAGAGCAGAAGGGTCTGGCTAGAGTTCCCCTAGACCCCCAGGTTTTTTTTTTAAAACCTGGGGTTTGCAGGGTGAGAGCTCCCTGAAAGCCCTTCAGTGCTCCGGATCCGGGACGAGTCTGCTTTATGCAGAACAAGGGGTCGCGACCACACCAGCAATGCAATTTTAAGGATTATAAGAAACTTCGACCCTGGATGCTGGCAGAGCAAAATCAGGAGAACAAAAAATGCAAGTATTGAACTTTAACTCCGTTTAAAGGGAGAAAAAAAATGGCGCCTAAGGGCGTGAAAACGAAACTTATTAGTGAAAGTGCTTGTTAATGCTAGCAACATTGTTAAAGCTACTGGATTACACATCAAGAAAAAGATTTAAAGTGGAAGTGGAATGGAAAAGACTATGATATTGACCTCAACTAATTTATACTTCTAAATTGTGTGGAAAATAATTGGACTTATTGACCTGATAGCTGAATAAATTTAAAGTGAAAATTGAAATATGGCTGACATCAAGGATGAAGGATCATTATTATATGAGCCAGCAAACTCACAAGTTGTGTGTCAGCGTCTCAGCACTGACATAGAAAAGGGAGGATGAAGCCTGAACTTTTGCCTGCTAAATCCTTTGAAGTTTCGGTCTCCTTGGAGATGAAGAGGGGGGGAACATTCCTGTGAACTGACAGGAAAAGGAGTCAGGAGAGTGACTTGGAAGATAGCCAATGAGAAGCAGAGAATTGGAGATCGGAAAGGGAGGGATTGGGGGGCAAAGGTCAGTATTGACCGCGCAGAGTCATGATCCAGTTGAACCCAAGGGAGCCTCCTTCCTTAGTTAGCTTGACCGAATGGATGGCAATGCTGAGAGAAACCTGGGAGAACGTCAAGAAGG
Organism: Pituophis catenifer annectens; assembly: GCF_029215685.1. Classification (NCBI taxonomy): domain Eukaryota; kingdom Metazoa; phylum Chordata; class Lepidosauria; order Squamata; family Colubridae; genus Pituophis; species Pituophis catenifer. The sequence goes on from NW_027256887.1 coordinate 32,683,116, forward strand.
CATTAGACAAGGCGACACGATCTTATAAGAAACAAGCAGATAAGCACCGAGCCCCCCAGAGGCCGTTCCAAGTAGGGGAGAAGGTCTACCTCTCCACCAAGTATTTATGACTCAGACTCCCGACCAGAAAACTGGGGCCGAAATTCATAGGACCATTTCCAATAGTAAAAATAATCAACCCGGTTACAGTACAATTGCAGTTGTCCCGGTTACTAGGGAGGATACACCCCGTTTTTCACAGTAGCCTCCTGAAGCCTGTGGTAGGGTCAACTTTAAGGCTGGTGCCACGTGATCCCCCAGGGCCCTTGATTGTTGGAGGCCAAACCCACTATGAAGTACAGCGAATTCTTGATTCGAGGTGGCATAGAGGGCGCCTCCAATACTTAATTAAGTGGAAGGGTTACCCCTTGTCAGAAGCTTCCTGGGTGAAGAGCACAAACATTCAAGCTGACCGCCTCATAGCTAAATTCCATGCAGATCACCCGGACAAGCCGGGAGGGGGTGGGACACACCCTCAGACGGGGTAAGGTAATAAACTTGTTTGTCTCGCGCAGGCCTCACTGGGAGAGTGAAGGGAGAGGGGCCGGATGTCAGCGTCTCAGCGCTGACATAGAAAAGGGAGGATGAAGCCTGAACTTTTGCCTGCTAAATCCCTTTGAAGTTTCAGTCTCCTTGGAGATGAAGGGGGGGGGAAACATTCCTGTGAACTGACAGGAAAAGGAGTCAGGAGAGTGACTTGGAAGATAGCCAATGAGAAGCAGAGAATTGGGGATCGGAAAGGGAGGGATTGGGGGGCAAAGGTCAGTACTGACCATGCAGAGTCATGATCCGGTTGCTGTACTCGAATAAAGAGAAAATTTCCTTACAGATTGGCAGTTTGGAAGTTCATTTATTTTGAGATAGCATCGAAGCCTGACATTGTGACTGTAAAGGTCTTACAAGAACTCTTAAATTTTCATCCTTCTGTTCAAAATCAAAATTTGGAGAATAACAATGATTTGCCGGCTGGAAAAGCGGAAGAAATTAACCAGGCTAATGTGATTTTGGAGGAGAAAAAAGAGGCTGTCAGGATTAAGATGGAAGTTAGCACACTGGAAACAGAGGTTTTGGTAGAGGCTTCTATGCAATTAACTGAAAAGTAGCAAATAGACTCTTTCCTGCAGACTGATAAATTTTACCATGACAATCCTTGGCTTTACAGACAGAATCAATATTTAAGGAATGAAGTGACTGATTATACAAGCAGGAAGAGTTGAAATGGAGGTTCCAAATTAAAGGAAATAATTCTAAGAGAACGAATCCCAAAGATACATCAACCTCAAATCCAAATTCAAAAATTTTCGAAAATAAAAGCAGGGGGAGGAGCAATGCTGAAGAAGAAAGTATTATTGAAGAAGGAGGACTGGAAAAAATATAGAAAGAAAGGAAGAATGGAAGATTAATTTCTTTTGGGGAGGATCTTAGTAATAAATCTGAAAAGCTTACTGAAATTAGTATTTTTTAAATTTATCTTAAGACAATGATATAAAGGAAGTGTTTTATTATTATTTAGTTTTGGATATAATTTAAGGGATAGCTTTTTGAGGGTTATATTTTGAAGAATGTTTTATTGAAGTAAAAATGTTTAATTAAAAATGGATAGCTTTTTAAAAGTTATCAAGGTATTAAAATGGTTAACTTTAAAGTTAATGGATAGCTTCCTGAAAGTTTTGAAATTTATATTTTGAAGAATGAACTCAAGAGTTGGAAATGATTTAACCCAATGGATTAACAGTATCTTTAAAGTTATATTCTGAAGAATGTTTTATTGAAGTAAAAAGGTTTAATTAAAATTGGATAGCTTTTTAAAACTTATTGAAGTATTAAAATGGTTAATTTAAAATTTAATGGATAGCTTTTTAAAAAAGTTTTGAAACTTATATTTTGAAGAATGTCTTATTGATGTATTAAGAGATTTTAAAATGTTTAACCTAAAATAATATTTTTTTTAAAAAAAAGACAAGCTTTAAAGAAAATTTTAAAATGTTTAATTTAGAATTTTACAAGGGAGTAATGTTGAATAAACATAAATTGACAAGTGGTTTATGAATGACCAAAGAGGATAAATGTTTAATTTAGAATTTTATTAGGGAGTAATGCTGAAAAAGAAGGTATGGAAAGGATTTTAGTAACAAATGTGAAATGTGATAAGAGAATTTATAAAGGGGAGGTTGATGAATAATTTTTAAAAGGGGAGTTAAAGAGTGTGAGGGAGTTTTGAATCTTGTAGTAAGTTACCATATTTTAGCTTATGTGTCAGCGTTCCAAATTAGGCTTTCTTCCAGCGCTGACATAACAAGTTGAAGCAGAAAGAGCGGAAGCTTGATTTATTGCTGAGATGAACTTTTACCTAGTTTTGTATGTACAGATAGTGTTTCCTGGGAGACGAGGATGGGGGCTGCATTCCTGTGAAAAGAACGTGCCAGGGTGTAGAGATGGATCTGTATGATGGCCAATGGGATATTGGGGTTGGAGAGCAGAAGAGGAGGGGGTTGGAAGGAGGGGCCAGTTTGGCTGCAATTTGAATCAGAAATGTCGGATTCTGCTATTCTTAAAAATAAAATGATTCATTAGACAGCTTGCGCTTGAGAATGAAGTTTATTCAAGATAGCACCGAAACCTGACAGACAGCCAAACTCTCCTCCAAATCCAGGCTGGCTGAGTTTAAATCATCCCGTTCCCTCCCAGACATCTGGTCGGACAGACTATGGCTGAAGCCAAGCTATCGGAGGAAAGCCTGCTTCAAGAAACGGGAGGAGCAGAAGCGGTCGTGATTCCAGCCAACTTGGAAAATACAAAGGTTCAACTTTCTTCACCTTCCCTCCCCGCAGAACTTCAAGCAAAGAAACGTGAAGCAGATAAGTACCCGGGGACTGTGCCAAAAGCCTTAGAGGGGAATTCCCCTTTTGCAAAGGCAAAAGATAAAGAAAAACCCCTAAGTGAATTGGGAAGGGCGAGCTGGGGATGGGAATGGCAGCAAAGCCCAGACAAGGCAGCACCTCCCCACCCCAGGATGAGAGACGAGGCAGAGGACTATCAACACCAGGGCTGGCCCTCCAGAGCTCAGCACAGAGAGGAGAGGGCAGAGAGGGAGGAGCCACCCCAGTTCAGAGGGAAGTTCGATGGTGACCCAGACAACCTCGCCCAATTCCTCGATTCAGCTGAGATATACATAGAGCGGTTCGGACACCTCTACCCTTTCCCCAGAGCCCTAGTGAATGCTATCTCGGAAGGGCTGGAGGGAGAAGCAAAGAGGTGGTCAGCATCACTCTACAAATACAGGGCTCCCCAGCTACAAAACGCGGATGGGTTCTTGCAACTATTGAGAGCCCGTTATGAGGAGGAGGAGGAGGACCCCTATGTGGAAGACGAGCTCAGAAACCTAATGCAGAGGGGGAAGCCTATCAGAGAGCATATCCGTGAATTCAGGAGAGTCATTGGGACACTGCCTCCCCTACCAGAGCGATTGCTGGTGTATTTTTTTAGAACAAGCCTAGATAAAAGAATTTCCCAAGTGACTGCCTATCGTGACATCCCAAACTGACTCGCTGAATGGTTCCGGGTAGCGATAAAAGTCGACAGAGGGCTGCGGGCGAGTGACACGTCAAAACCACCAGAGGGAAAGGAGAGAGGCCGACCAGACCAGGGGCCACTCAACAGACGAGAAACCCCAATATCACAGCCCTCCTACAGACCAACTGCCCCACGGAGCCCACTGAAATGCTACAGATGTGGGGGAAGCGGCCACATAGCAGCAAGATGTGGAACGCCTAGACCGGGACCAGCTCCACCGCCCAAAGCACGACCGGAACGAGGGCCCAAGCGCGTCACCCACGTACCGCAGGAAGCTCCTCAAATCCCTGAGTTTTTCGCTCATCTGACCGAAACCAGAGGAATCCCAGATGAGGGAGATCAGTTCCCTGAACCCTATGACACGGAAGACGAAGGCGAGGATGACCCGATGGTGAGTGGACCCGTCCATCCTTTTCTTTTCCCCATACGCCTAACAGCCCCCAAAACAGGGGCCCAAGAGACTTTCCAAGCCCTAATAGACTCGGGTAGCACACGGTGCCTAATCAACCTACCCACAGTTCTAAAATTGGGAATCCGAGCTAAACAGCTCAAACAACCAATTCGCTTCGAGCAAGTTGATGGGTCCCTAGTGGGAGGAACGTACGCCACACACTTGACTGAACCCGTGAGACTAGAACTCGCAGATCACTGGGAGACAATCCGCTTCATAATAGCCCCCAAGATGACAGAACCAGTCATATTGGGACTCTCATGGCTCGACAAATGGGGCCCAATCATTTGGTGGCAAGAGGGAACCCGCAGGCTGAGAATAGCAAAGGGGCCCCAACCCCTGCCGCCCCGACCAGAAGAATTCCCTCCCATGCTGAAACCCCAAAGCAGCCCTCCACTACAGAAGAAAACACCACCAACACAAGGGTCCCTCCCAGAAGGTGCAGCAAAGCAATTGGCAGCCGCACCCACCACCGCTTGTAACGCAAACCAGATCCCAAGGGAGTACCAAGACCTTGCAGGGGTATTCAGCGAGGCCGAGTGTGACATTCTGCCCCCCCACCGCGAGACCGATTGTGCCATCGAGATTATCCCAGGAGCGAAACTACCCAAACCAAACATGTATGCCATGACGCCCCGAGAAATGCAGGAAATGCGGGACTACATAGACAAAAACTTACAAAGGGGATTTATTGAGCCAGTGAAACCAAGGGTAGCGGCGCCGGTCATGTTTAAAGAGAAAAAGGACGGCTCCATGAGACTGGTGGTCGACTTTCGAAGTATCAACGCTGTTTGCGTACACAACTTGTACCCCCTTCCCCTCATGAAAGACATGTTAGCCCACCTAGCTAAAGGGAAGGTTTTCACCAAACTAGACCTTCGAGAAGCTTATTACCGAGTATGCATAAGGGCAGGAGATGAATGGAAAACAGCATTCAACTGCCCCCTGGGTAGTTTCCAGTTTAAAGTAATGCCTTTTGGATTGCAAGGAGCCCCGGCAGTGTTCATACAGTTAATAAACGAAGTCTTACATGAACACCTTTACAAAGGGGTCCTCGTCTACCTGGACGATATTCTTATCTACACGGAGACCATAGACGAACATATACCCCTCGTCCGCCAAGTACTGAAAAAACTGCTACAGGCAAACCTATATGTCAAACTGCCAAAATGCGATTTCCACCAATCACGGCTAGACTACCTGGGCTACCGAGTATCAAATGAGGGGATAGAGATGGACCCAGACAAGGTCCAATCAGTTCTACAATGGCAGCCCCCTCGCACCCGCAGACAACTGCAAAGTTTTCTAGGCTTTGCGAATTTCTACAGACAATTCATCCCCTCGTTCGCGAAGATTGCCAAACCTTTGACAGATCTCCTAAAGACAGGAAGCCCAGCGATGAAACCTCGCCCGGGACAACCCCTACAGTGGGACCTGACCTGCCAACAGGCATTTGAGACGCTAAAAGGACTGTTCGCGAAAGAACCTGTCTTAAAACACCCGGATCCAGAACAGCCTTTTGTCATCCAAGCAGATGCAAGTGATGTGGCAGTAGGAGCCGTGTTACTCCAAAAGAACAACCAAGGTGATCTACAACCCTGCGCCTACACCTCCCACAAACTCACCAATACGGAGAGGTGATGGGCGGCGTGGGAGAAGGAAGTGTTTGCAGTAAGGTGGGCCTTGTTGACCTGGCGGCACCTTCTAGAGGGAGGCCAGAAACCATTTGAAGTCTGGACTGATCATAAAAACCTAGAGGCCCTAAAAACCCCACGAAAACTGTCACCCAGGCAAGTGCGGTGGGCACAATACTTCAATCGTTTCAATTTCGAGCTTAAGCACATCCCAGGTGGGAGAAATTTCCTGGCTGATGCCCTCTCCCGGATGCCCCAATACAACAGTGAGCGGGAGCAGGTAGTGAATGCCATCATCCCCTCCACCCAAGCTGCGGCCCAAGTGGTAACCAGACGGCAACGACGTGACCAGCAAGGCCAACTTGCAAGTGACTTAACTGCGAAATTAAAAAATGAAATGCTGACAGACCCCTGGTATCGGGACAATCAACATCTCTTGACAAAAAGAGATGAACTAGCATGGAGGGGGACAAAGCTCTATGTCCCACAGAGTTTACGCATCCTGATTCTCAAGAGGAGCCACGATGTTAAACCAGCAGGACACTTCGGGTTCCTAAAGACTCTGCACCTAGTACGAAGGCAGTTCTGGTGGCCACATATGAGAAAGGACGTAGACAGTTATGTAAAAAGCTGCACCATTTGTGCCACGATGAAGACAAGGCCAGGGTGCCCGCCTGGATTGTTGCAACCAGTAGCTGAGCCAACAAGACCATGGGAGGAGATTGCAATGGACTTTATAGTAGACCTACCGAGGAGCAGTGGAAATACAGTGATCTGGACTGTAATAGACTTATTCTCCAAACAGGCACACTTCATTCCTTGTAGTGGACTGCCTTCAGCCCGTCAGTTATCCAAACTGTTCCTGAAACACATTTACCGCCTACATGGAGTCCCCAGGAGAATCATTTCCGACAGAGGGGTCCAGTTCACAGCAAAGTTCTGGAGGGAGTTTCTACGGTCCATAGGTTCATCCCAAGGGCTCAGCTCAGCATTTCACCCGAGCACCAATGGGGGGGCAGAAAGACTGAACGCTATGATAGAACAGTATTTAAGATGCTACGTCGACTACCAGCAGTCCAATTGGGCAGACCTCCTATCTTTTGCGGAGGTTGCATATAATAATGCTGTCCACAGCAGCACGGGGCTAACCCCGTTCAAAATAGTGAGTGGCATGGATTTTGTTCCCATGCCAGAATACCCGAGGGAGCCCCCTTCCTCAGTCAGTTTGACCGACTGGATGGCAATGTTGAGACAAACTTGGGAAAATGTTAAGAGGGCGCTGGCAAAGGCGGCTCAATCTTATAAGGACCAAGCAGACAAGCACCGAACTCCCCAAAGACCATTTCAGCTGGGAGAGAAAATTTACCTCTCCACCAAGTACTTGAGACTTAGACTCCCGAGCAGGAAATTGGGCCCAAAATTTATAGGACCATTTCCTATAATAAAAATAATCAACCCCGTTACAGTGCAATTGCAGTTGCCACGGCTTTTGGGGAAAATTCACCCCGTTTTTCACAGTAGCCTTCTAAAACCTGTAGTGGGGTCTACCTTAAGGCCAACGCCACGTGAACCCCCTGGGCCCCTGGTTGTTGGGGGCCAAACGCACTACGAAGTGCAGCGGATTCTTGATTCAAGATGGCACAGGGGGCGCCTTCAGTACTTAATTAAATGGAAGGGTTACCCATTGTCAGAGGCTTCCTGGGTGAAGAGCGCAAACATCCAAGCTGATCGCCTTATAGCAAAATTCCATGCAGACCACCCGGGAAAGCCGGGAGGGGGGGTGCACAGCCAGGGAGGGGCTGATGAGACTAATCTTGTTGTGTTTTCCCTATGGGATAGGTGATGTCGCAGAAGTGAAGGGAGAGGGGCCGGATGTCAGCGTTCCAAATTAGGCTTTCTTCCAGCGCTGACATAACAAGTTGAAGCAGAAAGAGCGGAAGCTTGATTTATTGCTGAGATGAACTTTTACCTAGTTTTGTATGTACAGATAGTGTTTCCTGGGAGACGAGGATGGGGGCTGCATTCCTGTGAAAAGAACGTGCCAGGGTGTAGAGATGGATCTGTATGATGGCCAATGGGATATTGGGGTTGGAGAGCGGAAGAGGAGGGGGTTGGAAGGAGGGGCCAGTTTGGCTGCAATTTGAATCAGAAATGTCGGATTCTGCTATTCTTAAAAATAAAATGATTCATTAGACAGCTTGCGCTTGAGAATGAAGTTTATTCAAGATAGCACCGAAACCTGACATTATGCTTGTTTAATGTTATACCCTGTTTTTGCTCTGGGAAGTCGGGGGGGCGTGGGAAGGGGGGGTTGAAGGTTGTGTGGGGATAAAATTGTTGTATAATTTTTAATAAAATTAAAAGATAGATAAATGTATTAATAGAGAAGTAAGAAATGTGGGGGAAATGTCATAATAAAGGAAATGATAATATTAAGATATGATAAATACTGGAGGGGTAAAAAGAAGACACAAAAGATGTATTCAGAAGATACACCGAATGATTGATTATGTATTGTTTGTTTGTTTGTTTGTTTATAAAATAAAAAAACTTTTTAAATAAAAAAAAGAAAAGAAAAGAAAAGAAGAGGAGGGTCAAATTATTTTACAAAGCACCAGAGGGTCAGACAGGAAACAATGATTGGAAATTAACCAAAGAGAGAAGCAAGCTGGAATTAAGAAGAAACTTCCTAAACAGTGAGGATAATTAATCCATGGAATAGCTTGCTCTCAGAAATCGTGGGCTCTCCATCACTGGAGGTTTTTAAGAAGAGACTCGCCAGCCACTTATATGAAATAATATAAGTTCTCCTGCTTGAGCAGGGGGCTGGACTAGAAGACCTCCAAGATCTCTCCCAGCTCTGTTTTATTCTATTCTGTTTTGTGGAAATCATGCTAACATCAGGGGTGGGTTTTGTTTTGTTTTTTGGGTAATACTTTTTGTTTCACAAATTCCATGTTCATAGAACTTAATAAACAGTAAGTAATTGTATGAGACTTTGGACTTTTTTTCTTGGGGATTCCAAGTATTCATCAAGGGAAATTTAGGAAGAATTTAAACACAGCATGGAAAGAAGTCATCTAAGTTGACATTGCATTGTTGCCTTCTATATGCTGCCAATATTTATGATCCTGAAGATACTACAAATGTTCTTCAGGAATCAATTTCATTCATGCCACTGATCATATAATTACCGTGAACTTGTATAACTTTCATATTAATGTTCAATTCAACAAATTTCCAAAAATTAAATATTTCAAAGTAGTCATATTCTAATGATTTTTGGAATATTGCAACTAGTGGCATACTTGAGGAATGAGAAGCAGCACAGTTCTCTAATTCTGAGGTTTTGAAACAAAATCAAGTTTGTGTTTCTTGGAGATGGAATGACATGATGGATCCTCTTTGTTGTTGCTATATGACTATACTGCTTGCAGTTTTTATTCCATTTAAAATATGCGTACTCTTAATTATCTATATTCCATTAACTATACTGTATTACAAAAACGAGAGATTGTGTGGACATTCAGAATACCACAACAGTCATTTATAACAGTAGTACCTCTGATTATATATCTACGTATGAACTGCATGAAGCATTAAAGAAATATATAACTAAATCTAAGTGGTTTGTGTGAGTTCTCCCTGTTTGTGGGCTCTGAAAGGAGCCAAAACCACCTTGGAGGGGTGGCAAAGCTAAGGAGGGGCATTCTGTGAAGTCATAGGTGAGAGCACAACTATGCAGAACTCCAGGACTTTTTTTCTGCTCTATGCCACAGCAAGGAGAAGAGGCAGCCTAAGATGGCTGCCACAGAGCCGGAGACAGCTTAACATCTAAGAAGAGTGAACAGTGTTTGGAACTGGATGAGAAGAATCCTTTTTATTGAAAGTGTAACCCCAAAAGAATATTCAGGAAAAAAGAGTCTCATAGTTATCTATAAAGTGGATGCGACTTAACACCTTGAGCAAAACTTTAAAATGGAAGATAAAAGAACTAAAGGAAGAAAATAGAAAATTTGTTAAAAATATAGAAAATTGGATTTTCTAATTCGACAGGTGTTGGTTTGGGCTAGGCATTTTAAAATGCTGGAGCTGTTTACATAAAAAGCTATATCACATTTATGTTTTGGAGTACTCTAGTAAAATTGGATAAGACTGGTTAAGATTGAAATCTGATTTAAGAGTGCCACCTGCTTTCCCAAAATTCTAGAAAGACTTGGCTTTTGGAGATCTAAATGTGAGAATAAGAAAAACTTTATTACTAAAAAGACTCCTGAAAGCTTCAATATAAGACTGAACTGGCAGAGGGATTCATGAAGGTTCCACTTTAGGATTATCTAAAGGAACAGACTGATTAATTTTGGGATACAAAGACTCTTGGGCATTGGAAATTGAATTTTTTGAGAAGTGGCTTTAGGTTTTTATTATTATTATTTATTATTAATTTGATTTATATGCCGCCCTTCTCCGGAGACTCAGGGCGGCTTACAGTGCGTTAAGCAATAGCCTTTGAATATAAGATTGCTGGATTATTGGACAAAAAGAAAGAAAAGAAAGAAAAACAAAAAATGAGTGGAATTTGGGAAGAACTCGTGTCGATAACTCAGAGTATTAAAGACACCTTGACAAGAAGATGCGAGGGGATTATGAACAAAATGCAGAGCATAGATGAAAGGCTGGAAATTATGACACAAAGGACAAGGAGAAACCAGGATACCCAGGAAGAGGAGGAGCTAACTGAAAGAACAACTGAAAAATAGAATAGACAAAACAACAAATAAAGAGAAATGGCAAGAAGGAGATAAAAATAAAAATAATAATGATTGATGAAATAAAACAAGCGGAGAATATTTTAAGGGAAATTAAACAAGAACTGGAATTGCAGGAAGACCTTTTTGGAAGAGAGATAGGGGTAAGCGTAGACAACTTGAAAATTAGACAATGGAACAGGGTAGAGAAGGGTTTAAGAGGATTGGCCAAGAAGTGGAAGCATACAGAGATAAAGATCCAAGAGAGGAATATGGGAGACAAGCTAAGAAACGGATAATTAAAGCTTTAAAGCGGGTGAGAAATGATGAATAAAAAAGGGGAACATTTCTTAAAAACAATAGAGAGATAAGTTAAAAGAGGGTTGGAAGTTAGTGAAAGGGGAATATGGTGATGATTATATTATATTATATTGAAATATTGAATAATTAAACAATCAAAGATTATATTCAACAAAATATGTGTACTATTACTAAAACTGTGTAAGATTGTCAATATGTATTAAATATGAAGAATATTGTTTAATTTGTACTAAAACATAAGACACTCCGGTATCACACTGTTCATACAATGATATGTTTGTAAAAAAATAAAAAATAAAAAACTTAACTTAAAAAAAGTATATTACTTAGGAATGCTAAATGTTTTGGACCATGTGTTTGAATTGTGATCCAGCCAATAAGAATACAAACACATCTACATTTGAGTGGAGAGGAAAGCCATTGAGTTCCAATTTTTTAGAATGAGAAAATGAACCTTTAAAGACTATAAATGTTCAAATACACAAATTAATGGCTATGGCCTATCTCTCCTCGAGATACCTTGAATATCTCTAAGGGCTATATTGTTGAGATAAGTATTTTTTGCAAGTGGTCCTCAACTTACGACCATTCACTTAGTAATTGTTTGAAGTTACAATAGAACTGAATAAAGGAACTTATGACTTGTCCCCAAAGTTATGGCCATTGCAGCTCCCCTATAGTCACATGATCAAATTTCAGGCACTTGGCAAACTACCTACACTTACTACCTCAAGGGGATTTCAACTCCACCTGCCCACCTTTTTCTCTCCCCCATGCCCCTTTGGCCCTCTACATTCTGTGACCCCTTCCTCAAGGCTTTCTTTCCAAGGTTATGCCAAGATCTGGGGAAGATAGCCCCACATTACCAGCACTGGCCTCATAAAGGCTCAAGGTGGGCATGCCTCATTTGCAAAAGGAGCAAGAAGACAGCAAAGGTTAGCTGTAATGTTGAAGCACAAGATGGTAAGAATCTTGGGTTGGGGGCTGGTGTGGGATGGATCCTGGGACATTGTGGCTTTTTACCTTGCTCTTGACATACTTATTAATTTATTTATTAATTCAATTTGTATGCCGCCCCTCTCCGAAGACTCAGGACGCCTTGTTCCATACTGCCAGGCCTTTCCAGGATATGGCAGTTTTGTCCTTCATTGTGGGTTGGGCTACGCAGCTGTGGTTTCCAGGGGCAGCTGTAGCTTCATGATATGGTGCAATTCTAGGCCTTCTTGCAGCCCCAGAACTATATTGTGCACAAAGTCCCTGAACTGCAGCATGGCAAGCAGCCCCAGAGCCCCATAGTTGTGGGGCTGCTTGCCACCCTGCAAGGTAGAGTTTTTGGCAGCCAGAAGGACAGAGATGGGGCGGGGGAATAGGCAGTTAGGCAGAGTTGAAGAGGAGACAATCCCTTATCTTGGGAGAACTGAAGCTCAGGACTGAGAGGGATCAACCCAGAATAGCTTGATTTAGGGTGGGTCCTTGACTGAGTCTCCGGAGAAAGGCGGCATATAAATTGAACTAATAAACAAGAATTTTGCTTAATGATGGCAATGGGGAGTGCCACGAGTGCTGTGATGCAGTCATATGATGTTGCACTTTATGATTTCATCGCTTAGCAACATAAATTCCAATCCCAATTGTCATATATTGAGGACAACCTGTAGAGGAAATTCCCCCCAAAAAAGCAAAAAGCATATCAAGGAAATAGTTGGGCTATAATCGCTATCCCCAATATCATCTAGTTTTATTTTTTTCCAATCTTCCTTCTTTCCTTCCTTCCAATTCCTAAATATAGTCAGAGTTACCTAGCCAAGATTCAACTTTACCACATTATTAAATTGGATTAGTGGTAAGTTTACAGAAGTGTGTTATATATGAGATATTTTAATTGTTCTCTTTCTTTTTACTGAAATGCTTTTTCCAAAAATACCAGTTCACTTAAATGAAATATTTTGAGTTTAGGGCACAGATCTTTTTGTTTATCTAAAGGCGTGAGCAAATGTGGCTCTTTTACAACCTGTGGACTTCAACTCCCAGAATTCCTGAGCCAGCTTGGCTGTCTCAGGAATTCTGGGAGTTGAAGCCCACAGGTTGTAAATTTAGCATTTTTAATATTCTCTTTTTAATTTTAAATCCTCCTGTTATTATTTCAGTCTCTGCTACATGTAAATTGGTCTTTTTTATAGATTCAAAGACTTTTCTGCTTACAGGTAGTTTTGACCTGCAGCCAGTTGCTTAGCAATTGTTTGAAATTACAATGGGTTCAGAATGGGTGATTTAGGATTGATAAAGTGTTTTAGACCATTGTAAAATATCATACCACACACATCTCCTGTGGTCATGTGGCTATTTTGGGCACTTGGCAGTTTATGGCATAAACTCATCTTTATGACTGGTCTTGTGACTGCAATTTGTGATTTTGTGCAGGTTTCTGGCAAAACAACCACCCATTTGTAAGAATTTGTTACAATTATGGTGTTTGCTTAATGGCTATGGATTTGCTTAATGACTGCTGCAAAAAATGTAAAATTAAATCTAGTTTTGTTGATGCCTCGACTCATGACCTTGAGACTGTAAATCTGGTTCCAATTATGGCCGTAGGTTGATGATTACCTGTAGTTTGATTTTTTATTGTATTGTATCACTTTGTTACTATTTTACATTTATGTTACTTTACCAAAACAATTCATTAATTACAATAGACATATATGAAAAATATAAAAATAACAAATAAACAACTGTGGCTTCAGCAAGGTGGATATTTAGATGCAGTTGAAGTGGCACTGTTTCTCTTATTTAGGATGAATTTTTAAGCTAACTTGGATAGAACTGAAAACTTATTAAAGCTTTGCAAAATTAATGAGGACCCGGTTTGTGGGGGCAATAAGTTGACTTTGTATAAAAAAGAACACCGCTTGGGGGGGGGGGGCGAAAGCTCTACTAAGCAGGTATATACAAAAGTATGAAGTCTATTGCTTAATGCATTGTAACCCACCCTCAGTCTCCGGAGAAGGGCGGCATATAAATTGAACCAACCAACCAACCAATCAACCAATCAATCAATCAATATCTGGATAGAAAACAAGCAATATCCTGACTGGCGCCGATGGGGAAATGGCAAGCTCCGCTGAGCCCTGCCAAATCCCCTCTGCCAAGCTGCCGCCAATAGGTCTGCGGACCTCCCCTGTCTTGTAGGGACAGGAGGACAAGAAGGAATGCCTTGGGCGGCCGAGAGGAACGGGCAGGTTCCTTGGGGCCGGAGGCTTCTCCTTCACGCCGGCGGCAGCAGAACAGCAGCCATGGCGGCCGCCCTGAAACCGTGGCAACAGGGAACAAGGATTGTGCTGGAGGAAGAAGATGAAGAAAGAGCAAAAATCAAGAAGCCAGGTGAGTGACACCAACCCAGGCAATATAACATACCTATTTGGAATTATTGGAAAATAAGACCCCAAAATTAAAAGCGGCTGCTGGACTGTCGGGCTTAAAGATTGAAAAGAAAAAAAAATGGGTAAAAGACCTAAATTGAATTTTGTTGCAGTAAACTTAAACTGGATGATTTGGTATTAATAAATTTCTGAAATTTGACTGTGCCTTTAACTGGAATGGAGAGGAGAAATGGATATTCCTGAGAATTAATGCCTCTAAAAGAAAATGAAGCTAATGAAGATAGACAGATGGATGGCTACAAAATAGCCATGGAGTCTGCAGTGATTAAGCAGGGAAATGGATTGAAGAGATTTCCCTTTCTGGGTGGAAAAGAAACATGTTAATTGGCTTTTTACCTTGGATTACTTGAAATTAATATTGGATATAAGGATTTTGGAGATTCCTACTCTGTCCCAGATGATTTTAAGAAAGAAGAAAGAAAGAACATTTTGGATTTTAACAATGGAGACTGACAAAACTAGGTGTGGCGTAGTTAACAAAGACAGGAAGCTGATGCACTATGCTTGGATCAGACATTTTAAAAGTTTTAAAGAGATATACAGAAATTCTTTACTTTGAACTGATGAACCTTGAAATAGAGCACTGTTGTGTCTCGGGATCGGCTTGGCTGCGCTTCCGGGTTGCAACGGCCCCAGCCGGTGGTTTCTAGATTCTACCAATAGGTGGCTGGGGCTTAGGACCAATGGCTGGCCGGGGTTTTAGGTCCAATCAGCTTTGTTGGCCATCTACTCCACCCAGTGGCCAGCCTGGAGTGGAAGCCCAAACAATATATATTCCCGGTCTGTTCCTTGCTATACAGAAGCTTGTTCTAGTCTTTTTTACTTGCTTTTAATATGGAATAAAAGAGAGTTGAAGTTACTTGGTGTCGCCTGGCTTCATTGGAACCCACTACATTTCAAGCACTTTGGACAGAGAGGAAAAGGAAGAAAAGGAAGAATTAAAGTGGATAAATTTAAATGTGACTAACTGAAATGTAAAGTTTAAAAGCCTATGTATATATGATAAAGTTTAAAAGCCTAGGTATATATGATTTTTGGATAAAAACAGGAAGGGTTGTGAAATAATAAAAATAGAAAATAAGAGGTGGCTATTAAAATAGTGGATGATATCAAGGGGATAAAAATAATAAAGAAGAATATATTTTGAGGCAGGAAAATTTTAAGAAAATGTACTGTTTGATGTAATACGTTTTAATTTTAATTTGCAAACAAATGTTAAACTGATGAATAAGGATTGATTGAACAAAATACAAGATACACAGATGCTAGTGATTAGTCTTGAATTAAGGTAATACAAGTTGGAAATCATGACTATTATGAAATATACTGAGATTTAAAGTGAAAGAGCAGGATGGAAAAATGATATAAAACAGATAATTATATTATAGTTAAAATGTGTAGGATGGATACCAACTAGATAAGAGTTTGAGACTCGGTGGAAATACGTTGGAAATTAATTCAAAATGCTGGAAACAGCCAATCAAATAGGAGGAGAGTTGGAGGAGACTATGCTGGTAATCAGCCAAACAATGGAGGGAGTCAAGGAGGAGACTATGCTGGAAATCAGCCCATAAAATGCTGGAAACAGCCAAATAAATAGGAGGAGAGTTGGAGGAGACTATGCTGGAAATCAGCCAAACAATGGAGGGAGTTAAGGAGGAGACTGTGCTGGAAATCAGCCCACAAAATGCTGGAAACAGTCAAACAAATAGGAGGAGAGTTGGAGGAGATTGAGGAACTATTCTAAAATCAACTAAATAGTTGGTGTTTTGGAGGGGATCAAGCTGAGAATTAATCAAATAGAACAAGTTGGAAGATAGTTAAATATTAGAGGGAGATATAGTGGAAAATATATTAGAAATTGGAGTAAATAAAATATGCCTTTGAGAGAAATCTGTGTAATATGTAAACTGGGAGAAAAAAAAACCTAAGGTAAACTGATTTGAGGGTAAGGGTCAAAGGATTAAAATTAGATAAAATGTTGTTTTATAAAATATAATAAAAATGGAGTGGTATTGAATTGAAACTAAGAATAAATGGTGATAAAATTGTAAGGTAAACACTTAACAAGAGGTTAGAATATTGTAAAAAATATTTTGATATGACTTGTATAAGATATAAGGTAAAGAAGAATAAAGATATGTTTAGAATTGTTATGCAGATGTAAAAATGAGTGAAAGTGAATTTGAAACTAATTTTGGATAGATATAATGGATTTATATAGATGAAAATGTTAAATTTGAGGTAAAATTGGTTTTTTCTTAAGTTCTGAATTTCTTTTTTATCTTCTTTTTTTCTTTTTTTGTTTATTTATAAAAGATGTAATGGAAATTGTGAATTGAGCTTGTGAAAGGAATGTAAGCATGGTAACCATCTATGACTGGATCGAGATTTTTGCTCTTGAAAGTTATGTTTTTATGTTTAAATTTGAAAAAATAAATAAAAAATATTTACTTAAAAAAAAGCTTTGCAAAATTAACTAAACTGACACTAATATAGCCTGACTAAATTTGATGTGATTGCATACAACTCTGGAATCTACTTTAAATGAATAGATTGAATCAGAATGAACCTGATTTACTGTAATCAGTATTTAAATGAATCCGACTGAAACTGGAAGAGGCAGATATGTTATCCTCCTTTCAAATATGTTAGCTGTAAGCAGTAATATTACCTTATCTGGTAAACCTAAGAAAAAGCAGCATTGATCTTTTATTGGTTACATTATTGTCTAAAGATATTTTAATGGTGAAACACATTATTTGTCCTTCCACATTGCAATAAAATTTTAACCCACAATTACAAAATTCAAGCGATTTATTGTAATTTTTCTTCTGATTTAGTTCAAAACCTGTTATATTTACCACCATGTATTTTAAAAAATAGTGGTATTGAATAAATTGGTTTTAAATCTCCATCCATCACTTTGCCTTTCTACTTATGTATGTAAGTATCATCAGTCTGTCTTATACCAATTTTATTGTCATGTTTTTCTACATTTGTAGATTGATTTCTGAAAGTACATTGGATTTCTGTGTCTGCTCTTCAATCACAAAATATTCCATTAAACTGGGGATATGTTTTTTAAGGTGCCAGAAATTGCCGTTTAGTTCATTCATGCTTTTTAAATAGAATGTATTTATAGTCAACTTGCCTCATTTTAGTAAGGCCTGAATTTAATTATGCATGAACTAATATGTATCTTGTCAAAAAGTTGGAGTGGCCCACTGGTTAGAATTACTTCTGCTGACTACCAGCTTTCGGCAGTTCGTATCTCACCGGCTCAAGGTTGACTCAGCCTTCCATCCTTCTGAGGTCGGTAAAATAAGGACCCAGATTGCTGGGGGCAATATGCTGACTCTGTAATTATCCTCAGTTATTGGATACAATGATTAAGTTGCATTTCTATTTATATGAAAATTAAATGAATAAGTAAATAAATAAATATTTGATGGATGGAATAAAAAATGGGACTTCTTCCCTTCCTTTCCTTCCCAGTATTTTCTGTGATTACAATAGCTAGGTCAGGACTGTCAAACTCCCGGCCCACGGGCTGGATGCATCACATGCTGGCTACGCCCACACATGGTTTAGCAAAGGATAAAAAGGTCCCTATATATGACGTGACGCTGCCGGGACGAGGTGAGTTTGACAACCCTGAGCTAGGATATCTAGTTTCAATGGGAAGCTCAAAGAAAAATCAGTTTGCTTTTCTAGCAATTAACTAAACCATCCTATTTCTTTTCAACTGAATATGATTACTAACAACATAGTATTTTGAAGTAGTTACATTTTTCTTTTTTTTAAAAAAAAAGTCCCAACTGGTGCCTCTCTAAAATATAAGCATATGTATCTGATTATTTCAGGTGATTTAATGTGATTGCAAAATAGAACAGTGAGGTTAGTATGGCGGATAAAGATTATTTTTTGTAAAGAATATATTAGCAGATTTAACAAGAATATTCCTCTGAAGACTGGGTGTTTTAGAATATGCATAGGTGTTACTATCACTATGGAGATAATTAGAAAAAGGGGGGAATTGTATTTTGAAAAGCTCTAAGGTGATACTTAAAATGGTTAGAATCATATACCATAGACTTATTGTTAGCTAAACTAGCTTGGATTACACTTGATTACCTACAGTTTAGTCACAAGTCTCAGTTATCAACATTTGTACTGTTACATCCATACAAATCATCCTGACCCTATGTTCATGCAAGCAATGCATTTATTATATCACCCAAAATACAGTATGATTTATTTCATGTCTGCAATGAAACACATTTGCATGAGCTGAAAACATAAAGATGCAACTCTCTTTGAAACAGCTAAAAGGTGCCTAAGAAGGTAGGTTTAAAGCAACTATTTTTTGTTGTTGCATAGAAAATCAGATTTGCAAAGAGGAAAAGGAAAGCTGCCGCTGTGGAGAATGGCATGCTTGCCAATAACAATAGCTTTTCTACCTTGCTTCTGTACTGTAATCTAAAAAGGAATAATTGCCTTAAACTCATTTATTATCAGAGTAGAAAAAAGTGGGTTTTTATTAGGGTTGCTTTCTTCCCATCTTTTAGAAAGGGCAGCTGATTTCTTGGTCAATCCTTGGCTTTGAGCCCCCACCCACTTTCTCCTGACTTCTTTATGGGAAAGTGACCAGTTTCAGGAAGAGAAGTTGTTTTCTTTCTTGCCCTCTCCCTGCTTGCACTGAATACTGCAGAGCCTGTCAGATGTAAATGCCTTATTCTCTAATGTGTAAATAGTATATGAATGGGGTATCAGGGGTTAACTTATT
This sequence comes from Pituophis catenifer annectens, assembly GCF_029215685.1. Lineage (NCBI taxonomy): Eukaryota > Metazoa > Chordata > Lepidosauria > Squamata > Colubridae > Pituophis > Pituophis catenifer. The sequence continues at coordinate 32,702,111 of NW_027256887.1, forward strand.
CTTCACTTCTTAATGTATTCATAATTCACCACTCCCACTTATAGCTCCACCCATTGTATATATAAGGAGCAACCTACACCCTTTTCCCTGCTTCTATCTGTGAATATTCAGTGAATATAGAATGCCTATTGTAAATAAAAGGAAGTATATTTAAACCTTTAACTCTCACTAATTTTATTGAGTCTGATCCAGAAAATATTGCAACAAGCTGGTAGCAGAGGATGGTTAATTGACTCAATAAAAAAACTTAAAAAATGTCTAAAAAAGATAGGCCCAACACCAGGGCCTACAGCAAAGAAATGGAAACAGAACAAGAAATAATCAACGAATCCACAAACGCAATTTCGAGAGAATCCGAAGAATACACCACTGAAGACGAAGAAATAATAGACGAAAATGATGACCAGGAGGAAATCGAAATAGAGAATAACGAACTCAGGTCAGAGATATTAAAACTATTAAAAAGCCAGAAGAATGATGAAAGCCTCATCGCGAACCTCCAAGAAATGCTGAAGAACAGCGGAGCAGCGAGAGAGAAAAACATCACTAATGAGAAGTCTAAAGACCCAAAAACAGTGAGTGATATGACTGCAGAGAAAGTCATTACGAAGAAGAAAAACAGTGATCCCGCGCGAAATTTTGAATGGCAGCCATCTTGGTTTCAACAGGCCTCCAAGGTGAGCGAAGCAGAGCCAATCAAAATGCTCAATTCAAAATTTCTGGCGCGAAAAACGTTATCAGACAACGAAAATGAAAAAGAAGATTCGAACTCCTCAGAAGAATCAGAATCAGAAAGTGAAGATGACTCAACAAAATCTCAAATAAAATCAGCAATGAAAACACTTTTTGCTGCATTTGGGCCAAAACTAAAAATTACCAAAGGGCCACCGAAGAAGCGAGCAAGCAAGCCGATGCCTCAGGACCTGCCCGCTCCCATCCTGACTTCGAGAGCGACGACGCCCGAACCCAGAGAGCCTTGTCGATTCCGCCCTACACCACAGACCGAGGCAGGTGCCAGCGCCCCCAGAAGAAAGAGAAGAGCAGCCGCCGTCGTCAGAACTCCCAAGGTCGAACCAGAGACCGACTCGTCTGAAGCAGAGCGGAACGAGCGAGCCGCAATGGAGAGAACCTTCCACGACGACTCCAAAGAAGAAATGGACAACGCGCATGCGCGAAACTACGCAGACGGTCCGGGAAGACATGAACTGGCGAGAGAACCACGCAGACTCGTTGCGAGCATCCCCATGCCGTTTTGCAATTTTCTACACTTGCGAGACCACGGACTACCTCAGGTCGTAAGTAATGGACAAAATAATGTCGGAAATTTACCCAGTGACTTCCCAAAACTAAGGGTTGATGGCATTAATTTGCAAGAATGGTATCAACAGCTCCAGGTTGTCTTTATGAAGGAAAATTTACTATTTTTTATCACTAGTCCCCCAAAAAGACCTTGGACTTTAAAAATAGATTGTTTACACCATAGAGCATTTTTCTTAATAATATCTAGTGTGTCTCCTGCAATGTATCATAGCATCAAACCTAATCTGACTGTTTCAGAAATTATTCAATGCATGTTTAATTTGTTTCACAGCGATAGTGTGGCTACCACCACAAGAATGTCTAAGGATTTCTTTTCATCTAGAGTGAAACCAGGGGTTTCCATAAGTGAGCATTTAATATCTTTAAACAAAATAAGAGCTGAGCTGCATTTGAGGGGGGAGGTGATTTCAGACCAAACAATGAAAAGTGTTATTATCAACTCACTTGATTCATCATGGGACAGTTTTATGTCACATTTAGACACTATCAATCTAGGATATTTATCCATAGAAAGTCTATCCAATAAATTGATAGCAGAAGACAATTCAAGAAGAAATCGTTCTAGCAATCACACAGAACACAAACCTTATAGGAAAGTAGCTTTCCAAGAAAAATATAATGAAACATTTAAATGTCACAATTGTGGATCCAGGGAACACAATAGAAGAGATTGTCCCAAAATTTCAAAGGAAAGACATAGGTCAGAATATAGGAACAAATACAATTATAGACAGTCTTCCATAGATAGACATAGATATAGAAGCCCACCAAATTACAAAGAGAATAGAGGGGACAGAGATAATTCAAAGGATAGAAAATCTGGTTCACTGAATGGATTAAATAAACAAGACAACACTAAAATACAGCAAAATGAGAACAATAATTGGCTTATTGATTCTGGAGCAACTAATCACACTACTAATAACAAAAATATATTGTCTTCATTTACAGAAGATAAATTTGTAATAAAGGTAGCTAACCAAGAAAAGGTTCAAGTATTAGGCAGAGGAAATGTAACCTTGCCTGGTCTAGGAAAAATAGAGGGGGTATTGTTAATACCTGAAATACCTCATAACATACTAAGTGCCATAAAACTAAGTAGAGATTCTGACATTAATATAGTTTTCTCAAAGGGAAAAGCGACTTTGGAGAAGAATAAAATAAATATAGGCACTGTGATGATTAAAGGAGGCCTACCTTATCTGATAACGAAGGAAAAATGGTTGCATAACATTGATTCAAATATGGAAGATTGTATTGAAGCAGATGATGAAAATATTAGTAACAGTGACAATGATGAATGTAAAATATCTCATGATCACGCAGATGCACACAATGAAAAAAAACCAAAAATAGGTAAACCAATTCATGATGAGTGTGCTCACATCTTACATAGGAAGTTAGGACATGCCAGTTTTCCTGTAGTACAAAAAATGACTGAACACGCAGAAGGTGTCAAAATAAAAAATTGTGAAAACTATTTGGAATGCTCAGTATGTAAATCTACAAAACTAAAAACTAGTCCCAGGCCAAGAAAATCTACTAGATCAACTAACAAAATTTTTGACTTAGTACACATGGACTTAGTTGGCCCATTAACTCCATCAATCACCTATAGAAAACGTTACTTCCTGACAATAGTAGACGATTATAGCCGTTATGGGTTTGTTTATACATTAAAACACAAAGATGAAACCTTTCAAAAATTTAAGGAATTTTACAAACGCATAGAAACACAACACAATATCAGAATAAAACAAATTATGACAGATAGGGGATGTGAATTCATGTCTAAAGAATTCTCCCAATGGTTAAAGGATAGAGGAATGCTACATTACACGTCTAGCCCATTTTCTGCGTTTCAGAACGGGATTGCAGAGAGAAAGAATTCCACATTACAAACCATGATTAGATGCACATTGGAGGATGCTGGCTTAAGCAAACAATTTTGGTCAGAAGCCTTACATTATTCAAATTACACACAAAATAGAACCTGGTCCAGTATTGTAAATAAGACACCATATGAAGTAATGTATAATAGGAAACCAAAATTAGCACACATGCACATATTTGGAGTCACTGCAGACGTACACATACCTAAGCAGTTGAGAAGAAAGGGAGAAAACGTATCCAGAAGACTCAGATTTATGGGATATGAAACTGGCACCAAAGGGTACAGATTCATTGATAATAATAACAAATTTATAGTTTCCAGAACAGCTGTGTTCCATGAACAGGCCAACTGGTCTAAATTACATCTTAATGAAATATTTCCAAATAAATGTAAAGATACAAAATCTCATGAGAAAGGGACCATAGAAAAACAGGATATCAACAAATATAAAAGCAAAACCAAAACTTGTACAAATAGCCAACACAAAATAAAGACAGACACACTAACAAAAAAAGAAGCAAGATATTTACATGATAACAATAGCAAACCTGAAAGAGTCATTAGAAACAACAGAAATCAAATGCCAAATAAATACAGAGATTACATAATGCATATGGATGGTGAGCCAATAACACCTAATACTTATGAGGAAGTGTTAAAACTCCCTCGTGAAGAAAAAGAAAAATGGGAATTAGCTATGAAAAAAGAGATGGAAAGTTTACAAGGATTAAATGTATTTACACCTGCAATTGCACCTAAAGATAAAACAATTATTGGTACCAGGTGGATATATAAAATTAAGAACTTAGAAGGAGGCAATACTCTATATAAAGCTAGATTAGTTGCACAAGGTTATGCACAGAAATATCCGGAGGACTATACTGACACGTATTCCCCCACTGTAAGAACAGAGAGTGTCAAAACAGCTCTAGTGGTAGCATCAGCACTCAATCTTGATGTATTTCAATATGACATACAGACTGCGTATCTACACGCAAAACTAGATAAGGAAATATACATAAGAGCACCTCACAGTCAATACACCAACAAAAATGAAATTTGGCTGTTGAACAAGAGTTTATACGGATTAAAACAATCTGGTAAAAGATGGTATGATTGTTTAGTAAAAGTACTTAAGACCATGGATTTCAACGCTACCACTGCTGATAACTGTTTCTTTGTCAAAAAGGGTGATGATCACATTGAATTTGTGTTGATTTATGTAGATGACATTTTATATATAGGAAAACACAAAGAGAGAAGAGAAACTTTTGTAAATAAGTTAAATGAACATTTCTCGTTGAAATCTCTAGGTAAAGTGAACAAATATCTTGGTGTTCAAATTAATAAGACTAGAAGGGGATTCAAACTTACTCAGAGAGATAAGATTATAGAACTTTTAAATAAATGCAATTTAAACAATGCTAAACCCTGTGATACTCCTATGCAAACTGATTTTCTTAGAAATACTGATGAATCTTCCCCTGAATTCAAGGATAACACGTTTTATAGATCAATCATAGGTTCACTTCTTTATATATCTAATTGGACTAGACCAGATATCGCCTTACCACTCAATTTATTATCCAGACACGTCAGCAAACCAACAATGTATCACTGGGAAGCTGTTAAAAGAATTTTAAGATATCTGAAAAGTACACTAGATTTTTGCTTAGTATTAGAACCTAGTGATAATAAAGAACCAAAGCTTGCATGTTATGCAGATGCGGACTGGGCTGGAGACACATCATGCAGAAAAAGTACATCTGGTTATATTTTTCTCTTAAATGACTGTCCAGTTTACTGGTATACTGGTAAACAAGAACTAGTAGCCACTTCAACGACAGAAGCGGAATATGTTTGTTTATCCAAAGCTGCAAATAACCTTGTATGGTTTAATGATTTAATTTCAGATGTTTGGAAAAAACCTGCTTTGCCTTTTGTTATGCATGAAGACAATAAAGCGGCCATTGAAATATCTAGATCTGATGCCATTGGACAAAGGTCCAGGCATATAGATATAAAATTTAAACATGTGAGACAATTATCTCAGGATGGATTTATTAAAGCAGTGCATTGTGATACTTCAGAACAATTAGCTGACATATTGACAAAGCCTTTACCTTCTAAGCAACACAAATATTTAACATCTAAATTGTATGTCTTGTATTGTCCTGAATCAGAATGTAATTGGTGTTGTATAACGAATCGGCATTTAGAGGGGGATTTGTCAGATGTAAATGCCTTATTCTCTAATGTGTAAATAGTATATGAATGGGGTATCAGGGGTTAATTTATTCTTCACTTCTTAATGTATTCATAATTCACCACTCCCACTTATAGCTCCACCCATTGTATATATAAGGAGCAACCTACACCCTTTTCCCTGCTTCTATCTGTGAATATTCAGTGAATATAGAATGCCTATTGTAAATAAAAGGAAGTATATTTAAACCTTTAACTCTCACTAATTTTATTGAGTCTGATCCAGAAAATATTGCAACAGAGCCAATATTAACTTTCAGAGAAAGAGCTGCTGGGGAGGGAGCAGGCTTCCTCTGGTATTTTTTGGTGGACAGGAATGGAGCAAAAGCAGGCATTTGAGGAGATGTGTGATTCCTCAGCTTACACACACAAAAATACTACACAAGAACTATTTTGGAAGGCACGTTGGCTCTTTCTATTCATACTGGAGGCCTATAGGAACAAGAGACTTTTTTTATTCAGATCCACTATTGATATCTTTATATTAAATATGTTAACAAGGTTTGGTTTGCTTTGGCTATGTTACATCCTCTTTCTATATCTGTGCCTGCACTACTACTTATGTACATGAATACATACATCAAAGCTAGCTTGTCAAGCTTGCCTGTTTTATCCATTTGGTTCCTTCTAATTTAAACACACAGCCTTATTGATTCCAAATTATACTACTGGTTAGAAGAAGACAGAACTAGTGCAAGACCTCTTCCTCACTCCCGTTTTCAAGCAAATATCTCAGATTTTTCATAACAATAATATCAACATCAAAGAATAAATATACAGTCTTCTGACCCCAGGTTTTCTATCAGAAATTTTCTTTAATGGTTTATAATATAATCCTTTCAGTTACCAGAGATGAGGACTTTTTAACCTTATATATGCCAGTTCCATCTGCATTACTAATAGGGACATTGCCTTTCTGACTACCAAATGTGTGTGGGGGAGGGGAGTAATCTACAACAATTCTTAAAAGTCTAATCTGGGAGACATTAAATTGGAATGTGATTATCTTATTTGGCCTTCCTTTTCTGTGGCTGCTAGGTTCCAGTATGACATGCTGTGGCATTTGCTGTAATTCAGCCCTTGGAAGGGGGTTAAAAAACTGCCCTGTGCTGCATGTACTTGGTTTCCAAACAGAGAAAGTGGGCTGTTTCATTTTGCCTTGAGGATACTGAGAATCCCATTATTCAAGCCATTTGATGTATGTTTCAGCTTTCAGAAGTCTTGGGGAAGAAGTAGATTGAGGATTTGATTGTGGGTTGTTTGGAGCAGACAGGGGTCCTTTGTATGTCTCACCAAAACAGTAAAATCTGGAGGGGGAATATGGGAAATTGTTCAGGCTGAAAACTAGAGATAGAAAAGAAACATTTCACAAGCAAATAGCACAAGAACAGAACTTAGGATAAATAAGATACTTACCCTACAAAAGTAAATTTGGTCCTGGAATACTCATGCATATTTTATTCCTTAGTTCAGGTATTGATGTTAAAGCTAGGAAACTGAGTCGGTATCTGCACAGATAATATTAGTGCTGTCTCTATATCCTATAAGAGGAGAGAATCTGTGTGCAGCCTGCCGATTTCCCGTACTTTTTTCTAGAGCTTTGTGCTGGCTTTCAGAAGCTCACAATCCGGGGAAGGAGGTGGAAGGGAGGGAGGGAGGGAGGGAGGGAGAGAGAGAGAGAAGGTGGGAGAGAGCGAGAGAGGCTGAGAGCCTTCTAGCTTTTCTTCTTTCTCTTCGTTTCCATGGTGATTAGTGGTGCATCATTCACCCGCTCAGTTGTCACACTGACATGGTGCTGCCTGCTCAGTGGTCATTAATAAGCCTCCACTCCCCAGAGAGGAACCAATAGCTTTAGTGTGCCAAGATGTAGGACTTGCTGCTGCTTTAGCCTGGTTGGCTGAGACAACCTGTCTGTTAGATGACATTACTGTTTAGGGTACAAATACACGGAGCTCTCCTTTCTCTGCTTCCAGGCATTCTTTCACTGCAGAGAACGAATACATCTCTGCGAAGCACTGCATAGTTCCATTTAAAGTGTAGGGTATAATACTGAAAAGGAGGCACATTCCTGCTCTGGTTATATCAACTCACTAGTTAGGAGATATATATATTCCCTCCCCCTCCCCTTCTCCCTCTCCTCACACACTCACAGAGAAAGATCTACAGTATGTCTATTAGCCTAATATGTTTGAAACTTCCCTATTTGTTCTCCCTTATGTTTTGCAACATGCATTGATTGAATGATAGAAAATGCATATTTACATACTCCTGAATATAAATATGGAGACACAAAACAGACATCAATGAAATTTGTAAGCAAACATAAACTAGAAAAAAAGAAGGCAGACTTTTTCATATTCTCTCTCTCTCATTATCTGAATTATCTGTTTTATGTTACTTTTCCTAAATAAGTAGCGCTCTGAGTATTTACAGAATTATAGCTGAGTTTGAAAACATATTCTTGTCAAAAAGAAAAAACATTTACTCCAAATTTTGATTAACTTTTTTTCTATAAAAGTGTTTACACAGAAAGAGAGAAACTCAAGTACATAAGGATTTGAAAATCAACAGGTAGAATTTGATAAAAAAAAATACCGGATTTACTATACTGTACATATTTACTGATATAACCCTCCTTTTGAGATGCCACCCTCTAGTGGAAAAGATAAAACTTAGCTTTCATTTCTGTTGGCTTGACAGCTACCTATACCCTTATTATAGAGATAGTATCTAGTGATTTTTGAAACATGGATGAATAGTATAAGAAGCCATCGTTCTGCATTCAACAACTATTCATGAAAATATTTGTCTGTCTTCTATGAGTGAGTAATAAAATTAATATATTAATTTTATAATATATTAACCATTTATATTCTGAGTTCTTTGGGGAATTTGGAGATAGGACACCTACAAATAAATGCTAAACTGAACATTTAGTAAACTAATATTATATTTTCAGTTTTGTTGTAAGAATTAGACAGCATGCTAAGTGTACAACAGTATAATCCTACCACGTCTGTGGTTCCCTAGAACTGAATTTTATTTATTCATTTATTTCCTATTATTTCAGGGAAAGGTTCTGGGCGGGGTACAATATAATCAATAAAACTGATATTAAAATCAGAATTAACTTAAGTTTAAAAAGATTTAAAATTATAAAAATAACATTATAAAATTTCAAAAGCTGAAAAATTCCAAAATGGGGAGTTAGCGGTTAATAATACAAGGTGGGCAGATTCCTATGGGACCAGACAGCCCCATGATTGTGTGTTTCCCAAGCAAGGCTTGGAAACGGAGAGGAATTTGCAGTCTGGCTCCCTGAGCTTGGCTGCCCGTGTTCCCCTGGGCTTGGCTGCCTGTGTTCCCCTGGGTCCTAGAGCCCCTTTCACCACCCAAGGTTGTTTGTTGTTTGTTACCTCAGCTCCACCAGGGCGGGCTGGCTGGCTGGGGCAGCTCAGGGAGGAAAGAAACCAACAGCCGAAACAACGTAAGCCTGGATGACCCTTAATCTATGGACAAGCTCAGTTATGGTTTATTTGAAGAATGAGTCAGCAACTTCAGGATTTGAAACATTACTAATCAAGCTGAAAGCTGAAAGCAGATGCAGAGAAACCCACTAAGTTAATTAGCATTCTTTGCAGTGGTTGAGCCCTTCCTGGGAAAACTTTCAGCCAAACTGACTTTAATTTTCACTTTCCATGACGCCGGTAAAACAGATATCCGGGGCTAGAGACCCTCTTTGAAGAGAACCAGGATTTACTCCCTGTGCAATGTTCTTAAATAGAGCCAAGTCGTGGCTCCTTAGACTGTACTAGTGGAGAGGAAAGCAGGACTTCAACCAGGAGGAGCATTTGAAAGACAAATACCTGGGATACCTCAATACATGACTCCTCACAAGCCATCTGTGGAGTCTCCAGAGCAGTTTTAGAGTTGTTTTAATTTTTTGTTTTAACTTACTTGATACTTTTCTGCTTGAGATATTAATTTTATTAATTTTACCTTGGGGAGGGTACGTGTGTGTGTATGTGTGAGTGTGTCGGGATGGATTGGATGGAAGGAGTGGGTTTGGAGTGGCTGAATTTGGGGAGAATGAGGGAGCCAGGGGCAAGAATGGAGCCCCCTCTGCTAAGTGTGCAAACAGAAGCAGTTGAGGGCTCAGATACAATCCCCAGCTCAGTGTGAGTGGGGTGCGTTGCCTGTCGGAGAGGAGGGGGGCCATTGAGGTGGGGGAGGGGATCTCTGGGGTGTTAGAGAGCCGGAGCATTGTGGTTATGACTGGGAGAGGTAGATATGGCAGGAGCCGAGGGGTAGGCCGCTCTCGGGGAACTAGGACTTGCTGTCTCAAAGGGATTACTTGTTCCAGCCCCTCTGGTTCTGGTTCACCGGGCTCGCCTCATATACCTGGTGACTCTGGATGTCAGGGCCCTGGCCTCAGGCTGCTGCTGTTTAATGCCAGGTCTGTTGTCAACAAGGCCCCCCTCATTCGGGACTTAATCCTGGAGGAGGGGGCTGACCTGGCATGCATAACTGAGATCTGGCTGGGCCAGGAAGGAGGTGTGCCCCTCTCAGAGATGTGTCCAGACGGGTTCCAGATATTGCATCAGCCGCAACTCCAGGGAAGGGGTGGAGCAGTGGCAGCTATTGTCTGAAAGAGTCTTTGCCCTCTCAGGATCCCTGCCCCGGAGATTATTGGGTGTGAGTCTCTCCTCTTGAGGTTGGACTCAAGGGTTCAGTTGGGCTTGTTGCTGACGTACCTGCCTCCCAGCTGCATTACAATAGCCCTGCCTATGCTGCTAGAGGCAGTAGCTGGGCTGGGGGTAGAGTTCCCCAGGCTTATGGTACTGGGGGACTTCAATTCGTCACTTGGCGAATTCTCAGATGCAGCTCAGGAGTTCATGGCTTCCATGACAACCATGGACCTGACCCAAGTAGTTCAGGGTCCGACTCATGGGGGGGGGACACACACTTGACCTGGTGTTTCTCTCGGGGCAGTGGAGATATGATCTGGAATTAAGGGGTACAGATGCTTCTCCCTTGTCGTGGTCAGATCATTTCCTGCTGAGGTTAGACTACAGGACGCTACTCCTCCATCGCAGGGAGGCGGAGCCGATTAAGTGGTTCCACCCCAGGCGCCTAATGGACCCTGAAGGGTTCCAGAAGGAGCTTGGGGAGATACCTGACTCCCTTGTCCACAGTCCGGCTGAGTCCCTGGTGGCTGCCTGGAATAGGGCGGCATCTGGGGCACTGGACCGGATTGCGCCTTTGTGACCTCTCCATGGCGGTGGATCCAGGAAAGCTCCCTGGTTTACCGAGGAGCTCCGGGAGATGAAGCACCAGAAGAGACGTCTAGAGCGACGCTGGAGGACCAGTAACTTTGAATCTGACCGAACACTCTTAAGAGCCTTTATTAGGACTTATTTAGTGGTGATATGGGCGGCAAAATGTTCACATTTTTCCGCACTTATTGCATCCGCTGATTCGTACCCAGCCACCCTATTTAGGGTGACTTGCTCCCTCCTTAATGCAGGGGGAGTGGAGGAGCTCTTGCAGGGTAGAGCTGAGGAGTTTGTGCAGTTTCTGTCGGATAAAGTCACTCAGATTCGGATGGACCTGGACTCTGATTGGGCAATTACGACTGAGATGACGGGGGCAGGTCTTAGTCCTATTGTGTGAGATGAATTTGAGCCTGTGACTCCTGAGGAAGTGGACAAGGCTGTAGGAGCAATGAGTTCCTCCACTTGTTTGTTGGACCCATGCCCCTCCTGGCTGGTTTTGGCCAGCAGGGAGGTGACACAAGGCTGGCTCCAGGCTTTAGTTAACGTGTCCTTGAGGGAAGGGGCCTTTCCGCAACTATTAAAGGAAGCGGTAGTAAGGTCCCTCCTCAAGAAGCGTTCCCTGCCCATTTAGGTGGAATGCTCCAGTTGGAATAATATTGAGATATCAAGGAGAAAGATACCAACTAAATACTGTTGAAAAAGTGGAAGAATTTTATTATAAGGTTCTTAAAATGGACTCAACATCTCCATGTATAACACACGAGGGGAATAAAGAAAAGCAAAATCAACAAGAGATTGAAACCCAGGCTAAGCAAATGGAGGCGGAGGTAATGAAAAAACAACAAGTTACAGAGGCTTTTGTGGGTGAGCAGCTTATGGATTCTCCTTTAGAGGTTGTAGTTGGATTACCTATAAATACAAGAGAGGCGGCTTTCGATTCTAATGTGATGACTTATCAAGTCACAGACCAGCATGGAAATCAATCAGTTGATATACAACTCCTAGAAAGGCAACCAGGATGGAGATCTAAGCCACAAAAAGTTAAGAAAAGAAGAAGCAGGTCCTACAAAAATAAAATTTTTTAGACCAAACAACAGTGTAATGCCAGTTACTTAAGAGCTGATTGAATATTTAGAAATTTAGTTGAGGCAAAGTATTGGTGTATATTATCTTGAGGAGAGTGACAGATCTCTGCAGTGCTGTACTCTTGGGATTTGAAGATGGCGATAAATTGAGTGGATTGGAATTTTCTATTTTGGATTCTTTGACAAATGGATTACATTTATGCTGAGCTATAAGGCAAGAGAACTATGGGATTGGGGCATGCAGAAGATCTGGCTGTTACCCCAACACGGTGGTTGGAATTAATAATCTAGATGGAAGACATTACAGAAGACACTATATGGAATATAAATATTAAGTCACTCGGGTGGTTTTTTATATACGAAAACATTTATTATTGATGGGGGCAGATGGTAATTGAAGATACTGAACATACTGTTGGAACTAGAATTTGATGTTACCCTAACATGGGTGATAGAATTAGCAATCCAGCTGAAAGACATTACAGAAGATACCATATGGATTACAATCTTAAAGTCATTTGAGGATTTTATCTATATATGGAAATATTTTTTAGTGGTGTGGGCAGAAGAACAAAGATATTGAAAATATTATGTATGGTAGACCTGCAGGAAAGTGGGTGGAGATAGGCTAGCTTACTGATTGTTTAGTTTAGGAAAAGGGATGTTATGTTATATTAATATACGTAAAAGATTTGAATTAAGAGATATATGTATGGGGGAGGAGGAAATGGATAGATTATGAGTTGAAATTGCCAAATTAGGATTTATTATATAATTTTATAGTTGAATGTTGCTTTGAAATGTATAGTATAAGAGGGATATAATAATATTGTTAGAAAGAAAGGGTCAGCATATGGGGGGTGGAGTAAAAAGGATGGTAAAGTATTATATAATCTGTTATTAATTTGGGTTTTATTCTGGAGAAGCCACGGGGGAGGGGAGGGGGAGGGGGGTTAGGGAGGAGGGGGGGGAAAAAGGGGGAAAAATCTGTATTTGAAAAACTTTTTCAATTAAAAAAAAAAAAAGAAGCCTTCCCTGGATCCAGCAGAATTAAAGAACTTTTGTCCAGTCTCCAACCTATCCTTTGTGGGAAAGGTTGTAGAGAAAGTGGTGGCACTTCAGCTTCTGCGGTCATTGGAGGAAACGGATTATCTAGACCCTTTTCAGCCTGGCTTCAGGCCTGGCTACAGCACAGAAACTGCCTTGGTCACACTGATGGATGATCTCTGGCGAGCCCAAGATGGGGGTCATTCCTCCGTCTTGGTGCTACTTGACCTCTCAGTGGCTTTCGATACCATTGACCATGGTATCCTTCTGGGACAACTAAGGGAGTTGGGAGTGGGAGGCACCACGTTACGGTGGTTCTCCTCCTATCTCTCTGGTTGGTCACAGTTGGTGTTGGTAGGAGGACAGAGGTCAACCCCTAGGCCCCTCGTTTGCGGGGTGCCTCAGGGCTTGGTCCTCTCTCCCCTCCTATTTAACATCTATATGAAGCCGCTGGGTGAGATCATCCAACGATACGGGGTGAGGTATCAGCAATCTGCTGATGACACCCAGCTGTATATCTCTACCCCGCGTCAATTCAATGAGGTGGTGGATGTGATGTGCCGGTGCCTGGAGGCCGTGAGGATCTGGATGGGAGTCAACAGGCTCAGACTTAACCCAGAAAAGACCAAGTGGCTGTGGGTATTGCCTCCTAAAGACTATGTTGATTGTCCATCCTTGGTTCTGGCAGGGGAGAAATTGTCCCCCTCAGAACGGGCTTGCAATTTGGGTGTCCTCCTAGACTCACAGCTAAGATTAGAGCAACATCTGTCAGCTGTGGCTAGGGGGACCTTTGCACAGGTTCACCTGGAGCACCAATTGCGACCCTACTTGGATCAGGAGGCTCTCCTCACAGTCACTCATGCCCTTGTCACCTCACGGTTAGATTATTGCAACACGCTCTACATGGGGCTACCCTTGAAAAGTGTTCGGAGACTACAGTTGGTCCAGAACGCAGCCGCGCGAGCTGTTGTGGGTGCACCTAGGTACACCCACATTACACCAATTCTCCGCGAGCTGCACTGGCTCCCTATTGGTCTCCAGTCACAATTCAAGGTGTTGGTTATTACCTTTAAAGCCCTACATGGCTCAGGGCCAGGTTATCTTCGAGACCGCCTTCTACCGCTTAACTCCCAGCGACCGGTAAGATCCCACAGAGTTGGTCTCCTCTGGGTCCCGTCAGCTAAACAATGCCGGCTGGTGGGCCCGCGAGGGAGGGCCTTCTCTGTGGCTGCCCCAGCTCTCTGGAACCAGTTACCTCCTGAGATCCGGACCATCCCCACCCTATTGGCCTTCCGAAAAGTGGTGAAGACCTGGCTCTTCCGGCAGGCCTGGGGCCGTTGATCTCGCTGTTACAATCTGGTGAGATCCGGCCATGAAATGGTGTGAATGGGTTTTAATTGTTTTTAATGTTTTAACTTTTAAAGTTTTTATATATGGTTTTTAAATGCATTGTAAGCCTCCTTGAGTCTTTGGAGAAAGGCGGCATACAAGTTGAACAAATAAAATAAATAAATAAAGGCTGAACAGCCAATTTTTGACCCTTTTATGGAAGGCCAATAGATTGAGGGCTTTCCTCACTTCTGAGGAAATGATAATCACAATGCAGTGGCAGAGAAAGCCCTCTTTCCAAATCCTAATAGCCAAAATTCTTTGTCTGACAGGATCTGCAGCATATCTTCCCTGCCTGAACATGTGAGAATACAGATTTATAACTGTAATTGAGCCTGGGATTAAGCCATGGTTGCAAGCCATGGCAGTTATTAAGCAGATCATCATGTGACCACACATGATTTTACAATCTTTTTTGTGGTGGTCATTAAGTGGATGACATAGTAGTTATGTCAAATGTTCGACTGGTCAACCCATAATAAGGAAACACTCTCGGGAGCTTTGAATTCCTCAAAGTAAAACTTTATGGGATACACCATTTTGGTACTGAAGAATCAAAAATAGCTCCGGTTTTCCCGCGCAAATGCTTGCTTAATTAAACAATAACTTCCCTTTCTCCTCACCCTGGGTAATCGCATTGTCCAATTATGAAACATCCTTTTGTTATGGGAATAATCCATCTTCTTCTCAAGCTCCTGCAGTGATGACCTTGATGGTTGGTTGCTAGGCTCTCATGGTCCACTCACACATTCTCAGCATTCTATTTCATGCTTTCCTCCCCCCAGTTCATTGGCAAGTTGAAAAGTGTTAAGGTTTGAAAGAAGCAAAGTGGTTCAGTCTTGACAAGCTAAATGAAGCCATTATACTTAGTAGGTATTTTTGCTAGAAACCAGAAATCAAGATCAGAAACTGGTAAAAACCACTGAAAATTGTGGCCACGTCTCTATGGAATGATGTAAACTGTAAATATGAGATGGTTGCCAGCATCCCAAATGTGATCATGTTATAGCAGGAGTTTGTGCAACCATCGGAAATTGCACTGTATATAATTCTGGGGAAGGCTGTCATAACTTCAAATGGTCACTAAATGACAAGTCATTAAGCAAAGACTATGTGTGGCTGCTCCTTCTAGGCTTAGACACAATTTCGGATCCTGAAAGAAGGTCTTGTATCTTCCTCTCCCTTTCTCCCTGACTTCATAATTGAAATTGGAAAATTCTCTCCTCAGAAATCCTCCATTTCTTCATTGTGCCCCTGAACCAGGGGGAAATTTAGAGCAAACATGATGGTATAAATAATGTTTTTCCTTGTGCTTTCAAGTCATGTGTAATATTTTTAAAAGGCTTGGAAGAAGATGGAAAAAGGCAACTGTCTCTCGAGTTTCATTTTCTTCCTGCCATTATATAGGTAACAGCAGTTCTAGAGCAATTCTTTATAAAGAAAAGTCCCATCCACAGTAAGCAGGCAGCACATGAAACCATGCCCCCTCTGGTCCACGGAAAAATATCTCTCCATGGAACTGATCCCTGGTGCCCAAAGGTTTGGGGGCACTATGCTAAACTTTGGTATTACCATTTTGAAGAATTATTATTATTAATCATCGCACAGTCAGCCAGATGTTCAGTCTGGGTTTGGCATTTTTGTCTGTCTATCGAGTCCTTAGGTTTGGTCTTCTACAGCCAGAATTAATCCTTCGGTCTCTTTCTTTAACTTTCCTGCTCTTAGCCATTACTAGGTCTTGTTAATATCTGCTTTCCCTGCTATTTTTTTTAATGTACTGGCCATATAGTGCTTTATCTTCCCATGCCTCCGTTCTGTTCTTCATTTGGTCTTGCTTGTAGGCCAGTTTGGTCTCTCCAGTAGTCAGCAAGCCTTCCTGGCATACTAACTTCAGTGCATCTTCTTCATTGTCCTTCAGATATTCTTCCAAAGCCCTTTCTTCTTCTTCAACTATCTGATGTACTTGCAACATTCCACACCCACCTATTTGCCTTGGTAGGTAGAATCTGTCAATGTCGCTGCGAGGATTCGTTGTCATTATTTTTCTGGTCTTCTATCCATTGCTTTTAATTCTGTTTGAGTCCAGTTCACTATTCCAGCTCTAATGACTGGTATTGCCCAGGTGTTGATTGCGTTGATGGTATTTCCTCCATTGAGTTTGGACTTTAAGATCTTTTTCACTCTCTTGATGTATTCACCTCTAATCTTTTTCTTGACTTTGGTGTGCTTGATATTGTCAGCTTGAAAGATACCCAGGTATTTGTAGTAATCATCTTCATCCAGATCTTAATGTTATTTTCATGGGGCATCTTGATTCCTTCAGTTTTTTCTTGTTTGATAGTGAGTGTGGTACATTTGTCCAATCCAAACACCGTTGCAATATCTTGGCTATATATACGAATAGTGTTGAGCAGCGATTCTTTTTCAGATGGTGTTTTTCCATACAGCTTTAGATCATCCATGTAAAGGAGGTGGGATTGTCTGGCAGATGTTTTTGATGTTTAATAGCCATGGCCTGAGTTATTCAATATTGTTGACAGAGGAAACAGTGCAATGACAAATAGTAGTGGTGATAGTGAATCTCCTTGAAATATTCCTCTCTTGGTATTAACTTCTCCAAGTCTCTCATCATTGACCTGCAACTGTGCCTTCAATTGTGCCATCAATCTTTGCACAAAGCTTCTTATGTTTCTATTGACTCCTGTTATTTCTAGGCACTTGATTATCCAGTCATGTGGCAGAGAGTCGAATGCCTTTTTGTAGTCAATCCATTCAGGTTGGTCTTCCTTCTCTTGTAGTTTTCCAAAATCATTTTGTCAATTAGGAATTGATCTTTTGTTCCTCTGCTCTTGGGGCAGTTTCCTTTCTGTCAGGTGGAAAGAGATTGTTTTCAACTAGATGCTGTTGGACTGCATCAGCTACCACACCAGTTAGCAATTTGAAAGTTGTTGGTAAGCAGGTAATTGGCCTTTCATTATCAGCTAGGTTTTGCCAGATGTTAGCCACTCTTCAATTTCACCTTGTAGTATATTGTTAAACTGCTTGGCAATGAATGAGAATGAACCAGTTAGATGTTTCAACCAAAAACCATGCAGTTCATCTTCACCTGGTGCTGACCAATTCTTGGTCTTCTTTGCTCTTTTCTCTGCCATTTATGCTGTTATTACTAGTTCTTTCATTTCAACTTCTTTTTTATTTTTATCCACTTCTTTTAACCAAGCTGCATCCTTGTTGTATTTCTTTGGGTTATCCCATATCTGCACCCAGAACTGCACTGTTTTCTTCCTTGTCAGGTAATGACTGGTTCACTGCATTTTCTCCATTGATGGATTAATAGCAACGCTGCTGATTGGATTGAAATTGAAGGTTCTGCCTATAATTTGCAATCCAGGTTTCATACCTGCTAATCTTCTTGGCTATTGCTGTTATTTGCTACTTTATTATTTCCAGTGCTTCCTTGATCTTCCTTGTTTCTAAGTGATATTTCTTTATTAGTTATTATTTGGTCTTCCTGTTCTTCAGCTTCTGTCAGCCCTGGAGGCCATCTTTTCTTTGGAGCTTCAGGGCTGCCACATTTAGTGCCTGGGAAAATGTGAAGTGGGATTTGCAAGGAGTTGGTGAAGATATATAGCCATAACAACATTCTTTTCTCTGAGAGCCAAGGATGTTCAGCCTGCACCTGGAGTGGTGTGACTGATGGATTGGATTGGATGGTGGATTGATTGGATCATGTGACAGACATATGGTGCAGGGGATCAGTCTTTGATTTTCTTTTGGGTGGGGAAAACCTGGGAACTTTCAGATTTGGGTTTTCCAAGATGTGCCAGTATGACATCTCTAATAAAATGGATCGTTGAGGAATTGTTAGCCTCAGAGTCTTCTTTTGTTGGGGGTGTTATTTGGAATCCTGACACTTTTCTTTCATCTGTTCTACCTTGCTTGCATCTGATCTCAATTTGCTAATCTTATTTTCCAATCTAATCTTCCATTTTTGTAGTTTAGTTTTTTTTCCTCTCTGTTGATTTTGCATCCCAGGTATTCAGTTATAGCTGCAACTGTGCTGTAGATTAGTTGATTTGTTTCGTGCAGTGAGTTGGTGCTTATACTTGATATTACAGTATTTGCATCTTTTAATGCTTGTGCTAGCTGTTTCTTTGGAATAAACTTCAATGCAGACAGCCTTATTCTGATGTTTTTCTGCTGTTCTAGATGCTCAGTTATTCTTTGTTTCAGTTCTTTTACTTCTTTCGTTACAGGGTTTTGCTCTTCCTGTGGCAGAGGAGTGGGTGCCTAGTCTCTAAATGAAAACAATTGTATATCTCTGTTGAATTCTTCTACTACCAACTTTCCCTGGTTTGCCTCTACATTCTGAATTACTTCTGGCAAGGCTTTGATTTCTTTGCCCCTGGGTGAACCTTTGCAGTTCTTCCAATTCTGCTTCTGTGAATACTTTATTTCGTATTATAAATCGACGTGGATCTGCTAGCCTCTGTTCTGTTATTTCTGATTCTGGATGTTGTTCTTTCCAGAACTGGTGCATTCTTTCCAAATATACTCTTCTTGTTGGGCTTGTTCTGTAATAACAGATCATTATTTCTTTGTTTTCAATCACTGTATATTTGCGACAGGTAAACACCTTTCCTTCCAGTAGTTCTGTGGTTGCTGGCCCTGGTTGCTCAGCCAACAGTCCTGAGTCCTGTAGCCCATTTTTCACCAGATATCCAGGAACTCCAACATCTAGTGTGCACCTTGTTAACCCAGGTGACAACCGAGCCGGTATGGCTTTCTGAAATTTATGTCTCACCATAATTTTTATGGGAGAGACACTCTTTGTCTGACTCCTCTGTTGAGACCTGCCCAGTATGGTTGAAGCTCTGGCATAGCTCCCATCTTTCGCAAAGCACACAAGCCCCACTGTCAGATTCCTATAAGTGATACTGCCATTCAGTTGGGAGAAGGGGGGCCTTGATTCGATTTATTAGCTTTGCCTGTGTCAACAGATATTTTACAACTTATTTGTCGCCCTGAAATCCCCTTAACTTTGGTGAATGTTTATGATGGCCATGTGGGCTGTTTTCACTTTAAAGGATAATGGAGGATAGCGATGGGAATACATGCTTATCTGATTCTCAGGGCAGCTGGTAAAGAAAACATTTTCACACTTGTGTATTGGCTAAAATCTGAATATTCAGATGTTGCTTTGAATCCATTGCTGTCACTTCTGCTTAATAAAAGATTCATATTGAAATACTACGTTTCAAGAGTTTTTACTTTCTTAAGTTGGAAGGAGAGGCAATCCTCACACCCCATCAAGGTAGTGCCTCACTGGGGGGTTGTTGTTGTTATAAACTTTTATTCATTAAACATGAAACTCAGTCAACTGAACATTTAAGTCACACGAGGTAAAGAGAGAAGTAAAGAATGACATCCAAAAAATTGATGAAAAAAATGGATTTGATACAAGAAATTATTCAAAAGAATGATCAAAGGATAAAAGAAATAGAACAAAAAACGGAATTGACAGAAGAAAAACTGGTGGCACTGGATACAAAAATGACAGGATTAAACAAAGAACTTGAGAACACAGTGGCACAGTTGGAAATGGAAAAAGCGGCATTTTACTTGCGTTTCCAAAATGTGGCGGAAGAGAGAGACGAGGATCTGACGATGACAATGGCAGAGATGATTGCTGAGGCGCTTCAAAGAGATAAGGACGAAATAATAAATGAACTTGATGAAGTGTACCGGGTCCACACAAATTATGCCCGACAAAACAAACTTCCCCGGGAGGTGCATATAAGATTCGTAAGAAGAATCTAGTGAATAAAAGGAAAGAATGAGTCAACCGATAACAGTTGAGGAGATTATTGCCGCAATTAAACAACTGAAAACAGCTAAAGCACCAGGGACGGATGGTTTAACTGCGGTGTATTATAAAACTTTACAAGCAGAAATGGTTGAATACCTCAAAGACTTATTTTGCAGTATACAACAAGGGGGTAAAATACCTCCCTCATGGAAAGCAGCTTATATTTCATTGATACCGAAAGAGCAAGCAGGTCCTAAAAAACCTGAGAATTTCAGACCAATATCTCTTCTGAATAATGACTACAAAATCTTTGCAAAAGTATTAGCCAACAGGTTAATGCCAGTTATTCAAGAGGTGATTCATCATGATCAAGCAGGATTTATAGAAGGCAGATACATGAAGGATAATGTAAGGCAAATAATAGACTTATTGGAATATCTTGAGAAGAATAAACAGATCTCTGCAGTGCTGGTGTTTTTGGATGTGGAGAAGGCCTTTGATAGAGTGGATTGGAACTTTCTATTAAAGACTTTAAGAAAAATGGACTTTGGGGATAAGTTTATACAGGCAGTTGCAGCAATTTATCAACAACAAATGGCACAAATTATTATTAATGGAAGTTTGACTACAAATTTTAGTATTGAAAAAGGAACAAGACAAGGTTGTCCGCTATCCCCATTGTTATTTATTTTAACACTAGAAGTCTTGTTGAATACAATACGGGACTCAAATTCTTTACATGGAATAGTTATTAGGCAAGAAGATTACAGGACTAGGGCATTTGCAGATGATCTGGTTGTTACCCTAACACAGCCGATGGAATCAGTAATCCAGATGAAAGACATTATAGAAGAATATGGTATGGTATCAGGATTTAGACTGAATCAGAAAAAAATGAAGATGATAGTTAAAAATATGACACAAGTTCGAAAGGAACTTGAAAGCAAGGCAGGCTTTGAAATAGTATCAAAGGTTAAATATTTAGGAGTTCAAGTTGCAGATTCAAATTCAAAATTATTTCAAAATAATTATGAGGTGTTGTGGCGAGAGGTACAAAAGGATATGGAGACCTGGAAAAAACTGCAGCTGTCGCTACTTGGAAGAATAGCAGCAGTTAAGATGAACGTTTTGCCTAGATTTCTTTTTTTGTTTCAAATGATTCTGGTGCTCAAAAGTGATAAACAACTGAGTGAATGGCAAAGAGGAGTGAATAAGTTTGTCTGGAATGAGAAAAAGCCGAGAGTTAAACTGAAAATTATGCAAGATGTCCCAGAAAGGGGAGGCCTTAAACTTCCAAACCTACAACTGTATTATGAAGCAGCGGCCTTGACGCAAGCAAGTGACTGGTTTGGAAGGATAAAGACTGGAATATTGAATATAGAAAGTCATGATCTTGAATTTGGTTGGCATGCATATTTATTCTACAAGAACAAAGTGGACAAAGTATTCAAAAGCCACATACTTAGGAACTCTTTGATGAGAGTCTGGAAGAAGCACCGACTCAAATAGGATTACAAAATACCGTTATGGCTGGATCTTGGTCATATTATGTGGAATACAAATATAATGTCACTCGGGGGGGGGTTTATACAAAGAAGTTCTTTTTATGGATGGGGGCAGATGGCAACTAAAGACATTAGAAACACTGTTGGAAGAGGGGATTAATTTAACTTGGCTACAGTATAATCAACTCCAATTGAGATGGAAAGAAGATCAAAAATTTGGTATAATGATGCATGAAGAAGAATTGGTTAGACATATAAAAGAGAAAGGTCCAATGCATATTAAGAGGGTTTATAACGTTTTGTTAGAAAGAGATTCGGAATATGAACTGGTTAAAGATTGTATGATAAAGTGGGCACAAAATTTTGCAGAACCAGTGATGTTGGAAACATGGGAAAAATTATGGGTCCAGAATGTTAAATTTACACAGTCACAGAACTTGAGGGAAAATTTTTATAAAATGTTTTATAGGTGGCATTTAGATCCTAAGAAACTATCGTGCATGTATCCTAATGTTCAACCAAAATGTTGGAGATGTGATTGTTTAGATGCAACATATTATCATATATGGTGGACCTGCAAGAAAACGAAGGCTTTTTGGATAAAAATTTGGTGGATTATGCAAAATGTTTTGAAGAAAAAACTTCAGTTTTCTCCACAACTGTTTTTATTGGGTATAGTTAAGGGTTTTACATTGGGTGAAACAAAGCTGATATTGTATAGTGACAGCAGTGAGATTATTGATAGGTCAATGTTGGAAAAATGATGCTATGCCCACTATTGAAGAATGGACTTTGAAGATGGCCAGTTTTGCAGAGATGGCGAAGATTTCAGCATATTTAAAAGATCGAACTCAAGAGACTTATGTATGGGAGTGGAAAAAGTGGATAGATTATGTGCAGAATAAATATCAAACTAGGAAATATCAGATAGCTTTTAGCTGAATGTATTATGTAGGGATAGATTAACTGAGTTCTATGAAGATATAAATAGTTCACAGGGGGTGGAGGGGTTTAAGTTTCAAAAAATGTAATTTTGATTTGGATTTTATCCTGAGGAAGTCATGGGGGGAGGGGAGGGCTAGGGAGGGTTTGGGTGGGGGGAATTTGGGGAGAAAATGTATTTGTAAAACTTTTTAAATAAAAAAAAAAGATTCGTAAGAAGAAAGGTGAGAGACATTGTATACAAAATAACAAAGGACGAACCGATGTTCTACAAAAATAAAGAAATAATTACACTAAAACAAATTCCCAAAAGGATAAGAGACCTAAGAAAGGACTATTGGTTCCTGGCCACATTGTTAAATAGAAGATACATACCCTTTAGATGGACGACGCCGGAAGGGATGTTAGTAACATGGTAGGGAAAGAAAATAAAGGTGGACTCGCAAAGTAAGGCAATGGAATTATATGACCAAATGACAAGCAGTGAGGCAGCGAATGGTAATAGAGAAGAGGGAGGAAGGAATATTAAAGAAAAACAGAGGCAGGAACGTGAACCCCCCCCCCCCAAGGAGGAAAAGAAGGTGAAGGAGAGACACAAGAGGAAGGAGGAATGCAAACGAGGGGCAAAAAAAAAGAACAGGAAGAAACAAAGAAGAAACAACAGGAAAGCCAGTAAAAAATGGAAAGAACTTTAAAAATTTTATCAGTAAATATAAATGGACTCAAGTCGCCATCCAAACGAAATTACATTTTTTAAAAAATTGTGAAACAAGAATTAGATATAGTGTGCCTTCAGGAGGTACACATAAGAAAACAAGTATACTCAACATTGGCAGAAGAAAAAAAAAAGAGGAGTAGTGGTATACGTTAAGGAAGGAATAGACAGCAATATAAGATATGTGGACACCGAAGGTAGAATAGTGATGATAGAGCTAAAATTGGATTTCAAAAATATACTGTTAGTAGTAATATATGCCCCGAATAGTAAACAATTAGAATTTTATAAAAAAGTGCATGAGAAAATTATGGACCAAAAAATGGAAAATGTATGTATGATTGGAGACTTCAATGAAATTTTCGATTCAAGAAAGGATTATAAATGTGTCCAGCAAAACAAAAATAAGAAAAATGTTCTGCCCAGGACCTTTAGAGACATGGTAGAAGAATTAAATATGATAGATGGCTGGAGATTTTATAACCCCGAAATTAGAAATTTTACATATTATTCGAATCCACATAAGTCTTGGTCTAGGTTAGATATGGCATGGGTATCCAGTACTTTAATGACAGAAATAGAAGCGGTAGAAATTCTATCAAATGATTGGGCGGATCACAATCCAAAAATGATGACGTGGAAAGGGCAGCAGAAAAGGAAAAATAGATGGACAATGAACACACAGTTGATGAGAGAAAGAGAGTATAAGAATTATATGGAAAAGGAGTTAGAACTGTTTTACAAGGAAAACACAAAACAACACACCTCCCTACAAAACCTATGGTACACAACTAAGGCGTATGTAAGAGGCCTTACAATAGCATATAATGCAAAAAGGAGAAAAGAAAGAGAAAAAGAATATAATAAAATACGAGAAGAAATTAAAAATTGGGAAAGTAAATTGCAAGGAAACCCAGGGGATGAGCAAATAAGGGTAAAATGGATAGCGGCAAAACACAAGCTGAACATATTAGAACAAGGGAAATATGCAATTACTTTAAGGTACATAAGGCAGAATTACTTCCAACATGCAAATAAACCAGGGAGGTGGTTGGCATACAGATTGAGGAAGGAAAAAGAAAAGAAAACAATTCAGAAGTTACAAGATGAAGAGGGAAGGATCCATCAGAGATTAGAGGAAAAAAAGGAGATAGCAGTCCAATATTATCAAAAACTCTATGAGAAGGATACAGTAACAACAGAGGAAATTGAACAATATTTAAAAGGAAAGGGAGTGCAAGTATTATCAGAGGAAGAGAAAGAATAGGGGAATTAAAAGAAGCGCTAAAGAGACAAAAAAATAATAAAACTCCGGGGACCGACGGTCTTCCAACGGAGTTTTATAAAACATTTGGGGAATCACTAAATGGAATTTTATTAGAAACATACAATGAAGCGCTGAGGGAAGCAAAATTACCAAATTCATGGAAAGAGGCGTATATATCCCTAATACCAAAAGTGGGGGCAGATACCACATTAACAAAAAACTATAGGCCGATTTCTTTGCTGAATACCGATTACAAAATTTTCATGAGTATAATTGCCAACAGGTTGAAAAAAATATCACATAACAAAATACATCAGGACCAAAATGGTTTCTTACCCACAAGACAGATAAGAAATAACTTAAGGATGGTAATGGATGTTTTGGAATATTATGAGGCACATCCAGAGAGACAGGTAGCTCTGATCTTTCTGGATGCACAAAAAGCATTCGACCAAGTAAATTGGCAATTTATGAAACAACAAATCAAAACTATGAATTTTGGAGAGAAATTTACTAAAATGATAACATCAATGTATCAGAACCAAAAAGCAAGTATCCTGATGAATGGAGATCCAATGAGATTTTTTGGAATAGATAAAGGAGTAAGGCAGGGATGTCTATCACCCCTACTTTTTATCTTAACCTTGGAAAATTTGCTAATTAGAATCAGGGCAAATAAAGAAATACAAGGACTAAAGATTAAGAGAGAGGAGTACAAGGTCCAAGCCTTTGCTGATGACCTTGTCTTCTTTATAGAGAACCCATTGGAAACAACCCCGAAATTATTAGAAGAGATTGGAGAATTCAGAAAAGTAGCAGGTCTAAAAGTCAACAAGGAAAAGACAAATATGATAATAAAAAATATGACAACAAAACAAATAGAGAAATTAGTAAAAGATTCAGGATTACAGGCAGTTAAAAAAGTGAAATATCTGAGGATACAGTTGACGGCTAGAACCATAACAATAAAACAAGATAATTATGAACCTTTAGTTCAAAAAATAAAAGAGGACTTAGAGAAATGGGGGAAATTAAGACTATCTTTGTTGGGGAGGATAGCAGCAATAAAATCAAACATATTGCCAAGGCTCCTTTATCTATTCCAAACAATTCCGATAAAATTGGACAAGAAATTTTTTGATAATTTGGGTAAAATAACCACAAAATTTGTCTGGGAAGGGAAAAAATCAAGAATAAAATTAAATATACTACAAGATGATAAAACCAGAGGGGGATTTGGCGTTCCGGCATGGCAAAAATACTATAAGGCCGCAAGTCTACTTTGGATTAAGGAATGGATAACTTTGGATAACCAAAGGTTGTTAAATTTGGAGGGACACAACTTGATGAAAGGTTGGCATGCCTTTATTTGGAACACAGGGAATAAAATATATAAACACTTTAATAATCATACTATTAGAAAATCTTTGATTAATACATGGCAACAAATTCGGCACAAACACTACATGAAAATTCCTGGCTGGCTATCAATGATAGAAGCAATAACCCATCCTAATATATTATCTAAACATAAAATACTAAGATACAGAGAAATACTAGATAGACAGGGGAATCTGAAAACTAGGGAAGAATTAAAGGAACAAGGAATAGCAATAGAGTGGTGGCCATACTCACAAATAAAGATAAGATATAGGAAGGATCAGGAGGAGGGAGGAATAGAGCTAAAACAAAATCGATTAGACAAATTATTAGAATCCAAAGAAGGGAAGTTAATTTCGAAAATTTACAAATATCTACTCGAATACGATTTGGCAGAAGAATTGGTTAAAGGGCAGATGATAGCCTGGGCGAGGAACATCGGTCACAGCGTTCAATTAGAAGAATGGGAAAGAGTGTGGGAAAATAACTATGCCATGACAAAATCGGTAGCCTACAAAGAAAATCATTATAAAATGTGGTATCGATGGTATCTGGCCCCCGCACGATTAGCAAAAATGTACCCAAACGTAAATCCGACTTGCTGGAACTGTAAAAAAGCACAGGGAACTTTTTATCATGCTTGGTGGCTTTGCCCAGAAATTAAAAAATATTGGAACAAGATTAAAATATGGATAGCAGAAATAACAGATTGTGAAATTGAATTAGAACCCGAAATCTTTTTATTAGGTATGATTAAAAAGAACATTAGGAATGATACAAAATACTTAATACTTCACATAATAACGGCGGCCAGACTAGCAGTAGCACAACTTTGGAAAACAAATAGATTGCCAACTGATCAGGAGTTAATAAAAAAAGTTATACACATGCGCAGAAATGGACAAATTAACTTTAGAGTTACAAGATAAGGAGGACTCAAAATACTTTAGAATATGGAATAGATGGTACCAGTGGATAAATCAAAGGAGGCCAAATGGGTTGAGATGAAAATTAGATGAAATTATTATAAGTAAAGGAAAATGCACTGTCAGATAGATAGAAAATGAAATACGTCACTGTAGGTTTGTATATCTGTATATATATAATTAGTTAGTAGTTGAAGTTGATTACTGTACATGTATATGCAAATTTGTTTCTTGATAAGTTAACTTTTAACTTAATCAAGTCTTTGTATGTTTTAAATGTTTTTCTTTTAAGAATGAATAAAGTTTTGCTTTTTTTTTTTTTTTAAAAAAGAACATTTAAGTCACAAATACGATTGACTGGTGCTAATGGTTGATATACAAATACAAATAATACAAATTCAAAATAAAAATAAATATGGGATGCTGCCAGCATCCTAGGTATCAACCAAGTATCTTCTTAAAATATATGATGTTCCGAGTAGCAGTTTTTGCAGTTCCGCTGATGTTATTGCAGGAAGCTGCAATTTCTTGATGTGTTTTGTAAAATTCTTGGACATGGTACCAAGTGCCCCGATGACAATGCGTGTCACTGTTACATGTTTCATTCATAGCCATGTTGTTTCGATGGCCAGGTCGCGATATTTCATTATTGTTTCCAGTTCTTTTTCTTCAATTCTGGCATCTCCTGGTACAGTGATATCAATAAACTGTATGCTTCGGCCTCCAACAACCATGCTATCTGGCACGTTGTGTTCTAAATGATGATCCGTCTATATTTGAAAGTCCCACAAGATCTTCACTGTCTCATTTTCGATAACTTTTTCCACTTTGTGCTCCCAAGACTTTTCAGATACAAATATGTTGTATTTTTTACATAGTGACCAGTGGACTAATTTAGCAACTCAATCATGTCTAGCGTCATCGTCATCATCATCATCATCATCATCATCATCATCATCCCCCAAACCATCCCCTCACTCCTCAGTCGATCACATTCTCCAATCAATGCCCATCCCATCAGCACTCAGCACTCCGACCACTCCTTCTCCAGATGCCAGATTGCCCTGACCTTGACCGACAGAAAGAATGCTATTATGTCTACAACCAACCCCTCTACTAAATCCCGCCTCCTACTTTCCCACACATGAGAACTGCCCTTTAATAATGGCCTACTGCACAGGGTTGCGGTAACCTGTGGCAAGCTGGAAGCACAGGTAGGGTGATTTTGCTCTGGTCCAGCAAAACAAAAATGTCATTTTTTATTATGGTTTTTTCACCTCCATATTATGTTTGCTGTGTTGACCTGTTTCTGTATTTTGATTATGTGACCATGGGGATGTTGCAACGGTCATGAGAGAAAATGGTCATAAGTTGCTTTTTTTCAGTGCTGTTGTAACTGAACAGTCACTAAATGAACTGTTGTAAGTCAAGGACTACTTGCATAGGGTTTCCTGCTTTAGCAGGGGGTTGGATTAGAAGACCTCCAAGGTCCCTTCCAACTCTGTTATTCTGTATTGGTCTTGCCTATAGAGAGGTGATAAAAATTACAAAAATGCAGTTTTTTAATTAATTTAATTTAATTTAATTAATTCAATTTAGATGCCGCCCCTCTCCGAAGACTCAGGGTGGCTCACAATACATTTTTTAAAATCATTATAAAAAAACATTTAAAAATTAAAAACATTAAAAACTCATTCACACCATTCATGGCCAGATCTCACCAGATCACAAGAGCGAGATCAACGGCCCCAGGCCTGGCGGAAAAGCCAGGTCTTCACTGCTTTTCGAAAGGCCAATAGGGTGGGGATGGTCCGGACCTCAGGAGGTAACTGGTTCCAGAGAGCTGGGGCAGCCACAGAGAGGGCCCTCCCCCGCGGGCCCGCCAGCCAGCATTGTTTAGCTGACGGGACCTGGAGGAGACCAACTCTGTGGGATCTTACCGGTTGCTGGGAGCTATGGATCTACATCTGGGATTTTGAGGGCATATTATGGGCTGCATAGGTGCCATTTAGGAGAGGGACTCCCCATTCACTTTTTATGTTATAGTCACATGACCAGTAAGAAAAAAATCAGCTGGGCATAGAAATCTGAGGGTGCTAATGAAGACACCTGTGGATGCATTACAGGTAGTCCTCAAATTATGATCACAAAATTTCTGTTGTTAACTGAAACATTTGTTCAGTTTTGCTGCATTTTACAACCTTTCTTGCCTCAGTTAAGTGAATCACTGCAGTTAATAAGCTAGTAACTAGATTGTTAAGTGAATCTGTCTTCTCCATTGACTTTGCTTGTCAGAAGGTTGCAAAAGGGGATCATATGACCCTAGGAACCAATTGCCAAACATCTGAATTTTGATTATGTGACTATGAGGATGCTACAAAAGTTGTAACTGTGAAAAACGGTCATAAGTACTTTTTTCAGTGCCATTGTAACTTTGAACTGTCACTAAATGTTGTAAGTCAAGGACTACCTGTATATACCTTGAGCACCACATCTAGATATGAAAGGAGATGTGCTTCACATTCAAGAGAACTCCTTCCTAAGCAAGTATAGAATTTCAGCCTTTTTTCTTCCAACAATGAACAAACAACAGTGGACAAACAACTCCAGAGCCCCAGGCCAGCATTCCCAACTCAAATGCCTTTCACAAAAGTCTGGATCATGATTAGATGAATTCCAAGTTTCCTGTGCAGGATGGTAGAAGCAACTCTCCCATCCCTATTCTCTTCAGAAAATGTGTGCCTGCCAGGCAAGCGAGTGGCCGGGAGGCCAGGCAAAGGCGAGGCGAGTGGCCGAGCAAGGTGAGGCCAGGCATGACAAGGAGTGACTGGGAGGGGAGGGGCAAGGTGGCGCTAGGTATGGCAAGGAGAGATTTGGTGAGGCGAGGTGCCCCTCAATGTGAGTGATATTGAGTTGGCCACACCCACCCAGTCACATGACCATCCAGCCATACCTACCCAGCCTGTCATTAGGGCAGAGAACAAGTTGTTAAATTATTTGAATCCCACCACTGCTCAGATGGAAAACATAGAAAGTATTCAATTGCCAAAACTGAATCATGTTAATAAGAGAAGTTTGGCTACATTCTTGAAGAATGTGAATGAAGCTGTTGAGACTATTCCAGCAGAAATATTAGGTTAAACAAACCAGCTAATGTATGCAGCAGCTTATGTTACTACTGAATAATTGGAAAGAATAAAGCAATTAAAAAGGGTAAACCCAAGTGGTAAATCCACTTGGAGTTAAAAATAAAGAAAATTCAATTGGGTTTAAGTCATTTGAAGAATTTGAGGCAAGGAAACCTGAAGAATAAAAAAAAATCAGAATTAGCCTGACAACAAGATATGACCTGGAAAACAAGGACATTGCAGTTGTAGTTGAAGAGCTGAAACAAAGAGTTGTAGCTATTGCAGAGAAAATAAAGTAATATGATAACTGAATAATGCAGTTTCAGCAAAATTCACAATTTTGAGCGAACCAGCATCATTTTTATAAGACCCTTAAAAGTGGACATGGTGCTACCACAAGTGAAGAACCTAACAAAGAAAATACCCTGAAATTTTGGAAGAACTTATGGGGAAACAACAAGAAGCACAATGGGAATGCAAAGTGGATCAAGCAGGATGAAAGCACTGTAAAAGTGACCAGAATGGAAGATGTTCACATAACAAAAGAATGGTGCAAAAACAATGCCAACAACATAAAATTACTTACAGGCATTGCAGTTATTTTTAAAAAATGAAACTAAATTGGTTTGAATATTATTAAAAAAAAAACAGCAATTTACTTTCCTTTAGCTTAAGAAACAAGCTTTAGAATTGAATTCTAAGTCTCCTGGTTTGGTTATTTTATTATAACTTACACCTTGTATATGTGTACATATCTTTTTCCATCCACTTGCTGGATATTTGCTTATGAATTGAAGCAGTTTTTGGCTTGGCTAAAAAGAAAAAAAAAGTGTCACTGAAGATCAAGTTGTTTGGCAGTGTTTCCTAATATAATGCCCGTCCCCCTTTCAATTTGCTGCTTTCATGGAAATTTCTTTTTTTTTTATTGGCTTTTATTGTAATATATAATAATACAATTCAACATTTTTCGGTTCCGTGGTGTTCATGCATATATATAGTGTATATTGTTTACTTGGTATTACATCTTTACTTAGTAATAATTCAGAAAATACTAATACTCAAATCTTTTTTGTTTATTATTAATTTGTCATTATACCTCCTCATACTTTACTTTTTGTTTCTTTCCTCCATCCACTTCTACCACATTTCCCACATCGTGCAATATTCCGTATTCTCTCTTTCGTTTATCTCAAGAGTTAGCTTATTCATCTCGGCGCACTCTAGTATTTTTCTGATTACATGTTCTTCCAGTGGTAACTTTTTCTCTTTCCAGTGCTGAGCATACATTATTCTTGCCGCTGTTATTACATGTATAATTAGATACCTCTTTTTTTTTTCATATACTTTTTTCAGGATTCCCAGGAGAAAGGTTTCTGGTTCTAAGTCAATGTTTTCTTTTATCATTTCTGAAATCCATTTCCGAATCATTCTCCAAAATTTTATCGCTTTGGGGCATGTCCACCAACAGTGGTAGAAGGTGCCTTGATGTTGGCCGCATTTCCAGCAATTTGGGCTCATGTTGAGATAAATTTTTGCCACCCTGGCAGGGGCTAGATGTCACCTGTATAGCATCTTATATTGATTTTCCTTGTATGCTGCCGCCCTAGTCATTTTAAGGTTACTGCTCCAGATTGTGTCCCATTCATTTAAATTGATGCCATGTCCAAAGTTTTTGGTCCATGCTATCATTTGGTCTTTGACTACCTCTTCTTTCATATCATATTCAAGCAGGTAGTTGTATAATTTGGCTAGTAATTTATTATCGGTTCCCATCCATATCTTATTGAATCCATTAACACCTATTTCTATGCCGAATTCCTCCTTATCCTTTTTATATCTGGATTTTATTTGTGCGTATGGCCACCAATCGATAAAGATACCCTGTTCTTTTAGCTCTTTGTTTGTTTTGAGGTTCCCTCCCCCATCTCTTTATATTTAACCATTTTACCCATTTCCAGGGTGTTAGGGTATATCATGGCCTCCATTGTGGAGAGCCATCTTGGGACTTTCGTGTATTGTTTTCTTCTTATTTCTCCTCATGTCTGCATTAGCGTATCCCTTATTTTGTGCCTATGAAAATATGTTCTTGTCCTTTTTCCTATATCCCATAGATAGGTGTGCCAGCCCTTCTGGAGATCATACCCTTCCAAAGTCAGAATTCTTTTATTTTCCAAGGTTGCCCATTCCCTCAACCACACCAAATTTGCTGCTTTATAGTATGTTTCCCATATTGGGAGTCCAAATCCACCCCTATTCTTTTTATCTTGTAGTATTCTAATCGCAATCCTGGGTTTCTTCCCACCCCAAATAAATTTTATGATGATAGTATTGAGTTCTAAGAATAAGTTTTTGTCTAATTTAACTGGTACAGTTTGGAACAGAAACAGCAACTTAGGCAGGACACTCATCTTTATTGACGCGATCCTGCCTAAGAGTGATATCTGGAATTTCTCCCATTTTTCTAGGTCCTGTTTGATGTTTTTAATCAGGGGCACATAATTGTCTTCTTTTAGGGACGAACACCTTGCGGATATCCACACTCCCAAGTATTTTACTTTCTTGACTATTTGTAGCCCCAGAGATTCTTCAAGGGCTTTCTTTTTGTCCTCAGCCATATTTTTAGTCAACATTTTGGTTTTGGATTTGTTTAATTTAAATCCAGACACATCTCCATACTTTCCCAATTCTTCCAATATTTTTACCCCTGTTTCTAATGGCTCCTCCATGATTAGAGTTACGTCATCAGCAAACACCTGGATCTTATACGTCTCCTTCCTAATTGTTGGTCCTTTAATTTTGTTGTTTTTTCTAATCCTTCTTAGTAGGACTTCTAAGGCTAATATAAACAAAAGTGGTGACAGAGAGCATCCTTGTCTTACTCCCTTTCTAATTTGAAAGGTTTTTGTCAATTCTCCATTCAGTAAGATATTTGCTCTTTGTTTTTCATAGATTGTGGTTATCATGTTTTCAAAGTTTAATCCGAATTTCATCTTTTTAATTTGCTGAATTATGAACTCCAGTTCAGGTTATCGAACGCCTTCTGGATCTTTTGGATCTTATCAAAGCCTCGTTGCAAATTTCCAACAGTTTTGGTAGGAGTATTTCCTCTATATCTGGATTTTTGTACAATTCTCCTGGGAATCCATCTGGGCCTGGTGATTTATTGTTTTTAAGTTTGGATATTGCCATCTTTAACTCCATCATTGTAATTTCCCTGTTGAGCATTTCTCTCTTGTCCTCCCCAATCAATGGAAGTTTTTCTTCCAGTAGATATTGATCAACTTTTTCCTTTGAGATTTCTTCCTCTTTGTATATAGTAGCATAATACTCTCGAGCGATCTCGAGCTTGTCTTCTTCTTTGTTCACAATATGTCCCTCTGAGTTTTCCAACTGGTAAATGGTCCCTTTCTCATTTTCTTTTTTCAACCTATAAGACAGCCACCTGCCCAGTTTATTTGCATTTTCGAAATAGTATTGTTTGGTTTGTTTTATCTTATATGCCAATTCTTCCTGATCTAGGATATTTAGTCTGTGTCGTAAAATCATTCCAATTTTCTTTGCTGCCTCATCTCCTGGGTTTTGCTACATGTTCTTCTCTGCTTATCCTAATCCTTCTAAAAGTTCCTTCTGCATCTTCCTTTTTTCTTTGCTTTTATGTGATCCGTATGATATTGCTAGACCTCTCAAATATGCCTTCATTGTATCCCATATTATTCCTCGGGCCATTGACTCCTTTTCGTTTTCTTCAAAAAATGATTTTAATTTTCCCTTTACTTTCCCCATATTTTCCTTGTCCCTCAAAAATTGTGTATTTAACCTCCATCTCTTGTTCCTTTTCCTATATGAATTATTCCATCTAATTTCTAATGGTTGTGGTCTGCCCATACGTTCGGTGTTATTTCTGCTGACTTAATTTCCATCCCCATATTCCTACTTACCCACATCATGTCAATTCTTGACCATGATTTTTGGGAATTTGAATAGTAAGTGTATTGTTTCTTATTTGGGTGCAGGGTTCATCAGATGTCTACAAGATTTAGTTCATTAGCATATATGCTAAGGAAAAAACAAAAATCTCGTACAATAGAAAAAATAGAGTATAAAGGTAAAGAGGTATATCAACAGAATATGATTAAAAAAGCATTTTTAGATTTTTATACGAGGTTATATGCTGGTGATAATATACAAGATAATGATATAGAGAGATATTTGCAGAAGGAGAATATTTCTGTAATTACTGATGAACAAAGGGAAAGATTGAATGTATTAATAACCACTGAGGAAATTCTTTTGGCAATTAAACAATTAAAAAGTGGAAAGGCTACTGGCACAGATGGTTTGACAGCAGTGTATTATAAAAATTTTCAATTGGAAATGGTAGAACCTCTTAAGGAGTTATTTGCTAAAATACAACGGGGAGGAGAGGTGCCACCATCCTGGAGAGCAGCTTTTATTTCCCTGATTCCGAAAGAAGATCAAGATCATAGTCAACCCAAAAATTACAGACCCATATCATTGCTTAATACAGATTATAAGATCTTTGCAAAAATTTTGGCAAATAGACTAATGTCAATTATGCAACAAGTGATTCATAAAGATCAAACTGGATTTATACAAGGGAGACAAATGAAAAGTAATGTAAGACAAATAGTTAATATACTGGAGTATTTGGGGAAGAACAACCAAGTCCCTGCAGTGCTTATGTTTTTGGATACAGAGAAAGCATTTGATCGATTGAATTGGCAGTTTTTAGTGAAAGTAGCACAAAAGATGCAGTTGGGAGAGCATTTCATACAATCTATTAAGGCAATATACCAGAAACAAACAGCACAAATAATAGTTAATGGTAGTCTCACAGAAACTTTTAAAATTGAGAAAGGAACAAGACAGGGATGTCCCTTGTCTCCTCTACTGTTTATTCTAACTTTGGAAGTATTGCTGAATAAAATACGGGACTCGGATAACATACAGGGTATTAAGATCAGGCAACATGATTATAGATTATGAGCATTTGCAGATGATTTGGTTGTAACTTTAACCCAACCAGTAAATTCAGTTACAGGTTTGATGGAGATAATTAGGCAATATGGTCAAGTGTCAGGGTTTAAAATAAATTTATTTATTTATTTATTTGATTTGATTTCTATACCGCCCTACTCCCGAAGGACTCAGGGCGGTGCACAGCCAAACAATAAAACACATACATACAAAATTTAAAAGTAGAATAAAATCAAATTAAATAATTTTGGCCCCGACAAATTTAAATATAGGGAAAACAAAGATGATAGCTAAGAATATGAATACAAATCAAAAAGAAGAAATGGAAAGAGTAACAGGATGTGAGATAGTGAAAAAGGTTAAGTACTTAGGAATTTTTATTACAACATCAAATGGGAAATTATACAAGTATAATTATGAATTGTTATGGCATAAAATACAGGCAGAGATGGATAAATGGAAAAAATTACAATTGTCTTTGTTGGGAAGAATAGCAATAGTTAAAATGAATGTTCTGCCCAAGTTTTTCTTTCTCTTTCAAATGATACCAATACTTAAAAAGGATGCAAACTTGGAGGAATGGCAGAGAGGCATTAATAACTTTGGGTAAGGAAGAGACCGAGAGTTAAATTAAAAATAATGCAGGATACACGTGAAAGAGAAGGTTTGAAATTGCCCAATCTAAAATTGTACTATGAAGCAGCTGTTTTGTCAGCAATTAGTGACTGGATTAATTTAACAGATGAAAGAATACTGAATATTGAAGGGTATGATTTGCTATATGGTTGGCATGCCTACTTAGTTTATGAGAAGAAGGTGGATAGGACTTTTAAAAGTCACATATTAAGGAATGCCCTCCTGCGTGTTTGGAAAAAATACCAATATAAATTGAATGGCAAGATACCCATGTGGGTAGTACCCAGACATGTGATAGAAAATATAAGTATAGAACAAAGACAGGATGTAATTACTTATAAAGAACTTCTGATTACAGAAAGAAATGTACTACAGTTAAAGCCTCTGAATATACTAAGAGAGGAAAGGGCAATTCAAACCTGGTTTCAATATGTACAGCTGCAGAATAGATGGAAAAAAGATCAGAAAATTGGTATTACACAAAGTGAAGAAAATTTGATAAAACAAATTAGGGACCAGAATAAAATGCACATAAAAAGGTTGTATAATATATTGATAGAAATAGACTCGGAGACAGAGTTAGTTAAAGATTGTATCATAAAATGGGCACAAAATTTTGAGGAACCAATAATGATGGAAACATGGGAAAGGATCTGGGTAAGAAATGTAAAATTTACACAAGCTCAAAATTTGAGAGAAAATTTTTATAAAATGTTTTATAGATGGCATTTGGATCCTAAAAAGTTAGCTTGTATGTACCCAAATCTACAACCCAAATGTTGGAGATGTGATTGTGTTGATGCTACATATTTTCATGTTTGGTGGACTTGTAAAAAAGTTAAAGCATTTTGGATAAAAATATGGTGGATTATTCAAAATATTTTTTAAAAAAGGATAAAGTTTACTCCACAGTTGTTTTTGTTAGGTATAATTACAGATTGTACGGTAATAGAGACTAATTTGATTCTGAACTTAATAACTGCAGCAAAACTCTTGGTGGCACAGTACTGGAAGAAGGAAGATTTACCTACTATTCAAGAATGGACAATAAAAGTAGTAAATTTAGCAGAAATGGCGAAAATTTCAGCATATCTAAAGGACCATTCAAATGAGAAATATATGTTAGAATGGAAAAGATGGATTGATTATATTCAAGGCAAATATCGGATTAAAAAATTTCAAATAGCTTATGAATGATCAAAGAGATTTTATAAAGTACTTAAATTTAGTTTAGTAAAAGGGGAGTTAAAAGTTCAAGAGGGGGATAGGAGGCTATAGATAATTAGCTTATGTTAGCTTATGATTGTCAAATGTTGTACCCTATATTTTGCTCTGGGAAGTGGGGGGGAGGGAGGGGAAGGGGAGGGCTGGAAGGGGAGTAGGGAGGGGGAAGGGGAAATGTCTGTAAAACTTTTTAAAACTTTTTAATAAAAAAAAAGATTTAGTTCGTCTACTACATCAAAGAAGGTTCTTGGTAAATTTTTTCTTTTTTTCTTTTTATCTTTGCTATCTTTATGATCTTTATCTGGATCTACTACCCCATTAAAGTCTCCAATTATATAGATGTTACTATAATCCATTTTACGTATTTTCTCTCCTAATTTTTTGTACTATTCCCCCAGGTTTTTATTTGGGGCGTAAATGGCTAACAGTAAAATTGGGAAATTGCCTCTCTTTATTTCCACTGCTAATGTTCTACCCTTAGGGTCGATGTGTTTTAATTCCACTACAATTCCTTTCTTGACAAACAGCACCACACCCCTCTTTTTTTCCCTGCTAGGGAGGTAAAGATTTTCCCGAATTTATTGTACTCTAGATATTTTCTGTCTTCTTTTTTGATATGGACCTCCTGGAGACATATTATGTCAGCATTTTGTTTGGCTAATTTTATGAAGAATTGTTTCCTCTTTTTATTGTCATTCAGTCTATTAACATTGATTGATATTAACTTCCAATCCTCCATGTCCTATTTCCTTTGTGTTGTCTTAGTTTTAATTTGCATGTGTGATTCTTTGCGGTCTTTGTCTCTTCTTTGCCTCCTTGCTTTCCTTGTCTTCCGTCTCTTTCTCCTCCGGGGTTCCTTCTTTAGATTCCCTTTGTTGGATAATTTCCTCTTCTTGTGTTGTTGCTTCCAATTCCTCTTTACTACTTTGGTCCTCCTCTGTCCCTCTCAACTGATCTAAGAAGTCTTGGGCTGTTATGAGACTGTCTATTTTGATTTTTTTTTCCCTGTCAAGTGATCAGCATGCCTTCCAGCAATATCCATCTAAAAAGGATGTTTCTCTTGTTCAACTGGATGGCCAGAAATCTATAGTCTCTTCTTGATTCCCTCACTCTCCTTGGGATTTGTTTTAATACTATCATCTCCTTTCCTTTGTACATCACCGGTTCTTCTCTTACCTTGTCTTTGACTTTTTTCCATGCAAATCTAATATGCACTTCTCTGGGCAGTTTGTTTCTTCTGGCGTAATTGGTCTGCACTCTATATACTTCATCCAATTCTTTTATTATATCTTGTTCGTCTTGTTGCAGTACCTCGGCTATTAATTCAGCCATCACCTGACCCAGGTCTTCCTCCTTATCTTCAATGACATTCTGGAAATGTAAATAGAAGGAGGCTCTATCCATCTCTAATTGGGTGATTAAATCCTCCAGTTCCCTGTTCTGTGCCATCAACTTCTGGTCTACCGTGTCTAAATTTCTTTCATTTTGCTCGATTTTAGTTTCCATCTTTTTTATTTTTTGTTCATTGAAATGTATTGACTCTTGTATTTCGTTCATTTTTTGATTAATGACTCTAATATCTGTCTTCAGCTCTATATGATTGCTTGACATCTTCTCTTGCATCATGAAAGAGGTGATGGTGAGGCCCCTCCTCAAGAAGCCTGCTCTGGATCCGGCTGTTTTGGCTAACTACCGTCTGGTCTCCAACCTTCCCTTCTTGGCGAAGGTTGTCGAGAGTGTGGTGGCGCAACAGCTTCCTGGGTACCTGGATGAAGCTGTCTATCTGGATCCGCTCCAGTCCGGCTTCAGGCCTGGACACAGCACCGAAACAGCATTGGTCGCGTTGGTGGATGATCTCTGGAGGGCTCAGGATAGGGGTTGCTCCTCTATCCTGGTCCTGTTAGATCTCTCAGCGGCTTTTGATACCATCGACCATGGTATCCTGCTTAGCAGGTTGGAGGGGTTGGGAGTGGGGGGCACCGTTCTGCGGTGGTTCTCCTCCTATCTCTCCAACCGGTCACAGTCGGTGTTGGCAGGGGGGCAGAGGTCAACCCCGAGGCGCCTTGTTTGTGGGGTGCCTCAGGGGTCGGTCGTCTCACCCCTCCTGTTCAACATTTATGTGAAGCCGCTGGGTGAGATCATCCGTGGCTTTCGGGTGGAGTTCCATCAGTACGCTGATGATACTCAGCTGTACATCTCCACCCCAGGCCATCTCAACAATGCCCTTGAAGTGATGTCCCGGTGCCTGGAGGCTGTGCAGATCTGGATGGGGAGTAACAGGCTTCGACTCAACCCTTCCAAGACCGAGTGGCTGTGGCTTCCGGCGTCCCTATATAGCCAGCTGGTGCCATCGCTGGCTATTGGAGGCGAGTTATTGGCCCCCCACGGATAGGGCTCGCAACTTGGGCGTCCTCCTGGATGCACGGCTGTCTTTAGAAGAGCATATGATGGCTGTGGCCAGGGGGGCTTTTTATCAGGTCCGTCTGATTCGCCAGTTGCGTCCCTTTCTGGATCGGGACTCCTTACGCACAGTCACTCAGGCACTCGTCACTTCCTGCCTGGACTACTGCAATGCTCTCTACATGGGGCTCCCCTTGAGGAGCACGCAGAAGCTCCAACTGGTGCAGAATGCGGCCGCGCAGGGGATTATGGGAGCGAGGGGGCGCTCCCATGTGACACCTCTCCTGCGTGAGCTGCATTGGCTTCCAGTGGTCTTCTGGGTGCACTTGAAGGTGTTGGTTACCACCTTTAAAGCGCTCCATGGCATAGGACCTGGGTATTTGTGGGACCGCCTTCTGCCGCCGATAGCCTCCCACCGACCAGTACGCTCCCACAGAGAGGGACTCCTCAGGGTGCCATCAGCCAGGCAATGTCGGCTGGTGACCCCCAGGGGGAGGGCCTTCTCTGTGGCAGCTCCTGCCCTCTGGAACGATTTGCCCCCAGAGATACGAAGGATATCGGATCTCCGGGTCTTTCGCTGTGCCCTGAAAACTTTTCTTTTCCATCAAGCAGGGCTGGCGTGAACCCCCCTCTTTTTTAGTCTTTTTAGGTTTTTAGCTTTTAATTGTCAATGGGTTTTAATTTGAATTGTTTTAAATTTGGGCCAAAGTATGTAATTCTTTTAATAATTTTAAATTTTGTATTGGTATGTGTTTTAGTTCTGGCTGTGCACCGCCCTGAGTCCACTAGGAGAAGGGTGGTATACAAATTGAATAAAATAAATAAATAAATAAATGAGCATGGTATCCTGGATTGCTGTCAACATCGATTGCATTGCTTGCATGGTGGGTATCATGGCTGATTTTTCTGTTTTCGACAGTCCTTCAATCAACCTCTGTATTGCTGGTGATGTCATTGTTGTCGTGGGGTTGGAGGTTGTTTTCTTTCCTGTTTTAAGCACTGTGGATGAGAGACTTGTCATCTCCTTCAAAACCTTTTTCTGGTCTCTCACAATCTTTTCGATGTTTCTCCAAATTATTATCCACTAATTGTTTTTTCTTTTTGTGTTGATGGAGATACTAAATATCTTTTGTTTTATATTATCAATCTTTAATCCCACCCAAACCTAAGGTTTAGTTGATTCACAGCTGGTTCAATTTGTTCTGTTTTCTTCAGAGGTACTTAAATCTTTTTTCCAGATTTATGTTGTTTATCCAGTTATCCAATTATTATTGATTAATTAATTAATACTCTATTAGCAGATTTATATCACAATCCTAACTATTATATATACCCCACAGTCAATATAATATAGCAAATTAATAGAATAAGAAAGGAGATATCACTATTTATCACTAAATCTATAAAATCTATATAAATCTATACGGTTATTCAAACATATAATTATGTATAATAAATACTGTATATATAAATAGTTAATTAGTTAATACTCTATTGTTACTTAGTATCACAGTTTTGGATATTAATTATTAATAATAATAGTATGCAATCAAGTTAATAAAAGAGATTTGATTAAGAAGTGAGAAGTATCACTATATAGGACTAATCTTATAAACGTCTGTATAATTATTCAAATATATACGTAAATATGCAGATATAAATATGAGTTATAAAGATTATTAATTTAAATAAGTATCAAAATGTCAGTATCTTAAAGTATGGAAAAGTATTTAAATTCAGTCAGATTCCAAAAAGATACATTACCTCCTGTAAGGATTGGTAGTTCTTATCCTGTTATTTGTTCGTTATAGTTTTTGGAGATTAATTTCCAGTGCTTTCAGAGTCTTCTAATTTTAATTCCAAGGGCTATTTAGTTAATCTTTCCCCAGTACTCCTTCCTCCGTCTCTGCATGCTCAGCGGTCTTGTTGTTCATTCTAAATAATGGCTGTGCTTCTGGTCTCCCGCTTCTCTTCTATCAGCTCGATCTTCGTATAGACCACCAAAGAGTCCTCAATTTCCCAATAAAGATATTACCTCCGGACCTCTAATAATGCCGCCTCTCGGCTTCACCAATCTCCTTTTTGCTTATTTCTCGCCGGCCCATCCGCAATCACACGCTGATCTGATCTGCTCCTTCACTTGCAATCGTCGCTCGTTCCTTTCTGCGGGTCCTTTTCGTCTGACCCAGCCAGCAGCGATTCTGCTGATTCCAATCGCACAATGTTCAGGGAAAGGTAGATATAAGCTCTCTTCTGACACCAGCTTCACCGAAATACCTTGCTTCCCATCTTTTGTTGGCTATTATGGCTTCGGATCCGCCATTAGAAGGCAGACTCACCCGCGCTGGTTTGACAGTGACGTTCGGTCCAGCAGAGAGTGCTTGCTTCCCACTTCTCTGCTTGCTGAATTCCCACTATTGTCTGTGAAGCTCTCCAAGCTTCCAGGCCTCGAAGGGTCCCCAAAACGCGGTGAAAAAATAGCGTTGGAGGGCAGCGTTCCCTCTCACAATGCCATGACACGTCGAATCGCCAACCGGAAGTCCTCTCATGGAAATTTCTACTTGTTATTCTTATCTATATATGTTGTGTTTGCACAGCACAATATTTAGTTTGCTTGGTTTTTGCTACAGGACGATATAAGCTAATAAAAACAGATGTGATTTCTCTGTACTACTGTACAGTTCATTCTGGTCAAATTATATTGTCTTATTATATGAATCAATAAAAAGGAATATATTGTTTAATAATCATAACTGGACTACTGCAATGCTCTCTACATGGGGCTCCCCCTGAGGAGCACCCGGAGGCTCCAGCTGGTGCAGAATGCAGCCGCGCGGGTGATTATGGGAGCGACATGGCGCTCCCATGTAACACCTCTCCTGCGCGAGCTGCATTGGCTCCCGGTGGTCTTCCGGGTGCGCTTTAAGGTGTTGGTTCTCATATTTAAAGCACTCCATGGCTTAGGGCCAGGGTATTTGCGAGACCGCCTGCTGCTACCGATAACCTCCCACCAGCCAATACGCTCTCACAGAGAGGGCCTCCTCAGGGTGCCGTCGGTCAGGCAATGTCGGCTGGCGGCCCCCAGGGGGAGAGCCTTCTCTGTGGGGGCACCCGCCCTGTGGAATGAACTGCCTCCTGGAATACGATTGATCCCGGACCTCCGGACCTTCCGTAAAGCCCTGAAGATGTTTTTATTCCATCAAGCCGGCCTAGCCTAAATGGTTTTTAATTGGGATTTTAAATTTTATGGATTTGGGGGTTTTAAATTGGGAAGCTAGTGATTTAATTCTTTTTAATTATCTTAACTTTTGTATTTGTATGTTTTTTAATTTTGGCTGCTCACCGCCCTGAGTCCCTTCTGGGAGAAGGGCAGTATACAAATTAATTAATTAAATAAATAAATAAATAAATAAATAAATAAATAAGCTTTAATATTAATCAAAAGAAAAATAAAAACAAGTAACGTTGCAAGCATTGGCATTGATTTAAATCCATCTTTTAAAACCCACCCACCTGTGAATGTAACATTCACATTTTTTATGTGGCTTGGTGTGTGCTTTGAATTTCCTGCTTGGTAAATATGTTTCAAGGGTTTAAATCTCTGACAATATGACTTCACTATATACTAAACAGTTTTCCATTTGCTTTATAGCCAGCTATTCAAGGGAAAG
Organism: Pituophis catenifer annectens; assembly: GCF_029215685.1. Lineage (NCBI taxonomy): Eukaryota > Metazoa > Chordata > Lepidosauria > Squamata > Colubridae > Pituophis > Pituophis catenifer. The sequence continues at coordinate 32,744,988 of NW_027256887.1, forward strand.
ACTACTAAATTCATTTGCTATTACCCAGTGCTAAAAATCTGAACGGTAAAACAGGAAGGTTCAAGGAAAAATGGGTAGAATCAGGAAAGCTGTATTAAAATGAAATAAAAATGCTCCAAATGTTGTTTAAGTATTTCCCTTAAGAGATTTCAAATGTGAAATAAAATTGGAGGTACCCTTGTATTATATAATTATAATATAAATATATTATATAAATATATTATATAAATATAATACAAGGGCTGTAGAATGCCTGATATTAGTATTGAAAAGCACAATTTGTGCACTTGTTTGCACTAACAGATGAAAGGAAAACCTTCATTTTCAAAAGACATCACTTCTCAAGCAAACAAATTTTAGAAAGCAGTTAGCTGGAAAATGACAAAAACAAATCTGTTCTTCCTGTTAACAGTAGTCTTACAGAATGGCCTTTGGCCAAAGTTACTTTGTGGTAAGGGAAGTTTTATATCCAGGCTTCTCTTCTGATATCTTGGGAGACTGTCTCAGATTTTCATACAATCACGTCCAAAGGAGAAATAGGTTTTTCTCCAGAAACCTTTAACAGGATTATTAAGTGAATAGATGTTTAAGTTTCAGAGAGGGGTGGTGGTGTCAAGAAATTTTCATTTGGGCTATGATCTGACTCTTAGTCATTGACTTAGTGGCTTCTTTAAACCAGCTAATGAATTGACTTCTCAGAGAAAACAAAATGAATGTTGGTTTTCACCTACTACTCAGCAATCATTTTACATTCTGACCAGCGTACATGTACCCTGTTTCCCCCAAATAAGACATCCCCTGATAATAAGCCCAAGTGGGCTTTTGAGTACATGGCAATAAGGCCAAGCGCTTATTTCAGGGTTCAGAAAAATATAAGACAGGGTCTTATTTTTGGGAAAACAAGGTAACAAAAATAAGCAGCATATTCTGTTCAATTCTGTACTATAATTGGTACAACTACAACTGTGCTCTATTTTTTTCCTTTCTGAACTTCACCCAGACATGCTTCCACATGTTTCCACTGCAGGAAATGCAACCTGGAAGAGAAAGCCCAACTGGCACAGCATTGTTGCACTGTCTCCACACATACATTATAGAGTTTCCAAAAAGGGATAATTTTTTTTACTTATTTAAAGCAGATATGGGGTAACTGACGTGCTGTAAAATCAACAGCATTCTTTGATTTCCCACAGAAAATAAAACCATTTTTTTAAAAAGGTTTTGGCAGGGTTTTTAAACACATGCATACATATTCAACACCCCTAGAAATCCATTTCCTCTGAATTAAATTTCCTGTCTGCGGTTGAACCTCTTTCCATCCAAAAAAGCATGACTACCAACAGTTTTGCTGTCTCTGATAGGTTCATACTGTGATATTTGTCTTCCAATTTTCTTTCCTAGTAAAGAGGCTTCTGCATTCCTTTTTTCATTTTCACATTGCTTTAGAAGTTAATCTGTTTACTCACTATTTTAGACTTAGGTGGCCAAAATGTGAACAGAGAGGACTGCTAGTTTGAAAGAGGGGTCAAAGAGGCCATCCATATCAAAATTGAACAGCCCTCTCTCAACAGAGGGGGAGGGATACAATATCATCTACAACACAGTCCTTTCAACAGTTCCAAGAAGGCTCCACATCCATTTGCACTACTCATATGACCCTGATGACACAGATAAACCTCCAAATGGCCTCAACGATTCTCTTAAGGAATGCAAATGACCAGCTGTCTGCAAGGAGTATAAATCATTCCATTCCTCACCTTCCCATCAGAGCTGAAGAAGTTTCTTAGATGAGAAGTGAAACGTCTTCAGAGAAAAAAACAGTGCAGTTGCCTCTTGTAAAAAGGACCTTTGGAACAACCATGACCTGGATGACTGAGAATCTCCATAGAGGGTTTTTTTTTAATTTATTTATTTATATGCCGCCCTTCTCCGGAGACTCAGGGTGGCTTACAATGCGCTAAGCAATAGCCTTCATACTTTTGTATATTTATACAAAGTCAGCTTATTGCCCACACAAACTGGATCCTCCATTTACCTACCATAGAAAGGATGGAAGGCTGAGATTAATGTTTATAGTAACATTTATAGCTGTAGTAACATTTTGAAGTGTTTATATGTATGTTTAAAATTAGATTTTAGCACTGTAACCCATGAAAAGCATCTTTTGAGGCAAGTGATAGTATCTATTAGGCAGATCAAGTTTTTCATCCCTACTTTTGAGAAGGAAGAATAAGCTATTAGTAGATTTTACTAAATTTCAGAGATTTCTATGATTACTGATATTAATTTTTTATCATGACTAGTTTTGTTTAGGTTTTTATTTCTTTTGTGCTCTATACAGTGCCCTGAAACGCCTTTTGTAAACAAAAATATATATATATATATTTATTAGTTATTGGACAATATTATGGAAACTGAGCTTCCCTAAATTCTGTAGTGCTAAATATTTATATAGTTACATGATAATATATATTAGTATTTAGATAAGTATAACTATTTTTCTAATTATACTGTAAAATTTGACATTTTGAAAGAGTATCAGTGTATGTATGATGTATGAGAGTCTGGATGGATGGATGGATGGATGGATGGATGGATGGATGAATGGATGGATAGATAGATAGATAGATAGATAGATAGATAGTTAGATAGATAGATAGATAGGTAACTGTAAAGTTTGTGATATTGTACAGATTCATCAAGCATTTGATGGTTTCTCAAAAAATTGCTATAGTTTGCTGTTGACTAATCAAGTGTAACTAAAGCATAATGGTCTTCCACATAGTGATTTGCATTTTGCAAGCCATGAGAATGCCACCATTAATATAATGGAAATTGATTTTCTGTAGTTAAACATGCAAAAACAATGTATGCCACATATTTCAAAGAAATCAAAGAAGTCAACACTATTAAAAAGTACCTATACAAATAGCAATGCTGAAAAGCTGTGGTACGTATGAGAGAGAATGTGACTTAGGGCAAAGTGTTCTTTTATTTCTTCTCTCTAGTATTTTTGATCAATGTTATAATTTCTCTGTTAATTTTATTTTCTAGTTTTTCATCCTCATATCTTCTAGGCCTCTCCACAGACATTTAGTCTTATTCTTTACTTCAGATTGTTTGCTCTTTCCAATTTACAGTCTTTCTCAACCTTTGGCCCTCCTTATTATAACAAACTTTAACCAAACCAGAGATGCTAAGGGTGACAGATTGGCAAGTTCTGGAGCATCACAAGTTCCCCACTATTACATTAATTCTGAGATCTTAGTTGACAGCTTTGTGGAACTTGCAAGCCAGAGGTTACAGCTCTAGTATATTACTTAATCAGTTTTAATATTTGTATAACAACTTCCTTTCTTCCTTTCTGAAAAAGCCACAAGTAGCCTGTGTGATTCACAACAAAGAAATCATTTGAAATTAAACTACAACAGAATTCATGTATCTTTCACAAATGGGCATATGCCATCATCTGATTGCTCATCAATTCTAGTTCTGAAATTTCATTGGATATGTTGGATGTGCTATGCTCCACTGTCCTGTAGGTGCAGTAGAAAACTATTCTTTTCAATGTTTATGCCCATGGGCAGTGGTGGGATTCAACCAGTTCACACTACTTTGGCCAAACCAGTTGTTAAATTGCTGGCTGGCCACCCACCCTGCCGTGCCCCACCATTACTTATTGGTCTGGCACGTCTTGGCTGGTGCCTTAGAGTCACACCACGGCATAGCTGTAGCTGCTTTTTAGCACCCTTGTCTCTAACAGGTGGCCCAGCCTGCTTGCCTGTCTTTGCCGCAGCCAGAGGTGGGCTGCTGTTGGTTTGTATTGGTTTGGGCATATGTAGTTAAGATTATGGGCAGTTCGGCAAACCGGCAAATGCCACCACTCTGCCCCACCCCTTGCAATCAACCCTTATCTTGCCTCGCCTGCCTTGGCTAGTGCCTAGAGGCATGTCTGTGTCCCAGCTGCTCTCTGGCTCCTTCGCTTGCTCGCTTGCCCAGACCATGTGGTCCCCACAGTCCAGCTGATCTCCCAGCCTCAGCCACTCACCACAGTTGCCCGCGAAGGTAAGGCGCTTGGCCGAAGGGCTGCCTCAGGGTTGTACAATTTTCCAAATGCTGTCGGCTGCCCTACTCCCTCCCGGTGGTTCTCCAGCCTGCCAGAGTGTTTCCTTCACTGCTCCCGGAAGACATGGCCTCTCCGCAGCTGGCTGAGGAGGACACCGGCAAGGAAAGAGGTTTACAAGCATGCAGGATCATGCAGCTATTTTCTGAGGTTTTTACTGCCTGCTGGGACAGTGAAATCCAAAACCTGCCCAAGAATCGAGACAGGCACGTGGGTGAGTCCCTCCAGTGCCATGAGGTGTGTGCGTGTTTGCTCTGTGTGTACATTTAAAGCTGAGAAGGAGGAGAAGACTTGGCCGAATTTTTCTGCTTTCCTTTGCAGTGAAGCTGCTTGGAAGGCAACTGTGGCAGCCTGTCCCTTTAAGGTACTTCGATGCTGCCCGCTGTCCAGCCCTGTGCAAAGGCAGCCAAGCGGAGCCACCATCCAAGCAATCACTTTCTAATTTGATGCTCAATAAGTAACCATATGGTTTCTTTGTCAATTTCTCATCTGTTCCAATTAATATCTGGTCTAATTCTGTTGGTTCTTTATTAAAGCCGTATATTTTGGCATCTTCCGCATAATGCAATTGTATTTGCATTTGCATTTGTGGCCACCATGCAATTTCTATTCCTTGCCTACTGAGTTCCTGTTTACTTTTTAATTCCCTTCATCATTCAAAATGTCTTTGTATCTTACAATTTTTCCCATATTGACAATATTAGGGTCTACCAGTGCCTCCATCATGGAAAGCCAGATTGGAATTTTCTTTCTTTCTTTTTTTTTTTTAATTTTAAAACAAAACTTTATTGTTAAAAAAAACATTTAAAAACATACAAGTTTCTCTCCATCGAGAAACAAATTTACATATACAGTACATAAACTTCACCTGTTGATTAATTTCCATTATTCTGTATACATGTCTTGTATATATTATATGTACATATATACAAACATACAGTAAGATATTCCATATTCTATCCCTCTGACAGTGCTGTTTTTTGTTATATTCATTTCTTCTAAATTTCATCTCTACCCATTTCCTTTCCTCTGGTTTATCCATTGGTACCATCTATTCCATGTTGCATAATATTTAGAGTCCTCCTTATCCTGTAACTCCAAAATTAGTTTGTCCATTTCTGCGCATGTATATATTTTTTGTATTAATTCCTGGTCCGTTGACCAGTCGATCGCTTTTCAAAAATTGTGCTAACGCTAATCTTGCCACCGTGATTATATGAAGCATTAGGTATTTTATGTCATTTCGGATGTTCTTTTTGATCATGCCTGATAGAAAAATCTCAGGTTCTAATTCAATTTCACAATCTGTAATTTCTCTTATCCATATCCTTACCTTGTTTCAGTATTTCTTAATTACCGGGCAGAGCCACCAAGCATGGTAAAAGGTTCCCTGTGTTTTTCTACACTTCCAACAGGTCGGATCTACATTTGGGTACATTTTCAATAATCTTGCGGGGGCCAGGTGCCATCGATACCACATCTTATAATGATTTTCTTTGTAGGCTACCGATTTTGTCACGCTGTAGTTAGTTTCCCACACTCTTTCCCATTCTTGTAGCTGTATGCTGTGCCCAATGTTTCTCGCCCACGCTATCATCTGCCCTTAACTAATTCTTCTGCCAAATCATATTCGAGTAAGTATTTGTAAATTTTCAAAATTAATTTCCCTTCTTTAGATTCTAATAACTTATCCAATCTATTTTGTTTCAAATCTATTCCCCCCTCCTCCTGATCTTTCCTGTATCTCATTCTTATTTGTGAATAGGGCCACCAGTCTATTGCAATTCCTTGTTCTTTTAATTCTTCCCTAGTTTTAAGTTTACCCTGTGTATCTAATATTTCTCTGTATCGTAATATTTTTTGTTTTGATAATATATTGGGGTGGGTAATTGCTTCTATTGTCGACAACCAACCGGGGATTTTCATACAATGTTTGCGTTGAATTTGTTGCCATGTACTAATTAAAGATTTCCTAATGGTATGATTGTTAAAATGTTTATATGACTTATTTCCAGAGTTCCAAATAAAGGCATGCCATCCCTTCATTAGGTCATGTCCTTCCAGATTTAACAGTCTTTGATTATCCAGAGTTATCCATTCCTTGATCCATAGTAAACTGGCAGCCTTGTAATATTTTTGCCACGCCAGGAAACCGAAACCGCCTCTAATTTTATCATCTTGTAATATATTTAATTTTATTCTCGATTTTTTTCCCCTCCCACACAAATTTTGTAGTTATTTTATCCAAATTGTCAATGTGTTTGGTAATTTTGCCTCCGACAGGGCTTCATTATATACTTCTAATAATATTCCATTTAATAATTCTCCAAATGTTTTGTAAAACTCTTTTGGTAAACCATTGGTCCCCGGAGTTTTATTATTTTTCTGTCTCTTCAGTGCTTCTTTTAATTCACCCATCGTAATCTCCCTATTTAATAATTCTTTTTCCTCCTCTGTTAATATTTGCACTCCCTCTCCTTTTAAGTACTGTTCAATTTCCTCTGTTGTTACTATATCCTTCTCATAAAGCTTTTGATAATATTGAAGTATTATTTCCTTTTTCTTCTTTGTTGGATCTTCCCCTCATCATCTTGTAGTTTCTGAATTGTTCTTTTTTCCCTTTCCTTCCTTAGCCTATACGCCAACCACCTCCCTGGTTTGTTTGCATGCTCGAAATGGTTCTGCCTTATATATTTCAAATTCAGTGCGTATTTCCCTTGTTCTAATATATTGAGCTTATGTTTTGCCGCTATCCACTTCACCCTTATTTCTTCGTCCCCTGGTTTTCCTTGCAATTTATGTTCCCAATTCTGAATTTCATCTCGTATTTTATTGTATTCTTTTTCTCTCTCTTTTCTCCTTTTTGCATTGTACGCTATTGTAAGGCCTCTTACATACGCTTTAGTAGTGTCCCATAAATTTTGTAGGGAGGTGTGTTGTTTTGTATTTTCCTTATAGAACAATTCTAGTTCTTTTTCCATATACTTCTTATATTCTTTCTCCTTCATTACCTGTAAATTCATTGTCCATCTATTTTTCTTTCTCTGGTGCCCCTTCCACGTCATCATTAATGGATTGTGATTGGCCCAATCGTTTGATAAAATTTCTACGGTTTCTATCTCTCTCATTAACATACCAGATACCCATGCCATGTCTAACCTGGACCAAGATTTGTGTGGATTCGAATAATATGTAAAGTTTTTAGTTTCGGGGTTGTAAAATCTCCAACTATCTATCATATTTAGCTCTTCAACCACTTCTGTAAAGGTTCTGGGTAATATGTTTTTCTTATTTTTATTTTGCTGGTCACATTTATAATCTTTTCTTACATCTGAAATGGCATTAAAATCTCCAATTAGACATACATTTTCTATTTTTTGGTCTATAATTTTCTCATGCACTTTTTTGTAGAATTCTAATTGTTTACTATTTGGTGCATATATCACAACCAATAATACATTTTTGAAATCAAATTTTAACTCTATCATCACAATTCTACCTTCAGGGTCTGTATATCTTATATTACTATCTATCCCTTCCTTGATATATACCACTACTCCTCTTTTTTTCTTTTCTGCCAGCGATGAATATGCTATTCCTAATTTCTTATATTGTACATAATTTATATCTTGTTTTCTTATGTGTATCTCCTGGAGGCATACTATATCAGATTTTTGTTTCAGAATCTTTTTAAAAATTTGGTGTCGTTTCGATGGTGAGTTGAGACCGTTAACATTTACTGATAGAATTCTTAGGGTTCTTTCCATGTCTTACTGATTTTCCTGTTGTTTCTTCTTTATTTCTTCTAGTTCCTTTTTTTTGCCTCTTGTTTCTACTCCTCCTTCCTCCTGAGTCTCTCCTTCGTCCTCTTTTCCTCCCTGTGGTGGGGTTCTTTCACGTTCCTATCTCTGTTTTCCTTTGATATTTCTTCCTCCCTCCTCTTTGCTGTCATTTGTTATCTTGCTGCCCATCATTTGGTCGTATAATTCCCTTGCTTTACTCTGCGAATCCACCTTTATTTTTCTTCCCTGCCACGTTACCAACATTCCTTCGGGTGTCGTCCATCTGAAAGGTATATATCTCCTGTTTAGCAACGTGGCCAGGAACCAGTAGTCTTTTCGCAAGTCTCTTATTCTTTTGAGAATTTGTTTCAAAGTTATTATTTCTTTGTTTTTGTAAAGCATAGGTTCATCCTTTGTTATTTTGTACACGATATCCCTCACCTTTCTTCTTACGAATCTTATGTGTACCTCCCACGGAAGTTTGTGTTGTCGGGCATAATTTGTGTGGACCCGGTACACTAATTCATTTATTATTTCTTCCCTTTCTCTTTGGAGAGCCTCAGCTATCATCTCCGCCATTATCATTGTTAAATCTTCTCTTTCTTCAGCTACATTTTGGAAACGCAGAAAGAATGCCGCTTTTTCCATTTCCAGTTGGGCTACTGTGTTCTCAAGCTCTTTGTTTAGTCCCATCATTTTTGTGTCCAATGCTTCCAACTTTTCTTCTGTCAATTCAGTTTTTTGTTCTATTTCTTTTATCTTTTGATCATTTCTTTGAATAATTTCTTGAATCAGATCCATTTTTTCATTGATCTTTTGAATGTCATTCTTGACTTCCCTCTTTACTTCATCCATATCTTTTCTAGATTGTTCATGGTTTCTGGTCATGCATTTTTGCATTTTAACCATTGTTTCTTGGATTGTCATTAAAGTAGCTTGCATTGTTGGCAAACTGGGTGTACTGGGTTGTTTCTCTGATGCGAACATTCCCTCCAGGGTTTTCTGTGATACTGGTGAGGCCGATGGTCCAGCTAAAATTGATGTCGTTTTCTTCCCAGTCTTCAACGTTGTCGTAGTAGTACTCGTAATCTCTTTCAGAATTCTATATTGTTCCACCAGTATTTTATCAACTTTCTCCCAAATCACCATCCAACTTTTGTCTAATTTCTTTCTTTCTTTCTCTTTCCTTTTCTCTTATAAAGATTCAATTCAATAATCTCTCATTTACTTTATCTATTTTCTTTAAGTAAGGTTCCCTTAACTGATTAATTATCTCTTATAAAATACTTCGTAAAAATGCAATAAAAATATAAATTTGGGTATGATATAGATATTACAATATATTAATATAAATTAATCTAAGTAGTTACTATAACTATAAATAGATATAAATATAGATAAATAGATAAATATAAATATATAGTTTAGATAATCACAGGCTTATTCAATTAATCAATTCTTACTGCTTAATATTTAATTCAATAAATAATAATTAATAATTATAATACTTAAATTACATAAAATCACGAATATGTTTTTTTATATATATATACTGTTACAAATCAATTGCTTCCCACTGCTTACTTCTGTAACACTAAAATTATTATAAATCCTAGTTTATTATATACTATATACTAATTTAATTTATTAATAAACAACAAATATCACTATAATTCTTAATTCCAACAAATATCAATAGTAATAAATAGCAATAGCAATTATCTATATTTGAAGAAAAGAGGATTATATAGGAGTAATATATTTCAGTTTTCTATGACTTTTATAAGTCTTTTTCGTTGTATTTTCAACAAAGGAGAGGTGCAACTCGTTTCTTTTTTACGTTGAAATCTTTCCCTATTTCAATATGGCGATCTCCAATCTGCACAGTCACAGTCCGCAGTTTTTTTTTCTTTTGCCAAACTACCTCTCTCCTTCCGTTAGAGCAGCCAAAAAAAAGGGAGGATACAAAGAATGTTCGTTTTCTTTAAATCTTTAAATCTCTGCACTTTAAATCCACCTCTCCTCACCTTCGTCTTCGCTGTTTTAAAGTCTTTCTCCGCTTGTCTATGTCTCGTCCTCTTCCTTTCTGCTCGCCTCTTCAGTTGCCGCCCCTTTACGCTCAGAGATCTTCTCTTTCCGTACTGCTCCTCCGGAAAAATATTTCCTCCTCGATTTTGCACCAAATACTCCAAAATACTCCAAAATAACGATCCTCGCTTGCTCACCCTCGGCAGTCTTGCACTGTACTCACTCCTCCGCTCCCCAATGGTCTCAATCGGCTCGTCGGGTCTCCGGGCCAGCTGCACTCGCCAAGCCAGCTAGCTTCTTCCCGAGCCTGGATTGAGGGATCTTCTCGGTATGGCAGGAGATCGCACCTCTCCTCACCTCCCCCGAAGTTTCCCCTCTTTATTCCCGATCTCTCCAGGATCGGTCTTCACCAGAAAAGGCACCAAAAGCTCAGAAAACCGGCAACAGAAAGAGAGCGCTTCTCTCCTGCAGCGCCACAGCCCTACGTCACTGCCGGAAGTCCAGATTGGAATTTTCAAATAGTGTTGTTTCTTTATTTTAAGCCGAACAGATAACAGTGCGTTTCTAACATAATGTCTCTGGAAATAATTGTATTTTGTTCTTCCCATACCAAAGGAAGGTGTGCCAACCTATTTGGAGATCATGTCCTTCTAACATTAATATTCTTATATTTCTCAGCTTGATCCATTCTTTCACCCACATGAGCACCAAGGCCTGGTAATATAATTCCCAATCTGGCAGTCCAAATCCCTCTTTTTTCTTGATTTCCTGCAACATTTTCATACAGTACAAAAAGAAACATAATACACAAAAAAAGCAAGAAAAAATACACACACCCCAAAACAAAAAATATAAACAACACAAAAAAACACATCAAAATTTCAATACTAATAACAACTTTTCTGCATCAGTATCGCTAGATTGACCAGTATCTGGTCAGTCTGGCCACAGTCCTGAAACTAGGAATCAGGATGAAGCCCCTAGCCAACCCTATACGCTTTGGGCAAGTCGATGGGTCATTAATAGGAGGAGCCCCAACCACGCTCCTTACCGAACCCATGAGGTTAGAGATGGGACACTGGAAATTGATCTGATTTGTAGTGGCGCTAAAAATGACGGAAGCACTTATTCTGGGTGGCTGGAAAAATGGAACACCACAATCTCCTGGGAAGGTGGCTACAGAAAGCTGAAGCTTGGAATAGGCCCCTCCCCCTTCCAACACTGCCGGGGAAGGATATGTCCAATGACTGAATGGCACTAAGTGAAGCGAAAAAGCAGCCACTGCCTCACAGCAGTCCCCAGGCACCTCCAGATCCCCAGAGAGTACCAGGAGTTAGCCAGAGTGTTCAGTGAGGAGAATTGCAACACGCTCTCCCTCGCCGACCCACCAACCCACTGACTGTGACATAGAAATTGTACCAGGGGTAAAACTACCTAAGCCCAAGATGTACTCCATGACCCCCAATGAGATGAGAGAGCTGAGAGAGTACATCGACACCAACCTAACTGTTGTGACTCCGACCCCTGAGCCCATCTTATCGGAGGGAGAAGACTCCAAAAGTGAAGGAGAGGAGTTGGCAAGGACTCCCTCTCCAGGACCCTCCTCTCTGGCACTGCCTCAGGTGTCTCCCGAAGGAGAAGAGATAGGCCAGGAGCCAGGCATCTCCAAGCAGCTGCAGTTAGACAGCGACAGAGATAAGTCTTGGCTGGATCCCCGCCAGTGTTCGGAAAGACAAGCGCACGCAGCAGAGGAGGAGGCGTGCCAGAGATTAAGCTGAGTCACTGGACCACAACTCACAGGGGATAAAAGGGGGTGTGGTGGCCATTCAGGCTTTGTGACGGACAAAACTGAACAGCTAGCAATTCATACTGTGTCTCTGGAACTTCGTTATCTGCCTTCCTTGGATTTATTATGGACTGGACTTGACAATTCTTTGGCTTTGTGAATTTATTTTGGTTTATCTGACGGAGGAGGAACACCTCCCTCTGTGAGTAAAGTTTTTGGCAAGCAGCTACTGGGTTGCTGCCAATTCTGTTATCGAAGGAAATTATTGTCTGCAAGTTTCTTTTAACTCCTGGCTGACTGTTTGTGTGCGTGTGTGAGACGGGGACAGAACACTAACCCAAGGGTTTATACAGCCGCCAAAATCCAGAGTGGCTGCCCCAGTCCTCTTTAAACAGAAAAAAGACAGCTAAGACATAATATGAGGACTGTCTAAGATTATTGAATATTTACAATACCATAATGAGAAGCAGGCTGCCTTAATTTTTTTAGATGCAGAGAAGGCTTTTGACAACTTGAATTGGGAAAATGTTTTTGCAACTTTAGAATTGCAATTTTAGTCTACTTAAGTTAGTGAGATGCTTGTGCTTGATGCGTGCTGCAGAGAGATTTTATATTAGGTTCCAATTTAGTCAGCTTCATTCTCAAGTCTCCTCATTCAGTGATATCCAGTCAATTTCTTTTCTTCAGTAGTAAATCATTTATAGCACTAAAGCCACATTCAGCTAAAGGTTCCCATGAAGATGGGAACAGTAACAGCAGTTTTCTTGTAAAGTAGGTTGAATGTGGATATTTAGCTTCTGTCTCATCACAAAACCATACCATCGCTCCTTTTATATTGAATAAAGTTTTAAATGATTCATCAGTCTGCATTTCTGAGAGTTCTTCTTGGTACTGCATTGAAACATCAGATAGAGTCATCCATTTGTACTGAGAATTTTCTTGATTTCAGCTTTTCAACAAGTTGTGCTTCTGTATCTTCGCTCGTTTCATCTATTCTTCTGCTAACAGTATTGTTACTGAGTGGCATGGCTTTCACATCTTTGTCATCTTTTTCCAGAATTGTTTTAAGAAATGCTGATGTTGATGGTTTAATTAAATCCCCTATAGTATGATTTTTTCCAGATTTAGCAATGAGTAAAGAAATTTCATAACTAGCCTCAAGAGTACAATTGACAGTAACAGTTTGTGCAATGAACAGAGACTTCATTGTTGATCTTTTTTCAAACTTTTCCTTTAAAGACTTGAAGTAATTTAAATCTGCATTTACGTACACACTATGTTTCGCCTTCAAATGTGCCTCAAGACAACCTCATTTCATTGATTCGTTGGTCAAGCATTGTTGGCATAAGAGGCAGAAAGGTGACCGTTCATCATGGGTAGCGGGCATGAAGCAAAGTTTTAAATATTCTTGTTCGAATACTGATGAATTTTTTTCTTGCTTGCACTACTCATTTTATGCATAGGGTTTGTGACTAAAAGAAATAAATGTTCCATCCACTCCTTGATCCAAATTAATGCTGATGCTTTATAATATGTTTCCCAGTCAGGTAATGCCAGTCCTCCTCTTTCTCTTGTGTCCTGTAGGTGCTTTAATTTAATTCTTGCTTTCTTCCCTTGCCATATGTAATCTGCTATTAATTTATTAAAGTCCTTGAAAAAGTTCTTCCCCGGTTTTATTGGGATCACTTGGAATAAGAATAGTATTCAAGGTAACACATTCATTTTAACTGAGGTGATCCTTCCCAAAAGTGACAGTTGTAACTTTTTCCAAATTCCTGTCTTTTTTTAATTTGTTTTGTTAATTTATCATAATTATCTTCTCTAATTGATGAGCTTTTATTGGTCAGCCATATTCCTAAGTATTTTACTTTCTTTGTCGTTTGTATGCCTAATTCGTCTTCTAATTGCTTTTCTTGTTAATTGGTGAGGTTCTTGGTCAATATCTTTGTTTTTTGTTTATTAATTTTGAGCCCAGCTACTTTCCCGTATTTCTCTATTTTGTCTAATAACTTGGTGCCGGTTGTTATTGGTTGTTCTATAATGAATACAATGTCATCAGCGAAGGCTTGGAGTTTGTATTCTTCCAGTTTAATTTTTAGACCTTTTATTTTGTTGCGTCTTCTGATTTCCTTTAAACGGGTTTCCAAGGCTAGTATAAATAATAGGGAGGACAGGGGGCACCCCTGTCTCACCCCTTTTGATATTGGAAACTGTTCTGTCAAGTCACCATTAATTGTTATTCTCGCTGTCTGGAAAGAATAGATTCTCTTTATCTTATTTATGAATTTATCCCCAAATTTCATAGCTTCTAGTTGTAAAGTGAGAAATTTCCAGTTGAGATTGTCAAATGCCTTCTGCGCATCTAAAAAAATTAAGGCCGATTGTTTATCTATATTCATTTCATAATATTCTAGTACATCGATTATTAGTCTCATATTATTTTTTAACTGTCTCTTTGGAATGAAGCCATTTTGATCCGGATATATATAATCTTTAATTATTTTCTTGATTCTTTCTGTAATGATTGATGTAAATAGTTTGTAATCAACAAAGATATCGGTCTATAATTTTGAAACCAAAGACTACTGAGTTTGGAAGGATTCGATCTCCAGCGAGGATGGCAATGCCTTCCTATGGGAGGGCACAGACAAAAAACATGAATATTTCCAGAGACATATAATTAGACATGCACTATATCAAACATGGCAGAGTATTAAAAAGACACACTACAACAAAATCCCGGAATGGCTGTCAACAATGGAAGCCCAGATCTTCCCAAACGCCATGGATAGTAATAAAACAAAAACCTACAAAGACCTGCTAAATAACCTGGGGGAACTAAGAACGAGGCAAGAACTGAAGGAGATGGGTACAGACATTGACTGGTGGCCGTATGCACAAATAAAATCAAGATATAAGAAAGATTCGGCTCAATTTGGATTCCAAAAGGTCAAACTGAATTAGATAAAATTTTGCAAGGGACACAGGATAAACTGATCAAAAAAATTTATAATTATTTACGAGGGTATAAATTAGAAGAAGAGGTAGTGAAAGAAAATATGATAACCTGGGCAAAAAATTTCGGCTATAATATCGAATTAGACAAATGGGAAAAATTATGGACAATAAACTATAAATTGACAATGTCTGTACCCTATAAAGAAAATCTCTACAAAATGTTTTATAGGTGGCACTTGCCGCCAGCCAGATTGGCAAGAATGTTCCCCAGCACACCATCAACATGTTGGAAATGCAAGCTCCACAAAGGCATCTATTATCATATGTGGTGGACCTGCCCAATGGCAAAACAATATTGGCAAATGATTAGAGCACAAATAGAGGAAATAACACAGCAAAAGATAGAAACAAGACCAGAAACCTTTCTACTTGGAATAGTAAATGGACAATATGAAAAAGAAACAACATACTTAATCATACATATGATAACAGCAGCACGAATATTATACGCACAATATTGGAAGAATAGTGACATACCGACAGAAGATAGGGTAATTAGCAAAATCATGGAATGTGCGGAACTAGATAGACTCACAAAGGAACTACAAAACAGGGAGGAACATGACTACTATCTAGTATGGGAAAAGTGGTATACCTGGTTGGAAGATAGAAAAGGGAAAAAGGATTAGGAAGTAAATGGAATGACCAAATATAGAAAGAGGAAAACAAATTATAAATATAGGTCAACAAAAAATTATAAAGATAGATAGAAGGGAAAGACCAAATAAGGAGGAGTCAAAATACGAATAAGAATATATATTACGCTTGCGATAAACTGGACACATATTTGAATTTGTGTTTATATGTTTATATGTTTTGTATGTTTTACTGTTTTGTTTAGTCTGTATTTATAAATAAAAAAAAATTCTAAAAAAAAGAAATAAATGTGAGAAAATCATTATGAAATGATGCAAATTATTAAAAGAAATAACTATTAAAAGATGGCACAGAAAGAGAGAAATTTAAAAAACATTCTTAGCTTAATTTATGAATAATAAGATTGTCATGAATGAAAGGGGGGTTGTAACCTATGACCCCCCTACTCGCCCACTTGGTTTGAACCTGCAGTTTAGTGGGGAAATGCTTTGGTAGTTCAGTAGGTGGAGGTGAATCACACAGGCCTGGCAAGGCCTATGCTTGTGTGGCCCAGCTGCAGATTGCTCTGAGAGGAAAAGTCTTGTAAAACACAGACTAAAAATAACTGTAAATCTAACAATTTCTTAGCTAAACTTGGGTCCTGATTCTGTATCTTCACTGCTGGGCTTCCCCCAGCAGCCATCCACTCTGTCTCCCCACAGAGCAGCTCTCCCTGCAACCACCCAGCAGCAAAGCTCACAGGAAAAAGAGAAAGAGACTGCAAGTCCCATGATCCTTAATGGGAACACATCTGATTGGTTGGCAGTTGCTCACTCCTCTCACCAGCTAGGATATCCTTATCAGACCAGGCCCTAGAAAATGCACTTTAACATAGACAACAATAGGTAAATGAAACACAGCTGTTTCATCACAAATATATAAGAACAATTAGCAGGCTTTTAAAAATTCAGTTAATAGCTCATTTTCAAATTGCCCCCTTTAAAAATCAAATTGCCCCCCCCAGGGGCAACATGCCCCCCCCATGTTGGTTTAGGTACTGCATTGAAGGGTCTTGGGTTCAAGAGTTGCAAGGCTGATGATTGCACATACACTGGAAAGTTACAAGGTGGGGATTGTCAACTATTAGCATTTGTGGATGATCTTTGTTTCATTGCAAAGGATGTGTCACAGGTAAAAGAATTTGCTAATAAGTTAGAGAAGAAGTTTGAATTTAAAAATTTAGGAGAGATACAAAATTATCTTGGTGTGGAGATACAAAAAACTGAGAAAGGTGGTTATGTTCTCCGTAAAAAAAGAAAAATTGAACAGCTGTTGGAGAGATACAACATGGAAGATTGTAATTCTGCTCCAACACCTATGAGCAAAGATTTTCACAACAATTTGAGTGAGGACAAAAGTAAAGCCTGTGATCAAGAGATATATCAGTCAGCAATAGGGAGCCTGTTATATCTGTCACAGTGGTCCAGACCAGACATAGCTTGTGCTGTAAGCATCTTGAGTCGCTTTACTGCTGCACCAACACAATTGCATTGGATGGGTGTAAAAAGGATTCTCAGGTATTTGAAGGGAACTGTGAATTTGGGTCTTCAATTATGCCAATGTTATAAAAACCAGAAAGTCCAATTCTGGGATTGCAGTATTGTTTGGAGGGGCTTTAATTGGTTGGAAGTCCAGAAAGCAAACAACTGTAGCCATTTCTACTGCGGAGGCAGAATTTATTGCTTTATCTGAACTTTGTTCAGAGGTAACTTGGTACGTATAGCTGTTACAGGATTTAAATGTAAAGGTAAATGAACCTGTAACAGTGTTTGAGGATAATGCTGCTTGCATTAAAATGGCAACAGGTGACAGAGTAAAAAAATAGAAGCAAACATATACATATTAAATATTGCAATGTAAGAGAAGATGTCAAATGTAAATTGATTAGCTTGCTTCATTGTTCTTCAGAGGACAATCTGGCAGATATAATGACCAAGCCATTGGGTGGAATGCACCATGGGAAAAATATTAAGTTGTTTGATTTTATGTCTATTCCAGTTATGAAGAGAGGAATGAAGGGACCTTTGCACAGGTTCACCTGGTGCACCAATTGCAACCCTACTTGGATCAGGAGGCTCTCCTCACAGTCACTCATGCCCTTGTCACCTCACGGTTAGACTATTGCAACGCGCTCTACATGAGGCTACCCTGGAAGAGTGTTCAGAGACACTCTTGGTCTCCGGGCACAATTCAAGGTGTTGGTTATTACCTTTAAAGCCTTACCTGGGTCAGGGCCAGGCTGTCTTTGAGATCGCCTTCTACCGCATAGCTCCCAGCGATCGGTAAGATCCCACAGAGTTGGTCTCCTCCGGGTCCCATCAGCTAAACAATGCCGGCTGGCGGGCCCACGGGGGAGGGCCTTCTCTGTGGCTGCCCCAGCTCTCTGGAACCAGTTACCTCCTGAGATCCAGACTACTCCCACCCTATTGGCCTTCCAGAAAGTGGTGAAGACCTGGCTTTTCTGGCAGGCCTGGGGCCGTTGATCTCGCTGTTGCAATCTTGTGAGATCCGACCATGAATGGTGTGCATGGGCTTTTAATGTTTTTAAAATGTTTTTATAATGTTTTTTAATAATTTTTCTATGTTCATTGTTCACATTATTTTTGCTGTAAGCAGCCCAGAGTCCCTCGGGAGTTAGGTAGCATAGAAATGTGATAAATTCAATTAAATTAAATTAAATTAATTAAATGTCAGTGTAGATATATTCATGAACTGGAATAGGCATAGCAACAGGTCAGCCAATAAGGGCTGTTTGGTGACTGAAATAGTTTGGAGCCAGGGCTTGGCTTAGCTCAACTGTTCTGTATATAGGATAAGTCTTGTCTCTGCTGTCCCCGGCCTGTGTTTGTACCTACTTACAATCTGTTCTCTCTACCATGTTGGAAAAACCAGCATGGGTATTGTATATTTGCCTTATGTGTTATTATACTTGTATATATAAAGAAGTTTTGAATCCTGCTGAATTGTCTGATTGTGTGTGCTGCAACAAACTCTGACATTTTCCCCTACCACCCAATGTCTCTTTGTCTCGTTCAACTTTCGGGCCCTGTAGGTGCATGGTTGCAGTTTCCCCTCCTTGTTCTTTTGGAGGAGAACTGGCCCCACAGCCACATCACTGGCATCTGCTTAGATCACAAATGGCTCCTTGGTGTTGGGTACTTTAGGACTGGCTCAGCTACAGATAGTCTTTTTAGTTTCTCAAAGGCTGCTTGACATTCTATTGTCTAGTTTAGCAGCTGACTGGGCCAAGGTTTCTCTGTCCCTCACCCCGTTTTTAGTAGTTCCATGTTTGGCAAGGCAATTTTTGGGAAGGAGTGGATGAATTGCCTGTAGAAGTTTGCAAAGCCCAGGAAAGCCCTTGTTTTCATCTTTCCTGGGTCCATCTCCACCCCTTAACGATATACACATTTGATTCATTGTTATATATGTATATAGCCAGACCTTTTGAATGTAGTTTTATTTAGATGTATTTGATTCCATTTCGATCATTCCCAAGTCAATATGCTCTAAAATATTTGAAAATACTAACTCCAAAATGAAATTCTATGCAATATATGAAGAAACATTTTTAAATTCACCCACTACAATTGAAATTTATCACACAGGGATGAAAACTTGACATTCTGGAGGAAAATTATGATATAAATATAAAATTTATTTATTTATTTATTTATTTATTTATTTATTTATTTATTTATTTATTTATTTATTTATTTATTTATTAGTTCGATTTATATGCCGCCCTTCTCCGGAGACTCAGGGTGGCTTACGATGCATTAAGCAATAGCCTTCATACTTTTGTATATACCTGCTTAGTAGGGCTTTCGCCCCCCCACCCAAGCGGTGTTCTTTTTTATACAAAGTCAGCTTATTGCCCCCACAATCTGGGTCCTCATTTTACCTACCTTGAAAGGATGGAAGGCTGAGTCAACCTTGAGCCTGGTGAGATTTGAACTTGCAGTAATTGCAGGCAGCTGGCAACTAAGTGCTACTTTAACAGCACTTAGTCCACTGCGCCACCAAGGCTCTTATACAAACAAACAAATTAAGTTCTCTATTATCATTTTTGTTTATTTGTTTCTCTTAATTAACCTTTATAATTTGGCAGTATCATAATGGCAACTTTATTCTTCAGACTTAAGTTTAGAATATCTATGAATCTGTCTGTGTGCACGTGTGTGTATTTCAGTACAATAGTGCATTTTGCTTCATTTAGTTATACCAGTGATGGTGAACCTTTTAGAGACTGAATGCCCAAACTGCAACCCAAAACCCACTTATTTATCACAAAGTGCCAACACAGCAATTTAAGAATAATGAGGTTTTACTACCTAAAATAATGATAAACAACACAGAGTTCAGCTAATTGTTCTAAGAAAAACGTGATAAATGCACCTTTATGCCCCTTCAATTTTTTTCTGCTTTTGAATTATTATGTTTAGCAACAATAAAAAAGAAATACTTTTGTAATATCATTACAAAACAATAAACAATAAAAAAGAAATACTTTTGTAATATAATTTCTCTCTTTCCTTCCCTCTCTCTCTATCATCTCTCTGCCTCCCTTTGTTTCTCTCTCTCTCACCCCCATGGAGGGGGGGAAGGAACCCCTGAATTGGTGCTGGTGGTGGGAATGATGTCTGAAGCCCAGGAGCAGTGTGCCCACACTCAGCTGGCTGGTGGGGAGGCGGGGCATCCCAACACAGGGAGCTCTGAAGAAAAAGCAACTACTTTTTTTACCAAGCCGAGCCAACGCAGGTTCGGATTGTAGCTCCGCATTGTAATGGGCTTCAGGAGGAGGACAGGACCCCATCTCTCCCATTGTGAAGTGCGCAAGTGAAAAAGTGTACTCAATCAATTCCAACTTCATGGGATCTTTTTCTTTCATGAGAAGTTGGAATTGATTGAGTGAAACATGATGGAGAAATGTGATTGGAGCTGTGCTGGGGTGACTGTGCATATGCCCACAGAGAGGGCTATGTGTGCCATATCTGGCACGCGTGCCAGTGGTGGATTTCAAAAATTTTTACTACCGGTTCTGTGGGTGTGGCATGGCTTGGTGGGCGTGGCTTGGTAGGCATGGCAGGGGAAAGATACTGTAAAATCTCCATTCCCACCCCACTCCAGGGGAAGGATACTGTAAAAATCTCCATTCCCACCCCACTCCAGGGGAAGGATACTGTAAAATCTCCATTCCCACACCACTCCAGAGGAAGGTTACTGCAAAATCACCATTTCCTCCCAATCAGCTGGGACTTGGGAGGCAGAAAATAGATGGGGGTGGGGCCAGTCAGAATTTTTACTACCGGTTCTCTGAACTACTCAAAATTTCCGCTACTGGTTCTCCAGAACTGGTCAGAACCTGCTGAAACCCACCTCTGACGCGTGCCATAGGTTCACCATCAAGGAGTTATACTATATATTTAAGACTCTTTAAACCTAACCATAATTTACAAAATAAAATGGGGTGTTTGGTTTTTTAGTATTTTAATTTAATTTAAATGTGTTAAATAAAATTTGTTTTAACACAGTTAATTTTCATTTTTATTTATTCCTGCTTAGTTTCTGGATGCCACTGAAATCCTGAATATAGTCCTCAATACAAAATAGCTTGTGCAATTCCTAAACAAGGAACTGGAAACATTGAATATAATTGTTGCTTCTTAATCAGAGTATTTGTCCTTGGATATATACATTTGCTTCTATTTTCCAAATAAACATCCACAGTCTTATATTTTTCAAGTAGTTTTTCAAGGCCAAGTAGTTACTTTTAGGGTTAGTTTTATTCTAGTGGGTTGCCATAGTATTGTTTCAGAATAATATGTACGTTTCAGACATGCAAGAATTATTTGAAGAGGGTTGATGTATAGTATTAACGTTATTAATAGTCTAATTTTAACTTTCAAGAAATGTTAATGTTATCATTCATTCCATTTTTCTATTCCATCTAATGTGACATTCTTGTATGGATGGCTGCATAAAACTCATTTCTTAAAATGGAAAACATTGCATTGTTGCAATGATTTAAAACAGTGATGGCGAACTGCTCATGCGTGCACTCATCGGGGCCACACTCCAGAAAAGCTGCACTTCTGGGTTCTCCATTGTGGGTGGAGACAGCAGCCAGCATGGGTTGTACCTGCCCGTTCAGATTGATGGACTGAGTCTGTCATAGCTTTTAAGTCCCGCCCTTGTTACTGGGCAGATCCAGCTTTTGACTCAGTCCGTCAGTGTGGACAGGCGTGTGGGACTGTTTCTCTGGCAATTTCCTAATTCCTTTTTTCTTTCTTGTGTTGGACTATTGGATTTGACCTGGACTGTTCTATTGACTACGTTATTGAACTTTCCTCTGGTATTGTACAATTTGGCTTCTTAGTAGCCTGTCTCTGGCTACCGGGGGGGGGGGGCGAGATTTCCTTCCTTCAGCCCCTCTGGTGCCTTTCTACTCCAATTGCACCTGGATTAGAGAGGCTTGGTGGAGCTTCGCGCTCCCGTTAGGTGGGCTGTGGAATCCCCTTCCTTATCAGTGGAGTCTAGCGCTCCCGTCATATTTCTACCGCTGCGGAGCTTCCCGCTCCCCTTTACAGTTACCAGCCGCCATTTTGAGCTCCGCTCTCAACTCGCCCGTAGTGTTTGGCTCGGAGCCTTTGAATTGTCGTCAGCTCACAAGGCAAGTTTTTTTCTGTCAGTCGGCTGGTGGCTTCGCACCGTAGCCATTCTTTGACCGGAGCTGCTAACGCCTCTAGAGAGGCCTCCACTCCCTTTTCAAAGCGGTTTGCGTGTAGCCGCCTCGACTGTTTATCTGGATTGCCGGTTCTGACCTTCGTCTGACTGTTTCTTCTGCCAGTGACGGCTTGTGGAGCTTCGCGCTCCCTTCACAAGGCAGCTCGCCCGTTTTTGGTCTTTGGCACCTCACCCGACAGCTGTAGCACTTGTGGAATTTCGCACTCCCGTTCGGAGCAGAGAGAGTGCCGTCCGCCATTTTGTCTCTGCCCTGCTGGCTATTGAGTGGAGTTTCGCGCTCCTGTCATCGCCCTCCTAGTGCAGGCCGCCATTTTCCATCTACCAGGCCTTTTTTTCATAGCGCTTCTTGCGCTGGAGTAAGGGCCTCCAGACTTCGGTCTGTGCTCCTTTGGCCTCATTACTAAGGCTCTCACTGGTAGACCCTGGATTTACTTGATTTGGGCATTTTTATTTTCTGACAGTGGCATTGTTGGTATAAGACTGTTACTAAGCAGCTACCTACTGCCTGCCTGGAGGACCTCTTATTGGGGTCCAAGTAGTTTCATTGGTCATGCCTAAGACGCTGTCAAAGTCTCAACATGGTCAGAAGGCTGGGCGGTCTTCAAATCCCTGTCCTGGGACTTCCATGTCAAGGGCAGATCTGGGTGCCAATCCTGCTGCCATTTCTTCTAGTGACAAAGATTCGCGGAACCTGCATAAATCTGCTAAACATTTGCGCCCTTCCAGGGCAGAGATCTGGCGGGATAATGCCCTTAAAAAGATTTGTGCCAGGGCCAGTGAACTTAGAACACTGGTGGCCGAAGGTGTCGACCCGTCATCTTCACAAGGTCCCACGCCAGTACCTCCGGTGCAACACGACCAGCTTTCGCTCCAGGATTGCCCGGTGACCATCCAGCCCGACAGTTTATGGGGCACTGCCATGGGTCCGGAACTCCTTCCACTGCGGGGACTGCTCTGCCAATTGTTCAACCACCAGCCCCCTCTGAGGGCATTGCTGTGCTTCCCCCTTTGGATGAGGGGCAGGATATGGTGAACAATTTTTTGTCTCCGGCACAAATTCAACAACTTATTGCCACGGCGGTGCAACAGTCTCTGGCGGCTCAATACCTACCTCAGGCCAGAACTCCTTCAGTACGGTCTCAGGGCGCCTATGCCCAGGATGAGGAGTACCTAGAGGACGCTCTATCTATTGAGGCTCCGGAATCTCCCATCTCCTCCGTGGGGAGTCGAGCATCTTCTCCCACGGTGTTGGACTCTCAGGAGCCTGATCTCTCAGAGGATGAGGGGCTTCCCCCAGATCAACCCGCGTTTACAGGGTTGTTCCCTCAGGCCTTGTTTAAGTCATTGCTGTTCAAGGCCGTCAACACGGCTCAACTGAGTTCCCGTACTACTGCACCGGCCTCTCCAGCTCCGGCTAAGGGCACTCTTAATCCCCTGTTTGTGGAACCCACCAAACCTGTAGATTCCATCCCGACTCCTCCTCTCTTTCTGGATGTAATTCAGAAACAGTGGTCCTCTCTTGGTTCGGCCCCTGCACCTACTTTACTATCACCTACTAACCTACTATCTACTACTATGACCTACTATCACAGGAATTTCAATGTAGCACCGGATTTAGCTTTGCTTCTTCAAGTACCAGTTGTGGACGTGCCAGTGGCATCCCTCCTACCTAATACTGCCATTCCAGGTGATCCTGATGAAGGGCTGCGCCCGGAGGAACGTTGGGCAGACCAGGTGCTGCAGAGGGCGCACCAAGGGGCAGCATGAGCTATACGTTCTGCGTCTACGGCCTCCTTTTTCAATCGGACTACTCTTCTCTGGCTGCGCCAACTTCAGGAGGAGTTCCGGGTGTCTTCAGAGGAGGTCCGGGTGAAGCAGGATCTCAACAAGATCATAGCTGCTGTCCAATTTTCAGTGGACGCTACCCTGAATGCTGCCCGTTTTGCTGCTAAGTCCCTGGCATCTTCTGTAATGGCCCGGCGATTGGTCTGGCTCCGCCACTGGCAGGCCAATGCCAGGCATAAGTGGCACTTGGCTTCGGTCCCCTTTACTGGGTCCAAGTTATTTGGGGACCCTCTGGACGCTTTCCTCATTGAAACAAAAGACAAGAGAAAAATTTTACCTAACACGTACCGCAGGGGGGGGAGTCACGTTTTCACCTGTATCCTTCTCGACCTCAGTTTTGGAATTATGAGGGGGCCAGTTCTTCTTCTTCCTTTGCCTCTACTAGGATGCACGGGACCTTTCTGCCCAGACAGCGGGGCGGTCAGGACAGGGCAGCTAGAGGTAGACAGTTCAGGAACAAACGGCCCTTTCGAGGGGGAGGAGGTTGTTCAATCCGGCACTGTAGTTAACTACATCCCGGATCCTCCCATTGGTGGCAGATTGGCCCTCTTTGCCCACCTTTGGGAGAGAATCACTTCTGACAAGTGGGTCCAGGACACTATAACATCTGTTTGGCCATCAAATTCCTCTCCCCTCCCCCAACATACTTTGTGTGCTGCCCCCTGTCTTGCAACATCAAGAAAAGATCCCTTATGGATGCGGCGGTTCAGCATCTCCTTTCAATCAGGGCTATCCAAAAGGTGCCTGATTCCCAGAAGGGAACGGGATTTTATTGTACCAGGGGGTGGAGACCCATTCTGGACCTAAAACATTTGAACAGGTATGTTGTATACCGCAAGTTCAAGATACAGTCGTTACGATCTATTCTCAATGGTGTTTGGAGGGGCGATCTCCTCTCTTCTATAGACCTCACCGAGGCCTATCTCCACATCCCCATCCTCCCCTCCCACAGGAGGTTCCTGAGATTCTATTATGGGGGATCCCATTACCAGTATAGGGCTCTGCCCTTCGGCCTTTCCTCCGCTCCCTGGACCTTTACCAAGGTTTTGGCGGCTTTGGCTGCTACCCTTCAGTCTAGGTCCATCCGTCTCCAATGTTACCTGGATGACATCCTCATTTTGTCCTCCACCCCTCAGTAGGCATCGGCTGATGTGCAGGCCACCCTTGAGGCTCTGGCCTCCCATGGCTTCTCCATTAATAGGGAGAAGAGCCATCTTGTCCCGACCACTCGTCTGCTCCATTTGGGTGCATTAATTGATTCTGTAGCTGGGCGGGTCTATCTGTCACAGGAAAGGCAGGATAGCTTAAGGTCACTAGTCTCCAGGGTTGAAGGTTGCCACTCCGCTTCCCCCTTCATCTTGTCACAACTCCTGGGGAAGATGATTTCGGCCATCTCCATTCTTCCTTGGGCTCAACTTCACTCCCGGGAACTTCAATGGTTTCTTTTGCCATTACAGAAAGCGGGCAGAGGCACTTCCTCCCTAAAACTCCCGGTTCCCCAGACGGTGTGCAGGTCTCTTCGGTGGTGGCGTTCTCCGGCCATCTCAGCAGGTTGCCTCTTCTTCGAGCCTCAGAGAGTTGTGATAACGACCGATGCCAGCCTCCGGGGCTGAGGTGGCCATTGTCAAGGTCAGATGGCGCAAGGCCAGTGGACCAACAGCGAGGCTCACAGACCGATCAACTGCTTGGAGATGCATGCGGTTTTTCTAGCTCTGTGGGCATTTCACCATCTAGTGTCTGGCTCCCATGTTCTCATCTTCATGGACAATATTACAGCAAAGGCGTACATCTACCGCCTAAGGGGCACATGATCCAAGGCACTCATGGCAGTAGCCATGAAGTTGGGACTCTAGCCGGAGTGTCATCTCAGTTCACTGAAGGCGGAGCACATCTCCGGAGCCGCCAATATTCAGGCGGATTGTCTAGGCCATCAGCAAATGGATCATGCAGAATGGCGCCTGCACCCACGGATATTCAGGGAGCTGACAAACCGTTTCAGCTCTCCGGAAGTCGACCTGTTTGCAACTCAAGCAAATGCCCAGCTTCCATGTTTCTTCACTTGCTACCCGTCGCCTTTGGCAGAGGCCGTTGACGCTCTCCGGTCCCTGTGGCCAACAGGGCTCCTGAATGTGTTTCCATCGATCTCCCTCCTTTCCAGGGTAATTCGCAAGCTGTTGTTGGAGCGGGCAGAAGTAATTCTTCTGGCTCCTCATTGGCCTTGGAGGCCTTGGTTTGCAGACCTCATTTGCAGACCACATTCCTCAGGGGGTGGATACCCTGATGCAGGGAGCTCTGCGACATGCGGACCTGGAGTGGCTCAATCTGACCGCTTGGCGGTTGAGCGGTGTGCTTTAGGGGGTGCCAACATCCCGCTGGATGTCATATGAACAATTCAAACTTTGCAGCGGCCTTCTACAGACCATATCTACTCGGCCACCTGGCGGGCCTTCTGTGTATGGTGTGATCGGAACGGGGTTCAGGCCCTTCACGCCTCAATTGTGAATATTCTGGTTTTCCTTCAGGAGGGTCTCTCCAAAGGTCTTTCCCCCAATACCTTGCGGAGGCAAGTGGCAGCGATTTCATCGATACTTACCTGCGGCTCTTTGGCCTCCTTGGCTCAACACCCTCTGATTCGTTGTTTTCTCTGACGTGCTACCAATTTATGCCCGCCCGCACTGCATCGGTACCCGACTTGGGACCTTTCTATTGTGCTGAACTCACTTACGGGTCCTCCATACGAGCCCTTGTGGACGGCTAGCCTCCACCTATTATCGTGTAAGGTCGCCTTTTTGGCGGCCATCACTTCGGCTCGCCACATTTTGGAGATTGCTGCACTATCTACTCGGCGCGACCTCTGCGTGTTCCACGCGGATCGGGTAGTTCTCTGCCTTGACCCTACCTTTGTTCCAAAGGTGAACACAACCTTCCACCACATGCAGGAGCTCATCCTCCTGAACTTCTGTTCTCATCCTGCTCATCCCCTCGAACGCCGGTGGCATACTTTGGATGTCAGGAGGGCACTCCGTGTTTATCTTAAACAGAAGGCCACCCTCTGCAAGACAGAATGGTTGTTTGTGTCCTTCCTGCCTGTCTCCCTGGGTTGCAAAGTGTCGTCATCGACCATCGGTCGCTGGATCCAACGAACTATTGCTTCTGCCTACGAGCTGCGTTCCTTACCGAGACCTCCTTGTTTGACGGAGATTCGATCCGCAGTGCGGCGACATCAGCGGCTTGGGCCACACAGGCCTCTTTGCTCGAAATCTGCAGGGCGGCGACATGGACATCACCGTCTCCTTTCATCCAGAATTACAAACTGGACAAATTCGCTTCAACGGATGCCGCCTTTGGTCGTTGAGTTCTACAAAGGATCCTTCCTGGGGAGGGTTCTTCGGACCAGCCTGGTCCCCCCCCATGTTCAGGGACAGTGAACTTGGGTATGTCCCATGCTGACTGCTGTCTCCACCCACAATGGAGAAGGGGCGTTGGTCCTACCTGAGACGCACCTTCTCGTTGGGTGGAGACAGCAGCCAGACCCTCCCTTCGCCAGTCTGGTCTCTCTCTCTTTATTACTTACCTTTCTTGATCTCCCACACGCCGAATCTGTTTTTACGTCTTCGCCAAAAGCTGGATCTGCCCAGTAACATGGGTGGGACTTAACAGCTATGACAGACTCAGTCCATCAATCGGAATGGGTGGGTACAACCCATGCTGGCTGCTGTCTCCACCCAACGAGAAGGTGCATCTCAGGTAGGACCAATGCCCCTTCTAGCGCATGTGCGCTTGACAATCAGCTGGCCATCGCACATGCACAGGCCGGTTTTTGGCACTGCTGTGCACACAAAGGGATCGCATTCCGGAAAAGCTGAACTTCCGGGTTCTGGTGCACAAGTGCACCCGACAATCAGCTGGCTGGCATACATGTGCTCACCGGGTTTCAGCACTGCTGCACGCATGAAGGACAGCTGATCATCGTGCATTCATGCACACCAGAAACCCAGAAGATAAATAGGCAATGCCCGCGCGTGCCAGGCGACATGGTTTTGTGTGCCACTTTGGGCACGCATGCCATAGGTTCGCCATCACAGATTTAAAACATACTGCCTTTTTTGGTATAACTGGCTGTTGCAATCTTGTGAGATCCAGCCATGAATGGTGTGCATGGGCTTTTAATGTTTTTAAAATGTTTTTAAATAATTTTTCTATGTTCATTGTTCACATTATTTTTGCTGTAAACCGCCCAGAATCCCTTGGGAGTTGGGCGGCATAGAAATGTGATAAATTAAATTAAATTAAATTAAATTAAATTAAATTAAATTAAATAATTAAATTAAATTAATTAAATTAAATTAAATTAAATTAAATTAATTAAATTAAATTAAATTAAATTAAATAATTAAATTAAATTAAATTAAATTAAATTAAATTAAATTAAATTAAATTAAATTAAATTAAATTGTCAATTTATAATTCTTTTCCCATAGTTATTGCCATTTCTCTAATTCTATTGCATATCCAAAATTTTTTGCCCATGCTATCATTGTCTCTTTTACTTCTTCATATTCCAATCTAATTTGCAACAAATAATTATACAGTCATTTTTCATTCTTTCCTGTCATTATCTGATCCAACTCTGATTCCCCCAAATTAAAACCATATTGTTTCAAGTCTTTATCATATCTTGATTGTATCTGCAGCCATTTATACCAGTCAATCTCAATCCCTTGTTTTTCTAAGTCTTGTCTCTGTTTTAATTCTCCCATCTCTGTTAAAATGTCTTTATATCTTACAGTCTTATCCATGTTAATCATATTTGGGTGTGTCAATGCTTCTATTGTTGAAAGCCACATTAGTACTTCCATATAATGTTCATTTCCTATTTATTTATTTATTTATTTATTTATTTATTTATTTATTTATTTTGTCGATCTTGTCATTCTTATCTCCCTTAGTTCCTTAACTTCTTTCGCCCTCGCTCCTTCTCTTAACACTCTCTCTTCTTGTTCTTTTGTTGTCTCTTTTGGTTCTTCTTTCTCCTCCTCCTGTTGTTCATCCCCTTTTTCTTCCCTCAACCTTCCTTCCTCTTGGACATCTATGTATTGTTTATAAAATAACTCTGCTTTCTCTACTGAGTCTAATCTGTATCTTTGTTCTTGCCAGTTCACCAATAATCCTTCTGGAATCAACCATCTAAAATGTATTCCTCTCTTTATCAAACATTTCGTGAGAAATTGATATTCTTTTCTCAGATCTCTCACTCTTCTTGGAATTTGTTTCAGTGCCACTACTTCTCTCCCTTTGTGCTTTATCATCGTGTTTCTCATCAATTGCAATATCTCTGTTCTCAGTGTTTTCTTGGTGAATCTGACATGAATTTCTCTAGGTAGATTATGTCTCATCACATAACTTGTGTCCACTCTGTATATCTCGTTGATTCCACTTAATATCCCTTCCTTACTTTCTTCCATTGCTTCTGCTAGTATCTCTGTAATTTTCTCTGCTAAATTTTCTCCCTTTTCTTCAATGTTTTGAAATCTTAAATAAAAATCAGCTTTATCCATCTCCAGGGTTATAATTGTTTTTTCCTGATTTTTGTCAGTAATTGTAAGTCTATAGTCCATCTCTTCAACTTTTTTCTCCATTGCTTCTGCTTTTTCTTCCATTTGCTGCAATCGTTGTTCATTTTTCCCTATCATTTCTGTAACTTTTTTCAATTCTCCTTCCATTTTTTCCATATTTCCTTCCATTTTTCCATTCTGCCATCTACCTTGTCTAATCTTGTCTTAAGATCTTCATATATAGTCTGTAGCATATTTTTTAATTCTGTGTTGACTTTCTCTTCCAGTGATGCAATTTCTGTTGTCTTTTGCCCTGTAGTACCACAGTGTTGTTGATATTGATGGTGATGATAGATGTTGTGGTTTTTTCTTCATCTTATTTTTTTTTTCAAATGTTACTACCCAATTTTATAATCCAAATACTTGATTTCTTTAAATTCAAAATGCCCAATCAGACTCTTCAGGTTCTTGATACCCTAATCCACATAGATTTGATCCATAAACCATACAAAAAGCCAAGAACAATCAAACAGCCCAAAAGGGCAAAAATAGAGAAAAAAATTGAAAGAAAAAGAAAGAAAAAAAAAGAAAGAAAGAAAAAAAAAAAAGGAAAGTTAAAATGAGGACCCAGCTTGTGGGGGCAATAAACTGACTTTGTATAAAAATATACAAAAGTATGAAGGCTATTGCTTAATGCATTGTAAGCCACCCTGAGTCTCCGGAGAAGGGTGGCATATAAATTAAATAAAAATAAAAAATAAAATAAATAAAATAAATAAAACCAGATCAACGCAAAAATAAAAATTCACTAGTCCAAAACCCAGGTGTTTGCCCAAAATACCCAACCAGGCAATAAAAAGATGAAAAAATATATCTCCCCCCAAAAAATATATTAAAAAATAGAAAAAACAAAAATCCTGCCAATGAACTCTTTTAAGTCTACGAAGACGGAATTTCTACAAGGAAAAAGGAAAAGGAAAAGGCACAAAAAGAGAAAAGCCAGAAAGAAAAAATAATATTCCAAAATACCACTATCTTTATCTTTATCTTTATCTTTATCTTTATCTTTATCTTTATCTTTTATTAGATTTGTATACCGCCCTTCTCCTTTCGGACTCAGGACAGTGAACAGCCAGAATAAAAACATTTGTACACAAAAGTTAAAATAATTTTAAAAAATAATTAAATGAAATTTGGCCCATAATTTAAAACATTTCAATTAAAAATCAGTATCAAACGTTAAAACCAACATGGAATCAGACCAGCCCGGCTAACTGGAAAAAATAAGTTTTTAGGGCCCGATGAAAAGTCCGGAGGTCTGGGATCACTCGTATCTCTGGGGGTAGATCATTCCAGAGGGTAGATGCTACCACAGAGAAGGCTCTCCCCCTGGGGGTCGCCAGCCAACATTGTCTGGCTGACGGCACCCTGAGGAGGCTCTCTCTGTGGGAGCAAACCGGCCGGTGGGAGGCAATTTGTGGCAGAAGGCGGTCCCATAAGTACCCCGGCCCTAAGCCATGGAGCGCTTTAAAGGTGGTCACCAACACCTTGAAGCGCACCCGGAAGTCCACCGGAAGCCAATGCAGCTCGCGCAGGGCGGTGTCACATGCGGCCGCATTTTGCACCAGTTGGAGCCTCCAGGTGCACCCCAAAGGGAGCCCCATGTAGAGAGCATTACAATAGTCCAGACGAGAAGTGATGAGTGCTTGAGTGACTGTGTGTAAAAAGTCCCGATGTAGAAAGGGGTGCAACTGGCGTATCAGGTGAACCTGATAGAAAGCCCCCCTGGCCATGGCCATCGTATGCTCTTCTAAAGACAGCCATGCGTCCAGGAGGACGCCCAAGTTGCGGGCCCTTTCCGTGGGGGGCAGTGATTTGCCCCCAATAACCAGCGATGGCACTAGCTGGCTATACCGGGACGCCGGAAGCCACAGCCACTCCGTCTTGGAAGGGTTGAGTCAAAACCTGTTCCTCCCCATCCAGATCCGCACGGCCTCCAGGCACTGGGACATCACTTCCAAGGCATCGTTGGGATTGTCTGGGGTGGAGATGTACAGCTGAGTGTCATCAGCGTACTGATGGAACTCCACCCCAAAGCCACGGATGACCTCACCCAGCGGCTTCACATAAATGTTGAACAGGAGGGGCGAGAGGACCGACTCTTGTGGCACCCCACAAACAAGGTGCCTTGGGGTCGACTGCTGCCCCCCTGTCAATACAGATTGTGACCGGTCAGAGAGATAGGAGGAGAACCACCGCAAAACGGTGCCCCCCACCCCCAATCCCTCCAACCGGCGCAACATGATACCTTGGTCAATGGTATCAAAAGCCGCTGAGAGATCTAACAGGACCAGGATAGAGGAATAACCCCTACCCCGAGCCCTCCAGAGATCATCCACCAACGCGACCAATGCCGTTTCCGTGCTGTACCCAGGCCTGAAACCAGACTGGAGCGGGTCCAAATAGACAGCTTCATTCAGGTACTGGGGAAGCTGCCGCGCCACCACACTCTCAAAAACCTTCACAATAAAACGAAGGTTGGAGACTGGACGATAGTTAGCCAAAACAGCCGGATCCAGAGAGGGTTTCTTGAGGAGGGGCCTCACCACTGCCTCTTTCAAGGCGGCCGGCAGGACACCCTCACTCAAAGAAGTGTTAATAATCCCCTGGAGCCAGCCTCGTGTAACCTCCTGGGAAGCCAGCACCAACCAGGAGGACACGGGTCCAATAAACATTTGGTCGCGTTCAGCCATCCCAAGATCCTGTCCATGTCCTCGGGAGCCACAGGATCAAACTCCTCCCAGATAACACTCTCAAGACCTGCCTCAGTCATCTTGTCTGAACTAACCCAGTCAGCGGCCAAGTCTTCCCGAATCTGAGTTATTTTATCAAACAGATATTGTACAAAATCCTCAGCTTGGCCCTGCAAGGGGTCATCCCGCACTCCCAGATGGAGGAGAGAGTGGGTCACCCTAAACAGGGCGGCTGGGTGATTATCTGATGACGCGATAAGAGCGGCAAAATAGCTAGATTTCTCCGCTTTTATCGCCATTAGGTAAGTCTTAATATGAGACCTTACCAGTGTCAAGTCAGATTTGGACCGGCTGGCCCTCCAACTGCTCTCTAGGCGTCTTTTCCGGTGCTTCATCTCCCTCAGCTCCTCGGAGAACCAAGCAGCTAAGTGAGTTCGGCGCCGGGTCAGAGGCCGCAAAGGCACGGCACGGTCCAAAGCCCCAGCGGCCGCACTATCCCAGGCAGCCACCAGGTCCTCAGCTGAGTCGTGAGCCAGAGTCTCAGGAAATGGCCCAAGCTCCATCTGGAACCTATCAGGATCCATCAGGTGCCGGGGCGGAACCACCTGGTCAGTTCCGCCTCCCTGCGATGGGGTGCGGCGGTCAGAAAGTCAAGTCGAAGGAGGGAGTGGTCAGACCATAACAAGGGTTCAGTGCCTATATCCCCTGTATCAAGGCCACTTGACCACTGACCAGAGATAAAAACTAAGTCCAGAGTGTGTCCACCTATGTGAGTAGGGCCATGAATTACTTGAATCAGGTCCATGGCCGTCATGGAAGCCATGAACTCCCGAGCTACCTCAGACGTTTCACCGATGGATGGCAGGTTAAAATCCCCCAT
Source organism: Pituophis catenifer annectens (assembly GCF_029215685.1). Lineage (NCBI taxonomy): Eukaryota > Metazoa > Chordata > Lepidosauria > Squamata > Colubridae > Pituophis > Pituophis catenifer. The sequence goes on from NW_027256887.1 coordinate 32,778,138, forward strand.
GACCAAAAGTCTGGGGGTATCAACCGCCACCTTGGCTATGACGTTGAGGAGCGCGGGCAGGGTCATTGCCACGTGGCAGGGAGCCAGGTACGCAATCAGTAGGCCTATCTGAATCCCCCGACCCCACTTCACAAGGAGGGACTCACATCCGGCTATCTGAGGAACAGTGGCCTCCCTTGGGCAAAGACCTTCCTTTATAATAACCGCTACCCCCCGCCCGTGCCCTGAGCTCTCGGCTGATGAAATGTGCGGAAGCCTGGTGGGCACATATCCACAAGGGGGAACCCCCCCCTTCATGGCCCAACTATTCCAAAATCTTACAAAATTTATAACTACATCAAGCGAAAGGAAAAAACAAACAGCTTTCTTTCTTTTTTTCTTCTTCTATATCTTCCCCCTTCTGTTACAAAGTCACAAGACCACTTCTTATTAAAATCTTCTTGCCAGTTTCCAAAACATCCCAAGGTCACTTCCTTCTCATCTTTTCCTTTGTCCAATATATCTCTTTAATTTCCCCAAAATAGCCTTAAAAGAGAGAAAAAAAAACAACACCTGTTTTCAGTTTGTTAAATTACTTTTTCAGCTTTTGTTAATTAGCTTTTATTAATGACTTCCACTTCTTTGCAGCTGTTCCGGAAGTGGGGAGGTAGATTTGGTCCACTTCTTCCCTTCTCTCTTTGCCAATTTTCTTAAGTAAAATAGTTTCAAAAGTTCAGGAGTTAAATATATAAAGAAATCTTGTTTCCAAGACCACAGTTTCTCACCCAGATGATCACCTTGTTCTTTTTTCCTTCTCTTCTTGCGTGTGGCTGCCCGGCTTTTGGCAGCTTCTAATGACTGTCTTCCCTTGCTGCTGGGTCGGAGGCTGATGCCGACACTTCAGGGAATTTGCAACTTCCCTGTTTGTACCTGCCTGTGCCTCCGGTCTTCACTGTCCCTACAAGACAGCTATGTTCCCTGGGGATCCCCTAAAGCAACTGAGATATCAGCATTTTCCAGGAGCCCCAGAACTTGCTGTACTGCCACTGGCACTGGCCACCAGTGGCAGTACAGCACTTTTTTTGGTCTTGCACTTTATAAGCTGCTCTAGCCTCATCTAATGCCTTACATACCACAGGCCATGTAGGTTTCAATTGATTGAGCCACCTTTTTAAGGAGGCGATAGTTGGCTCACTTGTGGGTAGTTCTGGCATTGCATTAAATTCCTGCTCTGTAGCCACCCAAAAGGGTGTGAAACCTGTACTGGTGCAAACTGCGTTATTGTAAGCAACCTCAACAAATGGCAAGAGGTCAGTCCTGTTGTCCTGTTGATAATTTATGGAGATATTTCTTCAGAACCAAATTAACGTGCTGTTGTTGTGACCCAGGCCCACGTAGTTGATATTAAATACAGAACAGTTCCAAAAAACAAACAGATTTTATTAAAACAGCTGAGAATTAACTCATTCTCAGTCTATTCTAAATTAAATGAAAGCAAAGTCCTTAAAACACCAGTTTTTAGTTTATCTCTGACCTTGGGATAATTAGGCAAACTGCCGAAGGCTTTTCTTGGCAACAGTTCAGGAACAGAAGTAATAACTACAGCCAAACAAGAAGCAATTCTCCATTGAGGGTGGAGACAGCAGCCAGACGTGGGTTGTGCTCATTGGTCAGAGGTTGGACTGAGCCTGTAAAATTTTCTTAAATTCTGCCCCCTGTTGCTAGGGCTCCCAGCTTTTTGCTCAGTCGTCAGACTGGACAGTTGTGTGGAAAGTGTGCTCTATCTGCTTACTGCGTTAGAGTTAAATTTCTCTATCTGATTTATTCGGTTTTTTTTTTTTTTTTACTTTGGATTCACTACTAACTATTCTCTAGCCTGCTGGACTTGGATTTAGATCCGTGTGAGCTGCTGAACTCCCTTTCATTTCTCAGCTCCTGTCATCATTGTGTAGACTGGTTAGTCATTCACACGGTTGGTGGAGCTTTTCGCTCCCTTTGGAGGGGGGACTGATTGCCTTACTGTTAATATTAAAGGGTATTTACCTGGAATTTGGACCGCTTGTGGAGCCTTGCGCTCCCAGCTGCTTCTGAGGAGCGGCCATTTTGTGTATTCCAGCCTCCCCACATTTAGTGGAGTCTCGCACCTCCCAGCGCTAGCCGCTTGTCAGCTGTTTGAAAATCTGATGCAGCGGGGTGATTTCGAAGCCCCATTTACTAACTTCGCAAGCGCTAGCTGTCCCAGCTGTTTAGTGCTAAGCGCCAGCTCGCTGTCCCTTGGCAGCTTAGAGCTGGGCATTTGAAGCGGAGCTGCGGCTTCCTGATTCTCCTTGCCTTAGCTGTTTGGTGCTAGGAGTTGGAGCGGAGCTGCGCGCTCCCTGGCTTTAGCCGCTTGTCGGCTTTTTCCTGAGAGGTTTTTGACAGCTAGCCCAGCAGTGTCAGCCTCGGAGGTCTTTTCAACTGCCTCCTTTGCCTGTTTGGAGCCGCGCACTTGCCGGCCCTTTCTCAGCTGCTTGGCGCCGAGCTCTTTAGCTTTGGGTGGAGCTTCGCGCTCTCCCTGTCAGTGGCTCGGGCACAATTTTGAACGGCCTCTGCACCACCCGGGGATTATATCAGGCCTCCAACCGTGAAGGCTGTGCCTGCAGGCCTTAATACCCCTCTACCTCTCTCGGCAGCAAGGTGCACCAAGATTTGGGCCGTATCACACTGCCAGTTCTAGAGATATTGGCACACATGGCTGACCGTTACTGTGTTTTTTCTCTGACACCTTACTGATCCCCTGGCCTTGGATAGCCATGAACAGGTTATCAGGTCTTACCTTCCCTCCTTTGGCCTACCTGGTTTGGAGGATGTTCCCTCAATCATGCCTAAGGCACAAGCCAAGTCTAGACATGGCCGGAAGGCTACAGTTCGAGAACAAACAGAGGCCTCCTTACGGGAGGGCCAGGCCCAGGCACCAAGCGAAGGGGTGCGGCCCCCTGCTCATTCCACCAAATGCCCCTCGTTCTCTTCTAAGGCGTCTACGGTCCAGGGGAAGCATTCAAATGAAGCTTTTAAAAAGCAAGGTGGAAATGGCCCACTACTTTGTAAGACAGTCAGGGTGCCCTCTGAGGACCCTGTGCGAGAGCGTTCTCTGACTCCTGATGAAAGGTCCTTGCAGGACTTTCCAATGTCAGTGTCTTCAGCAGAAGTTTGGGGCTCTGCTCCCTTGGCGGGGGGGGGGGTTCTACTGTGGAGTCTAGCATTCCCAGCCTCGCGGTAGTTCATCCACCTACTTCTTCTGTTCTGGTCCGAGCCTCTACGGAGGCCGGCCCGCTCCAGGCCAACCTCCAGTCAATTGGCAACCAGAGGACATTCAATGAGTGATTGCCGTAGTGGTTCATCAATCGTTGTCTACTCATTTCCATCCTGCTCACAGGCTGACCCCCACTCATTCAGTTATCTTGGAACCTGCAGAATCTCTAGGCAGGTTCGAGATGGATGATGCCATTTCTCTGGCAGGTTTGGATTCCCCATCCGTTTCCGGGGTCAGTGATCACTCCAAGGAGGTGGACATGGAACCCCAGGAACCTGAGCTTTCAGAAGATGAGGGATTTCCCCCTGACCAGCCTGCCTTCATGGGCCTGTTTCCCCAGGCTCTCTTTAAGTCGCTGCTCTTTAAAGGGGTAAACGCAGCTCAACTGGGGCCGACTTCTCTGCCAGAGCCGCCTTCAACTGCAGGCTCTTTGAATCCATTGTTTGCCGAGCAACCTAAGGCAGTGACGGCCATCCCTACTCCTCCACTTTTCCTGGAGGTCATCCAGAAGCAGTGGTCTGCGCCCTCTTCAGTTCCAATGCCATCTTCCATGGACAAAAGAAACTTAATTGTTTCTGTGGATCTGGAGTCCCTGCTTCATGTACCCTCTGTCGACGCTCCTGTGGCGGCATTGCTCTCATCTTCCTCCATTCCAGGAGATCCAGAGCAAGGCCTTCGACCTGAGGAGCGCAGATCTGAACAGGTCCTTCAGAGGGCACACCTCGGTGCGGCATGGGCCATCAAATCTGCAACCACCGCATCCTTTTTTAATCGAACAATGCTCCTGTGGCTTAGACAATTACAAGAGAAGATGTCTTCTGAGGACTCTAGATTGAGACAGGACTTGAATAAGATTGTGGCAGCCATACAGTTTTCTGCAGATGCTACATTGCATGCTACTCGATTTGCAGCTAAGTCCCTGGCCTCTTCCATCGTGGCCCGCCGCTTAGTATGGCTCCGCCATTGGCAGGCCGACGCTAGGCATAAATGGTGTCTGGCGTTGGTGCCTTTCTCAGGCTCAAAGTTCTTTGGTGATCACTTAGACAAGTTCCTCGTGGAAACCAAAGATAAATGAAAAATCCTGCCTGCAGTTTTTCGTAGAGGGGAACCTCGTGTTTTCCCTTATCAACCTCACCCTCATTTTTGACCTGCGGGGGTCTCCCCCGCAACACAGGTAATTTCTACCCGGGGGCTTTGAATTCTAGGCAGAGGAATTTTCAGGAGAGACCATCCAGGGGGAGGAATTTTGGCTCCCGGCGGCCCTTTCGAGGGGGAGGGGGTCGTTCCATCCATCGCTGTTGCTAGTAGTACCGGGGAACCTCCCATTGGTGGATCTCTTCGCCAAGGCTTGGGAGGGTTCTACCTCAGATTGCTGGGTCCGGGCCTCCATCTCATCAGGGCTGGCCATTGAATTTGTTTCCACCCCCCCCCCCCTTTGTCTTTTAGCCGCTGTCCTCTGTCCCAGATAGCTGAACGTCGATCCCTCATGGAGTCGGCTATCAACCATCTGCTAGCCATTAAGGCTATTCAACGAGTGCCTAGTGATCAGGCGGGACAGGGGTTCTATTCTCAGGTCTTCTTAGTCCCTAAGTCATCGGGTGGGTGGAAACCTATTCTGGACCTTAAACGATTGAACCAGTTTGTAGTCTATAGAAGGTTCAAAATGCAATCTTTGCATTCGATCCTGGACGGCGTACGGAGGGACGATCTTCTCTGCTCAATAGATCTTATGGAGGCCTATCTCCATATCCCCATTCGCCTTTCTCATAGGAAGTTCCTTCATTTTTGTTATGCTGGGGTTCACTACCAGTACAGAGCTTTACCCTTCGGCCTTTCCTCTGCTCCCCGTAGTTTCACCAAGATTTTGGTGGCCTTAGTGGCTCACCTCAGGCTTCAAGCCATTCGTCTCCAGTGCTACCTGAATGACATCCTCATTATGTCATCTTCTCATCAGCAGGCCATGTCTGATCTCCGTCTTACAATTCAGACACTAGCGTCGCACGGCTTCTCTGTTAACGTAGAGAAAAGCCACCTAGAACCCTTGACTAGAATCCTTCATTTGGGGGCTATTAATGATTTGGCGCAAGGTAAAGTTTTCCTCTCCCCGGATCGGCAAGCCGGGCTGAGATCCATGGTAGCTAAGGTCATGGGAGATAAAAGGGTTTCCCCCTTACTTCTTTCCAAACTACTAGGCAAGATGGTCTCGGCCATCTCTATTGTTCCCTGGGCCAGGTTACACCTTAGAGACCTCCAATGGTTTCTCTTGTCTTTACAGAAAACGGGCAGGGGATCCTCTTTGACCAAGGTGGCAGTTCCAAGGGAGGTGCTCTCATCCCTTCGCTGGTGGCGATCTCCTGCGATCTCCAAGGGCTGTCTGTTCCTGGAACCTCAGTGGGTAATGGTGACCACCGACGCCAGCAAATTCGGCTGGGGAGCTCACTGCGGGACTCAAGTCGCTCAGGGTACTTGGTCCACCATGGAAGCTGCCCGCAGCATCAATTGGCTAGAGCTGTAGGTGATTTACCTGGCACTTCAGGCCTTTCAACTACTATTTATTTATTTATTTATTTATTTATTTATTTATTTATTTATTTAATTTGTATACCGCCCTTCTCCCAGAAGGGACTCAGGGCGGTGAACAGCCAAAATTAAAAAACATACAAATACAAAAGTTAAGATAATTAAAAAGAATTAAATCACTAGCTTCCCAATTTAAAACCCCCAAATCCATAAAATTTAAAATCCCAATTTAAAAACCATTTAGGCTAGGCTGGCTTGATGGAATAAAAACGTCTTCAGGGCTTTACGGAAGATACGGAGGTGCGGGATCAATCGTATTCCAGGAGGCAGCTCATTCCACAGGGCGGGTGCCCCCACAGAGAAGGCTCTCCCCCTGGGGACCGCCAGCCGACATTCCTGACCGACGGCACCCTGAGGAAGCCCTCTCTGTGAGAGCGTATAGGCCGGTGGGAGGTTATCGGTAGCAGCAGGTGGTCTCGCAAATACCCTGGCCCTAAGCCATGGAGCGCTTTAAAGATGAGAACCAACACCTTAAAGCGCACCTGGAAGACCACCGGGAGCCAATGCAGCTCGCGCAGGAGAGGTGTTACGTGAGAGCACCACGTCGCTCCCACAATCACCCGCGCGGCCGCATTCTGCACCAGCTGGAGCCTCCAGGTGCTCCTCAGGGGGAGCCCCATGTAGAGAGCATTGCAGTAGTCCAGGCGTGACGTGACCAAGGCATGAGTGACTGTGCACAAGGAGTCCCGATCCAGAAAGGGGCACAACTGGCGTATCAGGCGAACCTGATAAAAAGCCCCCCTGGCCACAGCCGTCATATGCTCTTCTAAAGACAGCCGTGTGTCCAGGAGGACGCTGAAGTTGCGAGCCCCCTCTGTGGGGGTCAGTGACTCGCCCCCAATAGCCAGCGATGGCACCAGCTGGCTATACCGGGACGCCGGCATCCACAGCCACTCGGTCTTGGAAGGGTTGAGCCAAAGCCTGTTCCTCCCCATCCAGACCCGCACGGCCTCCAGACACTGGGACATCACTTCGAGGGCATCATTGGGGTGGTCTGGGGTGGAGATGTACAGCTGAGTGTCATCAGCGTACAGATGGCATCGCACCCCAAAACCACGGATGATCTCACCCAGCGGCTTCACATAAATGTTGAACAGAAGCGGCGAGAGGACCGACCTTTGCGGCACCCCGCAAGCAAGGCGCCTCAAGGTCGACCGCTGCCCCCCTGCCAACACAGACTGTGACCGGTCAGAGAGATAGGAGGTGAACCACCGCAACACGGTTCCTCCCACCCCCAATCCCTCCAGCCCGCTCAGCATGATACCATGGTCGATGGTATCAAAAGCCGCTGAGAGGTCTAACATTTGAATATTCCAATGTGGCTTTCTACAATAGAAGCGGTGACATACCCAAATATCATGAACATGATTTTTAATCTTTCACTGGCTGGGACATATAATTTATTCCCTACCCTATCATCTCTTATCATTCAGTACTTTTATGGACAAAATACCAGGCATCTCTGTCTAGGACTTGCATAAATGTCCAGGTGGTGGTGTTGTCCAGTGGGGTTGGGGTCCCCCCTTCCTTGTGACCTTGTGGTGACTTTGGCTGCTAGTTGTGAAGGCGTCAGCATTTCTATTTACTATTTTGGCTTTCACACTATTATATTGTGGGAGCCTGGATAGGGTAACTGCTAAGAAATTTCTCCCACCTGGCAAGTATTGCAGGGTGAAATTGAGCCACTGGAACTATTGAGTCCAACGCACTTGCTTAGGGGACATCTTTCAGGGGAGTTTCAGGGCCTCTAAATTCTTATGATCAGTCCATACTTGAAAAGGTATTTTATTTCCCTCCAGAAAATGCCTCCAGGTTAAAAGGGCCCATCTGACTGTAAAAGCCTCCTTTTCCCATACTGCCCATCTCTGTTCCATTTCAGTTAGTTTCTTGTAGCTGTAGTCACATGGCTGTAATTTCTCATCCTCATTTTCTTTTTATTGAAAAGTTTTAAAAAGTTTTACAAACATTTCCCCTTCCCCCTCCCTACTCCCCTTCCACCCCTCCCCTTCCCCTCCCTCCCCCCCACTTCCCAGAGCAAAATATAGGGTACAACATTTGACAATCATAAGGTAACATAAGCTAATTATCTATAGCCTCCTATCCCCCTCTTGAACTTTTAACTCCCCTTTTACTAAACTAAATTTAAGTACTTTATAAAATCTCTTTGATCATTCATAAGCTATTTGAAATTTTTTAGTCCGATATTTGCCTTGAATATAATCAATCCATCTTTTCCATTCTAACATATATTTCTCATTTGAATGGTCCTTTAGATATGCTGAAATTTTCACCATTTCTGCTAAATTTACTACTTTTAATGTCCATTCTTGAATAGTAGGTAAATCTTCCTTCTTCCAGTACTGCGCCACCAAAAGTCTTGCTGCAGTTATTAAGTTCAGAATAAAATTAGTCTCTATCCATCCTCATTTTCTTGAAGCAGTACTGCCCCGACTGCCACATTACTGGCATTGGCCTGAATCACAAAGAGTTTCTCTGGGTTCAGGTGTTTAAGCACTAGCTCAGCTGAGAACAACTTTTTCAGCTTTTCAAATTTGGCTTGGCATTCCATGGTCCATCTTAAGGATTGGCTAGGTTTTGGCTTATCCACCCCCTTGGTCTTTAACAAGTTGTTGATCAGGAGGGTGATCTGAGCAAAGGAGGGGATGAACTGTTGGTATGATAGCAAACCCTAGAAAGCTCTGCAGCTGTTTCCTGGTTCGAGGGGCCTTCCACTCCAGAACTGCTTGCACTTTTTCAAGGTCCATTTCTATCCCTTGGTGGGAGATTAAGTAACCTAGGTAATCAATTTTGGGCTGATGGAATTCACACTTTGAAAATTTGGAATAGATCTTGGCAGCCCTGAGTTTTTTCAGGACTTCTCATACTAATTTTACATGCTCAGCCTTTGTTTTGGTATAGATATGTCATCAACATATACAAGAACACCTTTGTACAGATGTTCATGCAGCACCTCATTTATCAGCTGCAATAGAATAGAATAGAATAGAATAGAATAGAATAGAATAGAATAGAATAGAATAGAATAGAATAGAATTTTTTATTGGCCAAGTGTGATTGGACACACTTATTTATTTATTTATTTATTTATTTATTTGTTTGTTTGTTTAAATTTCTATACCGCCCTTCTCCAATATAGGACTCAGGGCGGTGAACAGCCAAAGTAAAAACAAGACATACATACAAAACATACAAAATCTAAAAAACTGATTAAAATAATTAAATATCTTGGCCATAATTAAAACTGTTCCAATTTAAAATCAATTTAAAATTTGACTCAAGCCAGCCCAGCTAGTTGAAATAAATGGGTTTTCAGGGCCCGATGAAAAATCCGGAGGTCTGTTATTGTACGTAACTCTGGGGGGAGGTTGTTCCAGAGGGTGGGCGCCACCACAGAGAAGGCTCTCCCCCTGGGGGTCGCCAGCCAACATTGTCTGGCAGACGGCACCCTGAGGAGGCCTACTCTGTGTGAGCGTACTGGCCGGTGGGAGGCTATTGGTGGCAGAAGGCGGTCTCGTAAGTACCCCGGCCCTAAGCCATGGAGCGCTTTAAAGGTGGTCACCAACACCTTGAAGCGCACCCGGAAGACCACCGGGAGCCAGTGCAGCTCGCGCAGGAGAGGTGTCACATGGGAGCGCCTCGTCGCCCCCATAATCCCCCGCGCAGCCGCGTTCTGGACCAGCTGGAGCCTCCGGGTGCACCCCAGGGGGAGCCCCATGTAGAGAGCATTGCAGTAGTCCAGGCGGGAAGTGACGAGTGCCTGAGTGACTGTGCGTAAGGAGTCCCGATCTAGAAAGGGGCGCAACTGGCATATCAGGCGAACCTGATAGAAAGCCCCCCTGGCCACGGCCGCCAAATGATCTTCTAAAGACAGCCGTGCGTCCAGGAGGACGCCCAAGTTACGAGCCCTCTCCGTGGGGGCGAGTGATTCACCCCCAATAGCCAGCGATGGCATCAGCTGGCTATATCGGGACGCCGGAAGCCACAGCCACTCGGTCTTGGAGGGGTTGAGTCGGAGCCTGTTTCTCCCCATCCAGGCCCGCATGGCCTCCAGGCACTGGGACATCACTTCAAGGGTATCATTGGGGTGGCCTGGGGTGGAGATGTACAGCTGGGTGTCATCAGCGTACTGATGGAACTCCACCCCAAAGCCACGGATGATCTCACCCAGCGGTTTTACATAAATGTTGAACAGAAGGGGCGAGAGGACCGACCCTTGTGGCACCCCACAAGCAAGGTGCCTCGGGGTCGACCGCTGCCCCCCTGTCAACACAGATTGCGACCGGTCAGAGACTTGGCCAATAACAAGGAATTTGTCTTGGTGCATACGCTCTCAGAGTACATGAAAGAAAAGATACATTCATCAAGAATCATAAGGTACAACACTTAATGATAGTCATAGAGAACAGTCAATATAAATCTTAAGGATACTAGCAACAAGGTTACAGTCATACAGTCATAAGTGGGTGGAGATGGGTGATAGGAATGATGAGAAGATTAATAGTAATGCAGATTTAGTAACTAGTTTGACAGTGTTGAGGGAATTATTTGTTTAGCAGAGTGATGGCGTTCGGGGAAAAACTGTCCCTGTGTCTAGTTGCAGTGCTCTATAGCATCATTTTGAGGGTAGGAGTTGAAACAGTTTATGTCCAGGATGTGAAGGGTTTGTAAATATTTTCACAGCCCTCTTTTTGACTCGTTCAGTATACAGGTCCTCAATGGAAGGCAGGTTGGTAGTAACTGTTTTTTCTGCAGTTCTAATTATCCTCTGAAGTCTGTGTCTGTCTTGTTGGGTTGCAGAACCAAACCAGACAGTTATAGAGGTGCAGATGACAGATGACAATAAACACTGCACGGGTTCTTTGGAGTCCAAAGGGCAACACTGTCAGGGTGTGCCTCCATTCAAAACCCAAGAAAGAAAACCCCAACTCCATGTTTGTAGAGAAGAGGTACTTTTACTGAGTTTGAAATGATAGCAACAAAAGAAAAGATCTGAAGCAAAAGGCATGAAAGTTACATATTGAAAGTTTCCCCAAATCCCTCCCCCCAAGGACCCAGGCTGAATGTCCAATCCCCAACCCGTAAGGTGTCATGTGGGGTGCTTCTTCAGGTATTTTCGCCCATCTGGTACTCCGGGATGGTTGACCTTGCTTGGGAGCAATCGTCCCTTTTCATTCACACAGGACATCTCTCTCCAGCTCACATCCCCACCCAAATGCCAATCTTCCTCCTCCCCATTACTATGGCAGCCAATAGCAAGCAAGCATCATAGAGGCTGACATTTGGCCCTCCTGCAGTAGAGGTGTTAGCCCTGGAGGAAAAACACAAGACAAAAGAGACAAAATAGAAACAAACATAGCAACCCAATATACAGGATTATTTACAGTAAAAAAAACCTAAGGCTTATCAAGATATTTAGTGTGAAACACTAAAAGTTTTATAAAAGTTGTAAAAGTTTTAGTGCTCTGACAAAATCCTCGTTCACCCATTCAAATTGAGAGGGAGGAAAATGTTTCCAGACTACCAAATACTGTACTTTCCCCCTATGTTTCCTGGAATCTAGGATCTCTTTGACCTCGAAATGCTGCTCTCCTTCAATGAAACAAACCTTTTGTTCAGGTTTCAGCAAACTAACATGAAACACAGGGTGGATCCTTCTAAGGGTTTTTGGTAACTCTAAGTCAGTGGTTCCCAAAGTGGACGCTACTGCCCCCTGGGGGGCAGTGGGATGCCTTAGGGGGGCGGTAAGAGGCAAAGGGGTGGCAGAGGGGTGCTAGAGGCAAAAGGGGGTGGCAGGGGGGTGCTAAGTGGCAAAGAGGGTGGCCCCCACCCTTTGGCCTATGCCTCAGAGCAGTTACCTCCTTGCAAGCAAACAGCAAGAAAAAAACAACTCCTTTCAGCTTCAGCATAGGCTAATTAGCCCGTTGATTAGATTGGCCTCCTGGCTTTCAGCTGATTTGCTCTCAGCTGTTTTGCGCAGGGCTTTGCTGCTTGCTGCAAAGAGCTAAATTGCTGGAGCAGATTTTTTTTCCTCCTTGTGCTAATCAAGCTGAAAACAAAACTGAAAGTAAAGCAGGCTGTTGGCTGTTTGCTGTTTGCTGCAATGTTGGAAAATTAGGCAGAGGCAGATTTCTTTTTCTTCTTTTTCCTCACCAAAAAAGGTAGGTGCAAACAATGGGAAATTTAGGGCAAAAGAGGAACACAAAAGAAAAAAAGGAGAAAGAAAAAGGCAAAAATGGGAAGGGAGAAAAAGAAATGAAAGAGAAAGATGTTATACAAATTTAGAATTAAAATATGAATAGTAGTAAGAAATAAATGGGAAATCATGATTGTAAAAATGAAATGAATAATAATTGGAATATTTGTCTTTGTATTTTTGAAATCTAGACAATGATAAGTTTTTCTTTCTTTTTTTTTTTTGAATAAGTATAAACTGTAGCAATTGAAATACCTTTAATGGTATATGGTGGTGAAAGTAAAAAGGATTAAGTTGTAGCTTGGATAACAGCTAGAACATTTTTAAATTTAATTAGGGAAATTGTAACGATTGAAATATTTTTAATTATATATTGTGATGAAAGTAGAAATGATTAAGTTGTGATTTGGAGGATTATATGGGCAAAACTATTTGGGTTATTGTGAGAGTTTAAGATATGAAAATGAGTAACATAATTCAGCTCTATTTAACTAGGGAATTGTAATAATTGAGAGACTATTAATTGTATATTGTGTTGAAAGCAGAAATGGTTAAGTTGTGGTTTGGAGGAATATATGGGGGAAATTATTTGGTTTATTATTATTGGTAAATATAATTAATTGATTTGTAAGAAATTGGATTGCATGGAAATAATTGGAATATTCATGTTTCATATTGATTAATATACAAAAAAGATAGTTATATAACTAATTGATTTATATTAAAATGTTGAATTTGTTTTAAACAACTGTAATATTACATAATTAACCAATGTGAGGATGGATATAAAAATAGATGACAATGGGAAGGGATATAATATAGAATAGAAGGGAAAAATTAAATTTGATTAAGATTAGAGATGAGGATGAAGGGTAATATTGGTTTTTTACAAAAATAGATGAGGAATAAATATGGCAAAAAGGAAATATAGAAATTGTAAATTTAATTGAAATGACTAAACACTGTTTAAATTTGTGAACCGGCCAAATACTCTGTTCAAAGAAAATACATTGTATGTTTGTATGTGTGTTTCTAATTATTGCTATTTATTCATATTTGTTCTCTTTTATTCCTTAAAGTTTAACAATTCATTCTTTATCTTAATATCTTTATATTTGTTTGGGGTTGCCTTTCTTCCATTTCATCTTTTTTACTGTACAGCAATCTTTCTCCTCAAACCTACCACCTCTCTCTTTTCTTTCCTTCTTACTTTCTCTTTCCCCCCTTCTTCTCCTCCCTACTTCCCCTTCCTTTCTCCTTCTTCTCCTCTCTTCTTCCCTCTCTTACCCTCACTCCTACTCTAATTTCCCTTCCCTTCCTTCCTCCCTTCTCTTCCTTCCCTCTCTCTCCTTCCTTCTTCCATCTCTCTTCTCTTTCTTTCATCCCTCTCTATTGCTGTATTAATTTTCAATTTTATATTTTCCACTATGGAGTCCAGGCAACCCCGGTCTTTCTTTCATTTATCAAGTATATTTCTCAAAATTTCCCCTCATCTTTTTAATTATTAGCAGTATATTTCATCTTATTCCATTTTTTCTTTTAAATCTTTACTCAAACAATCTTCCAATCCTTAGACTTTTTACTTTTAACAATATATTTTTACTTTACTTCTTACAAGAATATCATTTGAATCATTTTTTGTATTTCAATTTCATTCAGTTTTACATTTAATTTCCATATTCCATCTTATTCAATTAATTCTTATATTATAGTTTATTCTCTCCTTTTAGTGCTTCTTCCAATATCATTCTTTCTTTCACATTACATTGTTTTATTTTTCATTTAACAGCATTTTCACATATAATTTCTACAACTAGCATCCTTCTAAGGATTAGATTTATAATTTGTTCATTATTAACATAATTTGTTAATTATTAACAAATTAATGTTTTCACTGACTCTTAACCATTTTCTCTTAGTCTCTCCACAATTCTCTTTCTTGATGTTTTCCTCTCTTTCTCCCATTTCTTTACCTTCTTCTTTTTCCTGTTCTTATATCTCCTCTTCAGCCTTTTTCCTTTAATTTTAACTCTATTACTTTTCATTCTCAATCTTACCCCATTTATTTCTCTTTTCTTCATATTTGAGATGTATTTTCCCATATCCATTTTTATTCTATCACTATTGAACCCAGTGTAATCATCTATCTTTTTTTTCAATTATTTTCTTTTCAGTATTATCTCCTTGTTTCTCTTGCTTCTCATTCATCTTTTCTCTTTCTTTTTTTTTTTTGCAAGCTAACCAATTCTCTGCTTCTTTATTTCCCTTAAATGCCTCCCTTACTTTTTGAAACATCTCCCTTAGTGTCTCATATTCATCCTCCCAATTCTCCATATTTTCAATTTTAAAAGGCTAGGATTTTTAAGCTTATTCTTTTCATTTACATATGTGGGGGGGGGAGGGAGGATGCTTTTCAAGGAGCCACAAGGGGGGCTGAGAGCAGAGTCATTCTGACAGTGTCTTTTAAATTGCTTGGAAGACCCATTTTTTCCCTAATAATGGTTTGTATACTTTGGAATAAAACATATACCTGGAAAAAGTACTTGCAAAACTTGGACAGAAGGAAAAGAAAGGCAGGACTGGACTCATTATCAGTAGCTAGTAGTTCATTATTATCAGTGACTCCCACTGATTTCTAAACTCATTTTAAGACTAGGATTGGTGACTACTGAAATTTAAGTATTCAACATTGGTCTCAGAAATCTTTGATTTGAACTATCAAATCTTTGATTTGAACTTTGATTTGAACTATGGCAAGAAAAATCGTAAAATGGGGCAAAACTCACTTAACCATAATAATTTCTAGATATTTTAAGTGTAGAGAATTCAAGTGTTGAGAATGACCCATTATTTCATCTCTTTTTCCACACTAGGTACCACTATTTGATTTCTTTTCATTCTCCAACGTGCTGCTTGGAGAATCCAAGGTGTGGGTGATTCAACAGTCTAAAAGCCAGAGACTGAGTGTGTGTATTACTTTAAATTTCTTCAGGCACGTCCCTTTGCTTGTCTAAGCATCAGTTTCATTCACTCAGTTGAGCTAGAGAGACTGCCTTTTATCTGCTCTGGTGATCTGATAAATTAATGTGTTATCCATGATTTGGATTCCTTCAAGTCTTCGGTTCCTTTCTTCTGCTTATAGCTGCTACATCGCTTGTGTATTGGAAAGGTCTTATCTCCGATCATTTGCTCAGCTGCCGATGGGTGGTGAGTCGCCTGGGGCTCCAGGCCAACCGCCTCCATACAGACTTTTATTGCAGCTTTGCAGAGCTCTGTCTCACTCCAGACACCTCCGTTTCTGTTACAACTGCCGCCGGCGTGTGTGCTGGTTTCCCGGCTTGCCGGCATAACCACCACCGCCATTTCAGCTCCACTTATTTTGGTTGGCTCTGGAGTCCCTGCCCTGCTCTCAGCGGCACACTCTGCAGATGGACAGTGATTCTCAGCATTTGGAGCGCTTTTGAGTGCTCGCGTGCTCAAATTATTGTGAGGTCCTAAGGAGGTGCTGGGAAGCAGTTTTCCGTTTTTGCGCCATTTTTACTGTTTGCGGGTGGCGGCAGCGGCGCTGAGGGACAATTCAAATCTTGCTCTTTTTGTTTGCCTAATTGGAGAGTTGTGGCAGCGCTGGAGGATTGGGCCTATGCTGAGAGGGCTATACAAGGATACTGCTTCTGTGGTCCTTTCTTTGCTTTCGTCCCTTACATCGGAGACAGCTGTTTCACTTGACATAGTCACCTGTCAATCATCCTCAGGCTCTGTGACTGTTCTGAAAGCATTAATTGCGGCCTGTCAGTGACATTTCCTTACCAGGCCTACTGAGGGCATGCTGGGGCAGCCCTGTGTATACAGTCCCTAACTCGAGCGCCCTATCAAAAAAATAATAATAATAATAATAATAATAATAATAATAATAATAATAATAATAATACGCAAATAATATTGGCAGATCAGCATGGCAGATTGCGATCTTTCCTCTGATCTAGAACAGAGCCATGGCTCTCCTGAGGCTCCAGTGTCACCAAAGCTTGCAAAAAAGTACGCTAAGAAATGGCACACGCAGGCCTCTGCATCTGCTACGACACCATCAGCTGAAGGTTTTAAGTGCTCATCAGCGGCAGCTAAGGATGCTGGCAGATGGCATAAAGCGATGGAACGCCAATTTGACTTGGCACAACGAAAGGCGCATAGGTCAACGTCTGACGCAGAGACATCGGTTGACCTTCCTATCTCAGCTTCGGTTTCCCGTTTTGATATTCTGCCAGCAGAATCCCAGGGACCTGTTTCTGCGATGTTTTCCTCGCAAGGGGCTGATCTGGCGGTACTTCCTGTGGCCTAGTTACCAGCTATAATGGGGTCACTCGATTTGTCTCAACCCCGACCACCTGCAAAGCCCCTCCTCCAGAGGCAACTTTTACCCCCACAGCTGCAGGGCTCCGTGCCGGGGAAACCTCACAACCAATATTATCTTGTGATATTCAGAAACTCATTTCTGACGCTATTTCTAAGACTCTGGCAGCTAGTGCTCACCAGTCTGTCCAATATGTTGCTCTTCCACCAACAACTCAACCTCCTCCCACCTGGACTACTATTCCTCCTCCTCCTCTGCCTCCTCCTCCTCAGACTCGTGTCTACTGCTATGACAAATCGGCTATCCATGATCCCTCCCAGCAGGACTATGCACATTCTGATGATTCCTCATTGGATGATGAGGACATCCAAAAGGATATGGAATTTTCGGACGATGAGGACGTCATGCCTGATAGACCAGCCTTTCAAGGTCTCTTTTGTCCATTTCTTTTTAAATCATTGTTACACAAAGCCAAAGTAACAACTAATTTGGCTGCATCTGAAAGTCTCATTAGTCAACAGACTGCATCCCAACCACACGATGCATTGTTTATAGTTCCCAAAACAAAACAAGACTTTATTCCGTGTCCGCAACTCTTTACTGAAGTGGTCCAACGATCTTGGACCCTACCTGGTTCCTTGCCGGCTCCTACCGGCCTGGACAAGAAGCTATTCTGTTCAGCTTCTAGTCTCCAAGACTTGTTACAATTGCCAACAGTGGACACGTCTGTAGCCAACCTAACGTCTTCTTCCGTCCTGTCCAATTATGTAGTTGACAGTCTTCGTATGGAGGATGGGAAAGCAGAACTCACATTCCACAAGACCCACAATGCTGCCACCTGGGCTTTTAGAGTGGCCACCTCGGCGTCCTTTTTCAATAGGGCGTCGCTAATTTGGCTGCGTCAGCTTCAGGATGGCTACCACCGGAAGACACGAGGCTCCACCAGGATATCAATAAACTGGTGGCGGCGACAGAATATTCCGCGGACGCTTCACTTAATGCCGCGAAATTCACATCTCAAGCCTTAGTATCCTCAGTGATATCTAGACGACTTCTTTGGCTCAGGCACTGGTGGGCGGATGTGAAGTTGAAATGGCGCCTCGCATCATCACCATACAAGGGGTCTCACATTTTTGTGGAAGCTTTGGACCCGATTTTGATCGAGGACAAGGATAAACGCAAAGTTATGCCTTCCTCATACTGGCGGGCCAATCGCAGATACTCCCCATATGGCCAAAGGCAGCCATTTCGGACTGATGCCGGACCCAGCGGGTCCTTTGCTAACAGACCATACTATCAAGGTTTCTACCGGTCCTCTGAGAGATCCACCTTCAGGGATCGCGGCAGATGCCCTCCTCCAGACAATGGGGACCTGTTCCTTCTGAAGAGGCAAGTGACTCACACCACCACCTTCTCATTGGTGGCTGACTCTGACATTTCACCACCCAATGGGAATTAACAATGATGGACGCCTGGGTTCTGCAGACTGTGCAGCTGGGTCTCACCTTGGAGTTTAATTCCAATCCCCCCACCCAGTTCATCCAGTGCCCAGTGTCATCCAATCCGAACAAACATCGATTGATGGAGGCAGAAATCCATTATCTTCTCGAGATCGGCCATAGAGCCGGTTCCCACAGAATACCGTGGGATTGGTTTCTATTTAATCTTTTTCCTTGTTCCCAAAGCTTCACGAGGCTGCAGAGGGATCCTAGACCTCAGAGAATTGAACAAATTCATTATATACCACCAGTTCAAGATGCAATCCCTAAAGTCCATCTTGGGTTGTATTCGGGAAAACGACTGGATGACTTCCATAGGCCACAAAGAGGCCTATCTTCATGTCCCAATTTGAGCCTCACAATGCCAATTCCTCCGTTTCTCATACCACAATCGACAATTTCAATACAGGGCCATGCCCTTCGGCCTCTCATCGGCCCCCAGGACATTTACAAAGATCCTGGCAACTGTGGCTGCCCATCTCAGGCAACTTCCTATCAGAGTCCTCTGTTATTTGGACGATGTCCTAATCCTGTCATCCTCACAGGCTCAAGTGATGCGAGACCTAGCGATAGTGTGTCAATGCCTTCAACAGCACAACTTTTCTCTGAAGTTATCCAAAAGCCATTTGCAACCCACTACTTGCATTCTTCATCTGGGCGCCATTATAGATTCCAAGAAGGGGCAAGTCTTCCTGTCTCCAGATCAGTGTTTCAGCATAACATCCTTGATCTCTCAAATTCTGGCACTCCAATCGGTGCCTCTCGTTCTTCTGTCTCGCCTGCTCGGGAAGATGATCTCATGCATCTCCATAGTTCCATGGGCATGATTTCATACCCGATGCTACAATGGTACATGCTTCCATACCAGAGGTCCCGTCGCAGCAATTCCAGGGCCCAGGTGCAACCCCCGGTGGCGGTTCGTCGCTCCTTCCACTGGTGGACCTCGACGGCCCTGCAGAAAGGCTGTGTTTTCCAAGAATCACACCATCTCACCGTGACAACGGATGCCAGCCTGTTGGGCTGGAGTGCTCACCTGCTCTCCCAGATTGCTCAGAATCGTTGGTCCCCGGTGGATCGCCACAACGACATCAACTGGCTGGAGCTCCGGGCAGTCCACCTTGCCCTGCACCACTTCCAATCCGCTGTGACAGGACATCATGTGTTAATTTTAACAGACAATGTGACTGCAAAGGCACATGTAAACCACGAGGGGGGCACTCGCTTGATACCACTGATGGACGAAGCAAGATGGCTACTGACCTGGGCAGAGAGTCATGTTCTCTCTCTCACGGCACAACACATCTCCAGGACAACGAATGTCCGAGCCGACTGGTTGAGCAGGAAGCAACTTGATCACTCAGAGTGGCGGCTCCATCTGGATCTTTTCCGCGAACTGTCCCACAGATTCGGTCATCCAGTCCTCGACCTCTTTGCACACCGAGACAACACCCAACACCTCTCCTGCGCGAGCTGCACTGGCTTCCTGTGGTCTTCCGGGTGCGCTTCCAGATGTTGGTGATCACCTTTAAAGCGCTCCATGGCTTAGGGCCAGGGTATCTACGAGACCGCCTTCTGCCACCAATAGCCTCCCACCGGCCAGTTTGCTCGCACAGAGAGGGCCTCCTCAGGGTGCCGTCGGCCAGACAATGTCGGCTGGTGACCCCCAGGGGGAGAGCCTTCTCTGTGGCAGCACCTGCCCTCTGGAATGACCTACCCCCAGAGATACGCACGATACCAGAGCTCCGGACTTTTCGTCAGGCTCTGAAAACACATCTATTTCATCTAGCCAGGCTGGCTTGACCCCATCCTTGCGGTTTTAAATTTGTAATTGGTTTTAACTGGGTTATTTTAAATTGATGGCCAAAATTATTTAATGCTTTTAAACTGCTTTTAAATTTTATATGTTGTGTTTTACCGTGGCTGTTCACCGCCCTGAGTCCTGTTGGAGAAGGGCGGTATACAAATTAAATAAATAAATAAATAAATATAATAATAATAATAATAATAATAATAATAATAATAATAATAATAATAACAACAACAATAATAATAATAACTGCCTCGATATTTTGCCCAATATCCTTGCCCTCATGTGGAAGGGATCGACGCCCTCTCCAGTGCCTGGCCCCCTGGACTGCTATACGCTTTTCTACCTCTCCCGCTTATCCCGAGACTAATCTGCAAAATCTTGGCCGAGAAGGCAGAGGTCTTACTCGTCGCCCCCATTGACCACGCCAAGCCTGGTATGCGGACTTGCTGAACCTGTCCGTCACTCATCCCTGGTGGATTCTGGAGGACAGGATCTCTCTCAGCCAGGGGGTCATACTGCACCCAGAGCCACAATGGCTCCAGTTGACCATCTGGCACTTGAGAGGATCCTCCTGAGGAAGGACAATGTCTCAGGGCGGGCGATTTCCATGATTCAAGCATCCAGGCATCCATCTACATGCCGAATCTATAATGCCTCCTGGAATGCCTTCTGTACCTGGTGTTCCAGGCACCATGTCGATCCTACTTCTGCATCCGTGTCTGAGGTGTTAGATTTTCTTCAAGAGGGTTTAGACAAAAATCTTGCCCCGAACACTCCGCCGGCAAGTTGTGGCATTGAGCACTGTCTTGAAAGCTGACAATGGTCTTCCTCTGTCAGGACTCAAAGATTAAGGGTTTCCTGAAAGGTGCGGCCAACATCAGTCTGCTGGTTGTTCACCGCTACCCAACCTGGGATCTGTCCCTGGTTCTCCAGGTCCTAATGCAGCCTCCCTTCAAACTGTTGGGAGCTATCAGCTTATGCTTTCTGATTCTAAAGGTGGCTTTTTTGGTGGCAATAACCTCGGCATGCTATGTGTCAGAGCTGGCCACCCTATCAATCAGAGACAACCTCCGTATCTTCTACCCAAACAGAGTAGTGCTTCGGATGGACCCTTCATTCCTGCTCAAGGTTAATACCCTTTACCATCGTGCGCAGGAATTGGTTCTTCCAGACTTCTGCCCTGGTCCAAGACATCCGCAGGAGGCTCATTGGCATACGCTAGACATTCGTTGGGCACTACGCAGATACATAAAGAGAACTTCTGGTATATCCCATGCCTTGGATTCTCCAAGCAGTGCGCTGGAGAACGGATGTTGCTTATCTGAACGTCCCTTCTAAGTGCGCTGCTGGAGAATCCAACCCGCCCTGTCAGGCTGCTGTACTTTTCTCCGGTTATATGCACGTCTCCATGAACTACTTCTTCGTGAATGAAACTGACGCTCAGACGAGCAAGGGGGCGTGCCTGAAGAAATTTAAAGTAACACACACACTCAGTCTCTGGCTGTTAGACTGTTTAATCACCCACACCTTGGATTCTCCAGCAGTGCGCCTAGAAGGGACGTTCAGGTAAGCAATGTCCGTTTTATTCAAATAACAACAGAAAACCCAATACAGTTCAGTATGAATTGGCTTTCCAATTGTTCACACTGCTCAAGCAAAACTAACAGGTGTGAATTAAATTTTAGCTAAAAATTGGAGCTTTAATTCCAGAAGTCCATTCTTTAAACTTGGACTTCTGGAATTAAAAGGCTCTGGATTAAATGGTACTCCAGACAAAAGATGGAGAAGAATATCTTGCTTTTAGACATGATAATAGCTGTCTAGAAAGGTGAGTTATGAGCTATCTTTACATCATTAGAAATTTAATTTATTACCTGCAAAGACAAGGAGTACAAGGAGCAAATAAAAGACCTTCATGTTGGGGTTGGTTCTGGACCAAATCTTACTTGTGGGACAAAAACCAGCTCTCAGCCCTTCTTGTGACTTCTTGAAAAACAGGGGCTCCTTTCATATTTGATTTGATTTTCTAAATCCCCTTTGGTAGTTAATGTGGACTTCCATTACTTAGGGCAAATATATACAATGTTTGCACAATTATTAGGCAAGTTGTATTTTTGAGGATTAATTTTATTTATTGTAGAATGCTCTCTACAGGTCAATCCAAAATGTTAATAAATAAATGGTAGGGTTCAGGGGTGGGTTCTAAATTTTTTAACTACCAGTTCTGTGGGTGTGGCTTATTTTGTGAGCGTGGCTTGATGGTCATGTGACAATTATTAGGATTTAGTAGAGGTACTGGTCTACCAGGCTTTTAACTACTTGCAGAGCTGTACCGATCTACCCATTTATTTTTGCAGGCCTTGATCTACTCATGTATTTTTGCAGGCACTGATCTACTCATGTATTTTTGCAGGCACTGGTCTATCCATATATTTTTGCAGGCTACTCATTTGTTTTCTTTTAATACTGATCAGCTGTAGGGCGGCCCTTTGAAGCCCCATGGCAAGAGTTTAAACAGTTTTTTTTCCCTCTAGCCATCAGTTGGGACTCAGGAGGCAGCAATAGATTGGGGGTGGGGCCAAATAAAAGGTAAGAATAACACGGGGGGGGCGGGGGGCAAGAACCGGTTCGGTGACATCATATCATCATCGCTACCGGCTCAGCGGAACGGGGAGGAACCGGAAGGAACCCACCACTGGTAGGGTTCCAAGTAACACCCCCAATGAAAGAAGACTCTGAGGCTAGAAGTTCCTCAAACTTCTACTTTATTAGAAATGTCATATTGGCACATGTGGGAAAACCTGAATCTGAAAGTTTCCAGGTTTTCCCCACCCAAAGGAAAGTCAAAGTCCCTTCCCCTGCACCCACATGTCCACCACATGGTCCAATCAATCCACCGTCTCAACTGGAGATGCCTCCCCATCACACCACTCCAGGTGCAGGCTGAACGTCCTTGACTCCCAGAGAAAAGAATGTTGTTATGGCTAGATATCTCTACAACTCCATGCAATCCCCCCTCCTAGTTTCCCACATCACTAAATGTGGCAGCCCTTCTTTTCAATAACAGTCATTAGCCTTCCATTCATGGAATCTGTCAGTTTCTTGATCTATTGACAATCAACTTTTTGTGCAGCAGCAATCACAGTCTCCCAGAAATTGTTCAGAGAGGTATACTGTTTTTTTCACCATACATCTCTCATTTAAGAAGGGCCCATAAGTTCTCAATGGGGTTTAGGTCAAGTGAGGAAGGGGGGCATGTCATTATTCTTTCATCTTTAAGGCCTTTATTGGCTAGCCACATAGTAGAGTATTTTGATGCATGTGATGGAGGCATTGTCCTGCATAAAAATCATGGTGGTCTTGAAAGATGCAGTCTTTTTTCTGTACCACTGCTTGAAGAAAGTGTC
Organism: Pituophis catenifer annectens; assembly: GCF_029215685.1. Classification (NCBI taxonomy): domain Eukaryota; kingdom Metazoa; phylum Chordata; class Lepidosauria; order Squamata; family Colubridae; genus Pituophis; species Pituophis catenifer. The sequence goes on from NW_027256887.1 coordinate 32,801,267, forward strand.
TTCTAAAAACTGGCAGTAGGTTTGGGAGTTTATTTTGAGTCCATCTTCAACCCAAAAAGGTCCAACTAGCTCATCTTTAATAATACCAGCCCATATCAGTACTCCTCCTCCACCTTGCTGGCATCTGAGTCAAAGTGGAGCTCTGTGCCTGTTACTGATCCAGCCACGGGCCCATCCATCTGGTCCATCAAGAGTCACTCTCATCTCATCAGTCCATAAAACCTTTGAAAAATCTGTCTTCAGATACTTCTTGGACCAGTCTTGCTGTTTCAATGTATGTGTCAGTGGTGGTCAGGTTTCAGCCTTCCTTACTTTGGCCATGTCTCTGAGCACTGAATACCTTGTACTTCTTGGCACTCCAGGTAGGTTGCAGTTCTAGAATATGACAGCACTGCAGGATAATGGATTCCTGGTAGCTTCACATTTGATTCTTCTCAAATCTTTGGCAGTTAATGTGCATCTTTTTTTCTCAACACGTTTCTTGAGACCCTGTTGACTATTTGAAACAAAACATTTGATGGTTCTGTGATCATGCCCCAATATCTTAGCAATTTCAAGAGTGCTGCATCCCTCTGAAAGATGGATGGATCCCTCTGCATCCTTTTTACAATTTTTGACTTTTCAGAGTTAAATCTTTTTTTAGCCCATTTTGCCTGAAGAAAAGAAGCTGCCTAATAATTATGTGCACCTTGATATAGGCTGTTGATCTCCTTAGGCCACACCCTCCCTCCACATACATTTGTGTATGTGAACACAAATACACATCACCTGATATGCTTATGCCAACTAAGCATTCAAGTTTATACAGGTTGGAGGTGGAAAATATGCATAAAAATGATGATATGGTCAAAATACTCACTTGCCTAATAATTGTGCACATGGTGTAGTCAGATCTCAATGAATGCTGATAAGCGGTAAGAGCCTACCATCATCTGTAGGGTCCTTCAAATTTTTGGATTCTATAATCTCCCAGGTTTTGAAATGGATACTTAACAGTCATAAAAATGCACAAAAAAGAATGTTCTTCATATGGCAACTCAGGAAGTTCAGACTGCCCCAGGAGCTGTTGATAGTTTTTCAGAGGAATTATTGAGTCTGCCATTTGTACTTATATAACTGTCTAGTTGCTATTTGGCACAACAACCAAACAGGACAAGTACAGACTCCAATGGATAGTTAAGACTGCAGAAAGAACAATTGGAATCAGCCCGCCTTCCATAGAATTGGCTGTAATATTATCATTTATCCTTCTTTATTCATTCATCTTACTTGGGGGATGATGATGATGTTGATTCTGTTGCTTTACATGTACACTAAGAGCTTCTATACCAGAGACAAATTCCTTGTGTGTCTAATCACACTTGGCCAAATAAAGTATTCTCTACCATTCCCAAACATGAAATGCTCATGATAGTTATTAGAGAGTTTGTGATTAAACCATAAGGTTTTATAAATGAAGAAAAGAATTAGAAAGTAAAAATCAGATGACTAAGAAGTGTAATGTTAATAATGTATTACTGAACTAATCTGCATTGCCCCCAACAATCTGGGTCCTCATTTTACCGACCTCGGAAGGATGGAAGGCTGAGTCACCCTTTAGCTGGTCAGACTTGAACTGCCAAATTGCAGGCAGCCTGCAGTCAGCAGAAGTAACCTGCAGTACTGCACTCTAACCACTGCACCTCCATGGCTCATAATGATGAAGGATGCCAGCAATTGTGGCTGAACTAAAGGTATTATTAAGTTGTTACATAAATTTACAGAGCTTTATTTTATCCCTGTTTTATTTCTATCAAGTATATGTCATTATTAACAAAGCAATTATTTTTTATTAGTTCTAACAGATGTTTCAATCAATCAATCAGAATAGAGCTGGAAGAGACCTTGGAAGTCTTCTAGTCCAGCCCCCTGCTCAAGCAGAAGATCCTATACCCATGATGGTGAACCTCTGGCATGCGTGCCAGAGGTGGCATGCAGAGCTCTCTCTGTGGGCACATGCATAATCGCCAGCTGCTCTTCCAGGTTCTGTTGCTCGCATGCACACAGGACAGCTGGCCCAGCGCACATGCGCACTGGCCAGCTGCTCTCTTTTGGGTTCCAGCACATGTTAGAACCCAGAAGAGAACAGCTGTCTGGTGCTCATGCTCGCTGCACCAGCTGTCTGGCATGCATACGTGTGACGGAACCCAGAAGAGCAGCTGGCTGCCGCATGGATGTGCACCAGCCATCTGCTCTCTTTTGGGTCCTGGCGTGAGTGCACACGCGCTCCAGTTTCAGCACTTAGTGCTGAAAAGGTTAACCATCACTGTCCTAAACAATTTCAGACAGGTTACTATCCAGTCTCTTCTTAAAAACCTCCTGTGATAAAGCACCCACAATGTCTGAAGACAAGCTGTTCCACTGGTTAATTGTTCTTACTGTTAGGAAGTTTCTTCTTAATTCCAGGTTGCTTCTCTCCTTGATTAATTTCCACCCACTGTTTCTTATCCTGCCCTCTGTTACTTTGGAAAATAAATTGAACCCTTCCTCTTTGTGGCAGCCTCTCAAATATTGGAATATTGCCATCATGTCCCCCCAGTCCTTCTTTTCTCTAAACTAGACAAACCGAAATCCTGCAACACTTCTTATTTATTTATTATTTATTTATTAATCAAATTTCTATACCGCCCTACTCCCGAAGGACTCAGGGCGGTGAACAGCCAAGATAAAATACAGACAATACAAATATTAAAAATCCCTTAAAATTATTAAATATTTCGGCCGAAACACAGATTAAAACACCCAATTTATAAAATCACGAATTCAAAAATTTAAAATTTAAGAATTTAAAAGAGGGGAGTTAGGCCAGGCCAGCTTGCTGAAATAGAAAAGTTTTGAGAGCACGGCGAAACGTGCGCAGGTCTGGGATCTTCCGTATCTCTGGGGGGAGCTCGTTCCAGATGGTAGGTGCCCCCACAGAGAAGGCTCTCCCCCTGGGGGCCGCCAGTCGACACTGTTTGGCCGACGGCACCCTGAGGAGCCCCTCTCTATGGGAGCGTACTGGTCGGTGAGAGGCTATTGGTAGCAGAAGGCGGTCTCGTAGATACCCCGGTCCGATGCCATGGAGCGCTCTAAAGGTGGTAACCAAAACCTTGAAGCGCACCCGGAAGACCACCGGGAGCCAGTGCAGCTCGCGCAGGAGGGGGGTCACATGGGAGCGCCACGTCGCTCCCATAACCACCCGCGCGGCCGCATTCTGGACCAGCTGGAGCCTCCGGGTGCTCCTCAAGGGGAGCCCCATGTAGAGAGCATTGCAGTAGTCCAAGCGGGAAGTAACAAGAGCATGAGTGACCGTATTTAACGAGTCCCGATCCAGAAAGGGACGCAACTGGCGAATCAGGCGGACCTGATAAAAAGTCCCCCTGGCCACGGCCGTCATATGCTCTTCTAAAGACAGCCGTGAGTCCAGGAGGACACCCAAGTTGCGAGCCCTCTCCGTGGGGGGCAATGACTCGCCCCCAATAGTCAGTGATGGCGCCAACTGACTATATCGGGATGTCGGAAACCACAGCCACTCGGTCTTGGATGGGTTGAGCCTGAGCCTGTTCCTCCCCATCCAGATCCGCACGGCCTCCAGGCACCGGGACATCACTTCAAGGGCATCATTGGGGTGGTCCGGGGTGGAGATGTACAGCTGAGTATTGTCAGCGTACTGGTGGTACTTCACCCCGAAACCACGGATGATCTCACCCAGCGGCTTCACATAAATGTTGAACAGAAGGGGCGAGAGGACCGACCCTTGTGGCACCCCACATACAAGGGGCCTCGGGGTCGACCTCTGCCCCCCTGTCAACACAGACTGTGACCGGTCAGAGAGAAAGGAGGAGAACCACCGTAGGACGGTGCCCCCCACCCCTAACTCCTCTAGCCGGTGCAGCATGATACCATGGTCGATGGTATCAAAAGCCGCTGAGAGGTCTAATAGGACCAGGACAGAGGAACAACCCCTGTCCCGAGCCCTCCAGAGATCATCAACCAACGCGACCAATGCCGTTTCCGTGCTGTACCCAGGCCTGAAGCCCGACTGGAACGGATCTAGATACGACGATTCATCCAGGTACTGGGGGAGCTGTCGTGCTACCACACTCTCAACAACCTTCGCAATGAAGCGAAGGTTGGAGACTGGACGATAATTTGCCAACACTGCCGGGTCCAGGGAAGGTTTCTTGAGGAGAGGCCTCACCACCGCCTCTTTCAAGGCGGCAGGGAAGACACCCTCACTCAAGGAAGCATTTATAATCCCCTGGAGCCAGCCTCGTGTAACCTCCCGAGAGGCCAGCACCAACCAGGAGGGACACGGGTCCAGTAAACATGTGGCTGCGCTCAGTCTGCCCAGTATCCTGTCCACGTCTTCGGGCGTCACAGAATCAAACTCTTCCCAGATAATACTCACAAGACCTGCCTCTGTCCTCCCCGCTGAATCTACCCAGTCAGAGTCCAGATGTTCCCGAATCTGAGCGATTTTGTCATACAGATACTGTACAAAATCCTCGGCTCTACCCTCCAAGGTAGAGTTCATATGTTTTAGTCTCCACACCTTTAATCATAGTTGTTCTTTGCATTTTTTCCAAAGTCTCTACATCTTTTTTGTAATGTGGTGGCCAAAACTGGATACAGTATTTCAGGTGTGGTTTAAAGCTTTATAAAGTGGTACTAATGCTTCATGTGATTTTGATTCTATGCTTATTCTATGTTTATTATTATATTATATGTTTATACAAGAATTTTATTAGTTTTTTTGGCTGCTGCTGCACAATGCTGACTCATGTTTAAGTGATCGTCCACTAGGATTTCAAGGTCCCTCTCACAGTTACTGTTTTTGAGTCAGGTTTCACCTAATCTATACTTTGGTTTTTCCTGCCCAGATGTAAAACCTTGCTTTTCTCCATATTAAATTTCATTTTGTTAGATACTGCCCATTGTTCAAGTCTGTCAAGATCTTCTTGGATCCTGAGCTTGTCTTCTGGGGTGTTGGCTATTCCTGCCAGCTTAGTGTCATTTGCAAATTTAATGAGTTCCCATTCTATTCCCTCACTTAAGTCTTTTATGAAGATACTGAAGAGTACTGGGCCTAAGATGGAACCATGCTTCTTTAAGGGTACTCTAATTACTTCAGAGTTAGTTGAAAAATAATAATAATAAAAATAAAAATCCCACCTCACTAATTAAAAAAGAGTGTTTTTAATGAATCAGTTAAAAACAAAATTTGTGAAATTAAATAAAGACCAGTAGAAGAAAGGATCGAGCTGAAGAGAGAATTGTAAAGTTAATAAATCTTTAAGAGTTTGTGCAACATTCAGCCTCTTTCAATATTTGATCTAGGTGGAACTAAATTCTAAAAAACCACTTTTCAGAAATGTATGTTGAATATTAGTATTATATGGTAGAATTTATAATTAAACTTACCAGATGCATATTCTTGTATTTTGGATTTCAAATTTCAAATGCATTTTCTATGCAAATAACTGTGGTTATTTTAGTGCTAGTTTTAACTAGTTTGTTTTATGTATAATATGTCTTTGTTGGTGAAAATAAATTTCTTGCAAGATTTTACTTCAGGGGTAACAGATTTAACAGATTAACAGAGTTGGAAGGGACTTTATAGGTCATCTAGTCCAACCCCCCACTCAAGCAGGAGACCTTATACCATTTCTGACAAATGGCAGTCCAATCTTTTCTTGAAAGTCTCAAGTGATGAAGCTCCCACAACTTCTGAAGGCAAGCTGTTCCATTGGTTGATTGTTCTCACTGTCAGAAAGTTCCTCCTTATTTCTAGGTTGAATCTCTCCTTGGTCAGTTTCCATCCATTATTCCTTGTCTGGTCTTCAGGTGCTTTGGAAAACAGCTTGACTCCCTCCTCTCTGGGGCAGCCCCTCAAATATTGGAACAATACTATCATGTCTCCCCTGATCCTTCTCTTCACTAGACTAGCCATGCCCAGTTCACGTAACCGTTCTTCACATGTTTTAGTTTCCAGTCCCCTAATCATTCTGGTTGCTCTCCTCTGCACTTTTTCTAGAGTCTCAACATCTTTTTTATAATGTGGTGACCAAAACTGGATGCAGTACTCTAGGTGTCATCTTACTAGGGCTTTATAGAGTGGTATTAGTACCTCACTTGATCTTGGTTGTATCCCTCTGTTAATGCAATTTAGGATTGCATTGGCTTTTTTAGCCGCTGCACATTGCTGGCTCATATTTAGCTGATTGACTCCAAGATCCCTCTCACATAGTATGAAAATGTCTTTATTTATTTATTTGTTTGCTGCCCATCTTGTAGCAAACAACTTTGTAAAATCCACAGTTCTATATATATGTCACAGATAAATGCCTGGTCTCAGATCCAGGGCTGGATGCAGGGGGGCTGGACAGGCCGACTCCCAGGGTCCACCCTAACCCATTGACCCCTCCTTACCTTGGCCACGCCCCGGGGGTACTTAAGGTCCAGCCATGCGGTCCAGAGTTAGTTCCAGAGCTGTACCTGCAAGAATGAGACACTTATGAATAAAGACTGCTGATTCAAAGAGTACCTGTGTAATGGAGTTATTGGGCTCGATCCTTGAACACCTTTAACAAAAATGGTAGCAGAGGATGGTTAAATAGCCCAAAAAACTACTCCAGGACATGCCAGGGAACTTCAAGCAGGCGACCACAACAAACAGGGTGAATACCAGGGCATTCACCAAGAAAATGGCAGAACGGCCGCCACCAACAGGAATCATGCAAGGAGAGGCGCCAGAGACGAGCGGTCTGCTCTCCAACCCATGCACCCCAACCAGACACGACAAAGAAAGAAAAGAACTCGAAAGCCCAGTACGTGAGGGAAACGACTTAAAGGAAAAACTTCTAAAACTCATAGACTCAGCCCAGAGCAACACCGATCTCATTGCGGAACTTCGGAGCCTGGTCGAGGACTGCGAAGTGGCGAGTGAGGAAGATGAGGGCGAGTCAGACTACAGCGTTGAAGACGCGGTAAGGAAAGATTGCCCCTACCAGAGACCCACCGAGAAGGCCGAAAAAGAATTCGCGCCCTTTTCGCGGTGGCCATCTTGGACGGTGACGTCACCAAAGATGGCTGACCAATTACCAATGGATTCCCGAGATTTAAACCTCATGGCGGGAATCGGGGCCTACACCAAGGTGACCACCCAGGTCCACGACAACAACTGGGATGGCCCAAAACCAAAATCCACGAGCTCGCCTACCGAGCCCGAGATCGATGGGGCAATAAAATTAATTACTGCGGCCCTCGGGGACAAGATGAAGCTACCGGACACATCCTCCGGCACCACACGAAGGCCCAGAGGGTCCAGCGACCCGAGGGGAGCCAACACCGACCCAAACCCAGAGGGACCAACCACCGCAGTGTGGGCCCAACACCAGCCGCGACTCCCAAGGGGTCCACCCATGGAAGCACCGGGACCGGGGATGGAGTACCGAGGGCGATGGGACTACTCACCCGACCGGCGACCCGAACCAAGGCCCACGGGACCATCGGCGGGCAGGGGATGACCATCAGCGGGCAGGGGACTTGGCCCGACCCCAGGACACAGCCTCTGCGACAGGCCGGGCCATCCGGAGCCATTCGCAGCCCCAACGGGATTCCCGACCTTCACCGACGATCCGTGCCGCTTTCCGGGGATCCAGGCGATGACCCAAAGGCCCCTCGAGCAAGCGAGGCCAGCCAAAGAGGAGCCGAAGGCCCATCCGGACGAATGGGGCCTTCACCCGGGAGCTACAGGAACGAGCTCCTCACTCCACGGCTGCTGGACTGGAATGGACTTCAGGCATGCGCAGAACCTCCCTACGAGAGAAACGGAATGGAACATAGAGATAGATCAACGCAAGAACATAGAGGCAAGTCAGTACAGACTCGCAACAGTCATCCCTCTGTCTTATTGCGAGTTTCCATATGTACAAAACCATGGACAGCGACACAATGTAAGTAATTTAACTTACAATTCAGGGACTTTGCCAAATGACTTTCCCAAACTGAGACTAGATGGGGGTAATTTCTTGGAGTGGAACCAACAACTCCAAGTCATTCTCCTGAGGGAAGACCTGTTGTTTCTAGTTACTGACCCTCCAGAAAAACTCTGGACTTTTGACTTAGACTGTGCACATCACAAGGCTTACTACATAGTAATTGCCAGCATTGCCCCCAGCATTTACCCCAGCATTAGCCATCACCTAACAGCCTCAGAGGTAGTACACAAAATGCACAGCCTGTTCTACAGCCAGAGTGTAGCAAGCACCACCAGGCTTTCCAGGGAGTTTTACTCAACAAAACTCAAGGCAGGGACCCCCAGGAGCGAACACTTACTGTCATTAAATGCCACCAGGGCTGAACTAACACAGAGGGGGGAAATTATAAGCGAGAGAACCATGATTAGCATCATTGTCAATTCCCTGGATCCCAGCTGGGACACATTTATCACACAAATAGACAAACTCAGCTCCGAAAAACTTACACTGGAAACACTAACTAACAAACTCATTGCTGAGGATAGCCTAAGGAAGGACCGCTCAATAAGCCGTAGGGAACAGAGACCCACTAGGAGGGTGGAATCACAGAGTAGGAGCCACAACAACACAGAATGTTACACATGTGGCTCAAAAAACCACTACAAGAGGGATTGCCCTAGGAACACTAGAGACAGGGATAGACCACACCGGAGAGATGGGCCAGAGCAAAGGACAAGATTCACTGACAGGCATTCGCCCGACAACAGACACAAACGTAGGGATTCCCCCAGCCCCAGAGATAGAAGAGGTTACAGGGATAGCTCCAGGGAGAGCCAAAGTGGGTCACTGTATGGACTGGGGGACCAAGAACAATATACCGATTAGGACAAGGAAGAGGGCACGTGGTTACTAGACTCAGGGGCCGCCAACCACACCACATACGACCAGAACTCACTGACTTCATTCACCAAAGAAAATTTTATAATAAAGGTGGCCAACCAAAATAATGTCCAGGTGACAGGGAAAGGAAACACATATGTGCCAGGGATAGGAGTAATAGAGGGGGTACTACTAGTACCAAACATACCCTACAACATCCTTGCCACCCTGAAGCTGAGCAGGGACAACAACATTGAGGTGACATTCAAGAAAGGGGAAGCATACGTAACCAGAGGAGGCAAAAGCGTAGGGAAGACAGTAGTTAGAGGAGGCTTACCATACTTCCACCCAGACAGAGACATACACCCAAAGGTAAACACCCACCTAAGGGCTAAGCCAGACTCCACAGGTAGCGGAGACAAAGAAACCCACAGTAAGGAAATAGAGGGGGTTAGCCATGAACACACAACAAAAAAACCAAGAGATCAAGGATCACCTGGCAAAAGGAAGCCATCAATAGGGAAGTTAGTACATGACAATTGTGCACACCTATTGCATAGGAAATTGGGGCATATCAGCTTTCCGATGATACAAAAAATGATGGAATGTTCCGAGGGTATAAAAATAAAAAACTGTGAGAACTATCTCGAATGTTTTGTTTGCAAAAGCTCTAAACTAAAAACTAAGCCCAGACCCAAGAAATCTGTGCGCACCACCAATTCCATCTTTCAACTCATACACATGGACCTAGTGGGACCACTAAGACCCTCCATTAAATACAAAAAAAGATTTTTCTTAACCATAGTTGATGATTTCAGCCGCTATGGCTTTGTATACACCCTAAAACATAAAAACGAGGTGTTCCAAAAATTTAGAGAATTCTATGCAAGGGTAGAAACACAGCATAACACTAAGATCAGAAAGATAATGACAGACCGCAGGTCTGAATTCCTGTCGAGCGACTTCTCACACTGGTTGAAAACACGTGGGATATTACACTACACATCTTCTCCATTCTCCACCTTCCAGAATGGCATCGTAGAATGAAAAAATGGAACACTGCAAACCATGATGAGGTGCGCACTAGAGGATGCGGGGTTAGGGCAGCACTTCTGGTCAGAAGCACTCATTTACTCAAATTATACACTAAACAGATTGTGGTCCAGTGTCCTGAACAAAACTCCATATGAGCTGATGTACCAGAGGAAACCACAGGTGTCACACCTACATATATTTGGGGTTACAGGTGATGGACACATCCCCAGGCAATTGCGACACAAGGGAGACAGAGTATCCAGGAGATTGAGGTTTATGGGATATGAACCAGGGACGAAGGGATTCAGGTTCATAGATAGTAACAACAGATTCGTAATATCACGAATGGCTGTTTTCCATGAGAACGCCAACTGGTCCAAAATACACCTCAATGAGGTGTTCCTCAGTAAGGATGGACCCAAAGACAGCCAGGGGGAGACAGAACACACCACAGAAGGGACCACAGAGCAGGGAAAGGACAAACCCAAGAGACAGGAGGTACAAGTTAGGGAATGGAAGGAGAACCACCCCAACATTAAGATAGACTCACTCACAGAGAAGGAGGCTAAGTACCTACATGACACTGAAACACCACCAGCCAGGCCAATCAGGGCAAACAGGGGCAAGGCACCAAAAAAATTAGAGGATTATGTCTTATCTATGCACACTAACCAACTAACCCCCAACACATACGAAGACGTGCTAAGGCTACCAGAGGGAGAGAGGGCCAAGTGGGAACAGGCTATGGAAAAGGAGATGAGTAGCCTAAGGGAACTAAAGGTATACACCCCCTCTGAAGTCCCAAAAGACAAAACACCCATAGGCACCAGATGGGTCTACAAAATTAAGACATTGGAGGGAAACAAAGTCCTTTACAAAGCCAGACTAGTGGCGCAAGGGTTCGCCCAAAAGTACCAGAGGACTATACAGAGACATACTCCCCCACCGTCAGAGCTGAAAGTGTGAAATGTGCCTTGGTGATTGCATCATTACTTGGCCTGGAAGTACATCAGTTCGATGTACAAACCGCTTACCTACACACTGAGCTTGACAAGGAGATTTATGTGAGGGCACCACCCAGCCAAAGTACCACAAAGGGAGAAACCTGGGTCCTAAACAGAAGCCTGTACGGACTAAAACAGTCAGGGAAATGTTGGTACGAGTGCTTGTCTAAAACCTTGAAATCTATGGGTTTTTCAGCCACCTCAGCAGACAATTGCTTCTTCATTAAGAAGGTAAACAACTCCATTGAGTATGTCCTTGATCTGTCCCCGTCCCCACACACACACACACAGCCAGTCGAGGGTTAAGGAAACACTTTGGAACGCACCCAGTTCTTATCTCCGACTTGGCAGCGATAGACACACCGTCTGCCAAGTTACTTTATTTTCACAAACAGACAGATAAGATACGAACGTTCAAGAAAGTCCAAACAGAAATAATATTCCTCCCAGCAGTTCCGGACGAGGCTTTAGTGACTGTCCAAGGTTTTGCTTTGTTCGTCACAAAAGATCCTTGACCACCACTCTCTATTATATAGTCTCTGGGGTGTGGTCTCTGGGGTGTGGTCCAGTGACTCAGTTCTAATCCCTAGCACGCCTCCCAAGCTGCTGCAAACGTTTATCACGCCTTCGAAGGCGTGCGTCCAGGAATGATGTGTCATTATCACTTTGACTCGAATCAGCTGTCTCCTCTCCCTCGGCCGGCACTTGAGACAATGCCAGAGGGGAGGGGCCTGGAGAGGGAGGCCTGGCTGACTCCTCTTCCTCATGCTCGGAGCTTTCTTCCTCCGATGGGACAGGCTCAGAGGGCGGGGCCACAACACTATCCCCCACCGCAGGGCCCTTCCCCCGGGTCTGACGGTCGGGATGGGGTCGGGACGGGAACTGTTCGTGGAAAGCCCGCACCAGGTCAGGGGCCTGAACGGCAGACGCGTCCACCCAGGTGAAATCCTCGGGCCCGTACCCCTTCCAGGCGATGAGGTATTGGAAGCGCCCCTTCAGCCAACGGGAGTCCCGGATACTGTCCACCTCGTACGTCGAGGCGTCGTCCTCGTCGGCTGCGGCTGGGGGGGCAGGCGTCGGCGGGCGGCGGAGATGGCTCGCGGGGGCCTCAGGGACCAGGAGGGACCGATGAAAAACAGGGTGGAGCCGCATGGAGCGGGGTAGAGTCAACCGGTAGGCCACCGGATTGATGACCGCCTCGATAGGGAAGAGACCGATAAAGCGTTGGGCCAGTTTCCGTACCGGCCGGTCCGTGGGGAGGTGTTTCGTGGACAACCACACCCGATCTCCTACTTCCAGCGGTGGCGTCGCCCGGCGGGCGCGATCGGCGAACCGTTTATAATCCTCTTTCGCCCGGATCAGCTGCCGCCGCACCAGTTGCTGCACCGCCTGCAGCTCTGAGAGGAAGTCCCGGGTCTCGGGAACAGGGGAGTCCATGATGGTCAACGGGAAAAGCCGTGGATGGTATCCGACGTTGGCATGGAACGGGGTCATCTGGGTGGAGGTGTGTTGGGAGTTATTAAAGGCGAACTCCGCCAGGGGAAGGTACTCGGCCCAGTTGTCCTGCTGCTGGTTGACAAAACAGCGGAGGTACTGCTCCAGTATGCCGATGACCTTCTCCGTGCCCCCGTCAGTCTCCGGATGGTGCGACGACGACAGGCACACCTGCACCTCCAGCGCGGCCATCAGGCTTTTCCAGAAGCGGGCCGTGAACTGGGCCCCGCGGTCCGAAACCACCCGGTCCGGCAGGCCGTGGAGGCGGAAGATATGTTGCAGGAACAGGCGAGCCGTGGTGCGGGCCGAGGGCAGGCCGCGGCACGGGATGAAATGTGCCATCTTCGTGAGCGCATCCACCACCACGAGGACGGTCGTGTACGTAGCGGACAGGGGCAGGTCTGTCAGGAAGTCCATGGAGATGGCTCCCCACGGTCTCTCCGGTGTCGGCAGCGGCTGGAGGAGTCCAGGAGGGGGGCCGGACGCGGCTTTGGCCTGTCGGCATGTCACACAGGACGTCACGTAGGCGTGCACGTCGTGCCGTACCCGAGGCCACCAAAAAGTCCGTGTCACCAGGTTCAAAGTCTTAAAGAAGCCGAAGTGCCCCGCCGCGGGGTTGTCATGACACTGGTTCATGACGAGGGCTCGGAGCGGACTCGTGGGCACGTACAGCCGACCCCGATGTCTGAGCAAGCCCTCCTCCACAGTCCATGGGGACGCGGGGCCGACGTCCGCTCTCCGCTGCTGCGACCAGTCGTTCCGTCGCTGCGCTTCCAGCACCTGAGCCCGCAGGTCCACCGGTTCCTGGACCGCGGCCAAAGAGTCCGCTGGCAGCACCGTCCGGGGGGGAAGGGAGTCCTTGGGGCAAAAGTATTCCGGCTTACGGGATAGCGCGTCCGCCCTCTGGTTGAGGTTGCTCGGAATGTAGGTGACGTGGAAGTTGAACCGGGCGAAAAACAACGACCACCGGATCTGCCGCTGGTTCAACTTCCGTGCCGTGGTGAGGTGCTCCAGGTTCCGATGGTCCGTCCGCACCTCCACCTGGTGTCGGGCCCCCTCGAGGTGATGTCGCCAAGCCTCGAACGCGGCCTTGATGGCCAGCAACTCCTTTTCCCAGATGGTGTAGTTGCGCTCGGAAGGGTTGAGTTTCCGGGAGTAGTATGCGCAGGGAAAAAGAGTGCCACCATCCACCGGAGCCTGTAGCAGCACCGCCCCAATCACCACGTTGGACGCGTCTGTCTCCACCACGAACGGACGGTGTGGATTGGGGTGCCTCAGGACTGGCTCCGTGAGGAAGGCCTGCTTGAGGACCTCGAAGGCCTGCTGCTGCGGGGGCCCCCACTGGAACGGGACCTTCTTCCGAAGGAGCTGGGTCAACGGCAAGGTCAGGGTGGCGAAGCCCGGGATAAAGGTCCGATAGTAGTTGGCGAATCCCAACAGACGCTGGACGTCCTTCACCCGACGCGGGGGTTCCCAACTGCGCAAGGCCTCCACCTTGTGCGGGTCCATCGCGATGCCCTCGGGGGTGATGATGTGCCCAAGGAACTCTATGGAAGTCTGGAAGAAGTAGCATTTCTCCAACTTCGCATAGAGCTGGTGCTCCCGCAGGCGCTGCAGGACCTGGCGGACATGCTGGAGGTGACTTTCCGGGGTCCGGGAATAGATCAAAATGTCATCCAAGTAGATCACCACGAACCGATCCAGCATGTCCCGGAACACATCGTTCATCAAGTGCTGGAAGACCGCGGGGACGTTGGTCAACCCGAACGGCATGACGGTATACTCGAAGTGTCCGTACCGCGTGCCGAACGCCGTCTTCCACTCGTCCCCCTCTCTCACGCGCACCAGGTTGTAAGCCCCTCGGAGATCGAGCTTAGTGAAGATCGAGGCCTCCCGCAACCTCTCCATCAGCTCCGGGATCAGCGGCAGGGGGTAGCGATTTCGCACTGTGATGGCATTCAAGCGCCGGTAGTCGCAACACAGGCGCAAGTCCCCCGTCTTCTTTTTAACGAAGAGGACCGGGGCCGAGAGCGGGGAGGTCGAAGGCCGGATGAACCCACGGGCCAGGTTCTTTTCCAGGAAGTCCCGCAAGGCGGCCAGCTCGGGCTCCGACATGGAGTACAGGCGTCCCGATGGCAGGGGCGCGTTGGGCATTAGGTCCACCGCACAGTCGTAGGGTCGGTGCGGGGGCAAGCGGTCCGCCTCCTTCTCGCTGAACACGTCGGCGAAGGGCGTCAGCTCCGGAGGCAAGGAGACGTTTGGGGCAGAGACGTCCTGGCCGGCGCAGGTGTGGCGAAGGTGGTCGACACACTGCAGGCTCGGGAATGAGATGGCGTTTCTCGACCACGCCACCTGAGGGTCGTGCGCCCGAAGCCAGGCCATCCCCAGGACCAAGGGAAAGTGCAGATCCGCCGTTACGTAAAACTGGATCGCCTCCTCGTGGTTTCCAATGGTGAGGCGCAAGGGCTGGGTAGCGGTTTTGATGGGCCCTGCCACGAGTTCCCGCCCATCTATAGTTTCAACCCTCAACGGAGGGTCCACTGGAACCAAGGGGACTTTGTAATGGGCCACAAAGGCCTGGTCCATAAAGTTCGTGGTGGCCCCCGAGTCCACCAGCGTGTGCGCTTGGAGCCCCTCCGACCGGTTAGCCAACAACACCCGGGTGTTCAAAATCAGGTGCCGAGGGGGCTCACAGTCCACAGCCGCCGACTCCGGCGGGGCATGGTCATGTGCCTGACCCAGAGTTTCCCCTAGGCCAGGCCTGGCCCGTTTCCCGGCAGGTCACGCCGAGACTCCGGAACAGGCCTGAGCGGTCCACTCCGCTTCCGGGGACACGAGGCGGCAAAATGTCCCGCCTCGCCGCAATAGAGGCACAACCCCCCTTGACGTCTCCGCATCCGCTCCTGGGCCGTCAGTTGAGGTCTGGCTGCTCCGAGCTCCATAGGCTCCTCAGCCGTCACCACAAAACGCTGTGCGGTCCGGAGCGCTGTCGGTGCGAAACGCGGGGGTGCCGACGCTGTCGATGGTTCCGGAAGAGCCCGACGGGGCCGTTGCCGTTGCAAGCGGGCGTCGATACGCAGGCATTGGGTCACCAGCGCGTCGAGGGTCGGTGGCGCCTCTACACGAACCAGCTCGTCCTGCATCTCGTCGGAAAGGCCGTCCTGGAAGGCGTCCATCAGCGCCACCTCATTCCAAGCCGAATCCTGGCCTAGCAGTCGGAACTCTGCAATATAGTCCTGCAGGGGGCGCTTGCCTTGGCGGAGGTCCTTGATGCGCCTCGCTGCCGTCTGCACCCGGAGGGGGTCCTCAAACATGGTGCGCAGGTGTTGTAAAAAACCCTGAAAGTCCAGGAGCAAGGGGCTATCTTGCAACAACAGGGGCGTGGCCCATCGGGCGGCAGTGCCCGAGAGGGAGCTGATAACAAATGCCACCCGAGCCCGGTCATCCGGAAAATCCTCCGGCCTCATTGCCATAAACAGTTGGCATTGTCCCAAGAAGGCCGGAAACATCTCCTGCTGCCCAGAAAACCTATCTGGCACGTTCACTGGGCATCTCAGACGGGGAGGGGGAGGAGGTGGAGCTGCAGGAGCATTTCCCAAAGCAAGTTGGGCAGTTAGCTGTGCTACTTGCTGTTGCAGAAGCTGATTGGCCTGCAGTATCTGCTGTAACTGCTGCTGCAGCTGTTGGTCCATCATGGGTTAACGATGGAGTATGGGGTGACGAACAAGATGATCTGTCCCCGTCCCCACACACACACACACACAGCCAGTCGAGGGTTAAGGAAACACTTTGGAACGCACCCAGTTCTTATCTCCGACTTGGCAGCGATAGACACACCGTCTGCCAAGTTACTTTATTTTCACAAACAGACAGATAAGATACGAACGTTCAAGAAAGTCCAAACAGAAATAATATTCCTCCCAGCAGTTCCGGACGAGGCTTTAGTGACTGTCCAAGGTTTTGCTTTGTTCGTCACAAAAGATCCTTGACCACCACTCTCTATTATATAGTCTCTGGGGTGTGGTCTCTGGGGTGTGGTCCAGTGACTCAGTTCTAATCCCTAGCACGCCTCCCAAGCTGCTGCAAACGTTTATCACGCCTTCGAAGGCGTGCGTCCAGGAATGATGTGTCATTATCACTTTGACTCGAATCAGCTGTCTCCTCTCCCTCGGCCGGCACTTGAGACAATGCCAGAGGGGAGGGGCCTGGAGAGGGAGGCCTGGCTGACTCCTCTTCCTCATGCTCGGAGCTTTCTTCCTCCGATGGGACAGGCTCAGAGGGCGGGGCCACAACAGTCCTGATATATGTGGATGATATATTGTACATCAGTGACCAGGCCAGCAAATGTAATGATTTCGCTAACGGGTTAGGGAGACACTTCTCGTTAAAGATACTAGGTAAGGTGGACAAGTACCTGGGGGTACAGATCATGAAGACTGACAAAGGCTTCCAGCTCTCACAAAAGGACAAAATATTGGAACTCTTGCAGAAATGCAACATGGCTAATGCCAAAACATGTGAGACACCAATGCAACCAGACTTTATAAAGGACATGTATAATGAGGCTGAGGCATTCAAGGACAATACACTTTATAGATCCACCATAGGGTCACTACTGTACATTGCGAACTGGACAAGGCCCGACATCGCCTTGCCAGTTAACTTATTATCCCGACACGTAGGTAACCCCACCGTGTACCATTGGGAGGCCATCAAGAGGGTACTGAGGTATCTAAAACATAGTGCAGATGCCTGCCTATCCCTAGAACCTGAAGCAGCCGCAAAACCCACACTCACTTGCTATGCTGACGCCGACTGGGCTGGAGACGTGAAAAGTAGGAAGAGCACCTCAGGTTACATATTCTTCCTTAACAACAGTCCAGTACATTGGTACACAGGTAAACAGAACCTGGTAGCCACATCCACGACAGAGGCCGAATTCATATGCCTATCCAAAGCCGCCAACAATCTGGTTTGGTTTGATGACCTGCTCACAAACGTTTGGACTGAGCCCACCTACCCTATCACTATCCACAAGGCCAATAAAGCTGCAATTGAAATATCGAAAGCTGAAGCAGTAGGCCAGAGGTCGAGGCACATTGACATAAAACACAAACATGTCAGGCAATTTTCAAACATTGGGTTCATAGAGGTCATACACTGCGATACCAAAGAGCAGACAGCGGACATATTAACGAAACCTTTACAAAATAAACAACATACATACTTAACATCCAAAGGCGTACTCTCAAAGACAACATCTCAGGTGCACACAATCCATGGGCATTTAGATCAGGCATTTAGAGGGGGTTTTGTCACAGATAAATGGCTGGTCTCAGATCCAGGGCTGCATGCAGGGGGGCTGGACAGGCCGACTCCCAGGGTCCACCCTAACCCATTGACCCCTCCTTACCTTGGCCATGCCCCGGGGGTACTTAAGGTCCAGCCATGCGGTCCAGAGTTAGTTCCAGAGCTGTACCTGCAAGAATGAGACACTTATGAATAAAGACTGCTGATTCAAAGAGTACCTGTGTAATGGAGTTATTGGGCTCAATCCTTGAACACCTTTAACAAAATAATTCCCACTGATCTCTATGATTCACTTTGAAATATGTATCTATATATGTATGTAGATGTATTTA
Source organism: Pituophis catenifer annectens (assembly GCF_029215685.1). Taxonomy (NCBI): domain Eukaryota; kingdom Metazoa; phylum Chordata; class Lepidosauria; order Squamata; family Colubridae; genus Pituophis; species Pituophis catenifer. The sequence continues at coordinate 32,819,324 of NW_027256887.1, forward strand.
ATTTCTTAAAATACTTGTTAACTTCTTTCCAAGGTGGAAATTTTAGATACTATCAAGCAAAGGATACCAATTTAGCGACCACAATTGGGAATGTCAATTTGATTGTTAAGTGAAGCAATCACGGAGTGAAACTCTGTCCTTATGATCTTTCTTCAGCTTTCCTTTGCTTTATAGACTTATGATGGTTGCAAATGCAAAGAATGGCTGTTGTAACTGTGAGCAATTTGCTAAATGAGGACTATCTGTCCAATTTCTGATCATTATATTATACAATCAGTATTGCAGGAAGCTGTTGGATAATCAGCAGATTCTGTACTCTTTTTTAAAAAAATTAGTGGAGTATCTTATAACTGTTGTCACTATCATATCTTTTTAAGTTATGTTCTTCCATGCAGTATGGAGCTCTCTTCATTTTTAAAAAACTGTTTTAAAAGAGAAATGTCTTCATCAGATTGTGATTCCATTTACTCTGAAATAAATGACTGACATAAATGTTTATGTATGCTACTGTCAGCCTCCACTTTTTCATTGCTTGCTTGCTCGGCTGCCATTGTAATGGGGGAGGGGGGAGCTATTGGACTGTCTAGGAGGGGGAAGTGAGCTGGTGGAGAAGAGAAGAGAAAGTTTTATTCAGTGTTTTCTTTGAATCTGATAACTACTCAAGGTCAACCGTCGTGGCATAGCAGGAGGATGGCACTATCGGACGCTGCACCCCACATGACCCCTGGGGGGAATGTGGATTGGATAATCCAGGCTGGACAGTTGGGGGAAGGGTTTTGGGGATGCTTTCTATATGTAATTTTTGCGCCTATTGCCTCAGACCTTGCTTTTTTTTTTTTTTGGTTGCATTCAGTCAATACTCAGTAAAAGTACCTTTCTCTATGAAAATGGAGTCGGGGTTTTTCTTTCTTGAGAATTGAAAGGAGGCACACCTGACAGCTACTGTGCTGGCATTTAGTAGTAAATTCATCTTTAAATATCTGAATCCATCTCGGCATTCTCTATAATAGGGCATTAATTTGATCATGAGTGAATATTTTCTACATTTATTTTGTAACAAGAAGAGAATAAATTACCTTGGTCTTCGGATTTAATTTTTTTTCTGGTTCTTGTCCCCTTTTCTACACAGTAGACTGAAATGACAGTGATGGCAATAGCTTCACTTCTGCAATGATAGATGCAATATCAGACAGAATACCAAAATCTGCACAGTCCTCATTTTCAGGCTAGTTTTTCTCTTCATTTTTTTTTAAACAATGAGAACCCTGCTGAGTGAATAATTGCCCCTTCCATTTTTTTACCTAGATCTCCAAGAAACCCAGAACAGAAGATCATTAAACGAGTGATTGCTCTTGAAGGGGACATCATCAAGTAAGTATTATACATTGTCATCTCTGACTTTTGTGAGAGTATTCCAGCACCCTTTTAGTAGAATTTGAGTGGTATCTGAAACAACCATCATTTTTTGTCACATATGTATATGTATTATTACAAAGGTACCAATCTATACCTTCTTTATTTTTTTAATGAAAAAGGAAGGGGTTTAAGGCAAAGATATTCACCAGTTGACAAGTCACAGTTGTTTCAATTTGGAACAAGGACCCTGATTTAATAAACTATGCTGGAATTAAGTTGCATGTTTATTTTCAATGTTGTCCCATTGTCTGTCTCTTCACAAAAATGGTTAAAAAACTAGGAAGAGCTACTTTTCTCTTATATGTGAACATTAAATTGTAATTAATTGCTCCTAACAACAGAATTGCATGTCAACCTAGGCCAGGATTATTCTTCTTCTACAAATCTAGGCTTCTTTAATCATAATTCTGAGTTTGGACATAAAATGAAGCTGTAAATTTGGGATTTACTACTGCTTCCTCTTCTTTACATTGATATGATGCTTATTTACCACCTTAAAACAATGTAGGAGCAATATGACCGGTTGGTCTCGCAGCGAGACGGACATGAGATAGTGGGGCTCCGCGAAACCCAGCTGATACCTGCTTGCCAGGAGACCCTACAGGGTCCCCTTGGAGGGGTGGTGAAGATAGAAGGGCCTCTTTCTCAACTGCAAGGAAATGGCAATTTCCTCTCTAAATCCAAAGAAATCCTCCTGATCGGCAGCAGAGATGACAGCCATTATGGCCAGCACGAAGCTGTGACAACCGGAACAAGATTATGAGCAGGAACAGTTCATGAACAGAGGATTGAAACTGGGTGAGATGATTTTCAACTTCTCTATTAGAGACTACACCCAAATAATTTTTTTTTTAAAAAAAGACTCTCCAAAATCTGAGAAAGCAGCGAGCTAATACACAGAGATAGATTATAGACCCAAAAGAGAAATGAAGAGAAACTAATTTTTATGAAAGACTATGAAGTTTTAAAATATAGAAAGACCAAACTGGAACATGTAGTATTGTAAAAAGTGACTTAATTTGTGGATAATATTGTTGGATTACTGAAAGAAATCATATAAAGGAAAATCGGGGGTTTTTTCTTCGATCTTTTGACAGTCAGCTGTTCCATTTTTGCTTCATTTAATGCTGGAACTTAGAGCTGGGGTGCCACCTACTGGTGAAATACTATACTATACTATAACATGGTGGGAAAAATTGCCAAAAGTCCTTGACAAAGAATGAGATTGATAACAGAAGAAAAACAAGGAGTAGAAGAAAGGAAATAGAAAGCTAAACAACACCTGGAAGGCCTTTTTATTTTGTTTTCATATCTATTTGTTTTTCTGGCTGCTGGGAAATGACTGGTGAGTCTCTTGAAGATTTTTTAAGGCAGTGTGGATTATAATTAACAGAAATTAACCTGGAAATTAAATACTTGACTCTGGATTAATGAGATTTGTAGAAATTTGGTGGGCTATTCTGGATTATTAATACTATTTAATAGAACTTCTTATGAGGTGAAAGAAGAAAAAAGAAAATTAAACAAGAGTTATAAATGTGGACAACTGAGAGGGTGCAAACTGGAAAATTTTGAGGACTATAAACTGTGTGGACTTTGAGGAACAGTTCCGGGACTGAGTAAAATTTACTAATATTGGCCACTTGGGTGTCTCTGGGTAATTGGGACATGGGGATCTTGGTGGCCTATTAAATTAATGCAAAATGTACCAACAGGGAGAATCAAATATATTTTAAAAAGAAATGCTATTGATGCTTCAATGTTTCAGGAAACTATAACAAAGAATCATAGGGAGATGATAAACTTGATGGATACAGATGTGAGACTAGAAAACCCTCAGCAAATGACAATGAAAAATGAACAAAAAAATTCAGAAAGTAGAGGAGAAAACAGAAGGAGCTGAGGAAAGAATAGAGGAGATAAATCAACAAGTGACACAAATACATAAACACTAATAGAATACATTATAATTACTATGTATACATAAATGTTAGAAGTTGAAATATTATTAGTATTTATACTTACACAGTATTATTATTATTGTTATTAGTACTGTGTATAATATACATTGACCCAGACAATGCACTGTTCACCAAGCACTTATGGATGTTAAAGAAAAAAACTATAAATAAAATTATTTAAAAAAAACAATGTAGGAGCATGTGTAGTTTTTATATTAAACACATTTATATCACAAATCAAAATGTACTTTCATTGAGAGAGGGTGTGGCCAGCATTGGGCGATACGGTGTGGATTCTGGAGCTCCAGAAGAGCACTGATATCCCAGCCAATTTTGGGGATCCCTAGGGGACAGTGAAGAAAGAAGACGCAGGCTGGCACGGATAGGGAAAGAGCAAGTTCCCTGAAGTGCTGCCATTAGTCTTCGACCCATCAGCGAAGGAAGGCAGCCATGGAGCTGTCAAAAGCCGGAGCAGCCACGATCAGAAAGAGGAAGTGCAGGAGTGGTGATTGAACAGAGTATTGTTACCGGATGAGTACCAGCCAACTCACAGGTAAGAAGAAAAAACTTTTAAAAGCTTGAAAGAAGTCCCAACAAGCAATTAGCGGCTAATTTGCACTTGGGAATTTAAGCAGAGGGGGAAAAAAGGTACTTTAAAGTTAAACTTTAAAGAGCCGTAGGAGTATATAGCTGAAAAGATTAAGAGAAGCAGAGAGGACTGAGATTGTGATGGTTCAAGTGAGCATTTGAACTGGACACTATCTGGAAAGAAAAAGGAGATATCGCATGGACTTTGAAACTAGAAGTATAAGTAAATGAAAATAATAAATTAGAAAATTCTAGCCTTCTAAAGTGATAATATGGAGAATTGGGACGATGAATGTGAGATATTAAGGGAGATGTTTGAAAAAATAAGAGAAACATTTAAGGGAAATAAGGAAGCAGAGGATTGGTTAGAATGCAAGAAAAAAGACAGAGAAAAGATGAATGAGAAGCAAGAGAAATAAGGAGAAAATATTGAAAAGGAAATAAATGAAGATAAAGATAAAGATGATTACACTGGGATTAACAGTGATAGAATAAAAATGGATAAGAGAGAATACATCTCAAAACTGAAAAGAAGAGAAATAAATGGGGAAATATTGAGAGGAAAAATTAACAGAGTGAAAAGAGGCAGAAAGGGAGATATAAGAAAAGGAAGAGGAAAAAGGTAAGGGAATGGGAAAAAGGGAGGAAAGCATCAAGAAATGGGATTGTGGAGAGTTTAAAAGAAAATGGTTAAGAGTCAGTGAAAATATTAATATGTTAATAAAGAGAAGGATGTTAGTTGTAGAAATTATATGTGAAAATACTGTTTAATGTAAAATAGATCAATAGATGAAATGTGAAAAAAAATGAACTGGTTTTGATGTTGGCAGAAGCACTAAGTGGAGAGAAATAAAAGCAACAAAAGAATTAATTGAAATTAAGATGGGAATTGAAATTGAAATGTAAAATTGAATGAAAATGAAATGTTAGTAAATGATGTAAATGACAGACTTGTAAGAAGTAAAATGGAAGAAATACATTGTTAAAGGGAAAAAAGCAAGGGTTGGAAGATTATTTTAACAAAGGTTTCAAGGAAAAAAATGCAGTAAGTTGAAATATTTGTTAATAATTAAAAAGAGGAGGGGAATTTCGAGTTAATAAATGAGAAAGATCGGGGTTGCCTGGACACCATAGTGGAAAATATTAAATTGAAAATGAATACAGCAATAGAGAGAGATGGAAGAGGAGTAGAGAGATGGAAGAGAACGGAAGAAGAGAGAGGGATGGAAGAGAGGGGAGGAAGGAAGAGAGGGGAAATCAGAGTAGGAGAGAGGGCTAGACAGGGAGAAAGAAAGGAGAAAGAGAAAGGAAGAGGAAGTAGAGAGGAGCAGGAGAGGAGGGAAAAAGAAAGTAAGAAGGAAAGAAAAGAGGGAAATGGCAGAATTGAGAAGAAAGATTGCTGTACAACAAAAAAGATGAAATGGAAGAAAGGCAACCCCGAACATATATAAATATACTAAGATAAAGAATGAATGGTTAAAAAATAAAAGAGAATAATATGAATAAGCAGGAAAATTAGAATTTGAGGGCGAATGAAGATGTTGTTTATATAAGTAAGCAAAGAAATATCGAGATATGATTAAAAAAGGGAAAAAAGAAAATTGTGGCAAAAATTGTAATTGAGTAAAGTGTATTTGAATTTGATAAATTGTATAAGATAAGATATGGCCAACACTCTGTTCAAAAAAGATGTGGGTGAATTTTCCGTGTTTTTGAAGCTTTTTTGGCAGGTCGGATCTTGGAGGGATCGGCAAGGTATAGGGGTTTCTTCAGAGTTTGAATGTGGAGCAGTGTGAGAGTCAGATACACAGGGAAGAAATCTGCTTGAGAATGGTGGATCCAGAGGCATAATGCCCCAATGATTTGTACAGGGAGTGAATAGTGGAAAGCAGCTTGAAGAACCGGAGAGAGGAAAATAAAAATTACAGAAAGGGAAAACTCTCAGAGATTGTTAAAAGATTCGAAAGAAAAGTGGCAAAGTGAGACTTCAAGAGGGACCTTGAGCGGCAAGGCAGTGGTGGGAGTGGAGATTGAGAGCTCTCAAACAGGGAGTGAACCTATCGTGGTGAGTGGAGCAAATGAATGGATTGGAACTTGTTCGCTACATTTTTTGGTGCTAGAAGAAACTTTATAACCTTGGATGTTGTTGTTGGGGTGTAAGAAGAGAAAGTGTCGGGTTTGAAGGATATGTTGGAGGCAATAGATTAAAAGCTGAGCTACTGACAATGAAGGTGACTGTGCAGTTTTGAACAAAGAAGACATCTTGAAGGAAGGGGTGAAAAAACTCTATTAAAAAACTCTTATGACCGTTAACAACTAATTGAAGAAACCAAAGAAAAAACTAAAAAGAAACATTTAGAACTCTTTATATATAGAGATCTGGATGGGGAGAAACAAGCTCAGACTCAACCCCTCCAAGACCGAGTGGCTGTGGCTTCCGGCGTCCGGGTATAGTCAGCTGGTACCATCACTGACAATAGAGGATGAGATCTTGCTCCCCACAGAGAGGGCCCGCAACTTGGGTGTCCTCCTGGATTCACGGCTATCTTTAGAAGATCATTTGATGGCCGTGGCCAGGGGTGCCTTTTATCAGGTTCGCCTGATCTGTCAGTTGCGTCCCTTTCTGGATCGGGACACCTTGCGCACGGTCACTCATGCCCTAGTTACCTCCCGTATGGACTACTGTAATGCTCTCTACATGGGGCTCCCCTTGAAAAGCACCCGGAGGCTCCAACTAGTCCAGAACGTAGCCGCGCGGGTGATTATGGGCGCAGCTAGTTACGCCCATGTAACACCTCTCCTACGCGAGCTGCACTGGCTCCCGGTGGTCTTCCGGGTGTGATTCAAGGTGTTAGTTATCACCTTTAAAGCACTCCATGGCTTAGGACCTGGGTACCTACGAGACCGTCTTTTGCCACTAATAGCCTCCCACCGACCAGTTCGTTCTCACAGGGAGGGACTACTCAGGGTACCGTCAGTCAAATTATGTCGACTGGTGACTCCCAGGGGGAGGGCCTTCTCTGTGGGGGCTCCAACCCTTTGGAATGAACTGCCCCCAGAGAAACGGAATATCCCTGATCTCCGTGCTTTCCGCCGTGCCCTCAAGACCCTGATGTTCCAACAGGCAGGGCTAAACATACAAACATGTGAATGATTTTTTAAATGTTATCTAATTCTGGGTTTTATTTAATTGACCAAACTAAGTAATAATTTTAATTAGCAATTTTATGATGTTTGTGTGTCTATATTTTTCTTGACTGTACACCGCCTTGAGTCCTACGGGAGAAAGGCGGTATAGAAATATAATAAATAAATAAATAAATAAATAAATAAATAAATAAATAAATAAATAAATAAATAAATATCTACACATCAATTGAAGTGTTTATAATTAAATATCTATATTTGTAGTCATTATATATTTAGATAATACCTATTTTTATTTACATATACTGAAATATTTATAACTTGTATTAACCCATATTAATATTTGTTTATCTACATACTTATATATTTAGTTCTGTATATTAATAGACCTTCGCTTAATTGTAAGTGAATAGAGTAGTATATATAGAAATATATTTAAGGTTGATAATTGTAATGGTAATAGAAGTCTAGGAAGGAAGGAATACATTGATGAATTATTGATTACTGTTGATTTATATATTAATAACTACTAATCAAATCTTAATAGTTTATTAATCAACAGATTGTTAGAAATTGGAATTGACTTAATTAAGGATTATATCATATTATAATAAGAGATTATTGGGGAACATTATAACAGTTAAAGGGAAAAATATAAGGGAAATATGGAAGGATAAAGATTGGAAGAGAGGAATAAAGAAATACGGTTGATTAAAAAAATATGGCACTGTGGAAAAATGTTTTTAGGAATATCAAAATGACAAGCACAACTACCACAGTCACCAAAATAAGGGGGAAAAATAACTTCAATTGCAGTTTACCCCTCAGAATCAAAATCGGTGGAAGCCATGTTGGGAGGTGAAAAATCTGGCTCTACTGTTAATTTACAATATATGCAGTCAACCTTATTAGCAATACAGGAAACAATGTTAAAAATACAGGAGGTCATGACAACCAATCACAAAGATATTAAGAATGATATGGAAGAAGTAAATGGGGAGATACAAAAGCTAGATGCTAAAATTGGTACAATGCAGGAGATGATAACTAAAAATGAACAAAAGATAAAGTCGGTAGAGGCTAAAATGGAACATATGGGGAAAAAATGGGCATAGTAACAAATAAAATGGTGGCAGAACATAGGGAACTGGAAGAAGCCATAATAATTTTGGAGATGGAGAAATTGATGTTCTATCTCTGCTTTCAAAATATCCCAGAAAACAAAGAAGAAAATCTCCCTGCACTGATGGCTGAGCTACTAGTGGAAATATTGCAAAAAGGTAAACAAGAACTGGAAAATGAAATCAATGAGGCATACAAGATCCATACGAATTACGCACGGAGGAACAGACTTTCAAGAAAAGTTCATGTTAAATTTGTTAGGAAAAAAATAAGAGATGAAGTATATAGCAAAACACGAGAAGACCCACTGATGCACAATGGCAAGGAGATTACGGTACTGAAACAGATTCCAAAAAGAGTAAGAGAGCAAAGACGAATTTCTCATTTTCTCTCTACACAATTACTAAAATATAGAGTGATGTTTCAATGGCTCATCCCGGAGGGGATGTTGATAATGTGGCAGGAGAAGAAATTTCAGATTGATACATTAGAAAAGGCTCAGGAGTTCTATGATCACTACATATGCGGAGAAGACGAACAAGACAGCAGGGAGGAAGGAGAAAGTAAAAACCAAGAAGATCAGATTTTGGAGGAAAAAATTATAGAACAAGACACAAGAGACCATAAGGAAGTATAGCATCAAGTGAGAGAAGGAGCCAGAACTAGAGCACAGACCGAGAACAGAGTAAGGAGAGGACTGAGATCAACAGATAAATAAGAAGATGGAAAATGAAATAAAGATGCTGTCATTAAATATAAACAGCATCAACTCAGTCACTAAACGTAAACAAATACTATCAAGATTACAAAAATAAAAAATGGATATCATCTGCCTTCAGGAGGTACATATTCAAGAAAAATATAGCGACTTCATAAAATGTCCTAAATTAGGGAAAGTATTCTCGGCATTGGCACAAAATAAAAAAAGAGGGATCGCTGTATATATAAAGGATTGGTTAAATCCTAGGAAAATATTTAGTGATAAAGACGGAAGAATTTTAATAATGGAAATAAGTACAAATTATAGGAAAATTCTGCTAGTAACAATTTATGCACCAAGCATAAAACAAGAAAAATTCTATAATAAATTACACAGGAAAATAACGGAATTAGAGGGTGAAAATATTTGTATAATAGGGGACTTCAATAGAGTGGTAGACAATAAATTGGATTATAAGACAGTGAAAGAAAACAAAAATAAAAGACAAAAATTACCAAATGCATTTTTCAAAATGGCAAAAGAGTTTAATTTAAGTGATGCATGGAGACAATTAAATTTACAGAAAAAACAGTACACCTTCTTCTCTCATCCACATAACTCATGGCCTCGAATAGACATGGCATGGATGAACCCAGAATTGATCAATAATCTAGAAGAGACGATATTATGCCGAACACCTGGGCAGACCATAGTCCCTTAGTATTAAAATGGAAAGATAGGGGAAAAAAGAAGAAATGGACATTAGATCAAAGAATTGTAAAAGAAAAACGTTATACACAAACAATGGAAAAGGAATTAAAGATGTTTCTTAAAGAGAATAGGAATGAAGATACTACAACACAAAACCTATGGGACACTGCCAAAACTTATATGAACTATTGCGTACATGGCGAGAAGAAACAAAGAGAAGAAGGAACAACAAATGTCAAGAAGGAACAATAAATGTCTCCAACATTGGAGAAGCTGAAAAAATTAGAACTATCACTTCAGAAAGATCCCCAAAACATGGAAATCAGAAAGGAAATAGAGTTAATGAAACATAAAATCAATATATTACAACAGGAAGAAATGATAAGGAATATAAAATTGGCAAAACAAAATTATTTTGAATTGGCAAACAAACCAGGGAGATGGCTCATCCATAAATTGGGAAAAAAATTGATACAATATCTACAAGATGAACAAGGAAATTTGCATCATAGAATCGATGGGAAAAATATTATTCAAAATTATTTTCAAATACTATATAGTCAAGAAAACATTAAAGAAGAAAATATCATAAATTACCTACAGGAGAGGAATTTGCCAAGTATAACAGACGAAGATAGGGAAATGTTGAATGGGAAAATTACTTTAACAGAGTTAAGAGAGGCAATTAAAAAACAGAAAAAGAAAAAAGAAAGAACAATTACTTATATCTAATCCAGGTGATAAGAAAGTAAAAGAAACAATAAACATACTAAGAGGGCAATTCAATATGTTAATGGCTGATCAGGTGGCAACTAGTTTACAATATGCTAAACATAATACATTTTGTAATTCCAATAAACCAGGTAGGTGGTTGGCCTACATCTTGAGGTAAAAACAGAAAGCACAAGTCATTAATAAGAATATAGAGGTTTACCAACAGAATTTGATTAAAAAGGCTTTTTTGGAATTTTATACAAAGCTATATGCTAGTGACTCAATACAAGGTATAGATATAGATAGATATCTAAAGGAAGGGAATATTTTGGAACTAACGTTGGAACAGAGGGAAGGATTGAATCAACCAATAACTTCTGAGGAGATTGTTGCGGCAATTAAGCAGTTAAAAATAGGGAAAGCTCCAGGAACAGATGGACTAACAGCTGTGTATTATAAGAACTTACAGCTTGAAATGGTAGAGCCACTTAGAACTCTATTTTGTAAAATTCAATCAGGGGGAGGAGTTCCACCCTCTTGGAGAACAGCTTTTGTTTCATTGATTCCGAAGGAAGATCAAAACTGTATCAAACCTGAAAATTTTAGGCCAATTTCACTTTTGAACACGGATTACAAATTTTTTGCTAAAATACTATCAAATAGACTAATGCCAGTTATGCAACAAGTTATTCACAATGATCAATCAGGTTTTATAAAAGGGAGACAGATGAAATATAATGTTAGGCAAATTATAAATTTATTGGAATATTTGGAGAAAAATAATCAGGTCCCTGCAACGTTTATATTCGTGGATGCAGAGAAAGCATTTGATCGACTGAACTGGCAATTTTTGTTTAAAATAATAGAAAAAATGCACTTTGGGGAGTATTTCATACACTCAATTAGAGCAATATATCAGGAACAAACAGCACAAATAATAATTAATGGAGGTTTAACAGATGTGTTTAAAATTGAGAAAGGTACGAGGCAGGGTTGTCCATTGTCGCCATTGTTGTTTATTTTAACTTTAGAAGTCTTGTTGAATAAGCTACGTGATTCTGACAAAATAAAAGGAATTGTAATTAGACAGCAAGATTATAGATTAAGAGCATTTGCAGACAACCTGGTTCTTACTTTATCTCAACCTATAGAAGTGGCTCCCTATATGTTGGATATAGTAGCTGAATATGGTAAAGTATCTGGATTCAAAGTAAATCTACACAAGACAAAGATGATAACTAAAAATTTATCTATAACTCAAAGAGAAGAGTTAGGGAGGATAATGGGGTTTGAAGTAGTTAAAAAGGTTAAATATCTAGGAGTATATATTGCATCCTCAAATACGAAATTGTATAAAAATAATTATGAAATTCTTTGGCAAAAAGTACAGAAAGAAATGGAAAAATGGAAAAAGTTACAACTATCACTACTGGGAAGGATAGCAGCAATAAAAATGATTGTATTACCTAGGTTTTTATTTTTGTTTCAAATGATACCAGTGCTTAAAAAAGATGGAAATCTGATGGAATGGCAGAAAGGGGTTAATACTTTTATTTGGGCTGGGAAGAAGCCAAGAGTCAAACTGAAAATTATACAGGATATACGTGAGAGAGGAGGTCTTAAAATGCCTAATTTAAGATTGTATTATGAAGCAGCAGCTTCATCACAAATTAGTGACTGGTTTAACTTAACTGAAGAAAGAATGTTAAACATAGAAGGTTATGATTTGTTATATGGATGGCATTGTTGTATGAAAAAAAGTGGATAAAGTGTTTAAGGGTCATATACTTAGAAATGCATTGTTGAGGGTTTGGAAAAAGTACCAATATAAGCTGAACTATAAGATACCTATATGGGCAAACCCCAGACATGTAATAGAAAATATAAGTACAGAGCAAAAAATAGAGGTGATTACTTATAAAGAGCTTCTTCTTTTGGAAAGGGGCAAGTTGCAATTGAAATCTCTAGATGAATTAAAAGAAGAAGGGATAATTTATACTTGGTTTCAGTATGGTCAGCTCCAAGCTAGATGGAGGGAGGATCAAAAAATTGGGGTTATGCAAAATGAGGAAAATTTGGTGAAACAGATTAGAGATCAAAGTCAGATGCATATTAAAAGGTTGTATAATGCATTACTGGAAATAGATTCAGAAACTGAATTGGTTAAGGATTGTATGATTAAATGGGCACAAAACTTTCAGGAACCAGTGATGATGGAAACGTGGGAAAAGATTTGGGTCAGAAATGTTAAATTTACGCAAGCACAAAATTTGAGAGAGAATTTTTATAAAATGTTTTATAGATGGCACTTAGATCCTAAAAAATTATCATGTATGTACTCGAATTTGCAAGCTAAATGTTGGAGATGTGAATGTAATGACGCAACCTATTATCATATAAGGTGGACTTGTAAGAAAATCAAGGCATTTTGGATAAAAATTTGGTGGGTGATGCAGAACATTTTGAAAAGAAGGTTGAAATTTACTCCTCAATTGTTTCTATTGGGTATAACTACAGACTGTACAGTTTCAGAGACTAAATTGATTTTGAACTTAATATCAGCAGCTAGGCTGCTGGTAGCTCAATATTGGAAGAAGGACTCTTTGCCTACTATTGAAGAGTGGATATTGAAAGTAACAAACCTAGCAGAAATGGCGAAAATCTCGGCGTACTTGAAGGACCACACGCAAGAAAGATACGTATCGGAATGGAGAAGATGGATTGATTATATTCAAAATAAGTATCAGACAAGAAAATATCAAATAGCTTATGAATGAATGTTAGTATTAGAAGTATTTGGTTATCTGTAGTGGAGTTAAGGTTTCAGTGGGGGAGGCAGTACTTTGAGGATAAGTAGATTAATCTAGTTTATGTTTGATTAAATGAAATACCGTGTATTTTGCTCTGGGAAGTCGGGGGAGGAGGGTGGGATGAAGGGGGGGGAACAGGGGAAAAAAAATTTGTATTTCTTTTTTGTAAAACTTTTCAATAAAAAAAAAAACCCAGAAAAATAACAAAACACCAGGGACAGATGTATAAAAAATTTCAGGAAATTTTGGAAGAAATTATGTCGGACATATATAATGAGGTATTAGAGCAAGCCAAAATGCCAAATTCCAAATTTAATGCATATACAGTATATCATTAATCCCAAAAGAAAGTACGGACAATCAATTTATTCAAAATTATAGGCCAATTTCTCTGTTAAATGCCGACTATAAAATCCTGGCAACAATAATAGCAAAAAGATTAAAAAATATATTAAATAAAATTATTCATTCGGATCAAAATGGGTTTTTACCCAAATGACAAATTAAAAACAATACAAGAATTATAATGAATATTTTAGAATACTATGAGGCCCACCCAGAAAAATAATTGGCAGTAATAATGGTAGATGCACAAGGCGACAACTTGAATTGGCAGTTTTTAATTACTCAATTAATCGGGATGAAATTTGGTGAAAAATTTATAGAAATGATTAAGGCAATTTACTTTAAGGAAACAGCAAAAATTATGGTCAATGGAGATCTTACAGAAAAAGTTGACATAAATAAAGGGGTCAGACAAGGCTGTCCATTTTCTCCCCTTTTATTCATCCTTTCATTAGAAATATTATTGGCGCAGGTAAGGGGAAATAAGGAAATAAAAGGATTAAGAATTAAAAGAGAAGAATACAAAACACAGGGCTTTGCAGATGACATAGAATTTATAATAGAGGACCCTTTGGAAACAGGAGAAAAGCTCCTACAAGAAATAGAGAAATTTGGAACAGTAGCAGGCATGAAAATAAATAAAAACAAAACAAAGATAATTACTAAGAACCTCACCCAAGGCCAAAATAAGAAATAGAGGAGAAACTAGGAATTCAAATTGTCAAAAAGGCAAAGTACCTGGGCATTTGGCTAATGGCAAAAACATGTTCAATAAAGGAAGACAATTACTTAAAATTATTGCAACAAATTCAAAAAGATTTAGAAAATTGGGAAAAACTACAGATTTCTTTGATTGGGAGAATTGCCATGATAAAGATGAATACCCTACCTAAAATTTCATATTTGTTTCAAACAGTATCTATAAAATTGGGGAAAACCTTCTTTGACAAATTGAATAAAATTATTAGTAAATTTATATGGCTAGGGAAAAAGCCCAGAATCAAATTTAAAATGTTACAAGATGCCAGAAGTAAGGGTGGCTTTGGCCTTCCAGATTAGAAATTGTACCATCAGGCAGCAATAATATCATGGCTCAGAGAATGGATAAATCTAAAAAATTGAAGAATTTTAACAATTGAGGGTCCTGACTTGCAGAAAGGTTGGCATGCCTTTATCTGGGATGGAAAAGACAAAGCCCATAAGTATTTCCAGAGGCATCAAGTGAGGGAAGTACTTGGATGAAAATTAAAAGGAACTTTTATCCAAAAATCCAAGATGGGTGTCGACAATGGAAGCCTTGGTCTAACCCAATTTAGTTGACCTTATCAAAATAGTAACTATAAGGAATTGTTCGATGGACTAGGGAATTTGAAATCCAGGCAAAAATTGGAAGAAGGAATTAAAATTGATTGGTGGCCCTATTTACAAATCCAAACAAAATACAAAAAAGATTTAGAAGTATATGGATTCCAAACTGACCAACAAGAAATGGATAAAATATTAACTGGGACTGATGAGAAAATAATTACCAAAATATATAAATGCCTCCTTCAATTCAAAATGGAGGAGGAAACGGTAAAGGAAACTGATAATTTGGGTGAAAAATTTTGGGTATAATATTTAATTAGAGTATTGGGGAAAATTATGGGGAACAAATTATAAGATGACGTTGTCAGCCGCCTATAAAGAAAATATTTACAAAATGTTTTATAGGTGGCATTTACCCCCAGCGAGATTGGCCAAGATATCCCCCCAAAATTAACCAATTGTTGGAAATGCAACCATCAACACGGGACATATTTCCACATGTGGTGGACATATCCCAGAGCAAAGGCATACTGGTTAAAAATTAAAAAATTGCTAGAGGAAATGACAGGGGAAAAAATTACTATGAAACCCGAACTATTTTTGTTGGGAATTATAAAAGAGAAGATTAGAAAAGAAATTTAATTATCACATAATTACGGCCGCCAGAATTTCATTTGCACAAAATTGGAAACAAAGATTTACTCCAACAAATACGATGATCATAAAGAAGGTGCTAGAATGTGCAGAAGCAGATAAATTAACAAAGTAATTACTACTAAAAGACCGAGAGGAAACTATTTATTATGAAACATGGAATAGATGGTGTAGCTGGTTGGAGAAAGAATCTAAAATTAATGTATAAAAGTATAAACGTAAAAGAAGATATTATAGAGGAACGAAATAGTTAATGTGTAATAGATAGGTATATATCATAGTGAATATAGAATTAGTAAGTAATATATAAAATGTATGTATATATAGTTGGTCAAAAGACAAAATAGATATTATCAAAGATGCCGGTATCAGAAAGCTGTTAAAATATAACAAAGATGTTAAAGATGTAAATGCTGAATAAAAATTATTTAAAAAAATAAAAATAAAATCACCCATTATACATATATAGTCATAGTCCAATTCTATAATTTTCCTGTGCAACTTCTTATAAAATTCTTCTTGTTTGTCATTTGGAGCGTATAACGCTATCAAAAGTATTTGTTTAAAATTTATTTTTATTTCCCCCATTAAAATCCTGCCATCCTCAAATATTAATTTAGGCTCTAGTTTTTCTTTGACAAACTTCTTACTTTGTTGTATCAATGAGGTAAATACAGCTCCTAATTTTGAATGTTCTAATAATTTTGTATGTTGTTTTCTAATATGTACTCCTTATAAGCATATAATGTTCACCTTTAATCTATTTAATCTGTTAAATATTCTATTTCTTTTTGTCGCCGAATTCAGTTCATTTACATTTATTGATATTGCTTTTATTTCTTCTTCCATATTTTGCTTTACATATTACTAGTTTTAAGTTTCATCGCTCTTTGTTCCTTTGGATCCTTTGATCTTGCACCTTCTCTTAGTGCTCTTTCTTCCTGCACTTTTGTGCTTTCTTCTGTACCTTTATTTCCCATCTTTATGTTTAATTTCTCTTGCTGCTCCCAATTCATCCTCTAATGGTCCACAAAATTTTTCATAAAATAACTTCACTTTTTCAATTGAATCCAGTCTATATTTTTGTTCTTGCCATGTTACCCAAATTCCTTTTGGTATTAACCATCTGAAACGCACTCCTTTTGTTATTAAAATTTTTGTTAAGAATTGATATTCTCTTCTCAAATCTCTAACTCTTTTAGGTATTTGCCTCAGTACTATTATTTCTTTGTCTTTGTACTTCAATGCTGTACTTCTTGTTGTTTGTAATATCTCTCTTTTTAGTGCTTTCTTTGTAAATTTTACTTCTCTTGGTAGTTTGTTTCTCATTGCTTATCTTGTATGTACTTTAAAAGCCTCACCAATCTCATTTAAAATCTTCTCCTTAGGTTCTATAGCTTCTGCCAGCATCTCAGCAATCATCTCTGGTAAATTTTCTCCTTTTTCCTTCTTTATATTTTGAAATCTTAGATAGTAGTCAGAACGATCCATTTCCAATGAGATTATTGGTTTTTTTTGGTTTCTGCCTACTGAAATCAACTTTTCTTCTAATTCTTCAACCCTCTTTTCTATCATTTCCGTTTCTCCTCTACTTTTTGGATTCTTTCTTCATTTTTCCCAATCATCTCTTTCATTCTTTTAAGTCTTGTTTCAAATCATCATGAAGAGACTGTGTGAGATTTTTTAGTTCCAATGTCTCCGAAGTTTTTGTTTCTGTCAATGAGGGACTTGCTGCTGGGTGTAGATGTGCTGTAAGTTTCTTCATTTCGATGTTGTCAAAAATAGTTTTGTAATCCACTTGTGTTTTATTTGTAATCCAAATATCCAATCCTCCCCAATGGTTGGATTAGAGAAAAATAAAAGGAGAGCAAAAAGAGGGGGAAAAAGAACAAACAACTAAAAAAAAAAAAAGACAAGAGTCCAATTATCCCCTCAAAAATATTCCAACAGCAAAAAAATGGAGAAAAAGAAAAAAGAAACCACCAAAAAAGAAAAAAATAATAACCAAAAGAAAAAAATAAAAACAAAAATTTAATCCCAAACAAAAGAAGGATAAAAAAACCTTTTTCTTCAGACTCTTAATCCACTTTCTCAACAATCCAGTTCTTTTTAAATCCAGTAGCAAGAGAGAAAAAACAGTAAAAAAAAGGAAAAAAGAATATCCACTCTCTATTCCCTTTACTAACTTATAAAAAGTCCAAAAAAAAAAAAAAAAAAGCAAAGTCAGGAAAAAGGTTAAGGTTAAGGTTTATTAAATTTGTATACCGCCCTTCGCCGAAGGACTCAGGGTGGTGAACAGCCAAAATTAAAATACATACAATATAAAAATTAAAATAAATTAAAACAGAATTAGATCAGTTTGGCTTCCCCAAATTTTAAAACCCTTTACCCATAAAATAGCCCATTAAAATTTTAAGCCAGCCCGGCTTGCTGAAATAAGAAGGTCTTCAACGCTCGGTGGAAAGTACGGAGGTCTGGGATCAGTCGTATTCCTGGAGGTAGCTCATTCCAGAGGGCGGGTGCCCTCACAGAGAAGGGTCTCCCCCTGGGGGTCGTCAGTCGACATTGCTTGACCGACGGCATCCTGAGGAGACCCTCTCTGTGGGAGCGGATTGGCCGGTGGGAGGTTATCGGTGGCAGAAGGTGGTCTCGTAAATACCCGGGCCCTAAGCCATGGAGTGCTTTAATGATGAGAACCAATACCTTGAAGCGCACCCGGAAGACCATTGGGAGCCATTGCAGCTCGCACAGGAGAGGTGTTACATGGGAGCGCCATGTTGCCCCCATAATTACCCGCGTGGCTGCATTCTGGACCAGCTGGAGCCTCCGGGTGCTCCTCAAGGGGAGCCCCATGTAGAGAGCATTGCAGTAGTCCAGGCAAGAGGTGACGAGGGCATGAGTGACCGTGCATAAGGAGTCCCGATCCAGAAAGGGACGCAACTGGCATATCAGGCAAACCTGATAAAAAGCCCCCCTGGCCATGGCCGTCATATGATCATCCAAAGACAGCCGTGCATCCAGGAGGACGCCCAAGTTATGAGCCCTCTCCGTGGGGGCCAATGACTCACCCCCAATAGCCAGCAATGGCACCAGCTGGCTATATCGGGACGCCGACAGCCACAGCCACTCGGTCTTGGAGGGGTTGAGTCAGAGCCTGTTCCTCCCCATCCAGACCCGCATGGTCTCCAGGCACTGGGACATCACTTCAAGGGCATCGTTGGGGTGGTCTGGGGTGGAGATGTACAGCTGAGTGTCATCAGCATACAGATGGCATCGCACCCCAAAACCACGGATGATCTCACCCAGCGGCTTCACATAAATGTTGAACAGGAGCGGCGAGAGGACCGACACTTGCGGCACCCCACAAGCAAGGTGCCTCGAGGTCGACCTCTGCCCCCCAGCCAACACGGACTGCGACCGGTCGGAGAGATAGGAGGAGAACCACTGTAGAATGGTGCCTCCCACTCCCAACCCCTCCAGCCAGCGCAGCATGATACCATGGTCGATGATACAAAAGCCGCTGAGAGATCTAATAAGACCAGAACAGAGGAACATCCCCTGTCCTGAGCCCTCCAGAGATCATCAACCAATGTGACCAATGCTGTTTCCGTGTGTACCCAGGCCTGAAGCTGGACTGGAACAGATCCAGATAGACAGTTTCATCCAGGTACTGTGGGAGCTATTGCACAACCACACTCTCAACAACCTTCGCAACAAAGCGAACAAGCGGCTTCAGGCCTGGGTACAGACAGGATGGTAATTTGCCAAAACAGCCGGATCCAGAGAGGGCTTCTTGAGGAGGGGCCTCACCACCGCCTCTTTCAAGGTGGGAGGTAAGAAACCCTCACTCCAAGAAGCTTTTATAATCCTCTGGAGCCAGCCTCGTGTAACCTCCCGGGTAGCCAGCTCCAGCCAGGAGGGAAACGGGTCCAATAAACATGTGGTTGCGTTCAATCTCCCCAGCATCCTGTCCACGTCCTTGGGAGTCACAGGATCAATCTCCTCCCAGATAACATTATCAAGACCCGCCTCGGACACCTCGCCTGAACCCACCCAGTCAGAGTCCAGGCTGTCCCAAATCTGAGCGATTTTATCGTGCAGATAATACACAAAATCCTCAGAACGCCCTTGCAAGGGGTCTTCCCGTGCTCCTAGGTGGAGAAGGGAGCGGGTCACCCTAAACAGAGCAGCTAGGCGATTATCTGCCGACCCAATAAGAGCGGAAAAGTTTGCTGCCTTTATCACCACTAAGTAGGTCTTGATATAAGACCTCACTAGTGCTCGGTCAGATCCAGCATGACTAGCCCTCCAACTACTCTCTAGGCATCTTTTCCGGCGCTTCATCTCCCTCAGCTCTTTGGAGAACCAAGGAGCTGGGCCGATTCGGCGCCAGGTCAGAGGCCGCAAAGGCACGACCCGATCTAAAGCACCAGCAGCCGCCGTATCCCAGGTTCCTCCTCCCTGCGGTGGGGTGTAGTGGTCAGGAAGTCAAGTCTAAGGAGAGAATGACAAGGGTTTGATGACTATATCCCCTGTATCTAGACCATTCAACCACTGACCAGAGACAAAAACTAAGTCCAGAGTGTGTCCTCCTGTGTGAGTAGGGCCATGAATTAACTGGGTCAGGTCCATGGCTGACATGGAAGCCATGAACTCCCGAGCCACCTCCGACATTTCACCGATGGATGGCAGATTGAAATCCCCCGTGACCAAAAACCTGGGGGTATCAACCGCCACCCTGGCTATGACATTGAGGAGCTTGGGCAGGGCCGCTGCCACGCAGCAGGGAGCCAGGTACGCAATCAGCAAGCCCACCTGCATCCCATGGCCCCACTTCACAAGGAGAGACTCACATCCGGCTATCTGAGGTACAGTGGCTTCCCTAGGATCGAGGCCTTCCTTTACAACAACCGCCACTCCCCCACCCCTACCCTTCGGCTGATGAAATGCACGGAAACCCGGTGGGCACATCTCAATGAGGGGGACCCCCCCTCTTGGCTCAACCAGGTCTCTGTAATACCCTCCAGGTCCGCTCCCCCCTCCTGAATCAGCTCACAGATGAGGGGGGCTTTGTTGACCATGGACCTGGCATTGCATAGCATCAGCCTAAGACTGGGGCTCTGAGACTCTGAACAACCCAGGGAACGAGGTGAGCATTGGGGGCCGGAGCACGTCACCGCTTGGAGACAGCGGGCATGTGCCCCACAACACGATGTGGCCCCCTGCTCCCACCATATCTGCCCCTCCCACCGACAGTCCTGTGGAATCGCCCTCCTCCATACCAACACTAACCCCCTCCACTCCCCACTCCGCACCTCCCCTAACACGACCCTGTGCCGGGCCTGCCCCCCTAACAAATCACCCTCCCTCTCCTTCGCCAAACAACTCTCCCCCCCAAAACCCCTTAAAAGATTAGCTAGTGACAATTTTAAAAAAACCCTCAGCCCCCTCTTCGCCGCATGCCACCTCTCGGGGTTCCAAAACCCGTCATCGAGGTAGAGTGGTGGGCCAATCCTGCAAGAGGGGGGAGTCTTGCAGAACAAAAAGCTCAGCTGCCGAATACATCTTGCCACAAGAGGATAAAGTGATCATGTCCCAAGGGTCCAGATGGAAGATAAAGGTCCAGGGGAGAGCAAATAAGATGGGAGCATCCAAAATCCAAGGTCCAAGACCACTGTCCCCTCACAACAGTGGGCAAAGTCTCTTGCCAAGTCGACACAGTTCAAGGGGGATACAATCCAACCACCCTCTCACAGTGATTGGTCTGATGGTCAGTCCCCTCTACTGGTGAGATGGAAGTAGTGAACCAATGCAAAATATCAAACACAGCCCAAGGGGTTAAGGTCCAAAACCACCCTCTCATGGTGGTTGGTCTGATGGTCAGTCCCCTCTGCTGGCGAAATGCAAATAGTGAGCAAATATCATAACGACTCAGCCCGAGGGGCTCAAAGCCAAACCACCCTCTCACGGTGGTTGGTCTGATGGTCAGTCCCTTCTGCTGGTGGGATGGAAGAATTACACTGGCTCACATGGCATCCCAACGTATTTGACAATCCCCCCCAAACGGCTAGGGGGAAGGGCTCAGATGGAAATAAGCCAGGTCTCGGTGTCAGTAAGTCAGTAAAAGCGGCAGCCAGTCTGAGATAGATGTAGTACAAAGGGGAAACAATGGAAAATAGGGGGGGGAGATGTTCTCCAATCCCCAGCCCCCAAAATCCAAACGGGGGCCTCCCAAAGTCTGACCCATCAACTGGACAGCCCTCATGCAGGTCCCAGCCAATCCCAGACAGTAGATGTTTGTCTGCCACGTTGATCCCATCGACCACATCAGTAGGGCTAACCACGGGTGCTCTCCTCCTCGCCATCGTTGGATGGCTGCCATTACAGCCAAAAAAACTATCTCTCTATTTCTCTATCACAACAAAATCTAAACAAAGTACTTTAAAGTGTTCAGAAAAAATCAATACGGGAATAGACAAAAAAGATGAGAAGTTTAAAATGTGGAGACAAAGTTAACAATCCAGTCTTTCTCTCTTGCACATCTGTTTTCTTATCTTCTCAGTCCAAATGATCAAGGTCAGCCTTAGAGCTAAAGTCAAAGCCCTTTTCTCTCTTTTTTTAAATATTCTAGTCTTCTACCATTAGATGGCACTGCAGGCTAGTTCAGTCAATCAAACCAAGCATTTTCAACAAAAGTCTTTTCCGCATTCAATTAATTCTGTCCAAACTTTTTTTTTATATATAAAGTAGTTTTTATTGAATATAAATATTAAAAAAGACATATGTAACATATACACAACAAACATTTATACTACATATACACAAAAAGAGTGTAATTTCTTCTTAAGCATTTTTTCAGAGTGATGTTCTACAATTCTACTTATGATATATTCCTTCACCTCTCCTTAATCTAATAATATTTTTATTATATATATATATATATATATATATATATATATATATATATATATATATATATATATATATATAAATCAGTAATATTTCCCCTATATTTTTTGTATATTTCTGATTTTTAACCAATTATACCAATTATTCCATATTTTATAATAGTCTGATTCTTCTCTTTCTTGTAATTCTTTGGTTAACCTATCCATTTCAGCGCATTCTAAAATTTTCCCTATTACTTCTGCTTCATTTGGTATTTTTTCTTGCTTCCAATTTCTTGCGTAGGTTATTCTTGCAGCAGTTAATATGTGAATTGTGAGATATTTGATATCCTTAGGGTATGATTTGTTAAAGATTCCTAATAAAAATGTTTCTGGTTCTTTTTCAATCTGTGTTTTTGTTATTTGTTCCAACCATTTTTTGATGTTAGACCAAAATTTCTTTGCTGCCGGGCACATCCACCATAAATGATAGAAAGTCCCTTGTGCCTTTTTACACTTCCAACAAATTGGGCTATTTTTAGGTTGTATTTTTGCCAATCTGGTTGGAGACATATGCCACCGATAAAACATTTTCAGTTGGTTTTCCTTGTACACCGTTGCTTTCGTTAAATTTAGGTTTACCTGCCAGAACTTTTCCCATTTTTCCAAAGGTATTGTGTGTTTGATGTTTTGAGCCCACTTAATCATCATTTCTTTGACTGTCTCTTCTTCCAATTTATAGCATAGAAGAAATTTATAAATTCTACTAATTAATTTATTTTCTGAATCTAATATAATTTTATCTATTTCTTGTTTTTGATTATAAATTTCATATGTTTTTATATGTTCTCTGTATTTGGATTGTATTTGAGTGTAAGTCCACCAGTCTATTTCTCTGTGTAAATCTGTCTCCAATTGTTGTTTTGTCTTTAATTTGCCTTGATAGTCAATTATATCTTTATATCTAATTATTTTTATCTTATCTGTTAAATTTGGGTGCCTAATTGATTCTGCCAGTGCTAGCCAATTTGGTATCTTTTTTTTTTATTGAAAAAGTTTTTCAAATACAAATTTCCCCCGGTTTTCCCCCCCCCTCCTCCCTAACCCCCCTCCCCCTCCCCTCCCCCTGTGGCTTCTCCATAATAAAACCCAAATTCATAACAGATTATATAATACTTTACCATCCCTTTACTCCATCCCCATATACTGACCCTTTCTTTCTAATAATATTATCATATCCCCCTTATACTATACATTTCAAAATGACATTCTACTATAACATTATGTAATAACTCCTAATTTAGCATAATAATATTATTATATCTCCCAGTTTAGCGATTTCTGCTCATAATCTACCCTTTTTCTACCCCCCCATACATATATCTCTTAAATCAAATCTTTTATGTATATTAATATAACATTTCAAAGCAACCTTCCACTATAAAACTATATAATAAATCCTAATTTAACATTTATTCAATTCATAATCTACCCATTTCCTTCACCCCCATCATTATATCTCTTAACTCAAATCTTTTACATATATTCATATCTAAACATAATATCCCTTTTCTTAAACTAAACAATCAATAACCTAACCTGTCTCCACCCACTTTCCTACAAGACTACCATACTTAATAATTCGTAATATCTTTATTCTTCTGCCCACACCACTAAAAAATATTCCCTTATATAAATAAAATCCTCTTAAAAAAAGACTTTAAGCTTGTAATCCATATGTTATCTTCTGTAATGTCTTTCAGCTGGATTGTAAACTCCATCACCCATGTTAGGGTAACATCACATCCTAATTCCAACAGTATGTTCGGTATCTTCAATTACCATCTGCCCCCATCAATAGCAAATATCTTCATAAAAAAAAAAAAAAAACAACAACCACCCGAGTGACTTTATATTTGTATTCCATATAGTGTCTGTAGAGGTGTCTTTTATCCAAATTATTAATTCCAACCACCGTAATAGGGTAACAGCCAGATCATCTGCGTGCCCCAATTCCATAACTCTCTCGCCTTGTAGCTCAGCATAAACATAAACAAAAAGATAGTTCCAATCATTTCAGTTTAAGGCCCTTTTCACATTCCAAAAATACAGCACTGCAGAAGTCTGTCACTCTCCTCAGGATAATATAAATCAATACTTCGCCTCAACTATCTTTTCATGTGTTCAATCATCTCTTAAATAACTGGCATTACACTGTTGTTTGGTTTAAAAGTTTTTGTTTTTGTGTGACCTGCTTCTTCCTTTCTTGACTTTTTGTGGGTTAGATCTCCATCCTGATTTCCTTTCTATAAATTGTATATCAACTGTTTGGTTTTCATGCTGATCTGTAACTTGATCTTGTTGGTTTTGCTTTTGTGGCTTAAATCTCCATTCTGGTTCTATAAGTTTTATATCAACTGATTGATTTCCATGCTGGTCTGTAACTTGATAAGTCCTCACTTTAGAATCCAGAGCCGCCTCTCTTGTATTTATAAATGATCCAGCTGAGACCTCTAAAGAAGAATCCGGAAG
The DNA here is from genome assembly GCF_029215685.1 of Pituophis catenifer annectens. Taxonomy (NCBI): domain Eukaryota; kingdom Metazoa; phylum Chordata; class Lepidosauria; order Squamata; family Colubridae; genus Pituophis; species Pituophis catenifer. The sequence continues at coordinate 32,844,219 of NW_027256887.1, forward strand.
CAGCTCATCTACAAGAACCTCTGTAACTTGTTGTTTTTTCATTATTTCCACCTCCTTTTGCTTATCTAGAATTTCTATCTCTTGTTGATTTTGCTTTTGGAGAACCTTGTAGTAAAATTCTTCTGCTTTTTCAACAGTATTTAGCTGATATCTTTCTCCTTGATATCTCAATATTATACCAACTGGAACGTCCCACCTGAATGAGATATTTTGTTTCTTAAACTCAGTCACCAAAAATCCAAATTTCTTTCTATCTTTTAGAATCTTAGGTGGCAACTCTTTATATATCCAGATCTTTCTTCCATACAATTGTGGAGTAGAATTAAAAGATTTTTGCACAATATCATTTCTTATTTCTTTGTCTGTGAAGTAAATCACCACATCTCTAGGCAATTGCCTTTGCTTTGCAATCCAAGAATTAACGCTATAAACCTTGTCAATCTTACAAGATACCTCCTCAGGATGAACCTTTAAAATCCCAGCCAGAACTTGAGCAGATATTTTTCTTAAATCATCTCTATTATTTTCCTGTAACCCTCTCATTCTAACCGCAAATTCCATGAGCCTGTATTTCATCATTGTAATTTCTTTTTCAATCCCTTGCTTTATATCTTCTGCATTGTAAGTCTCGTGAGCAGCTTCCTTTTTAGGCTTTACTTCTAAACTATTGTCTTGAATATTTGTCAAATCATTTTCAGTTATTTGTATTTTATTGTCCAAATTATTAATCTTATCATCAACTTCCTCCATTTTGGACTCTAATAACTTGATATCTGTATCCATCTTTATAACAATTTCTGAAAAAGCTTTAGTCACTGTTACAATCTTTCATTGCAAATTATCATATTTTAGTTGTATCATTTCTTTAATTTCTTGCCTAAATTTTTCAAATTTCTGGTTCACAGTCTCGTGATATCTTGCCATTTCCTCCTGGACAAATTCTTTTAAATTAAATCCATTCTGCTGAGTCTGTAAGCTCAAAACTTGTTCACATTGTAAATGGGGGAACACCCCCCCCCCCCACTGCTTGTTTGTCAGGCTTTATTAGTTTTAACGCCATCCTGCCACACAAACTCTTTTTAAAGAAAGAAAACTTTTCCCCAAACAAGATCAAGTACAAATCTCCAAGAAAAAAGAAACTTAAAATAGATATTTTTCTTCCAGATTCTAGCCAGCACTGTTTATTCCGCTACTTTGTAGCTTCTTACGGAAGGACTTTCACTATCGGCTTTCTTCTTCTTCTCAAGCCTCAGCAGTCGCCATTTTAAACTTTTTTTTTCCTTCACTCTGAAACGCTTGTAAGATCATTAAAAATACTTGCGATTTAGGGTCCCAAGTCCAAAACTCGTCCTTTTTAATTAATCCATCTGTTAGTTTCGTTGATTGGTCCAGTTCCAGCACCTGGCTCTGCAAAAAGGCAGAGTTCTCCCGAAGCCCGGAGCAGCGGCGAGCGGAAATAGGGAGCCACAACCTGCTCGTCCCCAAGAGTAAAAAAAAAAAACCTCTGGGGACTTCGCAGAGGGCTCTACCTGCCCTCGCCTGCTCTGTCTCACATTTCCTTCAGGAAATGGAGTTTTTCGAGCCGCCTTTCAGATGTAAAGGCGGCTCTTTACAGGCAACGGGGCTGGCGGTCTCAAAGGACCGTCTGGTGGCGATGGAAGCCAGAACGGAAGCCCAATTTGGTATCTTCATATAATGTTGTTTTTTAATTTTAAGCCAAATTTGTAATAATGAGTTCCTTATTGTGTGTCTTTTAAAATATGAGTGTGTTTTGTATTTCTCATCCCACATAAAGGAGTGCCAGCCAGTTTGAAGTTCGTGTCCCTCAATTGTTAAAATTCTAGAGTCCTTTATTTCTATCCAATCTTTGACCCACGATAGTACTGCTGCTTGGTAGTATACCTCCCAGTCAGGGAGTGCAGCTCCTCCTTTATCTTTTGTATCCTGAAGCAGTTTAAATTTTATTTGTGGCCTTTTCCCTTGCCATATAAATTTAGATGTTATTTTATTCAGCTTTTCAAAAAACAGTTTATCTATTTTAATTGGGGTGACCTGAAACAAATACAAAAATTTAGGTAATATAGTCATTTTGATGGCCGAAATTCTTCCTAGGAATGAAATGTGTAAATTTTTCCATTTTTCTAAATCTTCCTTTGTTTGTTCTAGTAATTTATCATAATTGTTTTCTTTAATTGCTGATGTTCTTGTAGATAACCAGATTCCTAGATATTTTATTTTTTGTTGTTGTTTGGATTTGTATATTATCTGTCAATTCTTTTGTTTGGATTTCTGTAAGGTTTTTTACAATTAGCTTTGATTTACTTTTATTGATTTTTAGTCCGGCCACTTCTCCAAATTCTTCTATTTTTTGGAACAAATTAGGTATAGATTCCATAGGATTTTCTGTCAAAAACACTAGGTCATCAGCTTTGTATTCTTCTCTATTGATCCTTAAACCTTCAATTTCTTGGTCTTCTCTAATTTTTTTCAACAGGATTTCCAATGATAGAATATATAGTAAGGTGTAAAGTGGACAGCCTTGTCTGACTCCTTTTGTTATATTAAATTTGTCTGTTATGTCATCATTCATAATTATCCTTGCTGATTGCTTGGTATAGATTTCTGCTATAATTTTCCCAAATTTTTCCCTAATTTGCATATTTTGTAGTTGTTCAATCATAAATTTCCAATTTTGATTATCAAAGGCCTTTTGGGCGTCAAGAAAAACCAACGCTGCCTGCTTCTCCGGGTGTGATTCATAATATTCTAGAGCATTAAGTATTATTCTCATGTTGTTCTTTATTTGGCGTCCCAGCAGAAATCCATTTTGGTCTGGGTGTATATATGTATTTAATACTGATTTAATCCTTTCGGCCAAGATTGCTGCAAATATTTTGTAATCGGCATTCAATAATGAAATAGGTCTACAGTTTTGTATTAACTGGAGATCTGTATCTTCTTTTGGAATGATTGTTATTATGGCTTCTGTCCATGAGTTTGGTATTTTGGCTTTCTCCATAGCTTCATTATATAATCACAACATATTCTCTCCCAATACTTCTTGCATTGTTTTGTATATTTCTACCGGTAGCCCGTCGGGTCCCAGTGTTTTATTGTTTTTTTGCTTTTTCAGTACTTCATCTAATTTTAATTTGATTATTGGCCTATTGAGAGTAATTCTTTGTTCTTCTGTGATTTTTGGCATTCCTGATTTCCCTATGTACTGTTTTATCTTGTCTTCCTCTATTTTCCCCTGATTATATAGATTCACATAAAATTTCTTAATAATTTCTTTTTTGGCCTCTTTACTATGTTGAATTTCTCCTTTATCATCTTTCAATTGGTATATCATTCTTTTTTTCTGTTCTTTTTTCAGTTTATAGGCTAGCCATCTGCCCGTTTTATTTGCGTGTTCGAAATAATTTTGTTTTGCCATTTTTATTTTTTGGGCTAGTTCTATTTGGTTTATCAAATTCAATTTATGCTTAATCATTTCCCATTCTTCTCTTATTGTTTTGTTCTGGGGCTTTTCCTGGAGTTTTTGTTCTATTTGTTATAGGTCTTTCTCTAAATTATCTAATTGTTTTTTCTTCTCTTTATTCTTTTTCCTTGTATATGCTATTACTAGGCCCCTTATATATGCTTTTAAAGTATCCCATGTGTTTTGTAAAGAGGTTTCCTCTATTTTATTTATCTGAAAAAATATTTTTACTTCCTTTTCTAACATCGAATTAAATTCTTTTTCTTTACATAATCTTTGGTTCATTGTCCATCTCTTACGTCCAGTTTATGAATAGTGGATTATGGTCTGCCCATTGGTTTGTGCCTATCTCAATTTTTTCTACTTCTATTTTGATATTTGGGGTCATCCATGCCATGTCCAGTCTTGACCAGGAGTTATGCGGATGGGAGTAAAAGGTGTATTGGGCCTCTTCTTCATGTGTTTCCCTCCATACGTCTGCCAAGTTTAGTTCTTCAGCCATAGTAAAGAATTCTTTTGGAAGTATTTCTTTTTTCTTTTGTTTTTTTTCCCCAGTTCTGTAGTCCTTCTTTGCATTTACTATTGCATTATAATCCCCTATTACACAAATATCATCATATTCTAATTCTGCTAATTTTATATGTAGATCTTTAAAAAAAAACCTGTAGTTTTTGGTTAGGTGCATAAATCACTACAATTAACATTTTCCTCTTTCCTATTTCTAATTCAACCATCACCACTCTACCTTGCTCATCGGTATAGACTAGTTTAGATTGTATTTTTTCTTTTACGTAAATCACTACTCCTTTTTTCTTTTTTTGGGCCAGAGATGAATATAGTTTTCCTAATTTGGGGTTTTCTGGGATTTTTTGATAATCTTTTTGAATGTGTACTTCTTGCAGACATATCACATCTGCTTCTAATTTTCGTAATTTTGTGAAAATTTGATTCCTTTTCTTTGGGGCATTTAAGCCATTAATGTTTACCGAAAAGAGTTTGATCTGTTCATCCATTGCCTATTGTATCTGTTTTTTTGTGTTTCTTGTTTCCATCCGTGCCTTAGCTTTCGCACCTTCTCTCTGTTCTCTCTCTTTTTCTTGCCTCTGTCTTATTTCTTTTTCTTCATTTGTTTCTATTGGTTCTTCTTCTTGACTTTTACTATCTGTTTCCTCCTTGCTTTTCTGTTCTTCTTCTAGTCTAAAGTGGGTGTTATGAAATTCTCTTGCCTTTTCTAGAGTGCCTATTTTATATTTTTTGTCTTCCCACGTAATTAAGATCCCCTCTATTGGCAGCCATCTGTACATTATCTTGTATTTGATCAATAGTTGTATTAAAAACTGAGTTTGCGATCCCCCTGTGTTGGTCTGTCCATGCTCCTCTTGTTCGTTGTCCCTACTGTTGTGGCCCATATGCGGCCTGTGCAGCTGGTGGCTGATTCAGACAGCGAGGAGGCTGGTGTGGTGCTGCGCCAGCAGCCTGTGCAGCTGGCATTCAAGTCAGAAAATGAGGCTGGAGAAGATGTGGTGCCAGAGGCGGGGATTCAGCCAGAGCCTTCAGAACCTCCAGAAGCTCTCTTAAGTGAAGAGGACGAAGTGGAGGAGCCTCTTCTCGATGCATGGGCATGCAGAGCTGCCAAAAGGCAGGAGTGGCTCCTCAGGAGGAGGTCTCCTCGAGAGTAAGGCTTGGGGCTAATTGGCCATTCCCTTAGCCTATTTAAGGAGGAACGCCGACTGAAGCAATTTGCAAGGAACAATTTTGTTCACTCTCCTTCATGCCTTGATCTTAGTTCTTTGCAACTTGCTTCTGGGCTTTCTGCCAACCACAGTAAGATTACGATTATTTATGCTTTGGATTCTTGTAGGCTGTTAAGAAAGTTAATTAACAGCCTTTGTTTGGAAAAAAAACTTATTTAATTTAGTAAATTAAGGTTTGTACAGACTTTGTGTGTGCTGCATTCTTTGGGGTCCATAGCTGGGGCAGAACACCTACAGGATGACTTAGGTCATTTAAGACCCTTGGGCAACGGAGATATCAACTGATCTTTAGGAGCAGCCAAAGAGTCTGTCGTACTGCTGCGATGTTGGCTACACCTCTCCAAGATGAGGATTTTCAATAAAATATATAATTATTTAGAAAATGCTACAGTTGATAAACACTGACATTATTGAATCAGTCCATGAAGAGATGTATTAATTTGCAGTATTACAATCTTGTAAACTGCTTGGGTGAATTCAGGCAGCTTTAGACTGAAATATATAAATAGCTATAATACAAATATAATGGATAACGTTAATACACTTAATCAGTGATGGCTAGTGAAATGATTTGCAAATGTCAGCTACTGCCCCCTGCTTCAAGATGACTGAACTAAAGATTTATCATTTCTATTTGTAATGTATGCAACACTGGTGAGTTGCTACTGGTTCACCCTGGATTGGGCAAATCGGTAGCAGCAGCGGCAGGAGGCTGCACAGAAGCGTCATGCGAACTGGTTTTGAAACCCGCCGCTGGTATGCAAGGTTGTATTGTATTCACCTCTTTAAATCAGAGCAATATATATTCATAGCAATAAAGAAATGTAGAAGAAAAACAGACATCTATTTAATAAGGAAAGAAGCACACATTAAAAGTAGAGTTTTGACAAATTACTCTACTTCAAAAAGGAAGATTTCCTCATGATATAACCTAACTTCTCAGCTTCTGTTAGATGCCCCCAAGCCAATATATGAATTATTAAGAATATAAAAGTGAAGAAGATTTTTTAGGGAAAAAAAAAGAAAAGAAACCATCCAATTAAAACAAGTGCCAAGATAAGCCAAAAAGGCCAGAGGACCTTTTAGTCAATGTAACGACATTCCTCATGGCCGTATTAAGATGCTTTTTTCCCATGCCTAAATCAGTAGTAAAATATGTTGGTATAAGAAGAAGTGGCCTAGACCTTATGGGATTCTATCTGAGCAATGAAACCAGACAGTGTTGCTGTTCTCATGCAGTTTGATATGGGGTCGTATCAAGCTAGACATTGATGGGTTTCCTATCATGCTTTCCCCTTCTACCTAATGTCACCTTCCAAATAGAATAGAATAGAATAGAATTTTTATTGGCCAAGTGTGACTTGGACACACAAGGAATTTGTCTTAGTACACATGCTCTCAGTGTACATAAAATAAAATATACTTTCATCAAGAATCATAAGGTACAACACTTAATGATAGTCATAGGTTACAAATAAGCCATCAGGAAACAATATCAATATAAATTGTAAGGATACCAGCAACAAGATTACAGTCATAAGTGGGAGGAGATGGGTGATGGGAATGATGAGAAGATGAGAATATTAATAGTAAGTGCAGACTTAGTAAATAGTTTGACAGTGTTGAGGGAATTATTTGTTTAGCAGAGTGATGGTGTTCGGGAAAAAACTGTTCTTGTGTCTAGTTGTTCTGATGTGCAGTGCTCTATAGCATCGTTTTGAGGGTAGGAGTTGAAACAATTTATGTCCAGGATGTAAGGGGTCTGTAAATATTTTCACAGCCCTCTTTTTGACTCGTGTAGTATACAGGTCCTCAGTGGAAGGCAGGTTGGTAGCAATTGTTTTTTCTGCAGTTCTAATTATCCTCTGAAGTCTGTGTCTGTCTTGTTGGGTTGCAGAACCAAACCAGACAGTTATAGAGGTGCAGATGACAGACTCAATAATTCCTCTGTAGAACTGGATCAGCAGCACCTTGGGCAATTTGAGCTTTCTGAGTTGGTGAAGAAAGAACATTCTTTGTTGTGCTTTTTTGATCCAGGATTTGATCCAAATCCTGGATGATACACCTTCATCAGGATTTGTTTTTCTTTTTTGATAGCTCAGCATGAGCCTTGCTTGCTTGCTTGCTTGCTTGCTTGCTTGCTTGCTTGTCATAGGAATATCACTATCCTACAAGATTGGGAAGTCAGTATTTTCAGTGAAAAAAAGCCTTCATTTCTTGAATTCATTGCACTGAAGGCCCAAGTTTCCCAATCCTTTTTTGTTATTTTTCAATCTTGTTATGTCTGTTTAACAGTTACTGGCAAACTTACCCTCTTGTCATCCTCACTCTTTCAGATATTTACCATTCAGTTACCTTATTCTACTGTCACTCTCACAGACAGTGGTCAGCACTCAGGGGGGAAGTCTTTGGTGGCACTTTAGCCCTCCAGTCTGTATTTCAAGTTTTTAAATTATGAAGCAAAATCTCAAAATCAGATGTGTAATCTAATCCTTTTTCCTAATTTTCCCTTTTATGAAAGTATGCAATAGATTACAATAGATTCAATACATTCATCAAGTTCAGTATCCTCTTTTATTTTGTGGCAGGCCCAAGACTTTGGAGAAAGCCCTTTAAGCAGAGCATAAATTCAACAGAGCCTGGATAGCTCTGCGGACAAGGCACTGTAATTTAACACCAGCTGTCTGCAATTAAAGTAAATTCGAATCTTGCCAGGCTCAAGGTTGACTCAGCCTTCCATCCTTTCTAAGGTAGGTAAATTGCCCCCCAGTTTGTGGGGGCAATAAGCTGACTTTGTATAATAATAATAATAATAATAATAATAATAATAATAATAATAATAATAATAATAATAATAATAATAATAATAATATTTTATTTCTATACCGCCCTTCTCCCGAAGGACTCAGGGTGGTGTACAGCCAATTTAAAAACACAAGACACAACAATGATTAAAATTTAAAATAATTAAATAGATTTGGCTGGTTTAAAACCCCAAAAATTTAAAATACCCCAATTTAAAATCATTATGTTGATAGCCCGGCCTGGCGGAACAACAGGGTCTTCAATGCGCAACGAAACACCCGGAGGTTGGAGATCTTACATATTTCCGGGGGCAGTTCATTCCACAGGGCTGGGGCTCCCACGGAGAAGGCCCTCCCCCTGGGTGTCGCCAGCCGACATAACTTGGCCGATGGCACCTTGAGGAGACCCTCTCTGTGGGAGTGAACTGGCCGGTGGGAGGCTATTGGTGGCAGAAGTTGGTCTCGAAGGTACCCGGGTCCTATGCCATGGAGCGCTTTAAAGGTGGTAACTAGCACCTTGAATCGCACTCGGAAGACCACTGGGAGCCAGTGCAGCTCACGCAGGAGGGGTGTCACACGGGCACAACGAGTTGCGCCCATAACCACCTGCGCGGCCGCATTCTGGACCAGTTGGAGCCTCTGAGTGCTCTTCAAGGGGAGCCCCATGTAGAGAGCATTACAGTAGTCCAGCCGGGAGGTGACAAGGGCATGAGTGACCGTGCGCAAGGCGTCCCGGTCCAGAAAGGGCTGCAACTGGCGGATCAGGTGAACCTGATAAAAGGCCCCCCTGGCCACGGCCGTCATATTCTCTTCTAAAGACAGCCGTGCATCCAAGAGGACACCCAGATTGCGAGCCCTCTCTGTGGGGGGCAAAATATAAAATATACAAAAGTATGAAGGCTATTGCTTAACGCACTGTAAGCCGCCCTGAGTCTCCGGAGAAGGACGGCATATAAATAAAATTAAAAAAAAAAAAAGCTTCTTTTATTGTTAGTTTTAAGAACCGATGCTACTTAATGCTCCTAAAATGGATGATATATCTAACTGCTTTAGGCAGATACATGAGAAGTGGTTATTTCTGTGATTCTTCCAGATAGCTGTCACTCTTGTTCCTGCTGCTATCTGAGCCTGGTGATCCAGATAGCTCAAATGCTCTAATTTCTTAATCTCTTCTACACCTTGCTGGAGGGGAGACAAGTACACTATGCAGCTTGGAGTAATCATACTTTTATTAGATTGCCTAATTGCTCTTGTTCTTTTATAGTAACTGTTGTATTGAGAGAAGGGAGCACACATTGTAGCTAGGGGTTGGGGGAAGTAGGAGAATGGGAGTGGATTCATTGTCTTTAATGAAGAGAATGCATGTGCCTTTAGGCAACGGTTACAGTTCCATTGTAAATTAGGGGAAGGAGAAGAAGAGGGACTAGACCAGATGCTACCTAATTGAAGAACCCCCCTCCTTGAAATGGCAATATTGTATATCATTCCAACTTCCAGCTGCTTTAGGGTATAAGTTTGCTTAGGTTGTAGCCATTATTATTAATAGCACTATATGAGTTTTGCTAATCCTACTTTAAAGAATAGAATAGAATAGAATTCTTTATTGGCCAAGTGTGATTGGACACACAAGGAATTTGTTTTCGGTGCATATGCTCTCAGTGTACATAAAAAGACAAGATACACTCATCAAGAATCACAAGGCACAACACCCAGTAACAGTCATACGGTACAATAAGCAATCAAATCATACTAGGAAACGATCAATATCAATATAAATCGCAAGGATACAAGCAACAAAGTTACAGTCATGCAGTCACAAGTAGGAGATGGGCGACAGGAACAATGAGAAAACCAATAACAATAGTAATGTAGCCTAATGTGTTGAGGGAATTATTTGTTTAGCAGAGTGATGGCGGGAAAAAAAGGCAAAGTTAAGGAAGGAAAGAAGAAAGGAAGGATAGCTTACTGTCAAAACATCAATTCTGTTCTACCCAGGAGATGCCAGTGTAAACTTGTATTTGGAATGGAGAAGAGATGAGAGGAACTATACCACAAACTTTTAGAATTTAAAAAGAGTACTTGAAAACTCAAAATCAATCCAATGTTTTCCGTTGTTTCCTATCATTTCTGACTGTGTGTATCTTCAAATACCCAGATTTAAACACACAGACACGGTCTACCTAAAAAGTTCAATTGAAAGATCTCCCTTAATCAGTAGAAATACATTTTTATTGTACAGTATTTAATTCTGATTATGCAGACTCATTAACTATGAATGGGTGAGGATTGCCTCTTTTTAGAATCCTATTTGTGCCAAATCGTTCTATGAAGGACTACTGAAGCTGTAAATTGTTTTAAATGTTACAATAAAATCTGGAAATATACTTTCTAGTGGGAAGTTGTTTTAGATAGCATTCTGTGCAGTGGTGGGATTCAAATTTTTTAACAGCCTGTTCTGAGGGTGTGGCTTGGTAGGCGTGGCTTGGTGGTATGTGACTGGGTTGGCAAGGCCAACTCAATGTCACTCACATCGAGGGGCGCCTCGCCTGGCTTCTCCTTGTCCCTCCCCTCCTAGCCTGTCCTTGCTTTGTCTTGCATGTTATGGTGAGAGAGAAAGCTTTTTCAAAGTCATCTTCCCCTTGATACTAGCCAATAAGATGACATTTTGCTATCAGAAGATCTGATGTACATTTCCTAGTATTGTTTATCACCATTCTCTTGATAAGACCAAATAGAGAGATTTATAAAGAATAACAGAGTTGGAAGGGACCTTGGAGGTTTTCTAATCCAACCCCTTCTCAACCATGACACCCTATGCTATTATGGACAAATTTCTTCTTAAAAACCTCCAGTGATGGTATACCCACAACTTCTGAAGGTATCCCATTCCTCTAATTAATTGTTCTCACTGTCAGGAAATTTCTTCTTATTTCTAGGTTGGATCTGTTTGATAAGTTTCCATCTCACAGATCCATCTCACAGTTACGTCCAGTTGAGCCAGGCACCACTTATTCTATACCTGTGCATTTGGTTTTTTTCTTGCCTAAGTGTAAAATCTTACTTTACTCTCCATTAAATTGCATTTTTGGTGAGAAATGATGTTCTACAGTGGCATTCAGTTTACTACAATGATTTTTGCAAAATGTACTAAAGCTTGAAGAATAAAGGTAAAGGTAAAGGTTCCCCTTGCACATATGTGCTAGTCATTCCCAACTCTAGGGGGTGGTGCTCATCTCCATTTCAAAGCTGAAGAGCCAGTGCTGTCCAAAGATATCTCCATGGTCATGTGGCCAGCATGACTAAATGCCAAAGTCACATGGAACGCTATTACCTTCCCACCAAAGGTGGTCCCTACTTTTTCTACTTGCATTTTTTACGTGTTTTCGAACTGCTAGGTTCGCAGAAGCTGGGACAAGTAACGACAGCTCACCCTGTTACACGGCACTAGGGATTCGAACCAACCTTTTGATCGACAAACTCAGCATCTTAACCACTGATCCACCATGTCCCCTTTCTCTTCTCTTTTAATTAAATGTTTCTGCTTTATTTTTTTTTCCCCTTGGGCCTTATTGCAATATTCCAAAACTTTCACAGATCCATCACAAAGAACCACTTCTAATTTAACTGGAATACATTGTTTTCATTCTCAGTTTTTCTGATTACAGAACTTTCCTTTTCCTTCACTCATCATTTCACCATTTAATGATGTATGTACATACTTGAAAGAAAAGGAAGCATTTAATTTTGGTGCTGCCCCGGCGTGGGCAGCCTGTTGTATCCAGGCCTGGCTTCATCCCAAACGGCAATCCCAGCACCGGTCCGGTGGCCACCACTGCCTAGCGAGCCTGCCAGCCTGCCTAGCCCAAGCCCGACAGAATCTTGGCCAGTCTCCCGGGAACTGGGCACGAAGGGACGATCACCAGCCCCACGTTACCCGGAAAGGTCAGAAGGCAAGGCTTCCAGGTCCAACAAAGGGGCCGGGGTGGGACTTCCTCCCCTCCCTCTTTTCAGGAGATTTTCAACAAAGGGCTGGGAACTTCAAGCAAGGCATGCGCTGCAGCCTCGCCAATCCCCACCGGCAGCTCTGGGCTGGGCAGCAGTTCGGCTTTCCTGGCTGGCTGTGACTACGACCTTACCTTCTTCCCGCGGCTGGTGGCAGAGGGGAAAGAGAGCCAGGGATGAGCCGTCACTGCTCGGCTCCTTACCAGCTCGCATCTTGCTCCCTGCCCAGATTCTCTGCAGCTCTTGGGCCTCGCCTGCCAGTGGGCACAGGGTGGGGGGTGACCAGGGAGGCTATGCCACCAGCACTGCCCCTCTGCCAGCCACCTATCCCTCACTGGCCCACCAGCCCAAGCACTTCAGCCAAGCACAGGCCACCGCTGTGAAAATGGTGCAAGCCCCATGGGCTGGAAGGTAAGGCTGATGGCGGGAAAGGAAGATCTGCTCCGGGCTTGCTGTACTCAGCCAAAGGGCCACCAAAAAGGGGGGGGGGAACACAGCGAGACTCGATCCCCTTTTGGGCCCTGCAGGGGAGGCCTTTTCTCTCAGGCCTCCCACCCAGAGGCCCTGTGGAAACCGTAGCTGGGCCCAAAAGGCGGACAAGCCTCGCCATGTCCCCCCCACCAAGGCGGCCCTTTGGCTGAGCGCAGCATGCCCAGGGCGGATCTTCCTTCCCTGCCATCAGCCTTACCTTCCAGCCCATGGGGCTTGCACCATTCTCACAGTAGCAGTCCACGCTCGGCTGAAGAACTTGGCCTGGTGGGCAGGTGAGGGAGGGGTGACTGGCAGAGATGTGGGCTGTGTAGCCTCATGCTCCCTGGTCATCGCCTGCTCCCCGCCCACTGGCAGGTGAGACCCAGAAGCTGCAGAGAATTGTCTGGTTTCTGGGAGACTGGCCAGGAGTCTCTCTGGCTCGGGCTAGGCAGGCTGGCTGGCTCGCGAGGCAGTGGTGGCCACCAGACCGGTGCTGGGATCGCTGCTCAGGATGAAGCCAGATATGGCTGACTGCAGGGTTGGGTGATCAGTTGGAGGTAGGTGGTCAGGCAGGTGCAGGTTGACCACCCTTCCCAGCCCCGCTTCCCCGAGGGGGCACCCAGCCATGTTTACCTGTTCTGCTGCTGGAGTGGTCAGAAGCAGCCCAGGGAGGGCATTCGGGAGCAGGCCAAGATGAGCGGGAGGCTGATGCATCGTAGGCTGTGGCAAAGGCAGGCAAGCAGGCTGGGCTGTGTGGCCACTTGGTCGAGGCAAAGGAACCAAAGAGTAGCTGTAGCTATGCCGCAGTGTGACTCTAAGACACCAGCCAAAGCATGTGAGGCCAATAAGTAGTGGCGGGGCGGGGCCAGCCAACCACAACAGGTTTGCCTGAACCAGCCCAAACTGGCTGAATCCCACCACTGGTTCTGTGACAATTAAATGCCTCTAAATGCAGTTTTACAGACATCATTGCTATCCATATTTGATGTATATTTCTTATTTTATACATTTAAAATTTGATTCAAGATAATAATGTTCTGCAATGAATATGCTATGTATCTAAGACTGATAATTAATTGCTATTAAAAAAAGAAAAAGAAATGGAGAACCAGTTTGGTCTAGTGGTTAAGACACCAGGCTAGATACCAGGAGATTATGAGTGCTGATTCCACCTTAGGCATGAAAGCCAGCTGAATGACTCTCAGCCCACAACATCTAGGTTTACTTCCTGTCACTTCCTATCATAGCCAATGGATCAATGCATGGTTAATCTGAAAAAAAGAAAAAAAAAAGCAGGAGGAAGAAGAAAAAAGAAATGGTAGCTTGTGTTGTCATTATTCCTGTTTGTTTTTATCTTGTTGCACCATAAACTAGCATATAGCCTATAGTAACAGCCACTGGTACAGTTAGACAACTAGAGATGAAAATAGCTATTAGAAAAGACTGTAGAGCTGTTGCATTTAATAGAGGAGAGAAAATACCTTTCTCTATATGCAGTTCATTTAGTTACAAAGAAAGCAACCAAGCTACATATTTTGCAGTTGCTGACATATTAAGTGTATATTTGAAATGTGCACAAACATATCAGTTTCAAAATAGTCCTTTTGGACTTGAAACAGTTTGTTCTAAACAGCCTAAAACAATCTCAGGTTTGAAATGAATCTAATCTTACCTCAGAATATTCTGAGGTAACAGAGACACCCTGTTTTGAACCTGAAACAATTGTTTCATTGTGAAAAATATTTTGTGCACTGGCTAAAAATCTATGGAGATTCTCAGTCATTCAGATCATGGTTGTCCCAAAGGAGGCAACTGGACTTTCTTGTTTTTTCTTTGAAGACATTTCGCTTCTCATATAAGAAGCTTCTTCAGCTCTGACTGAATGGGGAATGGAAGGATTTATACTCCTTGCAAACAGCTGGTCATGTGCATCCTTTTAGAGAGTTGTTGAGGTACTTGCTATCTACCACCATTTCAATTGTCCTTGTTAAATAGTGGGTGGAGAGAAGAAGCAGGACACTTGTAGCCAATGTAAATGGTTTATTCAGCTCCAGTAACAGCAATGAGAAACCGAGCCGCGGCAGCTCTTTTTAAAGGGAGCTGTCCGCTACTTCAGCCATTGATGTGTGCTTGTTTTTTCCCTGCTCTGACTTTGGGACCAATTATTGGTTTGTACGTCAGTCTATTCAATATCTAACACCCCTCCACTCTGGAATGGTGCTACCCAATCAGGATCCGTTCATGCAATGTTGTCCCATAGGTAGGTGGGTTGCTTGTGGGTGCAACCTGACTTGCACAGCTCAGTTGACTCAACAGCTCTGGATGGAGAGGTTGGATTTGCTGTCTCTCCTGTGGGAACTCTTGGAACCATCTCGAACCCGTCTGGCGGCACGGCCCTTTCTTTTTGGATATTTATTTCCTCTCTCTGGAAGTGCCTGTGGATTATCTATGACCTCAAGATCTTGTCAATGGACCTCAGATAATGGCCGCGGACTCTATTCGAAGTTGAGTTTAGTTGTTGTATGTTTGGTCAGGTATTATATAGGGCCTGGTCTACTTCTGTTGTTTCTGTGTGGTGTCTTCCCTCTCACTCTGAGGCCTCTTCCTGCATGTCATGTTCCTTCCTGACTATTCGACCCCGGAGTTGGTCAATGTGTCTCTTCCACCCTCAACCATCCTCTGTTTCTATCCGGTAGGATAGTGGGCCCGTGATTTGTGTTATTTGTGTGGGTACCCATAGGGGGTTTCTGCTGTAATTCTTCGCATATACTTTATCCCCTACTTGGAATGATCTACATTTGCTAGTTGAGTCTACTGGGGTATCTGTGTTATATTGGGAGTGTAGTCTGTCCAGCTAGAATCTCAATTTCCTTCCCATTAATAATTCCGCTGGACTTCTGTGTGTGGTCACACTAGGTGTTTGTGTTGTATGCTTAATAGCTTATCTAATATAGCTTGAATTTCCCCAGGGCCCATCCTGCCTGTATCTCTTTTGTTGTTCTCACCATCTGTTCCACCTGCCCATTCATCGATGGGTGTCCCGGTGCAGATAGTGCATGCCTTATCCCTTGGTTCGCCAGAAACATTTTAAACATTTTACTGGTTTGCGGTAAATTGTGGCCTGTTATCGGGCAGCCCATGTGTTGCGAATAGTTTCCTTAAAACCTTTATAATACCCTCTGTCATGGTTGGTGTCATGAGGTTGACCTCTAGCCATCTAGAATAAGCATCGACTGTGATTAGGAATATGTTTCCCTGACATGGCCCCACAAAATCTGTGGTATGCAGGACCACAGTGTCTTTTGGCTCTCCTAGTCGGGTGTGGGTGCAGTGTGTGGTGTAGGCTGTGATTCATGGCAGGGTGTGCATGTTGCTACCCATGTCTCTATCTCCCTGTCCATCCCCAGCCACCAAACGTAGCTCCTGGCTAATGCTTTCATTTTAATCATCCCTGAGTGCCCATCATGTAGTGTCTCTAGAATATCCCTTTGTAATATTTTGGGAATAATTACTCTATCCCCCCACAATAGGCACCCTTTCAATCCTGATAGTTCACATTGGTGCATTTTAAACGGCTTAAATTCTTCGTCTACTGCAGTCTTCGGCCATCACTTCCATACCCAGTTCAAAATATGTGCCAATGTTCTGTCTTTTGTGGTAGCTCTCGCGATCTCTGCTGCTGTGATCAATGTGCTCGTGAGAATCTCTATTAGTTGTCACCAGTGCTGGGTCCTCCTGGGTCCTCCTGGGTCCTCCTCCAGCACATCTGCTGAGTGCATTGGCATGGTCGATCATTTTCCCGTGTCTGTAGTGCAGTTGGTAGTTGTATGCGGTGATGAATTCCGTCCATTTCGTCATTCTTGGTGATAGTATGTCTGGTGTGGGTTGATCTCCCATGATAATCCCCAGAAGTGGTTTGTGGTTGGTTATCCATTCGTACTTCCTTCCGTAGACATATTTGTGAAATCTTTTGATTCCAGCAACTGCAGCCAGCGCTTCCTTGTCAAGCTGGCTGTAGTTTCTTTCTGGTTTGGATAGAGTCTTGGAGTAAAAGGCAATTGGGGCTTCTTTTCCATTCGGCATGCAATGGCTTAGTATTGCCCCTATTCCGAAAGGTGACGTGTCACACATTAGTCTTAATGATAGGTTTTCGTTATACTGGACAAGAACACTGTCAGATGTTAACAGCTTTTTTATTTGATTGAATGCACTCGCTTCTTTCTGTCCCCATGTCCAGTCTGTCTTCTTATCGAGTAGTCGGTGTAAAGATTCAGCAATCATCGCTTTCTGTGACAGGAAAATGTTGTAAAAATTTAATAATCCCAGAAATGCTTGAAGTTCTGTCCTGTTGGTCGGGGTTGAGGCTTCCCAGATTGCTTTCGGTTTGCCAATGGTGGAGTGTATGCTGGAACTATCTATCAAATATCCTAGGAATTCTACTTTTTCCACCACCAGTTTGCATTTATCATTCTTTACCTTTAGCCCCACCTCCTTAAAACGGCTTAATACTGTCCTTAGTCTTTGCCGTAATTGTTCCTTGTTAATTGCTGATATGAGGACATCAAGTGTGGTACTACTCCTTTGATGCCGTGTAGGAGGTGCTCCATGACACTCTGGAACAGTCCCAGAGCCACGCTTACCCCAAACTGCAACCGTCAGCATTTGAATGCCCCTCTATGCGTGACAATAGTCTGGGCTCTGCTGTGGCATCATCAATGGGCAGCTGTTGATATGCTTAGGCCAGGTCAAGTTTTGTGAACTTTTCCTCGGCCCAGGGAATGCAGCAGGTGTTGTACAACAGGTACACAGTAAGCACTCTGTTGTAAGGCTTTATTTAATGTGCATTTATAGTCCCCACACAAATGCACTGACCCATCTGGCTTCGTGGGAGTTACTATGGGTGTTTCCCACTTGGCATGATCCGTCAGCTCCAAAACGCCTTGAGCAACGAGTTTGTCCAGTTGCTCATCTATTTTGGGTCCTAGAGCAAATGGGACCCTCCTGGGCTTTATCTGGACAGGGGCAACCTGGGGATCTAAGTTAAAAGAAATAGGGGTCCTGGTGTACTTGTCCTGGTCTTTGCTCCTTGTCTTTTGTATACAATTTTCCTGTCTTCTATCTATATGATCAAATATTTTCACCATGTCCTTGTGTAGTTCCAGAATAAGGTCCTTAATGTCCTTAATGTTTTGAATCATTAACTCCATTCCATTTGAGTCTCCACAATTGTCAGTTCAGAAACCAAACCTCCAAGTCAAATTTAAATGTCTCATCAATGTTCAATCAAATTGGTTAGTTACTTCAGGGTTCCTCCACTCCTCAAGTCGTTTTTGTATATCCAATAGTATTTAGGGGTCTCCAGACACAAATTCTTTTTTTAATATTCCAGTCTCCAGTGGTTAGAAGATAAATATATATAGTTCAACAGTTATTTCCCTTCATTTCAATATTTACTCCCAAGTTGCAAAAATTAACTGTCATCAGCAGATGGCGCTCTTTACTTCACTCTGCTGCCTCTCTGCTTTTATTTTTACAAGTCCAATTTATTTCTCTTGCTTAGTTTAACTTATAACTCAGCTACCTATGGCAAATTATTTGAAGAAAAGGTAGGTTTATAGTTCCAGCATCTTAATATGCCTTCTTAATATCACACCTTTTGTTTTGGGGATTCCATTTCCAACTTAATTTTCTTTTTAAACAAATATTTACTTCTTTAAATTTCCAATATGCTTTTTCACAATAGTTACACGCCGCTGTAACAAATTGTTCTAAAAGGTATTCCCCTTATTTGGGGGGGGAGGGTCCAGCTTCAGCTGTAAATCTTTTCTTACCCAGATGACACACTATTCACCATTTCTCTGCTCCTGCACAAACTTATGGTTTCTGGATGTTCCCTGGCTTCATGGCAGCCATTTTAACTGTTGCTGCTCCTAATCTTCAGATGAGGGGGTTTTCCGAGTCAGGGAGGGGAAATGCGGCTCCCCTCAACCTGCAAGGTGGTTCCCCTTTGCTTCACCACCCCTACAGGGTGGCTATGGTTTCAAATGAAGCCCCCAGCAGGGAGAGCTCAGAACGGACCCACGGAGGTCATGGATCTCACTTCTGAAGGCGCCGGAAGTTCAACCGGAAGCCTTATTGTGCTATTTTATTATGAGTTGGGGAGATGTTTGGCAAAATTGTTTAAACAGAAAAAAAAGGGCATGGTTGAATTTGCTTTTTAAATCCTGTCAGTACTTCTGTAGATAAAAAGTGAAAAATCATTAAAAAGATCACAGTATTGTAGAGTTGGGGCACTTTTTGCACTGTCAGTTTGAAGCAATCTTAAAATTTCTAATGGAAAGCACATAAAAGAGGCATGGATGACTTTCCTACCTTTCTGTAGTTGACTAGGTTGTGCCAGTTTGATGAAACATGGATGTCTCATCTCTCTTCTCTCTGAGATCCTCTCTGTTTTGCACCTTGGTGCCTCCACCTTTCTGTCTTTTTGTCTTAATTGAAATGGGCCAAATTATTTAATTCCCTTTTAAACTGTTTTAAATTTTATATGTGTTCGTTTTTATTTTTGGCTGTGCACCGCTCTGAGTCCTTCGGGAGAAGGGCAGTATAAAAATTAAATAAATAAATAAATAAATAAATAAATAAATAAATAAATAAATAAATAAATAAATAAATAAATAAAATGTAGCTGCTTAGTGATTTCTGCTGCCATTGCCTGTCAGTCACATGGATGTGTTTACCTGATGTTTTCCCACATAACCCTGGCTTGTGAGACAGGTAAGAATTTCACAGGCTATGCCATCACTGAAGAATAAACCAAAAAGTAGAGAAAAATAAAGTGGATAAAAATAAAATAAATGCAATAGTGTAAGCCATGTGACAAGGTAGTCAGCACCCCTTTTCCTTTAGAAGAACATCATTCTCTCAAATGATTTATTTATTTTGTTAGATGTTTATCCTGTCTTTATTACTTTATAAGGAACACAAGGTGGAGAACTTATCTAATATTCCTTCCTCCTCTTAGGTTCCACACAACCACAATCTAAGAAGTGGTTTGGGATGGGAGAGAATGATTGGTCACTGAGCCATTTTTTCAAGCCTAAAATGGGACTAGAACTCAGAGTCTCTTGGTTTCTAGGCCAGCACCTTAACCACTACTTTGTTTAAAAAGGATGAAGGAATGTCAAAATAACTTGTAAGAATTGCATGCGAAAACAGGGTTGGAGGAAACAAACTTGTAAAGTTGCAAACATCACAAATAACATTTCAGAATAATCTAGAATGATGCAAAAGACAAGAGAGGTTGTAGCAAATTACAATCTGATATGGACCTGTTAGTAGGAAAGGAGACTAGAATGAGCAGTAATATTTTGCATCAAACCTGAAGTCAAGATGTTTGTTATTTATTTGCACAAGGTGAGCAAATATTTATTTGAAAACTACTTGCTTCAAGGAGGGGCGAGATGGGTGGCCAGGCTGTGGCAAGGAGAGCCCGGGCGAGATGAGGTGCCCCTTGACTTGAGTGACATCGAGTTTGCCATGCCCACCCAGCCACTCCTACCCAGCCTGTCATTAAGGCAGAGAACCAGTTGTTAAATTATTTGAATCCCACCACTAATTTATATCCTAATTGTAATAAGAATTCAGTTCTTTATGCAGCAGGACTGTTAATAAAATGTATTCTATGAATCAGATTTCTTTATTCCACAAGAAATTGTTTTATTTTTTTCATCATCTAACTTTGCTAAGCCCTTAAGAAGTAATGGGCAAGTTATAGGCCTGAGAGGTTTACATCGTATTTACTTTAAGTGCAAAACCAACTTATAGATGAGGCTGTTATTCTTATTTTGGTGTGAATCAAATAAAGACTGGATGGAGAGATATAGTTCATATTCTATGAGTTCTGAGATCAAGTTCTACATTTTCTGTATTTATAATAAATTGAAAAGAATAAAATTTAATGTATGCATATTCTTTGCAGACTTCTTCCCTGATTTACAAAATGGGTCCTGCACACAAATGGAAAATATATCCATATAAGCTTCCCAGTCAATGTGGAATATTGCATAAGAAGAATCATAGAATACATGCAGGACAATACACATTATTCTCTGCTTTGCTACTTTGCTTTAGGAACATTTTGTTCCAAACAAATATTACATAATTGATTAATATCCAGTGTTGATTTTGGCTGACTGTAGTATATAAACCAAAATACTAACAAGCTCCCCCAAAACATGGAAGGAAATACATTTTGGTGTTAAAGCAGAATTATATCCCCTTTTTTTCTGTCTGAAGAGCAATGAAATTACATTTTTTCAGTCACAATGACCTTCTATTAGATTATTTTCTTCCTGCACAAGCTAAATCCCATTTAACGGTAAATAGAGCTCCATAGTGCATGATATAGCAACTGAAAATCATTACTTCAGCAAAGAATATCAGAGACCATTATATATCAGTAAAGAAAATTAGAATGCTGGGGGTTTCCGGTTGGCGTCCCAACACCTCAGACGGGGAATTAGCGGGGCTCCCTGTCTGTTAAGCCGCCGCCGGCAGGTCGATGTACCTACCCTGTCCTGTAGGGACAGGGGAATAGAGAGGGATCCTTCGGACGGCCGAGAGGAACAGGCAGGTTCCTCGGGGCCGGAGGATTGTCCTCTGTACTGGTGGCAGTGGATGCGGCAGCCATGGCGGCTGCCCTGAGATCGTGACAATCGGAACAAAAAGATGTGCTGGAGGAGAAGCGGAGAGTGGAGCAGGGAGTTTGAAAGCCGAGTGAGTGGAATGCTGCCCAGGCGGGAACTGCCCGTAAAAGCTGGATTATAAATAAGTATGCCCCAGCCTTAACAGCGGCTGAGAAATATTGGGGCAAAAAGACTCAAATGAATGGTGGAGAAAAGACCTGTTGATAGATAGTGCTAATTACAGACTTCTTGGAAATGACTTTATTACAGATTTGGTCTTCTTTTTTCTTTTTTTTTTGTGGCTAAACGAGACTGGATTATGTTTGAGAGAGAGGAAGGAGAAGAAGAAATAAATATGCTTTTAAAAGTAAAGACAAAAGACAAACGGAAATGGAAAAAATGGCTGCCAGCTGAGAGTGAAAGTGTAAATTCCAGACTGCTTGTTACTTGAAAGAGATACTTTGTTGCTTGTTGCTTGTTACTAAAAGTGGATTATTTTGAGAAAAAATTCAAGAGGCTTGACTTTGGAAATATAATCTGTGTAATGGAGGATTTATTGAAGATCAGAAAGAAGAAACTAAATGGAATAATGAAAACTGATTTAATAAGCGTGGCAACAAGAGAAAAAGGGCGTGGCAACAAAAGAAGGACATGATGATATTATATATGGAATAGCCAATTCAGAATTAACTTTATAGAAGTTATAACTTTGAGGATATTGAAATGGGAAATAAATATACTCAGACAGATTGGAGAAAGAAAAAAAAATGGAATATATCATGTAACAAGATAACAAAATATAATAGTTTGAATTAAATGGATGTCATGGTGTCTGGGAGTTTGATGTCTGAATAATCTTAGGAGATACTTTCCTTCTTCTCTTTGCTCTTTCTCTATTTTTTTTTCTTTCTTTCTTTTTTCTTTTTCTTTTTTGTCTCTTTTCCCCTCTCTATTTTTTCTAATTCTCTTTTCAATTTCTCTTGTTATATTTCTATTTTCTTTCCTTTTTTATTTTTGTTTCTCTTTTCCTTTTTTATTTTAACTATTATTAATATTGTTACTATTCTCTCTCCTTTTTCACTATTATTTTTATTAAAGTTGATTTTATGAATATACAAACAATTTGATTAGCAAAAAAGAGTATAAATGATTAAAAAACATGATTTTTTGATGTCTTAATACCTTTTTAAATTTGGAATTTTTAAGCTCTATTTATAGACCTAATAATTTAGAAGAAAATGTTTTTTAAGGTGCTGGACATTAAAAAGAATTATTTACAGATTTAATAATTATAGAAAATTGATCTTAAAGTGATTCAAAATGTTGATACTTATTGGAAATATGCATGGCATGGAGGAAAGTCTAGGAGAGAATAGGAGTTAAGATATTTGTTGACATACTTTTTTATCTTAAATCAGTTAAAGATACAGATGAGAATGGATTTAAAAATAAATATGAGTAATACATTGTGAATTAATTAATTGTAATTTAATTTAATTAATTAAAATAAAATGCTATGAATTAGTTAAATGAAGTTAGGAGTGGAGAGAAGCATGATTCTGGAGAACAGTGAAAGTAAAGCTGTGATTACAGAGCCTCCATTTCGTCCTGTAACATCTGGGGGTGGCCTAGAGAGGCCCAGACGGGGCCTAGGAGGGCTGGATCAGGGCCAGGGAGCCTCCATTTTATCCTTAACAGGCTGGGGGTAGCCTAGGGGGGCCTGAACGGGGCCTGGGAGGGCTGGATCTGGCCCACAAAGGCTCCATTTCGGTCTGTAACAGGCTGGGGGAGGCCTACGCAGGACCGAACAGGGCCCTACCAAGCTTGGGCAAATGGCCAGGAGGCAAGATAAGCCTCCCAGTGAGGAGAGACTGGGAGGGAGGGGTGAGGCTTCAGCCAGTTCGGTGAACTGAGCAAACGGTTACCAACTGGTTCTAGTGAACCTGTGCAAACCGGCTGAATCCCACCACAGGCTTCTGGACCCAGAATTGAATTGTCATATAGAACAATGTGAAGGATGGCAGAAATTTGCTGGCAGTGCAGTTTTGGGTTATTGAAATGCCATGTTTGGTATTTTATATACTAGTAGTGTACATATCTATACTATTAGTTCTAATTCTCAAATTTAACACCTCGACTCTTTTTCATTGCATTGTTTATGTTTCATATGTGTAAATGGGGAGAAAGAAGGGAAAGCACATACACTCCCATTTTACCACGTGATGCCATCTGAAAAATATTTTTCTACTTCTTCACATGCATTCATAGAATAATTCACATTGAATATTGAGGATTTTTGGTAGTGCAGTATTTGAAAGATTTCATGGTGGACCATGACTACCTTTGTTTAACTTGCCTCAATCTTCATCTAGATATATTGTGATATAATGTCGAGAATGATTGCTTTTGTTGACCTGGAATCCTGGAAACTATAACTGTCAGTATATAAGGGTTCATGAATTAGAATAGACATGGTAACAGGTCAGGTACCTGTTGGTGACCCAGACGGCTCGGAGCTTGGGCGTGGCTTAGGTTCACTGATCTGTATATATATATGAGTGCTTCTGTGATTATTGATTCTGTACTTCTGGATTCTGAGTTCTGGTTCTGGCTTCTGCTACATGGTATATAAAGAAGTTTCTTATATAAATGAATCCTGCTGAATTATTTACTTGTGTGCTGGTTGGATTGCTGCAAACTCTAAAAATAACTTTAGTGCACCTGGAGGGCACCAAGTTGAAGGTGGCCAGAGGTCCCCACATGACTTTTAGTGATGAGAATGCCTATGAAAGTGCACTACATAGCATTGTTCTCATGAGCATTCTTCCACTGAAAACAGTAACATTGTTAGGAGTCTGTATAAAAGTTTTTACAGCTGCATGCCCTTCTCTTAAGCCTTAAAAATGGAGAGATCTGTACCACTTACTTGCCATGCACAAGGTAAACTCTTCTCACTTTGAACATAGTTCCTGTCTTCCTTCTAACTGATATTACTTCTCACGCCAGTGCACTTTGTACTCTTACATGTTCTGTATGAATCAAGCTGACAATATTTACGTAAACTATCCTTTTTTAAAAAATTCCAGTTACTTGCATTTTAACAATTAAATTACCTTTCTGTATGCTCTCTGCTAATTAATCATCCCATATTTAAACTCCACTCTCCTCAATTTCTGACAGAATATATGTTGTACTGCTCTTTAAGATATATGTTGTACTGCTAATTTGTTATGTCCATTGCTCATTGATAATGGAAGGATTTGAAAGATGTGCATAAACAAATTTCCCTTTGCTTTTAAAATAAAGTCATTTCTTGCTCATTTTGTTATTCCCAGATTTACATTTTGAATAGAATAGTTAATTACAAAAAAGCTATGCAGCATTTGCATGACTTTTCCTAATATATCTCCTCTAAAAAGCAAAACAATGTTCCATTTGTAAGTATTTTATTGGATGAGGATTCCAATTCTAGGTTCCCTGCCTATTATTGTGTATAGAACTGCCAGCCAGTTGCCAGAAAGAGATATCATGGTTGATGCTGGGTTTGTTCAGAGATCAGGACTGCTCAAGACAGGAGAGTTGTGTGGCAGGCTAGATATATCCAGTGCAATATCTAATATATGGTAGAAAACATAAAGTAATCATAAACCAAATGCACTTTCAGGCTTCCAAAAAACATCCCCAACGAAATAAAACTCCAAGGCAATACATTCCTCAAAGTTCCACTTTATTAGAGATGTCATGTTGGCACATCTGGGAAAACCCGAACCTGAAAGCTTCCAGGTTTCCCCCACCCAGTTGAAAGTTCACAACCCTGCTCCACACCCACAAGTTCATCACAGGGTCCAATCCAGGGGTGGGTTCTAAATTTTTTTACTACCAGTTCTGTGGGCGTGGCTTATTTTGTGGGCATGGTTTGGAGGTCATGTGACTGGGTGGGCGTGGCTAGTTGATCATGTGACCGGGTAGCCATAGCTATGTGTATAGGGACTACTCAGAGGGCTGAAAAAAGTCATTTCTGACAGGTCCTCGCACTTTTGACTGGTCCTCACACTTATGACCATCCTCACATTTATGCCCGTGCAGCATTCTTAACAACCATGTCACTCATTTCACAACTGCTTTTCTTCACCATGGTGACAAGATAGGGCGAAAAACGTAAAATGTGAGGACAGTCATAAGTTCGAGGACTGGTCAAAAGTGCAAGGACCAGTCAAAAATAACTTTTTCAGCCCTCTGAGTAATCCATATGCACAAAAGGATACAGCAATAGAGAGGGATGAAGGAAGGAGAAGAGAGGGAAGGAAGAGAAGGGAGGAAGGAAGGGAACGGAAATTAGAGTAGGAGTGAGGGTAAGAGAGGGAGGAAGAGAGGAGAAGGAGAAAGGAAGAGGAAGTAGGAAGGAGAAGAAGTGGGGGGGAGAGAAAGTAAGAAGGAAAGAAAAGAGAGAGGTGGTAGGTTTGAGGAGAAAGATTGCTGTACAATAAAAAAGATGAAATGGAAGAAAGGCAACCCCAAATAAATATAAAGATATTAAGATAAAGAATGAATTGTTAAACTTTAAAGAATAAAAGAGAACAAATATGAATAAATAGCAATAATTAGAAACACACATACAAACATACAATGTATTTTCTTTCAACAGAGTATTTGGCCGGTTCACAAATTTAAACAGTGTTTAGTCATTTCAATTAAATTTACAATTTCTATATTTCCCTTTTGCCATATTTATTCCTCATCTATTTTTTTAAAAAACAATATTACCCTTCATCCTCATCTCTAATCTTAATCAAATTCAATTTTTCCCTTCTATTCTATATTATACCCCTTCCCATTGTCATCTATTTTTATATCCATCCTCACATTGGTTAATTATGTAATATTACAATTGTTTAATACAAATTCAACATGTTAATTTAAATCAATTAGTTATATAACTACCTTTTTTGTAATTAATCAATATGAACATGAATATTCCAATTATTTCCATGCAATCCAATTTCTTACAAATCAATTAATTATATTTACCAATAATAATAAACCAAATAATTTCCCCCATGTATTCCTCCAAACCACAACTTAACCATTTCTGCTTTCAACACAATATACAATTAATAGTATCGCAATTATTACAATTCCCTAGTTAAATAGAGCTTTTTTTTCTTTTGTGTTTTAAAATCTTGAACTCTCCTCTTTTGCCCTAAATTTCCCATTGTTTGCACCTACCTTTTTTGGTGAGCAAAAAGAAAAAGAGATCTCTCCCTGCCTCATTTTGTCACGTTGCAGCAGAGCCTGCTTTACTTTCAGTTTCGTTTTTTCCCTAGCATAGCTACTCATTTGTTTTAACACTGATCAGCTGTAGAGCAGCCCTTTGAAGCCCCCCGGCAAGAGTTTAAACAGTTTTTTTCCCTCTAGCCATCAGTTGGGACTCAGGAGGCAGCAATAGATTGGAGTGGGGCCAAATAAAGGGTAAGAATAATGTGAAGGGGAGGGGTGGGGGGGAGAACCGGTTTGGTGACGTCATATCTCACCGCTACCGGCTCGCGGGAACCGGTGCGAACCGGGAGCAACCCACCACTGGTCCAATCTATCCTTCAGGCTCAACTGGAGACAATCCCCAGTCACTCCCATCCAGGTGCAGGCAAATGTCCTTGACTCCCAGAGCAAGGAATGTTGTTATGGCTATTCTTCCACCACTCCAAAAAAAAAAAAAAAACCCTCCCAGGCTAAAATATGTGGCAGTCAAAAAAAATGGCTTTCAAAACTGACAGGCTTACCCTCCTCAGGAAAGGAACACATCCTGGAACGAGATAGAAGTCAGGGGTTGATACCATTCAGACATTATATGATCCAATCCATCCTTCAGGCTCAACTGGAAACAATCCCCAGTCACTCCCATCCAGGTGCAGGCAAATGTCCTCCCCCTCAGGAAAGGAACACATCCTGGAACGAGATAGAAGTCAGGGGTTAATACCATTCACACATTAACCACCCTTCCCTCCCCCAGGCGGACCCTTAGGCTTATCAGGAAATTTCTCATGAAATAGCTTAATTAAGGTGTCTGCATGAATATCCCAGCTTTTCACCCAAGTAGCTTCAGACAATGGATATCCCTTCCAATGCACTAAATACTGCAATTTTGCGAGGGAGATCTAGCTGAACGATTACTGGGTTAATCATTTTTACTATGGGGAAGGAACTTCAGGAAGGGGAAGGGGAGAGGAGGAGGAGGAGGGGCCTTACCTGGAGGCAGATAAAAGCTGCAAGGCTCTGCTATAGTTCTTTCGGGCAAGCCGTCCCTGCACAGCTCTCCTAGATGTGGTTTCTTAAATTTGCATGTCAGTCTGCATGCACAAATGTTTTTATGATTTTGCTGCAGATAAACAAAGACAAAAATTACTATAAAATTTTAAAACAAAATAATTTATAATATCAGAATAAAATAATGAATGTCCAATATGTTCTGGCAAATTTTAACTTCTTATTCATGTAAGTGGTTATATTTTATATTATTTTATTTCATTTCATTTCATTTTTATTTTATTATTTTATTATATTTTATTATTTTATTATTTTATTATTTTATTATTTTATTATTTTATTTTACTCCCATTGCAAAATCAATAGGTTTTTTTCCAACAGAATTGCTTTTTGTTCATTGTGCAAACATATACCCTGTTTTCCCCAAAGTAAACCCTGTCTTGTATTTTTTTTTGCCACCAAAAAACGCACCAGGTTTTATTTTCAGGGTATGCCATCCATTGACTCACCTTACTTGCACGTGTCACTCCTGGCCTCCTTTTCACTGTCAGGGGCCTTCAGGAACTTCTTCTGTGGCCAGCAAGGTCAGCAAGGCTTTCCTGAAGGCCTCTGCAGCTGATAACAGAGCCCTGGATTGATCTGGCTCTGTTATTGGCTGCAGAGGCCTTCAGGAAAGCCTTGCTGGCCTTGCTGGCTGCAGAAAAAATGGGTCGGCAAGGCAGGTGTTGGGGTGCGTGTGGTCTGGCTGTAACTGTCTGAAGGTAAGTAGTAGGTCAGCTCCACCCCCCATCCACCCCCTAGCTTAATTTTTACCCATGCACCCTGGAGTGGGCAGGGTCTTAATTAGGGCTTATTTGGGGGGGGTAGGGCTAATATTGGGTGCACATGTAAAAATCAAGTTAGGGCTTACTTTTGGGGTAGGTTGTATTTTGGGGAAAACATGGTATATACAGGACCAATAGTTTAGGCATATCTTGCATTGAGTGGGTTGCCTAATTATGTAGCCCTTTTCTTGAAAAATAAAGGAAGGAGGAAGGACAGTGTATGTCTCTCTTTGAGGGAGATGGGTGGTTCAGAAATATGAAAAAAATAAATAAACATGGTCCTTTTGTCAATTTCAGTGTCTTCTTCTTTTTCTTCTTTCCAAACCATTCTTAATGTGCATCTTTCTAACTGAGTGATAGCTTTTTATACTGTAATTTCAGGTTCATGTATGCCAACCAAATAACTTTGAAAATACAACATAATTTTATTAGTGTGCAAATAATAAAATAGTATACACTGGGCTCCCAGCAAAGTATGACAATACTTTATTGGCAATATCTGCATGATAAAATCGCTCAGATTCGGCACGGCCTGGACTCTTATTGGATAGTTTCGGACGGGATGACGGAGGCGAGTCTTGAGACTGTTATCTGGGAGGAATTTGACCCTGTGACTCCTGAGGACATGGACAGGATTTTGGGGAGGCTTAACGCTACCACATGTTTACTGGACCCATGTCCCTCCTGGTTGGTACTGGCCTCCCGGGAGGTTACACGAGGCTGGTTTCAGGAGATTACTAACGCTTCGCTGGGTGAGGGTGTCTTCCCAGCCGCCCTGAAAGAGGCGGTGGTGAGGCCCCTCCTCAAGAAGCCTTCCCTGGACCTGGCTGTTTTAGCTAATTATCGTCCTGTCTCCAACCTTCACTTTGCGGCGAAGGTTGTCGAGAGTGTGGTGGCGAGACAACTTCCTCGATTCCTGGATGAAGCTGTCTATCTAGATCCATGCCAGTCAGGCTTCAGGGTGGGTTACAGCACGGAAATGGCATTGATCGCATTGGTTGATGATCTCTGGAGGGCTCGGGACAGGGGTTGTTCCTCTGTCCTGGTCCTCCTAGACCTCTCAGCGGCTTTTGATACCATCATTCATGGTATCATGCTGCGTTGGCTAGAGGGATTGGGAGTGGGGGGAACCGTTTTACGGTGGTTCTCCTCCTCCCTTTCTGACCGTATGCAGTCTGTGTTGACGGGAGGGCAGAGGTTGACCTCGAGGTCCCTCATTTGTGGGGTGCCACAGGGATCGGTTCTCTCACCCCTCCTGTTTAACTTTTGTGTGAAGCTGCTGAGCGAGATCATCCGTGGCTTTGGGGTGAAGTGTCAACTGTATGCCAATGACACGCAGTTGTACATTTCAACCCCAGGCCACCCCAATGATGCCCTTGACGTGATGTCCCGTTGCCTGGAGGCAGATCTGGATTGGGAGGAACAGGCTCAGACTCAACCCCTCCAAGACTGAGTGGCTGTGGTTTCCGGCGTCCCGATATAGCCAGCTTACACCATCACTGACTATTGGGGATGAGAACTTACCCCCCTCAGAGAGGACTCACAACTTGGGCGTCCTCCTGGACTCACGGCTGTCTTTGGATGATCATATGACGGCTGTGGCCAGGGGGGCTTTTTATCAGGTTCGCCTGATTTCCAAGTTGCGCCCCTTTCTGGATCGGGACACCTTGCACACAGTCACTCACGCCCTCATCACTTCCCGTCTGGACTATTGTAATGCTCTCGACATGGGGCTCCCCTTAAGGAGCACCCGGAGGCTCCAAGTGGTCCACGCAAGTAATAATGGGGGTTGCCATGGCAACTTGAAAGCTTTGCAAATTGACAGGGGCGACCCATCGCTCCCATGTAACACCTCTCTTGCACGAGCTGCACTGGCTCCCGGTGGTCTTCCGGGTGTGCTTCAAGGTGTTGGTTACCACCTTTAAAGTGCTCCATGGCTTAGGACCTGGCTATCTACAAGCCCGCATTCTGCCACTGATTGCCTCCCACCGACCAGTACGCTCACACAGAGAGGGCCTCCTAAGGGTGCCGTCAGCCAAACAATGTAGACTAGCGACCCCCAGGGGGAGAGCCTTCTCTGTGGGGACCCCTGCCCTCTGGAATGAATTGCCCCCGGACATATGAAGGATCCCCGACCTCCGCACCTTCCGTCATGCAGTGAAGACCCTGTTATTCCAGCAAGCCGCTCTGATGGGATAAATGGTTTTAATTTGGTTTTAATGGGGTTTTAAAATTGGTTTTAAATAGAGTTTTAAATTTGGCCTATGATTTAATTATTTTAATCTGCTTTTAAATTCTATTTTGTACACTGTTTTATTATGGCTGTTCACCGCCCTGAGTCCTTCGGGAGAAGGGCGGTATATAAATTAAATTAAATAATTAAATTAAATTAAATTAAATTAAATTAAATTAAATTAAATTAAATTAAATTAAATTAAATTAATAAATAAAGACACTTTGCTCAGCAGCTTTGGGGTGGGGAGGCAGAAGCATAGCTTATATTCCTTTGCTTTACAGTACTACAAAGGAAAGACAAAGAAGAAAGTGGACACAATGTAAATTACTACATGATGTTGGATTTTTGATAAATCCATCTGGGTAACCTTATTGTTATTTATCTCTTCCTACCATGTCCATATGGCAGCTATACCATCTCTGAGAAGTGGTCAATTAATAGAAACCGTTTTGTTTTACTGAGCCACAGGTTCCTATCTGATTCCTCTCCCTGTCACCACTCAGGCTCAATGAAGTTTGCTAGGAATGTTTTCTTGCAAGGACACTTTAAGCAGTACATGTGTGGGGGGTGGGGGGTGGGGGAGGTTCTCATAGATTTGGTAGTGAATTGAGCTCACATATGTACAGGAGTTGTACCTTTTACCAATAATCTCCTTAGATGGCCTTTTCAATTTCATCAGAAATTATGAATCTTCTTTTATTTCTATCTGCAAGAGAATGCAAACCACAGTTACCATGTTTTCCTGAAAATAAGACCCTGTCTTATATTTTTTTGAATCCTGAAATAAGTGCTTGGCCTTATTGCCATGCGCTCAAAAGCCTGATTGGGTTTCTTATCAGGGGATGTCTTATTTTGGGGGAAACAGGGTAGGATCCACAACTGTACATTTATTCCCATGAGCTTAGAACATTGGTTTGCATACAACTTTCCCCAGCTTTTAAAAATCTAGTGTTATCAAAGCACCTGTTTCTATACTAGCTTATAAAATTGGGATTTATATAGGTAGTCTTCAACTTACTACCACAATGCACCCCAACATTTATGTTGTTAAGTGAGACATTTGTTAAGTGAGTTTTACCCCATTTTACAAACTTTCTTGCCATAGTTATTAAGTGAATCATTGCAGTTGATAAGTTAATAGCCTGGTTGTTAAGTGAATCTGGTTTCCCCATTGACTTTCTTTGTCAGAAGGTCTGAAAAAGTGATGACAAGATCCTGGGACACAGCAACTGTCATCAATATGAACCAGTTGTCAAGCATCTGAATTTTGATCACATAATTATGTGATGCTGTAATGGTCATAACCGTGAAAAATGGTCATAAGTCGCTATTTAGTGCTGTTGTAACTTTGAACAGTCGTTAAATGAACTGTTGTAAATTGAGGACTACCTGTATTTCTCTCCTCCCAGCTATGTGTTTTTTATGGAACATAATATTAGAATACCATCATTCAAGGAACAAAATTGTCTCATATGGTTACTGTGATTTCAGATCTGTCTCTTTCACATAGTGGTTACTGCGATAGAAGTGTTTCCTGGTATCATGCTGAGGCTTTGATTCACAACAAGCTTGCAGCCAAATGTTATTCTTCTTCTCTCCCAATAAGGTTCCCCCAATTACATCTTGCCTATCTTTGAAAATGAGTAGATTACATCACTAGAATAATATTCCTGAGGCTTCATATCTCCTTTTTAAAAACTTCATTGAGAAGAAAAACTACTTTTGTGGAAGCTTATATAGGACTGCATTGTAAGCCTACAAGGATATGAAACCATTGTACTCCATTTTTTTTTTGAAACATCCAAATATCATAGCAAGCATAGTTAATGGCAAAGAACACAATCTATGGAGGATCCTGCATCCTGTAGCTTAGTTTTCAGAAATACAAATGAGGGTTTTCAAGTCGGCATGGTTATATTTGCAAATTGGATTTGTGTGTGTGGGGGGGACAGGACAGAGGGCTGAGAGAAATTAAAGGGCTACTTTGAAATTTATGATGTTATTATTTTATTAAAAAAAAGATCAGCATACAAAAAATAAAGGATCAATACATACTAAGACTGTAGCCAAAGTGTTGACTTTTTATTTTGCTTTTTTACACAACTAACTTTCCATTTCCATTTGCCTTTAGAACCATAGGCTATAAAAAGAAATATGTGAAAATTCCACATGGCCATATATGGGTAGAAGGCGATCATCATGGGCACAGCTTTGACAGCAATGCTTTTGGTCCGGTAAGAACATAATTATTGTACAAAACACTATGTTCATGTCATAAAATATATATTTTATTACAGTATAACAATACAATATACAATAATTTAAAAGAGTGCACCGTTTAAGCTTTTTTATGAGCATTAAGAAAGATTGCTAGGAGCAGCTTCTCCCATCAGAGAGTTGCAGGAAACTTTTAATGACTGATATTTAAAAGGAAAGGAAAAGCCTTATTTGATCTGAGTGTGACTCATAACTTCTTCTTCCAAATGAACATTTGCAATAACCATAGCTTCCCTTACATTTGGCAGAGCTGCTGACCATACTTCCTTCCATTTGGCTATAATTAGTGCCTTAGGAAATTGTGTATTCCTATTATGACTTGACATTTATTTAGTGCCAACTGTGGACTAGGAGCTAAATAGGACACAGAAAAGCCAAGAGGTTTTTATAAAGCATATTAGACAACCATTTCTGGAATAGAGGTAAGAGTGTGACAGTTTTAAATGAAAATGAAAGCACTTGTATAGAAGAAAAATTATTGATGCAGTGAAGAATTTTCTTAGAAGAGAAGTGGATCTTCATAATTTCTTTCCAACCATCTATTGAATTGAAAAAATAATGACAAAAAAGTGAGATGAACATTAGAGAGAGGTAATGGTACTGGGAGGGAAACAAGAAACAAAAGGACTTCCGGTGGCTCCGTGATCGCCGATGGACACTCCTTTAGGAGCTCCAGCCCCGCGATTCTGTTTGCCGCTAGAACAGCGAAAATCAGCTGTCTAGCAGTTCGAAACTCTCCCCCTGGGGAAAAGGGGGAGAGAAGAGCAGAGGGGTTTGGATAGAGCTCCCCTAGAGCCCCAGGTTTTTCTTTTTAAGCCTGGGGTTTGCAGGGTGAGAGCTCCCTGAAAGCTCTTCAGTGCTCCGGATCCGGGACGAGTCTGCTTTATGCAGAACAAGGCATCGCGACCACACCAGCATCAGCAACTTTATTTTAAGAGGAAAAAATTTGGACTTGAAAGCTGGCAGAGCAAACACAGGAGAAATGAAAATTGCAAGTACTAAACTTTAACTCCAAAATCTATCACTTCCCTCTGAATCTCTGTGGTAGAAAGGGAAAGTAAGATGGCGTGTGACTCTAACGAGGCGTGGAAAAGTGAAACTTAGATACAAAGTATTATGTGGTGTTGAAAGCCCCTGTTTAAAAGAAGAGGATTTTATTTTAAAAGGAGAAGGATTTAAAAATTATATCTAAGGAAAAAAAATGGCTGGCTTTTTTGAAAGTGATGAAGGCTCACAAATGCTGACTGTGGATCTTTTGAAAGAAGTTTTGGAATCATTTTTGGAATCATTGGATAATTCCGTTGGGCAGCAGACCAAAATGGCGGCACCGCAGTGAACCCCGAACTTAGGGAGGCAATGTTCGACATTTTCAGGAGTGTCGGGGGTCAGTTAACCATCTTTTAACCCCCTCCCAGCGAGCCGAGGTGTTGCCGGCTCAATAGAGCCATGGATGGAGCCCGAGGAACAGCTGACTGTCAGGGAGGAGGTTAGAGGACAGCATGGAGAATGGCGCAATCAGGGCCCAGCTGTTGGGGCCTAAGCGGCCACCAGGGCTAGCACAACCAGCGCTGTGGGCAGCAAGGTTGCTGTGGGGGCGGCGCTGATGACGATGGTGCTGACAGGAATGCCGGGGCAGCTAAAGAACCGCGGTTCGGAGGCAGGCTTGGGCACCACGGGCAGCAGCACGGAGGCGGCAGTGATGGCTACAGTGGCGGAGGTGACTGTGGTGATGAAGGCGGTGGCGCTGGAGGTGGCGTGGGCGGCGGCAGTACCTGGAGGCTTGGCTGCAAAGATGCCCCCGTTGTTGGTGGAGAAGAGGGCAGCATTACAATCGTTAGGATCCCTCAGTTATTTGACCATTATTTGACCATCTTGTCCCCCCTGGGTTACTGGATTATTCGATTATTCAATCATTTATTCCATTCTATGACTACACCTTGCTTTTTTCTGAACTAAGCCTCGGCTATCGCTGGTGTCAGAACGGGAGGAGGCACAGACACCGAGAGTCTTGGACTATGGTGGGACGGACCATCTCTCGTTTGACCTTATGACTCTGATTTGGTCACCTTGAAAGGGCGGCTTTTGAGACTTTTTCCCACCATTGAATAGACTTATTATAATCACAAGACTTCCCATCGTCGTGAGAGGGCGATGATGTCCCAATGTTCTGATGTTTTTAGCATATTGTCTTCTCTTTAACATCTTTTCCTCCCTTATTTAATCTACCTGTTTTTAACCATCTCTAACACCCTTTAATAGAAAATGACCCTTCATCTGGCGGGCTCAAGATGGGGGTTGTTCCTCCATCCTGGTCCTACTTGACCTCTCAGCAGCTTTTGATACCATCGACCATGGTATCCTACTGCAGCAACTTGTGGGGTTAGGGGTGGGAGGCACTTTCTTACAGTGGTTCTCCTCCTACCTCTCGGGTCGCTTTCAGTTTGTATGGGCGGAAGGGCAGAGATCAACCCTGAGGCCCCTTAATTGTGGGGTGCCTCAGGGGTCGGTTCTCTCCCCCCTACTCTTTAACATCTATATGAAGCCACTGGGTGAGATCATTCGTGGCTTTGGGGTGAGATATCATCAATATGCTGATGATACCCAATTATACATCTCCACCCCAGAGATGCCCTTTCCATGATGTCCTGTTGCCTGGAGGTGGTACGGCCTGGATGGGCAGAAACAGACTCAAACTCAATCCCTCTAAGACTGAGTGGCTGTGGATGCCGGCATCTCGGGTTTCAGAGGCTCTATCACTTTTGATAGATGGGGAAAAACTTGCACCCATTGATAGGGCTCACAACTTGGGTGTCCTCCTGGATGCTCGGCTGTCCCTAGAAGACCATCTAACGGCCGTGACCAGGGGGGCCTTTGCACAGGTTCGCCTGGTGCGCCAGTTGGGCCCTTTCCTGGACCGATATGACCTTCGCACAGTCACTCATGCCCTGGTTACTTCCTGCTTGGATTACTGCAATTCCCTCTACATGCGCCTGCCCCTGAGATGCACCCAGAGACTCCAGCTGATCCAGAATGCAGCTGCACTGGTTGTTACAGGAGCCCCTCATTACTCCCATGTCACTCCTCCTGCGTGAGCTGCACTGGTTACCAGTGGTTCTCCGGGTCCACTTCAAGGTGCTAGTCCTCACCTATAAGGCCCTACATGACTTAGGTCTGGGATATTTGTAGGACCTTCTCCTGCCTGCATCTCACCGTCCTGTTCGCTCACATAGGGCCGCTCTCCTCAGGGTTCCGACGGCGAGCCAATGTCGTCTTGCTGTGCCCAGGGGTAGGGCATTCTCTGTGGGTTCTCCCACCCTCTGGAATGAATTACCTACCGAGCTCCGGACAGCTCCTGATCTCCGTTCCTTCCGTCAGGATTTGAAGACTTGGCTGTTCAAACAAATAGGCTGACTCTAATTCTGGGTTTTATTATTTACTATTAATTAATTATTTGGATTAAAATGGGATTTTATTGTACTTATTTCTTAACTTGTGTTCGCCGCCCTGAGTCCTTCGGGAGAATGGCGGCATATAAATACATGTAATAAAATAAAATAAATAAATTTGCCTCTGTGTTCATGGAAAGAATTGAAGGGTTTCTTAAGAAGGATTTTACTCAAATCCCAAACAAGGATATAAGTGAAGAGGAGGCGGAAGAAAAAACCCAATTTATTGTGCCTTTGGAAAATGAAATAGAGGCTTTTCAAATTGAGAGGGAGGAGCAGAGAGGCTTGAAGGAGTGTAACCAGGAAATATTGAGAGATATCCCTCCAGAGGTTTTGATACAGGCAAATGGAGAATTGTCAGGAGGTGTTGGGATTTTTTATACAAAAAGGAAGATTCGAAGTGGAACTTTACAACTTTGTTGCAGGGATGGATTCCCAATCGCAGTTAAAGAGGTGTTCTTACCGAGAGGAAGAGAACAGGATTGTGGCGGAGGAGTAAGACTGGAGAAGAAAGAAAGAAAGAAGAAAGTTTGTAAAAAAGCCAAAAAAAATGGAGAAGAGAAAAATTCTCGAAAATAAAAGCAGGGGGAGGAGCAATGCTGAAGAAGTATTATTGAAGAAAAAGGACTGGAAAAAACATAGAAAGAAAGGAAGAATGGAAGATTAATTTCTTTTGGGGAGGATCTTAGTAATAAATCTGGAAAGTTTGCTGAAATTAGTATTTTTAAAAACAATGATATAAAGGAAGTGTTTTATTATATTTAGCTTTGGATATAATTTAAGGGATAGCCTTTTGAGGGTTATATTTTGAAGAATGTTTTATTGAAGTAAAAATGTTTAACTAAAAATAGATAGCTTTTTAAAAGTTATTGAGATATCCAAATGGTTAATTTAAAATTTAATGGATAGCTTCCTAAAAGTTTTGAAACTTATATTTTGAAGAATGAATTTAAGATTTAGAAATAACTTAACCCAATGGATTAACAGTATCTCTAAGGTTGTATTCTGAAGAATATTTTATTATAATCAGAAATTTGCAAGTGGTTGGCTTCCGGTTTGCTGCTTGTCCCCGCTGGACGCTCCTCTGGGATCGTCGAACCCACTGCCTGTAAGAGCCGCCTTTTTCAGCGGAATGGCGGCTCGAAAAAACTCTGTTTCCATTAGGAAACGGAGATAGAGCCGGCTGGGGTGGGTAGAGTCCTCTGCCTAATCCCAAAAGTTTTTTATTTACTTTTGGGAGGGAGCGGAAGAGACTCCCCGTATCCCCAGCCGATGCTCCGGGCTCTGGGTAATCTCTGCTACACGCAGAGCTAGGGGGCAAAAGCAAGCCTGTAAATCTGTCAAATAAATTAATTAAAGAAGATATGAGCTGGACCTCTGATCTTGAAGCGCAAGTATTCTTTTTATTCTATTTTGCCTAAGAAGTGAAGTGAAGGGAAAAAAGTTTTTTTTAAAATGGCGATTGCTGCTGCGGCTTGAAGAGAGGCTGAAAGGGAAACTCCTTCCGTTTTCAATTACAAAGTAGCGGAATGAATACTTTTGGCTGTAACTGAAGGCAAAATCTCACTCTCACTTCTGTTTTTTTTTCTTTTTTTTTTTCTCTTTGAGGATCTGATATTGATCTTGGTTGGAAAAAAGTTTTTTTTTCTCTCTTTCCCAGTAAATTTTGTCTGCGTGGAAAAATGGCACTGAGACTTATAAAACTAGACAAACAGGCAGTGGGGGGGGATTCCCCCATTAATAAATTACATCAACAAGTTTTAACTCTCCAGTCTCAGAAACCTGACTTTAATATAATAGAATTTCTTCTTGAGGAGATTGTAAGAAGGGATGAGATTGTGAATCAGCAACTTGAAAAATTTAAGTTGGAAATCAAAGAAATTGGTGAATTGGTGAAATCTAAGTTTGGCTTTTTGGATCGAAAGATTTTAAAAGTAGCTAATGGCTTAGCAGACTTTATGACTCAGTTGGAAGCAAATACTAACTCTAAAATGAAAGAAACTGAGGAGAATTTGGATGACAAGATCCAAAAAATTAAAAAGGATTTGGCAAACATTCAGGATAATAGTTCAGAAGACAAACTTAAAATGGAGGCTGATCCAAAGACTGTTAATGAAGAAAATGTACAACAGAGGATTGAAAGAGAAGTTTTAATGATCCAATACAATTTTACAGAATATGCAATTAGACTGAGAGGTTTGCAGGAAGATGACAGAGATGATTTAAGGAAGATATCTTCTGAAATTCTGGCTGGGATTTTAAAGGTTCAACCTGATGAAGTGTTTTGCAGGATTGACAGAATTTATAGAATAAACTCCTGGTTGGCAAAACAAAGGCAATTGCCTAGAGATGTGGTGATTTATTTTACAGACAAAGAAATTAGAAATAATATTGTCCAGAATTCTTATGATTCTGCTTTGCAATTTCGTGGAAGAAAGATTTGGATTTTTAAGGAACTCCCGCCCAAGATGTTAATGGAGAGGAAGAAATTTGGTTTTCTAGTGAATGAGTTAAAAAAAAGGAATATTCTATTTAGGTGGGACGTCCCAGTTGGTTTAATATTGAGACACCAAGGAGTAAGATACCAACTGAATACTGTCGAAAAAGCGGAAGAATTTTATCAAAAAAATTTAAAAATAAATTTAACATCTTTAGGCATAACACAGGACAAGCAAAAGGAGTTGGAAATAAAGGGAAAACATCAAATTACAGAGGCTGTGGTAGATAAACTGTCTTTGGACTCCTTGGATACCCCAGCTGGACTGTCTATAAATTTGAGAGCAGTGTCATCTGATTCTAATGTGATGAACTATCAACTTACAGACAAGTGCGTAAATCAAACAGTTGATATACAAGTGATGGAAAAGACATATGAGATAATAAAACAAAACCAACAAGATTAATTTACAAAGCAGAATGACAACCGATCAGCTGATACACAACTTGTAGGAAGGAAATCTGGATGGAAATGCAACCCGCAAAAGAAAAAGAAAAGAAACAGATCTCGTAGAAATAGTAGTTTCTAAACCAAGCAACAGTGAAGCCAGGGATTTTAAAAAAATAAATGAATATGTGAAAAGATATTGGAGGTGAATTATCGTTTAATACTATCTTGAGGAAAGTGGCAGATCTCTGCAATGCCGTGATTTTGGGATGTGGAAAGAGCCTTACATTGTTGGATTTGAACTATCTATTTTGGATTTCTTTTACCGATAAATATATTATATCTATTTTGAGTTACAAGGCAAGAGAGTCATGCTGGGGCATGCAGAAGATCTGGCTGTTACCCACTAAGATGATGGGGATTTATAATCCTGATGAAAACCACAATTACAACTATATGGAATATAATTATAATGTCACTCGGGTGGTTGTTTTTACTTTTATATATACATGAGGATATTCATTATTGATGGGGGCAGAAGATGACTGAAGATTTTGAATAAACTGTTGCACCAGGATGCTATGTTACCCTATTATGGATGACGGATTTAACAATCTAGTGGAAAGACATCAAAGAAGATACTAAATGAATTATAAATTTAAAGTTATTGTCTTTTCTCTTTTTATAAAATGGAATGTATATATAGACATATGTATATTTTAGCAGAGTGGGCAGTGGATTATATTTAGAATTGTAGTGCATGGTAATCTTGCAGGAAGCTGGGTTGAAATAGGCTAGTTTAGTGATTGATTAGTTTAAGAAAAAGGATTTTTAAGTCATATATTTTGGGGAGTGGAAGAATTGGATAGAACTGAATAAATGTTAAATTTGGAGAAGGCTGCTTTGAAATGTTAAATTAATATATATAAAAGTAAAGGTTATGTTGTTGTAATAATAATAATATTTTATAAGTTTGGGGGAGGAGAAAAAGGGTAGATTGTGAAAAGCGGAGAAAAGTGGAGTTATAAGAATACTATGCTAAGGGTCAGTACTTTGAGGAGTGAGTAAGGGCATGGTAAAATATTATGTAATTAATTATGAATTAGCTTATTGTTGTGAAGAAGAAGTCACAGGGGGGGGATGGGTGGTGAGGGGGGGTTAGGGAAGAAGGGAGGAAAAGGGGGAAAAACTTGTATTTGAAAAACTTTTTCAATAAAAAAAAAGAAATTTGCAAGTGGTTTATGAATGACCAAAGAGGATAAATGTTTAATTTAGAATTTTACTAGGGAGTAATGCTGAAAAAGAAGGTATGGAAAGGATTTTAGTAATAAATGTGAAATGTGATAAGAGAATTTATAAAAGGAAGGTTGATGAATAACTTTTAAAAGGGGAGTTAAAAGAACGTGAGGAAGTTTTGAATCTTCTAGTAAATTGGCATATTTTAGCTTAGGTCTGTTCAATGTTATACCCTGTTTTTGCTCTGGGAAGTCAGGCGTGTGTGGGGAGGGGGGGTTGAAGGTTGTGTGGGGTTGAAATTGTTGTAAAATTTTTAATAAAATAAAAAGATAGAGAAGTATATTAATAGAGAAGTAAGAAATGTGGGGAAAATGTTATAATAAATGAAATGATAATATTAGGATATGATAAATATTGGAGGAGTAAGAAGAAGACACAAAAGATGTACTTAGATGATACATTGAATGATTGATTATGTATTGTTTGCTTGTTTGTTTATAAAATAAAAACTTTTTTTATTAAAAAAAAAGAAACAAAGGGAGATCAACATTTGATGGGAAGTGAAGGGCAAGAAGTAACCTAACAAGGGTGGAAAGAAACAAAAGCATCCCTAAAGGGCACTTCAAAGAAGGTTATAAATCACTGGACAAATATTACTTTCTAAATTACATATAATCTTCATGCGAATCTTCAAAAGCATGGCTTTTTGCAATTATTTACACCAGAGGTGCCCAACCCCCAGGCCGTGGCCCAGTACTGTTTGAAACCAGGCCGCAGAAGTAACGGGGAAGTGCACTTGTGCACGCATGTACGCATCCCCACTTGCATGAGCAACAGGCAAGCATATGCGGGCGCGCTGCATTTGCGCAAGCAGCAGGCATATGTGTCCACTGCTCGCACAAATGGAACTATAGAGATGTGTTTGCCCGCCGTTTGCGCTGAACCATCCCCTCTCCTCCCCTCCCCCAGTCTACAAAGCCGGAAAGGTTGGGGAACTCTGATTTACACCATTTGGTCATTCTTTGTTTTAAAGAATTTATTTTATCCTTATCAGCAATATAAAGACTTGAAATTCGTGTCTAAAAGCAGAATGTGGATTTTTTTTGTAGATTGAATGTGTTTGTGCAGAAGTGAAAGTAGTGCAGGGAGCGGGGGAGGAAAGTAGGGCAAGAGAGAGAGAGAGAGATTATTTAAAACATTGCTTTAACATGAGGAGGAATAATCAGTGGTCCATTATCTTGCTGGGTGGAACTGGAATTTGAAACTTGAAGGCTACTGGTTTCTCACCCTAACCTTCAAAATTCAGTGGAACAAGAACGGAATTACTTAGGAATATTTTGGTATATACTGTATGTCATTAAACTGTTGCTAATTCTCTTTTTTTTTTTGTAGTAATGTAGGTAAAAAGTAATAAATACTAACATGTAGCAAAATCTCTTCGTGATTATTACAATTAAAGCCCTACTTTACAAATATTGTTTAACACTGGATTGTTTTAGCTTCATTGTCTAAAACAGAAGTCCCCCCCCCCTCTCACTTGCTCATGCTCACACTTTTTCCCCCCTCTTATGCGCTTCTGTGATTACTGGGAGGGGGGGTCCACTGTACACAAATAAGCAGGACAGGCAATCGGGCAGGGAGTTCTGACAGGGCGACCACCAGGGCTCCTAAATGCTAATTGGATGGTGGCCATGACAATAATATGAAAATTATTTTGGTAGCAATATACGCTCCAAACAATAATCAAAGTGACTTTTATAGGAAATTACACATGAAAATAATTGAAATGGAGTATGTATGATGGGCAATTTTAATGGAATAGTGGATGAAAAGTTGGACTATAAAACACACAAAACAGTAAGACATAATAGAAAGACATTACCGAAACCCTTTTTTGTGATGTTTTTTCCTGTCCCCAGCCTCCAGAGACTCCTAGAGAGCCTCCTAGAGACTCCTAGAGAGGTTCTGGAGGCTGGGGACAGCAAAAAATGTCACTTCCTGTCCCACCAAGAGTTGGGAAATGGGCCCTTTCAGTCTCCGTAGGGCCTCCAAGGATTGGGAAAGGCTGTTTTCTCCCTTCCCAGATGCATAGAGAGGATCTGGAACCAGGTAAGCAAGAAAAACGGGCCTACGAGGTCATCATGTGCCAGGAGTGGGGGTGGGTGGGATTGCGTGCGCATGCACGTGGGCACGTGTGCACGCAACCCTCCCCCGCCCCCCCCTCTCCTGGCACGCGATGGCAAAAAGGTTAGCCATCACTGCTCTATGAGAATTCACAATAAGAAGCTGTCAAGAGGCTATACCACCTTTAGATTCTCTTCATTTTTCAACTTACAAACTGACATTATACAGGAAGTGCTATTACTTCTCCCCAATTGCATGCTCATTATACAGGGCATGTCATTTAATGAGGTGAAAATTATTTTTTACAGTTGTTTTCAGTGAGGGGTTATAAAATATGTATTTTACACCAATAATTCAAATCTGCTGTTATTTTTGGAATTGCACAACATTTAGCTTGGTATGGTAAATCCACCTCTTATCATCTACCCCACAAAAGTCTTTTGTAACCCAAATACTGTTAAGTTTATCTTCACAAAATTACACCTTGTGCTACAATTTTTTTTTTCTGCATGAATTATCTAATTAAGCAAAAAATAATCCATGCAATTATAAACTAACATCAGAAAGCTGCAAAAATGTTTATGCAAGTTTCATCAAGTCTTGTTTTGATTCGTTCTTCGACATCAGCCACCGACTTGCTTCTTGGCCTCTGATATAGCTCTCATGTTTCTCATGTGTATACACTCTGCCTGCTGCCTCTATGACCTGTTTCACAAATCTCTTTATTGATTGGGCATGACAGGGCCGCTGTGGTACTTGCATTGGTTCATCAACGAACTTCTTTATTTCCACTGTAGTCAGTTTGCAAGTCAAAGGTGTCTCATATACACCTTCAGACCAGTGGTGAAATTCAGCCGGTTCTATCTGGATCGCATGATCTGGTAGTGGGAGGCTCTGCCCACCCACCCGGACATAATCACATCCTGTTTTTGACCCTCTGTGCATGCATAGAAGGCTCTGTGCATACATGGAGGAGGCATGCTTGCTCACATTTATGAATCGGTAGCAAAAGAAGTGAATACCACCCCTGCTTCAGACCAGTCAATCAGCTCCAGCAGAGTAGGTGCTCTGGAGTTGATTAAAGGCGTTTTTCTTGAATGTACAGAAAATCTTCCAGTGCATCATTTTCTTTACCCTCAAGACAATGATCTTTTGCACACCAGCTCTCCTCTCTTGAATGTCATCTGAACACAAGAGCATCTGGATTATCATTTCACTGAAAGTATACCATGCTGAGTCCTGAATGGTTGGCAAAACAGCATCTACTACAGCCTTCTTTCATAGTCTGACTTACTGCAGCTGGAACAACACATCATGTAGGCCTTCAATCCAGGAATGTTTTACTTTGATTTTGGATCAGCAAGGGTAGTACAAACCAACTATGTATTCCACGATCATTCTTAAGTTTTGGAGAGTATTGCCTTTAAAGTCATGTTTTGAAACCCATATTCAACATAGCCTATTTGCACTTGTCAACCAGGGTGAATGTGAAGTTTCCGAAAGATGCCCTAATTAATTCATTAGCCACGAGCCAAACTTCAAAAGAAATGCAGTCATTTATTAGGAGCCCCATTCCGGCAATATTCTGATGGAGTCAGAACTGACCTCACATAAATTTATGGGCCTCCATGACCCTGTCTCCCCCCTCCTCCCTGGGCATGTCATAAATCACATTCTCCAATTGATTACGTTGGTGGGCTGTGAAACCCATACCCCTCTTGCTGACTCCGGTAACCTAGGACACAATCTATAGAAAGGCATTTGTGGAATGTAGTTTCAGTTAGGGCAATCAAGCAGCTCCGTCAGTTTTCCCCCGCCCCTCCTGCTTATGGCAACTTGAAAGCTTTGCAAATTGACATTTGGCTCCCCTCACTTCCTGAAGGCGACCTGCGCAAAGCAAAAACAATTTGACTACAAATATAGAGTTTAGGGACATGACCCCCGCCCCAGACTTGTTTGGATTTTCTGCGTGAAATTTGGCTATAAGCCTGGATGTTTTGACTCTTTACCCAAGATGCCTCTGTTAAGGGGTAACGCTTCCACTTGATTAAATATTGGAGTTGTTTCCAGTGCCACCTCGAATCGAAGTTTTGCTGCACCTCATAATGGGTCTGGCGCCCTATGACCATGGGGCCTGGGGGCTCATGGGGTAGTGG
Source organism: Pituophis catenifer annectens (assembly GCF_029215685.1). Taxonomy (NCBI): domain Eukaryota; kingdom Metazoa; phylum Chordata; class Lepidosauria; order Squamata; family Colubridae; genus Pituophis; species Pituophis catenifer. Next base: position 32,888,859 of record NW_027256887.1, read on the forward strand.
TCTCAAGGTCGATCTGACCACGGGTTTTAAGAGGCTACTATGAAATACCTTAGCAGTTGGAGCAATTTCAATTGCACCGTGACTGGATTGATTATCTTTACTATGGTGAATAGTCCCTTAAACTTTGCCCCCCGTTTCTTGCTAGGGAGTTTTAACCTCAAATATTTTGTGGAGAGGTAAACTTTCTCCCCCAATTGAAATGGCCTTTGGGGAGCTCGGTGTTTGTCTGTCTGTTTCTTATATAGACAGGCCACTTGGGCTAGCATTTTCTTGACATTCTCCCAGGTCACTTTCAGCATTGCCATCCAATTGGTCAAGCTGACTGAGGAGGGGGATCCTTGGGTACTCAGGCATTGGGAGAATTACCTTGAACGGGGTTAGTCCGTGCTACTGTGAACATCATTATTGTACTCGACCTCAGCGAAAGATAGGAGGTCCGCCCAATTGGACTGCTGATAGTTCACATAGCACCTCAGGTACTGCTCTACCATGGTGTTCAGTTTCTCTACCCCCTCATTGGTGCTCAGATGAAAGGCCGAGATAAGGCCCTGGGACGACCCAATGGACCGCAGGAACTCCCTCCAGAACTTAGCCATGAACTGGACCCCTCTGCCTGAGATAATTCTTCTTGGTACTCCATGCAGGTGGTACATGTGTTTCAGGAACAGTTTGACCAACTGGTGGGCTGAGGGTAGTCCGCTGCAGGGTATGAAGTGCACCTGTTTGGAAAATAGGTCTATTACAGTCCAGAACACCATGTTTCCCCCACTTTTGGGCAACTCCACTATAAAGACCATTGAGATCTCTTCCCATGGTCTCGTTGGCTCTGCTACTGATTGTAGCAGTCCAGAGGATTTTCCTGGTCATTTCTTCATTGTTGCATAGATGGTGCAACTTTTCACATAATTGTCCCTGTCTTTCTTTATGCTGGGCCACCAGAACTGCCTTCGTGCTAAGTGTAAAGTCTAGGAATCCAAAGTTGTCTGCCGGTTTAACATCGTAGCTCCTCTGGAGGATCAGGTTCATAGGGATTCTGGAATGTAGAACTTTGTCCCCTTCCATGCAAGGTCATCTCTTTTTGTCAAGATGTGTTGATTGTCTCGGAACCAGGGGTCTGCCAACAGTTCAGTTTTGAGTTTTGTCATTAGATCGCTTGTTGGTTGGTTATGCCAGCTGTAGCATTGTTGTCTGGTGGTTACTTGGGCTGCTATTTGGATTGGGGGAATGATGGCATCTACTACCTGCTTCCGCTCACTTCTGCTCAATACCCATAAATCTCATCCTCTTTGCTGCTAGACCTCCTTTCCTTCTTTGAGCTAAGGGAATGTTCACCATAGCATATGAACCAAAAATATGGAGGTTTTTGAGAGCGGCAAAGTCTTTAAAGATCTGAAAGGTCTCAGATTTTTCTTTCATAGGATATACATATCCATATCTAGAGTAATTATCAACAATTGTTGGAAAATATTTTTTACCACCAAGTGTTGGCTTAAAAGGACCTACTATGTCAGTATGTACCAAATCAAAGATGCATGTTGACAGGCATGTAGCACGTTTTGGAATGGCTGCTGCTTTGGATTTGGCTTTTTTGCAGGCAGCACAATCCAAAAACACCTTACACCCCTTTAGATCCAAACCTCTCGCGAACTCCGGCATCTTCCTAAGAACACAGAAACTGGCATGCCCCAATCTTCTGTGCCACTTATGGATACACCTGTAATGCAAAGGTTTACCAGTTAATGAATTTTCAACATTAACAGTTTTGTCAGGAACCTCAGGCTTGCTCTGAGCAACCTGTTTCCTAATTTTTTTTTGTTGTTGTTGACTTTAGGAGCCTTTGGAGTAGCAACAGGATCTCTCTCTGGAACTTCTCTCTCTGGGCCTGTGCTCTCCTCTTTTGGAGTTTGTATACTTGCCTGTGCTTGCGGTTTAGACTTTGGCTTTATGTAATAAACACCACCAATTAACAAGGTTTCAGCAACAATATCTCCATTTTTAACTATATAACTTGCTTTTTCGAGGTGGTGGACCTGGAACTTTGATACTCTAGACAAGTGACTCTGACTAAGCAAACTACTATTTGCTGTTGGTATATAATAAACATCAGGGATGAATGCATCAAGCTCTTCAACATAAACAGTTCCTTTTCCTATGACCTGACAAGGATGATTGGAAAAAGAATAAAGTTCAAGTAGTTCAGGTTCAGGCTTGTGCATTTCTGTGAAAAGTTCCTTTCTGTAGGTAACATGCAATGCTGCGCCACTATCCAAAGTCCACAGAAGTCATCTGTCGTATTCTGGACGAGGTTGTGGATCAGTGCAACAATAGAAGTTGCCTGTTGAGGAACATGCATTTGAAGTGCTGGTTGTGCAGGTAAAAAAACTTGTGGTTGAACCTGAGACTGCTGTACTGCAACATGCGGCTGCTGTGGCTGAGGCTGCTGTACTCCATCTGGGATTGGAATTTGGACAAAACCATCACCAGCACCACCAGGGGGTGCTAAGGATTGAGCCTGTGGAGGTACAGGTGGTGATGCAGCCCGAAGAAATGATTGATTTATAGACATCATTGAAAAAGTTTGCTGTAATTCTTGTAACTGCTCTTGCATCATGTGAAGCAATTCAGTTTTATCTTGTAAATTACTTTCGCCAGTAGATGGTGCTGCAACACTAGTATCAGGCATCACAGAAAACTTTGCTGCTGTAGCAGCGTCATGTGTAATCTGAGAAGGCATAACATCATGAGGCAATGTGACGTAGGCACAGCTTTCTGTTCTGATTCACCTGACATGAAACCCTCTTGTGGGAGTGGCTTTGGCTTCGAAGAAGAAGGCAAAATGGAGGACTCAGGAATTTGAAAAACACAACAGTCCCTCTTATCTGGCTTAAGTATAGAAACAAACACTTTCGCCTTGTACAGCCCATGTTCTAGAACCTCTATTTGATCACAATAACTTTTCACAGCCTTCTCATGCAGGGTTTGTTCAGGGCTCAGAGGAGAATAATGGATTTCACCTCTCTCTGTGGATAAGAAATGCTCAGCCGCTTGTGGAATTTTGGGTTTGGCACCAAGCCTTTCAAATTCCTGGGCTTCTTTAGTACATTCTTTTGTAATTAATTGAGGGCATGTAGAATTAGAAGAGGGCGTCACTGACCTAGGTAGCACGTCGTCTTCATTAACAGCTCCCCCAACAGCATCTTCCTCGAGCCTGGTTGCTGAAGCAAGTAGAGTTTGAAAAGTTGAAATCGTCTGTAAAATTCTTTTCACTGCTTCATCAGAGAGCTTTAATTCTTTAGCAGACTGTGCCCTGTGTCTGGTTTTTTTCTTTCTTGGCATATTTGCAGTAATTAATCAGCGTTCCTCGGTCGCTGGACTATCTGCCTAATAGCCTATTCGCTTATCAGCGGAGCAACGGCAAAGAAAAACATCATAAATCTAACCATCCTCTGCTACCATATGTCAAAGTGTAAATCAGCTTTGATACTCCCCCCTGGAGTAATTGCACTTGATTAAAGACGGATGGATCTTGTTTTTCCATGCTGTATACTTTAAAGAAAGAAAGCCTGAAATATATTCTAAGAAACATTTTATTATAAAGAAATAAAACAAACTTACTAACTACATTGTTACCGGCAGTTTTATAACACAGACAGACAAAGGAAAAAGATCAGGAAGTTTCTTCTTTAAGCTTGGACATGCGCAGTAGCTCAGAAATCACAAGACAGTCTTATCTCTGTTGCTACAGAGACGTGATAAAGTTCTCTGGCAAACTACCGTAAGTCTTAGAATGGATGCTCATCTGACAAACACATAACGCAGTAACATGTTCCGAGTCCCACATCCAATCCATTCTTCCCAGCTCACTCAGGGGCTTTTTCTTTTTCTGGTCATTGGGATGGGGGAACTCAACCTTAGCTGCTTTAGGGGCTAATTTCCATCAGTACTCATCCTTTCTTGCTTTGGTCACTGGAATGGGCGTCTCAGCTTTGATGTCTGGGAAGGACTGCACTCTAGCTGCAATCGGGCAGCTGGGGCCTGGAATTACCTCATTTCCAGTCGCTTGCAGTAGGCTTTCTTTGAATAGCCTGCCCTTTGCCATGGTTGCCTGATTTTCTCTCCAAGCCTCCCAGATATCAGGGAGTGATCCGGAAGTCCAGGGCTCAGGCAGCCTGGCAATCTTGTTGATTTATGAGTTCTGACTCTCTGTGAATTTTGTGAAAGATGCCCTAATTATTTTTAATGGGCCACGAGCCAAACTTCAAAAGAAATACAGTCGTTTATTAAGAGCACCATTCCGGCAATACTCCGATGGAGTCAGAACTGACCTCACATAAATTTATGGGCCCCCATGACCCTGTCTCCCCCCTCCTCCCTGGGTATGTCATAAATCACATTCTCCAATTGACCACGTTGGCGGGCTGTGAAACCCATACCCCTCCTGCTGACTCCGGTAACCTAGGACACAATCTATAGAAAGGCATTTGTGGAATGTAGTTTCAGTTAAGGCAATCAAGCAGCTCCATCAGTTCTTCTCCCCCCTCCTGCTTATGGCAACTTGAAAGCTTTGGAAGTTGACATTGAATGGCTTACAGAGCCAATTTCCAGAAGAGCCAGATCTGTTGGAAGTTTTCCTGTCTTTATTGCCTGTGTGATCCTATTGTCAGCTCCAGCATGTCCAGTGGCCCGGGGCTGCCGTTCTGGCAGAGACGCAACCGGGTAGCAAGGGGAACGACACTACTATGATCACAGACTGCATCTACAAATCACCTCCAGCACAGAATGCTGGATCATGCTGCTCATTTTGACCCAGACTACATGGCCAGCACAGCTGAGAGGCGGCCGGGACTGCTGCAGAGGCACTCAGCTTTGAGGCGAGAGCCAGCGCTTTCGCTGCAGTGTGCCCAGAAGGAAAGCGGGCGCACAGCACTTCCAAATGATGTGGCCAGCCCAGCTGAGGGGTGGTTCAGGAAAGCCGCAGAGATGCACTTTGGAGCACCCAACTGAAAGGTGGAGCACGGCGCTTCCAGATTATGGGGACTGGGATCGCATGTGGGGATGGGGTTGGGTAAAATGCTTAAAAGGTGGTGAGAAGCACAGAGCGGCAGCTCTAACAATATTCTTCTTTATTCCATTATGGTTGTCAGTATGTGCTGGTTCTAACCATCTTCTGTCTTTGGAGTCTTACTTTTCAACCGGAACCTGACAGTTTGTTAGAGCTCACATTTAAACACCATGGTTGAAGGTACAGTGCCGGACTTGGAGGCTGCAGATTTAGAAGTGTCTGTAGCTACAATGGAGATGACTGTATTGGAGGCTGTGGACACAGCAGAGGGCATGTCCTCGGCTGTCAGGCCAAAGGAACACCAGGTTACGGGATGAGGGCCTCTGAAAAGGCAGGAAGGTCTGGATGCTGGCCAGGGTGGAGCAAGGGAATGGTGGCTGGGGCCTTCTGGGACTGTGGACTATCAGACCCCACCACCCACTGGTCCTGTGCTCACCCCTTCTGGAGCCCATTTCTCCCAGTGGAGAGAGAGAAGGATTTCAGATGACTGGAGTTATTCTACAGCTGTTGGCAGTCAGACAATAGAAGTATTGCAGGAAATGTTTGGGGCTGTGGGGTTTCAGGACCCAGGCCAGAGCAGGATTTGGCAGGACCCCAAGGTGGCAGGCCACTCTCCGCATGAGCCCCACTCTTTAGGAGCCAGAGCTGGACATTTCCAGGCACCCAGTGAAAGCCAACAGTATGTGGCCCAAGGGCCCCTGGGAGTTCAGGCTCACAGGTCACAACCAGGGACAACAAGGGCTGCCCATGTCCCTTATGGCTCGAGGGAGGAGGAGGAGAGGCCTCGGGGTTATGAGGGCCATGCCCTCCTCTCCCACATAGCAGCTGGGGCTGGACAAGTCCCCCGAGTGCTAGGGCATTGGGATCCTCCAGTTGTGAAGGAAATGTTTAATGGGAGCCCAGAGAAGGTAGCTGTTCATTGGCCAGGTATTAAACCATATGGACAGATATGGCCACCTGTATGCCTCCCAGTGGGATAGGGTAATGGCTGTGACAGTAGCGATGGAAGAAGAAGCTGAGGACTGAGTGGCAGACCTATATGGAGAGCATGCTGCAGAATTAGGGGACCTAGGCCTCTTTTTGGCTGCCCTTCAGGAATGATTTGAAGACACCACCAGGTCCCAGCAGGCGGAGGGGGAGCTATTGGTGGTGCGACAAAGGGGAAGGCCTGTGAAGGACTATATATTAGGGATGGACACCAAGTGAATCTGGCCAATATGGGAAAAGGAAGTCTTTGCAGTTTGGTGGGCCTTGTTAACGTGGCAACACCTACTGGAGGGAGGGGGTCTGCCCTTTGAGGCCTGGACATACCACAAGAACCTAGAGGCCCTTCAAACCCCAAGGCGGCTGTTGCCAAAGCAAGTGAGATGGGCATTGTATTTCAGGCTATTTAAATTCAACCTGAAATACATAGCAGCGGGAAAGAACTTCCTGGCAGATGCCCTATCCAGGAAACCACAGTATGAAAGTGTTTGGGAGGAGGTAGTGCAAGCTATCATACCAACAGAGCAGTCCCAAGTACTGGAATCCCAACATCCTCCACCAGCATACCCACCTGACACTAGGAGCTCCGCCCTGCAGGCCATCCGGACCACACTCTCAACAGACCAGTGGTACAAGGAGAACTGATCCCTGTTTACCCAGAGAGATGGCTTTGCTTGGAAGGTATCCAAGCTATATGTGCCACAGGCTATCCAGTTGCAAGTACTCCAGCGCTGCCATGACACTCGTCTGGCCGGACATTTTGGGTTCCTTAAAACTTTGCATCTAATTGCCAATTCTGGTGGCCTCATGTGAAAAAGGATATAGAGGAATATGTAAGGAGCTGTGTTGTGTGTGCTACCATGAAAACTCAACCCAGTAAACCAGCTGGCCTGTTACAAACAGTGGCAGCCCCAGTGCGCCTCTGGGAACAGATAGCCATGGATTTTATTGTGGATCTACCTGAAAGTCACGGCAATAGAGTAATCTGGACCGTGATAGATCTGTTCTCAAAGCAGGCCCATTTTATAGCCTGCTCCAGCCTCCCCTCTGCCAGGAAGCTGGCCAAATTGTTTATTATCCATATATATTGCCTCCATGGCATTCCTCAGAGGGTGATATCAGATAGAGGGGTGCAATTCACCACCAGGTTCTGGCAGAAGTTCCTGACCTGGGTCCTCACAGGGCCTAAATTCGGCATTCCACCCTGCGACTAATGTGGCTTCTGAAAGAGCCAATGCCATGGTGGAGCGTTATTTGCGCTGCAAACTGATTGGACTGACCTACTCCTGTTTGCTGAAGTAGCATATAATAATGCAGTTCACAACAGTACGGGATTTACCTCGTTCCAGGTGGCCATGGTCCAGGAATTTGTCCCAATACCTGAGTGTCCTAGATGACATGGGAGTCCAAGGGTGGATGGAACAGATGCAGAGTTTGTGGCAGATAATTTAGGAGGCATTATGACAGGGGGCCATGGAATGTAAAAACAGCAAACGAACAAAAGATGGAGATTACAACCCCCTTTCCGTATAGGACAGTTAATGGATCTATCCACCAAATATCTAAAACTGAACTTGCCCTGCAAGAAACTTGGCCCTACGTACATCGGGCCCTTCCCCATCATAAGAGTTATTAACCCTGTTAATACAACTCCGTCTTCCCCAGCTATTTTGGAAAACCCACCCGGTCTTCCACTGCAGCCTGCTCTGACCAACTCAGACAGCTCAAATCAGAGGACGCCCTGCTACGCCACCACCTCCCATCCTGGGGGGGGGGGGGCGACCAACACTACGAGGTGAAGGAAATACTAGACACCCGGTGGCACAGGGGACGACTGCAATATCTGGCATTGTGGAAGGGGTACCCGCTATCAGAGGCTTCATGGGTACCTAGTAAAGATGTAAGGACCCCTTGACCAATTGCCAGGTTCCACCGGAGGTACCTGGGGAAAGCAGGGGGGGTGACCCATGGGGCCACTCACCATAATCTTTGTGTTCCAGGTCCTATCTCCATGGTAGGGGGGCCACATGTCAGCTCCAGTGCATCCAGCGGCCCGGGGCTGCCATTCTGGTGGAGATGTGATGGGGTAGCAATAAAGTCTGCTGGAGTTTGCAAAAAAGCACTTTAAGGACTTTCAGACTGTGGGGAACAAGATTCTTGGGTCTGATGAAATTAAGGTTGAACTGTTTGGTCTCAATTCTAAATTATGTCTGGAGGAAACCAGGCACCATTTATCATCTGCACAATATCATCCCATCCAGTGAAGCAGGGTGGTGACAGCATCATGAAGTGAGGTTGTTTTTCAGCAGCAGAGAAAGCTGAATGGAGCAAAGTATAGGAATATCCTCAATGAAACCAACTTTGTGAATGTCCAAGAGTTTCCGAGCAAGATCCCTGATTTGAACCTATTGAACATCTCTGGAGGGACATGAAAATGGCTGTTCACCAACAGTTGCCATCCAACCTGATTGAGCTTGAGAGGATTTGCAAGGAAGAATGGCAGAAAATCCCCCAATCCAGGTGTGTAAAGTTGTTGAGTCATACCCAAAAACACTTGAGGCTGTAATTGCTCCTAAAGATGCTTCAACAAAGTACTGAGTGAAGGGTCTGAATGCCAATATAATATTTCAGTTTTTTCTTTTTAATAAATTTACAGATATTTCTAAAATTCTGTTTTCACTTTGTCATTATGGGGTAATGGGTGTAGATTAATGAGGGAAAAAATGAATTTCAATAACTGTAGAATCAGGCTGCAGCATAACAAAATTGACAAAAGTGAGAAGACCTGAATACTTTCTGAATCCACTGTACATGTGTATAATTATAAATAAATACATATAAGCACACACAAATGTATTAATCAGGTATAATATAAGTGAAAATTTTCTCTATGTATTAAATTCATCAATCATCTAAGTCACTATAAGTTCAATAACAATAGCTCAATAGCTGATATATACTAGTTACAAGTTTCAACCCTTGCCCTTCAGATAAGAATTATAATTTCTTAAGTTTAAAACATTTGCATACTTCCAATTGATGATCAGATGTTAAACTCTATATCTAGTCTTTATATTTTATATCTGTTACCATGACAATTTTAAAATATACTCTAGGTAGTAATTTTGTTGCTTGTAATCAAGCTTGATTAAAATGAATATGTAAAATCTCTTCTTGGTGATGGGGAGGGCAATCTGAGCGAAAGCAGGGATAAACTGGTGAGAAAAGTTGGCAAAACCCAGGAAGCTTTGTAACTGTTTACGCATGCGTGGAGGTTCCCAATCAAGTACAGCCTGCACTTTTAGAGGATCCATTTCTATGCCCTGGTGTGAAATGCAGTACCCCAAATAGTCAATCTTCTCTTGGTGAAATTCACATTTAGAAAGTTTAGCATAAAGTTTGGCAGAACGAGTTTGTTTAAAACCACCCTGACTAGTTTTACATGTTCTGCTTTGGTCTCGGTATATATTAAAATGTCGTCCAAGTAGACCAGGCCCCCCTTATACAAATGCTGATATAGCACTTCATTTATTAACTGCATAAATACTGCAGGGGCTCCTTGTAACCCAAAGGGGAGCACCTTGAATTGGTAGCACCCGAGGGGGATATTAAATGCCATTTTCCACTCATCCCCCTCCTTAATTCTGACACGGTAGTAAGCTTCCCTTAATTCCAGCTTTCTAAACACTTTCCCTTTAGCGAGCTGTGCTAGCATATCTTTCATACGGGGGAGGGGGTACATGTTCTCTACACTGATCACATTCAGGTTACGAAAATCAGCACATAGACGTCTTGAGCCATCCTTTTTCTCTCTAGATAGCACTAGAGCTGCAATTTTTGGTCGGTCTGGTTCGATGAAACCCCTTGCTAGGTTTTTCTCAATAAATGTTCTCAGCTCTTCCAACTCCCTCGGTGACATGCTGTACATCTTGGGTTTAGGGAGTTTAGAGCTGGGTAAGATTTCTATCGCACAGTCGGTGGCATGGTGGGGAGGGAGCTCGTCTGAGGCTTTTTCGCTAAAAACCTCAGCCAAATCCTTGTATTCTATGGATATGCCCTCAGTTGGTATGGTGTGACCAGACATAGCTGTTTCTCGATTCTCTGCCCCCTCCGTTCCTTTATGTGGATTCTCAGCAAAAGTCACATTCCTCTGGAAATTTATGATGCCTTGTTTCCAATTGATTTTTGGGTTCCATTTTTTCAGCCATGCAAGGCCCAGAACTAATGGCCATTTCATGCCAGGTGCCACTATAAATGTAAGCCTTTCCTTGTGGCTTCCAATGCCTATATGTAGAAGCTCAGTGGCAAAAGAAGCTGGCTCCCCTCCTGCTATTGACCCATCTAGTTGGCAGAAAGCAATGGGGTTTTTCAGCTTTCTTATGTTAATCCCCAACTTCCCTACTAGGGTTGGGCTGATCAAACAATGGGTGCACCCTGAGTCCACTAGAGCGGACATATTTATCTCCCTGTCCTGGTTTGGAATAAATAGTCTTAAGGGGAGGGTAAGCAGTTTAATTGGTTTGCTTACCAGTGGTTCGTCTTCTGGAACGCTTCCAAATGAGTGTGATTCCTCCTGCTGAGATGCCAGGGTTTCCACCCCAAAGATGGGGGGATGGTCTCCCTGCTCCTCAGAGCAGTCTCCTTCCCACGCCAGCCTGGTTTTTCAGGGTTCTCCCCCTGGTGGGTGGTTCTGGGCAAGTGTTTGCGAATGACACTCTGCAGCTCGGTGCCTCTCTTTTCCGCACTTGAAACAGGCTGAGGATTTTGGAGAGAATGCGGTTTGTGGTTTGAGGAGCTCTTGCTTCCATTGGGGTGGGAATTTCTTCCATGTGTCAAGCCCCAGCTGGGACTTGCCATCACTGGGGGCCTGGGGAAGTCGGAGCATCGGTAATACCCATCTGAATGCCTGGGACGGTGGGGGAAGCTCCACACAGCAACCAGCTGGGTGCAGGCTTGACGAGATCGGCACAGCTTCCCGAATCTGAGTTGCCGGTGCTGACCTATGACGCTACGGGAGCGCCAACAACATTGATGGGCGGGATTGTCAAAACTGCCGAACAGCTGATGGGGGGGGTTGGGGATTGCATACCGGATGGTGGTTTAACAGCCGGGGAGGGAATAAATAGTGCTGCACGGTGGTTGCAGGCAGCGCTGACTTAAACCCCATGATCCGGCTTGTTCTGTTCTTCTTGCTGTGCTGCTGCTTAGACCTTGATTAAACTGTTGAAAATCGACATCGTTTCCTGGTTCTTTTTGATGGCCACGGACAGGGTGAGAGACAGAGCCGAGAGAAAGTCAGTGCTTCCCTTCATCTGTGACTATTTCTGTTGAGCTGGTGATCCCGTTTGCTGAAAGTTTGGAGAATGGCAGAGGGGATGGTGCCAGGAGGGATTGAGATGGAGCTGTTGGCTGAAGCAGCAGAGGAGGAGGTGCATGTAGAGGAGGAGGTGCAAGAGGAGACCGCTGAGCAACCAGTGGTGAGACTGAAGATACAACAGACCCGGGGTGAGGACTGTCAGGCAGAGGAGGGTCTCCAGGTGCAGAGGAGCCATCCTGGACAGTCAGCTACTGGGGAGTCGTGGCACAGCTCTGCTCTTACTGGAACAAAGTTATCAACTCCCCCTCCTTTAGGTCCATCTTTCCAGGGTTGGAGGGAGAGACGTTGGACAGATGATGAAGAGGGGGAGTGGAGCTATGCTACAGGCCCTGGCCCTAGCACCATGGATACCCTTCGGGAACGATTCAGGGAAGCCAGTTTCTGTGATGCCCCCTCATGGCAACCATGGGCTACTGGTTTGGAACCTTTGCAAGGCCCGTCTTGGCAGGACACTGGGACATCTAGTTCAGAGGTTCATTTCCACCTTACCAGCCTCAAACTACAGAAAGAGCAAGCACCGGGTAGGGTGGAAGACCATATGGTGTCCTGGGACCAGGGGTCTTCTCTGAGAGAGGTGGGGGGTTCAGAACACCAACCTCAGTGGCAGGAGAGGGGGCCTGCGAGAGGAACCCAACGGCCATCAACAGACTGACCATGTGCAGAGCGAGTAGAACACCTGATCCTCCTGCTAAGGACTATGTACAAGACTACCGGAAGATTGTGAGGCGCCTGGTGGGTTGGCCGGTACGAATGTTAGCCCAACGGTTTCACATGGGGTTGGACCGAGACCTGCGACAGGCCTGTGTGTATAGAGGCCTGGCTCCACATTTGGCTGTTTGGTTCAAGGCAGCAATAGAGCTGGACGTGGGACTCAGAGAATTCCAGGTGTGACCCAAGGGGAGCTTAGGACAGAGGAAAAGCCTAATGGAAAAACCAACAGAAAAACCCCAAGGCTTAAGAGAGTCCAGACCATGTGTGATCCCGGAACCAATGGAGAGATCCCGACGACCGGTGTTTCGCTGTTTTAGATGTAATCAGGTTGGCCACAAAGCAGCTGAATGCCCCATGCCATCACCACGAATACAGCCCCAAAAATCAAGCTCTGGAGTTTTAACCAGAGGATGGGCACTGCAACCACCAGAGAGATCCCAAGCGACACAAGGCCCAAGGTGGCTACGGAAACCCAGGCCAGAGACCCCATATTGACTCCGACGGTGGGGAAGTTTCCTGTAGTGTCTGGGGACAGTGATGACAAGGACCTGGAAGATCCAATGGTGAGCGACCCCATTTATCCTTTTGTGATACCAGTGGTATTGAGGAACCCTCGTGCTACCACCAGAATCCAGTATGGGGCTTTGGTGGATTCGGGGTGTACCTGGTGTCTTATCCGCCAAGCTGTGGTAGATGCCCTGGGACTGCAGGTGTTGCGGCTAAAAACCCCGGTTACATTTGAACAGATGGATGGATCATTGTTGGGAGGGTGGGCCAGCTACCCATGTGACAGAGAGACTATTCCTGGAGATAGGAGACCACCGAGAAGCTATTCACTTTATTGTGATCAAAAAGATGATTGAACCAATAATATTTGGATTAGCTTGGCTTGACAAGTGGCAGCCCAACATTTGGTGGTAAGGGGGATATCGAAAACTAAGATTGACACTTGGTCCGGATCCGTATTATCCGGATTCGGATAATACCCCACCTGCACCGGCTAATGAAGGGGCTAAGAGAAAGGGTGTGCTTCGGTGGTTCCCCCTCCAGAACAGGGGTTCCCTAGAGTCTATGAAGATCTCGCTGTTGTCTTTAGTGAAGAGGAGTGTGAGGTGTTGCCCCCTCATCAACCAACAGACTGTGCCATCGAGTTGGTTCCTGGGGCTACACTGCGAAGCCAAGAATGTACTCAATGATGCAAAAGGAACTAGCCGAGTTGAGACGGTATATCGATAAAAATTTAGCGCGAGGGTTTATCAAGCCTAGTAGATCCTGTATGGCAGCCCCTAAGGAGGGTGGGGGTTACGCTTATGCGTTGATTTTCGGGATCTTAACGGAGTCTGTGTGGAACATCTGTACCCGCTTCCTTTAATGAAAGACCTCTTGGCCACATTGGCGACTGGTCGAGTCTTTACGAAACTCGATTTGCGTGAAGCTTACTATCGGGTCCGCATCAAACTGGGGGATGAATGGGAAACCACATTCAACTGTCCCCTCGAGAGTTATCAGTTTCAGGTCATGCCGTTCGGTCTTCAGGGCACCCCTGCAGTGTTCGTGCAGCTTATTAATGAAGTGCTGCATGAACATCTGTACAGGACGATGGTATACCTGGATGATATTTTAATATATACCTGAACCATGGAGGAACATACCAGTCTGGTACGTCAAGTATTAAAGAAGCTGTTAGTGGCTAAGCTGTTTGTGAAACTGTCAAAATGTGAGTTCCACAAAGCGAAGATAGTGTCAGCATTCCAAACTATGATTTCCAAAGTGCTGACATGAATGAGTAGGAAAGAGCCTGTCAGAAATAGTAGCTTGACTTTTCACCCAGTTCTTTCCCCCCGGCAGTTAACGTCACCTAAGTGATGAGAGGAGGGGGGAATTCCTGTGACTTGTAGTAACTGAAATGAAAGATGGACTTGGAAGGTGGCCAATGAAACTCTGAGATTTGAGGAACAGAAAGGGAGGGGTTTGGGATCGGAGGATCAGTTTCGGCTGCAAATGAGTTCAGGACTGGATCGTTATTCTTCAATAAATAAGAGATTTCATCAAAGACTTTGTGTTTGAGAATGAAATTTATTTGAGATAACATCAGAACCTGACAGATAGATTACCTGGGCTACAGGATATCAGGAGATGGCGTGGAGATGGATCCATGGAAAGTCCAGGCGATTGTGGATTGGCAAACCCCGAGGATGAGAAAACAACTCCAAAGTTTCCTCGGGTTTGCCAATTTTTATCGACAGTTTATTCCTGCATTCGTCAAGATAGCATTACCCCTGACAGACCTTTTGTGCACTAAACCCCACACCTTGAGACCAAAACCGGGCCAACTATTGAATTGGACGACAACATGTCAAACAGCGTTCGAGCAGTTAAAATACTTGTTTACCCAAGAACCAGTCCTCAAGCATCCCGATCCAGCACAAGCGTTTATTGTTCAGGCGGATGCTAGTGACGTGGCTGTGGGGGTGGTACTCTTACAAAAGGATGGACAGGATCATTTACAACCGTGTGCTTATACCTTCCGCAAATTAAGCCCCACAGAATGAGGATGGGCAATATGGGAGAAGGAGGCCTTTGCTGTGAGATGGGCATTGATGACGTGGCGTCACCTCCTCGAAAGAGCATCACATCCATTTGAGGTGTGGACGGATCATAAGAACCTGGAAGCACTACAAACGCAGAGATAGTTATCCCCTAAACAAGTGCGGTGGTCTCAGTACTTCCACAGGTTCTCATTCCGTTTGAAATATGTCCCGGCTGCGAAGAATTTCCTTGCGGATGCCTTATCCCGTATGCCACAATACAACAGCAAACGGGAGGAGGTAGTAGAAGCCCTCATACCACCTAGTCAGGTGTCACATAATATATCAACAGTGCTTATGTCATGTGCCTTCCTTACATCCTTCATGGCCGAACTAAAGACAGCGGTACAACGTGATCAGTGGTTGGCACAGAATCAGGCTTTAGTAACCGTTCAGGAGGGTTTAGCATGGAAAGAGGATAAACTGTATATTCTGGTATGCCTCCGGATATCTGTCCTACGACGGTGCCACGATTCAAAACCAGCCGGGCATTTTGGATTTCTGAAAACACTTCATCTTATCAGACGACAGTTTTGGTGGCCGCAGATGCGCAGAGACATCGAGAGATACGTGAAGGGGTGTTCAATATGTGCAGCGGCTAAATCATGGTCAAGGAAGCCAATTGGATTGTTACAAATGGTAGCTAATCCCAGTAGACCATGGGAGGAGATCGCTATGGACTTCATAGTCGATCTCCCTGCTAGTAACGGGTACACTGCAATCTGGACAGTGGTGGATTTGTTCTCTAAGCAGGCCCATTTCGTGCCCTGCAGAGGTTTACCATCTGCACGATGATTGACTGATATGTTTCTTCAACACATCTACTGCCTCCATGGGGTCCGTAAGCAGATTACATCAGATCGAGGAGTCCAGTTCACCGCCAAATTCTGGAGATATTTTATACGCCAAATAGGATCTACCCAGGGTTTGAGTTCTGCCTTCCATCCCAGTACCAATGGAGCAGCAGAACGGGCCAACGCCACCGTAGAGCAATACCTCCATTGCTATGTCTCTTACCAACAATCCAATCAGTCTGGTCTCCTTCCGTTCGTGGAGGTGGCTTACAATAATATAACTCATCACAGTACGGGTCTTTCTCCCTTCCAGATTGTATATGGCAGGGAGTTCCCAATTATACCAGAAGTAGAGCCTCCATCCATGGATATGGACACCCCAGGCAGTTGGGCAGAAAAGATCTGCCATGTGTGGCCAAATGTCAAAACAGCCTTACAAAAAGCTGCAGACGAATATAAGATGTATATAGATAAAAATAGGGTGGATCCAAAACCGTTTCAAGTAGGAGATAAAGTCTATTTATCGACCAAATATTTAAAGCTTACGTTGCTGAGTAGGAAATTAGGGCCAAAGTATCTAGGTCCTTTCCCGATTACTCAAATAATCAACCTTATGACTGTGCTCTTAAATTACCCTCTCTCCTGGGTAAAGTACATCCTGTGTTTCACAGTAGCTTATTGAAACCATGTGGACAGGACTAGTGATTCCTCTGGTCCGCCGGGGCCGGTACATACGGATCAATATGAAATAGACAAGATATTAGACTCCAGATTTCGTAGGGGCAGGATTCAGCATTTAGTGCGCTGGAAAGGGTATCCCTTAGTTCAGTCATCTTGGGTAGCGGCAACAGATGTACACGCTACATGCTTGATACGAAAGTATCACCGCAAGTATCCAAACAAGCCAGGGGCTCCGGGAACTGTGTCCTCTGTGATTAATGTCTCTACTCTTCTTCCTACAGGTGGACCCCTGGTAGAGGGGAGCCGCCTGTCGAGCCCCAGCTGGGACTTGCCATCATTGGGGGCCTGGGGAAGTTGGAGCATCGGTAATACCCACCTGTATGCCTGGGACGGTGGGGGAAGCTCCGCGCAGCAACCAGCTGGGTCCAGCATTGAATGGCATGCAGCTTTGACGAGATTGGCACAGCTTCCCGAATCTGAGTTGCCGGCGCTGACCTATGACGCTACGGGAGCAGCGACAATATTGATGGGCGGGATTGTCAAAACCGCCGAACAGCTGATGGGGGGGTTGGGGATTGTGTACCGGATGGTGGTTTAAGAGCCAGGGAGGGAATAAATAGCGCTGCACGGTGGTTGCAGGCAGCGCTGACTTAAATCCTGTGATCCGGCTTGTTCTGTTCTTCTTGCTGTGCTGCTGCTTAGACCTTGATTAAACTGTTGCAAATCAACATCATTTCCTGGTTCTTTTTGACGGCCATGGACTGGGTGAGAGACAGAGCCGAGACCATGTTCGCCCTGCTCGGTACTGGTTTCTGGCATATCGATCTCAGCTTCTTCGGCGGTGACGTACCACTCATGTAGGTGATTCGGTGCACTTCAGGCCACACAGGCATTGTATAGATCATCACTCAGCCCATCCTTGAAACAACTCACCAAAATATATTCCTGCCAGTTCACACAACATACGAAGTCCTGGAATTTTTCAGTATACTCTGCTACTGGCCGTCCCCCCTGCCTCACCACCTTAATGTGGTTGCGTGCTTTGCGATCTGCTAGTGGGTCCTCAAACTGTCATTGCAGGGGCATCATGAAACGGTCGAAATTCCTCAGTTCTGGTGTATCGGCATTATGCAGGGTCACCATCCATCTGGCAGTGGCACCCTCTAGGGCTAGGGTCACAACTCGCACTCGGGATCCTTGAGTTTGGAAATCTCACCTGTACTCTTGCATGTAGGTGAGCACCTGTGCCACAAAGAATCCTAATTGCTGTGGATTCCCATCAAACTTCACCCCAAGGGAGGGAGTTTCTCTTTCCAGTTATGGGACTTGGGGCTAATTGGGAATGGGTGCCGGTGTGCATGCTGCCTGGGGGGAGGGTTTGCTTGGTTTTCTCCTGCTGCTGCTGCGCCATGTGCTTGATAGGCAGGCTCCAGAAGGGGGGTGCCTCCTGTGGCATCATCCACTCTGGATCTCCTCGGATGTTGAGGTTTTCCAAAGTTTCCATCACCAATTGGGTTATATGCCTCTTCAGATAATCCTCCCTCAGTGGTGCTTTGGTTAGTCCCCACTGGTCAGCAAGGGCTTCTAGTTCCAGGTTCCACCCCTGTTTTTGGTTGCCACGGCTGAGGGTGACTCCTTTGGTTCTCTCATTCCAGCTACCTTTCTTCCCGATGCCAATTGACCAGCAGGGCTTTTCAGGATTCTTCAGGGTTACCTCATCCTCTCCGATGGGGTGTACGAAACAGGCATCTGACTGGGTGGCAATTGATGTCTCCCCCCAACATTCAGCTTCTCCCAGTTCTCTGCTTCATTCAGACATGGTTTGCAAGGTCCCCTCAGTAGAGCAAAGATTGCTTCTCTGGGCTGACTGTTTTGCAGATCTTGCTTTCTGTAAGGATTGCTTCTCCTTCCAACTTAAGAAAGTAAAGACTCTTGAAATGTGGTAGTTCAAAAGGAACCTTTTATTAAGCAGAAGTGATAGCAACCCAGTTAAAGCAAGATCTGAATACCTTTAGGCAAGACAAGTAGGATTAATGCAGTAGAGACCCCTCCCTTTAAATCAGAATGCAGATTTTAGCCAATACACAAGTGTGAAGATATTTTCTTTACCAGTTTCCCTGAGAACCCGAACAAACATGTATTCACACCATTATCCGATAAAGTGAAACAACCCACATGGCTATCATAAACATTCCTCCACGTTAAGAAGATCTCAGGGCTCTTTGGCGCCAGGATATCTGTTGTAAAATATCTGTTGACACAGGCAATGCTAGTAAATCAAATCCAAGCCTCTCCTTCTCCCAATTGTTTGGCAGTATCACTCTTAGGGATCTGACAAATGGTTTGGTTTGACCTGAAGCATTGAATTCTGTGCAATAAATGTAAGAAAGGTTGATTGAGCTGTAATTAAAATAGTAATAGCATTTTTGCTGCAAAACTGTGTAATAAATATCTTCTGTTGACATTAATTGGGCATGCAGGGTGCTATGGTTGAAATAATTTTGTTTATTAATTTATATGGATATTTATTAAATTGTTCAGTACTTGTCATTCTATCACAATTGGCGCGATGGAGTGTCAGGAAAATATAGCACCCTTATTGAAAAGTATCCAAATCTTGGGAAAGTAGAAAATGTAAGAAAGAAACTCAACTTCAATTGGGTAGAAGAATCTGTTACAATATCATAACTGCATTAAATCCAGGAGTAGAGCACATGCAGGTTTTCACAGATTTAAGGAAATCCAACAGGGCCAAAAACCATCTAATCTTAGGGAGGGAATATGGTACTCCACAGAGCAAGCCCTGCAACAGAAAGGTATGCTTCCTGGATCACATTAGATGACTTTATTTAATTAAAGGAACCTGGAGCATGCCCTTCCTACTGGAACTCTTTGTAATAAACAAATTAAAAATCACTTTTAAAGATAGAAGTAATTTACAGATACTCTTAGACAATAAAAACATTGAGGTGTAAAATTGTAGAAAAAATCTTGGAGTTAATCTACTTCACCTAGGGACGAATAGTTTTCTGGTCTGGCATATTTCATTTAAAGCTGATTTTATCTTGCCTTTAAAAAATCTGTTTTAAGATGTTTTTAAACTTAAATGATGAGTTGAGTGCTGTCTGGATAGAAATGCAGATTGAACATTGAAATATTAGTGCTGCTGCTACTATTAATAACCATAAGATAGTATATAATAATGTGGAAAGTGTGAGTCAGGTACATTTGCTTAAAATTATAGATTACACTTTTGGAGCATTTCCAGTCAAAGCACTTCTCTTCAGTACAGAATTATAAAATACTTCAAGACTATTTGAAATACAGTCAATATTTTTCATGAACTATGTATGATGTAGCAAAATGGGATTCATTTGAATCAGTACAGAATATTTTTTTGTCTTGAATTATACTTATTTTTCTTTATAGATTTTCAGTCTTGCTCTCCCTTCTCAGTTCTACAGACTTCTTCATTTTACTTCAGTACTGAATAATTTTCAGACTTGATAAATTATGGGAAAAATTATGTCTAAACTAAAAAATATAATTTTGAAATGGGACTATGTCTAATAGCTTCTATTTAACTTTTTCATTCATTTGTATTAATTAACTAATTCATGCCTTCTCATGGTCTTTGGGATGTTTGCAAACCACATTTGATATCCCTGTTCTGATAGTATGCTAGAAAATCATTTATCATACTCTGCTACCCTGTAAATGATAATTTTCAATTGTATCTGTTTTGTGTGCATCTATTAAAAGTTTTATATTCCTTTAATATATTTTGTTAACAACTTGAGAAGCTTTATTCAAAGTTAAGTTATAAAAGTTTCGCGTTTCCGGCGGTGACGTCAACATGTTTGGAGCTAGAGAACGGGGCTCCATTCTTGAAACTCCAAGATTCCCATCTAGGAAGCCGTTCCAGGCGCTATTGATCTTGGAGAGATCAATAGAAAAGGAGGAGTCTCCAAGGACCTCGGGGGGAAGGCAACCATCCCGAAGGTTCAGGAGAAACCACCTAATTCCAGAGGGGAAAAAACCAGCCATTTTGGCTGGCCCGAAATGTTGAAACTGCACAGCAGGAAGATGAAGATCAAACCGAAAGATCGCAACTGTATCCAGTTTGAAGTGAAAGCGGATTGACACAAAAGTGGAGTGAGCAAAGCACAGCAATAAAGCAAAGCAGAGTGTGAAGAGCAGAGAAATTGAGACCCCAAAAGACGGGTGGAACAGCAGCCAGAGAAAGCGGCGACGAAAGACGAAAAGGCGGAAGAAGAACTGACAGGCGGTGACTGTGCAAAAGAGAGACTGCTTGGAATGAGAAATTTCAAAAGAATTTACGTGGTGGCAATTTAGACCAGACTTTAGATTTGGACTTAATAGAGAAGAAGGGTTTTTGGACTTGAATAGGGAACCATAGATGGATGCATCCAGAGAGAAAAGAATAGGAAGACAGCGAAACGGTGAGAGCGAGAGAGAAAGTGACGGAGGCCATTGCAGCTGGGAGAGCGAGTGAAAGTGACACAGCAGACCAGCAAGTGGAGAAACGGTGTTTTGGGAAAATAACTGAGAAGCTAGTATGAAAATTAACTAACTGACAACGGCAATCGGGCTATATTAAAATGCTGAAATTTGGACAGTTGGACTCTTAGTGATTTGGATACTCCTGGAGAGAGAGACATTAAAGACTATAAATTATAAAAACTTGGACACAAGAACTTTACATGTAAGAGTGAAAAAGAACTGTATATTAAGTGCTAATAATTTTACATATATACCTGATTAATTTTTGTAAAATATAATTTTACAATATAATTACTCATTGAGACTTTTTGATTGTGAGACGCTCAATTAATTGATAGTTGATCAACTATATAGATGATTAATTAAGAACTAATTAGAATAAATAGTTTAAGTGGATATTAATTTAAACAATATTTAATTCTTACTTACATATTTACATTAGTGATATTTGATTTGACAGACTTGATTTGATAGACTGATTATTATATTGTATTAGCTATATTAAGATTTAATGAAGTGTTAGAATCTTAAGTTTTTCCCCACATCTCCTCCACCTTTTCTTTCTTCTTCTTCACTTGAGTATATATATCTATATATTTAATTATTTATTAGAATGTTAAGTGTTAAGGATATCTATAGAAGTAATTTACAAATCAACAAGATTAATATCTGAAGATCTACACAATATAGACTTTAGATATTACCATTGACAAAATATTACTATAGATAATGAAACTGAAATACAATAAGAATAGTTCAGTGCATGAAGTTTTGGGAGAACCTACAAAAGAGAGTTAAGATGACAAGTACCGGAACAACCACTATAACCAAAGCAAACAAGAAAATAACTTCAAATCAAGTCTCCCTTACAGCATCCCCTGTTCAACAGAGATCTATAGAAACTATGCTTGGAACAGAAAAAGAAAAGATGGGTTCCATTTCCAGCATGCAAAATATTCAGTCAGTCTTGGCAATGATACAAGAAGTGATGAATAAGACCCAGGAATTGATTACTAATAATCATGAGGAGACAAAAAGAAATCACGACGATTTGAAATCTGATGTGGGAGAAATAAATGACAACATAAAGAAAATGGATGACAAGATAGAAAAGATCCAACAGAACATTGCTAAAAACGAACAAAGGATTCAAAAGACAGAACTCAAAATGGAACAGACGGTCAAGAAAGTAGAAATGCTGGAAAAACAACAGATGGCAAATAATCGAGAGTTGGAAGACTCACTTATCTACCTGGAAATGGAGAAGGCATCATTTTACTTAAGGTTCCAGAACATAGCAGAAACCAAAGAGGAGGACCTGGGAGCAATTATGATGGAGATTTTCGCTGAAACAACACAGAAAGATAAGGATGACATACAAAGGGATATTGATGAAGTTTACAGGGTGCACACTAATTATGCACGTAGGAACAAACTGCCAAAAGAAGTGCACGACCGATTCACAAAGAAAATGATAAAAGAGGAAATATACAGAAAAATGAGAGAGGAAGTAATCTTTTACAAAGGGAAGGAAATAATAACATTGAAACAAATTCCGAGATGCGTAAGGGACCAGAGGAAAAACTACAACTTCCTCACATCACAACTAAACAAACACAAAGTGATGTTCCATTGGCTACTACCAGAGGGTATCTTAATCTCGTGGCAGAACAAGAAATTTAAGATAGATAGCCTGGAAGTATTGAGTTTTTCGACCAACACTTTGTCCTTGAGGAAGATCAAGAATCGAGAGAGGAATCGGAAAATAAGAGCCAAGAGGAACAACCCATAGAAGAAACAGAAGATGAACAAGAGGAGAAGAGAAGACTGGAAAGAGAAAAAATGGAGAGAGAAGGAGCAAGGGGAAAAATGCAAAGAATTACAAGAAACACAAGGAAATTAAAGACAACAAATAGATAGGAAGAAAAATGGAACAGGAAATAAAAATGATTTCGATTAACATAAATGGATTAAATGCCCCAATCAAAAGAATCCAGACATTTTTTTAATTTTTATTTTTTTTTAAATTTGATTTATATGCTGCCCTTCTCCGGAGACTCAGGGCGGTTTACAATGCGCTAAGCAATAGCCTTCATTCTTTTGTATATTTATACAAAGTCAGCTTATTGCCCCCACAACTGGGTCTTCAATTTACCTACCTTAGAAAGGATGGAAGGCTGAGTCAACCTTGAGCCTTGGCGAGATTCGAACCTGCAGTAATTGCAGGCAGCTGGTCTTAATAATAGGGTGCTTTAGACCACTGTACTACCAAGGCTCTACATTCACCAAACTACAAAAATTGGAGATGGACATCATTAATTTACAGGAAGTTCACTTCAAAAAACAACACCAAAAGATATTAGAAAATACAAGATTAGGAAACCTTTACACTTCACTAGCAGAACAAAAAAAAAGAGGCATTGCAGTTTACATTAGGAAACATTTAAAAACAAAACAGATATATGCAGATGATGAGGGAAGAGTTCTAATGATCAAAATACAAACAGAATTAAAAACAATATTATTGATCTCGATTTATGCACCAAACGAGAACCAATGTGCCTTCTTCAAAAACATACACAACAAAGTTAAAGACCTGGATTACAAGAATATTTGCATGGTAGGCGACTTCTATGCAATTTCAGACACAGAAAAAGACTATTGGAGTACTAAGAAAAATAAAACCAGGAAAAAGACCTTCCCAGATAACTTTAAAGGAATGGCGCAAGAACTATGCCTTCAAGACGCTTGGAGGGAAATAAATTTTAATGGGTTATTTTATGGGCAAAGGGTTTTAAATTTTGGGAAGCCAATTTGATTTAATTCTGTTTTAATTCATCTTAATTTTTATATTGTATGTGTCAGCCTCAGCTTGCCTGCTTCAGCTGCCATAAGGAACGGGGAGGGATTAGTTATGGAGCAAAGGGGGGGGGAAGGGAGCAAGAGGTGGTTTTGTCTTTGTAGGATGAGACTTCATGAGAAACGAAACTGAATCTTCAAAAGGGAACGGCTGACCAACTGCCCTACATTCCTGATGAATGACGCTACCGGACGTGTTGCCACCTGACCTTTGGAAGACCTTTGGATTGGCTGATGATTTATGAACACGAGGGTGGGGGAGAAGCTTAGTAGATGCATTTCGCGTGTTTTGCTCACTTCCAGCTTTAACTGGGCTGCTATTCATTTCATATTCCGTAAAAGTACTAAATTCTTCAAAATGCTTGAGTTTGGGTTTTCCTTTCCTGGATACTGAAGGAAGCATACCTGACATTAAGCTGGAAGTCACAACCAGTCATCCCGGACAAAAACCGAGGGGACTGAAAATCCAAAGTATGTCAGATTGAGGGAATGATGAAGAAGGGAAGATGGGGGCAGCGAGTTCAACCGCCCTCCAGTCGGAAAGAGAAACTGCAGAATGGTTGGAAAAACTCCGGTTGGAGCCGGAGGAAGCTAGATGGTCCAAAGGAGTGGGGAGACTGCCGGACTGGGGGGAGAACCCCCGGGGAGTGACGACTTCCAGACCCCGTAAAAAGGAGGCAGTGTGGATGCAACAGCAGAAGGAACGTCTCATGATAGACCAAGCCTTGCAGCTTATCCGTGATGTGGAAGAAAGCAGGAAAAACCGTGAGTCTTTTGAAATTCCTGTGGAGAAGGGGGAAGCAGACCCCAGGGGGGAGCCCGAAGAGACAGCCTGCGGGGGAGAGGAAGAGTTTGAGGAGGGAACATCCCAGGCTTCGGCAGCTCGAGGGAGAGATGCAACCGGCCAGAGAACCCCAGCCTTGCAGGCCCCTCCCCCGCAGACATAAAAAGTCAAAAATCCCCCCCCCTTCCTGGGAAGTTTGATGGGAATCCTAAAGCCTTGGGATTTTTCCTGACCCAAGTGTGGAACCACATGCAGGATTGGGGGGAGGACTACGAAACAGAGGCAGCTAAAGTCAGAAGCGTTGCGAATGCCCTAGAGGGAGTAGCGGCTGAGTGGATGGTGGTTCTCCACAATAACAACTCCCTCTTGCTGAGAAATTACAACCAATTCATGGGGGCCCTTAGGAAGCGTTTTGAAGACCATTTAGCTGAACGAAAGGTGAGACTCAGAATGAAGAGCATTCAGCAGGGCCGGAGGCCGGTGGCAGAGTATATCCAAGAGTTTCGTGAACTGGCACCCTATATGACAGGCTGGTCAGAAATGGCTCTTTTGGAGAGTTTCAAGGATGGGCTGAATGAAGAGATATATCGGGACTGCAGAAGCATGGGGGTCCCCGATGATTTGGATAGATGGTACATAGTAGCTGAGGACGTAGAGATCGAGCTGAGATGGAGCGAACCCCGAGGCAGGCGGATGGGGGACCAGTCATCCTCTTTCCACCGTAAGGGGGCACCCAAGATGACTGGCGGGAAGACCGAATTCAAACCCAAGTCAAAGCCCTTCACCTGTTTCAAATGTGGGAAAGAGGGTCACCGGGCTGCTGAATGTTTCTCCAAACCACCGCCAAAAGTTTCCGGGGCCGGCCAAAAGAAAGGCGACAAAATACCCGCCAAAACCCGCGGCACCGCCCTGAAAGGAGAAGTCGTTGAGTTCACTCCCCGAAACCAGAGTGAGTTGGGAACTCCGACCAACAATGACGACAGCAAGACGGACTCCGACTCCGACACCGACGATCGGGTGAGTCACACAGAAGAACCCTTACTCATTCCCGTAGAAATAAGAGTGCCCTCCACAGGGGCTCACGTGCAATTGTTGGCCCTGTTGGACTCGGGGTGCACTAGGTGCATAATTAGCCCCAAAGTAGTGGAGGAAATGGAACTGAGACTAAAAACTTTAAAAAGACCCATTGCATTTTGTCAATTAGACGGGTCGATTGCAGGAGGGGGCCCAGCTAGCTTTATGACTGAATCCCTTGAATTGCAGTTGGGGAACCATGTAGAGAATCTCAGATTTATTGTAGCCCCTGGTATGGAAAGACCCCTCATTCTAGGACTTCCCTGGCTTCGCAAATGGAACCCACGAGTAAATTGGAAAACGGGGGTCCTACGCATACGCACGGCAGAACCAACTCCGGGAAAGGAAGCCCCCCCCGAGGGACGACATAAGACCAAAAAGGGCGGCAGTAGCCATTAACTATATTGAGGGAGAAGAGAAAATTCCAAAGGCATATTGGGACCTCAAGGAAGTGTTTAGCGAAAAAGCATCGGATGCTCTGCCTCCCCACAGGGCCACTGACTGCACCATTGAAATACTCCCAGGGGTGAAGCTTCCCAAACCAAAAATTTACCCCATGACACCTCGAGAATTGGGGGAATTGCGAAATTTTATTGACAAAAACTTAGAACGGGGATTCATCGAACGAGCCAAACCCAAGGTGGCGGCGCCAGTAATGTTCCGCGAAAAGAAAGATGGATCCTTTCGTTTAGTAGTTGATTATAGAAATATGAACGCGATTTGCGTAGAAAATGTCTACCCCCTCCCACTCATGAAGGACATGTTAGCCCATTTAGGGAAGGGGAAAATTTTCACCAAACTTGATTTAAGAGAGGCATACTACCGAGTGAGAATAAAAGAGGGAGATGAATGGAAGACAGCATTTAATTGCCCACTGGGATGTTTCCAGTTTAGAGTACTCCCTTTTGGACTACAGGGAGCCCCGGCTGTATTCATGCAGTTGATCAACGAAGTATTGCACGAGCACCTGTATAAGGGGGTGTTGGTCTATTTGGATGACATTCTGATCTATTCTGACAACATGGCCAACCATGTAAAGTTGGTTCAAGCAGTCTTGAAGAAACTCAGAGCAGCTGAACTCTGTGCCAAACTTTCTAAATGTGAATTCCACCAAGACAAAATCGACTATCTTGGATATCGTATATCACATGAGGGAATAGAGATGGACCCGGAAAAGGTCCAGGCAGTGATGGAATGGGCCGCACCACGCACCTGTAAACAGTTACAGAGTTTCTTAGGGTTTGCTAATTTTTATAGACAATTTCGTGAAAATCGCACTGCCAATTACAAACTTGCTAAAAACCAAAGGGGAAGTAAAACCCAAACCCTCGAAACCACTAGAATGGACTATGGACTGTCAAGCTGCTTTCGAAAAACTGAAACGACTGTTTGCAGCTGAACCTGTGCTCAAACACCCCGACATAGAACAACCTTTTGTAGTACAAGCTGATGCTAGCGACGTCGCCATAGGAGCAATACTCTTGCAAAAGAATGAGAATGGAATATTACAACCCTGTGCTTACACATCCCGTAAACTATCAGAGACAGAAAGGAGATGGGCCATATGGGAGAAAGAAGCGTTTGCAGTTAGATGGGCGCTGTTAACATGGAGACAATTTTTAGAAGGGGCGAAACACCCATTCGAGGTGTGGACTGATCATAAGAATCTAGAAGCATTAAAAACACCATGCAAACTATCACCCAAACAGGCGCGCTGGGCCCAACATTTCAAGCGTTTCAATTTCACTTTACGTTACCTTCCTGGGGGAAAAAATTTCATGGCAGACGCACTTTCCAGATTGCCACAGTACAACAGCATAAAGAAGGAAGTGGTTCAACCAATGATCCCCTTAACGCAATTGGCAACACCTTTCACTACCAGAGCGCAGAGTAAAACCGAACCAGAACTCTTGGGGGATTTACTCGAAAAATTACGAGAAGCACTAAAAACTGACGAGTGGTTTAAGACCCACTCGAATGAATGCACACTTTGCGACGGACTAGCTTGGGTTGGATCGAAATTGTATGTTCCAACCACATTAAGACCAACCGTTTTGAAATATGCTCATGATGCCAAGGCCGCAGGACACTTTGCTTTTGTCAAGACTTTACATCTTGTTAAGAGACAATTTTGGTGGCCTGCACTTAAAAAGGACATAGAGGCATATATGTGGCTAGCTGTCCAGTATGTGCCTCGGCTAAAAGACCTCCAGGAAAATCCCCTGGATTACTACAAAGTGTGGCTAGACCGAACGCCCCATGGAAGGAAATATCTATGGATTTTATTGTGGACTTACCAGACAGTGAGGGCTGCACTCTCATTTGGGTAATAACTGATTTGTTTTCCAAACAAGTACATTTCATCCCTTGCTCAAAGATCCCTTCAGCAAAAACCCTCGCAAAACTGTTTATTCGGCAGATTTACTGACTACATGGATCTCCGAAAAGAATAATTTCTGACAGGGGTGTGCAATTTACTTCCAGTTTCTGGAGGGAGTTTTTGAAATTGATAGGCTCCGCACAGGGTTTGAATTCCAGTCACCACCCTCAGACAAATGGGGCTTGTGAAAGAACCAATGGGGTGCTCGAACAATACCTGAGGTGTTACGTAAATTACCAGCAAGACAATTGGGTAGACTTGTTGCCATTTGCAGAAGTGGCATATAACAATTCTGTACACAGTAGCATTGGATTCACCCCTTTTAAGGTCGCATCGGGCCAGGATTTTGTACCCATTCCCGAGCTACCTCAAGATGATCCCCAAAACCCCTCCTTGATGGATTGGATTGAACAATTAAAGAGCACCTGGGCAGTGACTCGCAAGGCATTAGATGAGGCACACCGGGCTCATAAGGCGCAAGCCGATAAGAAAAGGTCCCCAGCTCACATTTATAAAGTGGGGGACAAAGTTTATTTGTCTACCAAATACTTACAAACCACCCAGAAGTCCAAAAAGCTGGGGCCTAAGTATGTAGGACCATTCCGTGTGATTAGATTGATTAATCCAGTAACAGTTGAATTGGAATTGCCAAAAACCTTGAGACGAAGGTTTTCCTTTCCTGGATACTGAAGGAAGCATACCTGACAGTATGTATTTTAATCTTGGCTGTTCACCGCCCTGAGTCCTTCGGGAGAAGGGCGGTATACAAATTTAATAAACCTAAACCTAAACCTAAATAAAGAAAAAAAAACAGTATACATTCTATTCCAATCCACATCTATCCTGCTCTAGGATAGATATGGCATGGATGACAACAGACTTTAGGAAAGACCTAGAAGAAATAGAAATAATAACAAAGACATGGGCAGACCATAGTCCGGTAAAAATAATTTGGAAAGGCTATCAGAAGAAGAAGAGATGGATGATGAATACCAAAATCTTAAAAGACAAAGACTATGTACAAATGATAGAAAAAGAAATGAAAATATTCTTCAAGATCAACATTAAAGAGCAAACCTCCCTCCAAAATTTGTGGGACATGGCGAAAGTCTATATAAGAGGTCTGACAATAGCATATAATAGCAAAGAAAAACAAAGAAAAACAGCAGAAAAGAGATAACCTGTTGAAAGAACTCAAAGAGTATGAATCCGAATTACAGAACGAATCTCAAAATAAAAGGATCAAAGGAAAAATAAATTTGACAAAACACAAAATAAATTTTATCACACAAACAGAAATAGCCAGAAAAATTAAATTAGTGAAACAAAATCACTTCGAACATGCAAATAAGACAGGGCAATGGTTGGCGTACAAATTGAAGAAGGAAAAAGAGAGAAGGACAATACACCAACTACAGGATGACACAGGAGAGATATATTACAGGAATAAGGACAAAAAGAACATAGCAAGAACATTTTTCCAAAAACTATATGGACAGGAAGAGACTTCAGAAGAGGACATCAGACAATATCTAAATAAAGCCGACATCAAAGAACTAGAAGAAACACACAGGGACTCACTGGACAGGCCAATCACGATGACAGAATTAAGGCGAGGAAAAAACAGAAATTAAACAAAACCCCGGGACCGGATGGAATACCGGCCGAGTTTTATAAAACCTGCCAACAATCAATAGATGAAATTCTACTCAGAGTATTCAATGACGCAATTCTGTAAGCTACAATCCCCAATTCCTGGACAGAGGCCATTATTACATTGATACCAAAAGAAGAGACTGACCATATACATATTAAAAATTACAGACCGATATCACTCCTAAATGTGGACTACAAATTATTTACATCGACTATCACAGAAAGAATTAAGAAAATAATTAACGAATACATTCATTCGGATCAAAACGGTTTTATCCCAAAGAAACAGATAAAAAACAATATGAGAATAATAATTGACATATTAGAATATTATGAAATAACTGTAGACAAACAATTGGCCTTAATTTTTTTAGATGCACAGAAGGCTTTCGACAATCTAAACTGGAAATGTCTTACACTACAATTGGAAACTATGAAATTCGGCGATAAATTTACAAATATGATAAAGAAAATTTATTCCTCCCAAACGGCAAAAATAACAATAAATGGTGACTTGACAGAACAATTTCCAATATCAAAAGGGGTGAGACAGGGGTGCCCTCTGTCTCCTCTGTTATTCATATTAGCTTTGGAAACTCTCTTAAAGGAAATTAGAAGAGATAAGGAAATAAAAGGTCTAAAAATCAAAAGGGAAGAATACAACCTCCAAGCCTTCGCCAATGACATCGTATTTATTATAGAACAACCAATAACTACCGGCACTAAATTATTAGATAAAATAAAAAAATATGGGAAAGTAGCCGGACTCAAAATCAATAAACAAAAAACAAAGATACTAACAAAAAATCTTACCAGTCAACAAGAAAAGAAATTAGAAGATGAATTAGGCATACAAACGACAAAGAAGGTAAAATATCTAGGAATATGGCTCACTAATAAAAGTTCATTAATTAGAGAAGGCAATTGTGACAAATTAACAAGACAAATTAAAAAAGACTTAGAAATTTGGAAAAAACTACAACGATCTTTTTTGGGAAAGATCGCTTCAATTAAAATGAATGTTCTACCTAGAATTCTATACTTATTCCAAGTGATCTCAATAAAACCGGGGAAGAATTTCTTCAAGGACTTCAATAAATTAATAGCAGACTACATCTGGCAAGGGAAGAAAGCAAGAATTAAAATAAAGCACCTACAGGATACAAGAGAAAGAGAAGGACTGGCACTACCGGACTGGGAAACATATTATAAAGCATCAGCACTAATCTGGATCAAGAAATGGATGGAACTCAAAAATAAAAGATTATTGAATTTGGAAGGATTCGATTTACAATGAGGATGGCACGCATTTCTATGGGAGGGCACCGACAAACGACATGAATATTTCCAGAGGCATATTGTCAGACAAGCACTATATCAGACATGGCAGGGCATTAAAAAATACACTACAATAAAATTCCGGAATGGTTATCGACCATGGAAGCTCAGATCTACCCAAATGCCATGGATATCACCAAAATGAAAACCTACAAAGATTTGCTAAATAACCAAGGGGAATTAAGAACGAGACAAGAATTGAAGGAGATGGGTACAGACATTGATTGGTGGCCATACCTACAAATAAAATCAAAGTATAAAAGAGATTCGGCTCAATTTGGATTCCAAAAAGGCCAATACGAATTAAAGAAAATTTTACAAGGAGCACAGGATAAATTGATTTAAAAAGTTTATAATTATTTATGAGGATATAAATTAGCAGAAGAGGTGGTTAAAGAAAACATGATAATTTGGGCAAAGAATTTTGGCTATAATATTGAATTAGACAATAGGGAAAAATTATGGGCAATAAATTATAAATTAACAATGTCTGTACCCTATAAAGAAAACCTGTACAAAATGTTTTATAGGTGGCACCTCCCACCAGCGAGGCTGGCAAGAATGTTCCCCAATACTCTTCCAAC
Organism: Pituophis catenifer annectens; assembly: GCF_029215685.1. Classification (NCBI taxonomy): domain Eukaryota; kingdom Metazoa; phylum Chordata; class Lepidosauria; order Squamata; family Colubridae; genus Pituophis; species Pituophis catenifer. Next base: position 32,920,255 of record NW_027256887.1, read on the forward strand.
ATGCTGGAAATGTAAACTTCACAAAGGAACCTATTATCACATGTGGTGGACCTGCCCAAAAGCAAAACAATATTGGCAAACGATCAGAACACAAATAGAAGAAATTGCAAAACAAAGAACAGAAATGAGGCCAGAAACCTTTCTACTAGGCATAATAAATGGACAGTATGAAAAGGAAATGAAATACTTAATCATTCATATAATCATGGCAGCACAAATAATTTTCGCACAAAATTGGAAGAGTAGTGACACACCAACAGAAGATAGAGTAATTAGTAAAATCATGGAATGTGCAGAAATGGACAGACTCACAAGGAATTACAAAACAGAGAGGAACATGACTAATATGGGAAAAGTGGTACACATGGTTGGAAGATAGAAAAGGGAAAAAAGATTAGGAAGTAAATGAGTGACTTAATATAAAAATAGGAACATACACTACTAATGTAGGTTAACAGTGAATTACAAAGATAGATATAAGAGAAAGACCAACAAGGAGGAGTCAAAAGCACAAATAAGAACAGACAGTACAGTTGCGACAAATTGGATAAGATGTATATTTGAATTCTTGTTTACATGTTTACACGTTTTGTATGTTTTCTTGTTATTTATTTTGTTTTGTCTGTATGTTAAATAAATAATTTTTTAAAAAAAATTATAAAAGTTTCAATGTATGACCATTTTTCTAAATTGAATCATAATTTATATATAATTAGTCTGCTAATAAGAAAGTGAAATAATCAATTTGTTGTGAAGTTGTAAAATAATTAAAGTAGTAAAATCTGAGTTATAAATCCTTTCATGGAAAATAATCTGGTTGTGAGTAGTGAAACTGTAGAATGGTAACATTACAATATAAGTAGTCCTCAACTTACATCAGTGACCATTCAAAGGTACAACTGTACTGAAAAAAGTTACCTATGATCATTTTTCACAGAACCATTGCAGCATCACCATGGTTATGTAATCAAAACTCAGATGCTTGACAATTGACTCATATTTATGATGGTTGCAGTGTCCCAGGGTCGTGACCACCTTTTACGACCTTCTAACAAGCAAAGTCAATGGGAAAGCTAGGTTCACTTAACCATGTTACTGACTTATCAGCTGCAATGATTTTGGCACAACTTGCTACTTAACAAATGTGGTAAGAAATGTTGTAAAATGGGGCAAACTTACTTAACAACTGTTTTACTACTTCAATTAAAGTAGAATTACATTTAAAAACAAATTAATTTGACAAAACCTTTTTGCATTTTGAGGAGCTGTGCAGTGGCACAGTGGTTAAAATGCAGTATTGCAGCCTACTTCTGCCAGCTGCCTGCAATTTGGCAGTTTGAATCTCACCAGGCTCAAGGTTGACTTAGTCTTCCATCCTTCTGCGGTGGGGAAAATGAGGACCCAGATTGCAATATGAGGAAATTATATTAACATAATTCAAGATACATATAAAAATATATAAAAATATAAAAACATCTACCACAGAGTGAAGCCCTTATGAAGCAGGAAGAAGAAAAAAAATATTTGTTGCTATTACTCTCCTTTAGTTCAAGTGTATCACCACCATCAAAACTACACCGAAGAGGCCTACAGTGTTTTTATTGAAATAAATGTTTATATCAGAAAAATACCTTAAAACACATCAGCTCCCATCACTTGATATTCAACTAATTATTATTTTAGTCATGACCTTTCCTTGTGATTAAAGAGAGTCTTGGGCAAGGTACTAGGCAACATTTGAACAAATAATAGAAGAGGCAGACTTGAAACTTTGGGCGCAATATCTAAGCTGTGTAAATTATTACTGGAATCAGATAGGACACACAACAGGAAGCTGTTAGAGACAGTTGTTGTCTTATTCCATTGTTAATTTGGCAGGGAGATGTATTGTTCTCCAGGTGAGATTTCTAGTCAGATAGTCATAGGTAATCAAATCCAGCCAAAACATTCCGGATACTTACTATAAAAGTTTGTTGTTGTTGTTGTTTTTTTTTGCTTTAATTTATATGCCCCCCTTCTCCGGAGACTCAGGGCAGCTTACAATGCGTTAAGCAATAGCCTTCATACTTTTGTATATTTATACAAAGTCAGCTTATTGCCCCCACAATCTGGGTCCTGATTTCACCTACCTTTGAAAGGATGGAAGGCTGAGTCAACCTTGAGCCTGGTGAGATTTGAACTTGCAGTAATTGCAAGCAGCAGATGTTAATCTGTTAATAACAGTGCTTTAGTCCACTGTACTACAGGCTCGTTAAGAGTTTCAGGAAAATTTCCATTTTTAATGGAAATGAAAAATGAAAATTTCCATTTTTAAACTGCTTAAGAAAAAAAATCTACAGTACTAAAACATTTTAATTTAATTTTATTAATTTATCAGGTATATTATAAAAAGGGTCACATAATGGAGTAATGGAGCACATTTAAAAAATACATTAAAAAGCCACGAATGGATTTTCTGAACCAAACATCTCTTATTAAAGAAGAGATCTTTAATTTGTGGCATTGAATTGTAGTTTTAATTATATTTTAAATATACAAAATTTGCTATCTCAAGCAATGTGCCCTAAAGATACCTACTGTTGAGTATTGAATGACAGATTTGAATGGACCAATCAGGAACGAGAGCGGGAAACTCAGAGTAACATCAGTGGCTGAAGCCGCAAACAGCTCCTAGCTATAAAAGGAGCTGCCGCGGCTAGGATTCCCCATTGCGATTTACGGAGCTAATAAAAGTGTTGATTCTACTGTGTGTCCTGTCCATTCTTGCGCCCACGATCTAATACCTACTGTATTGGTCTTTAACTTCAAAATGTACATAACTTCATTATGCATGTATGCTATTAAATGATATTTATTGCTCTTAATATCAGGGACTAGAATTAGTAGGGGCCTTCTTTATGATTATTAGAATACTCCAGAAATGTTATATAATCATAGAAATTAATTTATATCAGCAAACAATTGGAGTAATAATTAAGAGTTAGAAGAAATTCTCATTACATGATTCAAAACGAGCATGGTGAGTCACACTGCAGTTCAAGCACAGATGTTTTCTTTAAAGCTGAAGCTGTCTGACAATAGACCAGTCTAGTGTGGATTTTATCACTGGAAGATAAAATATTGATGTCAAGGTTCTGACTAATGAGCCCAAGCAGTCCCACTCGGAGACTCAGAGCTCTGTCAAAGTACTTCTTTATTGGGCAAATCATATCAGCACAATTAAATGTAAAACCAACTCTGAATACTTCTCATGGTTTCAGTATGGTTAAAATAATAAATAATTCCATCCCCAAGTGTCATAGGTCACATTGTCCAATTAGGTTCATTGGCGGGCTCAGGCACTCCTCTCTGTTCTCATCCGACATCTGTGGAGATGATCCCACAAGATAAAGTGGCGGTATGTCTGGCAGTGCATTCAAGCCTCCTTCCCCCCTTCCCATACTCTGTGGCAACTGACAACCAACAAAATGGCTTCTGCCAAGTTCAGTTTGAAGTTGACAGTTGGCAGATATTGTTTCATATTTATATGGAAAAATAAGCAGAAATTAGCAACAGTTATTTTATCAGCAGAAAAAAAACTAGTAGAAAACTTTCCTGTATTTCTGGTTATTGTAAATAATCATATTCAACTCTTTAGTAGGACTTTCACAGTAAAATGAGATTTTGTCAAAATGTTGAAAGTTGTCATGATATTATAATAGAAATTGTACCTATATGCAAGAACAAATCTTTTACCTATATGCAAGAACAAAAGGGGAAAAGTTTGCATTATGACACATTTTCAATTTTCCCCTCTGCCTTCACATGGGCGTCCTTTTCAGTGTTGGCAGCTGACAATTATTTAAAAACTTTCTAGCTTATATTCAACTTGCCATCGGCTTTATATTCCTTTATTGTTTCTTAAAAATAATATTATGTGAAGTATATGGCAGAATATTCTGCCAACTTCCAGTTATGGGATGCATACAACAAAACCTGCTTCTCTCTTGCATGGCTCTCTGGCTAATTTTGTAATTGCTCATCAATATGGAAATGCTTTAGTTTTGTGGCAGGTAAAACTCTCATTTCAAACCTTCTGCACACAATAGGACATTATTCCAGATGACTCCAAAGAGCCAACTGGATGCACCACACATTCTTAGCTGACAGAGGAAGGAATATATATTAATAACATTTAAAGTTAGGTTTAAAATTAGTCTTTTTGTAGATTAACAAATTTAGGAATCCTCCTCCCATTTTCTACATGGCCGTTGCTCTCTAGGTCTGTAAACAAATGGAATGGGCATTTAGCCTCTGACATTTCATTTTTGTTTAGTTACTGCTTTCTAATGAGCAAGCACCAACTAAAAAATCCATAGATTTTTAGCTTCTGTATAATAACTTCCAAATAAAAATAAATTGTGCTTCCTTTTGCAATAGTTGAGAAAACGTCTAAAACACTCTTCTGTGAATTTTCCAGCTTAACAGGTACTGTTTCTTGGCTACATTACATTAATGTGAAATGTGAATGTTAATTTTGAGGTCTTAAAGAAAATGTTAGTGATGTTTATTAGAAGAAAATAACATTATGTTTTTGTAGTTTAAGGTCTGACACTAGCAGTTACATTTAAACATTAATGTGGCAATTTTGCTCATAGCCATTAGCTGTACTGAGTACTGAGTTGTTTCTGCCTAATTGCTTGCACATCACAGTAGAAGAATGAAGCTCAAGGAGAGGCAGACATAAGTCAAATAATGAAATTAATATATATATAACTGGTACTGGATGTTACAAGAAACATTTCTTGAAGAAAAAGAAAAGCTCCATCATTGTTTTTAGTCTCCTGCTGCATCCAAATGCCATAATTAGTAATTTAAGAGAGTAGTTATTAAGAACAATAAAAAACTAATATTCCACATGGTGAAGCTAAATCAAACGAGTTCTAGTGCTCAAGGCACTAGAAAGGTGGATTACATTAATGTCAGTTTGCTTTGTTTTCTTTTCTCTAACGCTGTTTGTACTGCATTTGACAAATGTGTATTAATAAAGTTCTTCGATGAGTCTAATCCTATGCATGATGTTCCTGGAATTCATCAGAATAGGAGAAAATTATTGCAAAACAAATCTACCAAATTTTCTAACTATTTTTAATGTGATTAGAACTAAATTTCATTGAATTCACTGGAAATTACTCCCATTTGCCTCTTTTGATCCAATACCCTATTTATTAGTATTTTAATTAATAGTCAATATATCTATATTCGATTAAGGAGTGATTTGTGTATGTGTGTTGCCTATTCTGTTTCCCAACAAAATTTGCCCTTCTCAAGGATTTATTTATGTTGGAAAGAAAACTAGAGTTACTGTATTCTAGCAAGAATAACATAACAGAATATAGCCAAATGGTGGATAAGTATTTCTGACTTTTTACATTTTTATTAATTATCTATAATCAATATAACATAAAATAGTTTCACAGCAAAGCAGCTCATATATTATGACTTCATCAACGTCAAGTGCTTATGTATAATTAGAAATATTTTTAATATAAACTATTATCTATAAACTCTAGAGTTGTTTATAAATAGCACATATCTTTCCACATCTAAGTAGAACAAGCAAGAAGTTCCTTTACAGAGGGGCTTTTTAGTTGATGAAAAATATCAAATATTGACGTATTAAAAATCAGTACAGTTTGGATAGCATTGTTCTGCTCTACAATGTAATAAATTGGAAAATTTAAGGATAACATTCTGTTCCAATTTTTATTTTTATATTGCTATCAACATATAATTCACCAGCTGTTCATATGTATATGAAAAAATGTATATTTTTTCATTGTACTTATTCTATGCTCTAGCAGAGCATAGATGAATTTTTATGTACTAATTTCACTGGATTGCTTTACCATCTCTAATTTATTTTGATACAACTATACTTTACTATACTTTGGACAAAGGATGAAAATATAGGTTTGGAAACTATTTTGGGACATTTTCCCAAATTGAGATGTCTCGCTGTGTGACCGAAAAGGGAGGAATGCTCTCATCATCTACTGCGCAGCTGAATGGACTTGTTTATAGCCAATCAAGGTCAACCGTCCCGGCATACCAGATGGATGGAATCATCTGAAGATGCACCCCTCATGACACCATGGAGGGCTGGGGATTGGACATTCAGCCAGGGTCCTTGGGGAGAGGGATTTGGGAAAATTTTCAATATGTAATTTTCGCGCTTTTAGCCTCAGATCTTACTTTTCTTTCATTGCTATCAGTTCAAATTCAGTAAAAGTACCTTTCTCTAAAAACAGGGAGTTGGGGCTTTCTTTTCTTGAGTTTTGAATGGAGGCACGCCTGACATTTTTATACTCTCATAAAATAGCATATAGTTTTGTTGACTTACAGATTGTCATTATTTTAAAACAAAATTTATCCTATGTACTTATTATTATTATTTCTCAAAATGAAGTACCATGTATGTGGAATAAACCACCCAAAAGAAATAGCCAATGTTTTATATTCGAATCAGTTCTTCTTGTAAGTGTCAACAGAATTACTAAACAGGGGTACATTTTTCCCTCTAACTAGCTATGACAGTGATGGTTAACCTTTTTGGTGCCGAGTGTCCAAAGCGTCCGTGCACACGAATGTACGTGTGTGTACCAGAACCCTCAAAATGCAATGCAAGCACCCCCCTGCGCATGTGCCCCATGCCCGCACATGTGCACACATCCCCTGCACATGAGGGCCCCTGTGTATGCGCCCCCTTGGTGCCCTGTTTTCGCTTCCAGGTAGGTGAGGAAGCTTTCCAGGCCCCAAATGGGGAAGGCCCCCTGTGCCCCGTTTTGGGCCTGGAAAGCCTCCTGCACCAACTTGGAAGCCAAAATGGGGTACAGGGGGTCCTCACACCCCTCCTGCACCCCATTTTGGGCTTGGAAAGCCTCCTGCACCAACCTGCATACCCCGTGCATGCACCCCTCCCCCACACGCATGTGTGGCAGAGACCCGAAGACCAGCTGGCCAGTGGGAGGCACACACGCATGTGCAGTGGAGCTGGGCTGGTGCAATGGCTGGCATGCCTGCAGAGAGGGCTCTGCATGCCATCACGGAGCTATAACATTATAGCTCCTGCCAGAAGGCAAGAGCAGCTAAGAGCAGGAGTAAGGCCAGGAGATGATTGGCCTCTCCCATAAGGCTTAAAAGAGAAACAAAGGCACTTGGGCCTTTTGCAGGAAAGCAATGTTGCTAACTCTGTTTCCAGTCGGCATCTCCTGTTTGTTTCTGAACTTCATGGGCCTTTGCCAAATAAGGCCTTTGATAGGGTGTCAAAAAAGATAAAGGTTGGTGATTATCCTGAAGGACTTCTTCCGAAGGACTTGTTTTGCAATTGGGACTCAGCTGGGAATGAACGTCATTCTCAGCTGTTACAATAAAATAGGTTTTTTTGGGGACTAATTGGGTATTGTAAAAACTCAGTAAGCCTAGGTCACAACACATACAACGAAATTCACTTAACACCCAAAGACCAGATCCAACACACATAACAATCCCCAAACACCTCCCCACCCACCACAAATACCCCACCCCTAAACCACCCAAACATCCACAGAACAGACCAAGTAATGCTGTCCAACAGCTCACTGATGGTGGCCCTTTAGTTCATTATTGAGTGCAATTGTAGCTCTGGGATAAAAGCTATTCAGAAAACGTGTGGTCCGAGTTTTAATGGTTCTGTATCTTCTGCCAGAAGGCAACAGTCCAAAAAGATTGTAAGTAGGATGGGAAGAGCCTCTGAGAATGTTATGCAACTTCCTCAAACAGCGAGATTCGAAGATGTCGTCCAGGAATGGTAGCTGGAGCCCGATGATATTCTGGGCAGTTTTAATGATTCTCTGTAGAGCTTTTTTGTCTGCTACAGAGCTGATCCCATACCATGCAAGAATGTCGTATGTCAGGACACTCTCAATGGTACTGCGATAGTAGGACAGAAGTAGATGCTGAGATTGATTTATCTTCCTGAGCATTCTCAGGAAGTACAGCCTCTTCTGTGCCTTCTTCACAAGCATGTTAACATCCATAGTCCATGAGAGGTCCTTTGAGATATACCAACTCTTGGTCATAAGAGTTCAATGCTGCTTTTGCCAATGCCTTCCACTTTCCCCCATGACTGCTAGCCATGAATATGAAACTTTGATGTGAGTAGTCACCTTCTTTCAGTTTTCTCCTGACTTTTAATGCTGACCATAACTTAGTGCTGCTCTTTTAAAAAAATGAATACTGACTGAATCTTGCTCTGACAATCTATTATACGAATAGCTAACAAATATTTAAGTACACATGTATACTGTGTAAAATTTCATCTGTTGATGAATTGCCTCGTTAGAATTACAATATTAATACTATTGTTTTATAGTATAAAATACCCATAAAGGCATCTATTAATCAAGGTCAATAATTGGGCTTAATATTGGGTAGACAGTTCTTATTTCACACACAAAAACAGCTGTTCAAAGAAGAGGAAAATGGTAGTATGTACAGTGAATTCAGAAAGTATTCAGACCCCCTTTCCTAATTGTCAATTAGGAACCTTCAGTGCAGCAGAAATTTTATTGTACCTGTTAAGTTGGGTGAATGAGGACGCAGCAAGCCAGAGTAGTTAGTGACACAGCTCTTTATTATATGGTGAGACTCCAGCAACTGACCCAGGGAGCCAGCTCCCTTTATATACCTTGCAGCTGTGGTGGTCAGCCAATCAGCTGATGGTCAGTTATTTTGAACTTCCCACCAAACAAACCTATTTACATAACACTCCTCCCCTCCCAGAAGTCACTTGGGGTGTTATTTACATACAAAGTCTCTCAGGTGACTAGGGCGTGTTCGAGTCCTAGATGACCTGCACAGTTCAGTCGGAGGGGCGTCGTCGAGCAGGTCGGAGGGACTTTCTGTTTCTCCCTGCTCCGCCAATGAGGCCTCCAGGACCTCCTCGTGTCCGGCTGTTTGGACTACCTCGATGGGGCGGCGCTGGATACCAGAATCCTCAGCTAAGTCCTCCGCTCCACTCGGGCTTGTAGTTTGTGTTTCTGGTTGGTAGTTGTGGTCAGAATGGGGTCGTCTAATTTGTCGTCGGTGTCTGTGGTGATTCGTTTTCTTAATTGGTCAATATGTCTGCGCCAAACTCTCCCGTCCCCCATGTCTACCCTGTATGATTTGGGCCCCGTGATTTCTGTGATTGTCCCGGCCTCCCAGAGTGGGCCCTGTCCATAGTTCCTAGCGTGTACCGGTGTTCCTATGGTGAACTCTCTAAGCTTCCTCTCCCCCCCCTTGAAGACCTCTGGGGAGTAATTGGGGTTGAGCCTATCTAGTATTCCTCGGAGTTTCCGCCCCATTAATAGTTCTGCCGGACTTCGGCCTGTGGCTGTACAGGGTGTGGAGTGCTGAGCTATTAGAAACTTGTCTATCCTTTCCTGCCAGTCTCCGGGACTTAAACGTGAAAAGGCTTCTTTTGCTGACCTCACAAATCTCTCAGCCTGTCCATTACTAGCCGGATGAAACGGGGCCGAAAGGACATGTCTGATCCCAAGCCCCGCTAAGTAACCCTCGAACTGTGTTGCGGTGAATTGTGGCCCGTTATCTGACACTAGGATGTCCGGTAACCCATGGGTGGGGAATAACTGTCTTAGCTCCCTGATGGTTGCGTCGGTGGTAGTGGCCTTCATTAGCTTGATCTCCAACCATTTGGAGAATGCGTCTACTACGACCATGAAGGTCTGTCCGTGAAATGGGCCTGCAAAGTCAATGTGTATCCTGGACCAGGGTCCCTGGGGCTTTTCCCACTCCCTCACGGGTGCTGTTGGTGGATCTGATCTGGATTCTTGGCAGGGTTGGCATCTCCCCACCCACTCGGTAATGTCTGTATCCATGCTGGGCCACCAGACGTAGCTCCTGGCTAGCCCCTTCATTCTTACAATTCCCGGGTGCCCCTCATGCAACAATGTTAAGACCTTTTCCCGTAAACGTAAAGGAATAACAACCCGATCGCCCCATAGCAAACAACCCCCTTGCATTGTCAATTCGTCCCGTTTTCCCGCGAACGGTTTAAATTCCCCGCTCCCAATCTTTTCCGGCCACCCCCTCATGACCCAACTTGCGACTGTCCAGATCACGTGGTCTTTGGTTGAAGCTCTTGCAACCTCGGCTGATGTTATGGGCCCAGAGTCCAAGACGTCTATCAGCAAGATGGGGATGCCGGGTGTGGGGTCTTCTAGGCTGTCGGGTAGTGGGCATCGGCTGAGTGCGTCCGCGTTGCCCATGTCCGCCCCGGTCAATGTACCAGGCGATAGGAGTACGCTGCGAGGAAAATGGCCCAGTATGTCATCCTGGGCGATAGTGCTGCCGGTGTTGGTCGATCTCCCGCGAGGAGATCCAGGAGCGGTCGATGGTCGGTGATTAGTTCAAAATCCCTCCCGAACAAGTACTTGTGGAATTTCTTTACTCCTGAAACGGCGGCGAGGGCCTCCTTGTCGAGCTGGCTATAATTTCGCTCGGCGCTTGATAGAGTTCGGGAGTAGTATGCGATGGGTGCTTCTAGGCCATTCAGGAGTCTATGGCTCAGGACGGCTCCCACTCCGAACAGGGACGCGTCACATGCTAAAACAAGGGGAAGCGTTGCGTTGTACTGTATTAGAAAGCTTTCAGCTGATAACAGTTTTTTAACGCCGGCGAATGCCCTGTCTTCCGCCTTCCCCCATTTCCAAATGTCTTTCTTGGTTAACAGTCTATGTAGGGGTTCTGCCACTGTTGCCTTGTCTTTTAGGAAAATAGCATAAAAGTTTAATAGTCCCAGGAAGGCCTGTAACTCTGCCTTGTCTTTGGGGGTGGGTGCTTCTCTGATTGCCCTGATCTTGCTCTCTGTTGGGTGTATGCCAGTGCCATCTACCCTGTATCCTAGGAATTCGACTGAAGGGACTGCGATCATGCATTTATTTCGTTTCACTCTGAGTCCTGCGTCCCTGAATTTCCTTAGGACTTCCCTCAGCCTTTCTCTTAGTTGTTGCTCATTGTCGGCAGTAATGAGCACGTCATCAAAATAGGGCACCACCCCGGGGATACCCTGTAGTAGCCGCTCCATGGTACTTTGGAAAAGTCCGGGGGCTACGCTTACTCCGAATTGCAAGCGGGTGCACTTGAAGGCCCCTCTGTGGGTTACGATAGTCTGTGCCTCTGCGGTAGCGCCATCTACCGGCAGCTGCTGGTACGCCTGTGCAAGATCGAGTTTTGCGAAGATCTTGCCGGGGCCCAGGGAATGCAACAAATGGTGGACGATGGGCACTGGATAGGCGCTCTGCTGCAGGGCCTTATTTATTGTGCATTTATAATCAGCGCATATGCGCACTGATCCGTCCGGCTTTACCGATGTCACAATTGGGGTCTCCCATTTGGCGTGGTCGACTGGAACGAGCACCCCTTGTTTGATTAATTTGTCCAGTTCAATGTCAATTTTGGGCTTCAGGGCGAACGGTACCCGCCTAGGCTTTAAACGGATGGGTGCAATATTGGGGTTGATATTAAACAAAATTGGGGTCCCCACATACTTGCCAAGCCTTTCGTCGAACACGTCCTGGAACTCTTGCATCAGGTCCTCCTTCAGGGTGCTTCGAACGTTCCTTACTCCGGTGAACCCCATGCCTAGAGCTCTAAACCAGTCCATGCCCAGGAGGCTTGGGAGGTTGTCGCTGACGATGGTGAGGGGCAGTTTCTCGGTAAACTCCCCGTACTGTACTTGGAACTCGCCTCTTCCTTCGACGGGTATGCGGTTCCCCTGGTAGTCCTTCAATCTGCGTTGCTGTGGCTGGAGCTGTCGCTTGCGTGCGCTGGGGATGACTTTCTTTAGGTTCTCCCAAGACATGATGGATATCGGTGATCCCGTGTCGATCTCCATCTGGCAATCCTGTCCCTCGATCTCGACCGTGGTGTAGGTCTTTTCTCCGGGCGAGGTGCAGGTGTGTGCGATGCGTATGGTGTAGGCCCCAGCGTCTTCAAATTTCACGCCCTTCCGGTTTCCGCCATCTCTGTTGGGCCTTCGGTGTGGCGCCGGCTCTGATTGGAAGGGTTGGCCACGTGGTTTGTAGCTCTGGTGTGTCTTGGATCTGCAGACTCGAGCGATGTGGCCCCTCTTCTCACAGGAACGGCAAACGGCGTCCCTGAACTTACAGTTTTGTTGTGAGTGGGACCCTCCGCAGCTGGCGCATCCGTCTCTGGGCTCCCTGCGGGCTGTGCGGGACTGCTCAGTGCGGTAGACCTCTTCTTCAGACTCCCCCTCGCTCGCGGTGCTCATGGCCTCTCGGTGCACTGGCGCCGTCTTTTGCGTTGTTCTGGTTAGGTGGGAGCTCTTTAGTCTCTCTGCAGCCTTTACTGACGACTCTTGCGCCCTGGCCTCGTCTAGCGCGATGAGTAGGGTCAGGTTTGACCTCGCAAGCAGCCTTCTCTGGAGCCGGCTATCTCTCACTCCGCAAATTAGTTGCTCTAGGAGCATCTCATCCAGGTCTCGGTACTCACATTGGGTTGCGGCCTTACGCAGGGCAGCGACGTATTCGCTGATCGATTCGCCCTCCTGCTGGAGCCGTTGCCGGAAATCATAGCGCTGGATGTACTTCGATGGCGTTGGTGCATAGTGGTCTTTTAGCAGGGTCTGTAGCGTCGACCAGGAAATGTTGTGGACCGAATTCGGCTCCGACAATGCTTCGGCTGTGTCGAAGACCCTTGGCCCGCAGTGGCTCAGGAACAGGGCTTTCTTTCGAACGTCCGGTAGTCCTTGCATGTCGTTTGCCACCATGAAGCACTCGAACCAAGACATGTAGGATCCCCACTTCTCTTCCTTGGGGTCGAAAGACGCTGGCGGGGTATAGGCAGACATCGTTTCGGGATTCTCCTGTGCTCTGCTCGCTCGCCTGGCTGGATTCGGATGCGGTCTCTGGTCCCCTTCTCCGAACGTGGCTTCAGCTCTCCTCTGCTTCTGGCCTCAAAATCCCACCTTCGTTGCCAATGTTAAGTTGGGTGAATGAGGACGCAGCAAGCCAGAGTAGTTAGTGACACAGCTCTTTATTATATGGTGAGACTCCAGCAACTGACCCAGGGAGCCAGCTCCCTTTATATACCTTGCAGCTGTGGTGGTCAGCCAATCAGCTGATGGTCAGTTATTTTGAACTTCCCGCCAAACAAACCTATTTACATAACAGTACCCTTCCCCAGATCTGTGCCTTGCAATAATCCTGTCTCTGAGCTCTTTCTTTGACCTCATGGCTTTTGCTCTGTTATAGTATGCATTGTCAGCTGTGATGCCTACTATAGAGGGGTGTTTGCCTTTCCAGATCATGTCCAATCAATTTAATTTACAACAGGTCGACTCCATTCAAGATGCAGAAACATATCAGCAACGGTCAAGAGAAATGGGAGGCACCAGAGCTAAATTTCACACGTTATTGCAAAGGGTCTAAATACTTATGCCAATGTGTTATTTCAGTTTTTTCTTTTTAATAAATTTACAGACATTTCTAAAATTCTGTTTTCACTTTGTCATTATGGGGTACTGAATGTAGATTAATGAAAAAAAATGAATTTCAATACTGCAGAATCAGGCTGCGGCATACCAAAATTAACAAAAGTGCAGAGGGTCTGAATATTTTCTGAATGCACTGTATCTGGGAAAGAATATTATTTTGATTCAAGAAACAACAAAAATTCTGTATTAGCTTCCATCCTGTAAACTAAGCAACCAATAAAACATTTTATAGCTTCACCTTCTACAAAGGTACTTTTTCATCCAAGAAGCTTCTTCAGCTCAGCTGAAGATGAGAAGTGAAACTGGCTGGTTTCAGCCAGCAAAGAGGTGACACGAGGCTGGCTCCAGGCTTTAGTTAACGCGTCCTTGAGGGAGGGGTCCTTCCCGCAACCATTAAAGGAAGCGGTTGTAAGGCCGCTCCTCAAGAAGCCTTCCCTGGATCCAGCAGAATTAAAGAACTTTCATCTAGTCTCCAACCTACCCTTTGTGGGAAAGGTTGTAGAGAAAGTGGTGGCACTTCAGCTCCTATGGTCATTGGATGAAACAGATTATCTAGACCCTTTTCAGTCTGGCTTCAGGCCAGCACGGAAGTTTCAGTTTCCTACAGCATGGAAACTGCTTGGGTCATGTTGATAGATGATCTCTGGTGAGCCTGAGATGGGGGTCATTCCTCTATCTTGGTGCTACTTGACCTCTCAGCAGCTTTTGATACCATTGACCATGGTATCCTTCTAGGATGACTAAGGGAGTTGGGAGTGGGAGGCACCGTGTTACGGTGGTTCTTCTCCTATCTCTCTGGTCTCTCTGTCAGTCACAGTCGGTGTTGGCAGGAGGACAGAGGTCAACCCCTAGACCCCTCGTTTGTGGGGTGCCTCAGGTCTCGGTCCTCTCTCCCCTCCTATTTAACATCTACATGAAACCGCTGGGTGAGATCATCTGACGATACGGGGTGGGGTATCAGCTGATGATACCCAGCTGTATATCTCCACCCCGTGTCAGTTCAGTGAAGCGGTGGATGTGATGTGCCAGTGCCTGGAGGCTGTGAGGGTCTGGATAGGAGTCAACAGGCTCAGACTTAACCCAGCAAGACTGAATGGCTGTGGGTATTGCCTCCTAAAGACTATGTCGACAGTCCATCCTTGGTTCTGGGGGGAGAGAAATTGTCCCCCACAGAACGAGCTCGCAATTTAGTTGTCCTCCTAGACTCACAGCTAAGATTAGAGCAACATCTGGCAGCTGTAGCTAGGGGGACCTTTGCACAGGTTCGCCTGGTACACCAATTGCGACCCTACTTGGATCAGGAGGCTCTCCTCACAGTCATTCATGCCCTTGTCACCTCACGGTTAGATTATTGCAACACGCTCTACATGGGGCTACCCTTGAAGAGTGTTCGGAGACTACAGTTGGGCCAGAATGCAGCTGCGCGAGCTGTCGTGGGTGCACCTAGATACACCCACATTACACCAATTCTCTACGAGCTGCACTGGCTTCTTATTGGTCTCCAGACACAATTCAAGGTGTTGGTTATTACCTTTAAAGCCCTACATGGCTCAGGGCCAGACTATCTTCGAGACCGCCTTCTACCGCATAGCTCCCAGTGACCGGTAAGATCCCACAGAGTTGGTCTCCTCTGGGTCCCGTCAACTAAACAATGTCGGCTGGCGGGCCCACGGGGGAGGGCCTTCTCTGTGGCTGCCCCATCTCTCTGGAACCAGTTACCTCCTGAGATCCGGACTCCCTCCACCCTATTGGCCTTCCAGAAAGCGGTGAAGACCTGGCTTTTCCGGCAGGCCTGGGGCTGTTGATCTCGCTGTTGCAATCTTGCGAGATCTGGCCATGAATGGTGTGCATGGGCTTTTAATGTTTTTAAAATGTTTTTACAATGTTTTTTAACAATTTTCCTATGTTCTTTGTTGTATTATTTTTTGCTGTAAGCCACCAACTCCCAAGAGTCGCTTGGGAGTTGGGCAGCATAGAAATTTGATAAATTAAATTAAATTAAATCTTCAAAGAAAAATCAGAAAGTCCAATTGCCTCTTGAAAAAGCACCTTTGGGACAACCATGACTTGGATGACTGAGAACCTCCATAGACATATAGCTTCTACAGTTTTTGTTATATATAGTATATTACTGTTTAACTATATGTTATCTGCAAATTTACAACTAATATTGTAACTATCCTAAATACACATGCACATACTTTTTTTTTAAAAAAAAGAAAAAGATATTATGGTGTTAAGTTGTCATATTTTGAAGTACCTATTTTTTCCTGGTTTATTTTCCTGGTTTATATAGGTAAAACCTCCTTTTTTGGGCCGCCCACAGTTGATTGGTCACAAATTACACTCAATACTTTTGTTTTGGGAATACATTCTGCACTGGCTGGTAGCTCCAAGAACTTGGCCTTGGTGGGTATCTCCTCTCCGGTGGCAGAAGGCTCTCATGCATTCCTTAACACCCTAGGAATTTACCAACCCCCTCCCATTTTTGTTTGGCAAACTGAGAGCTGGAAGTTGATGCAGGCAACAAATAAAGCTTTGACAAAATGCATCTACTGAATGTGTAGAGAGCTGCAGGCAATTAGAAAGTCTTCAGCAAATTAAATGAATTAATAATCTGACCTGAGATAAATCATACTCTTACCATGTTAATGCTAGATGAACCATAATGTTTAACACAGGATTGTATATTCATCTTTTGATTATTTGGTATTCAATAATGGGGTTTTTTATGTGATTATATGATAGCTAATTCATAATTTGAAGGTATTTCTTGATGCTGCATTGATCTAGAACAGGAGTGTCAAACTCGCAGCCCGGATGCGTCATGCGCTGGCCACGCCCACCCCCGATTTAGCAAAGGGGGAAAAAGATGTGATACATCACGTGACAACAATGTGTCGTCGTGGGTTTGCTCCCCTGATCTAGAAACAAATCAGTCATCCAGGGATGAAGAACATGTGTCCTACAGAGATTTTTGTGTCATGTCTCTCATAATTTTTTTTTTTTTAAATTTTGATTTATATGCCGCCCTTCTCCGGAGACTCAGGGCAGCTTACAATGCATTAAGCAATAGCCTTCATACTTTTGTATATTTATACAAAGTCAGCTTATTGCCCCCACAAACTGGGTCCTCATTTAACCTACCTTAGAAAGGAAGGAAGACTGAGTCAACCTTGAGCCTGGTGAGATTCAAATTTACAGTAATTGCAGACAGCTGGTGTTAATCACAATGCTTTTTTTAGTCTGCTGAGCCACCAGGCCCTAATTTCTTATCACTGATCAGATTAGTTTAGGACTTCACAACTGGAAAATCATGTTGCACCTTCTGGCCACAGTCAATTAGAGTTCTGTTCCTAGAAATTTTCAAAACAAAACAATACATTAGTTCTAGGAAAACACTGGGGGGCTGTTTAATGACAACTATAGGTTGATTTATGATTATTAATACACAAAGAAAGGAAAAGAACTTGTCCTTTGTTTGACTGATTTTTAGTTCACTGCGCTAATCAGTGTGAGAAATGCTAACATGTCTTATTTCTTTCTGATATAAATACAACACAGTACTGAAATAACTTGAGAAATACTTTAAAAATACCCAAATTCTAGAGCTGCTTGCATTAGATCTCATTGTATTATTTTCTTTGCAAGCTAGTCAAAGTATGCATATAGTTAATGTATAAAATCTCCATATAAAAATGCATCTCTCTTAAGGTTTTCAGGTTTTTATTATAAATTTGACAGAGGGTGGTAGTACTCTTATTATAGCTCTTAGAAATAATAGAAATAATTAGAAATTAATATGGCATCATACAGAAATCTTATGGAAAGCCCATCATAGAAACCACTAATCACTGCAATCCATGTTTTCTTTACTTAGAGGTTAAGACCCAGTGTGTTCAGTGGAGTTATAGGTGTGTATTGGATCATAGCCCACGTTTATGAGTACTGTTGTGCTTTTCATCTATTTTCATCGATAGTGAAATGTCTTTTAAAAGTAGAATTACATTTAAAAACAAATTAATTTGACAAATCTTTTTTGCATTTTGAGGAGCTGCGGTGACACAGTGGTTAAAATGCAGTACTGCAGCCTACTTCTGCCACTTCCTGCAATTTGCAGTTCGAATCTCACCAGCTCAAGGTTGACTCAGTCTTCCATCCTTCTGAGGTGGGGAAAATGAGGACCCAGATTGTTGGGGGCAATATGCTGACTCTGTAAACCGCTTAGAGAGGGCTGTAAAGCACTGTGAAGCAGTATATAAGTCTAAGCGCTATTGCTATAATGTGCTATAGGAATGCAAGAAAAAATAAGACTATGTTCTACCTTACCTTTTGGTTTAATGTCTTTTGTATTCTTCCAATTATCTCTATTTTGAGTCTTTGAGGCTATGTTGAGATGTTGAGACTTTGGAAAAAGTTCAGAGAAGAGCAACTAAGATGATCAAAGACCTGGAGACTAAATCATATGAAGAACGGCTGCAGGTTTTGGGTTTGGCTAGTCTAAAGAAGAATTAGGGGTGACATGATAGAAGTATTCCAGTATTTGAGGGGCTGCCACAAAGAAGAGACGGTCAAATTATTCTTCAAAGTACCATAGGGCAGGACAAGAAACAATGGTTGGAAACTAATCAAAGAGAGAAGCAACCTGGAATTAAGGAGAAACGTCCAAACAGTGAGGATAATTAATCAGGGGAACAGCTTGCCTTCAGAAATTGTGGGTGCTCCATCACTGGAGGTTTTTAAGAAGAGACTATATCAAGGGTGTCAAACTCAAGGCCCGTGGGTCGCATCCTGCCCACAATGTGGTTGGATTCAGCCTGTGGGGCCGTCCTGGAAAATGTAAGGGGGAGGCCTGCGTCGCTTTGACCCAGTCTACCCAGTGCAAAGAGGAAACATGCCAGCAGTTTGGAGAGTGGTGTCAAGCTGGCCACGCCCACCCAGTTGCCCCTTTGCCCCCCCCCCCCCGAGGTCAACCACAGCCCTGATGCATCCCTCAATGAAATTGAGTTTGACACCCCTAGATTAGACAGTCACTTATTTGAAATGGTATAGGTTTTCCTGCTTGAGCAAGGGGCTGGACTAGAAGACCTCCAAGGTCTCTTCCAGCTCTATTCTATTCTAAATTATACTGGCACCTAAGTAACAATCTGCATGAATGTACCATGGAGTTAGACTTTTATTCCATTATTAAAAATTATACATGCTATTTTCCCAAAGTGATTCTGTACATGGGATCCCAGATAATTTTCTATTTTAAGTCTCTGTAGCATCTTGAACTCATAAGGTCATAATAGTGGTGGCAACAAAGATGCTTATATAATTTTCTCATAATTGTAACTGGTGATGTAAAATACAAATAAATATGGAATATATACAGATCAGCAGAAGTCTGCTCTAAATTAAACTTTGTTGAATAAAGACTTTTTAGAAAAGCAGAGAAAGAGAGTCTCTTTTAACAATTTAATTAACTATTGCATGTCTTTAAATACCATATTTTTCCATCTATAAGATGGCCCCATGTATAGGATGCCCCCTACTTTTCTTACCCAAAATTCAGAAATCTGGAATGCTCCCGCATTTAAGTGCTGGTCGATGCCAGCCTTCCCTCTGGTGGGCCTGGGCAACTTCTGGAGAGAGATGGACCCATTTCAGCCCCTGGTGTTCAGATGCCCTCACTTCCCCCAAGCATTTCTTTGCCTACCTGATTTCCAGGTCCATCGTGTTTCTTCATTGCATTTCGTGCTGTCGTCTGCAGGGAAACAAGTTTGTGGGACTAAGTTCAATCAATCAATTCCAACTTCTTAAGATCTTTTTTTTTTCGCGAGAAGTTGGAATTGATTGATTGAACTTAGTCCCACAAACTTGTTTCCCTGCACACGACGGCAAGAAATGCAATGGAGAAACGCGACAGATCTGGAAATCAGGTAGGCAAAGAAATGCTTGGGGGAAGTAAGTGCATCTGGGCAATGGTGGGTGGGGCAAGCTCCTCGGCATGGTGCTGCACTGCAATGGAGAAACAGATAATGGAGCGGCCAGCACAAGAGAAGGAGGAAGCTGCTTTCCCTCTTTCTTCTCCCTGCTCCTCCTTCCCTTGTGCCGGCCACTCCATTTCCCATTTCTCCATTGCAGCACAGGACCCAGGATCCGCTTTGATAGCGAGGATGGTGGTAATTTAACAACTGGTTCATCCAGGGTCAGGTTGGCCATCGCAGGAGGCTCATCTGGCATGTGCAGCAAAGCTGAAGGACAGGGATAGGCCATGCCTTCTCCTCTCAGTCCCCCATGTATAAGACATCCCTCCATTTTTAGATAAATATTTTTAAGAAAAAGTAGTGTATTATACATGAAAAAATACGGTAATCACTCTTGGTAAAATAAAGTAATTAAACTGAGAAAAAGGTCAGCTCATAGGAATGTGCTAGACCTTTTGTTGACACATCTGATCTAGGTGTTAGCATTCCCAGTTCAGTTATTTGGAGAATGAATTTAACAGGAGAAAGACTAAGTATAGTGCTGTTTTATTTTAGTTTTTTATATTGGTAAATATGTAAATTACATAGAAATATAAAATAATACACATATTGAGAAAATGAATTAAAATTTATATTTTCTATGTGCATTCTTTTAATTTATGCAATGTCATAGACTTTGTTAAAAATAATTAGAAAGCTACATTGCAAAAGAACTACAGAACTATTCCAGTTCTTAATTGCTTTATGAAATAAAATTTTCTTAAATGATTATACAAAATGGTGAAGTCTACTCCATCTTTTTTCTACATTAATTACGTTTTTTCCCTGAAATTCATTCTAAATTCATTTTTGAATACTTAGTTGAATGTGTTATCTTGAAATTGAAATCACTGATGGTGATTTTGTCAATGCTGATAGTGTTCAAGTGGTACTCCAGAGATTCTACATCAGAGGTGATATTCAGGAGGTTCTGACCAGTTCTGGAGAACCGGTAGTGGAAATTTTGAGTAGTTTGGAGAACTGATAAATACCACCTCTGACTGGCCCCGCCCCCATCTATTCTCTGCCTCCTGAGTTCCAGCTGATGAGGAGGGAATGGAGATTTTACAGTATCTTTCCCCTGGAATGGGGTAAGAATGAAGATTTTTCAATATCCTTCCCCTGCCACACCCACCAAGCCAGGCCTGCCAAGCCATGCCATGCCCATCAAGCCATGCCCACAGAACCGGTAGTAAAAAATTTTGAATCCCACCACTGTTCTACATGTTGGTTATTCTTTTTTTCCCCCGGTTCCTCTTTGTTCCTCTGAAGAGAAAGCTGAGTGCCTGGTTTGGAAATGAAAACAATTCAGTAGCTCTGCTGACTTCCTCTATTGCCAACGCTCATGATTTGCCTTGAAAGTTTGACCTACTGCTGGCAAGGCTTTCAATTCTTTGCCTTGGGTAGATCTTTGCAATTCTACTTCTGTGAATACTTTATTTCATATTATGAATTGACATTAATCTGCTAGGCTCTGTTCTGTTATTTCTGATTCTGGATACTGTTCTTTCCAGAACTGATCCATTCTTTTAATATAGCCCCTTCTCATTAGGCTTGATTTATAATAACAGATCATTATTTTTCAGTCTTCATATATTTGCAATGGATAAATAACCTTTCTTCCAATAGTCCTGCAGTTGCTGGCCCTGGTTGTTGTTGTTTGTTTAAATATATTGTGCTATGTTGATTTTTTGCCAAGAACTGCCTGAAATGATTATATTCTAGCTTGTACATTAGCCTAACAAGAGCAGTTAAATCTGTTTTAATCTGAATCTGCAAAATATAAATGTTCAACCTGTTCATTCTTCTTACCAGGTCATGTTTGAATGTGAATAGCATTGGTCCTAGCACAGAAATAATGTTTCACATAACACTATGCCTTTGGTATAGCATTTGTTAAAACAGAAATAACACTTCTCTTCACTGAAGCAACTCAATTAAAACTACTTTAGTGCTTAATATTTATTTGATTACAGAATTATTATTCATTATGAGGTTCTTTAATGTATCTAACGCTACTCACAAATAACTGCAACATAATTCTGCTACATTGAAATTTAGGGCACCGCTCATTTGAATTAGATGAGGAACCAAGGATGCACATTCTTTGAGTACATTTTTTTGTGTCAGCCATCCATCTGTGCCATCCAGTCCATGCTTAACTATCATTTCTGATTGGAATGTCATGGGATATTTTGCCAAATGTTTTTGCTAAAATCAAGATACGTTATGTTTAACATTTCAAAATCTGGAAAGAAAGCTATCCAACCAAAAAACATGAGAAAATAAATCTGGCAAAACTTACATTTGGTAATTACTACATTGTTTTCCAAGTAATTACTACATTGTTTTCCAGGTAGGTCAATTTGTTTATAATCTTCCCAGATATCAGTGTCAAAGTGTCAAATCTGTAGTTGTCCTTATTCCCCTTTTTTGCTAGGACATTTTCCTTTTCTAATCATCTAATCCATCACACACTATTCATAATGTTTTCAAGCATATTTATCTTCACTTTAATTGTAGATAATTATCAATGAGTTATATAGACAGATGTAATTTTATAATTTTATGATGTAATTAAATTTATGATGCAATTTTGTACATATGTGTCAGACGTGCCTCCTTTCAGATTTCAAGAAAGAATGACCCCGACTCCATTTTCATGAATAAAGGTACTTTTACGGAAATTGAACTGAATGCAGCCAAGGAAAGCAAGATCTGAGGCAATAGGTGCGAAAATTACATATAGAAAGCATCCCCTCCCAACTGTCCAGCGTAAATCATCCAATCCAAAGGTCCTCCAGAGGTCAGGTGGAATCACACGTCTGGCGGTGTCATCAATCTGGAATGTCAGGACCGTTGACTCGATAGCAACTTCAAAGGCACAGGACTGCAGCTAAGATTAGCTTTCGTTTCTCCTTTTCATTCCTCCTCCAGCACGCTTCCCCCTCTAGCAACTTCCTAGCTCCCCCTCCCCCATTACCATGGCAGCCGACAAGCAAGTATTGAAAGAGTGGAGGCTGATAGCAGAATCCTTTGATTAACATCTGGATTGGGACTCCTTATGCACAGTCATTCATGCCCTCGTTACTTCCCGCCTGGACTACTGTAATGCTCTCTACATGGGGCTCCCCTTGAGGAGCACCCGGAGGCTCCAACTGGTCCAGAATGCAGCCGCGTGGCTGATTATGGGGGCGACTTGGCGCTCCCATGTAACACCTCTCCTGCGTGAGCTGCACTGGCTTCCGGTGGTCTTCCGGGTGCACTTCAAGGTTTTGGTTTTCACATTTAAAGCGCTCCATGGCTTAGGGCCTGGATATCTACGAGACCACCTTCTGCCACCGATAACCTCCCACTGACCAATACGCTCCCACAGAGAGGGTCTCCTCAGGGTGCCATTGGTCAAGCAATGTCGACTGGCGATCCCCAGGGGGAGAGCCTTCTCTGTGGGGGCACCCGCCCTCTGGAATGAGCTACCCCCAGGGATACGAATGATCCCGGACCTCTGTACTTTCCGCTGGGCTCTGAAGACTTTCTTGTTTCAGCGAGCCGGGCTGGCTTAAAAATTTCTTAAAGGGGAAAGGTTGTTTTAGGCTTTTTACACTGCTGTTGGGAGGAAATACTCCCCTGTTGGAGTTCTTCCAGCCGAGATGCAATGATCAGCACTTTGAAGAAATGATTGAATAACAAAGCAGAGCTGCCAGAAAGAAGCTTTTAATGACAAGGAACCAAGATGAGTGACATTCAGCAAGATTTCTTGGCTAGCTACAAAGATTGACATTCAAATGTGAGTTTACATACCCCTTCTGAGTTTTGGTCTAAAACTGGTTTTTGGTGACGTTTAATTCTGTGCTTGATGATGTTTAATCCTGTGTTTATTGATGGGATAATTTTCCCTATTCAGTTTTGTTTGGAAGGAAAAAGGTTAATCTCTATACCTGAAAAGAAGCAGGGTTGAGAAATCTGGCTAGTTCCTGGGTCTATTTGTTCTGATAATTTGTTTCACAAGCAAAAGCTACTATTTTGCTTATGTAGCTATTTTGCTACATTCTAGTGCTAATTGCATTCTTTGTAGTTAGGCTTATCTCAAGTGTTTACACTTGAGCTTGCATGGGGTGTAAGCTCTGGCAATGAGCCAGACAAGGCTTGTGTTTTAGTTTTAAAAGGATTTAAAATGTTTTGATTTAATTATTTGTATTGTGTTTGAATTTTTCACTGCCTCATGGTTTCTTTTTCCTATCTGGGGAGGGGGGTCTTCCTTCACTGCTTTAGTGGTTCCTGGCACTGTCCTTTTCGGATGTACTTCCAAGAGGCAGGATACAAACTGATTTTTTTACTACCTTTCTGGGGGCATGTGATTTCTGGGGGCATCCTTAAATCTGGATGATTTCCTTAGGATATTTTGTGAGGTGAGTGAGACCAGCTCGTATCTTTAAGTGGTGCAAATGGATCTAAGGATTGCTTCTCCTGGGTGTGAAAGGGTGCTTTGTCAGTTCACTGGGCACAGGAGTCTCTTGACTGTGGGGATTCTTCAGTCATCCAAGTCATGGTTGTCCCAAAGGTGCTTTTTTCAAGAGGCAACTGGACTTTCTTGGTTTCCAGAAAGTCCAGTTGCCTCTTGAAAAAGCACCTTTGGGACAGGAGTCTCTTGCATTACTTTGGAGTAGCCAAGGCACATGATTGCTCAATGATAGTAAGATTTTTTTTAAAAGGAGGTAGGGGTGTGGATCCTCCAATTCCTTTTAGTTTTCTCTCATGATAATAAGACTTAGTAACATGGCACCAGGCTTGAAGTTTATTTAGATATCTGTGGCATATACTAATTTTATTGTGATCCTGACAAGCTTGGGAGGCTTTAACCTGAGTCCCCTATATAATTTGTTAATTTGTCTCTTTAGCTCGGCATTTTGTAGCCCAAATATTCTCACCCACTTTCTGGAGAGCTTAAATGACCTCTCTGCTAAAGGATTTCACTTTATGAGCAAGTGTTGGCTGCTGCTAGTTATCATTGCATTTTAACTGTTTTAATTCCTCAAGGTGCTCTGGCACCCTGCCTGATTTATAACTCTGGCTTGCATGTATTTCTAATCTAATGACTGGTATTTAAGGCAGGTTTTTGCAAACAAAGAAGCTTTTTGTATTTTTCTACAGGTAATCCTCGGCTTACAACACTTCATTTAGCAACCATTCAAAGTTACAATGGCACTGAAAATAGTGATTTATGACAATTTTTCACACTTATGACTGTTGCGACATCCCCACAGTCATGAGAGGCCGGGCAAGGCAAAGCGCCCCTCGATTTGAGTGATGTCGAGTTGGCCACACCCACCCAGTCACATGACCACCCAGCCACGCCTACCAAGCTGGTCATTAGGGCAGAGAACCAGTTGATAAATTATTTGAATTCCATCACTGTTGACAGCCCTTTCTATTTACTATCCTGGAAATTTCCCTCTGCTGTTAGATCTTGTATTATCATGTTATTTATGCTATTGTATTTTTATTATTAGTTGAATAATAAAAATGTCAGGGTTCTGATGGATGCCCTAATTAAATCATGAGTCTTGAGCCAAGCTTCAAAAGAAATCCAGTTATTTATTAGGAGCTTCATGTCACCACATTCCCAAGTGAAGCCAGATTTGATCCTACATAATTTATGCTCCAATTATGACCCTGTTTCCCCCCTCCCCCCAGGGTGTATAGAAATAAAATAAAATAAATAAATAAATAAATAAAATAAACCTATCAAAATGTGAGTTCCACCATGCACGGCTAGACTGCCTGGGCTACCGAGTGTCAAATGAGGGCATAGAGATGGACTCAGCCAAAGTACAAGCAATCCTAAACTGGCGACCCCCTCACACCCGCAGACAGTTACAAAGCTTCCTAGGGTTTGCAAACTTCTACAGGCAATTCATCCCCTCCTTTGCGAAGATTGCCAAACCCATGACAGACCTCCTAAAGACAGGGAGCCCAGGAATAAAACCCCACCTGGGACAACCCCTATAGTGGGACCTAACCTAACCTGCCAGAAAGGCATTTGAAACACTGAAAGAATTGTTTGCAAAGGGACCAGTGCTGAAGCATCCTGACCCCGAACAACCCTTCGTCATCCAAGCAGATGCCAGCAACATGGCAGTGGGAGCAGTGCTACAACAAAGAAATAGCCAAGGAAACCTGCAGCCCTGTGCCTACACATTCCGCAAGGTCACGGACACAGAGAAGCGATGGGCTGCATGGGAAAAAGAGGCTTTCGCGGTGAGATGGGCACTGCTAACCTGGTGCCAACTGCTGGAAGGGGGGCAGAGACTGTTCAAAGTCTGGACTGACCACAAAAATCTGGAGGCCCTTAGGACCCCGTGAAAACTTATCACCCAAGCATGTCCGCTGGGTTCAATACTTCAACCGGTTCGACTTTGTGCTAAAGCACATCTCGGGGGGAGGAATTTTCTAGCCAACGCCCTCTCTCACATGTCCCAGTACAAATGCAAAGGAGAGGAGCTAGTAGACACCATAATCCCCCCTACCCAAACAGCTGGCCAAGTGACCACCAGATGACAACACCACAACCGGTAAGACCAACCCTCAAGCGATCTAATCACAAAATTCAAAACCAAACGGCTAGCAGGTTCCGAGACAACCAACACATCTTGACAAAAAGAGATGACTTAGTGTGGAAGGGGATGAAACTCTATATGCCAGAATCCTTACGCACCCTAATCCTCCAGAGAAGTCACGACGTCAAACCAGTAGGCCACTTCTGGTTCCTAAAGACTTTACACTTAGCAATTCTGGTCACCTGGCATAAAGAAAGATGTGGACATTTATGTGAAAAGTTGCACCATCTGTGCTACAATGTAGAAGTGACCAGGAAAACCCCCTGGACTGCTGCAACTGGTAACAGAACCAACGAGGCCATGGGAGGAAATCGCAATGGACTTCATAATGGAGCTGCCAAAAAGTGGAGGGAAACATGGTGATCTGGACTGTAATACACTTATTCTCCAAGCAGGCACACTTCATACCCTACAGCGGACTACCCTTGGCCCAGCAGCTAGCCAAACTGTTCCTGAAGCACATCTACCTCCTGCATGGAGTGCCACAGAGAATTATCTCGGACAGGTTTCCAGTTCACAGCTGAGTTCTGGATAGAGTTCCTGCAGTCCAATGGGTTGTCCCAAGGCCTTATCTCAGCTTTTCATCTGAGTACCAGTGTGGGGGCAGAAAGACTGAATGCCATGGTAGAAGAGTACCTGAGGTGTTACGTGAACTATCAGCAATCCAACTAGGACTATTGTACACAACCTTAGCCTTTCACCGAGGTTGCATATAATAATGCTGTTCACAGTAGCATGGGACTAACTCCATTCAAAGTACTATTGTACACAACCTTAGCCTTTCACCGAGGTTGCATATAATAATGCTGTTCACAGTAGCATGGGACTAACTCCATTCAAAGTACTGAGTGGCATGGACTGCATCCCAATGCCTGAATACCCAAGGGACCCCCCCCTCCTCAGCTTGACCGACTGGATGTCAACACTGACAGCAACCTGGGAGAATGTCAAGAAAGTGCTAGCTAAAGTGGCACAAACCTATAAGAAACAGGCAGATAAACACTGAGCCCTGTAATGGCCATTCCAGAAGGTCTACCTCTTCACAAAATAGCTGAAGTTAAAACTCCCCAGCAAGAAACTCGGGCCAAAGTTTATGGGATCATTCCCCATAGTAAAGATCATTAACCCAGTCACAGTGCAATTAAAATTACCCCGACTGCTAGGGAAGATACACCCAGTATTCCATAGCAGCCTCTTAAAATCCGTGATCAGATTGACCCTTAGGCCACTACCCCGTGAGCTCCCAGACCAGGGGTGAAATGCTACCGGTTCAGACTGGTTCAGCCGAACTGGTAGCAATGGCAGTGCGAGGCTCTACCCACCAGCCCAGTCATTGTTACTTCCTGGTTTTAACCAGGAAGTAACCAGTTTTTTTACCATCTGCGCATGCGCAGAAGGGTTTGTGCATGCACAGTGTCTGCATGCAGGGCATGTGCACTTCTGAACCGGTAGGGAAGGTAAGTAGATTTCACCCCTGTCCCAGACCCCATGAGGCCATTACCCCATGAGCTCCCAGACCCTGTGGTCATAGGGGGCCAGACCTAGTATGAGGTGCAGCGAATCCTCGATTCGAGGTGACACAGGAGACAACTCCAATAGTTAATCAAGTGTTGTAGCCCGTCAGCGGCCTGTGCAGCTAGTAGCTGATTCTGACAGCAAGGAGGCTGGTGTGGTGATGCGCCAGCAGCCTGTGCAGCTGGCACTCGAGTCAGACAATGAGGAGGTTGGAGAAGATGTGGTGAAAGAGGCAGGGATTCAGCCAGGGCTTTCTCTACATCTCCCACAATGCAATCTCTTAAGGAGACAGCTCTTAATCCTTAAGGTAACTAATTCACTATGACTCACTATCTGTAACAGCACAACACTTATTACCCTCCCATCCAGCTCCATCAAGTCCTCAGAGGCACTGGGCTTGCTTTGCCAATATACTGGGTTCCATGCACTCCTCTCCACTTCCACTCCCCAGTCACCATTCACTTACTTACCTTTTGATGAAGTCTAGAACTCAGGAAGTAAGGGTAGAGAAATCCGCTCCATTGCTGAGCCACATGGCACAATCAAGAAGAAATCCTGTCACTTTTGCTTCCTTTGCAATCCTTTCCTATCCAGCCAGCATAAATTGCTATGATTTCTTCTTAGCGCCACCAGCGCTATTACACAAGTCTTTACATGCGTCTTTCTATGACTTTCATTGACTATGAAAAGGCATTTGTCAGTATCCAGCAAGAAATAATTAATGTATTGCTCAACCAAGGTGTAGACATTGCTTACAGGTCTACACAAGAAACGCAAAGGGGACTTCCGGTTGACGTTGCAGCAAGACAGTCGGGGAAATAGCGGCCTCTGATGAGTCCCGCAAAAACCCCGGCTGCCGAACCGCTGCCAATGGGTCTGTGGACCTAACCTGTCCTGCAGGGATGTGGGAAGAAGAGGGGCACCTCAGAAGACCGAGAGGAACAGGCAAGTTCCTCAGAGGTGAGAGGGAACCCTCTGTGAGTCAGCGGCGGGGGACGGCAGCCATGTTGGCTGCCACGAAGCTGGGACAACCGGTAAAGAAAAGTGCTGGAGGAAAGTGAAGTAAAATGGAGCCTTTTGAAGCCGGGTGAGTGACAACACCCCAGGCTTGTAACAATGTTTGGAGCTATATCAGTAACTAGAAGACTCCTAGCCTAAAACAGCAGCTAAGTAATAAAGGGGCTTTCAATTTTTTTTTAAACTGCAAGTTTAAAAAACAAAGATCCGAGAAACAACTAATTTTGGAACAAGAATTAAGAGACTTAATTTAGAGATTTGGTAAAAGGACTAAACACTTTAAAATCTGAATTGGACTAAGGGGGGGGGGAGGAGAAGATTTGATACTTTTTTAACCAAAAGAAGAAAATAAAGCCGATGGTTATATAATAAGAAATAAAATGGAGTCTTGCATGACTAATGGGAAATGTGAATTATAGAGAAACACCATCTGGCACAAAGAGGAACCTTGTAACCTCCCTTTGTTATGAGAACTTTGAGCTCTGCAGAAAAAAAAAAATTGCTGAACTGTGGAGGAGGATTTTTCTTTCCTGACTGCAAGCAGCTGGACTTTGGTGAAAAGAAAAGGAGTCTACAATGGAATTCCTACAGTTGAACAAATAATAATTTGAATGTTGGTGCAGGAATAGTAGAAGGATTTAGCTCAGCCCCAAAAGAAAGAGATTTGATACATTATATCCGGAATAAAAATATGAAAAGAAATCTAATTGGATTTATGGAGAATAAAATTAAAACTTGGAAAATGGAAATAAATTTACTGTATGTTTGCAGACGAGGAAATGAAGATAATGTGATTAAAAATAAAATAAAGTAAAGATGATTGTAATAAATTAAAGGGAGCCTTTTATAGAAATTAAGATTGTTAAATGAAACTAATTAATACATGTAAAGATATGTTTAATGCAAGAACTATGTTTTAATGATAAAATGTTAAGATAAAGAATAAGGGTGAATATGATTAATTGAAAATGTTAGAAGGAATTTAAAAATATACTTAAAAATATGTTTTAAGCAAGAACCATGTCTCAAGGTTAAAATGTTATGATTGCTATGAAAAAAGATAAAGAAAAATATGTCATGTATAAATGCCTCATTCTTGAATGGAAGAAACATATATTCAGGAGTGTCAAGAGTTAACTCATTCCCCCCTTTCTAATGTATTCCTCACTAACCACTCCCTACTTCTAATCCCACCTCCCTGGTATAAAAGATGATGCACACTCTTTTTCCCTTGCTTCTTTCTGCAATCACTCTGTGAATAAAGAATGCCTTCTGTAAATAAACTATATTCTGTTTGAATATAAGAAGTCTGAATCCATTATTGAGTCTGATCCTCGAATTACAGCAACAATCTAGTAGCAGAGGATGGTTGGACTGACTCAATAAGAAACAGAAATGCCAAAGAAAGAAAACTCCAGAAACAAAAGAAAAAGACCCAACACCAGGGCACACACCAAAGAAATGGAAACAGATCAAGAAATGATCAACGAAACTACAATAAAAATGACAAAAGAATCTGAGAACCTCACTACAGACGACGAAGAGGTAATCAATGAATCCAGCGATCAAGAAGCGAGCGAGACAGAAAACAACACACTCAGATTAGAAATATTAAGACTACTGAAAAGTCAAAAAGACGACAAAAATCTCATCGCGAACCTCCAAGACATTATAAAAGATAGCAGAGCAGCGAGAGAAAACTACATCAACACATCAGGACCAAAAGACCACGAAATGGTGAGCAAATTACCCATAGATGAAAATATAACTAAAGAAAAGACTAACGATCCCGCACAAAATTTTCAATGGCAGCCATCTTTGATCTGTCAGCCCACCAAAATGGCTGACTCAGAACCAATCAGAAAGCAGAGTTCAAAATGGCTGGCGCGAAAAACTCTACACAACATAAGAAATAAAAAAGAAAAATTCTACTCATCAGAAGAATCCGATACAGACACCGAAGAAACATCAACCGAACTACAAATCGAAACAGCTATGAAAACACTCTTCGCAGCCTTCGGCCCGAATTTAAAAATCACAAAAGAACCTACGAAAGTACCAAAGACAGTCAATCAAATAATAAAGAAAAAACAAACTACACGATCCAATAACGAAGACACAGGAACGAACACACAAGCGTCCCAGCATCAATTAAAGTCTACTCCGATCCAACCAACGAGAGCACTAACGCCCGAACCCAGAGAGCCTTGCAAGTACTCGCCCACACCGCAGACGCTTCCGGGAGCCAGAAACCTCAGCCGAGATGACTACAGTGAGAAGAAACAAACCCCGATCCACACATGGACACCCAAAGTCGAGCCAGAAAGTGAATCTTCAGAAGAAGAGCACTGTGAGGGAGCTGCAGCGGCGAGACCCTTCCCCGACAGCTTCAGGAACGAAATGATCTACACGCATGCGCAAATACGCCCAGACGAACTTAGAGATAATAAAAGACAGAGGGAACCATTCAGACTAATCACAAGTATACCTACACCATTCTGCAATTATCAGCATATACAGGACCATGGACAGCCACCAGCTGTAAGTAATGCAACAAATAACATTGGAAATTTGCCTAATGATTTTCCAAAATTGAGAATAGACGGTGTTAACTTACAGGAATGGAGTCAGCAACTCCAGGTTGTTTTCTTAAAAGAAAATTTATTGTTTTTCATAACTAATCCTCCTAAAAAACCATGGACACTGAAATTGGACTGCCTACATCACAGAGCGTTTTATTTACTAATCTCTAGTATCTCACCTGCTATTTATCATAGTATTAAGCATAACTTAACTGTCTCAGAAATAATTCATTGTATGTTTAAACTGTTTCATAGTGAAAGTGTGGCAACCACAACTAGAATGTCTAAAAACTTCTTCTCAGCCAGGATAAAACCTGGGACTACTATAAGTGAACATCTACTATTACTAAACACAACTAGAGCAGAACTTCATTTAAGGGGAGAAATAATATCTGACCAGACAATGAAAAGCGTTATTATTAATTCATTAGACTCATCATGGGATAACTTCATATCACATCTAGACACAATTAACTTAGGCTATCTATCTATAGAGAGTTTGTCAAACAGATTAATTGCTGAAGATAATTTGAGAAGAAGCCGCTACAGTGTACATAAAGAGCATAGACAAATCAAAGGGGTAGTATTCCAAGACAGACATCAGGACACAATAGAGTGTTATAACTGTGGGTCTAAAGAACATTATAGGAGAGACTGTCCAAAACCTCCTAGAGAGAGACAAAGACATGACACAAGAAACAGATATCATGATAGACAATCATCCATTGACAGATATAGACACAGAAATTCACCAAACTTTAGAGAACATAGAGGGGACAGAGACAACTCAAGGGACAGGAAGTCCGGATCATTGTACGGAATAGATAAACACACAATAATCAAAAATCAAGACTCAAAAGACAATGCTTGGCTCATTGATTCCGGAGCAACAAATCACACAACACACGATAAGAAAATATTATCTTCCTTCGTCGAAGATAAATTTTTAATTAAAGTAGCAAACCAAGAGGAAGTCCAAGTTGTTGGAAGAGGAAATGTAGAATTACCCGGTCTAGGGAAAATAGAGGGGGTACTATTAATACCCAAAATACCTCACAACATTCTCAGTGCAGTAAAGCTAAGCAGGGACTCAAACATAAATATAATATTCTCAAAGGGAAAAGTAACTCTAGAGAAAAACAAAATGAACATAGGTAATATAATTACCAAAGGAGACCTACCATACTTAATTACAGAAGAAAAATGGTTACACAACATTAATTCAAGCATAGAAACTAACACTAACGCAGAAACAGAAAATGATATAGATAGTGACAATGAAGAACATGAACCAGAACATGATAATGAAACTACATCTAACAACAATACACACATAAACAGAAAACCCATAATTGGAAAGCCAATTCATGATGAATGTGCACACATATTACATAGAAAATTAGGACACGCCAGCTTTCCTGTAATACAAAAAATGAGTGAACATGCTGAAGGTGTTAAAATAAAAGACTGTAATAATTACCTAGAATGTTCAGTATGTAAGTCTTCAAAACTGAAAACTATGCCCAGACCCAAAAAGGCAACAAGGTCATCAAATCATATTTTTAATCTAGTGCATATGGATCTAGTTGGTCCATTAACTCCATCAATTACATACAAAAAATGATATTTTCTCACTATTGTAGACGACTTCAGTCGTTATGGTTTTGTCTACACCTTAAGACATAAAGATGAAACATTTCAAAAATTTAAAGAATTTTATAAACGTGTAGAAACACAACATCACATACAGATCAAACAAATCATGACAGACAGAGGGTCTGAATTCATGTCAAGAGAATTCTCTCAATGGTTAAAATCAAAGGGAATGTTGCATTTCACCTCTAGTCCTTTCTCTGCTTTTCAAAATGGAGTAGTAGAACGACGAAACTTGACACTACAAACCATGATTAGGTGTACATTAGAGGATGCAGGTTTAGGTAAGCATTTCTGGTCAGAAGCCCTGTTATATTCCAATTATACACTCAACCGACTTTGGTCTAGCGTCATAAACAAAACACCATACGAATTGATGTATAGTAAAAAACCTAAGATAGCCCACATGCATGTGTTTGGAGTTACAGCAGATGTACATATACTGAAACAATTAAGGCGTAAGGGGGATAATGTGTCCAGAAGGCTTAGATTCATGGGTTATGAAACAGGTACAAAAGGATATAGATTTATTGACAGTAATAACAAATTTATAATCTCTAGGACCGCTGTATTTCACGAACAAACCAATTGGTCCAAGATACATCTCAATGAAATACTCCCAGTAACAAGGCCTAATGTCAAAACACAAGGTAAAACAAAACAAGAAGAACAAAATCATAACACACAAAAGGACAATACCAAAACGTGGATAGGAAATTGTCCCCAAATCAAAATAGATTCATTAACACAAAAGGAGGCAAGATATTTACATGATAATAATGATAGACCAGAAAGAACAATTAGATGTAATAGAAATCAAGTACCTGAACGATTTAAAGATTATATAATGCACATACATAATGAAACACCAACACCAAACACTTATGAAGATGTATTAAAACTCCCTTTAGAAGAAAGAAACAAATGGGAACTAGCCATGGCCAAAGAAATGGACAGTTTACGAGAACTTAATGTATTCACTCCAGCACCAGTTCCGAAGGATAAAATAGTTATAGGCACTAGATGGATATTTAAGATTAAAAATTTAGAAGAGGGTAACACACTTTATAAAGCAAGATTAGTAGCACAGGGTTTTGCTCAAAGATACCCTGAGGATTATACCGACACATATTCTCCCACAGTGAGAACTGAAAGTGTTAAGACAGCTTTAGTGATAGCCTCAGCTCTTAATCTCGAAGTTTTTCAATATGATATACAAACTGCATATCTACATGCCAAACTCGATAAAGAAATTTATGTAAGAGCTCCACACAGCAAAAACACAAATAGAAATGACACATGGTTACTGAACAAAAGTTTGTATGGATTGAAGCAATCCGGCAAACGTTGGTATGAATGCTTGGTCAATGTACTCAAGATCACGAATTTCAATGCCACAACGGCAGACAATTGTTTTTTTGTTAGAAGAGAAGGTGAATCACTAGAATTTGTATTAATTTATGTGGATGACATTTTATATATTGGCAAACATAAAGACAAAAGAGATATTTTTGTAACAAAACTAGGAGAACATTTCTCATTAAAATCATTGGGGAAAGTAAACAAATATCTTGGAGTACACATCAGTAAGACCAAGGGAGGATTTAGCTTATCACAAAAGGATAAAATAATTGAGCTCTTGAATAAATGTAATATGAATAATGCAAAACCTTGTGACACTCCAATGCAGACTGATTTCATAAAAAACATGAATGAATCATCTCCTGAATTTAATGACAATACGCTTTATAGATCAGTTATTGGTTCTCTTTTGTATATTACCAATTGGACCAGACCTGATATTGCTCTACCCCTTAATTTGTTATCTAGATATGTCAGTAAACCTCTAATTTACCATTGGGAAGCAGTTAAGAGAGTATTGAGATATTTGAAACACAGTTTAGATTTCTGTCTGTTACTAGAACCAAACAATGTTAAAGAGCCTATCCTCACTTGTTACGCTGACGCTGACTGGGCAGGTGACACTAAGAGTAGGAAGAGCACTTCCAGTTATGTATTCTTCCTTAACAACTGCCCAGTCTACTGGTATACTGGGAAACAGAATTTGGTAGCCACCTCGACCACTGAAGCAGAGTATATTTGTCTGTCAAAAGCATCTAACAATCTCATCTGGTTCAATGATTTATTGACTAATGTTTAGAAGAGTCCATCACAACCCATCACTATATATGAAGATAATAAAGCCGCAATAGAAATATCAAGAGCAGACGCTATTGGCCAAAGGTCTAGGCATATAGATATCAAATACAAACATGTAAGACAATTATCTGAAAATGGATTCATCAAAGGTATTCATTGTGACACTACAGAACAAATAGCTGATATATTGACTAAACCTTTACAATCCAAACAACATAAATATCTAACCTCAAAATTGTGTGTTCAACATTATTCTAATTCTGAATGTAATTATTGTTGTGTATCGAATCGGCATTTAGAGGGGGATTTGTCATGTATAAATGCCTCATTCTTGAATGGAAGAAACATATATTCAGGAGTGTCAAGAGTTAACTCATTCCCCCCTTTCTAATGTATTCCTCACTAACTACTCCCTACTTCTAATCCCGCCTCCCTGGTATAAAAGATGATGCACACTCTTTTTCCCTTGCTTCTTTCTGCAATCACTCTGTGAATAAAGAATGCCTTCTGTAAATAAACTATCTTCTGTTTGAATATAAGAAGTCTGAATCCATTATTGAGTCTGATCCTCGAATTACGGCAACAAAATATGACTAAACGAAAAGCAATGCATAGATGGAGGGAAACAACAAAGAAAGGTTTAAGTAGAGATTGTTAAACCAACTATGAACATGCTGTATTTAACAGCCAAAAAGTTATAATATGCTGTATAGAACAGCCAAACAAACGGTCATGCTGGGTATCAGCCAAAATGAAACTTAATATGCCATGTAACGGCCAAAAAACAAAACTAATATGCTGTGTTCAACAGCCAAACAAACCTGAAGATGCCGTGTAACGGCCAAAAAACAAAACTAATATGCTGTGTTCAACAGCCAAACAAAGGGCATGCTGGGTAACGGCCAAAAAATAAAAATATGCTATATTTAATAGCTAAAACAAAAGCTTATGCTGTGATCAACAGTCAAGAAATAGAAATGATTGGTTTAACATCAAAGATAATAAAAAGAGGTGGCATGATCAAAACAAGGAGGTACATGTTGAGAGTGATAGTTAAGATAAAATGCATGTTAGGTTTAATAATAATTAAATAATTAATGAATGTTTAATTTGTCTAATATAATTGTATGATTTATATTGTCAAAATATCCATCTAAGCAAATGAAAGAGAAAAATGAATTGTTAACTGGATAGGATTTAAGATTTAAGTAACAGGTTTTTGGGGATAATGGTATAGTTATATAGATAGATTTGAGGGAAATATCTGTTTAAAATATTGAGTTGTGTTAATTGAAAATAAGATTTGTTAATGATTTGTTTCAATTTGTGACCTGAGCAAAAGCTTTGTTTTGAAAAGATGTGTTCTATTTTATTATTATTTTTTTGTTTTAATTTTTTTTAAAAAAAATTATCAAAAAAAAAAACAACGCAAAGGCAGGAAGGATATTTTAGTTTACTAACTCAGTAGTAACAGTTCTCTGGGAGAAAGCATGCCTATATATATCAAGGATTGAACTTCCAACACACATGCTTTAATTCATAGGCCCGGTCTATAACATTTCTGTGTAAGTGGTGATTTTGTACCAATTAATGTGGCTTGCCGAAGTTTAAGATAGTGCCATAAAAAGATGTGATGATGATTCCATTTGCTGCAGACATGGAGATGCCATCCCTGAGGAATGGCGTTCAAAATTTAGAAAAAAGTAATCCCATGCATGCATTTCTTGCCTCACTAAGCTCTGTTCAGCTAAAAATATAATAGTGAACAAGCCAGTGAAACAAGTCATTGTCATTTATGATTCTTTATTTAACTAGCAAATTTATATGACCCAAGTTAATAAATGTTTACACGGTTTGGTGTTATTTTCATTTAACTTGCTTTAGCATTATAATTTCTCAACACCAGTCCTATTACAGAAATATTCCCATATTTTAGACTTCGAACAACCTCAGCTCATTGTTCAAGCAAGATTTAGCAAATCCTCTTTCAACAAGAATTATAAAATGCCATATGTATATAAAATACCATTATGTACCCACCTCTTTTAGCCATTTCTTGTCAGGCTATATTACACCTGGGCTTTCATTACTTTTTTTCAGATCTCTCTTGGCCTTCTACATGCTCGTGCTACTCATATACTTTGGCCTCCAGAACGTTGGCAAAAGTTACAACCCAAGCTTTTTCCAGAACGCCAGCCTCTCCAGCGTGACCAGGAATGACTAGTTTGGATCTGTTGGAAAACTTATAATTGAATGTGATATGACTATATGAAATGGCTGATGGTGACACTTTTCTTAATAAAAGGTTGGTGCAAATGATATATTGCTTCTAAAGCAATTCTGTCCTGATTTTAACATTTCAGCCACCCCAAAATTCTACAGGGTTTGAACACTTTAATCTAGTGTCTTAATTTTATAGACGAAAAGATTTGTTTTACTTTTTTTTCATTACAAGTTTTAGGGTTTTTTTTTCTCTTACTATTTGTTTTTTCACAGTATACTAGATGTTACTAGTGGATGGTAAAATATGATATCAACATGTAATTCATCATTATTTTAGATGTAATACTTTATGTATTTTAATACTTCAGATGGTATAATAATTGTTTTGAAGTAATAATATTTCTAATGTAGAAAACTGTGCCCTGGAATCAATTTTCCCATAAATACATTTCATTAAATGTTGTTTTACTTGTTATTACTGTCATGATTATATTAAATTGTATTTGCATTTCATTTTTAAAGATATTTAAAATCTCTATTTCTAATGTAGTCACTCACTGACAGAATAAATACACTGAATTGGAATATACTTTACAGAAAATCTCTA
The DNA here is from genome assembly GCF_029215685.1 of Pituophis catenifer annectens. Taxonomy (NCBI): domain Eukaryota; kingdom Metazoa; phylum Chordata; class Lepidosauria; order Squamata; family Colubridae; genus Pituophis; species Pituophis catenifer. Next base: position 32,958,177 of record NW_027256887.1, read on the forward strand.
GTCTTTATTTTACTAAATGTTTAAGTATGATAAAAAAGTGTGATCAGAACTGCTATTGATTCCATTTTTTTGAGGATATTTTAAGATTGTCTTTAATTCTATAGATATTTTGCCTTGTTGAAAAATAATATGGCATGTTTGGGATGTTAATGCAGCATATATTATTCCCATAACTCATTTCATTTTTATAGATTTATGCCCAGATAAGTGTATTTGGATTATAACTTTATTTGCATAGTAAAGACTTAGAACATTTAATTGTCCTATACCAGTAAATAACTTTCACCTTGATACATTAATTATATGTAGTATTAATGGTACCATGCATGCTTTGTAACACATACAAAAGATTCCAAATACAAGAGGAAGTTTTTCTGCATGGGGAACTATAACCATATCAATATTAGAATCAATGATATGGTTCAAATGGGATAGTAGTCTGATTTAGGCAGCTATGTTTTTGTGGCATTTCTCTGTCTTTGACCATTGCTATATCTGATACATCACCTTCAACATGCAGATTACAAGATCAGTGCTAGGTTCACAGGGTTAAGGAAAATTGAACTAATGTAGCTTTTCTGATCCTGCATATGTAAAGGGCTAATGCTGTTGTATTGGGGCAGTCTGGACAAAGTATCAGTCATAAAGTTTCTCCCCTCTCCCCCCAGGAAAATAGCACAGTGCTATTGACCTTGAAACATATCAACTTCAAAGAAAGAACTGCAGCAAAGATTCACTTTCATTTTCCTCCAGCACGCTTCCCCCCCAAGAATCCCCCTAGCTCCCCCTCTCCCATTTCCATGGCAGCCGAGCAAGTAAGCATCGAAAGAGCGGAGGCTGACAATTAGTCTGTAATGCTGCAATCTATCCATTGCACCACCATGGCTCTCAGAGCCTCTTTTTCAAGACCCATTGATGACTTCCTTCTCATTCTTGGAATGTAATATTCTGGGTAGCCATAGCAAGATTAGTAATTGTGTAGGGTATATCTCAACAATGATAAAACTCTATGACAGCTATGCCTTTCACTGTTTTAGTCTCTTTCATCTGCATATAAAAACTATGCAGATATATTTTCTTTTCTGCTCTGAAAACAATTTTGATTTTATTTTTTTTTCTGGAAATTTTTTGGAAGTTTCATTAATTATGCTTTATGCTTAATTAAACCTATATAAAAGAAATTAGTTTGAAAGACTTTGCTTTTATTTGTAAATGTTTTAATCTACTCAATGAGAATTTGCTTCCATTTGAATGGAATCTGAATCTGACTCACATTCTACTAAAATCAGAGAATTCACACTAAAATTTAACCCAATATATATTTCAGAGCATTGACAAAAAAACCCCACCTTATTTAGATTGTTTGTTTTAAGATGTTCTTCTTACCTCCATTTCTTATGTCTCAATGTCTGTGTGCTTAGGAGTCAAGATGCCCCATCTTATGGCATTGTTTGTTTATTAGCAGCAGAAGTTGTTGCTCTTTTAGAAATTGTTATAGAGATAGGTTAGAAATTACAATATGTAGAAAGAGGGAAGGTTTACCAAGAATTGAATTGAATTAAAGGGCAAAATGGTTAGAAAATATGTACACGAACTGTCCAGATGTTTTTCTCTTTTGCGACAGAAAGGCATTCCTTCACAAACACCACCTTTGGACTTTGCTGTACACCAATATAAAGCTTACTGATAAAAGCCTGGAAGGACGAGAAATTGGGAAGGACCTTTCATTGTCTTGTTGACCACTGAGACTGCAATTTGAACCACTGAAAAAGGTTGGACTTATTACTCCAGAGTGAAAGGGCCCATGCCAGCCCCAAAGAAGTGGAAGGTGGAATCTCACCAAGGAGATCCACTGAAGTTGACGATCCAGAGAACCCAATGGACTGATGGGCAGTAATGTTACCAGTGAGAATAGCTTTCTTCATTATCTGGACTATTTCTGTATTTTTCCTTTTTAGGACTGAATGATTGCCTATGCTGTTTCCCCAACTGGAGAGGACTACAACTGAGCAAATTCCATTGCGCGCCCTCCCAGACGTATTGGTTTTGTAATTGTGCTTGTGGATGTTGTTGTTCTCATTGCATTGAGTGTGTAATTTGTATTGGGTGTAAGATAGAGTTTGAAAAAGTAGAATTCCCCAAATTCCCTAAGAAAGTAGTAAACATCTTTGTGCAATTGCCTGAAGAAATTGCCAAGACTCTTACAGTAAAGAATTGTTTTATATGTGTGGGAACAAATATGGGAGAACAATGGCCTTGGGAATCTCAGGAATTAAGTCACAGTATAGTAGCTGAAATGTGGAAAAATAAAACTCTGAAATTCACAAAAGGAAAGGAAGGGACATAGGCCCTGACAACAAATTTGGTAAGGGAAGTGTGATGTGAGAGAAAGATGAAAAAGAAGGGTACTAGAAAGGTAACAGTGGAAACATGATTTGTTTGACTGTATGGAATAGCAGCAGTTGGTTGGGAGGAAGTTGAACCGCAAAGGAGGAGGCATTATAATAATCCTCCTCAAAGGAGGAGGAAATAACTGAGGTGGCTTATTTAAAGAATCCTGAAAGTGACACCCTGGACTGGGTAGCTCTGGAAGGTATGTATTGAATATGTGGAAAGTATACCTATGCATATTATCTCATCACCTATCTCTATTCTCATCAACAATTTATAAGTTTTCGAAATCATGCCTTTTTCTTGGCCCATCAACATTTTATCTAATTCTTGTAACTCACCATTAATACCCTTCCTATCTCTGTCTTTTTTGTATTTAGATTGGATCTGTAAATATGTCCACCAGTCCACTTGTATCCCTTGGGAGTTCAATTCCTGTTTAGATTTTAATTTTCCTTGTACATTCAGCAAGTCTTTATATGTTAGTTTTTTCGCATAATTATAGAGTTTAGGGTATGTCACTGCTTCTAAAGGTGATATCCAACACGGTATTTTAATATAATATTTTTTACTAACTTTTTCCCAATTTCGAATCAAAATATTTCTTATGTAATGTCGAGTGAACCATTTGCTTTGAGGGGTGTTGTCTCACCAAAGTGCCATATGCCAACCCTGATGTAGGTCAAAGCCTTCTATTTTGAGAAGATGGTTATTATCTAAAGTAATCCATTCTTTTACCCAGGTTAGCAAAGCTGCTGAATAGTAGTTCTCCCAACATGGTAAACCCAGGCCTCCTCTTTCTTTTGTCTCTTGCATCATCTTTTTTTCAATCTGTGGTTTTTTCCCCTGCCAGACAAATTTAGTTATTATTTGGTTTAGGTCCATGAAAATTTTTTTAGATAAGTTCACTGGGGCGGTTTGAAACAAAAAGTTAAATTTCGGTAGCACGTAGGATTTAATTGTTATTACTCGTCCTAGAAGTGAGAGTTGTATTTTACCCCATTTGTCTAAGTCTTTTCTTGTTTGAGTCAGTAATTTGTTGTAATTATCTTCTTGTATGCTCGAGCATCTGCCGGTTAGCCAAATTCCCAAATATTTAACTTTGTTAACTACCTTTAATCCAGTCACTTCCTGTAGGTCTTTCTTAGCTTCTTCTAAAATATTCTTAGTTAATATATTTGTTTTCTTTTTATTGATTAGTAACGGACTGTACCATTGAAATACTTCCTGGAGTAAAACTCCGTAAGCCAAAAATCTACCCTAATCGAGAGCTTGAAGACTCACTCACATATCTGGAAATGGAAAAGGCATCATTTTATTTAAGGTTCCAGAATATAGTAGAAAACAAGGAAGAAGATCTGGGAGAGACAATGACAGAGATCCTCATGGAAACAACACAGAGAGATAAGGACGATATACGAAGGGATATAGACGAGGTGTACAGAGTGCATACCAATTATGCACGCAGGAATAAACTCCCAAAAGAAGTTAATATTCGATTCACGAAGAAAACGACAAAAGAAGATATACAGGAAAATGAGAGAGGACGCAATTTTCTACAAAGGGAAAGAAATAATAACACTGAAACAATTCCCAAGACATGTCAGAGATCAGAGGAAAAACTATAATTTCCTCACAATACAATTAAATAAACACAAGGTGATGTTCTGCTGGCTACTACCAGAGGGTATCTTAATTTCATGGCAGGACAAGAAACTTAAAATAAGGAGCCCAAGAATTTTTTGACCAACATTTTGTCTCCAAAGAAGAGCAAGAATCCAGAACAGAAGCGGAAAATAAGAGCCAAGAGGAGCAATCACTAGAGGAAGTGAAAGATGAACAGGAGGAGAAGAGAAGATTGGAAAGAGAAAGAGAAGAGAGGGAAGGAGCAAGGGAGAAAACACAAAGAATAACAAGAAACACCAGGAAAGTAAAGACAACAAGTAGATAGGAAGAAAAATGGAACAGGAAATAAAGATGATTTCGATCAACGTTAATGGATTAAACCCCCCGGCTAAAAGAACCCGGACACTTACCAAACTACAAAAATTAGGAATGGATATCATAAACCTACAGGAGGTCCACATTAAAAAACAACATCAACAGATACTAGAAAATAGAAGACTAGGGAACCTTTACACCTCACTGGCAGACTAGAAAAAAAGAGGCATTGCAGTCTACTTCAGGAAACATCTAAAAACAAAACAGATATACGCAGACGGAGAGGGAAGAGTTTTAATGGTGGAGATACAAATGGAATCCAAGACAATACTGCTAATCTCAATTTACACACCAAATGAGAATCAACGTACATTCTTCCAAAATATACACGACAGAGTAAAAGGTCTAGACTACGAGAACATCTGCATTATAGGTGACTTCAATGCAATTTCAGATATAGAAAATATTACTGTAGTACTAGGAAAAATAAAAACAAAAAAAAAAAACAAAAAAAAAAACCTTGCCGGACACTTTTAAGGTCATGGCACAGGAATTCTGCCTCCAAGATGCGTGGAGGGAAATAAATAAAGATAAAAAACAGTACACTTTCTACTCCAACCCACACTCATCTTGGTCCAGGATAGACATGGCCTGGATGTCAACAGATCTCAGGAAAGACTTAGAAGAAATAGAAATAATGATGAACACATGGGCAGACCACAATCCGATAAAAGTAACCTGGAAGGGATACCAAAAGAAAAAGAGATGGATGATGAATACCGAAATTTTAAAAAGCAAAGAATATATACAAATGATGGAAAAAGAAATGGGAATATTTTTCGAGATTAACACCAAAGAGCAAACTTCCCTCTAAAATCTATGGAACACGGCAAAAGCCTACATAAAAGGCTTAACGATATCCTTCTTGGCAAAAAAAAAAAAAAAAAAAAGGTAAAAGACAACTTATTGAAGGAACTCAAAAAGTATGAATTCGAGCTACAGAATGAACCCCTAAACAAGAAGATCAAAGAAAAAATGAATTTGGCCAAACACAAAATAAATTTGATTACACAAACAGAAATTGCGAGGAAAATCAAATCTGTAAAGCAAAACCATTTTGAATACGCAAATAAGACAGGGCGATGGCTGGCATACAAACCGAAGCAAGAAAAAGAGAGAAAAACAATCCATGAACTACAGGATGAGGTTGGAGAAATACATTATAGGAACAAAGACAAAAAAGAAATAGCAAGAATTTTTTTCCAGAAACTATACAAACAGGAAGAATCTCCAGAAGAAGATATCAAACAATACCTTAATGAAGTCGATATCCAAGAACTAGAAGAATCAGACAAGGACCTTCTGGACAGGCAAATCACGATGGCAGAATTTATAGAAGCGAGGAAGAAATTGAAAGTAAACAAAACCCCAGGACCAGATGGCATATCTGCAGAGTAATAATAATAATAATAAGTCTTGCCAACAGCCAATAGATGAAATTTTACTTGGAGTATTCAACAACGCACTTCTGGAAGCCACAATCCCTGATTCTTGGACAGAGGCTATCATAACACTGATACCGAAGGAAGAGACAGACCATACCCATATCAAGAACTATAGACCGATATCGCTCTTAAATGTGGACTATAAACTATTTACATCAATAATTACATAAAGAATCAAGAAAATTATCAACAAATATATCCATCCGGACCAGAATGGTTTTATCCCAAAGAGACAGATAAAGAACAACCTGAGACAAATAATGGACATATTAGAATATTACGAAACAAATTCAGATAAACAAATGGCCTTAATTTTTTTAGATGTGCAGAAGGCCTTCGATAACCTAAATTGGAAATTCCTCACATTACAATTAGAAGCTATGAAATTCGGCAACAAATTTACCAATATGATAAAGAAAATCTATTCTGCTCAAACAGCGAAAATAACAATAAATGGTGACCTAACAGAACAATTTCAAATAACAAAAGGAGTAAGACAAGGATGTCCCCTATCTCCCCTTCTATTCATTTTAACATTGGAAATTCTCTTAAGGGAAATTCGAAGAGATAAGGAAATACAAGGTCTGAAGATCAGGAGGGAGGAATACAAGCTCCAAGCCTTCGCACACGAAATCGTACTTATTGCAGAACAACCAATAACAACGGGCTCCAAAATATTAGACAAAATAGAGAAATATGGGAGAGTAGCGGGACTTAAAATTAATAAACAAAAGACAAAGATACTAACAAAGAACCTTACCAACCAGCAAGAAAAAGAATTAGAGGACAAATTAGGTATACTAACTACAAAGAAGATAAAATACTTAGGAATATGGCTCACCAATAAAAGTACATCAATTAGAGAAGACAATTATGATAAACTTATAGGACAAATCAAAAAAGACCTAGAAACCTGGAAAAAATTACAATTATCTCTGTTGGGGAAAATTGCTTCAATTAAAATGAATGTCCTTCCCAGAATGTTATACCTATTCCAAGTGATCCCAATAAAACTGGGGAAGAATTTCTTTAAAGATCTTAATAAATTAACAGCGGATTATATTTGGCAAGGCAAGAAAGCAAGAATTAAAATCAAATACTTACAAGATTCAAAAGAAAGAGGAGGACTTGCGCTACCGGACTGGGAAACATATTATAAAGCATCTACATTGATTTGGACCAAGGAATGGATGGAGCTAAAAAACAAAAGATTGCTAACTCTAGAAGGATTTGACCTACAGCGAGGATGGCACACATTCTTATGGGAGGGCACCGATAAACAACACGGATACTTTCAGAGACATATGGTCAGACAGTCATTATATCACACATGGCAGGGTATCAAAAAAGCACATTATTATAAAATCCCAGAATGGTTATCGACCATGGAGGCTCAGATTTACCCAAATGCCATGGATAGCACCAAAATGAAAACTTACAAGGACCTATTAAACAACCAAGGAGAGCTAAGAACAAGACAAGAACTGCAGGAGATGGGTACAGACATTGACTGGTGGCCCTACTTACAAATAAAATCAAGATATCAGAAGGATTTGACCCAATTTGAATTTCAAAAAGGCCAAAATGAGCTAGACAAAATCTTACAATGACCACAGGATAAATTGATAAAAAAAAGTCTACAATTATTTGCGAACATATAAATTAGAAGAGGAGGTAGTCAAGGACAACATGTTAAGCTGGGCAAAGAATTTCGGCCATAACATCGAATTAGATAAGTGGGAAAAATTATGGACAATACACTACAAATTGACAATGTCTGTACCGTATAAGGAAAATGAACTCGCAAAGGACGATGAACCAACAATTTCAGAATTGTATTTATATTTCACTCACTTCTTCATTCAATAATGCAAGACACCCTACTGAAGCTGGAAAGCAAGAAAATTCTTGCATGTGATCTTCACATTATCATGTGTAAGCTGTGTGATTCTTTGCAAAAGAAATACAATGAGCAGTTTTTTTGGAATGAAAGTTTTATTTGCCTTACGTAAAAAACATTTGCCTGAGAATGCCATGCAAAAGTTCAAGAAAGAAGCCATCAATGTGTATCAAAGAGCCATTGTGTACCTAGAAAAGTGGTATTATTTCACCGATTCAGTATATGAGACGCTAAGTTGTTTCAATCTAATTGATCACAATAATCCTCCAACTTTAGAAGAAATGACGAACATCTGGTTATTATCACCATGGCGAGAAAAACTTCCACCCAACATTCTCTTCGATGAAATTTCTGCCTTAGAAGAAGTTTATGTTCATCTGCAGGGTGATTCATCCCTTGATAAGTGGACGTACTTTTTCAAGAAAGAGCCAGCTCTGAGTTTACTGAAACTGTTCCAGTATTGTGCATCAATTCCAGTATCAAATGCAAACATTGAACGAATTTTCAGCGTCATGGGAAATTTGTGGACTGACAAACGTAACCGACTGCTTGTATCAGTTCGAAGTGAACTTTGTATATTTTTTAATATTTCTCAACGTTGTACTGAAATTAAAGAATTATTCCTTAAACACAAAGAATTGATCAAAGCTGCACAGTCAAATAAAAAATACACACGACAGCAAAGTAAAATGTAATTTAATATTTTACATATTATTATAATATATTTGATATTTTGAATTTTAAGTAAAGTTTTGAAGTGATTATTTTAATACGTGTTAAAATGTTTGTAAGAAAATATATAATTTAATTGTCAATTTTTTTTTATTTTTTTACTACTTAACCTCCCCCCCGCCCCGCTTGTCCGCTATTTTTTGGAAGCAGACCTGGCAACCCTAGTAGGGGTGCTGCCTTGAGACAAAACTGTTTGTTCTTTTATTCTGCTCTGCAATAGGAAGGGGGGGGCTGCACATTTGTAGAGAGACAGAAGTTAGCACCTTACCTGTTAGAAAATCTCTAGCGAGGATATTAGACACAACAATAGCTCATTTATAAGAAAAACCCCAAAAACCACATAGCTGGCACACTTTGCAAGATACCCGTGACCTGGGGTGAAAAACAGGTGATGTGACATTTAGTTATTTAGCATAACAAGTGTAATGGTTTAGGGGGCTGAAATCCAAATAATCAATATTATCTGTTATGCATGCATTATTAGGGGAAAGGAATGTGACCATTCCTTGACTATAAAAATTGCTGTAAGATTCTAATCTGTGCCCTTGGTTAGCTTTTTGAACCAGGTTCCTAATATCTTGGTACCAAAATAAAAGTATAATTCTGTATCACACCTTGTTGGCTTCGACACCAAGCAAGACCCCAGTTTTGGGGACAACAGTGCCTTTCATTTCTTAATCATTTTTAAGGACTATTAATCTATTAATATAAATCTATTAAGATAAAACCGTCTTTCTTTAGCTACAGCCTGTTATTCCTTTTTGAAAATCTGTGCCATTTGGGTGATTTCTTCTTGTTAAACAACAAGGAACAAGGCTGCTAAGGCAAGCTAAAATAAAATGTGGACTATTTTTTTTAAAAAAAAATTGATGGATAAATATAAGTGTGGTTCTAGATTATTATTTTTAATAATTTGTAGCTTGTTCTGCTTTGTGGTGGTTAAAACTTTCCAATTTTTATGATTCCTGATTGGTCATCAATTCTTAAGTGACTTACAAAAAAGCTACTCTTTGACTAAAGATAAATCCATCAGTTCATAGAACAGCTACGCTTCAAGGATGTTAAAAAGACTACTCAAATTACTGTTGTTCTCCCTCAATCATGAATGGCTCAGGTGGCGGTGGCAATAGTGGGCATAAAGGGGATTGGTTTTCTGGTTTTAATAGGGTACAGGGCAGGGGTGAAATGCTCCCTGTTTGGACCGGATTGCAAGATCCGGTAGGTGGTTTGGAGGTGGTTTGGAGAACCAGTAGCAAAAATCCCTGCACCCCCACCATGCGCAGCTGAGCTGCAGGATCATCAGAGGCTTTTTTTTTTTACTTTTAAAAGCATTTTTTCTACAACCTCTTCCGATGAAAAAATTTTTTACTTTTAAAAGTAAAAAAAAAAAAAGCCTCTGATGATCGCGCGGCTCAGCTGAGATCATCAGAGCTTTTCAAAGCATTTTTTTCTGCAACCTCTTGGCTGAAGAGGTGGTAAAAAAAATGCTTTGAAAAGTCTCTGACGATCCCAGCTGAGTACCCTGATCAGCAAAGAGGCATTTTTAAAAGAGCCTCTCTGACGATCCCAGCTGAGTTCCCTGATCGGCAGAGAGGCATTTTTTAAAAAGCCTCTCTGACTATCACAGCTGAGTTTCTGATCGGCAGAGAGGCTTTTCAAAGCATTAGAAAAAATGCTTTGAAAAGTTTTTTTTTTAAAGTTGGCCATGCCCACCCAGTCACATTACTCCCCCACCTCCACCAAGCCACACCCACAGAACTGGTAGTAACAGATTTTACATTTCACCCCTGGCACAGGGGAAAATTGAGTGAATTTGCCTGAGGGATTTTGGCAACTCGAACTCAACTGTGACTGGGTTGATGATTCTTATGATGGGGAAAGGGCCAATGTATTTTGGTCCCAGTTTTTGAATGGCTTTCTGGATTGTAGGTATTTGGTGGAGAGGTAGACCCAGTCTCCAATTTTTAAAACTTTGGACTTTGCTTACTTTTTGTCTATTATAAGTCTCTCTCACCTTCTCTAATGATTTTCTGATGACAGGCCATGAGCCTTGGGGCTGGGTAATCCAGTCTTTAGTGATGAGATGGAGGGGGGGCAATTCAGGCATGGGCGCAAAGTCCTGTCCCATAACTACTTTGAAAGGGGTGAATCCAGTGCTTCTAGGTACAGAGTTATTGTAGGTCACCTCAGCAAGTGGCAGGAGGTCTGTCCAATTGTCCTGTTGGTAATTTATGTAACATCTCAAGTATTATTGTAGCACCTCATTCGTACATTCACACACACACAAACACACACACACATACACACCATTTGTTTCAGGATGGTGACTGGAACTGAGCACCTGGGACTTCCCAAGAATCTTTAAGAACTCCTGCCAAAATTTGGAAATAAATTGCACTCCACAGCCAGAAATTATTCATTGCAGAGCACCATGTAGTCTATAGATATGCTGAATGAACAGCTCAGGCAAAATGTGAGCAGATGGGATTTTTTGGCAAGGCACAAAATGCACTTATTTGGAGAACAGATCAGTAATCACCCAGACCATGATGTTTTCTGAGCTTTCTGGTAGCTCTACTATGAAGTTCATAGATATTTCCTTCCAGGGGGCATTAGGTTCCACCACAGGTTGGAGGAGCCCTGGTGTTTTCCCCTGCTGCTACTTGGCTGAAGCAGAAACTGGGCAGCTAGCCACATAGCTTTGAATGTCTTTTTAAAGCAACAACCACCAGAACTGGTGTTTAATCAGGTGTAGTATTTTTACAAAGCGAAAATGTCTGGCAGTTTTTGAATCATGGCTTTTCCCCGGGATTAATAATCTTTGGCTTTCTGGGACATACAATTTTGCTCCCACCCAGGCTAAGCCCCCTTGCATTGTGCATTGATTTTTGTGAGTCTGCAACCACTTCTCCCCCTCTAAGACTGCTTTTAGAGTGTCTACTATGCTTTTTCCAATCTGGGGCTTTGCTTTTGTCTGTGCTTGGGTGATGACTGGTGCTGTGAGCTGGCATGATGGAATAACTGGTCTCACTATTTCCTGTTTGAAGCTGTTGTACTGGGGCATCCTGGATAGTGCACTGGCTAAAAAAAATTCCTCCCGGAGAGGTAGCTAAGGGTAATGTTAAATCAATTAAGGTACTGTGGCCACCGGACTTGTTTGGGTCATAGCTGCTGGGGCATTTTTAGGGCTTCTAGATTATTGTGATCAGTCTACAGCTTGCCGCCATGTTAAGAGCACCCAGTGCATTGCATAAGCCTCCTTTTCCCAAACTGCCCACCACTGTTCAGTGTCAGTTAGTTTCCTAGAGGTATATTGCTCATGGCTGTAGGGCACTGTGGTTGTTCTTTTGTAAAAGAACTGCCCGCACTACCACATCGCTTGCGTCCGCCTAAATAATAAATGGGGTATTAAAGTGGGTTTTAGCACACTCGGCAGCAAGCAACCATTTGAGTTTTTCTAATACTGCCTAATATTCTAATACTTTTCTAATATTGTCCACTTCAGTGGCTGACTTGGCTTGGATTTCCCCTCCCCTTTTGTCTTTAGCAAATTGGTAATGGAGACGGTGATTTGGGCAAATGACAGGATAAATTGGTGGTAAAAGTTTGTGAATCCCCAAAAACTTTGCAATTGCTTCCTGGTGCAGGGCTGGGCTCACTCTAGCAGTGCCTTAATTTTCTCAGGGTCCATCTCTATCACTTCATGGGAAATTTGGTAGCCCAAGTAGTTAATTTTGCTTCACTGGAAACTGCACTTTGACAGTTTAGCATATAGCTAAGTGGCCCCAAATTTTTTAAGCACCACTGTGACCAGTTCCACATGCTCTGCCATAGTCTCAGTATAAATCCGTATGTTATTTAGGTAGACCAGCATGCCTCATCTATCAGCTGCATGAAAACTACAGGGCACCTTGTAGTCCAAAGGGGGGGGCGTGAATTGAAAGCCCTCTAAGGAACAATAAAAGCACTTTCCACTTGATCCTGACTTGATAATAAACCATTTGAAAGTCTAGCTTAGTAAAAATCTTCCGTCAGCCAGAGTGAGGGACATGTCTTTCACTAGGGATAGTGGATAGACATTTTCCATGCACACTGCATTTATCTCCCAATAGTCCACACATAAACTTGGGGACCCTATCCACTTCAAACTGAACCTGGCTCTAGCCATCTTTCTGTTCCTCAGTTGCCACATAGAGGGGGAAGGGAGAGAAGGAGGTTGGCATGCATTACTAGACACAACAAAGAGCTTTCTCATGAGAACCAAGATCATCTCTACTGGCAACAGATAAGGTTGGGGAAGGAGTGCCTGAAGAGCCCACCAATTAACACAATTGACCAACGTGACCTGTGGCACTTGGAGTTAGGGTTATTTCCTAGTTTAATTATACTGTAACTGCAGGAAAGATTTAGATTTGGTTTTCCATTGAAGCTGTGCTGATATGATGTATTCATTAAAGAAAACCTTTCAGAAGGAGCCAAGTCTCAGAATTCTGATTTGCTTGAGTTCATTAGCTGGAGCCGTGACATTAAACCAAATCTCATAAACCTACCCCAGGGTCCTGAGCTCCCACTGCCCTCCTGACAACAATGTAGGAGTGGGAAAGACTCAGGGAAGATAGGAGATTGAGAATATGGGGGAAGCGACCACTAATCCTAGTGCTACCCTATCCAGGGTCACGCCATAGGCAAGTCGCTCTAGTGAGGCAGCCCTCCCACTGGTGGTCAGTCCGAAGGTCTGTGTGGAAAGGATTGAGAAGCCAGCAACATGGGAAACAGCCCTAGCCACTGAGGACCTTTACCAAGCAGAGGTGGGTGCCGGGCACAAGTGGCTGCCAAAGGCCGCTGAAGTAAAATTTCCCCTGAGGTCCCCTTGGTTGCTGGCTGGTCTCATCCCAAGATGGAAAGCAAAGAGGACCGCCGAGTGGGACAACCACAGAGAATGGAAGCACCTGGACACCCTTCACAGCCCATCGGTAGAGTGGCTGAGTGGGAGGTTCGACCACATGGAGATCCAAGGAGTGGAACTGATGTGCCAGATCAGGTCATCTGTGGTGACAGCGGCTTGAGTGAAACAGGCACTCATCAAAGTCATGGAGACACAGAAAGAGCAGGCAGACAAAAGGCAATCCTCTCAGAAGCTGTTTCACATAGGAGAGAAAGTTTACCTCTCCACCAAATACCTGAAATTAAAGCTGCCATGTAGAAAACTGGGTCCTAAGTCACAGTGGAGTTGAAACTCCCATGTCTATTGGGGAAAATGCACCTGGTTTTCTACAGTAGTTTATTGAAGCCAGTAATAGGCTCGGAGCTAAGGCCAATAGCTCAGGAAGCCCCAGGTCCCATTGCAGTGTGGGGAGAGACCCATTACAAAGTAAAAAGAATCCTGGATTCTATACTGTACAAGGGGAAGTTATAGTATTTAGTACAGTGGAAAGGCTACCCCCTTTCAGAAGCCACTTGGGTGAAGAGTTAAAACATAAGAGAAGACAGGTTGATCAGAAAATTCCATGAGAAAAATCCCCAGGAGCCAAAAGGACAACTGGATGGTGGCAGGGGTGACTAAGGGAAAATTAACATGTCTGCATTTGGTATTTTCCAAATACTCCTCACTAACTAGTGGGGAGAGCTGACTATCAACTTTGAACTGAACCTGGCCGGAGCCATCTTTCTGTTCCTCAGTTGCCACACAGAGGGAGAATGGGGGAAGGAGTTTGGGATGCATTACTATACACAACAAAGAGCTTTCTCATGAAAACAAAGTTCATCTCTACAGATAAGGATGGGGAAGGAGTGCCTGAAGAGCCTACCAATTAACCTAATTGGCCAATGTGGACCTGTGACACTTGGGGATGGGGTTATTTTCTAGTTTAATTATACTGTAACCACAGGAAAGATTTATATTTGGTTTTCCATTGAACCTGTGCTGATATGATGTACTCATTAATGTCTTCAAAGAAAAACCAGAAAGTCCAGTTGCCTCTTGAAAAAAAAGCACCTTTGGAATTCCAAATGAAATCTACATGTAGTCCTACTTTAAGTTGGTTCTGTGTTGATAAGACTCCCCTAAATAGGACTAAATTTGAATATCCCTCCTTTCCCAGTATTTGTGTGACAGCCTTAAAGTTTGCATCTGGTGCTTAAAGATGAAGGATAAGTTTATTCATTACAGCAAGAGAGTCAACTTAAAACATTGTTGAAGTAATGAGATTAGTTCTGCTGTTTGAAAGAAAGCTTTGAATGCCACATGGGTTATGGTCTGTGACTCTTTCTGTGATCAAAGGCAACCAGGAATAAAAATGAAACATTTGCAAATGTTAACAGTTGCCAAAGAATGTGAATAGAAAAATCATTAAATGCGTCTGAAGGGCCAGTAGCAACTATTGCTTCTACTTTAAAAGTTTATGTGGTTTAATTTAATTTATGAGCTTTAATTTTTGTGTGAGGTTCCAATAAAATAATTTGCCCCTTCCAATTATATCTACAAAGAGGCCCAAACTGCATTTTAAAATATTGTTTCACTGTTTCACATGTTGCATCCATCATTCAAAGATGTTTCCAGCAGAGGCTGTTAGTGAACTGTCTTTCTTTCTTTCTTTCTTTCTTTCTTTCTTTCTTTCTTTCTTTCTTTCTTTCTTTCTTTCTTTCTTTCTTTCTTTCTTCTCTCTCTCTCTCTCTCTCTCTCTCTCTCTCTCTCTCTCTCTCTCTCTCTCTCTCTCTCTCCATCCCTCCCTCCCTCTCTCCCTCCCTCTCTCCTTCCTTCCTTCCTTCCTTCCTTCCTTCCTTCCTTCCTTCCTTCCTTCCTTCCTTTTTCTTTCTTTTTTGTCTGGGTGTCAGGGTTCCAAGTAACACCCCCAACTAAGTAAGACTCTGAGGCAGGCTTTTCCTCAAAGTTCCATTTTATTAGAGATGTCATATTGGCACATCTCAGAAAACCCGAATCTGAAGTTTCCTGGGTTTTCCCCACCCCAAAGGAAATCCAAGTCCCTTGCCCTGCACCCACTTGTCCATCATATGGTCCAATCAGGACCATCCTAACCGGAGTAGCTTCCCAGTCATGTCTCTCCAAGTGCAAGTTGAACGTCCTTGACTTCCAATGAAAGAATGTTGTTGCTGTTATGGCTATACATCTCACCCCATCACCATCCAACCCTCCTCCCAGTTCCCACAGCATGCCATCCACTAAGTGTGGCAGCCCTGAAGATCCAAAGAAAAGGATGGCCTTCAGGGCTGACAGGCTGTCCCCCCCCCCCAACCGAAAAGCGTGTCCTGAAACGAGAGGAACATAGGAGGTTAGTCCAGGCAATCCCTAATTACCTCTCCCCCCTCCTGCAGGAGGACCCTTTGGCTTATTAGGGAATTTATCATGGAATTGTTTTACTAGCCTATCTGCCTTTACATCCCAACTTTTAACCCAACTGGCCTCAGACAAAGGGTATCCTTTCCAATGGACTAAATACTGCAACCAACCCCTATGTAATTTAGAATCTAAAATTTTCTTAACTTCATAATGGGTTTCTCCTTGCACTACCATCAGATTAGGTGCTGGGTGATCCTGTGGTCTCAGTCTTGACCTGGCAGCAGGCTTCAGCAAGCTGCTGTGAAAGACTGGATGCACTTTCCCTAACAAGAGTGGGAGGTTAAGATGAACCATTACTGGGTTAATTACTTTCACTATTGGGAACGGCCCTAAGAACTTAGATCCTAGCTTTCTGCTGGGTAATTTCAACTTAATGTATTTGGTAGATAGATAAACTCCATCTCCCACACAGAAGGGGGGCTACAGAGACCGGTGTTTATCTGTTTGCTTTTTGTATGCTTCTGCTGCCTCTGCTAGCACTTTCTTGGTGTTTTCCCTACCTGTCCTGAGTGACTCCATCCATTCATCCACTCATGGATGAAGGCAGCACTCTTGGCAGCTCAGGCATGGGAACAAATTCCATGCTGCTTGTGACTTGAAAGGGGGTTAGTCCAGTGCTGCTATGCACAGCATTGTTGTAAGCTACTTTGGCGAAAGGCAGCAGGTCCACCAATTTTCTTGCTGGTAATCCACATAGTATCTTATATACTGCTCTACCATAGCGTTCGTACATTCAGAGGCTCCATTCATGCTCAGATGAAAAGCTGAGCTGAGTCCCTGAGTTGACCCGATGGACTTCAGAAATTCTTTCCAGAACATAGCAATGAACTGAACTCCTCTGTCTGAGATTACTCAGCAGGGCACTCCATGTAGCCAGTAGATCTGCTTGATAAACATCTTAGCCAACTTCCTAGCAGAGGGCAATCCGGAGCAGTCAACAAAGTGGGCTTGCTTGCAGAATAAATCTACCACAGTTCCAGATGACCATGTTTTCCCCACTCTCTGGGAGTTCAACTATAAAGTCCATTACAATGTCCTCCCAGGGCTGGTGGGAGTCAGCGACTTGTTGGAGAAGCCCAGGGGGTTTCCCTGACCTCATTTTCATGACGGTGCTAGGCCGAAGAGTAAGGTGGAGGAGGAGCTTCAGCTGATGCTCATACAGCTTCGAAAGGTTAAAGATGGCAACTAAATTCCTATCTTGGAATGTCAATGGCCTAAATTCACCACAAAAAGAAAGAAAGTATTTCACTACTTGAAACAATTTAACAATGATGTTATTTGCTTGCAAGAAACACATATTAGATTACCAGATCAAAAATATTTGATAAATTCAAGATTAGGTACACATTTTGTGGCATCAGCGCCAGAGAAGAAAAATGGGCTAGTCATATATGTAAGGAAAGGACTACAGCTAATCTAATAGAGGCAGATAATCAAGGAAGATATATTGCAATTGAATTATTAACACAGACTGGAAAAATGCTTTTTATTGGAATATATGCCCCTAATCAGCAACAGGACAAGTTTTATAAATTTTTACATACTAAAATAATACAATGGGATTATAAATCTTTTATATTAATGGGTGACTGGAATGGAGTAATAGACAAACAGAAAGATAAAAAAAAGTTTATCAAAGATATCAACACGTGCAAAATTACCTAAATCTTTTTTTGATATGATGGAAGATATAGAACTGAGAGATATTTGGAGAGAACGTAATGTGGAGGAAAGAGATTTTACTTTTTTTTCTGATAGACATCAATCCTTCTTCAGGATTGATTTTATACTAACCACAAATAATTTTATTTCTAGGGTGAAGAAGACGAAGATATGTCCAAGAACTTTAACTGATCACAGTCTTGTTTGGGTGGAATTTGAACAGGAGAGAGGAGAAAGGAGGACTTGGAGGTTAAATGAAAATTTATTTAGATATGAAGAAAATGTGAAAGAGCTTAAAAAATAAATGAAAGAATTTTTTGTAATCAATATGAATAAGGGTACTTCCATGGAAATGGTCTGGGATGCTAGTAAGGCTTATATGAGGGGTATGTTAATACACATGAATAATAAACATAGACTAAAACAACAAAAGAAGCGGAAAGAGATAGAGGAAGAAATAAAAAAGAAAGAACAATCACTCATACTTAATCCAGGAGACAAGAAAGTAAAACAAACAATAAATAAATAAACTACGAGGGCAATTTAGTATGTTAATGGCTGATCAGGTGGCAACTAGCTTACAATATGCTAAACATAATACATTTTGTAATGCCAATAAACCAGGTAGGTGGTTGGCCTACATGTTGAGGAAAAAACAGAAATCACGAGTCATTGGTAAGTTAGAATTTAGAGGTAAGCAAGTTTACCAACAGAATATGATCAAAAAGGCTTTAGAATTTTATACAAAGTTATATGCTAGTGACTCAATACAAGGTATAGATATAGATAGATACTTAAAGGAAGGGAATATTCCTGAATTAACGTTGGAACAGAGGGAAGGATTGAATCAACCAATAACTTCTGATGAGATTACTGATGCAATTAAGCAATTAAAAGTAGGGAAAGCTCCGGGAACAGATGGATTAACAGCTGTTTATTATAAGAATTTGCAGCTTGAAATGGTAGAACCACTTAGAGTTCTATTTTGTAAAATTCAATTAGGGAGAGGAGTCCCACCCTCTTGGCGAACAGCTTTTGTTTCACTGATCCTGAAGGAAGATCAAAATTGTACTAAACCTGAAAATTTTAGGCCAATTTCACTTTTGAACACGGATTATAAAATTTTTGCTAAAATATTAGCGAATAGACTAATGCCAGTAATGCAACAAACAATTCATAATGATCAATCAAGTTTTATAAAAGGGAGGCAAATGAAATATAATGTTAGACAAATTATAAACCTATTGGAATATTTGGAAAAAAATAACCAGGTCCCTGCAGCGTTCATATTTCTGGATGCAGAGAAAGCATTTGATCGATTGAACTGGCAATTCCTGTTTAAGATAATAGAAAAAATGCATTTTGGGGAGTATTTTATACACTCAATTAGAGCAATATATCAGGAACAAACAGCACAAATAATAGTTAATGGAGATTTAACAGATGAGTTTAAAATTGAGAAAGGTACTAGGCAGAGTTGTCCCTTGTCGCCATTGTTGTTTATTTTAACTTTAGAAGTTTTGTTGAATAAGTTACGTGACTCTGATAAAATAAAAGGAATTGCAATTAGACAGCAGGATTATAGATTAAGAGCGTTTGCAGATGACCTGATTCTTACTTTATCTCAACCTATAGAAGCAGCTCCCTATATGTTGGACATAATAGCTCAATATGGCAAAGTATCTGGATTTAAAGTAAATCTTCATAAGACAAAGATGATAACTAAAAATATGTCCATAACTCAAAGAGAAGACTTAGGGAGAATAACGGGATTTGAAGTAGTTAAAAAGGTTAAGTATCTAGGAGTATATATTGCAGCCTCAAACACGAAATTGTTTAAAAATAATTATGAAATTCTTTGGCAAAAAGTACAGAAAGAAATGGAAAATTGGAAAAAGTTACAACTATCATTACTGGGAAGGATAGCAGCAATAAAAATGAATGTACTACCTAGGTTTTTATTTTTGTTTCAAATGATACTAGTGCTTAAGAAAGATGGAAATTTGATGGAATGGCAGAAAGGGGTTAATACTTTTATCTGGGCTGGGAAGAAACCAAGAGTGAAACTGAAAATTATACAGGATATACGTGAGAGGTCTTAAAATGCCTAATTTAAGATTGTATTATGAAGCAGCTGCTTTATCACAAATTAGTGATTGGTTTAACTTAACTGAAGAAAGAATGTTAAACATAGAAGGTTATGATTTGTTATATGGATGGCATGCTTATTTGTTATATGAGAAAAAAGTGGATAAAGTGTTTAAGGGTCATATACTCAGAAATGCGTTGTTGAGGGTTTGGAAAAAGTACCAATATAAGCTAAACTATAAGATTCCCATATGGGCAAATCCCAGACATGCAATAGAAAATATAAGTATAGAGCAAAAAACAGAGGTGATTACTTATAAAGAGCTTCTTTTTTTGGAAAGGGGTAAATTGCAACTGAAATCTTTAGATGAATTAAAAGAAGAAGGGATAATTTATACTTGGTTTCAGTATGGTCAGCTTCAAGCTAGATGGAGGAAAGATCAAAAATTTGGTGTTATGCAAAATGAGGAAAATTTGGTGAAACAGATTAGAGATCAAAGTCAGATGCATATTAAAAGGTTGTATAATGCATTATTGGAAATAGATTCAGAAACGGAATTGGTTAAGGATTGTATGATAAAATGGGCACAAAACTTTCAGGAACCAGTGATGATGGAAACGTGGGAAAAGATTTGGGTCAGAAATGTTAAATTTACGCAAGCACAAAATGTTATCTATAGTGGAGTTAAGGTTTCAGGGGGGGAGTTAGTAGTCTGAGGATAAGTAGGTTAATCTAGTTTATGATTGTTAAATGAAACACCTTGTATTTTGCTCTCGGAAGTCTTGGGGGGAGGGTGGGATGAGGGGAGGGAAAGGGTGGGGGGAATATGGGGGGGGAAGAAAATTTTTGCTTTTTGTAAAACTTTTCAATAAGAAAAAAAAGAAATAGAAATTCTTTCCAGAACATAGCAGTGAACTGAACTCCTCTGTCTGAGATTACTCAGCAGGGCACTCCATGCAGCCAGTAGATCTGCTTGATAAACATCTTAGCCAGCTTCCTAGCAGAGGGCAATCCGGAACAGTCAACAAAGTGGGCTTGCTTGCAGAATAAATCTACCACAGTTCCAGATGACCATGTTTTCCCCACTCTCTGGGAGTTCAACTATAAAGTCCATTACAATGTCCTCCCAGGGCTGGTGGGAGTCAGCGACTTGTTGGAGAAGCCCAGGGGGTTTCCCTGACCTCATTTTCATGATGGTGCAGGTAGCACAACATTTTACCTAGTCCTCCACATTGGCTTTCATTTTTGGCCACCAGAACTGCCTCCAGGCTAAGTGGTAGGTTTTTAGGAAGCCGAAGTGACCGGGCAGTCAGGAGTCATGGCTGAGCTGCAGGACCTGCAGCCTCAAGCTACTGGGGACATATAGCTCAGACCCCTTCCAAACGAGTTCATCTCTTACGGTCAAGATGCCTTGGTTTTCAGCTTCCTTGGGGTTTTCCTTCCTCGAGATGCCGATGGAGTTCAGAGATGAGGGACTGGGGCTGGAGTCAGGCACTAGGATGCTCGGTGGCCTTGCTGGCCACATCGGAAGCACTTGATCGACCCTGGCAGTGCTGGTTGCAATTCTTCAGCTGGCTTTGCAGGGGCTCATTGACCCAGAACCCTCTTAGCTGATTTCTCAGGGTGGGCTTCCAGTGCGGGTGGATTTCTACGTCCATGGCTACAGCCATCGGGTCACCAGTCTTGTATGCAGTCCAAAACTCTCCTGTAACCACAAGCTTGCCTGAGGTCTTGGTCTAGTGCCTCTTTGAAGTAGTAAATGAAGAGGCATTCAGGCCAGTCTCTCAGTTTTCTGTCTAACCTTCAGAATTACCACACGAAATTAGTAAAAAGTGTAGATATTCAGATAGTAAAGAAAGTTAAATATTTAGGGATACAGCTGACAGCAAGATGTGTAACAATTAACGAAGATAACTACCATAAACTGTTGAAGCAAATCCAAGTAGCTCTGGAAAAGTGGAAGAATCTGCAATTATCTTTGGTAGGAAGAGTAGCAACAATTAAAATGAACTTATTGCCAAGATTATTGTATCTATTTCAGACAATTCCAATAAAATTGGAAAAGAAATACTTTGAGGAGGTTAACAAAATAATACACAAGTATATTTGGCAAGAGAAAAAAGTAAGAATTGGTTTGAAAATGATTCAGGATATAAGAAGTAGAGGAGGTTGGACTACCAAATTGGGAACTGTACTATCAGGCAGCAACCTTGTCATGGATGAAAGAATGGATTGTATTGCAGAGTACAAGATTATTGACCTTGGAAGGACATGATTTACAACTGGGGTGGCATGCATTTTTATGGTATGGAAAAAATAAGATACATGGATACTTTCAAAGACACTATATAAGGAATGCATTATTATTAGTGTGGGAAACTACCTGAAGATACCAGTTTGGCTTTCAACAATGGAAGCATTGATTCACCCAAATATTTTTAATATGGGAAAAACTGTAATATATAAAGATATTTTAAACAAAGATGGGGGACTTAAAACAAAAGAAGAAATGAGCGAGCACAGGATCAATATAACGTGGTATTCATATGTGCAGATACAGGCTAGATATGAGAAACATGTTAAATTACAGGGCTTTTATAAAGAATTAATGGAGTTAGATAAAATCCTAACAGGAAACAGAATAAGGACACTGTATAATTATCTATTGGGTATGAAATTGGAGGAGGAAAAAGTAAAAGAGAGAATGATAGCATGGGTGAAAAACTTTGGTAATACAATAGAATTGGATAAATGGCAGAAATTGTGGGATAGGAACTACAAATTAACGGTGTCAACCGCATATAAAGAGAATTTTTATAAGATGTTTTACAGATGGCATTTACCACCGGCAAGGTTTGCAAAGATGTTTAAAGATAAATCAGCTAAATGTTGGAAGTGTTACCAACTTCCTGGATCTTACTACCATATGTGGTGGACACAGTGGTGAAATGTAAAATTTGTTACTACTGGTTCTGTGGGCGTGGCTTGGTGGGGTAATGTGACTGGGTGGGTGTGGCCAACTTTTTTTTTTTTACTTTTAAAAGCATTTTTTTCTACAGCCTCTTCAGCTGAAGAGGTTGTAAAAAAATGCTTTTAAAAGCCTCTGACTATCCCAGCTGAGCCACTTGATCATCAGAGGCTTTTTTTTTTTTTACTTTTAAAAGCCTTTTTTTGGCTGAAGAGGTTGTAGAAAAAATGCTTTTAAAAGTAAAAAAAAAGCCTCTGATGATCGCGCGGCTCAGCTGGGCATGGGGGGGCACGTAGAGATTTTTGCTACTGGTTTTCTGAACCACCTGCTGCCATCACTACTGGATCGGGTGATCCGGTCTGAACCGGGATCATTTCACCCCTGGGTGGACATGTGAAGAAGCAAAGAAGTACTGGAAAAAAAATTAAGATGGTTGGAAGAGATGATACAACAACGTATTGAGTTGAAACCAGAAATATTTATCTTAGGACTTTTACCGGAAACCTATAATAAAGAGAATGTATATTTAATTATTCATGTATTAACTGCAGCTAGAATTGTATATGCACAACATTGGAAACGTGGAGATATTCCTATTGAAGAGAAGGTGATAAGGAATTCCCACACGAGTTCTTTTGTGGGTCGACCCGCTTGCTTCAGGGCTTTGATTTGAGTTTCAGCTTCCTCCCTGTGGGCCATGTCCTCAAATTGGGCCTGGAGCAGCTGCACAAATGTGTCAGCATCCTATAGCTCTGGGGCTCCTTGGTCGTTTAGCTTGGCTGTCTAGTCTGCTGCATCCCCCTCATTCATATTGTCAGCAATTGCCAACACTATGTCTGGTATTGGTGCCCATAATGGTCAATGTGAGACCAAATCCAGTTGAGGAAATAGACCAGCTTCCCCAGGGTTTTGTTGTTTCATTGAACATTGCTCTGAATCGAGGGGGAGGAGCAGCTGGCAGCACAGGTTGTGGAGCCAGTGCTGGTTGTACTGGTTGTGCCAGTGCTGGTTGTGAGACCAGGGCTGGCATCCACTGGTACTGCACCCACTCCTGGCCAGGGTAGAAGGCCCAGCCAGGGGGGATTTGGTTGGTGGGAGGCAGCCTGATGGCCAGCTGGCGAAAGGGGGTTTTGGTTCTTGGGAGCCCCAATGATTTTCCCTGCAAACTCGGGCTGGACTGGCTCAGTGGCCCTTGCTGCTGCATGGTGCCAATGCCTGTGGGAGCTGTCATGCCAGTGGACCGGGCCCAATGAGAGAAGCTAAGATGCGATCTGCTTCATGCCAAGTGAAGTGAAGTCAATGCTCCACTCTGGAAAGTCGTGGTTCCAGGGCCTGGGAAGGTGAATGTGGGTTGAGCCAGGACCCAGCCGGGCTGGCCAGTTGGGGAGGTTGTGTGATGCTGCCCATGCTGACTTGGTCAAACCACTCCAGAAGACCCACTAGTAACTGCCTCTGCGATGGCAGCATGAGACCCCATTCTCTGGAATCACTAGGCTCAGGAGGCCTCCTCAGTCTCCATTTGAAGGTCTGGGTGTGCTCCACTCTGCTCATTGCGATCCGAGGCTCCTGTAGCATCACCCCAATTTCCAACTCCTGAGGCAGCGTGGCTCCTGTGGTTTTGCCCCATAGGGAAGGATCCAGCTGAGCAATCTGCCAGGGTGCCAGCTCTCTGGGCTGGGCGCCAAAGCTCAGCCTCCATGGTCTCTGCTGCTGCTACCATGCTCTCAGAAGGGGAGTAGATGGTCTCTAGGATGACCTCTGAACTAGCCCTGGTAGTTCCTCCCATAGTTGCTGTTTCCCTGAGTCTTTGCACCACCCGGCAATTGGGTCAGTGCTTGCGGCTCAGGACCCCGGACAGCACCACATGAAGTGGGGAGCTGAACTGAGTTTTTAAAGGAGATTTGGGTTAATGTCAGGTTCCAAGTAACACCCCCAACTAAGTAAGACTCCAAGGCAGGCTTTTCCTCAAATCTTTATTGTGAAATATCTTGAAAATTTTAGCCAACCAGCACCTTTCTCACCTGTTTTCTAATTTATCTAATCAAAATATATAAAATTAACACATTTTATCTCAGAGGTTGATAATTTCCCAAAATTTGTAGACCAGTGTTATTGTCCTAAAGTAGAATATCTTGCATTGCCTTTGTATGATAGGCATTCAGTGACTCAATGAAATCAGCATTTCCCATTTTTGAGCCCCTCAAAATGATTAATGTCCCATAATTCCTAACCAGCAAAGTCATTCTTCTCTGTCATGGTCATATCCCAAATCCACAGAATCGCTGGTGAGATTTAGATTTATCTATATTTATTAGTTGTATGCTCACCAGCAACTCTGCACTGCTTATTTTGTATTTGGGTTCTTATTGTATATATTTCTATTTTTCCCAGTTTCACCCATCCTGTCTCTTTAACAAAGCATCCAGATCTATAACATAGTCTGTTACATTGGAGAATAAGTGGGTTTAGATGCATGTCAAGTTGCATACAGAATAATGTGTAGTGAGGGCAGAACAATGAAACAGCGTTTATCCAGCAAGTGGGATCCAGGATAATGACTATATAGAGGTCTGCTACTCTGCCAATACAGTTACCTGCATATGGCCATTTAGCAGTCTCTACACAGTAGAGCACCTCCAGAAGACACCATGTCACACAGCCGGGCATCTTCATACAAGACAAGGTCTCAAGTCTCTAGTTCTTCCAAACAGTCCTCAGCAAGTAATGTATTTGCCTTGCCAGAGCAAAGGCTGAAGCAGCAAAAGTACGAGCAGTCTTTGCTGAACAAGAAATGGAAATGAAAAAAGAGAGAGCACATTTCGAGACCAAAAGATTATAGAAAGAATCTGAAAGAATGCAGCAAGAGGCATCCCTGGAAATGCAGAAAGTCCTGTTAGAAGTGCTGTTAGGCTTGTCATAGAGAAAGAAGTAGCAGCTGCCACAACTGAAGAAAAAGCTGTATATAAAGAATGTATATATAGACAAAGAATGTAATAAACGTAGCAATGTGCTTGGGCCAGAAGCTGAACTCCAAGTGTTGTAAATGACCACACACAGAGAGGTTGAGGAAATATGTGGTAACTTTATTGCCTTACATAGTGACATTATATAGCTTGTTACTTTCAAGTTACAGCATACTTGGCAGAATATCATTGGCTCACAGAATCTTCCAGGTAACTTAAATCATAGGTTAATCATTACTGCTTGCTTAAGCACTTCTAATATTTAGCTATAATTAAAATCTAACACACATCCCACTTCCTCTCCTCCTGTTCCTCTTGTTTACAGAGTTAGGGTCTTATCTTCTAATGTCATTTCCTGACGCTTACGTGCAAGTAACCTTCCTTATCTGAGGTTTGCCATCCAAGATAGGAAAATCCCTGCACATATGCAGACTGCAGACTCCTACATGTCCTCTCTTTTTATTTAATTTTGAGGGAACAAAGATTTTTGTATATATCGCATTTGGTGAGGAGGCAGAGAGAGGGGAGCAGGACGAAACATAGCAATTAATGAGGGAATACACTGAATGAAACAACAGCAAGCAACTAACATGACAATAATAATCACAGCATAAAAAAAATAACTGCTTAAGCCAGGACCAATCAGGAAGCCAATTGGTCAACCAGTCAAA
Source organism: Pituophis catenifer annectens (assembly GCF_029215685.1). NCBI lineage: Eukaryota > Metazoa > Chordata > Lepidosauria > Squamata > Colubridae > Pituophis > Pituophis catenifer. The sequence goes on from NW_027256887.1 coordinate 32,984,356, forward strand.
AGGAGAGGAAATAGCATGAACATTATTCTGAAAATATGATTGGAGTTTAGCAAGTTCATCTTCAATGGTTTTGTTCAAAGAGTGAAAATGAACAGCACATCCACGATGGCCAACAAGTTTACAAAAACCTCCTTGTTGTGCTAACAAATAGTCAATAGCAAAACGTTATTGGAGCACATCCTGATTCAGGTCCTCAATTTCATGTTGGAGATCACGAACAATAGCAGCAGTGGCATTAATTGATTTCTCCAGGCGACATGTTAAGCCCAGGATAGAATGTCTATTTTCTTGAGCTATTATTCCAGGGTAAGCCCCTAAGGTGATCACCCCAGTAATAGCTCCAGCCACAGCACAGCCAAAAGTATTTAGAGAGGACAGTTGTGTATCAATGATAACTTCATCATTACATGTAGGACCTAATGGAGAATGTCGTTGTCGTGAAGAAGATGAAGAAACACCAATTTGTACAGGTAGGGAAAAGTAGCCAATAGCAGCACACTGATAGTTCTGACGGTGTATGTTGGTTGCATATTTGTCAAAAAAGAACCACATATTAGGGTCCTTTAGTTGCCAGCCAGCACAAATGGATCCAGTATCAGTCATATCAGAAGCATTAAAAATAGAAAAATTATCAGGATACATTTCAGGCACAATATTAGGCTCATACAAAGAAGAATTAAAGGTTCCCCAGAGCCAATAATAGTCAGTACAATAACTATAATTCCCTACTTTCGATAAAATGCGTTGAGCCTTAGCATAATCATTCCAATTGTTAAGCTAAGTATGGCGAGCATAACAGCAAAAACATAAGCCTCTAGTATATTGATTAGTACAAAGATAACGCCAACGAACAGAATTAAATTGCATTGGTGGCTTAGAAAACAACCAAGAATAATGAATGGTTTGCAATTGGGAAACAATAAAGGAAGATGAAGATATTAAATCAGGTATGAAAGCAACTTGACCAAAAGCCATAGGAAGCTCATAATACAGGGTGACATTAGTACCATGAACCAAAAACATATATTGAGCATGACGAACCCAGAGATTAGGATTAAGTTGTATAGGCTGAGTGTCATTTAAAGCAGTAACAGAACTAAGAGAAGACAAGAGAATACAAAAAAGAATTGTGACAGAATTAGCTGTAATAATAGCAAAAACAGCAGCAACTAGATTTTCAGGAGTTTGAGGTAGATCAGCTTGAACCAATTGCTGTTGAGCTTAGTATGTTGTGGCCTTCACTTGCCCCCATGTTTGATGTTTCGGAAGACGGACCTCCGTTTTGAGAATCAGATTGAAGTTGGAAATTGGGTTGTGCAGACCCTGATGCCAAGCCATGATAGGATCGCATGTGCCGAGCAGGGATCCAGAAAGGTTGGAGAGTCTGGGGGAGTTCAACCGCCACGTAACCACGTCCCCAAGTAATTAGGCGAGCAGGTCCCTGCCACTCAGGATTAGGAGCAAGGCGATACTTTACTAGCGGTCTTGTCAGTGGTTCTATTGCACGAAAATGAACATTAACAGGAATATCGGAAAAGGAATCTACAAGAGTTAAATAATTCCAAGTAAACAAAGCAACAGATAGTAAATGTTGAATCTTTTGCAAATGGTATGGACCAGACTCATGCTGCAGCTGTCTCTGCAAAAAGGACTTAAAGGTTAATAATAGCAAAAACAGGAGTATTCCAGGGGCTAGTAGAGGGTTCAATATGACCAGCAGCTAATTGTTCCTGAACAAGTTGCTGTAAAGCAGATAATTTTTCCATTGAAAGAGGCCATTGCTCCACCCACATGGGGGCAGTAGAGAGCCACTTAAGGGGAAAAGTCACCATCCAAAATCAATTGAGCATTTAAAAAAGTAAGTAAATCACGACCCCAAATATTAGTATGAATATCCAAAATATAAAGTTGCAGGGCAAAGGACTTACCAGCTGCTGTGGAGAATTGAATATTGCGCACACTCTGCCAGGCTGCCGTGGACCCACCTATACCCCATAAAGAAGAAACTGACTTCTTAGGCCATTGTACAGGCCACTGTAAAGATGAAATAACAATAACATCTGCTCCTGTATCAAGCAACCCTTGAAAAGGTTGCTTATTCAAATAGAGAGTTAACAAAGGACGAAAGGAAGTAACAGACTGAAGTAAAGCCACAGAAGGAGAGGTAGAATCAAAACCAGCATCCCCACGTGCCCCTGTGCCAGGACATGGGACTTGATAGGGGAGCAAAAGTAATTGAGCAATAGATGTTTCAGCAGGAAGAGTTTTAGGAAGATTCACCCAAGCCTGAATAAAAAGAGTTCCAGTGTAATCAAAATCAATAACACCAGGGACTACAAAGCACCCCTTTTTATGAGCTGAAGATCGAGGCAAGATAAGACCCACTAAACCAGAGGGAAGAGGGCCTTTAAATTGAGGAGAAATCAATTTAACCTCCAAGGGAAATTTAAATTCCACAGATTCCTGAGTTATTAAATCGAGCCCAGAACTACCTGCTGTGGCTGGGACTGCAGAAGAGAGGCTGGGGGAGACATGACTACGGGAAAGGCACTCTTTTGGCTCTGGGTAGGTGCCACACCCATTGGCAAGTTTCCTGACCGAAAACGGCACTGATTAGCCCAATGAAATCCTTTTTTTACAAATTGGGCATTTTTTAGAAGGGCGATTTTGAGAGGCTGCAGGAGTCGAGCGACAGTCCTTTTGAAAATGTCCAGGTTTACCACATTTAAAGCAATTGCCAGTAGAACGTTGCCCTTTTTGTATAGCAGCAGCCAAAAGATGCATTTTATACGATTGAGAACCAATATCCTGGCAAACCCACAGCATGTCAGCCAAAGTATAATGATTGGTAGCTTTTAAGGGCTGCAAGGCTCGCTTACAATCAGCATTGGCATTTTCAATAGCTAATTGCCGAAGAAGTTCCCCTGCAGCTTCCTGATGGTCAAATTGTTGACGAATAGCTTTAGACAATCTTTCTACAAAATCAGCATAGGGCTCACTAGCCCCCTGTCTAATATTAGAAAAATTTGCTTGTGGTTCCCCAGCCTGAGGTACCTTTAAAAAGGCATGAAATGCACATTCAGAAACAATAGTTAAGGTGGCCGGGGGAAGCCCAGTTTGGGCAGGAATTGTAGCAAATTGACCTGAGCCAAAGAGTTGTTCCACCATGTATGCTCCTCCACCCCCCAGAACAGCAGCCTGAACATGTCTCATAAATTCACTTTCCCAATCAACATATTGCATTGAAGTCAAAATCATTCGGAAAACTTGCTTCCAATCCTCAGGAATCATAATATATCCATTTTTTATTCCTTCTACCAAGCCTCTAGTAAAATTACCACCAATGCCATACTCCGTAACAGCCTTTTTTAGTTCTCTTAAAATTTGATAAAATTTGATTTCCCATTCTGCTATCTGCTGTCCTGCCAATTGGCCCTGGCCCTGATGATATTGTACAGGACATACAGACATTAATTCAGCAAGTTCTGCCCCAGGCATGGAGGAATCCTGTTTACAGGATTCTACCATTTTTTGAAAAGAGGATAGAACAACAGAGTCAGAAGGTTTAGTAATCTGACCTGTGTCAGTAGGAGCTGAAGGAGGCAGAGTCAGATAGTCCGGGGAGGAAGGAGGACAGACAATAGCATTGGAGTAACATGGAGGTGGAGAAGTTAAAAGAGACAGTTCAGTATTTCCAAATTTTTCCACTGCATATCTACCTAAATGCCATAGATTTAAAATCTCTATCTTAGCTCTTGGCTCAGTATGTAAAACTTTCCCAATTTTTTCCCAATCAGATAATCTTAAAGACCCCTTTTCAGGATACCATAAACACTGATTTGCAATCTCCTGGACCAGCCTTAAGAGACTGCATTGTGATACATCAGTGTGATTTTTCTTAAGTAAATAGCTTTATTCTTCAGCATGCTTTCTTTGTTCCTCAGAAAGAGAGGATCCCATACTTACAGAAACCTTTAAAAGGTTGAAGATACCACACCAGTGCACCAAATCCTTGCCGGACGAAGTAAGGGTCCCTGTTCAAGCACCACTTGTTGTAAATGACCACACACAGAGAGGTTGAGGAAATATGTGGTAACTTTATTGCCTCACATAGTGACATTATATAGTTTGTTACTTTCAAGTTACAGCATACTTGGCAGAATATCATTGGCTCACAGAATCTTCCAGGTAACTTAAATCATAGGTTAATCATTACTGCTTGCTTAAGCACTTCTAATATTTAGCTATAATTAAAATCTAACACACATCCCACTTCCTCTCCTCCTGTTCCTCTTGTTTACAGAGTTAGGGTCTTATCTTCTAATGTCATTTCCTGATGCTTACGTTCAAGTAACCTTCCTTATCTGAGGTTTGCCATCCAAGATAGGAAAATTCCTGCACATATGCAGACTGCAGACTCCTACATCCAAGATCCTCTGCAACACACTTCAGAGTATGTCTATCAACAGTTCAAGCCAAGCAGCAATGCTCACCTAGATGGAAAAGACAACCTTCAAGAAGCTACACAGCATTGCTACAAGCCAGCAACAAGCTGCAAGCCTACAAATGAGAGAGCTTCAAGCAAAGCTGCACACACACACACAAGGTACCTGAACCCTCAATTATCCAATAGGATCAGCCTTCATGCCAGAGCAATATGGAAAGGACCAGCTGAAACCAAAGACTCTTAAAAGGTATGACTATATAACTTTTCACCACAGCAATGCACAGTCAGCTAATTAAGCCACCATAGAATTTGTCAAGTTCATTGCATGATGTGAGTTAGTCACTCAAGGACTTGAAAGGTTTAATGATCATCATGAAAACTATAGAACATGGCAATCTTCTTTCCAAAATGCCATCAGAGGCTTAGTTTTATCATGTGATAAAGAGATAGACTTAATAGTTAAATGGCTCAAAATTGAATCTGCTGTGCATGCAATCAGGACATTAAACATAAACTACCCGGAAACAGGCCTTAAAATGATCTGGGACAGACTTGATGAGTGCTCTGGCTCATCCACCAATTATTTATATCCAAAAAGAGAGTTCACAGAGCCAAGGCAAAGAGACAAAAGAAAAAAAGAAACCTCAATCCAAGAGAAAGGGTTTTGTTTTTTTTTACTATTCAGCTTTTATTTTCCTTGTCTGGTTCTTTTCCATATGAGTCCCAAGATCTACACTGTTTAGAAAAAAGAATTTTCAGTGTTCCACTCTCTATCTTAGGTCTTCAGCCAAAACAACTTATCATAGAATTCATAGGCTCTCAGGGTTATTATTTGTCTGCTTGTATATTTTCCTCTTTCTCTCTTATGTCTTCCAATTTTCACTTTTACCTCTAGATGGCACTGTTGTTCTGCTTCTCTCTTTCTTCCTCCTTTAACTGTATATCCCAATGCAGTTGTAAAGTACAATATTTATCAAAAAAAAAGATGTCCATATAGTCAACTTTTGTAATATCCAGTAGTTTCAAACTTAAAAGTTAAAATACCCAGTCTGGTCTTCGAACTATGCTCTTTCAACAAGTCCTTTAAGCCAATTCCTCATTTCAATAATGACTATTAAAATTAAAAATCCAGTGTTGGAATTCTCACACCTTCTTTCCATCTTTTCACTTCTTCCAGTGGCTGTCCCAGCTTCAGAGCGGCACAAGATGGCCGCCTTCCCTGCTGTCAGTTTAGAGAGCCTTCTCCGGATCAATCAGGGAGATTGTGGGTTCCCTGAGATCAGCAGAATGTGGTCTCCTTGTTTCTCACCCCTCTGAGACAATTTAGGTCCAATTAGGACCACCCGACAGCTAGGATTTCGATGGCCACACAGAGCTTCCTGTGAGGCACGTCGTGTCACCGTGATGTCATCCCTGCCCTCCCCCTTCTCCCTTCTGAGAAGGCAGAAAAGAATGCAAGCCAAGTATGCATATGGTATCCTACCGGTCATGGCAGGAGGCCTGAGCCTCGTTTCACCAGTGTCGCTGCTTGTGGCAGGACACTGTGTGGTGCATCACACTGGTGCCACTGCTTGTGCACACAACAGCACAATGTCACCACTGGCATGACACCCAACCGGTGGCACAATGACCTTTCATGCCATGAGCATCGGCATTGGCACAAAGCGCCATGCAGTCCCTTGCCGCAAGCAGCAGCATTGGCATGAAGAACATCACAGCAGGATGCGGCCCCAACACGATGAGCCTTACGGTGTCCTGTCACTTGTGCACACAATGTTACGACATGCCATTCAGCTTCCTGCAGCAAACAGCGGTACCAGCGTGATAAGCCTTGCGGTATCCTGCTACAAGTGGCAGCACCCACGCAACAAGCTAGGGCTTGTTTTATTTATTTATTTATTTATTTATTTATTTATTTATTTATTTATTTATTTATTTATTTATTATCAAATTTAGATACCACCCTTCTCCCGAAGGACTCAGGGCGGTGCACAGCCAAAGTAAAAAACATAGATACAAACATTAAAATACAGTTAAAAAAATATATGCGTTTGGCCCCAGAATTAAAAGAACAATAACAAACCTATTAAAAACATTTAAAAATGTGTTAAACCAGCCCGGCTTGCTGAAAAAGATAGGTCTTTAGGGCATGGCGGAAGGCACCGAGGTCTTGAATTCTTCGTATCTCTGGGGGCAGTTGATTCCAGAGGGCAGGTGCCCCCACAGAAAAGGCCCTCCCCCTGGGGGCCACCAGTCTACATTGCTTGGCCGATGGCACCCTGAGGAGGCCCTCTCTGTGGGAGGCTATCGGTGGCAGAAGGCGGTCTCGTAGATACCCAGGGCCCATGCCATGGAGAGCTTTACTATATATAAAGAAGTTTTTTTATAAATGATTTCTCCTGAAGTGTTTACTTATGTGCTGGTAGGATTGCTGCAAACTCTAACAGGTTATGGGCCCAGAGCACACCAAGCACACAGTAAGACTGAACTGTAATTAAGCTGAAGGACAGCCTGTGTTATAAGGAAAAGAAAACAAGGTTGAGAAGGCTTGCAGAATGGCTGTTGAGTTCAAGGAGAGCTCTCTGCCTCAATTGGGATAGAAGAATTATATTATCTGGGCTGCAAAAATGGAATGCTTCCTGAAGGCTAAGGAGCTCTGGGATATTGTTATTAATCCACCCCAGGCACCATTAGCGGCTGCAGATCAAAGGCAGCATGATAAGGCACTGGCTTACATCATCTTAAGTTTAGAAGATGAACAATTCTTGAATGTAGCTGATTTAAAAACTGAAAAAGAGGCTTGGCTGAAATTGAGAAGTGTGCATATGAGTGCATCAGCATGCAATATTGTGCAATTACCAAGACAATTATACAAAGCCCAGTTGCAACAACAAGAGAGTGTGGAGAGGCATTTGCTGCATATGCAAACTTTACTTATTGAATTGGAACAGCGTGGAATGCAGATTCCTGAATCTTAGAAGGTGCTGTTGGTGTTAAATAGTTAAATAGAAATGTGGGACATTGTTTCAGATGTTTCTGAGTGCAAACAAGAACAGGACTTATGAATAGAAGCCCTTAAAGGTTGTTTGCTTTCTGAAGAAAACAAACACCATTTTAGAAAAAGCCATGAGAAGACATTCCTGAGGTGGGGGCCCAAGGAGCAGAGAGAGAAAAGCAACAGACAGGATGTCTGCAGAGATCAGATTACAGCCCAGCAAAGTTTTTCTAAAAAGCAAGAAACAGGACAGCAACACTGGAGGAGTTTCATATGTGGTGATAATACTATTTAAAGAAAGACTGTTTGCAAGGAAGAAAAACAACAGATGGACAAGCTGCTCTTGCAAAAGTTAGCTATTGGAGTAGCAGAGACAAATAGCAGAGACAAATGGACAAATAGCAGAGACAGTTTTTGTTGTTGTTAGTTGCGAAGTTGTGTCCGACCCATCGCGACCCCATGGACAACATTCCTCCAGGCCTTCCTGTCCTCTATCATCCCCTGGAGTCTATCTAAGCTCATGCCTACTGCTTCAGTGACTCCATCCAGCCACCTCATTCTCTGTCTTCCTCTTCTTCTTTTGCCCTCAATCTTTCCCAGCATTAGGCTCTTCTCCAGTGAATCTTTCCTTCTCATTAGGTGGCCAAAGTATTTGAGTTTCATCTTCAGGATCTGACCTTCTAAAGAGCAGCCAGGGTTGATCTCCTCTAGGACTGACCGGTTTGATTGCCTTGCAGTCCAAGGAACTCACAGGAGTCTTCCCCAGCACCATAGTTCAAAGGTCTCAATTTTTTGGCGCTCAGCCTTTCTTATGGCCCAACTTTCACAGCCATACATTGCAACTGGGAAAACCATAGCCTTGACTATAGGCACTTTTGTTGGCAGGATGTTGTCTCTGCTTTTTAGTATGCTGTCTAGATTTGCCATAGCTTTCCTCCCCAGGAGCAAGCATCTTTTAATTTCTTGGCTGCAGTCCCCATCTGCAATAATCTTGGAGCCCAGGAAAATAAAATCTGTCACTACTTCTATTTCTTCCCCATCTATTTGCCAGGAATTGAGAGGGCCCAATGCCATGATCTTAGTTTTCTTAATGTTGAGTTTCAACATATAGCCAACGTATAAAGAGGCTCTTTAGTTCCTCTTCACTTTCTGCCATTAGAGTGGTATCATCTGCATATCTGAGGTTGTTGAAATTTCTCCCAGCAATATTAATTCCAATTTTTGATACTTCTAGCCCCGCCTTTCTCATGATGTGCTCTGTGTCAGCCCCCCTTCATCGGGGCTGCCATCCAGCAGGGATGGAGACAAGCAGGTTCCGCTGCTCCACATTCCAGCCTGGGAAGCCTTGCCTTGTCTCCGCCTGCTTCCTCCTGATGACAGCTGATGGATCCCTCTTCTGGTCACTGTTCCCAGGGCCGCCATCCCTTCCAGTACCACCAGATGCACTACCGCCACTCAGCTGAGAGGTGGACAGGACCATGCCTGCGTAGATGCCACACCGGCTACAATAGCCAGCATTAATCGGGGCTTACTGAGCATATCCCCGGCTCAACGGCCCTGACAGCCCAGGACTAATTGTGGCTTACTAACCCAGGAGGGATGCAGCTGGAGCTCTCCATTGGAGGCAGGGTTTGGGGGTGGAGTTAGGGGGTGGAGTAGCAGGGTGGGGCATGATGGGTTTAAAACAGTGGTGGGAGCATGAAGAGGCTAGAGCTGACAATATTTCACTGAAACTGCACTGGGTGATTTTTGGAGCGTGCCGGATCATGGAAGGTAAAGCTTTACAACAACATCCACCTTGTTGTCTGGTGTTTCCTTTCCCATCCTGATCCAGAACCTGACAGGTTGTCAGCTCTATCCTTTGTTGTTTCTCTGTGAAAGCATGGCAGAGGGAACACAGCCAGAGTTGGAAGAGCGGAAGAGTCCACAGAGCCAACAGAGCTAACCATCCCCACTGAGATGCCATCTCTTTCCCTGGGGCCAGATGTGAGGCCAAAGGATAGGGCAGCACCAACTATGGAACATGGGGCTCGTGAGACAGCTGAAAAGCCTCATCCACTGCTAGGACAAAGGTGGGTAGGAGAAGACTGGTGGTCAGGGGCTTTGGGGCCAGGAGAGTTTGAAAATTGCCAGCAGGCTCCTTCGGTGCTCACCCTCTCCAGGAATCATTTTCCACAGTGGATAGAGAGAGATGTATCTCAGAAGATGAATGGAGCTACTCCACTGCGCTAGGAAGTCATACCTTAGAAGTCTTAAGGGAGATGTTTGGCCCAGCAGGGTTTCAGGCACCGGGGACTGGGATAGGTTGGAAGAGGGCTACAGAACCCCCACCAGTTCATGGCCTGCCCCCCCCATCCACTTAACAGTGGGTGGAACAGACCCGGGATACAATGCATTAAGAAACAGGCCAGCGGCCCGTAGACCACTAGCAGATACTGTGGCCAGTCAGCGAGTTCCATATGATGACCCAGGTACTGCTAGGCCTCTGGGGCAAGATTACCAGACCCCAAGCCAGTCCTGGCCAGTAGTAGGTCCTAGGCAGGGGCCACTAGGAAGGTGGGACCCAGCTCCTGTGAAAGTTTCCTTCAATGGCAGTGCTGAGAAGATGGCCCTGTTCCTGGGACAGGTGATAGTCTACTTAGACAGGTACACATACTTATACACCTCCCAATAGGCCATAGTGATGGCAGTGGCGGGCATCATAGAAGGTGAGGCAGCCAAATAGGTTGCTGGACTGTACAGTGAACACGCTGGGGAGCTAGGGGATATCGGCTTATTTCTCTCCACGTTGGAAGAACACTTCGAGGATGGCACCAGTATACAACAAGCGGAAGGAAACTTGTTGGAGGCCTGGCAATGTGGCAGGCCAGTGGTCGAATATGTACAGGAGTTCCGGTGGTTAGCAGGGAAAGTGAGAGGTTGGCCGGAGAGATTATTAGTACACCAATTTAAAGCCGGACTAGACCGTGCTTTACAGCAGGCCTGTGTGACCCATGGCCTGCCACCCTGTTTGGTGGCATTGATCCAAAACGGCCACAGAAATAGATGTCGAATTCAGGAGGGAGGACCAATCGCAGGTGGAGTGGCCTGTAAGGGGACGATGATCACCAGAATGACCTATACGGGCATGTCCGACACCGCAGTCGTCAGCATCATCCCCTTCTATGACCTCACTTGCTAAGACCAGACCTGCACATACCCCAATGACATGTTTTTGGTGTGAGAAGCCAGGGCACCAGGCAATTGAATGCTCAGAGATGGGACTTAAGTCTCCCACTGAAACACCAAGACCCAAACAGGGTATAGCAAGAAAGAGCATATGGAAGACCCCGAAGAAGTCCTGAGGGGCGCAACAGGCGAGTCCATCAACCCCTGGCACTGGTAACAACCCAACTGAAGGAGAGACAGACAGTGAAAGTGATGATGAGGGGGAGGCCGACCGTATCATAAGTAAGGCTATCAAACCCTTCCTCATTTCTGTGGTGCTGACCACAGGACAGCACTGGGAGTGCAAGGCCCTAGTGGATTCAGGATGCACTCAGTGCCTCATGAGTAGGGCCACGGCAGCCAAAATAGGGGTGGGGTTACGGTGTTTAAAGCATCCCATCCGCTTTGAGCAGATGAATGGGTCCTTATTAGGAGGCCAACTAGCAACACGTTACCGAGCAGCTCACTCTGGAAATGGGACCTCATTTATGGTGGTACCCAACATAATGGAAGAGGTTGTGCTCGGCCTTGGTTGGCTCGATAAATGGGGCCCAACTGTCTGGTGGGGGGAGGTTGCAGACATCTGAGAATAGGGGTGAGGCCTGATCCACCTCCCCATGAAAACCACCCAGAAGGGGTTGGGGGCAGTCGAGAGGCCGAGGAGATGATGGGTTACTCTGAAGTGTATGATGATCTCAAAGAGGTGTTCAGCAAACGGGAATGCAACACCTGCCTCCTCACCACACCACTGATTGTGCTATTGAGTTTATCCCAGGGGCGGTTTTGCCTAAACCAAAAATGTACTTAATGACCCCGCAGGAGTTGGCTGAGATGAGGACATATATAGCGGAAAACCTAAAAAGAGGCTTCATAGAGCTGGCCAGATCAAAAGTGGCGGCTCCAGTTCTCTTTTGGGAAAAGAAAGATGGGGGCCTACGCCTCTGTGTTGATTTTTATGACCTCAACGCCATGTGCATAGAGCACCTGTACCCACTCCCCTTAACGAAAGACATGCTGGCCCGTTTGGCAGAGGAAGGGTCTTCACTAAATTGGACCTATAGAGTTCGGATTAAGCTTGGTGATGAATGGAAGGTGGCATTTAATCACCCTCTAGGTAGGTACCAGTTTAAAGTAATGCCATTCGGGTTACAAGGAGCGCCTGCCTTATTTATGCAGCTTATCAATCATGTGTTACAAAATCATTTATATAACAGCATGCTTGTGTACCTGGACAACATTTTAATATACACCAAAACTCTAGAGGAGCATGTCACATTGGTGCACCAGGTCTTAAGTAAGCTATTGGCAGCCAAACTCTATGTAAAACAGCCCCAATGTGAATTTTATAAATTTCAGTTGGATTATTTAGGCTTCTGCATATCCTTGAGGGGGGTGGAGATGGACCCTGCAAAGGTACAGGCAGTATTGGATTGTCAAGCCAAGAATACGTAAACAACTGCAAAGCTTCTTGGGGTTTGCAAATTTTTACCGCCACTTTATTCCATCCTTTACACGGGTAGCCCTTCCATTAACCGATCTCTTAAGGACCAAACATCTAGTCTGGAAGCCACGTCCAGGGCATCCAATACAGTGGAATGTTGCTTGTCAGCAAGCGTTTGAAGAATTAAAAATGTTGTTTGCAAGGGAACCGGTGTTAAAACATCCAGATCTGGCAAGGCCATTTGTGATACAGGCTGATGCCAGCGACATAGCCATGCCCCCTCAAATAAGTGTTCATGCAGTTCATGATGAGCTGCATGAACACTACCGGTGCGCCCTGCAACCCAAATATCATCACCTGGAACTGGTAACTCCCTAGTGGACAGTTAAAGGCTGTCTTCCACTCATCCCTGGCCCTAATCTTGACCCTGTAATAGGCCTCTTGGAGGTCTAATTTGGTGAAATACCTCCCTTCCGATAGCCAGGCCATCATATCTTTTAGCAGAGGGGGAGTACAAATGTTCCACATAGACCATGTTGATTCCTCTAAAATCAACACACAAATGCAACCCACCATCCTTTTTCTCCCAAAACAAAATGGGCACTGCCACCCAGGACATTGCGGGCTGAATGAAGCCTCTCTTGAAGTTTTTCTCACTATAAGCTCTCATCTTGGCCAGTTCCTGGGGAGTCATCAAATGCATTTTTGGTTTAGGTAACGAGACCCCGGGGATGATTTCTATTCCACAATCAGTGGACATCACACTCCCTTTTGCTAAAGACATCACTTAGGTAAGTGTATTCCTTAGGGAAAGCAGTCTCCTTTCTGCTTTGCACTGGGTACCACTCCCCTTGTCACATGCGGCCTCTGGAGTGTGGGGTAGGCTCTCGTGCAGTGGTGGATCAGGCCCTATCCCTATTCTTAGGTGTTGGCAACCCCCACCCCCACCATATAGTAGGGCCCCATTTGTCCAACCAGGCTAGCCCCATGACAATCTCCTCAGTTATCTGAGGGACCACTACAAACCACAATGTTTCCCTATGCTGGCCTAGCTCCAATGCTACTTTTCTGGTGATGTGTGTTGCTAGTTGGCCTCCCAATAAGGACCCGTCCATCTGCTCAAACCAAATTGGTTGAGCTAACCTGTGTAGGCCTACCCCCAGGTCGGAAGCAACCGCTGTACTCATTAGTCACCAGATACACCCAGAATCAAGGAGGGCGGTGCACCTCCGATGCTGGCTTGCCTCTAATACCACTGGAACAACCATCGGGTTGGCCTCCCCATTGCTCTTGCTGGTGTCAGTGCTGTTGATGGGAGCAGAGATCTCCTCCACCAGGGTTGACTAGGCCTGGACCCTCTGGTGCATCCCGTGGGACTTCTCTGGCAGGGCTCAGATGGTTTTTAGGGCAGACCCCATTTCATGCTGGTAGGACTCAGTGATGTCTTGGGACCTTTGTCGGTTCAGCCTGTGGCTCTGTGTCCCAGTTGTCCACAACAGAAGCACGTCATGGCTGGCCTAGCGGGCGGAGCCCTCTCCACCACTGCTGAAGGAGGCACAAAAGCAGGGGAAGGCTGGGCTGCTGGGGACATGGCTGAATGGATGGGGTGGTGGATGTTGGACTCAAGGATTCCACTCCTGCCATTTATCCCAAAACTCGATGTCTAATTCTATTGCAGCCTGCAACCAGGCCACCAGCCAACAAGCACAGGTCTGCCACAGCATCCTGTCAAGCCCGGCCTTGAACCTGTACACCACCAGACAGGCCACCCGCGTACCTTTCCCACTAACCTCCTAAACTCTCTGATATATTCCAACACAGGCCTCCCTCTTTGCTTTACCTTCAGCAGGTCCCCCTCAGCCTGCTGGGCCCTGGTGTTGTCCTCAAATCTTTCCTGGAGGACAGACAGGAAAAGGCCCACATCCCCTAGTTCAGTGGCATGGTCACCGTACAAATCGGCCACCCACTTGGCGGCCTCTCTGTCCATGACTGCCATTACCACCATGACTATGTCCCATTGGGATGTGTATAACTGGCCATAGCAATCAAAATGATTCAGTATCTGCCCAAGAAACAGGGCCACTTTCTTGGGGCTTCCATCGAATGACACCCTCACTGCTGGTGGGTCCCATCGTGCCACGGTGGTGAGGCCTTGGCTTGCTGGTGGGCCAACCAGGAGAGTGGGCATCCGGTCCTCATATGCTTGGGGCCTCTCACCACCACCCCGCTGTTTATAGGAGAACCTGGCTGCTCTTGTTGCCTCTGGGGTTTTCTTCTGGGCCACCCGACCCAGCCCCCCGGGTTTCATATGGCCATCCCATGCCTTTCAGCCTAAATCAGAAAGGAGGCCACTATGGCCCCAGGGCTCCAGGGGAAGGGATGGTTCCACCCCTGGCCTCTGCCAGACACTGCCATGGCCCTGCTCTCTAAAGCCAGCCATCCCATAAATCTCTTGTAACACCTCAATGATTTGGTTTCCCACTGCAGTGGAATAACTCAAATTGTTGTCCTCAGAGATCTGCTGCTCTTGCCATTGAGTGAAATGCACCCCAAGGGGCTGAGCAGTGGACTCTGGGGTAGAAGGGCTCAAAAGTCCACAGTTCTGGCATTGCCCAGCCACCAGTCCACCTGGTTCACCTAGTTCAGTCTCTGTTGTGACCCAGGCTCAAGTAGGTAGCATTAGACGCAAACAGTTCCAAAACAAACAGACTTTATTAGAATAGCTGAGAATTAATTCATTCTCAGCGTAGTTCAAACTAATTCAAAACAAATTCTTCATAACACAAATTCTTCAGTCTAATCACCAACCTTGGTATAATTAGGCAAACTGCCAAAGGCTTCTCTTGGCAAAAGTTCAGAAGCAGAAGATGCGGACAACAGATAAGTGTAACAAGACAAGAACAAGTCTATCAATGTTGTTTTCCGATAAAGAGCCCAAGAGCCGTTGCTGGTCTTTTAAGCCTAATGGGAGGGGCCAATCATCTCTTGGCCCTATTCCCGAGTCGTCCTCTTTGCTTTAGCTGCTCTTCTGGCACCTCTTCTCATACGTGCACTAGGAACAGGCTCCTCCTGTTCCTCTGCCTCTCTACTATCAGCCTCTGGAGGCTCCAGAGTCTGCACCTCACTCCCTGATGGCCCTGGCCCCATCTCTGCCTCTGACGCAGAGCCCTCATCCAGGCCTTCTCCAGGACTGGCCCATGTTCTTCCTCAGCCACATTGCTGTCCGACTCCATTACCAGCTCTGCAGATTGCTGGCGGACCACAACAGTCTCTGCTGCCTGCAGCTGGCTCTCCAGAGGCTTCTGCCACCCTGGCCGTTCCTTCAGCCTGACATCTGCAGTGGCTTCTTCTGCTGGAGCAGTTGAGGCCTCCAGCATGGTAGCTTCTGTGGGGGCTACTGATTCCTCAAGATCAACTGCCTCCAACCCTGGCACCGTGCCTTCGGCTATGGATATTTGTAAGAGCCCTAACAAATCTATCAGGTTCCAAACAAAAAGAAAAAGAAAGAAACGCAGCCAAACACAAACCTGGTTTGTTACTGCCTGCTTTACTTCTTTTTTGACACTCACTGACAATCATAAAAGGAACTTCTTGTTAAGGCTAACCGCCTGTGCTCCCCACCACCTTTTAAACTATAAGCACCACCCACCTACTCACATGCGCAGCTCCCTCCCACATGACCCTGAAATGAGCAGGAGATAATGCATGTGAAGAAGCCAGCATCTGCCTTAAGTCCAGCCTTCCTTTTCCTACTCCTCCGTTACTAGTAAGTTTTTAAGGAGGACTGGTCCTCCTCCTCCTTTGTTGCCAGTCAGCCTTTACAGGAAGACCCTTCCTAGCCAATCATCCAGGGCATTCCAGGATGGCCAGGGAGAGTGGTGGCTGCCTCCCCTCTGAATGGCAGCTCTGGGCCAGCTGGCACACTGGAGTTGACACCAGAGTGGGAAAGATCCTTAGCAAAAAGTTCACCAACCTTAGTAAACACACACAGAGAAACAACACTCCCAGAACTGCACTTGCAGTAGAGTAAGTGTCAAGTTTCCGAAAGATGCCCTAATTAATTCATGAGCCATGATCCAAACTTCAAAGGAAATATATTCATTTATTGGGAGCACCATTCCGGCAATACTCGGATGCAGTTAGGACTGATCCTACATAGATTTATATTCCCCTATGACCCTGTCTTTCCCCTTCTCTCTGGCCATGTCATAAATCACATACTCCAATTAACCACTTTGGCTGGCTGTGAAACCTAACACCCTCCTTCTGATTGCGGTGAGAAAGAATGTATGGAATTCACTTCAGTTCTCCCTCCCTCCTGCTCATGGCAACTTGAAAGCTTTGCAAGTTGACAGTAGGAAGAAAAACCTCACTTTTAAAAACTCAGGGAGAAACCCCCTCCTCCTCCCCCACGTTGCTGCTTCTGAACTAAAGAAAGTTAGCAATTGAGCAGGGAAGCTAGAGTAGGTGGGGCAGCCTCATGGTCCTATGCAGGCCAGATTAATGGCTTCAGCGGGCTGTATCCAGCCCACAGGCCATAGTTTGAGAACCCATGGTGTAAGGCATACTTGGGTTGTGCAGTATATAAATCAAAGTCCAAGGCATTCCCAGTAAGCAAAAATAGCACAAGGCAGACAACAAAAGTTCTAGAGCTGGTACATGCAGATTTGGTTGGGCCAATGCAAGCCAGTTTGGGAGGAGCAAAGTATGCGCTGGTCAATGTAGATGAGTATAGCAGATTTGGGTTCTGCTATTTACTAAAGAGTAAAATAGAGGTGCTACAGAAATTTAAGCAATGGGTAAGCTTCATAGAAAGGAGATACAAACAACAGGTATGTCAGATGCAAACTGATAGAGGTTCAGAATTCATGTCAGCAAGTTTTCAACAATGGTTGGGACAGTTAGGAATAAAACACAGACACACAAATCCATGCACAGCAGCTGAGAATGGTGTGGTTGAGAGACAGAATGGTGTTTTACAAAGAATGAAGGACTCGCTGTAGGAGGATTCTGGTCTGAGGAGGTCATATTGGGGTGAAGCCATGTGGACTGCTAATTATTTAATCAATAGGCTGTGGAGTTCCTTAATTAACAATACTCCATATGCTGTGCTATATGGGAGAAAGCCATCTCTGGCACATTTAAGGGTTTCTGGAAGCAGTGCATGGGTGTATATTCCAAAAGCAATTAGAGAAAAGGTCAACCAAAGGCTTAGATTTACATACAGGCTATGAGCCTGGCTTAAAGAGCTATTGCTTTAGCGATGGGAACAAAAGAATAGTGATTTCAAGGTCTGCTAGCTTTGCAGAGTAAAATTGGAACAGAATTGATGCAAATTTTTGGAATGATCCACTTAGTGATGGTGACTCACTTAGTGATGGTAACTCACTTAGTGATGGTTTCAGCATTCAGGGAGGAGAAACTGAAAAAGAACAAGAAAATGAGTCAGGAGAAGATGATGACTCGGATATGAAGCAAGAGAGGGTTGAAACACAAGAGCAGTCAATGCCACTCAGGTCAGAGTGATGGAAGAAAGGGATTCCACCTGACAGGTATTCTACTAGTGAAATTTGGGTGAGGACAAAAATGAAACCTGTGATCAAGAGATATATCAGTCGGCAATAGGGAGCTTTTTGTATCTGTCACAGTGGTCCAGACCAGACATAGCTTGTGCAGTAAGCAACTTAAGTCACTTTACTGCTGCACCAATGAAATTGCATTGGATGGGTGGAAAAAGGTTTCTCAGATATTTGAAGGAAACTGTGAATTTGGGTCTTCAAATACAGGTCTCTGAAGAATTAAAATTGAAATGTTATGTTGGCAGTGATTATGCCAATGATGTAAAAACCAAAAAGTCCAATTCTGGGATTGTGGTATTGAGGGACTTTAATTGGTTGGAAGTCCAGAAAACAAACAACTGTAGCCATTTTTATGGCAGAGACAGAATTTATCGCTCTGTCTGAGCTTTGTTCAGAAGTAATTTGGTACGTACAGCTGTTAAAGGATTTAAACATAAAAGTAAATGAAGCTGTAACGGTGTTTGAGGATAATGCTGCTTGCATTAAAATGCAACAGGTGACAGAGTAAAGAATAGAAGCAAGCATGTGGATATTAAATATTGTAATGTAAGAGAGGCCATCAAATGTAAATTAATTAACTTGCTTCACTGTTCTTCAGAAGACAATCTAGCAGTTATAATGACCAAGTCATTGGGTGGAATGCACCATGGAAAGCATATTATGCACCAAGACAAATTCCTTGTGTGTCCAATCACGCTTGGCCAATAAAAAATTCTATTCTATTCTATTAAGTTATTTGGTTTTATGTCTATTCCAGTCATAAAGGGAGGAGTGTTAGTGTAATTATACGCTGGGATAGCCATAACAACTGGGAACTGTTTACTTGTGCTGGTTGGATTGCTGCAAACTCTAACAGAATTCAGTTCTTCTCACTGTGGTTGGCTATTCAATTGTTTATGTTTGAATTAAGCTGAGGCTTTTGGAAATAGTCATTGGAAGAAGAAGAAAAAGCCAAAAATCTGGCTATACTCCAAATCTGGCTATTTAAAGCTACTATTGTTTCAAACGTTTGTAAATGAAAGGAAATACCATGTTCCTGTTTATCCCTAGCGAATCTAGTTTGAATTTTCACATAGGACCACCAGTCTGTGTCTAATCCTCTAGTTTGGAGATCGGCTCTAGGTCTAAGTCTCCCGACTTCATCCAACAAGTCACCATAAACCCAGTTCCTCTTTATATTGTGCACAGTCGGAAAGGTCACTGCCTCTAACGGAGACACCCACTTAGGAATTTGTGTGTAAACTGGCTTCTTCACCATTTCCCAAACCCTTAATAAAATTCCTCTAATATAATGATTAGTAAAATGTATGGATTGTTTGTCTTTCTGAGACCATAAGAAGGAATGCCATCCCCGCTGCAAATTGTATCCTTCAATTGCCAAAATGTGCTTTCTTGAGAGGATCACCCAATCTTTTATCCAAATCAGGAATGAAGCTTGGTAATAAAGCTCCCACAAAGGGAGCCCCAAGCCACCCCTTGTTTTGTGCTCTTGCAGCATTTTTCTTTTTATACGGGGTTTTTTACTCTGTCAAATAAATTTACTTAGAATTTGGTCTAATTTCCTAAAAAAGTTTTTATCCAATCTTGCAGGAGCCGTTTGGAATAAAGAGATTCATTTCAGTAAAACATGGGCTTTTGTCGCGGCAATTCTACCCAAAAATGAGATCTGAATATGCCGCCATCTCTCCACTTCATTCGCTGTGTCTATTAATAATTTGGAATAATTGAGCTCTTTGATAGAAGAACATCTATTTGTAAGCCAAATACCTAAGTATTTAAGTTTTTTGACACAATTAATCCCCATAATACTTTGGATCTGTTCCTTTTGGGCACCTGACAAATTTTTTTGTTAACATTTTGGTTTTATCCTTATTGATTTTTAATCCCGCTACCTCCCCGTATTCATCTAATTTAGTAATTTTGGTCCCGTAATAAGGGGATCTTCTAATATGAAAACCAAATCGTCGGCGAATGCTTGGAGTTTATATTCTTCCCCTTTAACTTTTAAGCCCTTAATTTCCGAATCCTGCCTGATCATCTTAAGAAGTGGTTCAAGTGTTAAAACAAAAAGCAGCGGTGAAAGAGGGCATCCTTGTCTGGTACCTTTATAAATCTGTATCTCATCTGATAGTGATCCATTAAACAGTAACCTTGCCAACTGTTTAGAATAGATGGCTTGAACTGCCCTTGTAAATTGAGACCCAAAACCCATCACTTCCAATTGTTGTATTATAAAATTCCAGTTGATTCTGTCAAAAGCCTTTTGGGCATCCAGAAGAATCATTACCATTGGTTTATCAGGGTGTGTCTCATAGTATTCTAAGGCATTCAATATTACCCTTAAGTTATCTCTTAGGTGCCTATGAGGCAGGAAACCATTCTGATCTTGGTGGATAAATCAGGACAGGAACACCCGGAATCTCAACTAGTATTGTTGCAAAAATCTTGTAATCCACATTCAGGAGTGAGATTGGCCTATAGTTCTGGATCAGAGTTTTATCTATATCAGGTTTTGGGATTAGGGAAATGTAGGCTTCCGTCCAGGACCAGGGTATCCTAGAGTGTAATAAAACTTCATTAAATAGATCTTTGATGTACAAACTAAGTGAGTTAAAGACTCCTTTATAAAATTCACTAGGAATCCCATCTGGTCCCGGAGTCTTGCCATTGGCTTGTTTCTTGATAGCTACTGCTATTTCCCCAGCTGTAATTTCTGCATTTAAAATTTCTTTACAGTAATCCAGAATCATCTCCAATTGTAAATTCTGGAGATAACTCTTGAGTTTATCTTCCTGATGAATTTCTTGGCTATATAAGGAGGTATAAAAATCTTGGGCCACCTTTGCTTTTTGCTCTGTAGTACCTACCAAATTTCCCATAGAGTCCTGTAAAAATTCAATCTTTCTAGATTCTGCCTCTTTTCTCAATCTATATGACAACCACCGGCCCGCCTTATTAGCATGCTCAAATTGGTTTTGTCGACATTTCCGAATTTTATTCGCCAAATTGTTTTGATCTAGGATAACCCATGCCTAATCAAGTCAATTTTCTCCTTAATCAAATTATTATGCGGATCTAAACGCAGCTCTTCTTCAGCTTTCTCCAATTCAGCCATTAACTCAATCCATTTGGCCTTCTCCTTTCTCCATTTGGTAGCTGTATATTTTATTACCAATCCCCTAACTACTGCTTTGACAGTATCCCAAATATTTTGAAGGGAAGTATCTTCTCTCTTGTTTTTGGTAAAAAAATGATCTAATTCTTTTTAAATCATATTTATAAATCCCTCATCTTTCATGATCTCAGCCCTGACAGACCATCTCGCTCTTCTAGTGGAGCCCTTCCATTTTATTACCAGGGGATGGTGGTCTGCCCATATATTCATCCCTATTTCAACCGAATTTATGCCTTCTTTCAAATCTGATGTTGACCAGACCATATCTATCCTAGACCACGATCTATGCCTGGGGGAGAAATATGTAAAGTGCTTTTGCATAGGATAGAAGTCTCGCCAGATGTCTCTTAACCCTATTTCTGTTCTTAGGTTATCCCATGTTTTGGGGAGTACCTTCCTATGTCCTTTTTTGTATTTAGGAGAACCCCTTCCTGGATCATAATCAATTGAAGTATCAGCAATTGCATTGGAGTCACCTACTATGCATACATGCTCGTAATTTAATTCATTAATTGTCTTATGCAAATCTTTAAAGAAACCCATTTGGTTAACATTAGGGGCGTATATATTTACTAACAATACTATTTTTTGGCCAATACTAATCTCTAACATCAGTATCCTACCCTCTGTATCTGCATATACTTGACATTTCACCAGGCCTCTCCGATCGTAAACAACTCCCCTTTTCTTCTGGTCGGCCAAGGATACATACAACTTGCCCAGTTTGGAATAAACTTAAAATCTTAGAATGGTCTTTCCTTATATGGGCCTCCTGTAAACATATTATATCGTAATTATCTTTTTGAAGTTTAGCCCAGACCTTTTTCCTCTTAGTGGGAGCGTTCAGGCCATTGATGTTAACGGAAAACAGGTGGAGCACCTCATCCATACCTCTACTTACCTGCGTTCTTGAGTTTCTGGGATCTGGTCTCGATTTGGAAATTTGTTCCTCTTTCTTCTCCAGAATGGGCTGTGTCTTTGTCATGTCCAATATGCTCTGTGGCTGTTGTTTCCTGGGTTATCTCTTCTTGGCTCTTACCTAGGTTACCACCTTCACTCTCTTGGTCACTAAAATTAATATAGGCCTCTGTGAAGTCCTGCTCTTCCTGTACGGTTTCCAGTTGTAACCTCTGCTCTTGCCAGGTAAACGTCAGGCCTTCTGGTAGAAGTCAATGATAATGTATCCCTTGTTTCCTCAGCCATGTTGTCAAAAAATCATATTTCCTCCAAATGTCTCGTACTCATCTCGGGAGCTGGGGCAATACTGTTAGTCGGTTATCTTTGTAGGTAAAAGCTTGGTCCCTCGTTTTCTGAAACACTTCATCCCTTAGTGTTGTTCTGGTAAATCGAAGATAGATCTCTTTAGGGAGTTTGTTGCACCGAGCATAACTAGTATATACTCAGAACACTTTGTCAATATCTCTTGAAACTTCTGCAAAATCTCTTCCAGTAATTCCTGCAACGATCTCTCCCATTAGTACATCCAAGCGCTCACCTTTCTCTTCAGGGACATTCTGAAACCATAAGAAGTAGCCAGATTGATCCATTTCAAGGAAGATAATCTCTTCCTCGATTTTTTTATTAGCCAAGGCTTGCCAGAGTTCGAGCCGCTCCATCCTACAGGTCACCTTCTCAGTCTTTATCTCGGAAGCTTGAATCCGTTCCTCGTGATTAGTCAAAGTATTTTGGACCTCCTCAAACTTTGCATGAAACAACCTTGTCTCAGTAGTTAATGTTTCGACATTCCTCTTCAGCTCTTCCAAGGTCTTTGACGTTGAATCTTGATTTTTAATCGTCTCCTGTATAGACTGGAGAATATCTTGCATTGATGCTTTTCCCGGAGTAGCCACATCTTCAAATGATCTTCGTAGCGTCACAGAGGTGGTGGCTGGAGATGAGGCTGAAGAGGTCGTGATTGCCTTCTTCTTCAAGGTAGTACTTGTGGTAGCCATTTTGGATATTCCTAAAAAGTCTTTCCAGGCAATCATACAACACCAAATGGTTTCACCACCTATTATCAAAATTCACTCTTGCTTTGCTATGTCCAAACCACACTAGGGGTAAATTTATTCACTAATTCCTACTGGCTATCTAATTCCTACTGGCTATCTAAAAGGAAATAGGAAAGGAAAAGGGGAAAAAAAAGAAAAAAATGTCCAACTATAATGAATCTAGGTGCAGTTAGCAATTTTGGTCACTAGATGGCAGCAAACACCAACTTCTCCAGTTCTCCAGATCTTCTTGCAGTGGAAGCAAATTCAAAAATGACAGCTCATGCAAATGGCGTTCTTCGAAACAGAAAATGTTAATGCTAAGTCAAGATAGGAAAAGATAGGAAAATCAAAGGAAGCACAGCACTCTTTCATTCAAGGTCCATGGAGAATCGCATTCCCAAACAATAAGTCAAAATTCAAAATTCACCAGTTGCAAAAACAGAATGAAATCAGATCGCAATAATCAGTTATAACCCAAGATTGATAATCTTCTCAAACTGCCAACAAACTTCACTGCCACCTCACTCAGTTTAGGCTCTGGGAGTAGGAAAGATTTTAAACTTCACTACCTTGCGGCTTCCAATCGAATCACAGTCTCAAATTACCGAATCAGTCTTTTAGTTTGGCTGGGATGAATAGACTTCCTCAAGCAGTATAGCCACAACCTCGGGGTGCCATAGCAGGCATCCTCTCACTGTGCCAACATCAGGGAGGTACTTCAGTCTCTTTGTGCAGCCTGCACTTTCTGCACGGAGCTGGCAAGCTCCCCTCTTTCCCACCAAGCTTTTCCGCTCAGTGGTGGCTTCAAAGAAGCTTCAATGAAGCCGCTGGGTACAGCGAACGGAGAATCGGCTCGGGAGAAGAGTCTCTTGCCTCCTCTGGCTGCTGTGATGTCCTTCTCCTAGATGGCCGAAGGAAATTTATTTCCAATGTTTACAATTTTCTTCTGTCCAATTTTATGGCAGAGGAGATTGTAAAGGACACGATGATTGCCTGGGGGAGAAATATTGGAACAACAATTCAGCTTGATGCATGGCAAAATGTATGGAACAAAACTATGAAACTGACCCTTTCTTCCCCATTCAAAGAAAACTTTTATAAAATGATCTACCGTTGGTATCTCCCCCCCTCCTCCAGAATCGCTAAGATGTTCCCAGGATCTTCTGATAGATGTTGGAAATGTGGGTCGGCCAAGGGTACTTTCTTCCATCAGTGGTGGATTTGTCCATCAGCTAGACGCTATTGGGGGAAAATACAGCAATGGCTGTTGGAAATAAGAGAATTCCTTCTGTAGTATTTCTAGACTCCTACTTCAAATAAGTCCACCAAGAACACCTGTGTAAACAATACAGATAGTTCCACTTCCTCAGATGTTCTCCTTATACACTTATCAGCCTAGAAGTTCAGAGTCTCTTAGTTATAGCTACAATGTATCTCTCAACTTGTTACTTGTATAAATATAGCAACAAAGTTTCTTTTCCAGCAGATGGCAGCACTGCACACTCTCCTATCTTTCCTGCACTTTAAAATCCAGAGCTTCTTTGTTTAAAAATTAATAAAAAAAATACAGAAAAAGGAAAAAAGAGGAAAGGCTTCAATCACAAAAAATCAAACCAAAATCAAAAAATCATTTTAAAAAGGCAGGGCTCAAAGAATTACCAGTATTAGCCTCTTGTCTTTCAATCCAGTCCCAGTCAATTGTAAAAAAAAATCTAATTTTAAAGACCTTCAATTTAAATAGTTGGGTATAAAATAACCCCATTCCAAGTTAAATTCGCCGCTTATTTTCTCTTACTCTCCAAGTCTCTTATCCCTTCTCATCAGGGTGTTCTTTGTATTAATTAAAAAATAAAGCTCTCTCACTGCATCGATTCACTGTCATTCTTCTTTCTCTTCCTGGAGCTGTCCCAGCCTCGACAGCCGCAATGGCTGCTACCCCGCTGCGGGAAAAAGGGCTTTCCTGGATCAACCAGGGACTTTGCGGTGTCCCTGGAATCGTCAGGATGTGCCCTCCACTACCACAGTCAAAACTAGACTGTGGGGTCCAAAGTGGACCGTCCAGCAGCGGGGCTATCGGCGGGGATTCTGGAGCCCCAGAATCTCCCATCCGTTTCACCGCGACATCAGCTTCCGGTCCCCGGCCTTGCTGGACTTCCTGAACTTCCCTGAGGGTATCATCCTCCTTTATGGCAGCAGTGATTCATGCCTTATGAAGTAAGGACTTGAATCTGTTTTGGAGGAAAAGCCCTGTAAAGGTAGATGTGTTTGGGATTACCCCCTCATCATCTGAAAAATCAGAATGATGTATCTCTACAAAGGCAAAAACCTCACTGCCTCTAGAAGTATCAGGTGAATGAGAGCCAGTCAAGCTGGCTGAGGGAGAGCCTTGAATATGAACACTGCTCTGAGACCACTGATCCAGAATGATGACCCTGGAAGACAGTTGCCATGAGAGAGGCAATGGCCTGGTCAATAAGAATTTGCAGACCTTCTGGTAGGTCCTTAAAAGGGTCAAGTGTAGGTCTAGTTATTAAGGTAGTCCCGCTTGCTGAGGCTGCCACTGCTGAAACACTGCCAGAGTCAATTGGTACAGATGGAGCTAAATGACAAGCAAAAAGATTCTGTGCTGGGCCTTGTTCTCCAGGGGTCAGCAACGCTGGGCCCATGGAAGTCTTGCCTTCCCCTTCTGGGGACCAAGTCTGATTCGATGGAGATGGGGCAGGAATCTGATGAGAAGGAGTACTTGTGTGGGAACAGACCTCCTTAGCAGCCAAAGTTAAAAGAGCTTTGGAGACTTGTTTTTCTAGGGACTTGTGTCTCCATTCAAGGTCTTTGGCCTCTGACTTAGAAATATGCTTGCATTTGCAGGAAGCCTTGCCAGAAGGAGTCCCAGCCACCTCCCTATGGGAAGAACTATCCGCCATTTTGAATCTGTACTCACTGCGACCAAGATGGCGGCTGGAGATAGATGAGTCTCAAATTCGCCATGTGGTAGGCCACACGGCAGTGGCTGTGCCGGTGAAAAACCGGGCTAGCCAGCACACATGTGAGCAGGGTGGATGCTGCTCAAGGGGCGGCTTGCCTAGGTAAAAAAATCTAGATCGTGCCAGCTCCCAGTGCCTACGGCTGTGGTCAAGCGAATGCTAAATTGGCTGTCTGTTTGAATGCCACGTGGAGGGTGCAGGAGAACTCCATGCACCACTCCGCTCTGGAACTGCTCCGTTGGTGATATAGCAAGAATTAAGGCCAAACTGCTTCCTGGCCACTTCCTGTGCGCTCGTTGGTGGCAAAGCGGTAAGAAAGCTGTTTAAAGCTGCCGCGGCACTTCAAAGAGCCACCCTACAGCTGATCAGCGATGAAAAAGAGCTGTGGGTGGCTGCGGCTGGGAGGCGCAAGTCTGGAGCTGCCGCCAGACTTCGCTGCCCAAACGAGTTGGTGATATAGCCTTTGTGGAGCTGTCGCTGCCTCATTGGTGGCTTAGGGGTCTGGAGGATGCCCACCAGAGGTGAAAACGGCTGTGGTGAAAAACTGCTCAAAATGTGGCCGCCTGGACTGAGGAAGTTATCTGGTAGACCAGAGTGCTCCAAAATGAATGGGTAGACCGGTAGGCTCAGAAAAAATAGTTTAAATAAGCCTGGTAGATCGGTACCCTTACAAAAACCTAAAAAAATTTGGTCTGGGTGGAATTAGATCAGGAAAAGAGAGATAGGCGGTCATGGAGGTTAAATGAGAATTTGTTTAGATATGAAGAAAATGTGAAGAAGTGCAAAAGATATATGAAAGAATTTTTTGTTATGAATATGCATGAGGGTACATCTATGGAGATGGTATGGGATGCAAGTAAAGCATATATGAGGGGAATTTTAATACATATGAATACTAGACACAGCAGAAAAAGCAGAAAGATTTAGAGGAAGAAATAAAAAAGAAAGCGCAACTACTTATACTAAATCCACAAGACAAGAGAACAAAAGAAGCAATAAATATATTACAAGGGCAGTTTAAAATGTTGATAGCAGACCATGTGGCTACTAACTTACAATATGCTAAGCATAATACGTTTTGCAATGCTAATAAACCAGGTAGATGGTTGGCTTATCTAATAAGGAAAAAACAGAAATCACGATTAATTGCTAAGATTGAATATAGAGGTAAAGATGTATATCAACAGAATTTGATTAAGAAAGCTTTTTTAGAGTTTTATACAAAGTTATATACTAGTGACTCAATTCAAGATATAGATATAGAGAGATACATACAGGAGCAGAATATTGTTGCACTTACATTGGAGCAACGGGAAGGATTGAATCAACTTATAACTTTTGAGGAAATTTCTTCAGTAATCAAAGAGTTAAAAATGGGTAAAGCTCCAGGGATAGATGGTTTGACAGCTGTTTATTATAAAAATTTATAAGTAGAATGTCAGACTTCGATGCTATCTCAAAATAAATGAATTTCCAAACTGCCAATCTTTAAGGAAATTTTCTCTTTATTTGAGTACAGCAACCGGATCATGGCTCGTGCGGTCAGGACTGACCTTTGCCCCCCAATCCCTCCCTTTCCGACCCCCAATTCTCTGCTTCTCATTGGCTATCTTCCAAGTCACTCTCCTGACTCCTTTTCTCGTCAGTTCACAGGAATGTTTCCCCCCTCTTCATTTCCAAGGAGACCGAGCTTCAAAGGGATTTAGCAGGCAAAAGTTCAGGCTTTATCTCCCTTTTCTATGTCAGCGCTGAGACACTGACATAGAAATGGTGGAAACGCTTAAGGATTTATTTAATAAAATTTTGTCTGGAGGGGAAGTGCCTCCTTCATGGAGAACAGCTTTTATTTCATTGATACCAAAGGAAGATCAAGATTGTAACAAACCAGAAAATTATAGGCCAATATCGCTTTTAAACATTGATTATAAGATTTTTGCTAAAATATTAGCAAATAGATTAATGATAGTTATGCAGCAAATGATTTATTTATTTATTTATTTATTTATTTATTTATTTATTTATTTATTTATTTATTTATTTATTTATCAAATTTCTATACCGCCCTACTCCCGGAGGACTCAGGGCGGTGAATAGCCAAGATAAAATACAGATAATACAAATATTAAAAGTCCCTTAAAATTATTAAATATTTTGGCCGAAACACAGATTAAAACACCCAATTTATAAAATCAAACGAATTAAAAATTTAAAAGAGGAGAGTTAGGCCAGGCCAGCCTGCTGAAATAAAAAAGTTTTGAGAGCACAACGA
The DNA here is from genome assembly GCF_029215685.1 of Pituophis catenifer annectens. Classification (NCBI taxonomy): domain Eukaryota; kingdom Metazoa; phylum Chordata; class Lepidosauria; order Squamata; family Colubridae; genus Pituophis; species Pituophis catenifer. The sequence continues at coordinate 33,012,447 of NW_027256887.1, forward strand.
AACGTGTGCAGGTCCGGGATCCTCCGTATCTCTGGGGGGACCTCGTTCGAGATGGTAGGTGCCCCCACAGAGAAGGCTCTCTCCCTGGGGGCCGCCAGTCGACACTGTTTGGTCGACGGCACCCTGAGAAGCCCCTCTCTATGGGAGCGTACTGGTCAGTGACAGGCTATTGGTAGCAGAAGGCAGTCTTGTAAATACCCCGGTCCGATGCCATGGAGCACTCTAAAGGTGGTAACCAAAACCTTGAAGCGCACCCGGAAGACCACCGGGAGCCAGTGCAGCTCGCGCAGGAGGGGGGGTCACATGGGAGCCCCACATCGCTCCCATAACCATCCACGCAGCCACGTTCTGGACTAGCTGGAGCCTCCGGGTGCTCAAGGGGAGCCCCATGTAGAGAGCATTGCAGTAGTCCAGGCAGGAAGTAACGAGAGCATGAGTGACCGTATTTAACGAGTCCCGATCCAGAAAGGGACGCAACTGGCGAATCAGGCGGACCTGATAAAAAGTCCCCCTGGCCACGGCCATCATGTGCTCTTCCAAAGACAGCCGTGAGTCCAGGAGGAGACCCAAGTTGCGAACCCTCTCCGTGGGGGCCAATGACTCGCCCCCAATAGTCAGTGATGGCACCAAGTGACTATATCGGGATGTCGGAAACCACAGCCACTCGGTCTTGGATGGGTTGAGCCTGAGTCTGTTTCTCCCCATCCAGATCCGCACGGCCTCCAGGCACCAGGACATCACTTCAAGGGCATCGTTGGGGTGGTCCGGGGTGGAGATGTACAGCTGAGTGTCGTCAGCGTACTGATGGTACTTCACCCCGAAACCATGGATGATCTCACCCAGCGGCTTCACATAAATGTTGAACAGAAGGGGAGAGAGGACCGACCCTTGTGGCACCCCACATACAAGGGGCCTCGGGGTCGACCTCTGCGCCCCTGTCAACACGGACTGTGACCGGTCAGAGAGAAAGGAGGAGAACCACTGTAGAACGGTGCCCCCCACCCCAACTCCTCTAGCCGGTGCAGCATGATATCATGGTCGATGGTATCAAAAGCCGCTGAGAGGTCTAGTAGGACTAGGACAGAGGAACAACCCCTGTCCCGAGCCCTCCAGAGATCATCAACCAATATGACCAATGCTGTTTCTGTGCTGTACCCAGGCCTGAAGCCCGACTGGAATGGATCCAGATACGACGATTCATCCAGGTATGATTCATAATGATTCATAATGATCGGTCAGGATTTATAAAAGGGAGACAAATGAGATGTAATGTTAGACAAATTGTTGATTTATTGGAATATCTGGAGAGAAACAACCAGGTCCCTGCAGCACTTTTTTTCTTGGATGCTGAGGAAGTATTTGATCGATTGAATTGGAAATTTCTACTTAAAGTAATAGAAAGGATGTAATTTGGAGAATATTTTACACAATCAATTAAAGCAATATATCAACAACAAACAGCCCAAATAATAGTTAATGGTAGTTTAACAGAAATTTTTAAAATTGAAAAAGGGACAAGGCAGGGGTGTCCATTATCTCCACTATTGTTTATTTTAACTTTAGAACTATTATTGAATAAAATACATAGTTCAAGTGAAATCAAGGGAATTAAAATAAGACAGCAAAGATTATAGATTAAGAGTATTTGCAGATGACCTGGTTGTTACTCTATCACAACCAACACATTCGGTGATATATCTGAGGGACATACTTGATCAATATGGAAAAGTATCGGGATTTAAAGTAAATCAACAAAAGACAAAGATAATAACAAAAAATATGACCATACAGCAAAAAGAAGAGTTAGAAAGAATAACGGGCTTTGAAATAGTAAAAAAGGTGAGATATTTGGGAGTGTTAATTACAGCTACAAATGTGAAAGTATATAAAAATAATTATGAAGTGTTAAGGCATAAAGTACAGAAAGAAATGGAAAATTGGAAAAAGTTACAATTATCTTTATTGGGAAGAATAGCAGCAATAAAGATGAATGTTTTGCCAAGATTTTTATTTTTGTTTCAAATGATACCAATACTTAAAAAAGATGTAAATTTCAAGGAATGGCAGAAAGGTATTAATAATTTTGTATGGGCGGGTAAAAGACCCAGGGTAAAGTTAAAAGTAATAAAGGATATACGTGAAAGAGGGGGTCTTAAAATGCCTAATTTAAGATTATATTATGAGGCAGCTGTTCTTTCAACAATTAGTGATTGGTTTAATTTAAGTGAAGAAAGAATACTGAATATAGAAGGGTACGTCATATGGATGGAATGCTTATTTATTGTATGATAAGAAAGTGGACAAGACATTTAAAAGTCATATACTTAGAAATGCTTTGTTGTGTGTCTGGAAAAAGTATCAGTATAAGTTGAATTATAAAATACCTGTATGGGCAATTCCTAGACATGTGATAGAGAATATAAGCATAGAACAAAAACAAGAGGTGATTACTTATAAAGAACTTCTTTTTATGGAGAGGGGAAAATTACAATTGAAATCATTAAATATATTGAGAGAAGAAGGGAGAACCTTTACATGGTTTCAGTATGGGCAACTGCAAGCTAGATGGAAGGAAGACCAGAAATTTGGTATCATGCAAAATGAAGAAAACTTGGAAAAACAAATCAGAGGGCACTCGCATATTAAAAGATTATATAATGTTTTGATAGAAATAGATTCGGAAACGGAATTGGTTCAAAATTGTATGATTAAATGGGCACAGAATATTCAGGAACCTATAATGTTGGAAATTTGGGAAAAAATATGGGTTAGGAATGTTAAATTTACACAAGCACAAAACTTAAGAGAAAAGTTTTACAAAATGTTTAATAGATGGCATTTAGACCCAAAAAAACTAGCGAGTATGTACCCAGATATGCAAGTTCAATGTTGGAGATGTGAGTCGGAGGATGCAACGTATTTTCATATATGGTGGACTTGTAAAAAAGTTAAGGCATTTTGGATAAAAATTTGGTGGATTATGCAAAATATTATGAAAAAAAAGTTAAAATTTACTCCACAATTGTTTTTGCTGGGCATAATTACAGATTGTACAGCTATAGAGACTAAATTGATTTTAAACTTGATAACAGCAGCTAGGCTTTTGGTAGCACAATATTGGAAGAAGAAATGTTTACCTACTATTGAAGAATGGACATTAAAAGCGGCAAACTTTGCAGAGATGGCGAAAATTTCAGCGTACTTGAAGGATCATACACAAGAAAGATATATACTGGAGTGGAGATGGATTGATTATATTCAAAATAAATATCAGACTAGGAAATACCAAATAGCTTATGATTGACTAGAATGTCAGAAATGTATCTGTATTGTACAAGGGGAGTCAAGGTTCTAGGGGAGGTGCGGGAACTTATAGATTGTTAGTTTAGTTTAGCTTATGATTGATAAATGCTATACCCTGTATTTTGCTCTGGGAAGTTTGGGGGGGGGAAGAGGGGGTGGTAGGGGGAAGGGGGTAGAGGGAGAGGGGGGGAAATTTGTAAAAATGTTTTCTGTCTTGTAAAACTTTTTAATAAAAAAAATTGGTCAAAAAACTCAGTGACTCTGAAGAATCGAACAGACATGGGCTGAGAGCCAGATCTGAGTCGAAACTGAGCCTGAGAGGAAGGAACGAGGGGCGTGGTCAAAAATCTATGACTCAGTCTCTATGCAGATCTGACTGTAGCAACCCATGTCTGGACGATGCCACAGCCCCACTGGAGAACGATGAGGCAACACTACAAGGCAACAACTTTTATTTGGGTCAAAGACTGGATGGAATTAAGGAATAAAAGAATTTTAACATTAGAGGGACAGGTTGCCCTGTTTAGGGTATCCTGCTCCCTCTGGTATCAGAGGGTGGGGGAGGACCCTTTGCGGGGGCGAGCTGAGGAGTTTAGCCATCATCTGCGGGACAAGATCGCTCAGATTCAGGATGGCTTGGACCCTGACTGGGCAGGGTCAGACGGGGAGGAGGAGGCGGGTGTCGAGTCCTACCGGAGCTCGCCATCGATGGGGGGTGTGGGAGACGAAGGAGTGGAGATAAGCAGCCGCAGCGAACACACAAACAATTCCTGGATAGCAGCATTCAGGGCGATGATTGATGACGTTGCCGGGCCTCTCCGATTCTGCTGTCCTCGCTGCTCTGGTGCTCGCAGCTGTTACTGTTAAGGGAGTGGGGGGGTGCTTGATTGATAATCACCGGATGTATGTTTAAGGGGCTGAGTTTTTGTTAAATAGCGCGGTTACACCCAGCGCTGACTTTGAACCAAAACACCAACTTGTACTTTACTTTTGACTGCAAGCTTATCATTGCCAAAGTAAACCCTGATTCTCTGTGCGTTACTGGTGATTATTTCCTATCGCAGTTCTGAACGAACGACAAGCCGAGAGAAAGTCAGCGCTTGGTTCCTTTTTGCAAGAGGTGAGGATTCCCTGTGGCTTTGCAGCAAAGGGGGATATGGCAGAAGGGACAGCCTTGGAAGAGCAGGAGTGTGGTGGAGATGTGGAGGGGGAGGAACCACTGATAGAGGAGGTGAAGGAGAGTGTGGAACAGTTGGCAGTGAAACCAAAAGTCAAGCAACCCAAGAGCGCCCCGCCCCGACCAGAGGAGGAGAGTTTTCCAGGACAACGGGCTCGGACGGGGGATTGGTGGCACAGCTCTGTTCTCCTCGGGCCGTGGATGCCAACGCCCCCTCGCTTGGGAGCGTCTTTCCAGGGCTGGAGGGAAAGACGATGGACTGATGAGGATGAAGGGGATTGGGGGTATCCTGCCTCATCCGGTCCCAGCACCATGGATATGCTACGTGAGCATTTTGGGGAATCTGGATTTCGTGACGCCCCATCCTGGCAGCCCTGGGTTGCAGGGCTGGAGCCTCCAGGTTCTTCTTGGCAGGATACAGGGGTGACCGCTTCGGAGACCCAATTCCGGCTCACAAGTCCTAAATTGAGGATGGAGCGGACCTCTAGACGATCCATGGAACAACCCCCTCCAGAACAAGACCAAGGTGCCTCGTCGGGAGACCTTGGAGCCGGTCCTGAGCCCCAACCAACGCAATTGGCAGGGGGCTTACCTGTTGGGGGTTGCGGGGCGACGAGGGACCAACCTAGGCAGGACAGGAGAGCGACTGGAGCATTGAGGACCCCAGGCCCCATGCCTTGGCCTCCGGGGGCCCCGCCAGGGCTGTGGGTCCCGCAGGCCGTTTGGGGACCGCCTGCCCTGCAGACTTCCTTTGACGGAAGCCCTGAACGAGTGGCTCTTTTCTTAAGCCAGGTGATAAGCCATATGGACCAATATGGACAGTGGTATCCCTCCCAGTGGGCTATGGTGGTTGCTGTTACGGGGGTCCTGACGGGAGAATCGGCTGAGTGGGTGGCAGGCCTCCATGCTAAACATGCAAGGGAACTCGTGGACATGGGACGATTTCTGGAGGCTCTTCGTGCCAGATTTGAAGACAAAACAAGCGCCCAGGTTGCAGAGGGGGATTTGTTTGCGCTTAAACAACGGGGCGTACCAGCAACGGAATATGTACAGGAGTTCCGAAAGATTGCGGCTCGGTTGGTGGGGTGGCCAGAACGTCTTCCGGTGCACCAATTCCATAAAGGACTAGACCGTGATTTACGGCAAGCCTGCGTGTACCGGGGCTTGCCCCCCAAAGTTGAGTGTGTGGTACAAGGCAGCCATCGAATTGGACGTCGGTCTCCGAGAATTCCGTATATGGGGTGAAGGGGTTGCAAGTCAAGGAAAACGACCAGCAGAACGCACACAAACACCCAAGGACACTAAACCGAATGCTGGCTCCGGCTTGGGGGAAAGGATCCAGCGGCCTGCGTTTCGTCGCTTCAGATGTAATCACCTTGGTCATCGAGCAGCCGACTGTCCTCATCCCATGCCCCGCAACTCGGACCAAAACCCCCCTCCTAGAGCTGTGTTGAGAGGCAGAGGCCAACCAACATCCGAACGGTCCCAAATGACTCGAACATCCTGTACGGAGAGGGATCCCCTGGCTACAGATACTAAGAAAGTGGTGGCGGAAAAATTCCCGATTGTGGCTGGGGATAGTGATGATGACGATGAGGATCCACACGACCCGATGGTGAGCGACCCCATCCGACCTTTTGTGGTACCAGTCGTACTCCGAAACCCACGGGCAACCACTGGATGCCGATATGAGGCATTGATTGATTCAGGGTGTACTCGTTGTTTAATTCGTAGGGCAATAGTTGACGAACTTGGGCTGCGGGTTGTGCGGTTGAGAACCCCTATTACCTTTGAACAAATGGATGGTTCATTGCTGGGAGGGGCACCAGTGACTCATATAACAGAAAAGGTGCACCTCGATATTGGGGAGCACACCGAAACTATTCGGTTTATTATAGTGGAGAAAATGTTAGAACCAGTGATTTTAGGATTAGCATGGTTGGACAAGTGGGCTCCTACGATATGGTGGGAAGGGGGTTTTTGCAAACTTTGATTACCGTTGGGACCTCCCCCTACCAAGGAGGAAAAGGAGCCAGCAGGGGGAATAGAAGCAGAGAGCCCACCAGCAGATACGACGTATCCTAATGTGTATAGGGATCTCGCCAGAGTCTTTAGTGAGGAGGAATGTGAGACCCTGCCCCCTCACCGGCCTACGGATTGCAGTATTGAGTTAATACCCGGGGCGAAGCTACCCAAGCCCCGGATGTATTCAATGACACAACCCGAACTAAAAGAATTACGAAAATATATAGACAAGAACTTGGCCCGGGGTTTTATCACACCTAGTTGATCAAAGATGGCTGCCCCTGTCCTGTTTCGTGGGAAAAAAGATGGGGGTTTACACTTATGCATTGACTTCAGGGAACTCAATGCAGTGTGTGTGGAGCCCCTCTATCCACCTCCCTTAATGAAGGACCTGTTAGCTGCCCTAGCCACTGGTCGTATCTTTACGAAACTCGACCTACGTGAAGCGTATTATAGGATACGAATCAAACCAGGGGATGAGTGGAAAACAACATTCAATTGTCCCTTGGGAAGCTATCAGTTCCAGGTCATGCTGTTCGGACTACAGGGCGCCCCTGTGGTGTTCATGCAGTTCATCAATGAAGTGCTGCATGAACATCTGTACAGGGGTGTCCTTGTATATTTGGATGACATCTTAATTTACATGCAAACTGAAGAGGAACATATATCTCTGGTCCGACAGGTCTTAGACAAATTATTAGCTGCTAGGCTGTACGTGAAACTATCCAAATGTGAGTTTCACAAAAAGAGGATAGATTATCTAGGCTATAGAATATCAGAGAGCGGGGTAGAGATGGATCCCAGAAAAGTCCAGGCTTGAATGGCAGGCCCCTAGAACCAGAAAGCAATTACAGAGCTTTCTAGGCTTTGCAAACTTCTATCAGCAGTTCATTCCCAGATTTGCTGAAATAGCCCTACCACTAACGGATCTGTTACGGACCAAACCGGCCACGGCTAAACCAAAGCCGGGACAAGCATTGACGTGGTCGTCAGCATGTCAAATGGCTTTCGAGCAGTTAAAAACACTCTTTGCTCAAGAACCAGTACTCAAGCATCCAGACCCAACGCAGGCATTCGTAGTCCAGGCAGATGCTAGCGACGTGGCTGTAGGAGCAGTACTCCTACAAAGAACACAGCAGGGAGGGTTACAACCTTGTGCCTATACGTCTAAAAAGTTAACCACGACAGAGTGGGCATGGGCGATCTGGGAAAAAGAGGCATTCGCGGTCCGTTGGGCGTTGATGACATGGCGACATCTCTTGGAGGGGGCGTCTCATCCTTTTGAGGTATGGATGGACCATAAAAACTTAGAAGCCTTACAAACGCCCAGGCGACTATCTCCCAAACAGATAAGGTGGGCACAATATTTCCAGCGTTTCTCTTTCCGGTTGCGGTATGTTCCTGCTGGGAAAAACTTCCTGGCTGATGCGCTGTCCCGGATGCCACAGTATAATAGCAAGCGAGAGGAAGTGATAGAACCTCTAATTGCACCTTCCCAAACCCTATTAAGACTTACAGAAGTAGATGGTCACTTACGTACCGAGTTTAAAACAGCTTTACAACAGGATCAATGGGTAATCCAAAACCCCTCTATGGTTAGCTATAATGATGGAATAGCGTGGAGGGAGAATAGAATATATGTTCCAGAACGTTTACGGAACGTAGTGTTATGCAGGTGCCATGATGTCAAATCAGCAGGCCATTTTGGGTACTTAAAAACTCTACACCTTGTGAGGAGGCAATTCTGGTGGCCACGAATGCGTAAGGACATAGAAACATACGTAAAAGGTTGCACAACCTGTGCAACCGCCAAACCCTGGTCTGGACGACCGTTAGGACTATTACAGACAGTTGCGAATCCTAGCAGGCCTTGGGAAGAGATCGCTATGGATTTCATAGTCGATCTCCCCCCTAGCCATGGCCTCACTGTAATTTGGACGGTGGTAGATCTGTTTTCGAAACAGGCCCACTTTGTGCCATGTAAAAGCATACCATCCGCGCGACAATTAACCGAACTCTTTTTGCAACATATCTATCGTCTCCATGGAGCACCTAAGAGGATTATATCTGACTGCGGTGTTCAATTCACCTCTAAGTTTTGGAGACGATTTGTCCGTTTAATTGGGTCCTCTCAAGGGTTAAGTTCAGCATTCCACCCGAGCACTAATGGGGCGGCTGAACGGGCCAATGCCATGGTCGAAAGATATATCAGATGCTACGTTTCTTACCAGCAGACGAATTAGTCAGGACTCCTGCCTTTTGCCGAAGTGGCATATAACAACATACCCCACCACAGTACTGGGTTCTCCCCTTTCCAAGTAATATATGGCCGAGAGTTTTCAGCCATTCCAGAGTTAGATCCCCCTATGACAGACACTGACATGCCACACGGTTGGGCCAATAAAATTAGTCATGTATGGCCAAGTCTAAAAACAACATTACAAAAGGCAGCAGACGGGTACAAAAAATATGCAGACAAGAAAAGAGCTGATCCAAAACCATTCCGGATAGGAGACAAAGTATACTTATCTATGAAATATCTTAAACTCTGACTGCCCAGTAAAAAATTAGGACCTAAATATATAGGACCATTTCCCATAACACAAGTCATCAATCCCGTAACCGTAGCTCTTAAACTTCCCCCTCTGTTCAGTAGGATACATCCCGTATTCCATAGCAGTTTGGTGAAACCGGTGATGATAGAAAGGCCAGGTACCTTGACTACTCCACCGGGTCCCGTGCATACCAACCAATATGAGATAGACCGAATATTGGACTCCAGGGTTCGTAGGGGGATGTTTCAATATTTTGTGCGGTGGAAAGGATACCCTGTAACACAGGCCTCGTGGGTGGCAGCACCCGATGTTCACACTGCCCGATTGATACAACGGTTCCATCGGAAATACCCAGACAAGCCTAATGCAGGATCGTAACAGTGACTAACATTTGTATGCTTTCTATTTATAGGTGAGCTCCTGGTAGGGGGGGCCGCCTGTCGAGTCCTACCGGAGCTCGCCATCGATGGGGGGTGTGGGAGACGAAGGAGTGGAGATAAGCAGCCGCAGCGAACACACAAACAGTTCCTGGATAGCAGCATTCAGGGCGATGATTGATGACGTTGCCGGGCCTCTCCGATTCTGCTGTCCTCGCTGCTCTGGTGCTCGCAGCTGTTACTGTTAAGGGAGTGGGGGGTGCTTGATTGATAATCACCGGATGTATGTTTAAGGGGCTGAGTTTTTGTTAAATAGCGCTGTGGTGTGGTTACACCCAGCACTGACTTTGAACCAAAACACCGACTTGTACTTTACTTTTGACTGCAAGCTTATCATTGCCAAAGTAAACCCTGATTCTCTGTGCGTTACTGGTGATTATTTCCTATCGCAGTTCTGAACGAACGACAAGCCGAGAGCGGGTCTTGTTATCTGGGAAGGGTTTGATCCTGTTACCCGGAGGAAGTGGACAGGATCATGAGGAAGCTGAGTGTGACCACTTGCATACTGGACCCATGTCCCTCCTGGCTGGTTTATGCAGCTCATGAGGTGACATGCAGTTGGATCCAGGCAGTGATAATGGCATCCTTGGAGGGAGGGAGTTTTCCCGCTGCCTTGAAGGAGGAAGTGATTAGGCCCCTCCTTAAGGAACCTGCCTTGGATCCAACCACTTTGGGAAACTTTCGTCCAGTCTCCAACCTTCGTTTTTTGGCGAAGATTGTTGAGAGCGTGGTGGCACATCAGTTTCCAGTGGCCCTGGATGAAGCAGATTTCCTAGATCCGTGCCAATCGGGTTACAGGCCCGGTTTCAGCACGGAGATGGCATTGGTCACGCTGGTGGATGCTCTCTGGAGGGCTTGGGACAGGGGTTATTCCTCGGTCCTGGTCCTATTAAATCTCTCGACGGCTTTTTATACCATCGACCATGGTATCTTGCTGCGATGCCTCGAGGGGTTGGAAGTGGGAGGCACCGTTTTATGGTGGTTTGCCTCCTACCTCTCGGGTCGTACGCAAGCGGTTGGCAGGGGGGGGCAGAGGTCCGCCATGAGGCCCCTCACTTGTGGGGTGCCCCAGGGGTCAGTCCTCTCATCCCTTCTGTTCAACATTTACATGAAGCCGCTGGGAGAGATCATCCGTGGTTTTGGGGTGGGGTATCATCAGTACGCTAATGATACCCAGCTTTTTATATCCACCCCGGACCAGCCTAGTGATGCCCTCGATGTGATGTCCCGGTGCCTGGAAGCGGTACGGATCTGGATGGGGAGTAACAGGCTTCGACTCAACCCGGCCAAGTTTGAGTGGCTGTGGATACCGGCATCTTAATGCCCTTAATGAAGGACCTGTTAGCTGCCCTAGCCACTGGTCGTATCTTTACGAAACTCGACCTACGTGAAGCGTATTATAGGATACGAATCAAACCAGGGGATGAGTGGAAAACAACATTCAATTGTCCCTTGGGAAGCTATCAGTTCCAGGTCATGCTGTTCGGACTACAGGGCGCCCCTGTGGTGTTCATGCAGTTCATCAATGAAGTGCTGCATGAACATCTGTACAGGGGTGTCCTTGTATATTTGGATGACATCTTAATTTACATGCAAACTGAAGAGGAACATATATCTCTGGTCCGACAGGTCTTAGACAAATTATTAGCTGCTAGGCTGTACGTGAAACTATCCAAATGTGAGTTTCACAAAAAGAGGATAGATTATCTAGGCTATAGAATATCAGAGAGCGGGGTAGAGATGGATCCCAGAAAAGTCCAGGCTTGAATGGCAGGCCCCTAGAACCAGAAAGCAATTACAGAGCTTTCTAGGCTTTGCAAACTTCTATCAGCAGTTCATTCCCAGATTTGCTGAAATAGCCCTACCACTAACGGATCTGTTACGGACCAAACCGGCCACGGCTAAACCAAAGCCGGGACAAGCATTGACGTGGTCGTCAGCATGTCAAATGGCTTTCGAGCAGTTAAAAACACTCTTTGCTCAAGAACCAGTACTCAAGCATCCAGACCCAACGCAGGCATTCGTAGTCCAGGCAGATGCTAGCGACGTGGCTGTAGGAGCAGTACTCCTACAAAGAACACAGCAGGGAGGGTTACAACCTTGTGCCTATACGTCTAAAAAGTTAACCACGACAGAGTGGGCATGGGCGATCTGGGAAAAAGAGGCATTCGCGGTCCGTTGGGCGTTGATGACATGGCGACATCTCTTGGAGGGGGCGTCTCATCCTTTTGAGGTATGGATGGACCATAAAAACTTAGAAGCCTTACAAACGCCCAGGCGACTATCTCCCAAACAGATAAGGTGGGCACAATATTTCCAGCGTTTCTCTTTCCGGTTGCGGTATGTTCCTGCTGGGAAAAACTTCCTGGCTGATGCGCTGTCCCGGATGCCACAGTATAATAGCAAGCGAGAGGAAGTGATAGAACCTCTAATTGCACCTTCCCAAACCCTATTAAGACTTACAGAAGTAGATGGTCACTTACGTACCGAGTTTAAAACAGCTTTACAACAGGATCAATGGGTAATCCAAAACCCCTCTATGGTTAGCTATAATGATGGAATAGCGTGGAGGGAGAATAGAATATATGTTCCAGAACGTTTACGGAACGTAGTGTTATGCAGGTGCCATGATGTCAAATCAGCAGGCCATTTTGGGTACTTAAAAACTCTACACCTTGTGAGGAGGCAATTCTGGTGGCCACGAATGCGTAAGGACATAGAAACATACGTAAAAGGTTGCACAACCTGTGCAACCGCCAAACCCTGGTCTGGACGACCGTTAGGACTATTACAGACAGTTGCGAATCCTAGCAGGCCTTGGGAAGAGATCGCTATGGATTTCATAGTCGATCTCCCCCCTAGCCATGGCCTCACTGTAATTTGGACGGTGGTAGATCTGTTTTCGAAACAGGCCCACTTTGTGCCATGTAAAAGCATACCATCCGCGCGACAATTAACCGAACTCTTTTTGCAACATATCTATCGTCTCCATGGAGCACCTAAGAGGATTATATCTGACTGCGGTGTTCAATTCACCTCTAAGTTTTGGAGACGATTTGTCCGTTTAATTGGGTCCTCTCAAGGGTTAAGTTCAGCATTCCACCCGAGCACTAATGGGGCGGCTGAACGGGCCAATGCCATGGTCGAAAGATATATCAGATGCTACGTTTCTTACCAGCAGACGAATTAGTCAGGACTCCTGCCTTTTGCCGAAGTGGCATATAACAACATACCCCACCACAGTACTGGGTTCTCCCCTTTCCAAGTAATATATGGCCGAGAGTTTTCAGCCATTCCAGAGTTAGATCCCCCTATGACAGACACTGACATGCCACACGGTTGGGCCAATAAAATTAGTCATGTATGGCCAAGTCTAAAAACAACATTACAAAAGGCAGCAGACGGGTACAAAAAATATGCAGACAAGAAAAGAGCTGATCCAAAACCATTCCGGATAGGAGACAAAGTATACTTATCTATGAAATATCTTAAACTCTGACTGCCCAGTAAAAAATTAGGACCTAAATATATAGGACCATTTCCCATAACACAAGTCATCAATCCCGTAACCGTAGCTCTTAAACTTCCCCCTCTGTTCAGTAGGATACATCCCGTATTCCATAGCAGTTTGGTGAAACCGGTGATGATAGAAAGGCCAGGTACCTTGACTACTCCACCGGGTCCCGTGCATACCAACCAATATGAGATAGACCGAATATTGGACTCCAGGGTTCGTAGGGGGATGTTTCAATATTTTGTGCGGTGGAAAGGATACCCTGTAACACAGGCCTCGTGGGTGGCAGCACCCGATGTTCACACTGCCCGATTGATACAACGGTTCCATCGGAAATACCCAGACAAGCCTAATGCAGGATCGTAACAGTGACTAACATTTGTATGCTTTCTATTTATAGGTGAGCTCCTGGTAGGGGGGGCCGCCTGTCGAGTCCTACCGGAGCTCGCCATCGATGGGGGGTGTGGGAGACGAAGGAGTGGAGATAAGCAGCCGCAGCGAACACACAAACAGTTCCTGGATAGCAGCATTCAGGGCGATGATTGATGACGTTGCCGGGCCTCTCCGATTCTGCTGTCCTCGCTGCTCTGGTGCTCGCAGCTGTTACTGTTAAGGGAGTGGGGGGTGCTTGATTGATAATCACCGGATGTATGTTTAAGGGGCTGAGTTTTTGTTAAATAGCGCTGTGGTGTGGTTACACCCAGCACTGACTTTGAACCAAAACACCGACTTGTACTTTACTTTTGACTGCAAGCTTATCATTGCCAAAGTAAACCCTGATTCTCTGTGCGTTACTGGTGATTATTTCCTATCGCAGTTCTGAACGAACGACAAGCCGAGAGCGGGTCTTGTTATCTGGGAAGGGTTTGATCCTGTTACCCGGAGGAAGTGGACAGGATCATGAGGAAGCTGAGTGTGACCACTTGCATACTGGACCCATGTCCCTCCTGGCTGGTTTATGCAGCTCATGAGGTGACATGCAGTTGGATCCAGGCAGTGATAATGGCATCCTTGGAGGGAGGGAGTTTTCCCGCTGCCTTGAAGGAGGAAGTGATTAGGCCCCTCCTTAAGGAACCTGCCTTGGATCCAACCACTTTGGGAAACTTTCGTCCAGTCTCCAACCTTCGTTTTTTGGCGAAGATTGTTGAGAGCGTGGTGGCACATCAGTTTCCAGTGGCCCTGGATGAAGCAGATTTCCTAGATCCGTGCCAATCGGGTTACAGGCCCGGTTTCAGCACGGAGATGGCATTGGTCACGCTGGTGGATGCTCTCTGGAGGGCTTGGGACAGGGGTTATTCCTCGGTCCTGGTCCTATTAAATCTCTCGACGGCTTTTTATACCATCGACCATGGTATCTTGCTGCGATGCCTCGAGGGGTTGGAAGTGGGAGGCACCGTTTTATGGTGGTTTGCCTCCTACCTCTCGGGTCGTACGCAAGCGGTTGGCAGGGGGGGGCAGAGGTCCGCCATGAGGCCCCTCACTTGTGGGGTGCCCCAGGGGTCAGTCCTCTCATCCCTTCTGTTCAACATTTACATGAAGCCGCTGGGAGAGATCATCCGTGGTTTTGGGGTGGGGTATCATCAGTACGCTAATGATACCCAGCTTTTTATATCCACCCCGGACCAGCCTAGTGATGCCCTCGATGTGATGTCCCGGTGCCTGGAAGCGGTACGGATCTGGATGGGGAGTAACAGGCTTCGACTCAACCCGGCCAAGTTTGAGTGGCTGTGGATACCGGCATCTTGGCCCGAGTAAGAAGTTGTTGCCCTCCCATAGACAGGGCACGCAACTTGGGTGTCCTCCTGGACTCACGGCTGAGTTTGGAGGGTCATATCACGGCCGTGACCAGGGAAGCGTTTGCCCAGGTTCGCTTGGTGCGCCAGTTGTGCCCATACTTGGACTGAGATGCCCTACACACAGTCACTCATGTGTTAGTCACCTCCCGGATCGACTACTTCAATGCTCTCGACCTGGGGCTGCCCTTGAGGGCCACCCGGAGGCTTCAGCTGGTACAGAATGCAGCCACGCAGGTTGTTGCAGGAGGATCCCAATACTCCCATATTACACCTCTCCTGCGCGGCTTGCATTGGTTGCCGGTTGCCCTCCGGGTGAGAGTCAAGGTGCTGGTGTTAACCTATAAAGCCCTTCCTGGCTTAGGCCCAGGCTATTTGTCAGACCACCTGCAACCAGCATCAACTTTCCATCGCCCGGTGTGGTCCCACAGATAGGGCCTACTCAGGGTGCCGTCGGCTAGACAATGTCAGCTGGCGACCCCCAGGAGTAGAGCTTTCTCTGTGAGTTCCCCCACCCTTTGGAATCAACTTCCTTTGGGGCTCCGGTTGGCCCCTGACCTTCGCACCTTCCGCCGTGAATTGAAAACCTGGCTAATTATGTCCCCCAGCCTGGACTGATGGGGTAGTATATTTTAATTTTTTTTCAAATTTTTAAAACTTTTTATAATTTTTGTGTATATTTGTTGATTTTAATAGTTGTTTGTCGATTGTTGTGTGAGCTGCCCTGAGACCTTGGAGATAGGGCGGCATACAAATTTTATAAATAAATAAATATAAATAAATGATTTACAGATAGGGTGGCATGCTTTTTTATGGTATGGAAAAAATATACAACACAGTTACTTTCAGAGACACTTAATTAGAGATGCACTATTACAAACATGGCAAGGGATAAAAAAAGAATCATTACAATAAAATTCCAGAATAGTTATCAACAATGGAGGCGCTAATTTATCCAAATATATTGGATATTGATAAAATTAAAAGATATAAAGATTTACTAAACAGTCAAGGAGAATTAAAAACAAGACAAGAATTAAAAGAACAGGGTACAGACATTGATTGGTGGCCATACATTTATTTATTTATTTATTTATTTATTTATTTATTTATTTATTTATTTATTTATTATATTTCTATACCGCCTTTTTCCCGTAGGACTCAAGGCGGTGTACAGTCAAGAAAAATATAGACACACAAACATCATAAAATTGCTAATTAAAATTATTACTTAGTTTGGTCAATTAAATAAAACCCAGAATTAGATAACATTTAAAAAATGTTGGAACATCAGGGTCTTGAGGGCACGGCGGAAAGCACGGAGATCAGGGATATTCCGTATCTCTGGGGGCAGTTCATTCCAAAGGGTTGGAGCCCCCACAGAGAAGGCCCTCCCCCTGGGAGTCACCAGTCGACATAATTTGACTGACGGTACCCTGAGTAGTCCCTCCCTGTGAGAACGAACTGGTCGGTGGGAGGCTATTAGTGGCAAAAGACGGTCTCGTAGGTACCCAGGTCCTAAGCCATGGAGCGCTTTAAAGGTGATAACTAACACCTTGAATCGCACCCGGAAGACCACCGGGAGCCAGTGCAGCTCGCGTAGGAGAGGCGTTACATGGGCGTAACAAGCTGCGCCCATAATCACCTGTGCAGCTACATTCTGGACCAGTTGGAGCCTCTGGGTGCTTTTTAAGGGGAGCTCCATGTAGAGAGCATTACAGTAGTCCATACGGGAGGTAACTAGGGCATGAGTGACCGTGCGCAAGGCGTCCCGATCCAGAAAGGGATGCAACTGGCGGATCAGGCGAACCTGATAAAAGGCACCCCTGGCCATGGCCGTCAAATGATCTTCTAAAGATAGCCGTGAATCCAGGAGGACACCCAAGTTGCGGGCCCTCTCTGTGGGGAGCAAGATCTCATCCCCTATTGTATACATGTATACAATATTGTATATTGTATACATGCAGATACAATCTAGATATAGGACAGATTTAACACAATATGGATTTCAAAAAGATACACACGAGTTAGATAAAATTCTTCAAGGCACAGAAGATAAATTGATTAAAAAATATAATTATTTATTAAGATACAAAATGGAGGAGGAGGTAGTTAAAGAAATTAAGGTAATTTGGGCTAAAAATTTTGGATTTTGAACATTGAATTGGATAAATGGGAGAAATTATGGAATAAAAATTACAAACTGACAATGTCTGTAGCCTATAAACAAAATATGTACAAAATGTTCTATAGGTGGCATCTTCCACCAGCAAGGCTGGCTAAAATGTTCCCCAATACCTCATCAACATGCTGGAAATGTAAACAACATCAGGGAACATACTACCACATGTAGTGGACGTGCCCCAAAGCAAAACAATATTGGAGTAAAATTAGAATACAATTAGAAGAGATAACCAAACAGCATATAGAGATGAAGCCAGAAATATTTTTATTAGGAATACTGCCAGGGACTTACGAAAAAAAATACAATATTTAATCACACATATTATAACAGCAGCAAGTATAATATATGCACAAAATTGGAAAAATAACAATATACCAATGGAAGATAATCTGATTAGAAACGTTTTGGAGTGTGCAGAAATGAACAAACTTACAAATACAAGAAATACAAGAAAAAGAGGAAACAGAATATTATATAATGTGGGAGAAATGGTATGAATGGTTAGAGGAGAGGGATAAAAGGCAAGAGTAAATGAGGAAGATATAGGAGTGGAAATGCAGTAACAAACTAGAGAAAAGTGAAAAGATGCAAATCGTAGGTACGAAATTGTGTACACTGTTATCTATATGTATATATGTAAATAAATCAATATTAGAATTATATGTATAAAGGATAAATTGAAATAAGGGAGAAAAATGGATATGTAAGAAATGTTTACCGATGTGAAATTGTTGAAAAGAAGAATATTGTAAAATATTCTTTTTTGTTTTCAAAAAAACCCCAAAACTGTTCAATAAAAAATATTTTTTTTAAAAAAAGACCTAGACGCTCAGAAAAAGGAAGAGCTAACAGAAGGAATGGAGGAAAAGATAGAACCGAAGAACCAGCAAATAAAAGAAGACAAACAGGAGATAATAATAAAAATAACAGTGATTGATTAATTAAACCAGGGGGGAAATATTTTAAGAGAGTTGAAATGAGAATTGGAAATACAGGAAGATACTCTTGAACAGGAGATAGGGGTTTGGGCAGATACTTAGAAGCTAGCCAGTGGAAGAGGGTAGAGATGGGAGTAATACTTAGATTGTATAGTCAAGAAGTAGTCAGGGTTGATCTCCCCTAGGACTGACTAGTTAGATCACCCTGCAGTCCAAGGGACTCGCAGGAGTCTTTTCCAGCACCATAGTTCAAAGGCCTCAATTCTTTGGCATTCAGCCTATTTTATGGTCCAACTTTCACAGCCATACATTGCAACTGGAGAAACCATAGCCTTGACTATACACGGTTTTATTGGCAGGTTGATGTCTCTGCTTTTCAGTAAGCTATCTAGATTTGCCATAGTTTTCCTCCTCAAGAGCAAGCGTCTTTTAATTTCTTGGCAGCAGTCCCCATCTGCGGTGATCTTGGAGCCCAGGAAAATAAAATCTGTCACAGCCTGCATTTCTTCCCCATCTATTTGCCAGGAATTGAGAGGGCCCGATGCCATGATCTTAGTTTTCTTAATGTTGAGTTTCAAGCCAACTTTTGCACTCTCTTTCTTCACCTGCATCAAAAGGCTCTTTAGTTCCTCTTCGCTTTCTGCCATTAGAGTGGTATCATCTGAATATTTGAGGTTGTTGATATTTCTCCCGGCAATCTTAATTCCAACTTTTGATTCACCTAGCCCCGCCTTTCTCATGATGTGCTCTACATATAAGTTAAATAGGCAGGGCGATAGTATACAGCCTTGCCAGACTCCTTTCCCAATTTTGAACCAATCAGTGGTTCCGTGTCCAGTTCTCACTGTTGTTTCTTGACCCGCATATAGGTTTCTCAAGAGACAAATAAGATGGTCTGGTACTCCCATCTCTTTAAGAACTTGCCACAATTTGTTGTGATCCACACAATCAAAGGCTTTAGCATAGTCAATGAAGCAGAAATAGATGTTTTACTGGAACTCCCTAGCTTTCTCAGCGTATGTTGGCAATTTGATCTCTAGTTCCTTTGCCTCTTCTAAATCCTGCCTGTACTTCTGGTAGTTCTCGATCTACATACTCAAGCCGCCTTGAGTCTTCGGAGAAAGGCGGCATACAAGTTGAACAAATAAATAAATAAATAAATACATACATACTGCCGGAGTCTAGCACGTGAAATGAGTGCAATAGTGCAAGTTTGAACATTCTTTGGCATTGCCTTTCTTTGGAATTGGAATGTAAACTGACCTTTTCCAATCCTGTGGCCATTGTTGAGTTTTCCAAATTTGTGCCAAATTGTGTGTAGCACTTTTACTGCATCTTTTAAGATTTTGAATAGCTCAGCTGGAATACTGTCACCTCCACTAGCTTTGTTGTTCCTCAGATTTCCTAAAGCCCATTTGACTTCACATTCTAGGATGTCTGGCTCGAGGTCAGTGACCACCCTATCTTGGTTATCAGGGATGTTAACTTCGTTCTTGTATAGTTCTTTCTGTAATTTTGCCACCTCTTCTTAATCTCTTCTACCTCTGTTAGGTCCCTGCCATTTTGGTCCTTTATCATGCCCATCTTTGCATGAAATGTTCCCTTCATATCTCCAATTTTCTTGAAGAGATCTCTGGTCCTCCCTATTCTATTGTTTTCTTCTATTTCTTTACACTGTTCATTTAAGAAGGCATTCTTATCAGTGATGAAATCCAATTTTTTTTTACTACCGGTTCTGTGGGTGTGGCTTGGTGGGCATGGTATGGCTTGGTGGGCGTCACTTGGTGGGCATGGCAGGGGAAGGATACTGCAAAATCCCCATTCCCTCCCCACTCATGTGGGAAGGATATTGCAAAATCTCCATTCCCACCCCACTCTGGGGCCAGCCAGAGGTGGTATTTGCCAGTTCTCTGAACTACTCAAAATTTCCACTACTGGTTCTCCAAACTGCTCAAAATTTCCACTACCGGTTCTCTAGAACCTGTCAGAACCTGCTGGATTTCTCCCGATTCTTATCTCTTCTAGCTATTCTCTGGAAATCTGCATTCTTTTGGGTGTAAGTTTCTTTCTCCCTTGCCTTTTGCTTTCCTTCTTTCCTCAGCTATTTGCAAAGTTTCCTCAGACAGCCATTTTGCTTTCTTGCGTTTCTTTTTCTTTGGGATGGTTTTAGTTGCTACCTCTTTTACAATGTTGCAAACCTCCGTCCATAGTTCTTCAGGCACTCTGTCTACCAGATTTAATTCCTTAAATCTATTTGTCACCCCTAATGTATATTCATCAGGGACGATTTAGTTCATACCTGAGTGACCTAGTGCTTTTCCCTACTTTCTTCAATTTAAGTCTAAATTTTGCAACGAGAAGCTCATGATCTGAGCCACAGTCAGCTCCTGGTCTTGTTTTTACTGACTGTAAATAACTTCTTCATCTTTGGCTGCAGAGCACATAGTCAATCTGATTTCTGTGTTGACCGTCTGATGATGTCCATGTGTAGAGTCGTCTCTTTATTTATTTAAAAAGTTTTAACATTCATTACAACAATTTTCCCCCCTCCCACCCCCATCCCCCCTCTCCCTCCAACCCCCCTCCCCTCCGACACCCACCCCCTGGACTTCCTAGAGCAAAAACAGGGTATAGCATAACAAACATAAGCTAAAATAAGCTAACTTTCTGTGGTCTCCAAACTCCCCCTTGCTCTTTAACTCCCCTTTCAACTAACTAAACATATTCAAAAAGGAAATATAGATTTCATTCATAAGCTATTTGAAACTTTTTAGCCCAATATTTGTTTTGAATATAGTTAATCCATCTTCTCCATTCCAATATATATCTTTCATTTGAATGGTCCTTCAAATACGCTGAAATTTTAGCCATCTCTGCTAAATTCACTACTTTTAGTGTCCATTCTTCAATAGTAGGCAAATCTTCCTTCTTCCAGTACTATGCCACCAAGAGTCTGTCTGCTGTTATTAAATTTAAAATCAACTTAATCTCTATAACAGTACAATCTGTAATTATGCCTAACAAAAAGAACTGTGGAGTAAATTTTATCTTCTTTTTGAGAATATTTTGAATAATCCATATTTTTATCCAAAATGCCTTAATTTTTTTACATGTCCACCATATATGATAATACGTGGCATCATCACATTCACATCTCCAACGCTTAGGTTGCACACTTGGATACATACAGGCTAGCTTTTTAGGATCCAGATGCCATCTATAAAACATTTTATAAAAATTCTCTCTTAAGTTTTGGGCTTGCGTGAACTTCACATTTCTAATATATTTTTCCCATGTTTCCATCATTATTGGTTCTTCAATATTTTGTGTCCACTTTATCATACAGTCCTTAACTAACTCCGTTTCTGAATCTATTTCTACCAATGCATTATACAATCATTTTATATGCATTTGACTTTGATCTCTAATCTGTTTTACCAAGTTCTCCTCATTTTGCAGAAAACCAATTTTCTGATCTCCTCTCCATCTAGCTTGCAACTGTACATATTGAAACCATGTTCAAATTGTCCTTTCTTCTCTTAGTTGATTCAAAGATTTTAATTGTAGTATACCTCTTTCCTTGTTAAGAAGCTCTTTATATGTAATCACATCCTGCCTTTGCTCTACATTTATATTCTCTATCGCGTGTCTGGGTATTGCCCACAATGGTAACTTCTCGTTTAGTTTATACTTGTACTTTTTCCAGACACACAATAGAGCATTCCTTAATATATGACTTTTAAAAGTCTTGTCCACTTTCTTATCATATAATAAATAAGCATGCCACCCGTAAACCAAATCATATCCCTCAATATTCAATATTCTTTCTTCTGTTAAATTCATCCAATCACTCATTGCTGAAAGAACAGCTGCCTCATAATAAAGTCTTAAATTAGGCATTTTGAGACCTCCTCTTTCACGTGTATCCTGCATTATTTTTGGTTTTATTCTCGGTCTCTTCCCTGCCCAAACAAAATTATTAATACCCTTCTGCCATATCTTCAAATTCTCATCTTTTTTTTTTATTGCAAAAGTTTTACAATTACATTTTCACCCCATTTCCCCCCCCCTCAACCCACCCAAATCTCCCAACCTCTTCCTCCCTAACCCTCCCTAACCCTCCCCTCCCCCCGGACTTCCATACAATATGCTCATATCAAGAGAAAAAAAAAACCCTTTGTATAAAACTTGAACCCCTCCCTCCCCCTTATAATTTTTCATCTTCATTACATTAAAATATTTCTATCTTAATATAATATAACATTTTCAAATAAAAACTATTTGATATTTCCTGGTTTGGTATTTGTTCTGAACATAATCTATCCACTTCTTCCATTCCCATTCATAAGTCTCTTGCGAACAATCTTTTAAATATGCCGAAATCTTCACCATCTCTGCAAAACTGGCCATCTTCAAAGTCCATTCCTCGATCATGGGCAGAGCTGCATTTTTCCAGTATTTACCTATCAATAATCTCACAGCTGTTATCATATACAATATCAACTTTGTTTCACCCAAAGTAAAACCCTTAACTATACCCAATAAAAACAATTGTGGAGAAAATTGAACTTTTTTCTTCAAGACATTCTGCATAACCCACCAAATTTTTATCCAAAAAGCCTTAACTTTCTTACAGGTCCACCAAACATGATAATATGTAGCATCTAAACAATCACATCTCCAACATTTTGGCTGAACATTAGGGTACATACACGACAATTTTTTGGGGTCTAAATGCCATCTATAAAACATTTTATAAAAATTTTCCCTTAAATTCTGCGACTGTGTGAACTTAACGTTCTGAACCCAGATTTTTTCCCATGTTTCCAACATCACTGGTTCTTCAAAATTTTGTGCCCACTTAATCATACAATCTTTAACCAATTCGGTTTCTGAATCCCTTTCTAACAAAACATTATAAAGCCTTTTAATATGCATTGGACCTTTTTCTTTTATATGTCTAACCAGCTCTTCCTCATGCAACATAATACCAGTTTTTTGGTCCTCTTTCCATCTCAGTTGAAGTTGATTATATTGTAACCAAGTTAAGTTAATCCCTTCGTCCAACAGTGTCTCTAATGTCTTCAACTGCCATCTACTCGCATCTGTAAAAAGAACCTCTTTGTATAAACCCCCCCCCGAGTGACATTATATTTGTATTCCACATAATATGACCAAGATCCAACCATAGCGGTATTTTGTAATCCCATTTGAATCGGTGCTTCTTCCAAACCCTCATCAGAGAGTCTCTAAGTATATGGCTTTTAAATACTTTGTCCACTTTATTCTCATAAAATAAGTAAGCATGCCATCCGAATTCAAGATCAAAACTTTCTATATTCAATATTCCAGTCTTTTTCCTTCCAAACCAATCACTTGCTTGGGTCAAAGCTGCTGCTTCATAATATAATTGTAGGTTTGGAAGTTTAAGACCTCCCCTTTCTGGAACATCTTGCATAATTTTCAGTTTCACTCTCGGTTTTTTCTCGTTCCAGACAAATCTGTTCACTCCACTTTGCCACACTTTCAATTGTTTATCACTTTTAAGCACCGGAATCATTTGAAACAAGAAAAGAAATCTTGGCAAAATATTCATCTTAACTGCTGCTATTCTTCCAAGTAAAGACAGCTGCAGTTTTTTCCAATTCTCCATATCTTTCTGAACTTCTCGCCATAACACCTCATAATTATTTTGAAACAATTTCATATTTGATTCTGCAACCTGAACACCTAGATATTTTACCTTTGGTACAATCTCAAAACCTGCCCTCCTTTCAAGCTCGTATTTGCGATCTTGTGTCATATTTTTAACTATCATCTTAGTTTTTTTCTGGTTCAATCTAAAACCTGAAACTTTACCATAATCTTGTATAATGTCTTTCATCTGGATTATTGATTTCATTGGCTGTGTTAAGGTAACAACCAGATCATCTGCAAATGCCTTTATTCTGTAATCCTCTTGCCTTATCATTATTCCTTTCAAGATATTATTTATTTTATTTTATTGAATTTCTATACCGCCCTACTCCCGAAGGACTCAGGGCGGTGTACAGCCATGAAATAAAACACATAGATATACAAAATTTAAAATCAAATAAAATGAATTAAATAAATTTGGCTGAATTAATACCCATAATTTAAAATACCCATAATTTTAAAATACATTAAAAATTTAAAATTTACACTTAAAAGGGAGAAGATTTAGGCGAGGCCCGCTTGATGAAATAAAAGCGTCTTCAACTCGCGGCGGAAGGTGCGCAGATCCGGAATCCTCCATATCTCTGGGGGGAGCTCATTCCAGATCGTCGGTGCCCCCACAGAGAAGGCTCTCCCCCTAGGGGCCGACAGCCGACATTGTTTGGCCGACGGCACCTGGAGGAGCCCCTCTCTGTGGGAGCGTACTGGTCGGTGGGAGGCTGTTGGTGGTAGTAGGCGGTCCCGTAAATAACCAGGTCCTAAGTCATGGAGCGCTTTAAAGGTGGTAACCAGAACCTTGAAGCGCACCCGGAAGACCACCGGGAGCCAGTGCAGCTCGCGCAGGAGAGGTGTTACATGGGAGCTCCATGTTGCTCCCATAACCACCCACGCGGCCGCACTCTGTGCCAGTTGGAGCCTCCTGGTGCACCTCAAGGGGAGCCCCATGTAGAGAGCATTACAATAGTCCAGACGAGAGGTGACGAGGGCATGAGTGACTGTGTGTAACGAGTCCCGATCTAGAAAGGGACGCAACTGGAGAATCAGGCGAACCTGATGAAAAATCCTCCCGGTCACGGCCGTCAAGTGCTCTTCTAAAGACAGCCGTGAGTCCAGGAGGACGCCCAAGTTACGAGCCCTTTCCGTGGGGGCCAATGATTCGCCCCCAATAGCCAGCGATGGCGCCAGCTGACTATATCGGGACGTCGGAAACCACAGCCACTCGGTCTTGGATGGGTTGAGCCTGAGCCCGTTTCTCCCCATCCAGATCCGTACGGCCTCCAGGCACTGGGACATCACTTCAAGGACATCGTTGGGGTGATCCGGGGTGGAGATGTACAGCTGGGTGTCGTCAGCGTACAGATGGTACTTCACCCCGAAACCACGGATGATCTCGCCCAGCGGCTTTACATAAATGTTGAACAGAAGGGGCGAGAGAACCGATCCCTGCGGCACCCCACATATAAGGGGCCTTGGGGTCGATCTCTGCCCCCCTGTCAACACAGACTGCGACCGGTCAGAGAGAAAGGAGGAGAACCACCGTAAAACGGTGCCTCCCACCCCCAACCCTTCCAGCCGGTGCAGCATGATACCATGGTCGATGGTATCAAAAGCCGCTGAGAGGTCTAACAGGACCAGGACAGAGGAACAACCCCTGTCCCGAGCCCTCCAGAGATCATCAACCAACGCGACCAATGCCGTTTCCGTGCTGTACCCAGGTCTGAAGCCCGACTGGAACGGATCTAGATACGACGCTTCATCCAGATACTGGGGTAGCTGTCGCGCAACCACACTCTCAACAACCTTCGCAACGAAGCAAAGGTTGGAGACTGGACGATAATTAGCCAATACTGCTGGATCCAGGGAAGGCTTCTTGAGGAGAGGCCTTACCACCGCCTCTTTCAGGGCGGCGGGAAAGACACCCTCACCCAACGAAGCATTTATAATCCACTGGAGCCAGCCTCGCGTCACCTCCCGGGAAGCCAGCACTAACCAGGAGGGACACGGGTCCAACAAACATGTGGTCACGTTCAATCTACCCAGAATCCTGTCCACGTCATCTGGGGTCACAGGATCAAACTCATCCCAGATAACAGTCTCAAGACCTGTCTCCGTCACCCTCGCTGGATCTATCCCGTCAGAATCCAGACCTGCCCGAATCTGAGTGATTTTGTCATACAGATACTGAACAAAATCCTCGGCTCTTCCCTCCAAGGGGTCCTCCCGCGCTTCCTGGTGGAGCAGGGAGCGGGTCACCCTAAACAGGGTGGCAGGGCGATTATCTGATGACGCAATAAGAGCAGTAAAATGAGAACATTTTGCTGCTTTTATCGCCACTAGGTAATTCCTAATATGAGATCTTACCAGTGTTCGGTCAGATTCAGAAAGACTAGTCCTCCAACAGCTCTCTAGGCGTCTTTTCCGGCGCTTCATCTCCCTCAGCTCCTCGGTGAACCAAGGAGCCAGGCGAGATCGGCGCCGGGTCAGAGGCCGCAAAGGCACGACTCGATCCAGGGCTCCAGCAGCCGCCCTATCCCAGGCGGCCACTAGGTCCCCAGATGAGGCGTGAGCCAGAACCTCCGGGATTGGCCCAAGCTCCATCTGGAACCTATCAGGTTCCATCAGGCACCTGGGGCGGTACCATCTTACCGGTTCCGCCTCCCTGCAGCGGGGTGCCGCGGTTCGAAGGTCAAGGCGAAGGAGCGAGTGATCTGACCATGACAAGGGCTCGATGACTATATCCCCTATCTCGAGATCACTCAACCACTGTCCAGAGACAAAAACCAAGTCCAGTGTGTTTCCCCCAGTGTGCGTAGGGCCATGAATTAGTTGGGTCAGGTCCATGGCCGTCATGGAAGCCATGAACTCCCGAGCCACCTCAGATGCCTCACCCACGGATGGCAGGTTGAAATCCCCCATGACCATAAGTCTGGGGGTATCAACCGCCACCGCGGCAATAACGTTGAGCAGCTCGGGCAGGGCTGCCACCACGTGGCAGGGAGCCAGGTACGTGATCAGCAAGCCCATCTGAACCCCGTGGCCCCACTTCACAAGGAGGGACTCAAAACCAGCTGTCTGAGGTACAGTGGTCTCCCTTGGCCTAAGGCCTTCTCTAATAATAACCGCTACTCCCCCGCCCCTCCCCTGTGACCTTGGCTGATGGAATGCATGGAAACCTGGTGGGCACATTTCTACCAAAGGGACCCCTCCCTTTGGGCCCAACCAGGTCTCCGTAATACCCGCCAGGTCCGCTCCCCCCTCGTAAACAAGATCACAGATGAGGGGGGCTTTATTTACTACAGACCTGGCGTTGCACAACATCAGGCGAAGGCCTGGGCCCTGAAGGTCTGTACTACCTGGAGAACGGGTGGAGCCTTGGGGGCCGGAGCACTCTACCGCTTGAAGACAGCGGGTGCGTGCTCCCTTAACATGATATGGCCCCCTGCTCCCGCCATATCTACCTCTCCCACACACAGTACCGATGGTAAAAACACAGTCTGGACCAGCTTGACCCCCTCCGGATCCCCCACCACCCCCCGCCGAACGTCCTGGCCAAGCCCGACTCTCCCCCTAGTGGGTTATCCCCCAAACCCACAACCCTAATTCCAATCCCACCCCCCTCCCCCCTCCCAGAACCCCTTAAAAGTTTAAACAAGGACAATTTTAAAAAACCCCGCAGCCCCCTCTTTGCGGCATGCCACCTCTCGGGACTCCAGAGTCCGTCATCGAGGTAGGCCCTCGATAGAATGGAGGGCCAAGCCTGCGAGAGGGGGGAGTCTCGCAGACCAAGAAGCTCCGCTGCTGAGTACATTAATCATAATGGGTGACACGACCATATCCTGAGGGTGTATATAAAGGACCGAGGAGAAGACAAAGGGATGGGGAAAATCTCAGAGACATATTTGCAGGACCAAGTCCCCTGTCCCCTCACAACAGAGGACATAGTCCAAAGCCAGGACGACCACAGTTCCAAGGGGGAAATAGATCCAACCACCCTCTCACGGTGGTTAGGTCAGATGGACAGCCCCCTCTTGTGGTGGGGTGGCAGCAATGAACCGATGCATATTTGTTTAAATTTAAATTTCTATACCGCCCTTCTCCAATGTAGGACTCAGGGCGGTGAACAGCCAAAGTAAAAACAAGACATACATACAAAGCATACAAAATCTAAAACTGTTTAAAATAATTAAATAATTTTGGCCGTAATTAAAACATTCCAATTTAAAATCCGTTTAAAATTTGGCTCAAGCCAGCCCAGCTAGTTGAAATAAATGGGTTTTCAGGGCCCGACGAAAAATCCGGAGGTCTGTTATTGTACGTAGCTCTGGGGGGAGGTTGTTCCAGAGGGCGGGCGCCGCCACAGAGAAGGCTCTCCCCCTGGGGGTCGCCAGCCGACATTGTCTGGCGGACGGCACCCTGAGGAGGCCCACTCTGTGGGAGCGTACTGGCCGGTGGGAGGCTATTGGTGGCAGAAGGCGGTCTCGTAAGTACCCCGGCCCTAAGCCATGGAGCGCTTTAAAGGTGGTCACCAACACCTTGAAGCGCACCCGGAAGACCACCGGGAGCCAGTGCAGCTCGCGCAGGAGAGGTGTCACGTGGGAGCGCCTCGTCGCCCCCAAAATGCCCCGCACGGCCGCGTTCTGGACCAGCTGGAGCCTCCGGGTGCACCCCAGGGGGAGCCCCATGTAGAGAGCGTTGCAGTAGTCCAGGTGGGAAGTGACGAGTGCCTGAGTGACTGTGCGTAGGGAGTCCCGATCTAGAAAGGGGCGCAACTGGCGTATCAGGCGGACCTGATAAAAAGCCCCCCTGGCCACGGCCGCCAAATGATCTTCTAACGACAGCCGTGCATCCAGGAGGACGCCCAAGTTACGAGCCCTCTCCGTGGGGGCGAGTGATTCGCCCCCAATAGCCAGCGATGGCGTCAGCTGGCTATATCGGGACGCCGGAAGCCACAGCCACTCGGTCTTGGAGGGGTTGAGTTGGAGCCTGTTTCTCCCCATCCAGGCCCGCACGGCCTCCAGGCACTGGGACATCACTTTAAGGGCATCATTGGGGTGGCTTGGGGTGGAGATGTACAGCTGGGTGTCGTCAGCGTACTGATGGAACTCCACCCCGAAGCCACGGATGATCTCACCCAGCGGCTTTACATAAATGTTGAACAGAAGGGGCGAGAGGACCGACCCTTGTGGCACCCCACAAGCAAGGTGCCTCGGGGTCGACCGCTGCCCCCCTGTCAACACAGATTGCGACCGGTCAGAGAGGTAGGAGGAGAACCACCGCAAAACGGTGCCTCCGACCCCCAACCCCGCCAACCGGTGCAACATGATACCATGGTCGATGGTATCAAAAGCCGCTGAGAGGTCTAACAGGACCAGGATAGAGGAGCAACCCCTATCCCGGGCCCTCCAGAGATCATCCACCAATGCGACCAATGCCGTTTCCGTGCTGTGCCCAGGCCGGAAGCCGGACTGGAGCGGGTCTAGATAGACAGCTTCATCCAGGTACCGGGGAAGCTGTTGCGCCACCACACTCTCAACAACCTTCGCAATGAAGCGAAGGTTGGAGACTGGACGATAATTAGCCAAAACAGCCGGATCCAGAGAAGGCTTCTTGAGGAGGGGCCTCACCACCGCTTCTTTCAAAGTGGCCGGCAGGACCCCCTCACCCAAAGAAGCGTTAACAATCTTCTGGAGCCAGCCTCGTGTCACCTCCCGGGAAGCCAGTACCAACCAGGAGGGACACGGGTCCAATAAACATGTGGTCACGTTCAGCCGTCCCAGGACCCTGTCCATGTCCTCGGGAGCCACAGGATCGAACTCCCCCCAGATAACACTCTCAAGACCTGTCTCAGTCATCCCGTCTGGACATACCCAGTCAGAGGCCAGCCCTTCCCGAATCTGAGCGATTTTGTCATACAGATACTGCACAAAATCCTCAGCTCGACCCTGCAAGGGGTCATCCCGCACTTCCAGATGGAAGAGGGAGCGGGTCACCCTAAACAGGGCGGCTGGGCGATTATCTGATGACGCGATAAGAGCGGCAAAATAGCTAGTTTTCGCCGCTTTTATCGCCACTAGGTAGGTCTTAATATGAGACCTCACCAGTGTTCGGTCAGGTTCGGAGCGGCTGGTCCTCCAACTACTCTCCAGGCGTCTTTTCCGGCGCTTCATCTCCCTAAGCTCCTCGGAAAACCAAGGAGCTAGGTGAGTTCGCTGCCGGGTCAGAGGCCGCAAAGGCACGACTCGGTCCAAGGCCCCGGCAGCCGCACTATTCCAGGCGGCCACCAGGTCTTCAGCCGAGTCATGAGCCAGAATCTCAGGAAATGGCCCAAGCTCCATCTGGAACCTATCAGGGTCCATCAGGCGCCTGGGGCGGAACCACCTGGTCGGTCCCGCCTCCCTGCGGCAGGGTGCAGCGGTTAGAAAGTCCAGTCGAAGGAGCGAGTGGTCAGACCATGACAAGGGTTCGATGGCTATATCCCCTATATCGAGGCCACTCAACCACTGACCAGAGACAAAAACTAAGTCCAGAGTGTGTCCTCCTGTGTGAGTGGGGTCATGAATTAACTGAGTAAGGTCCATGGCCGTCATGGAAGCCATGAACTCTCGAGCCACCTCAGACGTTTCACCAATAGATGGCAGGTTGAAATCCCCCATGATGGCAAGTCTGGGGGTGTCCACTGCCACCTCGGCTATAACATTAAGGAGCTCGGGCAGGGCCGTTGCCACGTGGCAGGGAGCCAGGTACGTGACCAACAGGCCCATCTGTACTCCACGACCCCACTTCACAAAGAGGGACTCACATCCGGCTATCTGTGGAACAGTGGTCTCCCTTGGATCCAGACCTTCCTTTATAATAACCGCCACCCCCCCCCGCCCCTGCCCTGAGCCCTCGGCTGATGAAATGCACGGAAGCCGGGTGGGCATATATCCACGAGGGGGACTCCCCCCTCCTGGCCCAACCAGGTCTCCGTAATGCCCGCCAGGTCCGCCTCCCCCTCCTGAATAAGATTGTGAATGAGGGGGGCTTTATTAACAACGGACCTGGCGTTGCACAACATCAGCCGGAGGCTCTGGCCCTGAGAATCTGGACAACCTGGGGAACAAGAAAAGCATTGGGGACCGGAATGCGCAATCGCTCTAAGATAGCGAGTGCGCATTCCCCGCACATGATATGGTCCCCAGCTTCCGCCATATCTGCCCCTCCCACTCACTATGCTGATGGAACAGCCCTCTTCAAATCGAACTCCAACCCCCTCCCCGACCTCCGGTTCTACGTCCCTAATGTCGCAGCCCTTCGCTAAGGCTGGTCTTGAACCCGGTGGATTTCCCCCAGAACCCACCCTAATCCCCCCCGAACCCCTTAAAATTTTTGTTAAAAACTCACTAAAAAACCCACTTAAAAAACCCCTCAAACTTTTCTTAGCCGCATGCCATCTCTCGGGGCTCCAACGCCCGTCATCAAGATAGGCCCTCGATAACGAAGAGGGCCAGACCTGCGAGAGGGGGGAGTCTCGCAGGGCACGAAGGTCATTCACCGAGTACATCAAACATCAAAGGGAGGTGATAGTCCATGGCCAATAACCAGGGGCCAATTTGATGTTATCACAGTCAGAGGAGTGAAATATAGACAGCGTCCGGGGGTCAGGTCCAAAAATCGCCCTCTCACGGCGTTTTGTACGGTGGTAAAGACCGATGGTAAAGTCCCCTCGCTGGTAAAGTCCCCTCGCTGGTAAAGTGCATATATGTAGAAAGCTGGTAAAGTGCATATATGTAGAAAGCGTTCCGGTTTAACCCCCAGGGGCTCTGACACCTGGCCACCCTCTCACGGTGGTCAGGCAATGTCTAGCCCCCTCAGCCGACGGGATGCAGCCATGTACCGGTCTCCCATTCAGGTGGAAATAGCCCTCTCCAGAGTCAGGGCGGTTCAGAATAGTAATAGAGCATAGCGCCAATGAGTCCCACAGGCTGACAGTTGGTCCAGGTGGGCCCAGTTCTAAAGAGGGAACGCTGGGGAAGAGAGAAATGGGGCAGAAATGGGGCAGTTTTCTCGAGCCCCCAGGCCTCCCCCCACAACCACAAATTGAGGCCTCCCAGGGCCCAGAAGATCACTCCGGGTCTTTTTCGCCCCAACCGTGGTTGCAGGTCTCCCAGTCCTGTTGGTTTGTTGCCCCCCCAGCTCCTTTTCCAAAGGGGGGGTCCCCAGCGCCGTCTGACTGTCAGCTTGCCTCCACAGCAACCGCCATCACCGCTGCCCCCGCGCCCTTGTCGCCAGCCCCCGAAAGAGCCTGGCGACATCCCAGAGATCTTCAGGGGGTGCCCGACACATCTTGCAACCCTTCGGGCAACCCCCCCGGGGGTTAGAGTCCCAAATTGTGTTTAACAAGACTTCTAATGTTAAGATAAATAACAATGGGGATAACGGACATCCCTGTCTTGTTCCTTTTTCTATTTTAAACTCTGTTGTCAAGCTTCCATTGATGATAATCTGTGCCTTTTGCTCTTGGTAAATTGCTGAAGCCGCCTGTATAAATTGATCCCCAAAGTCCATCTTTTTAAAAGTCTTTAGTAGAAAGTTCCAGTCCACTCTATCAAAGGCCTTTTCCGCATCCAAAAAAACCAGCACTGCAGGTATCTGTTTATTCCTCTCAAGATATTCCAATAAGTCTATTACTTGCCTTACATTATCCTTCATGTATCTACCCTCGATAAATCCCGCTTGATCATCATGAATCACCTTTTGAATTACTGGCATCAACCTGTTGGCTAGTACTTTTGTATAAATTTTATAATCAGTATTCAGAAGAGATATTGGTCGATAATTCTCCGGTTTTTTAGGACCTACTTGCTCTTTTGGTATCAAGGAAATATAAGCTGTTGTCCATGATGGGGGTATTTTACCCCCTTGTTGAATATTACAAAATAGATCTCTGAGTTGTTGCACCATTTCTGCTTGCAAAGTTTTATAATACACTGCAGTCAAACCATCCGTTCCAGGAGCTTTAGCTGTTTTTAATTGTTTAATTGCTACTATTATCTCCTCCTCTGTTATCGGATAATTCATTCTTTCCTTTTGTTGATTAGTAATTTTTGTAACTCTTTTATTATCTAAGTATTTTTCTATAAGTCCATTCTGCATATCGTCTTTAGCATATAGTTTAGTATAGTAGTTCACAAAAGCTTCTTTAATTTTTGTTGAAAGATTTCTTTCCCTCCAATATCAATACTATCAATAGTCCGTATACTCTGCTTCTTCCTTAATGTATAAGCCAACCATCTGCCCGGTTTATTGGCGTTACAAAATGTATTATGCCTTGCATATTGTAAATTTGTTGCAACTTGTTCCGCCATGAGCATTTGAAATTGATCTTTCAGAAGTTTAATAACACCACGTGTTCTTTCATCTGTTGGGTTTTTAATGAGTAGCTGTTCTTTATTCTTTATTTCTGCTTCCAGTTCAAATCTTTTCTTTTGTCGATTCAATCTATGTTTAGAGTTCATATAAATGAGTACCCCTCTCATATAAGCTTTACTCGCATCCCACACAATTTCAACTGGGGTACCCTTATTCAAGTTCATTTCAAAAAATTCTTTCAACTTCTTCTTATGTTCTGTTATATTTTTTTCATATCTAAACAAGTTTTCATTTAATCTCCATGATCATCTCTCAATTTTACCCATCTCAATTTCTATCCATACTGGGCTATGGTCTGTCAAAGTTCTTGGAAAAATCTTTGTTCTTTTTGTCTTAACAAGTAGATCATCTGACAACAAGATAAAGTCAATCCTAGAGAAGGATCTATGTCTATCAGAAAAAAAAGTATAGTCCAATTCTTTTGGGTTGTGTATTCTCCAAATATCTTTTAATTCCAAATCTTCTTTCATATCAAAGAAAGTCTGTGGTAGTCTAATCCTAGATTTCGCCAAACTCTTTTTATCTAATTTAGAATCAATTACACCATTCCAATCTCCCATAATTAAAATAGATCTATAATCCCATTGCAATATCTTAGTGTGTAGCATTTTATAGAAATGATCCTGTTGTTGGTTGGGAGCATAAATTCCAATCAGAAGAATTTGGCCATTTACTGTAAGCAATTCAATTGCTATAAACCTACCATCTTTATCTGCTTCTATAATTTTAGCTGTCAGTCTTTTGTTTACATAAATAACCACACCATTCTTTTTTTGCAAAGTTGAAGCTATAAAATGTGTTCCTAATTTAGAGTTTATCAAATATTTTTGATCTTGAGTTCTAATATGAGTTTCTTGTAGACAAATTATATCATTATTAAATTGTCTCAAATATGCAAATAACGTCTTCCTTTTCTGTAATGAATTCAACCCATTCACATTCCAGGATAAACACTTAATTGTCATCTTTATCTTTTTGAAGCGACGAGCAGAATAGCCGAAGACCCTCCGAAATCTTCGGTTTCGCTCCCCCCATGGCTTCAGACTCTTGTGTAGTACTCATAGCTCCCTTTTTGTGTTGTCTTTCCTGTTGTTGCTTTTCTTTAAGTTGCTTAGCTTTTGCACGAGTTATACGCTGGTCCTTGATTTCAACCACCCGAGCCGGGTCCAAAATTGGGGAAGATTCTATCAGGGGCTCCTCCAGAAGACCTCCTACAGCACCCTGCACCTCTGGCTCCACCTGCTTAGACTGTTCTTGCAACTCTTGCTGGAGTTGCTTCTTATCACTCTCCTTAATCTCCAACACTGTAGACGTACGTGGAGATGGTGTTCTTTCTTTAAGAATATTAGAATAAAAATACTCCGCCTTCTCCACAGTATTCAAGCGATGTCTTTCTCCATTATATTTCAAAATTATACCAATTGGGGCATCCCACTGGAATGGTATCTCTTGTTTTTTCAGTTCATTTACCAGAAAGCCAAAATCTTTTCTGGTTTTCAACATTTTGGGTGGCAACTCTTTATAAACTCCAATTTGAGCCCCCCCCCACTTGCATAGAGGAAGAAAAGATTTTTGCAGGATATCATTTCTTATTGCTCTGTCTGTAAAATATATCACCACATCTCTAGGCAGTTGTCTTTGTCTGGCCACCCAGGAGTTGACTCTGTAAATTTTGTCTATTTTATAAAAAACCACGTCAGGATTAATTTTTAGTATCACTGCCAGAGCCTCAGCACAAGTCTGTCTCAAATCCTGTCTGTCATCCTCTCTAATTCCTCGAAGCCTTATAGCAAATTCCATGGCCCTGAATTGCATCATTATAATTTCATTGTCAACTCTCTGCATTTTATCATCAACATCAGAAATTTTATACTCATTGTCCTTAATCTTAACATTGACTTCTGATTTAAGTTCTTCCACTTTAGAGTCCACTTTAATAATAAATTCTGCAAGGCCAGACACCACATCAGTTATTTTTTTAGTCACCTTGCCATAATCCTGTTTCACCATATCTTTAATTTCCTGCATAATTTCCTGTTGAGATTTTTGAAGTTTATCATCTATTTCCTGTTGAGATTTTTCAAATTTATCATCCAAAGCCTGAGAAATAAATTCTTTTAAATTTTCAAAGTTAAAATCTTTTTTCTGAGTCTGTTGGGCGGAAGGAGGCTGTGATTCATGTTTGTGTGTGGGGGATCCCCCCCCTGCTGCCTTTCCTTCCTGCTTCTTTGAGGCCATCCTGCCACGTAAGTTAGTTTTTCTGAAAAAGGAAGTCCTTTTTTCTTTTCCACCTCCACAGAGACTTCTAAAAAAGTCCCCCAGGTTTAATCAAATAAAAACTAGACTGGAGCAGACTCAGATTTTAAAGAAAAAGTTTTTTCCTCTTCTCCTATTTCTCTGTATTACAGGCAGAGTAACTTTGTAACAGATCAAAATAGCTTCACAGAATCACTTTCACTAGCTCGTTAACTCTGCTGCTGGGCACCATTTTTTTTTCCAAATCAGTTTGACTCGATCGTACTTTCTCTAAATTAAAAAGTCACCAAAGCATTAATACTTGCGATTTCCAAGTTAGGGGGTTCAAG
Organism: Pituophis catenifer annectens; assembly: GCF_029215685.1. Lineage (NCBI taxonomy): Eukaryota > Metazoa > Chordata > Lepidosauria > Squamata > Colubridae > Pituophis > Pituophis catenifer. Next base: position 33,048,067 of record NW_027256887.1, read on the forward strand.
TTGATTTTTCCATTGTTTGTTGAGGTTGGTTTCATTCAATTAAAACGTTTGTAGCAGCCGGCTTGTTCTGCAGGAAGCAGAATCGTCCCACACCGTCCGGAGTCTGGCAAGTTGAAAGGGAGCCGCACCTGTTTCCTCCCCAGCAGCAATTCTCTGGGGGTTCACAGGGGCTCAACCGGTACCTTGCCTTCTCTCCTCCTGCAATCCTGAGGATTTCGGAGTTTTCAAGCCACTTCTCGATGTCGAAGCGGCTCTACAGACGGCGGGGCTGGCGGTCCTTAAGAAGAGACCGTCTTCGCTGGCGGCCAGCAAACCGGAAGTCAAATTCTCATCTTTTTTAAGTATTGGTATCATTTGAAAAAGAAACAAAAACTTAGGCAAAACATTCATTTTTACTGCTGCTATTCTTCCTAACAAGGATAATTGTATTTTTTTCCAGTTTTCCATCTCTCTCTGTATTTTTTGCCACAACGGATCATAATTATACTTAAATAATTTCGCATTTGATGTCATAATATAGACCCCTAAATACTTAACTTTTTTTACAATTTCAAATCCTATTAGTCTTTCTAATTCTTTTTGATTTATAGTCAAATTTTTAGTTATTATCTTTGTTTTCCCTGCATTTATTTTAAATCCAGATACTTGTCCATATTGATTAATTATATCCATTAGACCTACAACTGACTGTAATGGTTGGGTTAAAGTAACAACCAAGTCGTCTGCGAATGCTCGTAATCTATAGTCATATTGCCTAATCTTAATTCCACTTATTTTGTCCGACCCATGTATCTTATTTAAAAAAAAAAATTCCAAAGTCAAAATAAACAATAATGGAGACAAAGGGCATCCTTGTCTTGTTCCTTTTTCTATATTAAAAGTATCTGTTAAACTACCATTAATTATTATTTGCACTGTTTGTTTCTGATATATTGCCTTAATAGATTTTGTGAAATGTTCCCCAAACTGCATCTTTTCTATTATTTTCAATAAAAATTGCCAATTCAATCGATCAAATGCTTTCTCTGCATCAAGAAATATCAGCACCAGAGGGATTTGGTTATTCTTTCCCAAATAGTCCAATAGGTTAACAACTTGCCTTACATTACTCTTCATTTGTCTACCATTTATAAAACCAGTTTGATCATTATGAATCATTTGTTGCATGACTATCATTAACCTATTTGCTAATATTTTAGCAAAAATCTTGTAATCTGTATTTAAGAGTGATATGGGCCTATAATTTTTTGGCTGGGTGTGGTCTTGCTCCTCCTTTGGAATCAAAGAAATATAAGCTGTCCTCCAAGATGGGGGTACATCTCCTCCAGATTGTATATTAGTAAACAATTCTTTATGTGGTCCCACCATTTCTAACTGCAAATGTTTATAATAAGCAGCTGTCAAGCCATCCGTCCCAGGAGCTTTACCCACTTTCAACTGCTTAATTGCAAACATAATCTCCTCAGTGGTTATTGGTTGATTTAAACCCTCCCTTTGCTCTTTTGTAATTGTAGGAACATTCTCTTTCTGTAAATATCTATCTATATCTGTACCTTGAATTTTATCACCAGCATACAACCTCGTATGAAATTCTAAAAATGCTTTTTTACTCATATTTTGCTGATAAACCTCTTTACCTTTATATTCTATTTTCTCTATGGTCCGTGACTTTTGTTTTTTCCTTAACAAATATGCTAACCACCTCCCTGGTTTATTAGCATTACAAAAAATATTATGTTTAGCATATAGCAAATTAGTTGCGACCTGATCTGCCATTAACGTATTAAATTGCCCTAACAAAAAATTAATTGCCTCTTTTATTTTCTTATCTGCTGGATTCAATATCAAAACTTGTTCTTTTTTCCTGATTTCCTCTTCTAAATCCTTCTTTTTTTTTCCTGTTTGCGTTTATATTTATTATTCAAATATATCAAAATGCTTCTCATATATGCTTTGCTTGCATCCCAAACCATTTCCATAGATGTACCCTTATGCATATTTATAATAAAAAATTCTTTCATAAATTTTTTACATTCTTTTACATTTTCCTCATATCTAAACAGATTTTCATTTAACCTCCAAGACCTCTTAGATCCCCTTCTATACTCTAATTCCATCCAGACTGGACTATGATCCGTTAAAACTCTTGGACAAATCTTCGTCTTCTTCACTCTGGAAAAGAAATCATTTGTAATTAATATAAAATCAATTCTGGAGAAAGATTGATGTCTATCAGAGAAAAAGGTAAAGTCTTTTTCTTCGGGGTTTCTCTCTCGCCAGATATCTCTCAGTTCCATATCCTCCATCATTTCAAAAAACGATTTTGGCAATCTAGCACGCGTTGAAATGTTCTGCAATTAAATTAATACAATTTAATTTGTCAGAATTAGATGTTGAAGGAGAAGGGGAAAGTAGAAGTTTGGAGGAATCGCAAGAGGAAGAAGAGGTAGAGGAGAGGAGAGAAGGAAAGGCGGGAAAGAAGGGTGGGGGAATACGAAAAGCCGAGGAATTAACAGCACCTCAGAGGGAGACAAGACAAACAGTTAAGAAGGCTATAACAGTGGGAAAGTAAAAACTTAGGTGAGAAAAGAAAATGGGGGAATTAGTGCGTTTGATATCTGTAAATATTAACGGTTTAAATGCTCCTAATAAACGTAATAGGATTTTGAATAAATTAAGAAAGGCTAAGTATGATATTGTTTGCATGCAGGAGACTCATATAAAAAAAGATCAAAACCATTTGTTAGAATGCCGGGCGTTGGGTAAAACTTATACCTCATTAGCAGGTCAAAAAAAAAGAGGGATAGTGGTATATGTACAACATCATTTGAAATCCCAACAGGTTTTTGCTGACCAGGAAGGCCGGGTTCTCATGCTCGAAATAGAAATTGCCCAGTGGAAGTCTTTATTGGTTTGTATTTATGCCCCTAATGATAATCAGAGGACTTTTTATCAAAACTTATATGTTAAATTGGGGGAACTGGAATATGAACATGTCTGTCTAGTGGGGGATTTCAATGCTGTAACGGATAGAATGCAGGATTATGTCCCGGGAAACATACAAGGAAGGTTAAAGGATATTAAGAGAACATTACCAAAAATATGTAATGATTTAAGGGAGGAATTTGGATTACAGGATGTATGGAGGTTGAGAAATCCCAATAAAAATCAATATACTTATTTCTCTCCCAGACACCACTCGTGGACCCGAATAGATATGATATGGATGTCTCTTGAGTTGAGGGGGCTGGTCTCGGAAGTGGAAATAGGGCCCAATCAGTGGGCGGATCATAACCCGCTAATGGTAACTTGGAAGATCCCACATTGTAGGAAGAGTAGATGGAGAATGAATATAGGTATCCTGAAAGATGAAGAATTCATGAGTAAATTTAAGAAGGAGTTATATCTTTTTTTCCAGGAAAATAAGAAAGAGGATACTTCAATATACAATACATGGGATATGGTTAAGGCAGTGATGAGGGGATGGTTAATCAAATATATGATTGACAAACGTAGGGCGGGTAAGAAACACCGAGACAACCTCTTGAATAAATTAAAACGGGTGGAAGAAAGGATGCAAAATGGATTAACCCAGACAACATTGATAGAGGAAAGGGAGTACTGGCAACACCAGATTAAATTATTAGATCAAGAGGAATTAGCAAATAAACTAAAGTGGACTAAACAAAATTTTTTTGAAAGGGCGACTAAAACAGGAAAATGGTTGGCTTGCCGGCTTAGAAAGGAGCAGGAACAACGGAGAATAGAAGGGCTGAAAGATGTAATTGGGAATTTCCATTGTACTAAGGAAGGCAAGAGAATGGTAGCTCAGGATTTTTTCACACAGCTTTATCAGAAAGGAGAGGAAAATATCTGTGAAATTCGGAAATATTTGGAAAAGACAGACTTGCCTAAAGTCTCGGAAACAATGAAGGAAATTCTTAATGCGGAATTTACGATGGAGGAAGTAGAAACAGTTATGAAAGCACAGGCGAATGGCAAAACCCCGGGTAGAGATGGCCTTCCAGTTGAATTATACAAAATAGTGTTTGACGTGATAGGAAGACACATGACGGATTTATTCAATGCGGTTATGAAAGAGGCTCAGGTTCCAGTATCTTGGACTGAGGCTTATATTTCTATTATCCCAAAAGAAGGAACTGATCTATCTCTTATTAAGAACTATAGGCCAATATCATTACTAAACTCCGATTATAAGATATTTGCGGGGGTTCTTGCAGCTAGGCTTAGCTGCTTCCTTAACCAATTCATTCACTCAGACCAAAACGGCTTCCTTCCTAATAGATATCTACGAGATAATCTTAGAATTATCATGAATACATTAGAATTTTTCGAAAATCGCCCGGATAAACAATTAGCCCTAATTTTTGTTGACGCCCAAAAGGCGTTTGACAGAATCAGTTGGGAATTTATGATTTCTCAATTGGAATATATGGAGTTTGGTGGGAATTTTATTCGGGCAATTCGAGCTATCTACCGGGAGCAGACTGCAAGAGTTCTCATAGATGGAGAGGAGACGGAGAGAATTCAAATTCGTAGAGGTACAAGACAGGGATGTCCCCTTTCCCCCTTGCTATTTGTATTAATTTTAGAGCCCCTGCTTAGAGAAGTGAGAGGAAACACGGAAGTAAGAGGAATGAAGATTAGGCAGGAGGAAGTTAAAGTTCAGGCTTATGCAGATGATCTTGTATTTATCTTGGATCAACCACTGGACTCGGGCCTGAAATTATTATGCTTCATTAGAGAGTATGGGAAGGTAGCGGGGTTAAAGATGAATGAAGAAAAAACTAAAATCCTAGTGAAAAATATGACTCAGATGCAAAGGCAACAGCTGGAGCAGTTAATGGGCTTAAGAATAACAAATAAAATTAAGTATCTGGGTATATGGTTGACCGCCAGATGTTCCTCCATAAAGGAGGATAACTATCTTCCTCTTTACAGCCAGATGCTCAGAGACTTAGAAAGATGGAAAAATCTCCAGCTATCAATTTTGGGAAGGGTGGCAACCATTAAGATGTGCGTGTTACCCAAATGGTTATTTCTATTCCAAACAGCCCCGGTAAGGTTGAATAAAGAGTTTTTTACAAATTTGGATAGGAGTATATCTAAATTTATCTGGCAGGGAAAGAGGCCGCGGATTAGACTTAAAATGTTACAGGAACCCAAAAATAGAGGAGGATTTGGACTCCCAAATTGGGAGCTCTATCACCAAGCAGCGAACTTGATTTGGGTGAAAGAATGGATGGTCCTACAAAAGAGACGACTTTTGACATTTGAGGGAGCCGGTCTTCAACATGGCTGGCACTATTTTCTATGGCCGGGAGCATCCGGCCGTCCTAGACACTTTGATGATCACTATTTACGTAGGACGCTTGGGTACACTTGGGAAAAGGTTAGAAGAAGAGTATATACAAAAGTCCCATGTTGGATTTCGGCGCAGGAAGCTCAGGTTTACCCGACATTGTATAAAGGGGAGAAAACCTTGACGTATGAAGGTTTCTTGGATGTTCAGGGTAATCCAAAGTCACGAGAATTATTAACTCTTCAAGGATATAAGATAGACTGGTGGTCTTATTCGCAAGTGTACTCCAGGTATAAAAAAGATTTACATAGTGAAGGAATCTACCGTAAAAGACAAGAATTGGATAAGATCTTATTAGAAGGAGGGAAAGGGATATTATCTAAATGTTATGCATATTTATTATCTCTGCAGATAGGACAGGATGTAGTGAAGGATTGTATGATAGCATGGGGGCGAAATTTTGGATATCCCCTTGACTTCCACCAATGGGAACAGATTTGGTTGAAAAATATGAAATTAACCATGGCCTCCTCATATAAAGAAAACATATATAAAATGATCTACCGGTGGCATCTACCCCCGGCGAGATTAGCTAAAATGTTTCCCGGGACATCTGCCTGCTGTTGGAAGTGTGGTTACAGCAATGGAACCTATTTTCACCAATGGTGGACCTGCCCGCAGGCGGTTAAATATTGGAAAAAAATACGGCAATGGATTTTGGAAATTACACAGATTAATTTGGAATTAAGACCTGAGATTTTCCTATTGGGGGCAAAACCTTTGAATGTTAAGTCAGATATATGGTTCCTGTTGATTCACATTATCACTGCAGCAAGATTAGCGTATGCGCAGGAGTGGAAAAATCAATACTTACCGATAGATTTGAAAATAATATATAAAATTAATGAGTGTGCGGAATCAGATAGACTAACTAGATTGATCAATGGTAAAAAAGATTCAGAATTTTATAACAGTTGGAAAGTATGGTACGATTGGGTCCAGAAAAGGTGGGATAGAATAGACATATGATGATGTATATATATGATGGCAAATATGTATGTATAAAGGAATGATTTTATACTTATGGACAATGTAATCATATTATACCATGGTGGCAGGATTGTATATTTTATTTGTGTATTAGTGTATAGAATATATTAATAAAAATTATATATATAAAAAAATGAAATGTTCTGCAAGAGCCCCTTCTTATCTTTTTTAGTGTCCAAAACTCCATTCCAATCACCCAATAAAATACATGATTTATAGTCCCATTGTAATAACTTGGAATGTAAAAGCTTATAAAATTTTTCCTGTTGTTGGTTCGGTGCGTAGACTCCAATTAAAAGTATTTTTTCTACTTTTATTAAAAGTTCAATTGCTATAAATCTTCCTTGATCATCTGCTTCAATTAATTTGGCAATTAAATCTTTTTTTAGGTATATAACTATACCATTCTTCTTCTCAGGAGCAGATGCAACAAAATGTATACCTAACCTTGCATTTATTAAGTATTTTTGATCTTTACTTCTAATATGAGTCTCTTGTAAACAAATTACATCATTTTTAAACTGTTTCAAATAATGAATATTTTTCTCCTCTTTTGTGGTGAATTTAGGCCATTAACATTCCAGGTCAAAAATCTAGTTGCCATTCTTGGCCCCCTGAAGCACTTGAAGCATCTGCTGGAAATCTCCATGCATTTTGCTTTTTGGCCTTGCTCCTCCCACTGCTTCTGTTTTTGTAGTATCTTGAATCATTTGAAGTTACTGCACTCTTACTTCTTCTTGACGCTTGGCTGCCGCTCGAGTCTGTCTTTGATCCTTAGGTTCTTCTATCTCCAAAGCTTGAACAGTAGTCGAAAATTGTATTAATTCTTCTTGAATAATCAAATCACCCTTTTGGGCCTGTGCCAACAATTCTTTTTTCTCCCCCTTTCTTGCCCCCTCTATTTCCATCTTCCTTATAGCTTCCTGGGGCTGAGGGCATCCAGCCTTTAATACATTGGTATAGAAATCTCTTGCCTTCCACACTGAATTGAGACGGTATCTTTCTCCTGAATAATTCACCACCAAACCAGCTGGAATTTCCCATCTATACTGTATCTGACGGTATTTCAGTTCTTCCACCAGAAAGGCATAATCCTTTCTGGCTCTCAACATTTTGGGGGGAATTTCTTTCAGTGTTAAAACCTCCTGCCCCTGCACTTGAAGTTTATTTTTAAAAGTGACTTGTAGGATTTCATTGCGTAATCTTCTTGTTGTAAAATAAACTACAATGTCTCTTGGTAGATGTTTCTGTCTGGCCACCCATGAATTGACACGATAAATTTTGTCAATTTGCCATTCAAAATTTGCTTTTTGATCTTCCATTATCTGTGCAAATGCTTCTGAGAAGATCTCTCTCAAATTCTCTTGCTTATTTTCCTTGAGGCCTCTTATTCTCAGAGCAAATTCCATGTCTCTATCATTATCACATCCGCCTCTGCTCTTTCCATCTTGTCCTGGACCTCCCCCATTATATTTTCCAAGTTCTCATTAGACTGCTTAATTTCTTCCACTTTTTCATCTATTGCTTCAATGTGTCCTGCCAATCCTTGTACTGCCATGATAATATCTTCTCTAATTTCTTGATTTCGTTTTTGAATAGCCTCTTTGACTTAAGCTATCTCTTCAGCAACCTCTCAAGTTTGCTCCTGAAACATTGAAGCAATTTTTTTTTTCTGTAACAGAGGCTTATGTTTTGAGGGCTTCCTGCAACATTTCAAATGTTAATATTGTTGGTTCCGTTGGAACAGAGAGAGATTGCAATCTGGACATTTGAGCTGGCGAAGTCCCAGCACTTTTGGGGACAACAGCCTTAATTTGTTTTGAAGCCATTTTTAGTTTCCAATTTAAATTTAATCAGCTGCCAGAACAATAGATCCACCAAATCCAGAAACCAGTCTTTAAATAATATCAATCCTTTTTTAAAAAAAATCACTGCTGTAATCTTTGATCTTCTCCTTTTTTTAAAAAAAAACCACAAATCTCTAATTTTGAACAGGGCTGCCAACACTAAAAGAAACTTTCCTTTTTAACTTTTGCTTTCATGCCCCATTAAAGCTCAAACGCCATCTTGGTTTCACTTTCTCCTATGTGGAGGACGAGCTCAGGAACCTAATGCAGAAGGGGAGGCCCATCAGAGAGCATATCCGTGAATTCAGGAGAGTCATTGGGACCTTACCTCCCTTACCAGAGCCACTATTGGTGTACTTCTTTAGAACAAGCTGAGACAAGCGAATCACCCAAGTGACTGCTTATCGGGACATCCCAAACCGGCTCTCCGAATGGTTCCGAGTAGCGATAAAAGTCGACAGAGGGTTGCGAGCCAACGACATGTCAAAGCAACCAGATGGCAAGCAGAGGGGCCAACCGGACCAGGGACCACCCATTAGACAAGTGTTGTGGCCCCGCCCTCTGAGCCTATCCCATCGGAGGAAGAAAGCTCCGAGCATGAGGAAGAGGAGTCAGCCAGGCCTCCCTCTCCAGGCCCCTCCCCTCTGGCACTGTCTCAGGAGCCGGCCGAGGGAGAGGAGATTAGCCGGGAAACAGGTGTCTCGGATGAGAGTGAAGGAGAGACGTCATTCCTGGACGCACGCCACCGAAGGCGTGATAAACGATTGCAGCAGCTCAGGAGGCGTGCTAGGGATTAGAACTGAGTCACTGGACCACACCCCAGAGACTATATAATAGAGGGTGGTGGCCAGTGATCCCTGTGACGAACAAAAATAAACCTTGGATAGTCACTAGAGCATCGTCCGAAACTGCTGAGAGGAATATTATTTCTGTCGGACTCTTGTACACTGAGTATATTATCCTTCAGTTTCTGTGGCAATAAAAGCACTTGGCAGACGGTGTGTATATCGCTGCCAAGTTGGAGATAAAGATCTGGGTGTGTGCCAAGTGCTTCCTTAACCCTCGGCTGGCTGTGTTTGTGTGTGTGTGTGGACGGGGACAGATCAACAAGAAACCACAGCATCACAGCCCACCCAGAGGCCTGTCGTCCCGCAGAGCCCATTGAGGTGCTACAGGTGTGGGGGGATTGGTCACATGGCCGCAGCATGTGGAACCCCGAGGCCGAGATCAGACCCACCGCCCAAGGCACGACCGGAACGAGGGCCCAGGCGCGCCACCAATGCGCCACGGAGAATCCCCCAGGGTCCAGAGGTCTTCGCCCACCTAACCGAGACCAGGGGGATCACAGATTATGGAAATCCATCCCCCGAATCGTATGACAGTGAGGACGAGGGTGAAGACGACCCAATGGTGAGTGGCCCATCCACCCTTTTCTTTTTCCTATATGCCTAACGGCCCCAAAAACAGGGACCCAAGGGACTTTCCAAGCCCTAATAGATTCGGGCTGCACGAGGTGCCTGATTAACCTACCCACAGTCCTAAAATTAGGGATCCGAGTCAACAAGCTCAACCACCCAATTCGATTTGAACAAGTTGATGGGTCTCTAGTGGGGGGAACTTACGCCACACACCTGACTGAACCAGTAAAGCTGGATCTAGCGGATCACTGGGAAACTATCTGGTTCATAATAGCCCCCCAAATGACAGATCCAGTCATACTGGGACTCTCTTAGCTAGACAAATGGGGACCCATCATCTGGTGGCAAGAGGGAACCCATAGACTGAGGATAGCAAAGGGCCCCCAACCCCTGCTGCTCCAACCAGGCGAGACACCCCCCACGCAGGGGCCCCAATTCCTCCCACCACAAAAAGGGTCCCCCCCTAAGGGCACACCAGAGCACCTGGCAGCCACATCCGACAGCTCCCATGAGACAGAACAAATCCCAGAGGAGTACCAAGATCTTGCAGAGGTGTTTAGCAAGGCCGAGTGTGACGTTCTGCCCCCCCACCGCGAGGCCGATTGTGCCATCGAGATCATCCCTGGGGCGAAACTACCTAAACCCAAGCTGTATGCCATGACGCCCCGTGAAATGCAAGAAAGGTTCAAGAACCTACAAAGGGGTTTCATTGAACCAGCCAAACCACGGGTCGCGGCACCGGTCCTCTTCAAAGAGAAGAAAGACAGTTCTATGAGCCTGGTGGTTGATTTTAGAGATATCAACACTGTTTGTATACACAACTTATATCCCCTTCCCCTCATGAAAGACATGCTAGCTCACCTGGCCAAAGGGAAAGTTTTCACCAAACTAGACCTCTGCGAAGTTTACTACCGGGTACGCATCAGGGAAGGAGATCAGTGGAAAACAGTATTCAACTGCCCCCTAGGGAGTTTCCAATTTGAGATGATACCATTCAGACTGCAGGGAGCCCCAGCAGTGTTTATGCAATTAATAAATGAGATTCTACATGAGCACCCCTATAAGGGGGTCCTCGTCTACCTAGATGACATTCTCATTTACATGGAAACCATAGACGAACACATACCCCTGGTCCGCCAAGTGCTGGAAAAACTGCTGGGGGCGAACCTATATGTCAAACTATCAAAATGCGAGTTCCACCAGTCACGACTAGACTACTTAGGCTACCGAGTGTCGAACGAGGGGATAGAAATGGACCCAGCCAAAGTACAATCAGTTTTAAACTGGCAACCCCCTCGCACCCGCAGACAACTGCAAAGCTTCCTGGGGTTCGCGAACTTCTACAGACAATCCATCCCCTCATTTGCAAAAATTGCCAAACCTCTGACGGACCTCCTAAAAACAGGGAATCCAGCAACAAAACCCGCCCAGGACAACCTCTACAGTGGGACCTAACCTGCCAACAAGCATTCAAAACGCTAAAAGAAATGTTTGCAAAAGAACCGGTCCTAAAGCATCCTAACCCTGAACAACCCTTCGTCATCCAAGCAGATGCCAGCGATGTAGCAGTGGGGGCTGTGCTACTCCAAAAGAACAGCCAAGGGAATCTACAACCTTGTGGCTACACATCCCGCAAACTCACCGACACAGAAAGACGATGGGCAGTGTGGGAAAAGGAAGCGTTCACAGTGAGATGGGCACTGTTGACCTGGTGACACCTGTTAGAAGGAGGCCAGAGGCTGTTCGAAGTTTGGACTGACCATAAGAATCTAGAGGCCCTCAAGACCCCATGGAAGTTGTTACCCAGGCAAGTCCGGTGGGCCCAATACTTCAATCATTTCAACTTCGAGCTGAAACACATCCTAGGGGGGAAAAACTTTCTGGCCGATGCCCTCTCCCGAATGCCTCAATACAACAGCAAGTGGGAGCAGGTAGTGAATGCCATCATCCCCTCTGCCCAAGGAGTAGGTCAAGTAACCACCAGACGGCAACGTCGCGACCAGCAAGGCCAACCTGCAAGTGACTTAACGACAAGACTCAAAACTGAAACATCGGCAGACCCCTGGTTCCGAGACAACCAACATCTCTTGACAAAAAGGGATGACCTAGCATGGAAGGGAACAAAACTCTATGTCCCAGAGACTCTACGCACCCTGATCCTCAAGAGGAGCCACAACGCTAAACCAGCAGGACATTTTGGTTTCCTAAAGACTCTGCACTTAGTACGAAGACAGTTTTGGTGGCTCCACATGAGAAAAGATTATGTGAAAGTTATGTGAAAAGTTGTACCATTTGTGCCACGATGAAAAAACGACCAGGAAGACCTCCCGGGCTGCTGCAGCCATTAGCTGAACTGACAAGGCCATGGGAGGAGATTGCAATGGACTTTATAGTAGAACTACCGAAGAGTGGTGGAAACACTGTGATCTGGACTTATTCTCCAAACAGGCACATTTCATACCCTGCAGCGGACTACCCTCAGCCCAATTGTCCAAACTTTTCCTGAAACACATCTACCGCCTGCATTGAGTACCCAAAAGAATCATTTCCGATCGAGGTGTCCAGTTCACAGCAAAATTCTTGAGAGAATTCCTACGCTCCATAGGATCATCCCAAGGCCTCAGCTCAGCGTTTCACCTGAGCACCAATATGGGGGGGGGGGGAGAGACTGAATGCCATGATAGAACAATACCTGAGGTGCTACATCGACTACCAACAGTCTAATTGGGCAGACCTCCTATCTTTTGCGGAGGTCGCGTATAATAATGCTGTCCACAGTAGCACAGGACTAACCCCATTTAAGGTAGTGAGTGGTATGGATTTTGTTCCCATGCCAGAGTACCCAAGAGAGCCCCCTTCCTCAGTCAGTTTGACCGATTGGATGGAAATGTTGAAAGAAACCTGGGAGAACGTCAAGAAGGCATTAGCCAAGGCGACACAATCCTATAAGAAGCAAGCAGATAAGCACTGAACCTGTGGTGGGGTCAACTTTAAGGCCGGTGCCACGTGACCCCCCCAGGCCCCTAGTCATTGGGGGCCGTACTCACTATGAGGTACAGGGAATTCTCGATTCGAGGTGGCACAGGGGTCACCTCCAATACTTAATCAAGTGGAAAGGTTACCCCTTGTCAGAGGCTTCCTGGGTGAAAAGCAGAAACATCCAAGCTGACCACCTTATAGCCAAGTTCCATGCAGATCACCCGGGCAAGGCGGGAGGGGGCAGGGAACATACCCCCGGAGTAATGGTACTTAACTTGTTGTTTGTCTTACACAGGCCACCCTGGGAAAATGAAGGGGGAGGGGCCGGATGTCAGCACTTCAACCTGCATTTACTCTAGTGCTGAAGAAGAAGAAGAGGGGCCAGCTGGCAAGAGGACGCTTGACACTTCACCTACTTATTTTCATTGAAGATAATATCCCCTAGGAGATGAGAGGGAGGGGGGGCATTCCTGGGAGCTTAGGTAGTAGATATGGGGAGAATGATTTGGAAGAAGGCCAATGAGACACAGAGATTTGGGGAACGGAAAGGAAGGGTCTGGGGTCAGGAAGCCAGAGCTGGCTTCGCCACGAACGGGGCCAGATTGTCGTGTTTAATAAAATGAAAGATTTCTTCAAAGACTATCTGTTTGGAAATGCAATTTATTTTATTTGAAGACAATATCAAAACCTGACATCGGACTTTCACCACCAGATGCATCCACAGCTGAGCGTCCTTTCAGTTTTGGTCCAGTCGCTTCACTCTTTCTGGTGCTACTAGTACTAGCCCTCTGCTCTTCCCCAGTAGCATATTGAACACTTTCCGACCTGAGGGGCTTATCTTCCGGTGTCATATCTTATTGCCTTTTGGTACTGTCCGTAGGGTTTTCATGGCAAAGATACTGGAGTGGGGTTGCCATTTCCTTCTCCAGTGGATCACGTTTTGTCAGAGCTCTCTGCTATGACCTGTCTTGGGTGGCCCTGCACAGCATAGCTCATAGCTTCATTGAACTACGCAAGCCCCTTCGCCAAGACAAGGCAGTAATCCATGAAGGGGAATGAATGATTGTATTTTAATACAAATAGATGTAAAAAGTGACATATGATAGCTAAGTTAAAAATAAACAGGATTCAAAACACCAAAGTGGGTGAGAGATGTTGGATAGAAAGAAAATGTCCTTTAATAAAAGGGTGACATGATTAGAAGTTAGAATAAAGAGAAAGGGGAAATATTAGTGTATACATTATATTTTTATATAATAAAATAAAAGCAATAACAAGAGGGAAGCTTAGAAATTGAATGGGGTATTATTATGTATAATCAAATAATATGGTGAGCGGCATTAGATCAATATATAAAAACATGGAATAATTAAATGATCTTAATATAAATAAATAAATAAATCTTAAACATGGAATAAATAAATAATCTTAATATAAATGTGCATTATGATTAGAAAGTTGGTTGAATATTATTATATAAGTTCATTGAATGTAATAACTATGATTAATTCTACTAGTTTTATTTGTATTAGAATGTATGACACCCAGATTCCACACTGTTCATGTATTGATATGTATATGTAAAATAAAATAAAAAACTTATTAAAAAATTAAATATGAGCCAGCAATGTGTGGCAGCAGCCAAAAAAGCAAATGCAATTTAGGAGTCATGTGATCTTGATTCAGTCCCTCTATTAATGCAATCCTAAACTGCATTAACAGAGGGAGTGAATCAAGATCACATGAGGTACTAACACTGTTCTATGAAGCCTTAGTAAGGCCTCACCTGGAATACTGCATCCAGTTTTGGTCACCACCCTAAAAAAAGATGTTGAGACTCTAGAAAAAAATAAAGAGAAGAGCAACCAGGATGATTAGGGGACTGTAGACTAAAACATATGAAGAACAGTTGCAGGAACTGGGCATGGCTAGTCTAGTGAAGAAAAGGACCAGGGGAGACATGATAGTAATGTTCCAATATTTGAGGGGCTGCCACAGACAGGAACAATCCAAAGCACCTGAAGACCAGGCAAGGAAGAATGCATGGAAACTGTTCAAGGAGAGATTCAACCTAGAAATAAGAATAAATTTTCTGACAATGAGAACTATCAAGCAATGGAACAGCTTGCCTTCAGAAGCTGTGGGTGCTTCATCATTGGAGACTTTCAAGAAGAGACTTGGACAGCTGCTTGTCAGAAATGGTATATATCTGTGATGGCAAACCTATGGCATGTGTGCCAGAGGTTGCATGCAGCGCCCCCTCTGTGGGCACACGAGCTGTCGCCCCAGCTCAATTCTGCCATGCATGCCTGCAGGCCTCCCACCAGCCAGCTGGTCTTCAGATCTCTGCCGTGCATGCATGGGGAGGCAGTACGTGTGCATCGCAGGGAAGTGGGGCACATGTGGGGGGGCCGTGGGTGCATGCACGGGGAGCCGGGGCACATGTGGTTGGTTTGCATGTACATTGCATTTTGGGGGTTCAGGTGCCTGAGCTTTTGCATATGCTTGCTCCAGAAAAGGTTAGCCATCACTGGTATATACAGTACTAGGGCCGTAATGGCGAACCTATGGCACAGGTGGCACGCATAGCCATATCAGTGGGCATACCAGCTCAGCTCTGGTGCACATGCGTGCGCCGGCCAGCTGATTTTCAGGCCTTCTGGGCCCACCAGAAGTAGGGAAACAGGATGTTTCCTGCCTCCGGAGGGCCTGGGGTGCATCTGGGAAGGGTGAAAACAGCCTTTCCCACTCCCTCGGAGGCCCTCTGGAGGCCTGAAAGGGCCAATTTCCCAACTCCCGGTGGGACAGGAAGTGACTTTTTTGCTGTCACCAGCCTCCAGAGGCCCCTAGAAAGGCTCTGGAGGCTGGTGACAGCAAAAAAGTCAGTTCATGTCCCACCGGGAGTTGGGAAATGGGCCCTTTCAGGCCTCCAGAGGGCTTCCGAGGGAGTTCCCAGATGCATAGAGGATCTGGAGCCAGGTGAGAAAGAAAAATGGGCCTACCGGGCCATCGCGTGCCAGGAGCAAGGGGGAAGGGGGGGTTGAGCACACATGCGCAGGGCAGGGCACATAGAATTATGAGTGTGGGCACGCGCACGTGCAAACCTCCCCCGCCTCCTGGCACGTGATGGCAAAAAGATTAGCCATCACTGTACTAGGGGCTCCTGCTTGAGCAGGGGGTTGGACTAGATAACCTACAAGGTCCATTCCAATCCTTATTCTGTATTCTATCCTACAAAGCAGCATACAATATGGAATACATTGAGCCTGTTAGATCCTCCCAGTTACAACACCCTCAGCAACAGGTTCTGCTTGCAGGCGTCTAGGATTGGCTAAGACGAGAGCAGCTGAAGGAGCGGGAGAATAGCTGCTCGCGATTGGTTCAGGTTATCTGACAGCCAGCTATTTAAGGAGCTGTCAGAGAGTGTTGGTGCTTGCCTTATGTGTGTTCTGTTCCAGGCTGTTTCGTTCAATAAAGTTGGTGTTATATGCATAACCTAGCCTCCTGATTAATTACCCACTGGACGCAACAAGTGGCGACGAGGATGGGATTTCTATGAGGTGACGGTTGCCAGAAACACCTACGGAACTGAAAGCGACAAGCCCTCGAGCCTTTGACTCACATCAACCAGCTCACGCGATGGTGGCTGCTCTTCCGACATTCACGCCATTCGAGTCGGCTTTGGAAACCTGGGACGAGTACCTGGAACGGTTCGAGTGTTTTTTACAAGCGAACGACCTAGCAGAATTGTCTAGCGCTCGGAAGAGGGGCTATTTCCTTAGTTCATGCGGCTGTGAAATATTCGCGATAGCCAGGGCTCTCGTCGCCCCTCAAGCTGTGTTTGCAGTGCCATGGGAGACTTTGCTTGAGAAGTTGAGGCATCACTACTCACCCACTCCCTCAAAAATTGCGAGAAGACATGCCTTTCATCAGAGGGCTCAGAGGGAGGGGGAGTCCATTAACGATTATATGGCCTCCCTACAATCAGCAGCACTACACTGCGAATTCAGGGAGCTAGATCAGATGCTCTTGGACCAGCTTGTGTGCGGGGTGCAATACAGCAGAGATTGTTGGCCTGTTCCGACCTAACCCTCCCCATAGCGATGGACGAGGCCAGGGCCGCTGAGATGTCTGCCAAATCTTCGGCCGAGATTCAACGTTCCCAGCCTGGAGGGAGTTTGCCAACTACCGCCCCCCAATCTGTTCATTACGAGGAGTCAGACCTGGATGACACCTATGAAGGGGAAACCGATGTGAGCCGCCTTAAAGCTATAAAAAACAAGACTCGCATGCCTACATTTAAGACACCCCAGGGCAGCTGCCTGGGTTGTGGGGGCTTGCATGCCCGCACAGAATGCAGGTTCCGATCCGCTGTCTGCCGGCGCTGTGGCAAGTGAGGTCACCTCTCTAGAGTCTGCCGTTCCGTGTTTCCAGCTCCAGGGGGAACCGGAGAACCAGAGCCCAAGCGACTGAAGACCAGACAAACCGGGCGCCACGATGGTCGTGTTGCTTCGACCTTGAGGGTGAGATTGCAGCGGTGGCCGTCAGCCACGCTTCTGCACCAGTCACCGAAAGCAAGATCTAACAGCGCCTGCAGCTACAAGTGCGCTCAGCAAACAATTGGGTGTATTTCCCCACTGTGTGCCTTTGTAATCCCTTCTTCCACAATTTTTCCGGGGGAAAGAGGAAAAAATATAAGTGACAATGCAATCTTTCCTGTGCTGACCTGCTCCTCCCTTTCGCCACACAGGGCTACCTTGAAAAATCAACCATCCTGTTCCATTAATTTGCGCTTTCTTTCCCTCCCACTTTTGGGAAAGTGCTTTTAAGCTAGAAATCCCTTGTCTATTTATTTGCAGAATCGGACACCAACCGCCTATCCATACAAGCAAGCAGTTGATCCTCAGGCTATCCACGTGGAGACTATTCTAACCTTAGCGTGTGAACTGAGATGACAGCGACTGGCATCAAAGGAAGGTTTCCTATAACTCTCAAGACCGATCCGTGCAGCTGCCAGCATCTTACCCTACGCCTTTAGGCTCCGTACTCGGTACACGCAATCCTATGGTCTCTGTTGCTGCATCATGTAAATAAAAAGCAATGAAGCTTCTTCCCGGACGAGAGCCGCATCGAGCTTTTCCACCCGCCACCGAACAGACAAAATGAGGAAGAGTCCGGTAGAAAGGACCGTACCACAATCAAACACTATAGCAAATTAGACGATTGGAGCGGCCGATTAAGTTGCAAGAGACAGCTCATTACAGGTTGACTATGACTAATAACCGGGGTAGAAAAAGAGAAGAGTGTAGCGTCTCTCCTTCGCGTTTCACTAGTGATACCAAGCAATTACTTCCCCAACAACCGTCCCAATGGGCCGAGCCTGCCGAGAGAAAGCGTAAACGTATGCGCAGACTCTTGTTTCGAGAGAGTGCGCGAAACCCGGATTAAGGGGAAGAGACAGCAAGGAAGTTCCCGTCTTGGGCAACCGGATGATGTGGCTGGGAGGTGGGGCTGTTTTTTTTCTACTTCGCTGGATCGGAGCGCTAAATACGCAAAGACCGACCTGCGGCGCTTCCTTATGTTATAAGTAAGTATTTATTTAGTAGATTTCGATTCTACCTTTTCATCCGGAGTTGAAGGCGGCGGATTTAGGACTCATTTTTTCTTTACAACAACCACCCTATGGGATAAGCTGGGCTCTAAGAGAGTCCCGCTCTACTGGGTCTCCTCCCAGAAAAAGACTTTCGGCAGCAGTTCTGTGATTGGGTGGGCAGAGAGCTACATAATTCTTGCTAGTAGATGGCAATTTAATTAAACATCATGCTGATATTTTTTTAAAAAAACTGCATTGTCTTTACAGTTTGGCATAACGTGAAAAATAGCATAAAAATTAAGTAAATAATATTGAGAATGAACGTAAACCATGGGAAGTTATCTTTTGTTTTTGCACTCTTTTCCTACCTTCCCTCCGCACAGTGCCTACTTGTTGCATTAAGACAGGCTTTTAAGAAGTTTCCTAAAGCCCCCCTTTCTCTTTAAAATAATTTCTTGGCTTTGTCCCCCACACAAACATGCATAGGAAGTTGGTGAGGTTTTTTTGGGGGGAAGGGAATATTGTAGATTAATAGGTTATATGCATTTCACTTTTTATGATAGCAGCTCTGCCCACTAAACAGTTTTGCTATAGTGTATCCTGTTATGTTTGGGAAGTAAATGCTATGGATGAATATAAATATGTAGTTGAGGGTTAAGGTTAGGGTATTAAAGTAGCAGGGTAATAAGAGATTGCCTTGTGCAGGTAATCCTCAATTTACAACAGTTCATTTAGTGACTTCAAAGTTACAGTGGCACTAAAAAAGTGATTTATGACCATTTTTCACACTTATGACTGTTGCAGCATCCCCATGGTCATGTGATAAGCTTTTGCAAACTTCTAACAAGCAAAAGTCAATGGGGAAGCCAGATTCACTTAACAACTGTGTTATTAACTAAACAACTGCAATGATTCACTTAACAACTGTGGCAAGAAAGGTTGTAAAATGGGGCAAAACTCACTTAACAAATGTCTCCCTTAGCAATATAAATTTTGGGCTCAATTTTGTTGTAAAATTGAGGACTACCTGTATTTGTTATCTTTTAAAGGGATTGGTTCACATTTATTTGACAGAATATGTGTGATGGATGATTGAATGTTTTGAAAAGAAGCTGCTAAAATAATTCAAAACTTGTAGTGACATAGTAATCAAATACTGCATTATAACCAGTACCGTGGGAAAACTTGTAAAAGTAAAGTACAAATGAAACATGCATTACAGCCTTGTGATTAGTGCATAATCTTGGATTATTAAAAAGGAGTGCTTAAAAGCAACTTCATTTGTATTTGTCAGGAATCAAAAATGACCAATTCCATAACACCTTCTACCTATGTACGTTCCCTTGGCTATGGAATGATGAGACAGCTAGCAGATTTCATTGATCCACAAGAAGGATGGAAGAAATTAGCTGCTGATATAACTGATTCATCTGGTGCAAAACGATACAACCAAATGCAAATAAGGTAAGGTATGGAAACCAAAGGGGAAGCATTGTTACATATTTATTTATGTTTTTAATAAATTTATATAGTGACCTAAGCCCTTGATTCTAGCTGGAGTTAGCTTGCAACTTGCTAAATAATTTGGTCATTGAAAATGAAGGCAATAGAACTAGTGGATGCTCAAGCATGCTCACTGTGAGTGATTGGTAGTTGGAGTGAGGGACCAAAAAAATTGTCAGAACAGCTGCTGTTGGGACATCGCTAAGGGGAGGGAATAAAAGTCAACCTTTGAGATGGACTCTGTCTGAGTTTTCTCCTGCTTGTATATCTAGACTAGAGATGTGAGAAGCTATATTGGATCACATTGATATTATATTGCCTGTAAGTTTTCACTGAAAGATTGACTGTCCAAAATAAGACTTAGGTGTCTACAGTTTGGGGTTGTTTAACAGGGATGGCAACTTTATTTTAAGAATGGCACCTTGATACTGAACCTTTCTTTAATATCTGATCTTTGCTATATTTGTTACATATATCACTCTGTTTGTGAAAACAATCTTGAAAATTAATTATACAATTCATTTCTGTGCTAGGTGTAATCCTGTTTTCTCATTGTTACTGGGCTCAGCTATTATATAAATTATATAATATATAAATTATTTAAGACAGTAGGTTCATGTATCCTAGTACTTTATAGCTGGCAGAATAATTAATGTTTAGCTGCTCAGGCTTGGACTAAAAACTTAATAGCAAAAGTGCAACTAAAATGGTTATAACATGTCACATTTTTTTTATAAATAATAGCTAATTCTTTAACATATGTATATACCTTAAAGGCGATTTGAAGCATTAAAACAAGTAGGAAAAAGTCCCACCTGTGAATTACTTTATGATTGGGGAACATTAAATTGTACAGTTAGTGATTTGGTGGACCTTCTCATCAGAAATCAGTTCTTGGCACCAGCAAGTCTTTTGATTCCAGGTAATTTTGATCTACACTTTATCTTTCACACAAGCATTTTGTTTTCTTGAAAATGTTGATTTCATACAATTAAACTATAATGGAACATGTTTTGTTCTGGCTTATTGCTAATATGAAACCTAGCCATTGTCATTTTTAAACCATGGTTAAACTAGTGAACCAAATATTACTAGCAATCTTTTCCTGAAATGTCTGTAGAGAGTACACTTAAATCACTATCCTTTTACAAGATGATCTAGAACAATGATGGTGAATCTTTTAGAGACCGAGTGCCCAAACTGCAACCCAAAACCCACTTATTTATTGCAACGTGCCAACATGGCAATTTAACCTGAATACTTAGGTTTTACTACCTAAAATAATGATAAACAAGGCAGAGTTCAGTTAATTGTTCTAAGAAAAACGTGATAAATGCACTTTTATGCCCTTTCATTTTTTTTCTGCTTTTGAAATATTACATTTAGCAACAATAAAAAAGAAAAACTTTTGTAATATCATTTCTCTCTTTCCCTCCCTCTCTCCCTTCCCCCCTCTTTCTCTCTCTCTTTCCTTCTCCCCCCTCTCTGCCTCTCTCTATTTTTGTCTCTGTTTCCCTCCATCTCTCTTTCCCTCTCTCTGTCTCTCTCTTTCTCTTTCCCTCCCTCTCCCTCTTTCTCTCTCTTTCCCTCTCCCCTCTCTCCCCCCCCCGGGGGAAAAGGAACCCCTGAATTGGTGCTGGGTGGTGGGAATCTGACGCCCAGGAGCTGTGCGTCAACAATCAGCTGGTCGGCAGAGAGCTGAACACCAGCTGGCCAGCGGGGAGACGGGGCATCAACACCGGCAACTCTGCAGGAAAATCAACTGACATCCGGGAGACAAGAGCGAGCTGACGACGATGCAGGGTTGCATTGAGGCTCCGCATCATAATGGGCTCCAAGAGGAGGGGACCCTGTCTCCCCCATTGTGAAGCATGTTAAATTTCACTGTGCTGCACAAGGCACTGCGAGAGCAATGGGCAGGCCATGGAAACAGCAACAGCAAATGTACCGCTACAAAGGCGGAATGCTGTTTTGCGGAAAGGCAAGTGCAGGGGTGCTTTGCTCCCGCACTAACGCTCCGGCCACCGCCACAACAGGGCAACAGCTCTTTCATCCACTGCTGCGACGGGGAGCTGCAGCAGGGTTTTTTTGAACCCTGAAATAAGCACTTGGCCTTATTGCCATGCACTCAAAAGCCCGATTGGGCTTATTATCAGGGAATGTCTTATTTTTGGGGAAACAGGGTAGTCAAAAATTCTTGGCTAGCATAATTGAATAACTACCACAAAGTGAGGCTACTTTATACTAAGTATACTAAATATACTAAGGATACAGTTAAAATTTACATTTTTTTAAAAAAAACTTTGTTTATTAAGTTTACTGATAGGTTATGCTGCCGAATTAATACATGCTTTTTAAATGAAATGGATAGTATTTTCAGGACTTTAATTTTTTTCATCTGCATTTGAAGAAACTTACATAGAACTAAATATCAGTAGTTAGGAAAATAAAATAGTTTTTTATGTATGTGAAAAGGCTAGTATTTTTCTGTTTTATACTATATATTAAAAATCCCTTTTATTCAGTGGGGTAGAAATGATGGCAAAATTTGCAAGTTTACATTTGAGGAATCTTTCAGATTATGAGTGGTTGTAAACTGTGGTGAAGGGCATCATTCACAATTTAATCAGCCCCAAGTTTTCATACCATTCTAGGTGACTCACATTATAACTTTATGTTAACCCCATAGTATGCTTAAGACACTAAGTGATTAGTCAAGCATAATTCCTTACACCTTTTTTTAAGTGTTCTAGGATGAATGCATTTACTGACATCTATAAGATTTTATTTAATGGTAAATTCTGTAACCATGATGAAAATATAAGCCTGTCTCTATCCTTACCAGAAACTGTACTCCTACATAAAAAAGGACCTCTTGTAGAAGGCAAGAAAATACCACCTGAATGGTTATCCTTGGATCCAAATGAAGGTCACCTAACATCAAATAGTTGTGATCTGAGTTCAGAGAACAACAGCAGTCACCTTAATGATACAGGTAGACAGTTATCCTTTCCAAACTTTAACTCATCTTTTATTCTACCTTTGCTAGCCCATTCCAGTATAGGTGTTGGTTTCAGATGACAAGCTGGTAGATATATATATACAAACTTACAGCTCTTAACAACATGAAACAAGGCTGTTTCTTTCTAGGAGGATTCTGGGTATTATGTCTTGACACTGTAATATTATCAATCAGCAGTCAGGGCACCTGGCTATAAAGACAGATCTGCTCAGTTGCCTGTGGTCTGCGTAGCAAACCATCTTGTCCCTGAAAATGCTTTTGGCCAGAAGGCTGGCTATGTATACAAACCTGGTGTGAAGAATCCAATGTCCACATAGGAATTGAGGAGAGGCAAAACTCTTTTATTTCTGTACAGAAGCAGAAGAGGATGCCTCTGGAGTTTACATTCAAGAAGTACCCCAGTAATCAGGCACAATTATTTTTATACAATTTGCTACAGGAAACAAAAGTAAGAGAATTGCTTATTGGTTACAAAATTACCAATACTTGACAGTCATACATGTGTACAAAGCAAAACTATCCCACAATACTCCATTAATTATTTAATTCTATATCATTATCATACAAGATGACTACCTCTGGGTGTGATGTTTTTTTACTATGCTGTGAATTATTTATCTCCGGGCCCTTGCCTAACACCCCTAACCACTGTTAAGCTACCGTATTTTTCGGAGTATAAGACGCACCTTTTTACCCCCCAAAAGGGGGTGAAAATTTAGGTGCGTCTTATACACCGAATGTAGCCCTGCCCACCCACTGGCCCCCAACCCTTTGTCCTCTGTCTCCCAGCAGTTACCTCCTTGCAAGCAAACAGCAAGAAAAAACAGCCCCATTCAGCTTCAGCATAGGCTAATTAGCACAAGTTGATTAGATCGGCCTCCCGACTCTCAGCTGATTTGCTCAGCTGTTTTGCGCAGGCTCTTTTGCAAGGTCTTGTTTTGCAAGCTCTTTGCTTGCTGCAAAGAGTGCTGAAGCAGATTTTTTTTCCCCCTAACTAAAACAAAACTGAAAGTAAAGCAGGCTCCGTTGCAACGTGACAAAATGAGGAAGGGAGAGAGATTTCTTTTTCTTTTTGCTCACCAAAAAAGGTAGGTGTAAACAATGGGAAATTTAGGGCAAAAGAGGAGAGTTCAAGATTTTAAAACACAAAAGAAAAAAAGGTCTATTTAACTAGGGAATTGTAATAATTGAGATGCTATTAATTGTATATTGTGTTGAAAGCAGAAATGGTTAAGTTATGGTTTGGAGGAATATAGGGGGAAAATTATTTGGTTTATTATTATTGGTAAATATAATTAATTGAGTTGTAAGAAATTGGATTGCATGGAAATAATTGAAATATTCATGTTCATAATTGATTTATATAAAAATGTTGAATTTGTATTAAACAATTGTAATATTAAATAATTAACCAATGTGAGGATGGATATAAAAATAGATGACAATGGGAAGGGGTATAATATAGAATAGAAGGGAAAAATTGAATTTGATTAAGATTAGAGATGAGAATGAAGGGTAATTTTGGTTTTTTTAAAAAAATAGATGAAGAATAAATATGGCAAAAAGGAAATATAGAAATTGTAAATTTAATTGAAATGACTAAACACTGTTTAAATTTGTGAACCAGCCAAATACTCTGTTCAAAGAAAATACATTGTATGTTTGTATGTGTGCTTGTCTAAAAAATAAAAAAATAAAAACTTAAAAAAAAAAACCCAAAAAAGGTAGGTACGTCTTATACTCCGGTGCGTCTTATACTCCGAAAAATACGGTAAATACCAGGGACCTTTTTAAAAATCCAGTAACAGGTTTGCTTGCAAGTGTCAAAGACTCTTGCTGTCAGATTTTATGAAATGTTACTTCTAGCAGTCAAAGGCACAAATGAAGTAATTGCTTTGGCTAAAGTTAATTTAAAAGTTTACAAAAGCCTCTAATTATTTATTAGTAACCTAATAAACCACCAAATCTTTAAACTGGAAAGATATCATACCTAAGAACAAAGGAAATTTCCACTAATCCTACAATGTCAGCCTTAGTTGCTTGTAAAACGTCAAAAAATCTGTTGTATAAATACAGTAACTAAACCTTGAAGTCCAACAGATACCAGCCTTGAAAACCTACATCAGTATATTAAATTGTGTTTGCCGAACCTCATTCAGGTATTTGATTCCAAAAATTGTCTAGAAACTTTAATTTGATCCACTTTGTTGTACATTGATCACTGCTTGGTTGGATTATTGTAATACACTATATGATAGGCTTCCTTTGGAGATGGGGTCACTATAATAGTTATTGGAAAACTTCTGATCCCTATGAATAATGTTGTTTTATTTATTTATTTATTTATTTATTTATTTATTTATTCAACTTGTATGCTGCCTTTCTCCGAAGACTCAAGCAATTGAGTCATATAGCCATATAGCAATTAGATTGCTATATAGCACAGCACTGAGACATGTAATTTACAATATGTAAATAAATTAAGGTAGAGTTTGGATTATAAGATTTCCATGCTTAAAATGGTTTTGTGATTTGCACTCAATCTTGTTCTTCCTGATTCCCGGCTTCTGTCTAGGATTGAAAAGCTTCTTGTTTTATGAGCTGAAAAGTATCACAAATAACTTTGATGACCAAACTGTGTCAGCTGGTGGCAACAAGATTGGTGAAGGAGGCTTTGGAGTGGTTTACAAAGGATGCATCAATGGCCAAACAGTGGCAGTGAAAAAACTTACAGCTGTAAATTTTCAATTATTTTGCTAATAGTAATCTTTGATATATGCCTATTTAATTTAAAGAATTATGTAATAAAAGGAGAATAGAAAATCATGCACTAATAATGTTATGTTACCTTTCACACTACATTTATAGTATCTAATAGAAAAATTAGAGCAAGAGCAAAATTCTTTAACAAATCAAGCAGGAAAATTATTTCAAGTAATTATGCTTCAGAAATTTTTGAGTTATAACAGATTTTAATAATCCTGTGTAGAAAACATTACTTATGACAAAATTCTTCAATTTACTGTTCTACAAACATTTTGGGCTTAACAAAGTAAGACTGGCACAAGTAGAAATTCAGATATTTACTGGTTCTGAGAGCATAATTGATTTGTTTTGTTCACACCATGTTGAAATGGAACAATGGATATTTAAATCAGCCACAATTAACAGAACTCACATAAGATGCTGAATCATAAAGCATTTTTAGAAGTCCCTCATTAGCTAGCATGGTTTCCTTTGATTTCCTATTTAAACCAGATAGCATGGATAATAGGCCATGTTTCTGGCTAATATAGGATATGAACCCAGATAATTGCAGTTTATTTACTTTCTCTTAGGTAATGAAATCAAGGCATAGCATGTGTGAACCAACCATAATAGGGCTCTGCAAAAAATAAGTATATTTTCTATCAACCACATATGTACATTTATTTTTATTTTATTGTAGTTGGCTGATATAAGTATCGAAGAGCTGAAAAAGCAATTTGAGCAAGAAATAAAGATTATGGCAAAGTAAGTAGTAAGTGTTGTTAAAATATTGTTACAATATATATCTGCAATAAATTGCTAGTTTTTTTAAAATTTGGTCTTAGTACTAAAATTGAAATCTTAGTAGAAAATATGTAGAAATATTAGATATTTCTTCTAGTTGCAAATTGTAAAAATTAAGGTGCATTAGAAACTAGGGAAATAATTACTGATAATATTATTGCATACAAGTAGCTTAGGAAAATGTTGATATAGCAATCAAAATAGTTAAGTTGTAATTTTAAAATTCCTTTTTAATTTCCATGTTCTTTAATATTACTAGTACAACTATACACATAGAATGGCCATCTCTTGGGAAAGGGACTAGCATTGTGCAGGGCCATAGCTTTTAAAATTTTTAGAATTTTAAAAAAATTAAACAAGGTAGCTGAAGGGAACTTCAGTTTCAATTCTAACATGAGGAAATTTCTGTAGAAATGAACATGATTTGTTCGGAAGTCATTTATTTTGCTGATCTCAACTGTTCATTTGCAAAAACATATTTCCCAATTATTTTTACGTACAATTTTTTGATGTTTAGGTAGCTTTCTTTGAATAATTACTGTGATCTCTTCTGAATATATGAACTAAAAAAAAGTTTCCACTAATTGCAATGAAATGTACTCTTTTTAAACCTTTGAAGTTTCATGGAATTTTTTAGGTCATTCATGTGTTAAAATAAACATTTGTTTTTTATTTTATATATACAAATATCCTTGAGATTCCAATTTTTATGTTTTTTTAAAAAAATACCATATTACTTTGTATCTAGTTAGATCAGTTATTGCCCTAACTCAGGCCACATAGGACAGGTGGCATTCATATCTTTACAACTGTCATACATCAATTAACACAGAATATTTTGTGTAGAAAATATGAGATCGGTCACTGAAGACATTGAATCAATTTCTCTGCTGTATAGTCAATTTACAGTCAAAGCCAGAACTAGCTTAAATCCATTATGTTTTTCAGAATGGTACATATTGAAAAACAGAAAAGCCCCAACAATATAAAACTATCCACTTTTGTCTACAGGTGCCAACATGAGAACTTAGTAGAATTGCTTGGTTTCTCAAATGATTTTGATCAGCCTTGCTTAGTATATGATTATATGCCCAAAGGCTCCTTGCTTGATAGATTAGCTTGCCTGGTAAGTGCTTTTTTTAGTATTCAGGTCTAAAGGTATGAAACTTGACCATTCATGCAGGATCATGCTTTTTAAATATTTAACTTTTTAAAACTTAATGAAAACCAGAAATCATATGGCTTAATAATATTGCTTTTCTAGTACATTGTCAGCTATTTCTCGATTAATTATTTTGGAGAAAAACTTGTTTAATATTAAAACATTTCTCTACCTAAGATTAATTCCTGTTTGAATTCCTAATAAATGTTTTATGAATCAGTTCAAGATTTCAGAAAAATCTGTAGCCTTTGCAGATATAATGTTAAACTATTATTCTTCATTTAGTACAGCTAGAAGGAATATATCAGATATTTTACTACCTTTAAAAATAATTAGAGATTGTTATGCTTGAATAGGAGCAAAACGTTCTTAGCTTAAAGTATAGTATCTGTTGGGAAAAAATGGTTCATAATCCATGGTGAATTTAGCTTTTATTTTTCAAAACATGGTATTTTAACTTGTTAAGGCATAAAAAACTTTAATAAAGAGTTCTGCTCTTTATTTAGTGTTATTGGAATTAGTGGGAAAAGTATATATCTTAGCCATATTATTCATGTAATATTAAAGTATATTTTATTGTTTTTTTCCTAAAGTAGACTTTTTAATGTATTTCCAAATTTTCTTTTACTGGATATGAAATACAGGTAGTCCTTGATTTACAACAGTTTGTTTAGTGACTGTTTAAAGTTACAATGGCACAGGACTTCAGGTTTGGCGTCGCGGCGAGACAGTCAGGGAAATAGAGGGTTCTGATGAGCGCCGAGAAAACCCCGGCTGCCGAACCACTGCCGATGGGACCAGAACCGTCCTGCAGGGACGGGGGGAAAAGAGGGGTGCCTCGGACGACCAAGAGGAACAGGCAAGTTCCTTAGAGGTCAGAGGGAACCCTCTGTGAGTCGGCGGCGGGTGGGGGGGCAGGAGCCATGGCTGCTGCCACGAAGCTGGGACTAACAACCGGACTAAGAGATGTGCAGGAGGAAAGTGGATTGAAACAGAGCTCTTTGAAGCCAGGCTTGTAACAATGCTTAGAGCAAGATTTTTAACTATAATACCCCTAGCCTTAAAATAGCGGCTGAACAACAAAGGGGCTATGGAAAGCTTAAAATGTAACTTTTAAGAGACAAAGATCCAACAAAACAACCAACTCTTGAATAGAACTGATGGATTAAATATAGAGACGTGAAAAGACTGGATTTTTTTAAAATTTGAACTGGATTTTAAAAAAGAAGATGATTTGATTTGATATTCTTAAAATCAAAGGAAGAAGCGTAATTAAATTGGACTGTTATATAATCACAATAAAATGGATACTTGCATGACTAATGGAAAATGGATTGTAGAGGGACACTTTCTGGTTCAAAAAGGAACATTGTAATTCGTCTTTGTTATGGAAAATTTTGAACTCTACAGATAACAGTCGTGGTGACTTTGTGGTGGAGGTTTTTTTCTTGTCTGCAGGCAGTTTGACTTTGGTGAAAAGAAAAGGAAACTACAATGGAACTCCTATAATTGGAATAATAATAATTTAAAAACTGGTGCAGGAATAAAAGAAGGATTTAGAGCAGGCTCAAGAGAAGGGAACTTGATGCATTTTCAAGCAAGAACCATGTCTCAGTGCTAAATTGTCATAAAAAAAGGATAATGATAAATATGATTAACTGAAATAATGTATAGATGGATGGAAATAACAAAGAGGAGTATGCTGGGATTAATTAATTAATTTATTTATTTATTAATCAAATTTCTATACCGCCCTACTCCCGAAGGACTCAGGGCGGTGAACAGCCAAGATAAAATACAGATAATACAAATATTAAAAAAATCCCTTAAAATTATTAAATATTTCAGCCAAAACACAGATTAAAACACCCAATTTATAAAATCACAAATTTAAAAATTTAAAAAATTTAAAAGATGGGAGTTAGGCCAGGCCAGCTTGCTGAAATAGGAAAGTTTTGAGAGCACGGCGAAACGTGCACAGGTCCGGGATCTTCCGTATCTCTGGGGGGAGCTCGTTCCAGATGGCAGGTGCCCCCACAGAGAAGGCTCTCCCCCTGGGGGCCACCAGTCGACACTGTTTGGCCGACGGCACCCTGAGGAGCCCCTCTCTATGGGAGCATACTGGTCGGTGAGAGGCTATTGGTAGCAGAAGGCGGTCTCGTAGATACCCCGGTCCGATGCCATGGAGCGCTCTAAAGGTGGTAACCAAAACCTTGAAGCGCACCCAGAAGACCACCGGGAGCCAGTGCAGCTCGCGCAGGAGGGGGGTCACATGGGAGCGCCATGTCGCTCCCATAACCACCCGCGCGGCCGCATTCTGGACCCGCTGGAGCCTCCGGGTGCTCCTCAAGGGGAGCCCCATCTAGAGAGCATTGCAGTAGTCCAAGTGGGAAGTAATGAGAGCATGAGTGACCGTATTTAACGAGTCCCGATCCAGAAAGGGACGCAACTGGCGAATCAGGCGGACCTGATAAAAAGTTCCCCTGGCCACGGCCGTCATGTGCTCTTCTAAAGACAGCCGTGAGTCCAGGAGGACACCCAAGTTGCGAACCCTCTCCGTGGGGGCCAGTGACTCGCCCCCAATAGTCAGTGATGGCACCAACTGACTATATCGGGATGTCGGAAACCACAGCCACTCGGTCTTGGATGGGTTGAGCCTGAGTCTATTTCTCCCCATCCAGATCCACACGGCCTCCAGGCACCGGGACATCACTTCAAGGGCATCATTGGGGTGCTCCGTAAAGCTAACTATCATTATGCTGTGATTAAGCGCTCTACATGGGGCTACCCTTGAAAAGTGTTCAGAGACAACAGTTGGTCCAGAACGCAGCCGCGCGAGCTGTCGGTGCACCTAGGTACACCCACATTACACCAATTCTCCGTGAGCTGCACTGGCTCCCTATTGGTCTCCGGTCACAATTCAAGGTGTTGATTATTACCTTTAAAGCCCTACATGGCTCAGGGCCAGGTTATCTTCGAGACCGCCTTCTGCCGCATAGCTCCCAGTGACCGGTAAGATCCCACAGAGTTGGTCTCCTCCGGGTCCCATCAGCTAAACAATGTCGGCTGGTGGGCCTGCGGGGGAGGGCCTTCTCTGTGGCTGCCTCAGCTCTCTGGAACCAATTACCTCCTGAAGTCTGGACCATCCCCACCCTATTGGACTTCCGAAAAGTGGTGAAGACCTGGCTTTTCCGGCAGGCCTGGGGCCGTTGATCTCACTCTTGTGATCTGGCGAGATCCGGCCATGAATGGTGTGAATGAGTTTTTAATGTTTTTAATGTTTTTTTAATTTTTCAATGTCTTTTTATAATGATTTTTTAAATGTATTGTGAGCCGCCCTGAGTCTTCGGAGAGGGGCGGCATATAAATTTAATAAATTAAATTAAATTAAATTAAATAATTAAATTAAATTAAATTAAATTATTAAATTAATTAAATTAAATTAAATTAAATTAACAGCCAAAAAACAAAAAAGAATATGCTGTGTTTAACAGCCAAAAAATAAAAATGACTATGCAGTGTTTAACAGCCAAAAAACAAAAACGATTATGCTGTATTTGACAGCCAAAAAACAAAAATGACTATGCTGTGTTTAACAGCCAATAAAGTTAACTGTGATTATGCTATGATTAACAGCAAAAAAACAAAAAAGAATATGCTGTGTTTAATCACCAAAAAACAAAAATGATTATGTTGGGTAGGACAGCAAAATAAAGAGGATTTTGCTGGGAGTAACAGTAATGCTGGGATTAACAGCCAAAAAATAAAAATTATGCTGGGTAGGACAGCCAAAAAAAAGGAGTATGTTGAGATTAACAGTAAAAATGAAATGTATAAATTGGGTTTAACAACCGAAATAAAGAT
This sequence comes from Pituophis catenifer annectens, assembly GCF_029215685.1. NCBI lineage: Eukaryota > Metazoa > Chordata > Lepidosauria > Squamata > Colubridae > Pituophis > Pituophis catenifer. The sequence goes on from NW_027256887.1 coordinate 33,079,380, forward strand.
GATAATGCTGAGTTCAACAGTAATAAAAAAGAAATGATTGTATTAGGATTAATAGTAAAGTAATGAAGATGATTATATTGGGAGCAATAGTTAAAATATCTTTTAAATGTTTACAATAACTGTAATGATTTATATTGTTAAAATATATCCATCTAAGCAAAAAGAAAGAGAAAAGTTGAATGATATTTGGTTAGGATTTAAGATTTAAGTAACGGGTCTCAGCTCCTTGTCTCGTACGGCACGGAGACAGCAATAAAACACAGCCGGACACATCAACTGAATGGTGAATGCTGGTTTAATGCTTTTGTCAGATACGAGACAACGCCAAGCTACAAAGTCTTTCAAAGTTGGCGCTATGAGGCGGATGCTCATAGCGCTTTATATTTCCGTGCCCCACCCCTCATTACTCCCCTTCGTAATGATCGGGGCGTTGTCCCATCAGTTGCGCCGTTGTAGTTTGGGATCGCATTTCTGGCGTTTTTCCTAGCGTCTGTAGTTATCCTAACCCGACGCCCTTCCACTCCCTCGCGTGTCGCCTTGTCTATATCCCGTGCCACCTCCACCGCTACGACGTCTTGCTGTTTCGCCGTAGAACATTGTGAGTAATATCCTCCACCGGTCCTCCACCGTTTCTCCTTCCCGTCCCCTCCGTATGCCGAGCACGCTGGGCTCGACAGGCGGCTCCCCTTCACCAGGGTCCTCTCTGGAAAACACAAAGTAGATATATTAGTATTACCCGACGGTTTCCATGGGTATTTTTTATGGAACCGGCATGTTAACCGGTCAGCTGCGGTGTCTGTCGCTAGAACCCAGGTGGCTTCCTCTAGTGGATATCCCTTCCACCTCACTAAGTATTGTAACCTACCACGGTGGATTCGGGAATCTAGGATATCCTCCACCTCGTAATGTTCTCCATGTACTGGTGGGGGTGGGGCTGGTGTGGGTCTCACAGTAGTTACAGGTTTAAGGAGGCTGCAGTGAAACACCGGATGGATTTTCCCTAACAGGGACGGAAGTTTTAGACTGACTGTAACTGGATTAATAATTTTTTCGATGGGGAAGGGACCTAGGTATTTGGGTCCCAGTTTCTGATTAGGTAGTCGGCGTTTGATATATTTCGTGGACAGGTAGACCATATCCCTGATTTTAAAAGGTTTGGATACGGCTCGTTTTTTGTTGGCCTGGATTTTATATTCGGCTGCCGCTTTATCAAGGGCAGATTTTACTTGAGGCCACAGAGTTCGTATTTTCTCTCCCCACTCGCTAGGCGCTATTTCTGGTTGCGTAGGTCTGAGTTCTGGGATAGCGACGAAGTCTTGTCCAGTAACTATTTGGAATGGCGTATATCCAGTGCTGCGATGTACCGCATTGTTATACGCCACTTTGGCGAAAGGTAATAGAGCAGCCCAGTCTGTCTGTTGGTACGAAACATAGCTTCTTAAATAGCGTTCCACCATTGCATTAGCCCTTTTGGCAGCGCCATTGGTACTAGGGTGGAATGCTGAACTGAATCCTTGAGTGGAACCTATTAATTGAAGGAAGTTTCGCCAAAACCGTGCTGTAAATTGTACCCCTCTATCTGAAATAATTCTACGGGGTACCCCATGAAGTTGATAGATGTGCTGGACAAATAGTTTAGTTAATTTTCGGGCTGACGGGAGTCCAGCGCAGGGTATAAAATGGGCCTGTTTGGAAAAGAGATCGATAACAGTCCAGATAACATTACAGCCATTGCTTTGTGGTAGGTCCACTATGAAGTCCATAGCTATCTCTTCCCCAGGGTCTCTTCAGATTAGCCACGGTTTGTAGTAAACCGAGAGGTTTTCCAGGTTTGGGCTTCGCTTTGGCGCAGATGTTACAACTATTGACATATTCTTCTATTTCCTGTCTCATTCGAGGCCACCAGAACTGTCGTCTAGCCAAATGTAACGTTTTCAGGAATCCAAAATGCCCAGCAGCCTTGACATCATGGCATTGCTGTAGTACGTCGTCTCTCAGTACCCTGGGAATGTACAGCTTGTCGTCTTTCCATGCGTATCCATTCTTACGAACAACCAATTGGCAATGTGATGCTACCCAATCATCGGTTCGTAAAGCTTCTTGAAGCTTGGTCTTCCATCCTTGTGCAAATTCGCTCGGTGCCCTATTTCCGGCGGCTATATGTTTGGCGGGTATCATGGCTTGTACAACTTCATCCCTTTGACTGTGATACTGTGGCATTCGTGATAGGGCATCCGCCAAAAAGTTTTTCCCCGTGGGAACATATTTTAAGGAGAAGTTAAACCGTTGAAAATACTGAGCCCACCGCACCTGTTTAGGCAATAACTTTCGAGGGGTTTGCAGGGATATCAGGTTTCGATGGTCGGTCCACACTTCGAATGGCACTTTTGACCCCTCCAGGAGATGCCACCAGGTAAGAAGTGCCCACCTAACTGCGAATGCCTCTTTTTCCCAAATGGCCCATCCGCGTTCTGTTGGGGTAAACTTTTTCGATGTATAGGCACAGGGTTGTAATTGCCCTTTTTTGTTTGATTGGAGCAATACAGCGCCCACCGCTACATCGCTGGCATTGGTTTGTACTACAAATGGCTTATCTTGGTTGGGGTGCTGCAAGATTGGCTCCTTGGCGAATAATGTCTTCAAAATATCGAAAGCTTTCTGACATTCGGTAGTCCAGAGGACCTGTTGGCTTGGTTTTGGGGGGGGAGTGGCTCCCTTTTGTCCGTAGAAGGTTGGTAAGTGGTAATGCTATATGTGCAAAGGCTGGAATAAATTGACGGTAGAAACTAGCGAACCCGAGGAAACTTTGTACTTGTTTTCTCGTCTTTGGCACGTGCCACTCCATAACCACCATCACCTTTTTGGGATCCATTCACAAACCTCCCTTCGAGATTCTATTCCCATAAATAGTCCAACTCGGTGCAATGGAACTCGCATTTGGATACCCTGACGAAAAGTTTGGCGGCCAATAGTTTTTCAAGCATTTGGCGGACCAAGCGTATATGCTCCTCTATAGTGTCGGTGTAGATGAGTATGTCATCCAAATATACTAAGACTCCCCGATAGAGATGTTTATGCAATACCTCATTGATGAGTTGCATGAACACGGCGGGAGCTCCTTGTAATCCAAAGGGCATCACTTTGAATTTATAGCTCCCAAGGGGGCAGTTGAACGTGGTTTTCCACTCGTCCCCCTCTTTGATGCGGATCTGATAGTAAGCCTCCCTTAGGTCCAATTTAGTGAATATTCGGCCTGCGGCCAATGTTGCTAAGAGGTCTTTTATCAATGGCAGTGGGTATAGGGGTTCGACACTTACGGCGTTCAGGCCACGGAAATCAACGTATAATCGAAGGCCCCCATCTTTCTTTTCCTGGAAAAGGACGGGCGCTGCCATAGGAGCCCGGCTTGGTGCTATAAAACCCCAGCTAAGTTATTGTCGATATACCTTTGCAACTCTTCTATCTCCTTGGGAGTCATCACATACATGCGTGGTTTCGGCAGTTTAGCTCCTGGGATCAATTCAATGGCGCGATGTGGGAGGGTGTCACAACGGTCCTCGCTAAAAACATCAGACAGGTCCGCGTACGCGTCGGGGACCCCTGGTACCCAGGTGTCCTTTAATCGAGGTTCCGTTTGTGGGTGAACACCCCAGGTCTGATCGGTTGGCCTTTCCTCCCTTGGCTCAGGGCCTAGCTCTAAGCATAATTTTCTATATCCGCCCTCCCACCATATGGTAGGTCTCCACTTGTCCAAACAGGCCAGACCTAATATAAGGAGTTCTATGATGCACTCTACCACTATGAACTGGATGAGCTCCCAATGCTCCCCTATCTCTAATCTTACGGGTTCTGTCACTTGGGTTGCCGGAGATCCTCCAAGAACTGACCCGTCCATTTGCTCAAAACGAATGGGGACTTTTAACGGGGTCATGCGTAGTCCCAGCTCTTTGGCCAGAGAGGCTCGGATCAGGCACCTAGTGCACCCAGAGTCTACAAGTGTCCCTCGGCAAACCATGGTATTAGTGTGGGGATGCCGGAGACTAACTTGAATAATGAACGGACGGATGGGGGCACTCACCATCGGATCACGGTTGTCCTCCTTGTCGCTATTGCCCAGCACCACCGGCAAGTCACCAGGTCCCGGGGGGGTGCCCTCCTCCTTAACAGGGCTATCGCTATCCATTGTCACGGCCTGCGAAGCCACCCGGGACCGCTCGGGTGTTATCCGTCTTCCATCTCTGCCGCCAGGTCGATCAAGTGTGCGTCCCGTCGACGATTGAGGAGGAGGAAATGGGCAATCGGCAGCTCGATGTCCAGTCTGGTTGCATCGGAAACACCAAAAAGGTGCCCTTCGTGAGGACCCAGGGGTTGCGGTGGGCCTCCCCGAATCTCGGGTAGTGGATGGCCTATTGGGTGGTCTTCGTCTCAGCATGGTTCCAGTGGTCTCTCGAAGTCGGAACTCCCTCAATCCCAAATCCAGGTCAATGGCCGCCTTGAACCACTCCGTCAAACGGGGAGGTAAACCCCGATATACGCAAGCCTGCCGCAATTCCCTATCCAGGCCAAGGTGGAACTGGTGGACTAACATCCACTCCGGCCACGCCCGCAGCAACCCTGCAACAGAGCGGAACACCTTCACATACTCTCTAGCTAGGCGACCCCTCTGCCGTAAGGCCACCAATTCTCCTTCAGCTTGTTGGATGTGGGAGTCATCTTCAAAACGGGCCCGGAGGCCCTCTAGGAACAGCCCCACATCTGTCAACTCTCGAGCGTGGTCGCTGTGCAGGTCGGCCACCCAATCGGCTGCCTCTCCTTGCAGCACTGTGGTAACTGCCACCACCATGGACCACTGGGTAGGATAAAATTGCCCATACAAGTCAAAATAGCTGAGGACTTGACTTAGAAAGATAGCCACCCTGTCTGCGCTGCCATCAAATGATGCTCGTAGTGGGGGCGGGCCCCACATTGGTTGAGGCTGCCACGGACCCTGGCCAGGAGGTCCTGCATATCCGGGAGTGGGGTGAGCCTGAGGTGCGGGCAGTCGCTGTACCCGGTGTTGACGTCCGAAACTCGCCCCGTGTTGGCTTGTCGGTTATCCCCTTGGAAGGGCTGAGGGGCGGGGGGGTGTCCTCCGCCCTGGCCGGCAGATCCCGGATCGGGCCCCATAGGACGAGGACGGGTCTCTGGTTTTGCCCGTTCCGGACTTTGTGTTCTGCTTGCAGACGTATCCAAGTGCAATTTGAGGCTAGCTAACCGGAACCGGGTCAATCCGGACGTACCCGAACTGTGCCACGTCTCCGCCCCTTCAGCCCATGGTTGCCATGAGGGAGCGTCTCTGAAACTACTCTCCCCAAACCGCTCCCTCAGAATCTCCAGAGTAGAAGAGCTGAGGCCGGTGGAGTAGCTCCATTCGCCCCCTTCATCGTCATCCACCCAACGCCTTTCTCTCCAACGCCTAAACGACTCAGCCGGGGGGGTGATGGTAGGGACTTTCCCGCCAGCCACAGCTGGGCTGCGCCACCAGTCTCCGGATGAAGGATGCCCCTCCGTTGGCTTCGTTTCAACTTCACCCGCTCCTCCGCCCTCCTCACCTTGGCTTATGGGCCGTTCCTTCGGTCTCACCACTGGCTGCATCTCGTCCGAGACCTCCGGTCGTGCGCTCACCTCCTCTGCCAGCATCTCTGCCAACGCCTCCACCTCGGGGTCCATCCCTTCCGCCATGCCAGACGTCCAAACGCACCTCGAGTGCGAAGCTAGAGCGAATGGAGTGCCAACTTTCTCTCAGCTCCTTGTCCCGTACGGCACGGAGACAGCAATAAAACACAGCTGGACACATCAACTGGTGGACGCTGGTTTAATGCTTTCGTCAGATACGAGACAACGCCAAGCTACAAAGTCTTTTAAAGTTGGCGCTACGAGCATCCGCCTCGTAGTGCTTTATATTTCCGCGCCCCACCCCTCATTACTCCCCTTCGTAATGATCGGGGCGTCCCATCAGTTGTGCCGTTGTAGTTTGGGATCGCATTTCCGGCGTTTTTCCTAGTGTCCGTAGTTATCCTAACCCAACGCCCTTCCACCCCCTCGCGTGTCGCCTTGTCTATATCCCGTGCCACCTCCACCGCTACGACGTCTTGCTGTTTCACCGTAGAACGTTGTGAGTAATATCCTCCACCAGTCCTCCACCGTTTCTCCTTCCCGTCCCCTCTGTATGCTGAGCACGCCGGGCTCGACAACGGGTTTTTAGGATAACGGCATAGTTAAATTGATAGAATTTAGGGAAATAACTGGGTAAAATATTAAGTTGTGTTAATTGGAAATTAAGACTTGTTAGTGATTTGTACTAATTTGTGACCGGATCAATGCTTCTTTTTGGAAAAGATGTGTTTTATTTTTATGTTTTTTAAAAAATAAAAAAACTTACATCGGCACTGAAAAAAATGACATGACCATTTTCCACAGTTACTGTTGTGATCCAGGCCCAAGTAGGTATTATCAGATGCAATCAGTTTGAAACAAACAGACTTTATTAGAAAAGCTGAGAATTAACTCAGCTTTCTGGATCGCGACGCCTTGCGCACAGTCACTCATGCCCTTGTCACCTCCCGACTGGACTACTGTAATGCTCTCTACATGGGGCTCCCCTTGAAAAGCACCCGGAGGCTCCAACTGGTCCAGAATGCGGCCGCGCGGGTGGTTATAGTCGCAACTTGTTGTGCCCATGTGACACCCCTCCTGCGCGAGCTGCACTGGCTCCCAGTGGTCTTTCGGGAGCGATTCAAGGTGTTGGTTACCACCTTTAAAGCGCTCCATGGCATTGGACCTGGATACCTTCGAGACCGTCTTCTGCCATCAGTAGCCTCCCACCAGCCAGTCCGCTCCCACAGAGGGGGTCTCCTCAGGGTGCCATCGGACAAATTATGTCGGCTGCCGACACCCAGGGGGAGGGCCTTCTCTGTGGGAGCCCCTGCCCTTTGGAATGAACTGCCCCCAGAAATTCGTAAGCTCTGATCTCCGTGTATTTCGCTGTGCCCTCAAAACCTTGTTATTCCACCAGGCCGGGCTATCAATGTAAAGATTTTAATTGGTTTTAAATATGGGATTTTAAATTTGGGGATTTTATAATTGAGCCAATTATTTAATAATTTTAATTATTTTTAAATTGTCTGTCTTTGTGCTTTTAATCAGACTGTACACTGCCCTGAGTCCTTCAGGAGAAGGGCAGTATAGAAATAAAATTAATAAATAAATAAAATAAATAAACTCATTCTCAGCATACTCCAAACTAATTCAAAACAAATTCTTCATAACAATTCTTCAGCCTTATCACCAACCTTGGTCTAATTAGGCAACCTGTCAAAGGCTTTTCTTGGCAAAAGTTCAGAAGCAGAAGATGCTGACAAATAAATGCAGCAAGACAAGAAACAAATCTGTCAACGTTGTTTTCCGACAAAGAGCCCAAGAGCCATTGCTGGTCTTTTAAGCCTTATAGGAGGGGCCAATCATCTCTTGGCCTTACTCCCGAGTCGTCCTTTTTGCTTTAGCTGCTCTTGCCTTCTGGCAGCTCTTCTCATGCGTGCACTAGGAACAGGCTCCTCCTTTTTCTCTGCCACTCTGCAGTCAGCCTCTGGAGGTGCCGGAGTCTGCACATCACTCCCAGATGGCCCTGGCCCCATCTCTGCCTCTGACGCAGAGCCCTCATCTGGGCCTTCCCTAGCCTCCAGGACTGGCCCATGTTCTTCCTCAGCCTCCTCACTGTCTGACTCCGCTGTCAGCTCCGCAGGCTGCTGGAGGACCACAACAGTTACGACCATTCCAGCAACTCCATCGTCATGTGATTAAAATTCAGATGGTTGGCAACTGGTTCATATTTATGACCATTGCTGTGTCCCAAAATCATGTGATCAACTTTTGTGACCTTCTGACAAGCAAAGTCAATGGGAAAGCCAGATTAATTTAACTACCAGGTTTCTAATTTATCAACTGCAGTGATTCACTTAACAACCGAGGCAAATAACCAAGATTATTAACACAGCTGCCTGCAATTACTGCTGGTTCGAATCTCTCCAAGGCTCAAGGTTGACTCAGCCTTCCATCCTTTCTAAGGTATGTGAAATGAGGACTCAGTTTGTGGGGGCAATGAGCTGACTTTGTATAAATATACAAAAGTATGAAGGCTATTGCTTAACGCATTGTAAGCCGCCCTGAGTCTCCGGAGAAGGGCGGCATATAAATCAAATTAAAAAAAAAAAAGATTGTAAAATGGGGCAAAATTAACTTAACAAATATCTCACTTATCAACATAAATTTTGGGCTCAATTATAGTTGTAACTTGAGGACTACCTGTATTGTAATTCATAAATTCTGTAGTCAAAAAGTTCATTATGACATGACCAGTTTTCTTTAACTAGTGACTACTAATCCTGCTAATACTAATTGAACAAATTAAGGATAAACTTTAAAGATTGGAGTTTATAATATATAATTATATTATTTATTATAAGAATTAAAGTATATAATTTATACAATATATAAAAATGAGATAGAAACATACTTCTTTTCCAAATTGCCAAATATGACCTTTCAATTCATGGAATCACTGACATGAAAAAATAAGATCCAAATTTATAAACTGCAGCTCATCTTGGAAAAAAATATCAGAAGTTTTGTAGCTTTAATTGGTTAGTGCTGCTTGTTCTTGGGAATGGAATGCTCTCAACTTTGTTTTTCTTCTTTTGTTAGTTTAATTTTATTTAATAAAATAAGTGATCCCAATAAAGTGCTGAGATTTTTCTACTCTCTCTGTTTATAAAGGACAACTCTTCACCAATACCATGGGAAACAAGATGCAACATTGCGTACGGGACATCAAATGGAATCTCCTTCTTGCATGAAAATAACCATATTCATAGAGATGTTAAAAGGTAGAACCTGTAAAATTAATTTCTGTGAAAAGCATTCTAAAGGGTGACAGTAGGATAAAAAGGCTGTAAGATTTACCCCTTTCCTTTGAGTTCCTTGTGAAATGAATTCCAGAAAGGTTCCTGCCATTTGGATTTAACCAGCTGTTATTTCTGCTTGATATATTGCCCCCCTTTCAGGAAAAGGGCAAAAAATAACTTTTAGCTTACTATTTTTTCCCCAGTGCGAATATCTTACTGACAGAAACATTTGTACCAAAACTTTCTGACTTTGGGCTTGCAAGGGCATCGGTAAGATTTACACACACTATTCTAACAGATAGAATAGTTGGGACAGCAGCTTATATGGCTCCAGAGGCATTAAGAGGGGAGATAACTCCTAAATCGGATATCTTCAGTTTTGGCGTGGTAAGTTGCTATTTTTTAAAATAAATCAGTAAATGGGGGTTGTTTTCCCTTTCTGTTCCCTAAACCACCTTGCCTAATGAAAAATTATTGTTAGCTTATAAACTGTAGCTTGTTTTCCAACTTTGGGATGGTCCAATGCACAACTAAATTTAACTCCAGGTTTCCTGTAATGACAGTGTCTCAATTGTTGTTGAATTGCTCTGCTTTTGAAGACAGGCTTCATTTTTCTTCAATAAGAAAGTCATGAATGAGAAGACTTCTGGTTTGCTCCTCGTCGCTGCCAGACGGTCCCTTGGGACCGCCAGCCCCATCGCCTGTAAAGAGCCGCCTTTACAACGGTAAGGCGGCTCGAAAAACTCCATTTCCACGAGGAAATGTGAGATAGAGCCGGCGAGGGCAGGTAGAGCTCTCTGCGAAGCCCCAAAAGTTTTTTTTTACTTTTGGGGACGAAGCAGATGAGGCTCCCTATTTCCCCCGCCGCCGCTCCGGGCGTTGGGAGACCTCTGCCTTTTTGCAGAGCCAGGCGACGAGAACAAGCCTATTAAAGAAAACTAACAGATGAATTAAAGAGGATGAGATCTGGACCTGTGACCCTGAATTGCAAGTATTTTCATTTATTTTTAAAAAAAAGTTACTGAAGAAGGAAAAAAAGAATTTTTAAAATGGCGACTGCCGAGGCTTGAGAAGGGGCTGAAAGGGAAAGTCCTTCCGTTTCTTAATAAACTACAAAGTAGTGGAATAAACACTGCTGGCTACAACTGAAGAAAAAGTTCTACTTTTATGTTTTCTTTTTCCTGGAGATCTGATATTGATCTTGTTTGGAAAGAAGCTTTTTTTCTCTTTCTTTGCTTTTCTTTTCTTTTTTAAGAGAGTTTGTCTGTGTGGAAATATGGCGTTTAGACTTACAAAGCCAGACAAACAAGCAGCGGGGGGGGGGATTCCCCCATCTATAAACTATATGAACAAGTTCTAAACCTACAGATTCAGAAAACTGATTTTAATATAATTGAATTTCTCTTGGAGGAGATTGTAAGAAGGGATGAGATTGTGAATCAGAACTTTGAAAAATTTAAGCAGGAAATTAAAGAAATGGTGCCATTAAAGTTTGATACTTTGCAACGAAAGATTGTAAAAGTGACTAATGGTTTTTCAGAAATTGTTATGAAGTTGGGTACAAATATAGATTTATTAGAGTCTAAAATGGAGGAAATTGAGAATAATTTGGACAATAAAATACAAAACTGAAAATGATTTGATAAACATTCAAGACAATAGCTTAGAAGAAAAACTTAAAATGGAAGCTGATCATAAGACTTGTAATGCAGAAAATATGCAACAACGGATTGAAAAAGAAGTTTTAATGATGCAATACAATCTCACAGAATATGCAATTAGACTGAGAGGATTACAGGAAAACAACAGAGATGACTTAAGGAAAATATCTTCTGAAATTCTGGCTGGGATCTTAAAGGTTCATCCTGAGGAAGTATTTTGCAGGATTGACAGAGTCTATAGAATAAATTCCTGGATTGCAAAGCAAAGGCAACTGCCTAGAGATGTGGTGATTTATTTTACAGATAAAGAAATAAGAAATAATATTGTGCAAAAATCTTTTAATTCTACTTTGCAATTGTTTGGAAGAAAGATTTGAATATATAAAGAGTTACCGCCTAAGATGTTATTGGAGAGAAAGAAATTTGGTTTTCTGGTGACTGAGCTTAAAAAACGAAATATTTTATTTAGGTGGGATGCGTCAGTTGGCATAATATTGAGATATCAAGGAGAAAGATACCAATTAAATACTGTTGAAAAAGCGGAAGAATTTTACCAAAAAATTTTGAAAATGAGTACAACATTTTTATGCACAACACAAGATAAGCAGAAGGAGTTGGAAATAAGGGAAAATACCAAGTTATAGAGGCTTCTGTAGATGAATTGCCTTTGGATTCTTTAGATACCTCAGCTGGATTATCTATAAATAAGAGAGATGTGGTATCGGACTTTAACGTGATGATTCATCAAGTTACAGACAAGCATGGAAACCAATTAGTTGATACACAATTTATAGAAAAGAAACATGAGTTACAAAAGCAAAACCAACAAGATCAAGTTATAAATCAGAACGAAAACCGACCAGTTGACATACAATTCGTAGAAAGGAAATTAGGATGGAGATCAAACCCACAAAAAGTCAAGAAAAAAAAGAAATAGATCTCACAAAAATAAAAATTTCTAAATTAGGCAACAGTGAAGCCAGTTATTTAAAAGGAGACTGAATACACGAAAGGCGAAGTATTGGTTAATATTATCCTGAGGAGAGTGACAGACCTCTGCAATGCTGTAATTTTGGGATGTGAAAATGGCCTTAAATTGTTGGATTGGAATTATCTATTGTGGACTTTTTTTTTGATAAATATATTATGTTTATGCTGAGCTACATGGCAAGAGAGTTATGCTGGGGCATGCAGAAGATCTGGTTGTTACCCCATTATGACGGTGGGAATTAATCCTGAAGAAAACCACTATTACAGATATTATATGGAATACAATTATAATGTCACTCGGGTGGTTGTTTTCTTTTTTTATATACATGAAGATATTTATTACTGATGGGGGCAGATGATAACTGAGGATTTTGAATATTCTGTTGCAATCAGAATGTTATGTTACCCTAATATGGGTGATGGAGTTAACAATCCAGTGGAAAGACATGAAAGAAGACATTATATGGATTATAAATTTAAAGTCATTGATTTTATCTATATAAGGGAATATTTTTTTTAGTAGGGTGGGCAGAAGAATAAAGATATTAAGAATTGTTATGTATGATAATTTTGTAGGAAAGTGGGTGGAGACAGGCTAGTTTATTGATTGTTTAGTTTAAGAAAAGGGATGTTTAAGAGATAGGTTGCTTCGAGATGTTATATTAATATACACAAAAGATTAAATGTTAAATTAGGATTTATTATATAGTTTTAAAGTGGAAGGTTGTTTTGAAATGTTATATTAATATACATAAAAGGTTTGATTTAAGAGATATATGTATGGGGGAGGAGAAAAAGGACAGATTATTGCTAAATTGGGTGTTATATTAATATATAGATATATGTATGGGGGAGGAGAAAAAGGGCAGATTATTGCTAAATTGGGAGTCGTAATAATATTACTATGCTAAATCAGAAGTTATTATACAACGTTATAGTAGAATGTTATTTTGAAATGTATGGTAAAAGGGGGATGTAATAATATTATTAGAAAGAAAGGGTCAGTATTTGGGGGATGGAGCAAGGGGATGGTAAAATATTATATAATCTGTTATGAATTTGGATCTTACTTTGAAGAAGTCACAGGGGGACGGGTGGTGAGGGGGGGTTAGGGAGGAGGGGGGGAGAAAAAAGGGGGAAAATTTGTATTTGAAAAACTTTTTCAATAAAAAAAAAAAAAGTCATGAATGGGATTAAGTGGGAATTGCCCATTGTTTTATCTCAAGCCAGAGTTTTTCCTAAGAGGCTGACTCCTAGTAGTCAGAGGGCATACAGTAATATTTATTTTTTTCTCAGGCAGGTATCAGATATTTAAATATTATTTAAATATCTATTTAAATATCTATTAAATATCTATTTATTAAATGTCTATTATTTAAATATTTGTTCATCGTGAAAAGGCTTCAAATCCCCCTCTATGAAATGTAGAATTTGAAGAAGTTTCTGATGTAATCCTGGGTCTATTGATAATCATACAGAGATTTTGAAAATGGTTTATTCATATATTCAGTGATACACTTTTGATCAATAATTATAAACTAAGTCTTTATGGAATTGTACCAAAGTCGCTCACTTTGTTGCTAAGGTAATTGAGTGTCCCTCGCTGAAATAAAATAGTATTTTTTTTATATTGATTGTTGTACAGTGATATTTGATGAAAATCTGTGACATCTATTTCACTTATTAATTTTCACCTGTTTCCAGGTATTACTCGAAATAATAACTGGGCTTAGTCCTATGGATGAAAATCGGGATCCCCAGTTACTGGTATGTTCATATATATAGTTTCATGTATCAGTTTCAGTGCTATGCCAGTGCCACGCCTGCTGAAGTTCAGCATCTTTGGAGGGCACAAGGCTAAGAAAAGCTGGTCTACTGTTTCAGTGGGTTCGGCATATTCTAGTAGAAGCTTTGCCAAATTCACATATTGCCCTAAGTTGTATTATGATTTGCTTGTGGCTTATTTAACAAGTTGTAGTTAAAACAAGGGTTCAGAGTGATCATTGAAGTGAACATCAAATATTTGTAATGTCAATATTGTGGAATTTAAAAAAAAACTTTGCCCTTATGCTGGTTTATTTTAAAGTTAGATCCATATAGGTATAAGAACCAGTGTGGCAGTGTGTTTCTGTTGATTGTTTGGTAATATCAGAAGTATCAAGTCATAGAATAAAGCAGTTTCTTGATTCCTTTTGGAAACTGAAGAAAGAAGTACCTGAATATGAATCAAGGAAACTGGGCATTATCTTAATTGGAGATAATAATTTCTTATCAATAAAACTTTGTGAAGATGTTAAGTGGTTGGAAACTAATCAAAGAGAGAAGCAACCTGCAATTGAGGAGAAACTTCCTAACAATTAACCAGTGGAACAGCTTGCCTTCAGAAATTGTGGACGCTTCATCTCTAGAGGTTTTTAAGAAGAGTAGACAGTCACTTATCTAAATTGGTATAGGTTCTCCTGCTTGAGCAGAGGGCTGGAATAGAAGACCTCCAAGGTCCCTTCCAGCTTATTCTATTCTAAGTAAGATAAAAATATGCAAGTTCAGATAAGCAAATGCTTAATGTGATTGAAATATAACTGTCCATATAACTTAAAAATATTCCAGAAGATGGGAACCTGTAATATTGTGAAAAATAGGATAGAAAAGGTTTTATCAGAATCTAAGCAAAACATAACATGGAAATCTGAAAACTTTGTTATTTATTTACATTCTATAATATAGGGGTTCCTACTCCTTTAGCCTCATAGGGTAGGGGCACTCAACAGCCCTTCTTGCAATGAATGTACAAGATGACCTATAGATAGGGTGATACAAACATATGACCTCTCCCATTGTCCCATCCTACCATACTATCCCAGCTTGCTTTATTCCATTTAATCAATTCACAAGAACAATCTGTTTTTCTTCCTTCTTTATGGAATTCCTATATCATTAAGTAATATTATTTTAATACTTTGCTGCTCCATTCAGCTGTCCATCAAAGAGGAAATTGAAGATGAAGAAAAAACTATAGAAGATTATGTTGATAAAAAAATCAGCAATTTGAACATCACCTCAATTGAACATATGTATTCAATTGCTTCCCCGTGTCTGAATGAGAAGAAGAACCGGAGGCCAGATATTGAAAGGGTACCAATTTTAAATATGGTGATGCAACACACACACACACACACACAAACGTATGTATGTATGTATGTATGTATACCGTGTTTCCCCCAAAATAAGACCCTGTCATATATATTTTTTGCCACCAAAAAAGGCAGGTCTTATTTTTTAGAGCGGGGGGATGTCATCCACTGACTCACCTCATTTGTGTGCGTCGCTCCTGGTCTCCTTTTCACTGTCAAAGGCCTTCAGGAACTTCTGTGGCCCGCAAGGCTTTCCTGAAGGCCTCTGTAGCTGATAACAGGACTCCGGATTGAGGCCGAGGCCTTCAGGAAAGCCTTGCCAGCTGCAGAAGAAATGGGCTGCTGGCAAGACAGGTGTTGGGGTGTGTGAGGCCTGACTGCAGCTGTCCAAAGGTAAGTAGTAGGGCAGCTCCACCACCACCCATCCCCACCCTAGCTTAATTTTTACCTGTGTACCCTGGAGTGGGCAGGGTCCTAATTAGGGCTTATTTTGGGGATAGGGCTTATATTGGGCGCACATGTAAAAATCAACCTAGGACTTTCGGAGGTCGTATTTTCGGGGAAACACGGTATCAAGGGTGGTATTCACTTACCTTTGCTACTGGTTCACAAATGTGACCGCACACCACCTCCGTGCAAGCACAGGACCTTCCACACAGGCGCAGAGTGTCAAAAACAGTACGTGATGATGTCCAGATGGGTGGCCAGAGCCTCCCGCCACTGCCACCGGTTCGCCTGAATCGGATAGAACCGGCTGAATACCACCACTGCACGGTATATGTATGTATGTGTGTGTGTGTGTATGTATATGTATATATACATTATGTACATATATGTATATATGTATGTAGGTATGTCTATGTATATATGTATACACACACCTTTTAAATTTGCCAGCTTGAATTTTGTATTTTTTCTGTTTCAGGTCAAAGAACATTTAAAAGAAATGTTGATTGAATAAGGTCAGTTCTGTATCTTAACTTGGTGTTTAAACAAACCTGTTTCTATATCCTGACTTGAATATTTGTGTTCCTCTATGAGGAACACTATTCAGTGTTTTTTAAAGGAAAAAAATATGGTTTGTGCCCTTTGATCTATTCATAAATTAGGATCTATTCATAAATATAGTGATAAAAATGTATTCAGTAATACCAAAATGAAATCTGCAACAAAGATCACATAAGTCTTGTCTTTTTAAAATCATATATGCTTCTTCTATATATTCTAAACATAATTTATTTTCAAAAACATAGTCTCTTTTCTAGTATTCTTGTTTTCCCTTAGCAAATTTCATAAACTCAGGGTATCCTAAATTAATGTCACATTTAGAGTTTTATTCTTGTTAAGAGAATAATACTATAATCTTATGTAACTTCATTTCTGATTGCTAAGAATGAAAAAAAATGGTGAGGCTGGAGAAGCTATCAATACTTTTCAGTATTGAAATATTTGCTTTGAATGGATAGCTGGGAGGAAACTCTTTATTTGCTTCATTTTAGCTTAGCAAAAGTTTCATTGTAAGTTTGATGCTAAAGTAGGAGAGAACTTTGTTATTTATGGATTATCTCCAAGTTTATTAAAAGGCTCCCAATAAGGGTTTATTATAAGGACTAACTCAAGGATTATTGTCCTCACCATTTGAACTAAGTAAAGGTCAAGAAAACCTGGATCTGAAGTGAGAAAATTGGGAAAGTTTAAGTATTTGATGCTGGGATCTGTTTTGAGGAAAAAGCTCTAGTTCTGAGAGGTCTGAAACCATATGTACAGATCTTAGAAAAGTTTTAATTTTGCTTATGAATTAAGAATTTGGGCAGAAAGGATATCTTCTTCCAATATCTATAAGCATACCACATCAAAAAATCTTGTATCTATAGATTTTACAAGATTAATATTGAATATATTAATGTAGCAGTCAGGTATTGTTTTCCTCATTCACATCCTTAAGCACTCATCTATTTAATTATTTAACAGTATTCATAACGACTACAAAATCCATCTTATCTTCCTTCCTATACCACATTATGCATTTTTGAAGTATACAATAGAAAGCACCTTTTCAGTCACTAATTCATCAGTTTATTGAAGTCACATGTACAATTATTAGGAAATAAACTGAATGTCAACTCGACCTGCTCTCAAGTTGCTATAGGCAAGGGGGACGGGGAGGCTCATGATTTCATTAGGGCAGAGGTCTTCAAACTTGGCAGCTTTAAGACTTGTGGACTTCAACTCCTAGAATTCTCCAGCCAGCTGAAGAGAGTTGTGGAGTTGAAGTCCACAAGTCTTAAAGCTGCCAAGTTTGAAGACCTCTGCATTAGGGGGTCGCTCAGAACCCTGACACTGTAATGAATTCAAAACTGCTTATTTTCAAGTAGACAAGAGTATTTTTGCTTTACAAGGCAATCTTTATTTGCTTTGGATCAGTTACTACACTTTCCTTTGTTCCAGTTGAGGCTGTTTTTGAATAATTATTATAGGCAAAAATCCCTAAAGTATTAGGTATGTTATTAGAAAAATAAACAACCCTATCACTATTATAAAGTAATAATTGACCTTACTGTCATTGAAACTGTAGTGTTACATTCCACAGCATATACTGTGAAAAACTGCAGAAATAATTGCAGTTTGGTTTCTACAGAAATACGTAGTTTTATAAATTAACTGAAAATCTATTTTATCACCAAGTATGTGTTTAAAATCAAGGATAGCATCAGTGCTGATTTACAAATGATTGTTCATTCAAATTAAACCTTATTTATTAATCAGTTTACTGAATTTATTGATATACATTTTATATAGGGACAAGGAGAGAAAAGAAATAGAAATTAACAAATTAATCTCTAGAAACATATAGTTTACACATTTCTCACATTCATTGCATATAAAATGCTTATTTAATAAATATAAAACCTGCATATTTACAAGGAAGCAAAAGCCAATGGATGTAGGAGTATTACTTCCTATAAATAACCCATACATTAAGACTACATTAATCAGTGTTTTTATTTTGAATGGATACTTTGTGAATTAGGCCCTCTTTAATAAGTTTGGGACTTCAGTTTCTAATGGGCATATATGTTCCTTCATCTGGAAGACACTAATAAGATTGCTTAGGTCAACTCACAGGAATAATGTTCTATAGAATCAAAGGATTTGTTTGAACTCCCTACGCACAGTCACTCATGCCCTCGTCACCTCTCGTCTGGACTATTGTAACGCTCTCTACATAGGGCTCCCCTTGAGGTGCACTCGGAGGCTCCAACTGGCGCAGAGTGCGGCCGCGCGGGTGGTTATGGGAGCAACGTGGGTGCATGTCGCTCCTGCGGGAGCTGCCCTGGCTCCCGGTGGTCTTCCAAGTGCGCTTCAAGGTTTTGGTTATCACCTTTAAAGTGCTCCATGGCTTAGGACCTGGTTATTTACGGGACCGCCTGCTACCACCAATAGCCTCCCACCGGTCAGTACGCTACCATAGAGAGGGGCTCCTCCGGGTGCCGTCGGCCAAACAATGTCGACTGGTGGCCCCTAGGGGGAGAGCCTTCTCTGTGGAGGCACCTATGATCTGGAACGAGCTCCCCCCGGAGATACGGAGAATCCCGGATTTGTGCACCTTCCGTCGCGCACTTAGGACTTTTTAATTTCATCAAGCTGGCCTGGCCTAAATCTTCTCCCCTTTTTAAATGTAATTTTTAATTTGTTTTAAATTATGGGGTATTTTAAATTTATCTCAGCCAAATTATTTAATTCGTTTTTATTCTATTTTAAATTTTTGTATTTATGTGTTTTATTTTGTGGCTGTTCACCGCCCTGAGTCCTTCAGGGGTAGGGCGGTATAGAAATCCAATAAAATAAATAAATAAATAAATAACTCAAAGTAATCACAATTAGTTTCACAATTTGAGACACTTGAAAAAAAAAGGGAATATTTTAATTTTTTAAGATAGTAGAAATGCATTAGGACTCACATTGTTTCTTGCTTCTTAATAGTATTGGTACTAACAGTAACAAAGTAGAAATTTTTGTAGAGAAATGGAATTCATTTACTGGGAAGAGAAAAGTCTGTACTGTGTTCCTTAATAGCATATTAATGACAGAATCATCCTAATGAATAACATTTTCTTCCTTAAGCAGAAATGAAATTTGTGAGTCAGAATTATTGAAAAAAATTACTCTTTCAGAAGAAACAATAAATGCATTGTTACTCAATTATATGAAAATTTAAAGTTGCATTTCTGTAGCAAATACTGTATTTTTCGGAGTATAAGACGCACCTTTTGACCCCCAAAAAGGGGGTGAAAATCTGGGTGCGTTTTATACTCCGATTGTAGCCCTGCCCACCTGTCAGCCCCTACCCTTCACACATTTTCGGGCAGTTCCAGGCAGCGGGAATCTGGGTCGGGGCACAGCCTGAGGAACAACCCTCTTCAGGATGGTGGGGGGTGGGGGGAATCTGCCCAGCAGCTTCGGGGAACAAGGTGGGCCCTACGGTTTGCAGCTGGTCACCCCTCTGGCCGCCCAGCAGGCAGCTTAGGGCAGTCAATGATCGCAATGACTTCACTCCCCAGCAATGTGAGGAGCCGCCGTAAGCTCTTTCCGTGCCCAGAAGCCGAGCGAGCCGAACGGGAGCTCCTAAAGTGAAACATCTCTCCTTTCCAGCCACTGCTGCCCGGATTCCCCAATGCAATTCTCAGAGCCGCGTTTCAGGCGGCAGGCGGCCAATTCCCCTGCAATGTGCAGGGGGGAACTGGGAACCGTTTTGGATTTGGGGAGGGGATTGCAGCGCTGCCACCTGAAACGCAATGCACTTTTTTTGCCTCTGCACACCTCATGTTTGGAATCGGGAAGCAGATTGCGAGTCTGCCGCCCGAAAACGCTTTCCTGATTCCAAAGGAAAGCGTTTTCGGGCGGCAGACCCGCGAACCCTGAAACGCGGCTCTGAGAATTACATTGGGGAATCCAGGCAGCGGTGGCTGGAAAGGAGGGACAATTCACGTTAGGAACTCCCGTTCGGCTCGCTCGGCTCCTGGGCGCGGAGAGGGTTTAGGCAGCGGCTCCTCACACTGCTGGGGAGTGAAGTCATTGCGACCATTGTCTGCCCTGAGCTGACTGCTGGGCGGCCAGAGGGGTAACCAGCTGCAAATCGTGGCGCCTGCCTTGTTCCCTGAAGCTGCCGGGCTGATTCCCCCCCAGACCATCCCAAAAAGGTTTGTTCCTCAGGCTGTGCTCTGTCCCTCCCCCCAGAGCATGCAAGGGGTCTCTTTGGGGGAAAGCGAGTATTTATTTATTTATTTATTTATTTATTTATTTATTTAATTAATTTTATTTCTGTACTGCCCTTCTCCCGAAGGTCTCAAGGCGGTGTACAGCCTGATTAAAAGCACAGACAGACAAAATTTTAAAATAATTAAAATTATTAAATAATTGGCTCAATTATAAAACCCCCAAATTTAAAATCCCATATTTAAAACCAATTAAAATCTTTACATTGATAGCCCAGCCTGGCGGAACAACAAGGTTTTGAGGGCACAGCGAAATACACGGAGATCGGAGATCTTACGCATTTCTGGGGGCAGTTCATTCCAAAGGGCAGGGGCTCCCACAGAGAAGGCCCTCCCCCTGGGTGTCGCCAACCGACATAATTTGGCCAATGGCACCCTGAGGAGACCCTTTCTGTGGGAGCGGACTGGCCGGTGGGAGGCTATTGGTGGCAGAAGACGGTCTCAAAGGTACCCAGGTCCAATGCCATGGAGAGCTTTAAAGGTGGTAACTAAGACCTTGAATCGCACGCGGAAGACCACTGGGAGCCAGTGCAGCTCGCACAGGAGGGGTGTTACGTGGGCACAACGAGTTGCGCCCATAACCACCCGCGCGGCTGCATTCTGGACCAGTTGGAGCCTCCGGGTGCTTTTCAAGGGGAGCCCCATGTAGAGAGCATTACAGTAGTCCAGTCGGGAGGTGACAAGGGCATGAGTGACTGTGCGCAAGGTGTCACGATCCAGAAAGGGCTGCAACTGGCAAATCAGGTGAACCTGATAAAAAGCCCCCCTGGCCACGGCCGTCATATGTTCTTCTAAAGACAGCTGTGTGTCCAGGAGGACGCCCAGATTGCGAGCCCTCTCTGTGAGGGGTAAGGACTCACCCCAATAGTCAGCGATGGCACCAGCTGACTATATTGCGACACCGGGAACCACAGCCACTCAGTCTTGGAGGGGTTGAGTCTGAGCCTGTTTCTCCCCATCCAGACCCGCACGGCCTCTAGGCAGCGAGACATCACATCAAGGGCATTGTTGGGGTGGTCTGGGGTGGAGATGTACAGCTGAGTATCATCAGCGTACAGGTGGACTCTCACCCCCAAACCACAGATGATCTCACCCAGCGGCTTCACATAAATGTTGAACAGAAGGGGCAAGAGGACCGACCCCTGCGGCACTCCCCATGCGAGGCACCTCGAAGTCGACCTCTGCCCCCGTCAACACTAACTGCGAGCGGTCGGAGAGGAAGGAGGAGAACCACCGCAAAATGGTGCCCCCTATTCCTAACCCCCACAACCGCTGCAGCATGATACCATGGTCAATGGTATCAAAAGCCGCTGAGAGATCTAACAGGATTAGGACAGAGGAACAACCCCTGACCCGAGCCCTCCAGAGATCATCCACCAATGCGACCAATGCCGTTTCTGTGCTGTACCCCTGCCTGAAGCCCGACTGGTACGGGTCCAGATAGATAGCTTCATCCAGGTGCCTGGGCAGTTGTCGTGCCACCACACTCTCAACAACCTTCACCACAAAATGAAGGTTGGAGACCGGACGATAGTTGGCTAATTCAGCCGGGTCCAGGGAAGGCTTCTTGAGAAGGGGCCTCACCACTGCCTCTTTCAAGGCAGCGGGAAAGGCACCCTCACTCAGAGAAGCACTTATAATCCCCTGGAGCCAGCCTCGTGTAACTTCCCGGGAGGCCAGTACCAACCAGGAGGGACATGGGTCCAATAAACATGTGGCGGCACTAATCCTACCCAGAACCCTGTCCACATCCTCGGGAGCCACAGGATCAAATTCCTCCCAGATAATGTTCTCAAGACCTACCCTCGTCTCCTCCCCCGGACTCACCCAGTCAGAGTCCAAGCCTTCCCGAATCCGAGCGACTTTATCATGTAGGAATTGCACAAAATCCTCAGCTCGACCCTGCAAGGGATCTTCCCGCACTCCCCCCCGAAGAAGGGAGTGGGTCACCCTAAACAGAGCGGCTGGGCGGTTCTCTGCAGATGCGATAAGAGCGGAAAAATAGTTAGATTTTGTCGCTTTTATCGCAACTAGGTAGGTCTTGATATAAGACCTCACCAGTGTTCGGTCGGAATCGGATTGACTAGTCCTCCAAATGGTCTCTAGGCATCTTTTCCGATGCTTCATCTCTCAAGGAGAACCAAGGAGCCAATTGAGGTCGGCATCGGGTCAGAGGCCGCAAAGGCACGACGCGGTCCAAAGCCCCGGCGGCTGCACTCTCCCAGGCGGCCACCAGGTCTTCAGTCGAGTCGTGTGCCAGGGTCTCAGGAAATGGCCCAAGCTCCGTTAGGAACCTTTCGGGATCCATCAGGCACCTGGGACGGAACCATTTGATCGGGTCCGTCTCCCTGGGGTGGGGGGAAGCGGCAGGAAAGTCCAAGCGAAGGAGAGAATGATCTGTCCATGACAAGGGTTTAATGTCTAAATCCCCTCTACCAAGATCATTCAACCACTGACTAGAGACGAAACAGATCACAGGAACACCCTGATAAGTTTTCTGGAAAAGAACTTATCAGTAATCGACGCCGTCTTTCCCAGCTGAGTCTCTGAGGCACCTCTCACTTGCAGGAGGAGGAGGAGGGCGGCGGTGTAAAGTAGTCCCACCTTAAATGACGCTGCTGGTAGGCAGAGGTAGAATTCTTGTTTTCCTCCCCCAAAATTAAGGTGCGTCTTATACTCCGGTGCGTCTTATACTCCGAAAAATATGGTAAACTAGTCTTGTACATTCCAATTCATTGGAACTTGCTCTAAGCATTTTAGGCTGTGGTACAAAACATACATACAAGCCTGCAGAATAGGAGCAAAGAAATTATGAAAAGAAGCAAGGCTTATTCGTTACCATTTTTAGAGACATAGTCTATTTAAGAAACAAGGTAAATGATTAAAATACATTTTATGAAGTCACTAAGAGAGATTGAAGAATAGTCATGTGTCTATTATAAAAGTAACTGTTGATTTTTAGGACAGAATATTTTTCAAGGTTGCATTGTTGTTTTGAACAAATACGCTATAAGCACAGTTTTTGGACCTTATAAGATCTGCAGTGGCATGGCCAGACAAGTGCAATAGAAAGTAATTTATTTTCCATTGGAAAATGCAGAATGCTTGCAGTTCATTATAAAGATTCATACACATTCATAGTCTTCCATTCCTATTATAATGCTTTGCTTTTCTACCCAATAGAAAAGCAGTCAGTAGGTGTTTCAGTTTCAACTGGATCTCGGATCAACCTTCGGATTCCTCTTTTTCCCACAGGCCCTTTTGGCTTAGCAAAACCTTGTTTGTGTGCATGTTGTTTGGGATGGACTTCTTCATAGAGAAATTCCGCAGTTAGTTCATCTCCATCATCTATTTCAATCTGTTATGAAAGGAGGAGATAACAATCCAAGTAATTTTGAAAAAGGCTCCATCCAGCATATAAATAACTATTAAAGATATAAATCTTGAAATGACCATTTTATATACTTTAAAAATCTTATCAAATCTGTCACCTAATACTGTGTTTCTCCGAAAATAAGACAGTTTTATCATTTTTTTGGCTACCAAAAAAGGCACCAGGTCTTATTTTCGGGGGCGGATGTCCACTGATTCACCTCACTTGCACGCGTCATCCCCAGCCTCTTTTTCACTATCAGAGGCCTGAAGCAAAGCTTTCCTGAAGGCCTCTGATAACAGAGCTCCGGATCAATCAGGGGCTCTGTTATCTGCTACGGAGGCCTTCAGGAAAGCCTTGCTGGCTGCAGCAGAAGAAATGGGCCGAGGTGTGCGAGGCCTGGCTGCAACTATCTGAAGAGAAGTAGTAGGGCAGCTCCACACCCCCATCCCCATCCTAGCTTAATTTTTACCTGTGCACCCTGCAGTGAGTGGGGTCTTAATTAGGGTTTATTTTGTGGAAAGGGCTTCTATTGGGCACAAGTGTAAAACTCAAGCTAGGACTTACTTTATGAGTAGGTCATATTTTTGAGAAAACACGGTAGTTGAACTCAACAAAACCACCTACGACCATTTTTAAGCATCAAATATATATATATATAATGGTAATAGTACATAAGAAATGATAAATTGCTGAATTTTCTTACCATTTAAGGATTATTTTATTGCAGTTATTTTGATAGTTTTAAAAGGATAAACTTACAGCCTAGTGAATGTAATGAAATATTCCTACAGCTTATCAGCTCTGGATGCATCTTTGGTCAGACTTTACAAGGCTGCCACAGTAAGAATGGGAGAGTAGCAAAGGGAATAAATCATAACATTTTTTCACATGAGATCAAAGTCGAACTGCTGGCACCTGGAGGGAAGTGAAAGAAGTTTGGCGGCAGCTGAGACAGGGGATTGATTGGGGCATGTGATGTGAATGTCACTGGACAGGGCAGGGTGTGAGTTTTAGTGTGGGTGGGGGAAACACTGGATTTCAGATTCAGGTTTTCCCCAGATGTGCCAATATGACTTCTTAATAAAAATCTTACTTTGATGGACTTTGTCTCGGAGTTCTGAATTGCAATGAGGAATT
This sequence comes from Pituophis catenifer annectens, assembly GCF_029215685.1. Lineage (NCBI taxonomy): Eukaryota > Metazoa > Chordata > Lepidosauria > Squamata > Colubridae > Pituophis > Pituophis catenifer. Next base: position 33,103,890 of record NW_027256887.1, read on the forward strand.
AGTTGGAACTATCTATTTTTTGCTGTATAAAACATACTCCCCCACCCCCCAAAAGTGGCTGGAAGTGTCTGTGCATCTTATACAATGAATGTTTCTGAAATCCCACCCATCTGCCGGACCCCACCCTTCGGCCATTTTCGGCCTCCGCCTGCCCCATTTTCCAGACAGCGGGGATCACCACAGCACATCGGGCATAGCATTTTTGGCCTCCACACATTGCGTTTTCGGCCACCGCACACCCCACCAGCTGAGTGTGGGGCCTGCCGCCCAAGCTCTCCCACACTTGATCCAGCCAAGTTGGAGCCTAGCCCAGCCTACATTCCGCTTTCCATGGCAAGGGGACATGTCAGTTCAAAGTGGAACCACGGCTTCATTCCATTCAGCCCTGAGTGGGCCAAGATTCAGCCTTCCCCCTCGAATTAGATCCATCAGCGCGGCAGCCCAGCAGGGTGCAGTGGCTGACAAAACCCTGGACCTCTGGGGCAGTCAAGCCCGGGCAACTGGGGAGGAATGATGGGATTACCAGGGCCCACCCATCAGCTTCCACCAGCAGCACCCCGGACTGCCTCCAGTTGACCAAATCCCTCCAGGATGGGCTTTCTACCCAGGCCAGGGGTGGATTCAATACCTGCAGATGCCGGCTCTGGCCCAACCACTGGTTCTGCCACCCGCAGTGGCACAGCCCACAGTTGCCCCACCACCGTTCCTGGCTATCTTCGACGACATCCCAGGGAACCTAGCTTACTTTCTAAACCGCATCTGGGCCCACATCGATTGTTATGGAAGCTCAATACCAATCAGACCAGATGATCTCAGCCATTGCAGATAACATGAGGGAGAGGGAAGCAGCAGACTGGATTGCCCAACTCCACGACGGAGCACCTGAGTTAGAAGATGCAGATGAGTTTGTGCAGTCACTAAGGGCCCGGTTTGAGGAACAGCCGACCAAGAGGAAGCTGAAGCAGAAAGTAAGGGATTGAAGCAGCGCGGCCGGCCCCCCAAGGAGTTTGTGTGGGAATTTAGAAGAGTAGCCAGCAAACTACGGGACTGGCCTGAACGACTCTTCACCCACTATTTCAAAGAGGCCCTGGATCAGGACCTTAGGCAGGCACGTGCCTACAGGGGAATATCAAACCGGATCCAAGCCTGGTATCGGATGGCGGTGACTATGGATTTAGAGATTTACCCCCACCAAAGATCCATATTGGAAAACTCCCCCAAATGACCATTGGGATGTCAAGTTGCCACTAAGCAGGCAGTGAAGACAAGACCTGCAGCCATGCCCGTTATAAAGTGCTTCAGATGCAGCCAACTGGGCCACCAAGCCTCCGAATGTCTCGCACCAGCTCCAGTCTCTCAGGCGTGAATGCCGGCAGCTGCAAAATGGAGGAGAACTCCCAGAAAGCCACAAGACAAAGGCAAATTTGTTCAGCAAGCCGTGGAGGTCCCCCCTCCACTGTACCAGGAGGGGGGAACTCCGGCTCCAGAGGCCACCGACACCAGCAGAAAGGGTGAGGAGGATCCAATGGTAAGTGAAGTCATCCATCCCTTTGTCATAAAGTCTTGCATAGTAGTACACAGGACATGCGCCCATGGGGACCTAGACTCCATATAAGACACTGGTTGTACCAGGTGCTTGATCAGCTCCCAGACCGTGCAGGATTTAGAGATAGAGACGAGAACTTTGAGCTGCCCCACCAACTTTGAGCAGGTAGATGGATCACTAGTGGGTGGTGCACCCACAACCATAGTCACTGAACCTGTAAGACTGGAAATGGGGCACCACTGGGAAATCATATTATTCATTGTTGCCCCAAAAATGGCTGAGTCACTCATCCTTGGTTTGTCCTGGCTAGACAAGTAGGCCCCGACCATCACACGGGAAGACTGTTATTGGAAGCTAAAAGGCATCGGACCGCTGTCCCCCCTCCCGCAAACCGAGAACCAGCCCTCTTTAGGACCATGCAACCTCAGCCAAAGAGAAGGAGTAGCTTCCACCACGGAGGCTTTGCCTGGCTGCCAGAGAATACCCAGGGTACAGAGACTTAGCAGGAGTTTTCAGTGAAGACGAATGCAATGTGCTCCCTCCACATCGACCCACGGACTGCGCAATAGAATTTATGCCAGGGGCAAAACTGCCTAAAACAAAAATATTCCATGACCCCTAAGGAGATGGGTGAATTGAGGAAATACATTGACGCAAACTTAGAGAGAGGATTTATCCAGTGTGCTATATCTAAGGTCACAGCCCCCATACTTTTTAAACAGGAAAAAGATGGAGGGTGAGGCTTTGCATTGATTTCTGCAAAATAAACACTCTGTGTGTGGAAAACACCTCCCCCTCATGAAGGACATGCTCAACCACCTGGCAAAGGGAAAGGTATTTACCAAGCTAGACCTCCACAGAAGTCTACTACTGCATGTGGATCAAGGAGGGTGATGAATGGAAAACAGCATTCAATTGCCCATTAGGCAGCTTCCAGTTTAAAGTCATGCCGTTTGGGCTACAGGGAGCCCCTGCAGTGTTCATGCAACTCATTAACAAGGTGCTGCATACAAAGGAGTTTTAGTGTATTTGAACAATATTCTTTAGTGAAACTACTACAGCAAGTTTTGAAAAAACTCCTAGCCATTAAGCTCTGTGCTAACCTGTCAAAATGCGAGTTCCAAAAGACCACTCTAGACCAGTGGTCCCCAACCCCCGGTCCGCGGCCCGGTGCCGGGCCGTGGAGTACCTGGCACCGGGCCGCGCAGCGGCCGGGGGACATGAACGCTGCAGCGCAAAGGCTCCTGGGCCGTGCGCAATGGGCCGTGCGCAAAAGCTCCTGGGCCGTGCCCCCACCCCTGCGCGCGCTCAGCGGGCCGCGGCGATAAAAAGGTTGGGGACCACTGCTCTAGACTACCTGGGTTACTGAGTGTCAAACGAGGGGATTGAAATGGACCCAGGAAAAGTTAAGGCAGTACTGGATTGGCAGCCCCCTCATTCCCACAAGCAACTTCAAAGCTTCCTAGGCTTTGCAAAATTTTACCGGCAGTTCATTTCTGCATTCACTGAGATTACTCTGCCGCTTACGGAGCTATTAAAGATGAAGGGAATTGGCCCAAAGCCCCGGCCCAACCAACCCTTAAACTGGACCCTTGACTGTCAACAGGAGTTTGAAAAGTAAAAGGGACTATTTTCCAAGGAACCAATCCTACGACACCCTGATTCCGAATGGCCGTTTGTAGTGCAGGCCAATGCCAGTGATGTCAGTCACCGCAGTGCTTCTACAAGGAAATCTTCAGGGCCAACTGCAGCCTTGTGCCTATGTGTCCAAAAAATTCACAGACACAGAATGGCAATAGGCCATATGGGAAAAAGAGGGGCTCTCCTCTCTTGGCGACACTTTTTAGAAGGCAGCAGCTTGAGGTCTGGACCGACCAGAAGAACCTAGAGGCATTGAAGACTCCTAAGAAGTTGTCCCCTTAACAAGTACACTGAACGCAATACTTCAAGTGGTTCAACTTTGTGCTAAAACACATTCCAGGAGAAAAAAACAAGTAGCTGATGCTTTATCAAGAATACCACAGTTCAACAGCCAACGGGAGATAGATTGGTGAAGCAGTTTCATGAAAAATTTCCTGACTGACCAAAGCAGCCCTCCCGGGGGGGGAGGGGGAGGTGATTAGAGAGTTTAGACCCTTGTCCCTAACCGCCTGTCACTTGTCTCTTTTCAGGATGTTCTCATCACTTGAGGGGAGGCAGCCTGTCAGCCCTGGATCCATCTTTGGTCAGACTTTACAGGGCTGCCACAGTGGGAATGGGAGAGTGCCAATATGACTTCTCAAAGTCTTACTTTGATGGACTTTGTCTCAGAGTACTGAATTGCAATGAGTTAGTTGGAATGCTGACACAACTACTAAAATCATCTACTTAAAATGAATTTAAAGCTACCCAATTCCCTATAGTATCTTTAAAATTTATTAGCTTGTATAATCAATCCTAATGAAGGAAAGTACAACTCCATATCCTGCTTTGAAGGATTTTCTCCCTCCATATTGAAAGTGTTGTCAAATAATATCTAGTTCAGCTGATACCCAAAAGCTAACCGGTATAGATCCGGTTATTGGATGAGACACTAGCAGAAACTTGGTAGGGGATGTAGGTTGAATTAGGAATGCGAAAAAAATATGGTTATGGTTATGGCAGTGGCAAACTTCTTTCAGAAAGCTGTATGAACTTAATATACATTAGGCATGTGCCTATCTGTCAAACTCAGACCAACATTGAAACATGGATGACTAAAAACTACTCCAGTCAGATTTACATATCTGACTTATATTGGGTGGGCAATTCATGGGCTCCAATCTTTTTTTATATTAGAGGACCCTTACCTCCACATTTTCAAAATGTATTGATAAATCACAGACCATCATGCTATTTCTGATTTGTTTGTTTTGAGAAAAACAAAGGTGTACAAAACTTTTAAGTAAGCTATCATTGACTTCCCCATTTGAATCCCATAAACTTGTGTGATATACTCCATCCCCAATACCTCCCAAAAATAATTTGAAGAAAACCTATAGCTCCTAATCACAAAACTTTGTTTAGTCCTAAATTACATGAACATGGATGACATCAGAGACAATATTTTATATGCTTAAAAGTTTTTTTTCCCCTGCATCTTTTACCCTAATGTATTACGTCAGAAAATGGAACAAAATTTGAGAATGGTATTATCAAATATAGCATTGTTGAATTATCCTACTATTGTCTGAATTGTTTAATAATTTGATATCATATACTGAAAATGTTATCTCACAGTGAGCAGTTTAGGAATATTGTCCTATTTGCCCAGGAATATTAAGTAGCAGCTTAATATTCCTGGGCAAATGGTTATGGCACATGGTAGTAACTATTTTTATTCTCTTCAAAAGTCATTTGGATTCAGTAATAAATCTACTGAATATTGTTTCAAACTCTTCCTCTTTTTGTAATAAAGAGACATCATCTGGAGAGATCTTTATCTGAGGGGTCTGTCAAGAAGTAGAGTGTCTGGAATTGTGGTCTTACCTTTCTAGTGATTTGTATCCACAGCTGTTTTTCTGCAATTTCTAGGAGAGGACTCTTGCAGCTAGAATAAAGCATTCTTTCTCATATACTGCACACATAACCAGGCATAGAGTAGATAAAAACTGCAAGGTATTTCAAATAGTGATTTGTTATTCCAATTTTTTTAAAAACAAAAAGTATAAGATTTAACAAAATTTGTAAATATCTATCACAAGATTAGGAAATGCTAAGTAGCCAAACTCAAAACAGGTAGCACACAAAATCTTCTTCAAGGACTTTCTCTTTTCTTTTCTTTCTCATCTTGTAATGAATGACTCAGGGTGGCTTCCAGCATTAAAATATTAAAATCCTAACTAATAAATATCTTAGAAATTGAAATCTCAATCAAGATAAAATATAGGTAAAAATGGGGATGAGTATATCAAGCTTTGGAGGCCTACAATTTGACTGGGGCTAAATGAAGCTGTAGATAGGGCAAAATGAAACCTGCACGGAGCAAAATATATACAGATAACCTGCAGCAGTGCAATTTGTGAAATCTGGGCAGGTTCAGGACTCCAGCAAGTGGCAGGGCCATGCCTGCTTGTGAGAGGCTGGGGATCAGCAGTGAAAGGGAGAGGCTGACTCAGCGCTTCTCCATTTGGTGGACAAGGGCTCTGGCACCCAAGGCCACATAGGAGGCAAGCGTGGGCAGCATGGGGCTCTCAGGTATGGCACTAAAGGAGCATGTTGCAGCGTCTCTGTGGTCGTTTGTAAATACGAATGACCACTGTGATGCTCCAAAATACATAACTTTGGGACCCGGACGTAAGTACTTTTGATGGGAATGTTGTAACTTCGAATAGTCGCTAAGTGAACTGTCATAATTCAAGGATTACCTGTACAGAATTTGGGGCTGGAAGCTCAAAAGATATTTCACAGCAGGTGTAGACATGCACATCAATCTTGCTGGCATCTTCTGAAGAGTCTTTACCTTGGGTGTGCTAAGTACCTATGTACTTCTATTGTTGTACTTCTGAGTTAAGGAAGGGGATCATGTGGCTATCATGAAGGCCAGGAAAAGACAGTTTCTTATTCTTTGATCTTTTTCCTAAGCCAGGAGTGGGGAACAATGGCCCTTTTTTGACTTGTGGACTTTAACTCCCAGAATTCCTGGGACTTCAATTCTGGGAGTTGAAGTCTACAAGTCAGAAAGGGGCCATGGTTCCCCACCTCTGTCCTAAGCAGTAAACTGCAGGACAGTGCAGGTTGCTGTTATCAGAGAATACAATTCATCTGTTACACAGGTGATTGGTAGTTAGGCTAGGGCCCCATTCACTGAAAAAAATAAGTACATTTTGTAGCTATGCAAATTACTGGCTCAAAGACTTAGCCAAAAAACTTCTAATCACTCAGTTGTCCATCTACATGATTGCCTGAAAGTATTTACTTACCTATGGATTCTAAGTAGTCTCCTTCATGTGAGTGTTTGTAGAGGAAGAAATGGTATTGTGCAGAATTCTTAGGAATTCTTCTTGGCAAGTCCTTTATTTCAGTTGGAAGTGTACTGGCCAGGACAATAATTTTGTTGTTCATATCAATTTGCTGTGAACATATGCAATACTAATGATTATAAAAAAGTATACAATATATCAGGGGTGTTCAACCTTGGAAATGCTGGCTGGGGAATTCTGGGAGTTGAAATCTACAAGTTTTAAAGTTGCTAATGTTGAATACCCCTACAATATATTCTTGTTGAATGAAATTTAAAATAATAAAACATGAGGGGTGGGAATTCAAACTTTCACTCTGCTGACAAAAGAGGGTGGTTGGATCCAAAGGAAGGTTTAAAGTAGAATGAAGCATGGACATTTTTTGTTGATTTTTCCATCTCTATTGTGTTTTCCCTCATGTTTGGAAGGTTCTCAGCCATCAGAAACAGATTTTGATGTCAAGCTATGCGGATATTAATTTCTACTTAAAAAAAACACCCATTCTTTTTGGTACTGGATACAATACTTAATTGTAATTGTTATTTTAATAACATAATAACAGAGTTGGAAGGGACCTTAGAGGTCTTCTCGTCCAACCCCCTGCTCAGGCAGGAAACCTTTTACCATTCTAGACAAGTAGCTGTCCAGACTTTCCTTAAAAGTCTCCAGTGATGAAGCACCCACAAGTTCTGAATTCAACCCATTCCCTGGTTAATTTTTCTCACTGTTAGGAAATTTCTCCTTAGTTCCAAATTGCTTCTCGCCTTGATAATTTCCATCCATTGCTTTTTGTCTTGCCTTCTAGTGCTTTGGAAAACATGTTGACCCCTATTTTTTGTGGCAGCCCCTCAAATATTGGAACACTGCTATCATGTCACCTCGTGTCTTTATTTTCATTAGACTAGACTAGGGGTATCAAACTTGATTTCATTGAGGGCTGCATGAGGGTTGTGTTTGACCTCAGGGGGCCAGAGTGGGTGTGGCCATCTTGACGTCACTTGTGTCGGGGGGCACCTATGTTGGCCTGAGCACTCTTGCCAGCGAAAACAGGTTCCCGAGCTCCATTTTCAGCTGCAACAGCTTCCTGCAATCCTCTGCCAGCGAAAACGGAGCTCCATTTTTGCTGGCAGAAGCACTGTGGGCTGGTCCTTCGCTGTTTCCAGGTCAGCCCCATAGGCCAGATCTAAGCAACCCATGGGCTGGATCTGGCCCACGGACCTTGAGTTTGACACCCCTGGACTAAACATACCCAATTCCTACAACCGTTCTTCATATGTTTTAGCCTGTAGCCTCTAATCATCTTTGTTGGCCTTATGCACTACTTCCAGAGCCTCAACATTTTTTTATGATTAATACACACTTAAATAATAAGATGTAAGGGGGATTTCATTGGAGTACAATGTCTGCGTTCTGTGTTGATCTTATAATTCAATATGCAATGCTGATAAATGTATTTTGTTTAAGGAATTAATTTATCTTACCAACTGTACATAGTTAAGCTCTTTGTTTTTCAATTTTTCTAGTGCCTGAAGGGCATCCTGAGCTACTGGAAATGCAACTCCTTGCAAAGTCTGATGTTTAGTATCAACACTGACTTCAATTTGTACCTGGAACCCAAAATTTAAAACAGATTCAAGAAAGGCAATTGTGTAATGCATATTTGTGCTTCATCCAAAGCACAAGAGAAGAAATTAGAATCCTCAATTATAGTCATGATTTTGAATGGTATGTTCTTTCTATCTGCTTTATGTTTAAAAGAATCCTCATAATTTAAAAAAAAAAGTCACTAAACTGGATCGCAGAAGAAGAAGGGGGGCTTGCTTCTTTTCAAAGAACATTTGGTCAGAAATAAATCTTACTTAATGGAAGAGTTTAACGATTAAGAAAAAATATTTCAGGCTGTAGAAAATTTGACATCCAGGCTTCGCTTTAATTCTCCAAAAAGAGTTTGGCTTCCAAACCAAGATGCAGTACCTCACTAATTTTGATTTGTCGAAGTTCTTCTTCAGCTGTTGTCAGAGGAGCAGGGGAAGACTGAGTCATCAAATATTTCTGATAACCATTTAATGAAACATCATCCTGAAAAATACAGAGCCATCAGTTTTGTGTGACTGGTAATTTCAAATTGCAACATTTTATTCTGAAGCAATTCAGTTCAGAATCATACTGCTTTACAGTTAATTAAAGATTCAGTCTTACAGCCCTTATGACAATGTTTCCAGACCACCAAATTCAGAAATGCTCCAGCCTCAGAGGAGCAAATATCTTACATTCTCTGTGTCTCAGAATACAAAAACAGCTTTACTAACATTTGACATTTAAAAGGCAATGTGGCAAGAAAGAAAATAAGGAAAACTCAAATTGCCCTGAGATAAAACAAACCAAGAAACAAACAAAATACTCTCCAGACAAAAATATTTCAACCACTTTAAATTTCCCTGCTCCTCCCAAAATATAAATTAACACATGAAAATACAACTGATTTCTTCTTAGATTATCACTTACAAACAAATGGCTAAGTTAGCTTCTATAGAATACATACCTTGTTTGTTCCAAATACTTCATCTTTAATATGTCCACCTCCAAATTCTTTCTTTAAAGTTGCCCGAGTAGCTGCATATAACATTTTTTGACGAACCTGGTTGGTCATAAAAGGGATAAATTTGTATTTTTAAAAATTAAATTAAATGAAAATTAAATGCTAAAACTACTTTTCATATAGATTTACAATTCTTCCATCCTTCTATTCTTACAGAAATGTTTAATTTTGAAAATCTTTATTTTAATTTTCCCTTTTATTAGTGTATATATGATAAATGTACAAAATTATTGGAAATTTATTATAATAGGAAGAAAGACATAATAGTAAAATGTTGAGCTAGGTGCAAACTTGAACAATTAAATTACTAATTTCTTTATAAAAAAAGTATAATTTATCATTTATAAAACAACATTATTGATGTTATCTTACTCCCAACAAAGGTTTAAAACTTTGGGTACAATATCCACTACCTCCTAAATACATTATTCATTAAAATAGACAGGCAATATGGTTCAATATTCTTTAGCTACTGATCTTGCTGGAAATTATAATGCAAAATATCTGGAACACTAACAATCCCAGATGGAAAATTTCATATTTTTATACTTGAAACAACCCCCTGCAATTGTATTGGAAAACGGGAGGGAGGGGAGAGATGCTGCCTAGGAAACGGCACACAACTGCATAATGGACAAAGAAAGAGGCTAATAAGAGACCCCCTTCCAGTTCTCAGACTGTAAAAGAGACAGTAGGAGATTTATACTTTCAGATTTACAACATTCTGTTAATGTAACCTTAGGATAAAGTAGAATTAGCTCATCTGTCTGGTCTACCTGGGAGGGCTGAAAGTCATTCATAGATCAGATGGAAAGGCTCCTCATAATGTAAAAATAAGAATCATTGTTCTTCACAAATTGATGAATTATTAGTTACAGAATTCATTGGCACTGCCTATGCTGACAACAGCACTTCAGAATTAAAGTCCAAACATCTGGAGGCATATTAGAATGCCAGGCCTAGTAAAACAAATATTATAACAAATTCACATGAACAGAGGTGCATTTATTTCTGTTTCAATTGGTGCTATCCTTTCCAATGGGTCCCTGTTAGCCAAGAAAGATATGATTTAAAGGTTAGAAGGTAGAAGACATGCACATGGATCTGTGAAGTATGGGAATAACCAAATAATAATTTGCAGTAAAAGATGTATTTAAAAGAGTTTAATATATGGTTTGTCGTCATCAATTTAATTCTGTTACATACAGGAGAATGATCTGGTGACCATGCAATAAAGATCCATTCATATCCTTGGGCATTCCGAGAATCTAATCTGTACAGAAGATAACATGGTTGTTTGTCTTCAAGCAGAGTGAGAATAAAGGAATCATAATCCTTTTCCCAGGTTGAACCAGGTTGCTTAACACATTCCACAACAAGCTGCTCTGTAAAAATATGTTAAACATGAATGACAAACTATTAATGATAGCAACATTTACATTAAATAAACATACTTATGTTTCCCAGAAAACTACTTAAAGATCTACTATAGAGTTGGCATGTATCATTCCCAACATATCCAAAAGGCATCAGGCCAGGAAAAGTATCCAGGAATTCATGAAAACCAAAATATGCTATTAAGAATTCCTTACAAAAGGCAATTAAGGTAGATAAGAGACTTCAATTTCTAGCCCTTTTTGAAATGGGACAATAAGACAACAGAAAGGATTTAAGAGAATGTATAATTCAGAATTATGGCTATATTGGAATGAAACCCTATTAACTTAGCCATGACTTACAATTAGCCTAACTGATTTTACTCAACCAACTGCATCATGAACTACTTATACACCTTAAACTGAAATAAAGTTGGTTATTAATGTGTCATATGAACAACTATGGGGCTCCCCTTGAAGAGCACTCGGAGGCTCCAACTGGTCCAGAATGTGGCCGCGTGGGTGGTTATGGGCGCAACCCGTTGTGCCCATGTGACACCCCTCCTGCGCGAGCTGCACTGGCTCCCAGTGGTCTTCCGGGTGCGATTCAAGGTGTTGGTTACCACCTTTAAAGCGCTCCATGGCATAGGACCCGGGTACCTTCGAGACCGTCTTCTGCCACCAATAGCCTCCCACCGACCAGTCCGCTCCCACAGAGAGGGTCTCCTCAGGGTGCCATCAGCCAAGTTATGTCAGCTGGCGACACCCAGGGGGAGGGCCTTCTCTGTGGGAGCCCCAGCCCTGTGGAATGGACTGCCCCCGGAAATACGTAAGATCTCCGACCTCCGGGTGTTTCGTTGCGCATTGAAGACCCTGTTGTTCCGCCAGGCCGGGCTATCAACAATAATTTTAAATTGGGGTATTTTAAATTTTTGGGGTTTTAAATCGGCCAAATCTATTTAATTATTTTAATTTTTAATCATTGTTGTGTCTTGTGTTTTTAAATTGGCTGTACACCGCCCTGAGTCCTTCGGGAGAAGGGCGGTATAGAAATAAAATTATTATTATTATTATTATTATTATTATTATTATTATTATTATTATTATTATTATTATTATTATTGCCTTGGAATTAAAAATTACAGAAGAACTGGGACTATTATTTTTATTAATTACTAAATATACAATATAATTAATTATATTGTTATGTTACTTTATAAGTAACTCAGGACATTGAACATACATAATTCCCCTTCCTAATCCTATTTTCACTTCAACAATAACCCTGCGAAATGGGGTCAGCTGAGAGAAAGTGACTGGCCCAAAACACCTAGCCAGTCTAAGGCACTACTAGAAGTCACAGGTTTTCCCTTATTCATCTAGGAAACACTGTGAGAAAGTATCAGAAAAGGAAATGATACATACCATTTTCAATAACTATTTTTAAAAACCTGTATTGGCCATTCCTAGCTCTGGCAAACGTTTCTTTCACTTCTTCACTAGCTGAACGAAAGACAAAACAAAGAAAAAGAACAATGGATTTCAGGAATTCATTTTGGTTTATACCTAACCATTTAGCAATAGCACTTACATAGACTTTATATACTGCTTCACAGTGCTTTTACAGCACTCTCTAAGCCGTTTACAGAGTCAGCATATTGCCCCCAACAATCTGGGTCCTCATTTTACCCACCTCGGAAGGATGGAAAGTTAAGTCAACCTTGAGCCTGGTGAGATTTGAACTGCCAAATTGCAGGCAGGCAGCAGGCAGCAGAAGTAGCCTGCAGTACTGCACTCTAACCACTGCGCCACTGTGGCTCTACATCAGTTATGACTGAAACATATTTTCACATGACCAGCACTGTTAGATATTTAATACTATAAATGATGTCCTATTCACGTCATAAATACAAAATAAATAAACTAGCATAATCAGAAATTTCATTCTATGTGTTGTATAATTTATCTGTACATGTAATAAATCAAATCCACAAACACCCAGGGGGAGGGCCTTTTCTGTGAGAGCCCCTGCCCTTTGGAATGAGCTGCCCCCAGAAATTCGTAAAATCTCTGATCTCTGTGTATTTCGCTGTGCCCTCAAAACCTTGTTGTTCCGCCAGGCTGGGCTATCAAGGTAAAGATTTTAATTGGGTTTTAAAAATGGGATTTTAAATTTGGGGTTTTAAATTGAGCCTATCATTTAATAATTTTAAATTTTTGTCTGTCTTTGTGCTTTTAATCAGGCTGTACACCGCCCTGAGTCCTCCGGGAGAAGGGCGGTATAGAAATAAAATTGATAAATAAATAATAATAAAATAAGCTAAATTATGACTGGCTAGCTGATGTTTCAGCCTCTCGCCAGCTATTGGGATTTCAGCAAGGTTTCTTTCCCATTGCAGGACAATCGGACGGTAAATCCCGAAGCTGAGTTTGTTTCGAATTAGCTCACACACAGAAAAAATAAGGATAAAGTTAGCATTTTTTTTTATTTTTTTTTATTTTATTTTATTATTTATTTTATTTATTTTATTTATTTTATTTATTTTATTTTATTTTATTTTATTTTATTTTATTTTATTTTATTATTTTATTTTATTTTATTTTATTATTTTATTTTATTTTATTTTATTTTATTTTATTTTATTTTATTTTATTTTATTTTATTTTATTTTATTTTATTTTATTTTATTTTATTTTTATATGCCGCCCTTCTCCGGAGACTCAGGGCGGCTTACAACGCGTTAAGCAATTGCCATATAAGGCACTGTAGTCAAATGAGAGCCCGCGAGAGTTGAACTAAGCGTCGTCCAAAACAACCTCCCGTCATGTTTCCAGCACTAATCGTTTGGCTTGGAAGCTTCGGATTGATCGCAAGCAGGTGCGACTCCCAAGAGGCCAGCGCAAGCCTCCTCCACTCTCTTCCCTCCTCCTGTCAACCTCCTTCGCAACGTCACCTGGTGGCAATTAAAATACGAGCTTCTCTACAAGCCCGTCGCTACACGGTGTTTTGCGAGAAGAACTGAGAAAAGAGTGGATATTGAAAGCCTATCAGCAGGTCTCCCCTTCCCTTGCCCGGAATTAAGTTGCTCACCTAAATCTCTCTTCCTCAATCCACAAAACTGAGCAGTAAACCAAAGCAGTCCGCATATACGCAGAGGCATCCCTCGCTTTCTTCTAAAAGTTATAGGCGTAAATTCCACAGACGGGAACCGCATGTCTGCGTATTGGGCGAATGAATTAAAGCCAGAAGTCCCCCCCCGCCACCCCCACCCCCCAGTGGCAGAGCCCCTCTGGTGCACGGGGGGTGGGGGGCTTAGTGGCGTCTCTCAACGTCCCAGCGAGAAATCCAAAAACAAATAAATGGAGGAAATCCGAAACCACAGATTGCCCCGAAAGATACTGTACTGTACCTTGGATGCCAGTCTGGTGAGACATGACTTCAGCAATAACTATTATTCGCACTTGCAACTCTGGGTAGCGGGCAAAGGTAGGAGACACCACCAAGAGCCCAGACCCGGCACGGGACGCTCACGGGACGCTTTGCCACCACTCAGCCACTCGCCCGCCTTCGCCCAGCCGGCAGCTCCTTCCGGCTGGAATTGCATCCGGAGCTATGGGGAGCGCCGCCCTCCTCTGCCACCATACTGCACCGCAATGCCGCTCCCCGGGAAAAAAGGGGAGGTCCGAGACTCGTCTTGCAATTTTTCTTACAAGATAGCGGGCGATCTCGGACGTGCTGACGTCCAAGTCAACCTTACTAGCTTTGATTCATGTCATTTCCAATACCTCTTGGTAGAATTGCACCAGAGTCCGGTTTTCAACGTAATCCTAGTCTAGGACAGTTTACTCCCTCTTTACTACAACTGTATGTCAACTGAAAAGAAAAGAAAAAACATCCATAGAGACATAAGAATGAGAAACTTAGTTTATGGTCTTTTCCTTATATGTGACCTGGCCATATTAAACGTTTAATCTAAAAACTTAACAAAAAAATAAATCCACTTTGCTTGAAAGCAAAAACTTTGAATTCAGCCCCAAAATCTTCCTTTTACAATAATAAATTGGCTAGTTCTTAAGGTGTCATGGACTGTTTTTATTGTTGCAATAGTCTTCATTTTTGAACCTATAAGGGCATTTGAATGGCACCAAGACTTATTGTTTACCTAAATACTGTATAATGGTGGGGTTTTTTTTGTTTTTTTTTATTTTTAAACAAAACATAAAACAAATCCATCATCCATTACAATTGCAAACAGTTACAAATCTTTTTGTGCTTCATCCCCTTATTCAGAATTTACTAATTATCTAATTTCTCATATTGTCAAACAAATAGACATCCTCATTTATCATTTATTTAACTATGGCTTTAATAATGTAATGAAGCGGGCTCTGATGGATGACCGCTGGATAACTTTCTATTCACTCTATTCTAAAAAGCAATGCATCCGGCTGGAAAGAGTACAAACTCAGCCAAGGTCCTTTTGGTTCCTCTAGGAGGCCTCTAAGTTGTCAGAAGAAAGGAACATTCTAATGACATACAGCTTAAAGGTTGGTTAGGTCAAGGGGATCCACATGAGTTAAAAGTTGTCCATCGTCAAAAGATAAAAGAGATGCTTCAGTAATCTACAAAAAGAATTATGACTGTTTTGCAAAGAAACTCTGTAATGTCAATTAAAATTGATAAATGTATAGGACCATATGAACTGCTGACTTCAAAAGAATCCTTTGTCTAGAAGGGTATAAAACCATTGTACCTAATTCCTGTCTTTGTTCAACGCTTCATGTACAGAGCCTTGAACCTATTGCGCAATATATATATAAAATCTGTCTCTGATCAACCCAAAAGTTGTGTTTGTCTTATTAAATCCACAACATTTATGGCACCCCAGATGGGACTACAAGGCAGAGAACTTTTGTTCTACCAGACAGCCTGCCTCAGCGGGAATCGACACCTCTCCAAGGAAAATCCACTGGCCGGCCATTAGGACTCCTTTGAAGTCCATGGAGATTCAGTGAGGAGGTGCCGTAAACCCGCTGACGAAGACAGGCCAGTCAAGAATCCTTGAAGGTTGATCAGACACAGACTCAACAAAAATACAAAAGAAAGAAAGGAAGGAAGAGGAAAAGAAAACAGGTAAGTATAAATCAGAGAGTTAAAGTCTCTCTGTTTAGAGGAACCTACCCATTAAAGGGGTGGAAGAGTGAGATCTGATCAATCTCCTAGGAGACCAGTTGGCGAGCTGAAGTCTCTGGAATTAAGTATTTAATTATTGGAATTAAGTACTAAGTATTGTGTGTAATCTTACGTGTGGTAAGAGAAGAACTAATTGCAGTGTTATGAATTTTCTGATAAACTGACATTCTTAAACAGCCAGAGTTTACTGTTCTTCCCTCCCGGGGTTTAGCAGGCAGTTAAAAAGGTGAAGCCTGTCTAAATGGGAAAACAGATATGATTTGATCAATTTGGTGTGATTTCTGTTAAATATATGTGTATATATATAATGATAGTGTGTAAATTTGAATGGAATTTAATTGATTGTGATATGTGTGGCTGTCAGCAAAGTGAGATGATTTGTGCTTGAGGCTGTGAGAGATATTTGAGATTATTGTAATGGTTGGTTTGCATGAAGTGGGATTTTTTGTATGTGAAATTGGTTTAAACAAAAAGTCTGATTGCAGTACAAATATGAAAAGCCTGTGTGTTGATAAAGTGAGAAATTAGAGAAATACTAATGTTAGTATAGTAATAATACTGTGTTGCTTTGTTGTAAGAATGCTGAATGGAAGAGAGAAGCGAGGCTTCCTTGCACGCTGTACATTTTTTCCCTCTTCCCCCCCTCTTTTCCTTTGTAAGAGAGAAACAGTTCCTTTTAACTTTTTTCCTTTCTCTCACCCCCTCCTTTTTTCCCCTGGGAGATGAGAGGCACGAAAGAGGGGGGGGGCTACGGTTTAACCATTTTTTTTCTCTCAGAGGAGCAGCCAGAAAAAGAAGGGGGAAGTGGGTGATCGGCTAATGCTGTTAATGCTGCTAATGCTAGGTCTCTTTAATTTGCATATGAAAACTTTTCTGCTCTGAATACAATTTTGATTTTATTTTTTCTGGAAATTTTTGGAGGTTTAAAAACGCTTCATTAAACCTGTACTCAGAATCCTGTTGTTTCGCCAGGCTGGGTTAGCAACATAATTTTAAATCGGATGTTTTAAATTTCTGAGGTTTTAAATTGAGCCGAATCCATTTAATATTTTTAATTATTTTAAATTGGTGTTGTTTTGTTTTTTTAAACAAAATAGGCTGTACACCACCTTGAGTCCTTCGGGAGAAGGATGGTATAGAAATAAAATTATTTTTATTCTTATTTTTATTCTATCTCAAAGAAATTATTTTGAAAGATTTTTTTAATCTGACTTGCATTTTACTATTGTTTTATTTTCGAAGCTGTCTTTCTTAAATGTTTTTATGTTTGCGTGCATTCTGCATCCTTAACAGATGGCACGTTTGTTCGTTTGTATGTTTGTTTGTTGTTTATTTGTTTGTTTGCTAATAGCACAAGTTACTGCCCTTTTTGGGAATTGTCACAGAGATGAGTTGGAAATTGCGATGTGTGGTGGGAGAGATTCAGTGGCATTTTTGTCTAAAATGTTGGATTCTGCCTCGAGAGTATGCTTGTTTTTGTTCACTTCAGTTTGCGGGGAGATTAGATAATTGGTGCTGAGGAGCTCATTTGTTTATAGAGGGATATACGGTAGTTGAAGGAAGAGAGGAAGTTTTAAGGGAAGTCAGAAAGTTGCCTTTAAGTTTGTCTACACAGACTTGTGCTGGCTTGGAAATCAGGATGGCAGTGGTAGGAGGAATTGAATGTTATAATAAGAAGGAGTTAGAGAAAGTAGAATTGATGGAAAGGAGAAGGTATGTGATTTGTTTTTGGAAAGTTATGGAAGTTGGCAGATTGAAATGTGGAAGTGCTAAGAAGTAGGAGAGAAGTGGTGATCTGAAGAGAAGTGGTGTTTTTCGTTGACAGAGATCAGATTAAGTGAACAAAGCATTTGAATACACTTAATCAGTGAAGGGAGTGTTGGAAGATTTGAGAAGCTCAATATTAAAAGCACAAGAAAATTCCCCTAAAGAAAATAGGCAGAAACTCCGGCAGAGTTCAGCCCCCACCTTTACCAATGGGCCATTAAGAAACTGAGACGCCACCTTAATTTCCACAACAAAAGGAAAAACTAATTCCAGGAGTTTTGAATTCAGGACGGGGAAAGCTCTGCCTTTCAGCAATCTTTAAAGGGAAAGACTTCCCCCCCCACAGGAGAAGAAAAAAAAAAAATCACTCCTGATAGAAAGGAGGGGTAGCGTCTCCGCCTCCATCTGTAAACAAGCAAGAATTAAGACAATTCTATGCAAAATTAATTGAATCTGGATCTTGGAGTTTGAAATGGGAGGGACATGAAAGAGGAAGCCTTGAAAATTTGAAACAGGCTTTAACCAGGGCTCCTGTATTGGGTTTGCTAAATTTGGAAAAGTCATTCGGTCTCTTTGTAGAGAGACACACACACACACACACACACACACACACACACACACACACACACACACACATATTGAATTGCACGAGGGGTGTTGGCTCAGAAAGTAGGCAATTGACCTTTGGAGGGAGCCCTCATTGTAAACACCCCACATCAAGTCAGAACTATCCTTCAGTGGTGGTTATCTGATTCAAGATTCTAAACAAAAATAAAACAATTTTAATGCAGCAGACAGATTTGATTTTACCTGCAGTTCTCAATTTGAATCAAGCACAGTTCTTAACCAACACCAGATCAATGGATCACCTTGGATGAGAACATTATGGTGTTGAAATAATTGGCTTACATACAAAAACAAGACCTGATTTGGAGGGACACCCCCTGGAGACAAATTGCCTCAAAATTGGTCTGCTCAAACCTTTGAATTGTATTCATTAAATTAAGCTCTATGGACAGGGAGCCTGGATAGCTCAGTGGATAAATGCATTGTAATTTAACACCAGCTGTCTGCAATTACTGTAAATTCGAATCTCACCAGGCTTAAGGTTGACTCAGCCTTCCATCCTTTCTAAGGTAGGTGAATTGAGGACCCAGTTTGTGGGGGGCAATAAGCTGACTTTATGATGGCTATTGCTTAATGCATTGTAACCCTTAGTCTCTGGACATCATTTGGCAAAATATGGGTGGAGTCATTGGGGACTTCAAGCTATTGTACATGAACTTTTAAACTAAGCTATGATTGTATTGGGATATATCCTTTAGTAACATCAATTATAAACAAATGTTTGGTTTGTAAAAAGGTGAATGAACATGCTGTCAGAAAACAACAGATGTGTAAGATGTATCACCAGCTTTAAGACCATTTCAATGTATTCATGTGGATTTTACAGAATTACCAAAAGTGGGGAGTGTAAAATATTTATTAGTCATAGTGAACCACCTCACAGGGTGGGTTGCAGCTTTTATCTGCAGTAATGCTACAGCAACAGTGGTGTCAAGAGTTTTACCCAACCTAGACAGATTATCATCATATCAACTGTTGTTTGGAGTAGTTTTCACTACAGGAAGCATATGCATTACTTCCTTGGAAACTAGAGACAAAGTATTGAAACAATATGTGTATAACCTGTCCAGATATTTTGAAGTTTTTAGGAAACAAGGACTATTAGCCCAAACACCACCTTTGAAGTTTCCAGTCCACAAATTCCACCACGATGATTGGAAGTTAATCCAAACTGGACAGAAGTTAGACCCCAAGTGAACGGGCTCAAGCTCATCAAGGAGATCCAGTGAAGTTGATGATCCAAAGGATCCAGCCACCAGTGGGAATAGCATTCTTCATCATCTGGACTATTTTTGTATTTTTTTTCTTTCTTAGGATTCAGTGGTTGCCTATGCTGTTTCCCCACTGAAAAGGACTACAACTGCTCAGATTCCTTTGCGCACTCGCCCAGATGTATTGGTTTTGTAATTGTGTTTTTAAGATCTTAGGAGGACGATCCTGGATCCACTGGATGAGACTGATACCAGGTGACCATCAGCCTTGCTGAATCACTCCGGAAGCTGATTCTCTACGCACGGCGGAAGATTTGTAAAGAGGACAACTGCCTTCACATTGTACATATACATATTATTAGCTTTAATATAACACTTTCTTACACATGCTAATGTTATTAGAAGTTTGGGAGTACATTTTGTGGGTATTTGTTTTTCTAATCTTACTAGTAATTTTGTTTTACATATATAAGGAACGTTTTTGTGGTAGACCTAGGATTTTTATTGCTACTCCTGTTTCCCAAACCACATGCACCACTAACCCTTTCCCTGACGTAGTGAGCTTCACACCATAGTTGATTATGATTTGTTTATGGCTTTGGACATTATTCGCACTAGGACTCTCAAGTGAACATAAGATGAACATTGATTCCCCAAGTGGAGACACTTTAGGTCAAGTTCACTCACGCCAAGAACGCATTGTATATGCACGAGGTCGTTACCTTAGACCTAAGTCAACTCCACCACCTAAGGTTGCACTATTGACATTCCCAGCTGAGGGGGGAATAGATAAGGAAAATGGGCCTCTACAACAATTGCATAGAGGAGACTATATATCACGGATTTTGGAATAAAGTCAAGATCTTGTTAAACAGTATAACCCTACCCTTGGTCAGAAATGCTGCTTATGTTTATCTGCTAGCCCTACATCTTATCATGCTGTTCCTGTCAAACCACAACTCTGGGTTAGAACAAAGGCTACCAGAAATAAACTTTAAGAAGGGAAAGTGGGGTGGATGGAATCTGTCCAAGACCATTTCAACCTTCAGAATTTCCACTCTGGTTCAACTTGAAGTCCAAATTAGATTTGTGTATCCTTTTTCCACCTGGAAATACTACCTCTCGATATGTTTTTTGAAGGACCACTTCTCAGAGATAAACAGAAGGACCTCTCACTGGAAGTCCCATTGCAACCACTGGCAGGAATGTTTGTGGCAGGGACTTAGGGGTCTGGACTAATGCAAGGAACTACTGAGTGCATGCCTTTTCCATAAATCTTCTTATGTGGAAAGGATGCATATTTGTGTTTACCAACAAACTGGACAGGAACATGTAACAAATCAGGTGTGGTCAGAGAAATTGCCAAGGAATTGCAGGATAGGGCTTCCAAGATAGGTCAGAGGTTATAAACAACTGACATGTGGTTTTCTTGGTTGCCCGGATCCGGGTGAATTAATATGGCTGTGGCAGGCCTAGCTTTTATTCCTTGTGCAATCCCTATGCTGAAACATCTATAAATAAGAACAGTAAAGGAGATTCAAGTTGAAAAGGAACTAGCTTTGATAGAACGTTTTCTTAATCAACTTGGTCCATATCCTGTGGAAGAACATAAAGATTCTGAGGCAGACCCATATGAGGAAATGGAATCTGTAGAAAAAGGTAGAGAATCTCCCCAAGAATCAAGAGAGTAGAAAAACAATCAAGAACTACCTATCCTTTACTTTTATTAATTATCTTTTGTTAGACCCTATATATGGTAGATTTGTTTATTGGAATCTTGTATACTCAGAAGTTAAACTTATATGAGAATAGTGAAAGTTTCTGCATTGAAAAACTTTCAGAGGGGGGAATAATGTAATGAAGCGGGCTCTGATGGATGACCACTGGATAACTTTCTATTCACTCTATTCTAAAAAGCAATGCATCCGGCTGGAAAGAGTACAAACTCAGCCAAGGTCCTTTTGGTTCCTCTAGGAGGCCTCTAAGTTGTCAGAAGAAAGGAACATTCTAATGACATACAGCTTAAAGGTTGGTTAGGTCAAGGGGATCCACATGAGTTAAAAGTTGTCCATTGTCAAAAGATAAAAGAGATGCTTCAGTAATCTACAAAAAGAATTATGACTGTTTTGCAAAGAAACTCTGTAATGTCAATTAAAATTGATAAATGTATAGGACCATATGAACTGCTGACTTCAAAAGAATCCTTTGTCTAGAAGGGTATAAAACCATTGTACCTAATTCCTGTCTTTGTTCAACGCTTCATGTACAGAGCCTTGAACCTATTGCGCAATATATATATAAAATCTGTCTCTGATCAACCCAAAAGTTGTGTTTGTCTTATTAAATCCACAACATTATAGGTTCATAAAAATTTTCAAATATTATATTTATAACATTCATTTCATAATTCATATTTCCATGTTTTATTATCTAGCCATTGATAAAATAAATCCCATATCTTATAATATTGTCTTCTTGTTCTCTAATTTCAAATGTCAATTAATTCATTTCAGCACATTCCATGATTTTCTTTTTTTTTAAATAAATTTTTATTAGAGTATAAATATTAAAAAAACATAACATACACACAACAAACATTTATACAACATATAAACAAAAGAAATTATGTTTCCTTCTTAAGCATTGTTCCAAAGTGACATTCTGCTTATATATTTCTTCACCTCTCCTTAGTATAATAACATTTTCTATATCGGTAATATTTCCCCTCTAGGTTTTTTGTTTGTTTCTAATTTTTAACCAATTATACCATTTATTCCATATTTTATAGTAATCTGATTCTTCTCTTTCTTGTATCTCTTTGGTTAATCTATCAATTTCAGCACATTCTAAAAATTTTTCTATTAAATCTGTTTCGTTTGGCGTTTTTTCTTGCTTCCAATTTTTTGCATATATTATTCTTGCAGCTGTTAGTATGTGAATTGTGAGATATTTAATATCTTTAGAGTATGATTTATTAAAGATTCCTAATAAAAACGTTTCTGGTTCTTTATCTATCTGTGTTTCTGTTATTTGTTCCAAACATTTTTTGATGTTAGAACAAAATTTCTTTGCTGCCGGGCATGTCCACCATAAATGATAGAAGGTTCCTTGTGTCTTCTTACACTTCCAGCAGATCGGACTGTTTTTGGGCTGTATTTTTGCCAGTCTAGTTGGAGACATGTGCCACCTGTAAAACATTTTCAGTTGGTTTTCCTTGTACGCCACTGCTCTTGTTAATTTTATATTTACTTGCCAAAACTTTTCCCATTTATCCAAATTTATTGTATGTTTGATGTTTTGGGCCCATTTAATCATCGTTTCCTTAACTGCCTCTTCTTCCATTTTATAGCGTAAAAGAAATTGTAAATTCTGCTAATTAGTTTATTTTCTGAATCTAATATAATTTTATCTATTTCTTGTTTTTGTTTATGAATTTCATATATTTTTATATGTTCTCTATATTTAGATTGTATTTGGGTATAAGTCCACCAATCTATTTCTCTTTCTATGTCTGTCTCCACTTGTTGTTTTATCTTCAGTTTACCTTGATAGTCAATTAAATCTTTATATCTAATTATTTTTGTCTTATCTGTTAGATTTGGGTGTCTAATTGATTCTACTGGTGATAACCAATTTGGTATTTTCATATAGTGTTGTTTTTTAATTTTGAGCCAAATTTGTAATAATTTGTTTCTTATTGTGTGTCTTTTAAAGTATGAATGTGTTTTGTATCTTTCATCCCACATAAAGGAGTGCCAGCCAATTTGAAGTTCGTGTCCCTCAATTGTTAAAGTTCTAAGATTTTTTAATTCTATCCAGTCTTTGACCCATGACAATACTGCTGCTTGATAATATGTCTCCCAATCTGGAGTGCAACTCCATTTTTCTAAATCCTTCTTTGTTTGTTCTATTAGCTTGTCATAATTATTTTCTTTTATTGCTGAAGTTCTTGTGGACAGCCAGATTCCTAAGTATTTTATTTTTTTCGTTGTTTGGATTTGTATACTATCTGTTAATTCTTTTTCTTGATTTTTCGTAAGATATTTTACAATTAATTTCGATTTGCTTTTATTAATTTTCAGTCCGGCCACTTCTCCAAATTCTTCTATTTTTTGAAACAGATTTGGTATAGATTCCATGGGTTTTCTGTTATAAACACTAGGTCATCAGCAAAGGCCTGGACTTTGTATTCTTCTTTATTAATTTTTAAACCTTCAACTCCTTGATCTTTTCTAATTTTTTTCAGAAGAATTTCCAATGATAGTATGTACAGTAAAAGTGAGAGTGGGCAGCCTTGTCTGACTCCTTTTGTTATGTTAAATTTATCTGTTATGTCGTCATTCATAATTATCCTTGCTGTTTGGTTAGTATAAATTTCTTCTATGATTTTTCCAAATTTTTCCCCAATTTGCATATTTTGTAATTGTCTAATCATAAATTTCCAGTTTTGGTTATCGAAAGCTTTTTGGGCGTCAAGGAAAACCAACAAGGCCTGTTTCTTCGGATGTGATTCATAATATTCTAGAGTATTAAGTATTATTCTCATATTGTTTTTTATTTGGCGTCCCGGCAGAAATCCATTTTGGTCTGCACGTATATATGTATTTAGTACTAATTTAATTCTTTCAGCCAGAATTGCTGCAAATATTTTGTAATCGGTGTTCAGTAATGAGATAGGCCTATAATTTTGAATTTGCTGGAGATCTGTATCTTCTTTTGGTATGATTGTGATTATCGCTTCTGTCCATGTCTTTGGAATTTTAGCTTTCTCCATGGCTTCATTATATAACATCAACATATTTTCTCCCAGTACTTCTTGCATTGTTTTATATATTTCCACCCGTAGCCCGTTGGGTCCCGGTGTTTTGTTATTTTTTTGCTTTTTCAGTACTTTGCCTAATTCTAATTTAGTTATTGGCCTATTGAGCATTTCTCTTTGATCTTCTGTAATTTTTGGCATGTCAGATTTTTCTATATATTGTTTTATCTTTTCTTCTTCTACTTCTTCTTGTTTATATAGATTTGCATAAAATTTCTTAATAATTTCTTTTTTGGCCTCTCTTTTATGTTGGATTTCCCCTTTATCATCTCTCAATTGATGTATCATTCTTTTATTCCTTTCTTTCTTCAATTTATAGGCTAACCATCTGCCTGTCTTGTTTGCATATTCAAAATAATTTTGTTTTGCCATTTTTATTTTTTGGGCTAATTCCTTTTGGTTTATCAGATTCAGTTGATGTTTAATTATTTTCCACTCTTCTTTTATTGTTTTATCTTGGGGTTCTTTCTGCAATTTTTGTTCTATTTGTTTTAGGTCTTTCTCTAATTTGTCTAATTGTTTCTTCTCTTTATTTTTCTTCCCCGTATATGCAATTACCAGGCCCCTTATATATGCTTTTAAGGTATCCCATGTATTTTGTAAGGAAGTTTCCTCTTTTTTATTTATCTGAAAGAATATTTTAATTTCCTTTTCTAACATCAAATTAAATTCTTTTTCTTTACATATTCTTTGATTCATTGTCCATCTCCTGAACCTCTTTTCCCCTTTCCAGTTTATGAGTAATGGATTATGATCTGCCCATTGGTTTATGCCTGTCTTAATTGATTCTACCGCTGTTTGGATATTTGGGGTCATTCAGGCCATGTCCAATCTTGACCACAAATTGTGTGAGTTGGAGTAAAAAGTGTATTGGGTCTCATCTTCATGTATTTCCCTCCATACGTCTCTCAAGTTTAATTCTTCAGCCATATTAAAAAATTCTTTTGGAAGTATATCCTTTTTCTTTTGTTTTTTTATCAGTTTTGTAATCCTTGTTTACATTTATTATTCCATTATAATGCCCTATTAAACAGATATTTTCATATTCCAGTTCTGCTAATTTTATATGTAGATATTTAAAGAATTCCTGTTGTTTTTTATTGGGTGCATATATCACTACTATTAATATTTTTTCTGATCCTAATTCTACCATCACCACTCTACCTTCCTCATCAGCATAAACTAATTTAGATTGTATTTTTTCTTTTATGTAAATCGCTACTCCTTTTTTCTTTTATCGGGACAGGGATGTATATAGTCTTCCTAGTTTGGGGTTTTCTAGAATTTTCTGATGCTCTTTTTGGATATGTACTTCTTGCAGACATATCACATCTGCTTCTAATTTTCGTAGTTTTGTAAATGATTTCTTTTCTTTGGAGCATTTAATCCATTGATGTTTACCGAAAAGAGTTTAATTGGTTCATCCATTGCCTATTGTATCTGTTTTTGTGTGTGTCTTATTTCCATCCGTGACTTTGCTTTTGCGCCTTCTCTTTCCTCCCTTTCTTTTTCTTGCCTCTTTCTTGTTTCTTTTTCTCGGCTCGTTTCTGTTAGCTCTTCTTCTTGACTTCTACTATCAATTTCTTCCTTACTTTCCTGCTCTTCTTCCAGCCTAAAATGTGTGCTATGAAATTCCCTTGCCTTCTCTAGAGTGTCTATTTTATATTTTTTATCTTCCCACGTAATTAAGATCCCCTCTATTGGCAACCATCTATACATTATTTTATACTTAATCAATAATGATGTTAAGAACTGGTATTGTTGCCGTATGTTTCTTATTCTTCGGGGTATCTGTTTTAAAATTATGATTTCTTTATCATTATAAGTCACTGTTTCTTGTCTGGATTTCCTATAGACTTCCTCCCGAATAGATATTTTTGAAAATTTAACGTGGACTTGTCTCGCTAATCTATGCCTCCTTATATAATTTGTTTGTACACAATATGTTTCCTCCAGTTGTCCTTTTATTTCCTTTTGGTCTTTTTGAGTCATTCCTGAGATGATCTCCACCATTTTTCCTTCTAGATCCTCATCTTTTTCCTCTGGTATGTTTTGAAAGCGCAAAAAATATGAGGCCTTTTCCATTTCAAGCATGGCTAATGAATCTGACATTTCTTTATTTAGTTGTAAAGTTTTTTGTTCCATTGCTTCTACTTTTAATTCTACATGATCTATTTTCGTTTCCGCTTTTCTAATTCTCTGTTCATTCTCTACTATAGATTGTTGAATACCTCCAATTTTATCATTCATGGTCTTAATGTCCTCCTTAACTTCTCCTATTTCATTTCTAATCTCTGCATGGAAAGTTCTCATTTCTTCCTGATTTTCTGCTATTTTTTCTTGTGTTTTGAGTAGTGATTCCTGAATTGTTTGGAAAATGTTCTGTATTACATTTGGTGACATTTCCAATTTTCTTTTTCTTTTCCTACCATGCTATCTATTGTTTTTTGTTGTAGTGGGGAGGCAGTCATTACTGTCATGCTTGTTATAGGTTTTTTCCCTGTTTTTGTTATGGTGGATGTTGTAGACATTTTCAATATTTGTGTAAAACTTTCCCACCTTAACATAAAGTTTTAGATTATTTCTTAGTATTTTCCTTTTCCCCCACACAACCACTTATTCCTCACACGACTTATTTCTATTATTTCCCAGTTACTCCACTTAGACAGTTAATTTCTATTCACAATACAAATCAATTTACTTATACTTATTTCATCAATCACAGTTTTTAGTTTTCTTAATTTTCTGATTACCAATCTATTCAATCACTCAATTTATCTATCACAAGAGTATAATCAGCTCATTCACTATTTCATATCAAAATTCCAATCAATCATTCTAACAGCAAATCCTTATCTTTCTTTTATCACCACTTATAATTTCACAGTATAATTTACATTTATATATAAATTATTGCTTATACATAATTCTAATTCTATAGATATTAAACGTATTAGCTTTTAAGTATTAACTTTTTTTTCCCAAGAATAGTATTAACTTCCCTCTTAAATTAAATCGTGATCTATATCTATCTGTATCAATTTTAGTAGTCCCGGTCTTTCAATCACTGCATTTGATTTTCAAGTCTTTTTAAGTTTATAAATCCAAAGTCTAAGCAAATTTTCTATGCTCACAAATTCCACAACTTGTTCCTTCCGCTCAAGTTCCGGTATTTCAGTCTCTGTGTTCAGTTTTCAAGTCTTTTTAAGTTTAAATCATTATAAACCCAGAGTTCAAACAAAGCTTCTATGCTCACGTATTCCGCAGCCTGTTCCTTCCGCTCAAGTTCAACTGCCTTTGCCTTCTTCAAGCGCTCCCTCTCTGTCTCATTATATTTGCTTAGTCATTCTATGGGTCCCTTCTCTTCCGCGCTGTATTATTTCATTCACTTTCTTTTCTCCTTTATACCACCGCTGTCGTATTTCCAATTTTCCTCCTTCGCTTCAGTCGCGCGTCTCCTGCTTACCGCCTTTATTGTAGGGGATCTTTTTACCGTCACTTGAAATTGCTTTCCACTCTTTGCTTCAATCTAGGTGGGCACCATCACTCCTGTCCGCCGGAAAGGCCGACTTCTTCTCCACCAATTTAAGAGGTTAATCGCTTGTCCTCCCTGACGCTAGCGCAATGCCAGGAGTCTTCACGAATTCCTCTTTCGTTTCCCGATCCCTCCGAGTTCAGGAATGCCCTTAAAGAGCAACTAATGAAGAATTTTTGGGTTTCAGAAACGGCGCCTCCATTCCCTTGCCCTCTCGCGATGACATCACCACCGGAAGTCTCCATGATTTTCTTAATAACTTCATCTTGTGTTGGTATTTTCTCATTTTTCTAGTTTTTAGCAAACACAATTCTAGCAACTGTTAAAACATTCACAATCAAATATCTCAATTCTCTATTGCATATTTCTGGCACAATCCCTAATAAAAAAATCTCTGGCTTAAAGTCTATGTTTTTTTGTCATTTTTTCCAACCATGTGTGGATTTTAGTCCAGTATCTTTTAGCTTCTACACATGTCCACCACATATGGTAATATGAGCCCGGTGTCTGATGACATTTCCAACACTTTTCGGATTTGTTCTTGAACATTCTGGCTATTCTTGTCGGGGGTAGATGCCATCTGTAAAACATCTTATATAAATTTTCCTTATATGTGTTGACATTGTCATTTTATAATTTTGCAGCCACAATTTTTGCCATTTCTCCAAATCAATTCCATAACCAAAATTTTTCCCCCATGCAATCATTGTTTCTTTAACTTGTTCTTCCAACTTTACCTCTAATAAATAACCATACAATGTTTTAATTACATAGTCGTCAGAACCTGTTAAAATTTTATCTAAATTAATCAAATTATTATAAAAACCATCTGTTTTACAATCTTCATCATATCTAGAATGTATTTGCATATAAGAAAACCAATTCATCTTTAAACCTTGTTCCTCCAATTCTTGCTTTGATTTGAGTTCACCCTTTTCATTCAATAGCTCACTATATCTAACAATTTGTTCCCTTCTAAATATTATTGAATATGAAAATGCTTCAATCGTCGATAACCAGACTGGAATTTTTAAATAGTGTTGTTTTTTAATCTTCTCCCAATTTAGAAACAAAGCCTCTAGTATATAATGTCTTCTAAAGTACCCCTGTGTTTTTGTTCCCTTGTACCATAAGTCATGTCCTTCTAAAGTCAATAATCTAATGTTTCTTAACGTTATCCATTCTTTAATCCACATCAAACTTGTCGCTTGATAATAAAGTTCCCAATTAGGCAAACTAAAACCTCCTCTTTTTTAGCATCTTGCAACAGTTTCAATTTTATCCTCACCTTTTTACCCTGCCAAATATATTTTAACATTATTTTATTCAAATCTTCAAAATTGTCTTTCCCCAATCTACTTGGAATTGTCTGGAACAAATATAAAATTCTAAATAGTATATTCATTTTAATTGTCAATATTCTCCCTATCAATGATAATTGTAAATTTTCCCATTTTGCCAAATCTGTCCCAATCTGTTGTTTGAGTTTATTATAGTTATTCTCTTTAAGTGTGCTACATCTTGCTGTCAAATATATCCCCAAATATTTAACCTTATTTGTGACCTGCATCTTTGATATTTCCGCCAATTCTTCTTTTTGTTTTATTAACATATTTTTTGTCAAGATCTTCATTTTATTTTTATTAATTTTCAGACCTGCTACTTTCCCAAATTCTCCTATTTTATCTATCAATGTAATTATTGACTCTAGAGGATCTTCAAGAATAAAAATCAGGTCATCTGCGAACGCTTGCAATTTATATTCTTCCTTTTGAATTTTCATTCCTTTTATATCTTTTTCTTCTCTAATATTTCTATTTAGCACTTCTAATGTTAATACAAACAACAGAGGAGACAGTGGGCAGCCTTGTCTCGTTCCTTTTTTTATCTCGATAGACTCTGTCAATTCTCCATTTATCATTATTTTTGCTGTTTGTTTATAGTATATGGCTTCTATTACTTGAATAAAATTTCTGCCAAAGCCCATCTACTCCAATTGAAGTAATATAAATTGCCAGTTGACATTATCAAAGGCTTTCTGAGCATCTAGAAATATCAAAGCCATTTGCTTTTCAGGATGTGCCTCATAGTATTCCAAAGTGTCCAGAATTATCCTCATATTGTTTCTAATCTGTTTTTTTGGCAGAAACCCATTTTGATCAGAATGTATAAAATTATTTAAATATCTTTTAAGTCTTTCTGTCAATATTGAAGCAAAAATTTTATAATCTGAATTGAGCAGGGAAATCGGCCTATAATTCTTGATTTGTTGAGGGTCTGTATCCTCTTTTGGAACAAGTGTAATGTATGTTTCTGACCATGACTTGGGTATTTTCCTCTTTAACATAACATCATTCATAACTTCTAGCAATGGGAGACTCAACAATTCCTGTAATGTCTCATAATATTCCGCTGGCAGACCATCCGGGTCTGGTGCCTTCCCATTCTTTTGTTTTTTAAGTGCTTCGGTTAATTCCATCATTGTTATATTTCCTTTTAACATCATTTCAATATCTTCCAAAATCTGGGGTAAATTCGCCTTTTGTAAATATTGTTTAATATTTTCCTCCTCTATATTTTCTTGTGCATACAGTTTTCTATAGTAATCTTGTATAATTTCTTTCTTCTTTGTTCCCGAATCTAATTTGTCCTTGGTCATCCATTAGTTGTGTTATTTTTCTTGATTCTCTCTCTTTTTTCAATTTATATGCTAACCATCTACCTGGTTTGTTGGCATCTTCAAAATAGTTCTGTTTAGCACTTCTGATTTTTTGTGCTAAGTCTTCTTTTTCTATTAATCCCATTTTATGCTTAGTTGTATCCATTTTCATTTTAATATCCTCCTTTTGTGGAAATTTCTGAAGTTCCTTTTCGAGTTTCTTATAGTCATCCTCTAGTGTTTTATAGGCTTGTCTTTTCTTAATATTTCTTTTCCTTGTATAGTCTATTATCAAACCTCTAGTATAATCTTTCATTATATCCCAAATATTTTGCATCGATGTGTCCTCTTTTCTATTTTCTTTAAAAAAGAAAGCCAATTCTTTCTCCATTTTCTGTACAAAGTCCTTTTCTTTTAATATTGTATTATTTAGAGTCCATCTAGATCTTATCCTTTGTCCTTTCCATCTCTCGGTCACTGGATTGTGATCTGCCCAGGTATTTGCTTCTATTTCAGTTTCTTCTATATTAGAAGTCAATTCAATTGTTGTCCATATCATGTCTAATCTAGACCATGATGAATGTCTGTCAGAATAAAAAGTATATTGCCTATTTTTTGCATTTCTTTCTCTCCATGCAGCTTTTAAGTTTGCTTCTTCTATCATTTTAAAAAAGGATTTTGGAAGTATCTTTCTACTGTGCTTTATTGCCTTGTGTGTATTGTAGTCTAATTTCTCATCTACTATACCATTAAAATCCCCCATCATACAAATATTGTTGTAGTCCAATTCAATTATTTTCTTATGTAGCTTTCTGTAGAAGTCGACTTGGATGTTATTTGGAGCGTATATTGCTATTAAAAGTATTTTCATATTATTATCTATTATTTCCACCATCAAAATTCTTCCCTCATCATCTGCATATATTTGCTCTGCTGGAATTGTGTTTCTAATGTATAATGGCCCCACTCACGGGGAGGGGACACACTCTAGACTTGATTTTTGTCTCTGGCCAGTGGTTGAGTGATCTTGTTATAGGGGATATAGATATGGAACCCTTGTCATGGTCAGATCACTCACTCCTTCGTCTGGACCTTCGTACCGCTACACCCCGCCGCAGGGAGGCGGACCCAATTAGATGGGTCCGCCCCAGGCGCCTGATGGATCCTGATAGGTTCCAGACGGAGCTTGGGCCAATTCCTGATGATCTGGCACACGACTCGGCCGAGGACCTAGTAGCTGCCTGGGACCGGGCGGCTGGTGGGGCCTTGGATCAAGTCGTGCCTTTGCGGCCTCTGACCCGGTGTCGATCCCTCGCGGCTCTTGGTTCACCGAGGAGCTGAGGGAGATGAAACGCCGGAAAAGACGCCTAGAGAGCGGTTGGAGGGCCAGTCGCGCTGAATCTGACCGAACACTGGTAAGGTCGCATATTAAGACCTACCTAGTGGCGATAAAGACGGCAAAGTTCAATTACTTTTCCGCCTCTATTGTGTCATCAGGGAATCGTCCGGCTGCCCTGTTCAGGGTAACCCGCTCCCTGCTCCACCTGGGAGCGCGGGAGGATCCCTTGGAAGGCAGGGCGGAGGATTTCGGACAATACCTGTATGACAAAATCGCTCAGATCCGGGGGGACTTGGACTCTGACTGGGTAGATCAGGGCAGGGTGACGAGGAATAGTCTTGAGAATGTTATCTGGGAGGAGTTTGATGCTGTGACTCCCGATGATGTGGACAGGATTTTGGGGAGACTTAGTGTGGCCACATGTTTACTGGACCCGTGTCCCTCCTGGTTGGTACTGGCCTCCCGGGAGGTTACACGAGGCTGGCTCCAGGGTGTTATCAACGCTTCGTTGAGTGAGGGTTACTTCCCCACGGCCTTGAAAGAGGCGGTGGTGAGGCCTCTCCTCAATAAGCCGTCCCTGGATCCGGCAATATTGGCCAACTACCGTCCTGTCGCCAACCTTCGCTTCCTGGCGAAGGTTGTTGAGAGTGTGGTCGCGCGACAGTTCCCACAATTCCTGGAGGAAACATCCTATCTGGATCCGTTCCAGTCTGGTTTCAGGCCTGGGCACAGCACGGAAACGGCATTGGTCGCGTTGGTTGATGATCTCTGGAGGGCTCGGGACAGGGGTTGCTCCTCTGTTCTGGTCCTGTTAGACCTCTCAGCGGCTTTTGATACCATCGACCATGGTATCATGCTGCACCGGTTGGAAGAGTTGGGGATGGGGGGCACCGTGTTACGGTGGTTCTCCTCCTTTCTCTCCGACCGGTCGCAGTTCGTGTTGGCAGGGGGGCAGAGGTCGACCTCGAGGCCTCTTATATGTGGAGTGCCTCAGGGGTCGGTCCTCTCGCCCCTCCTGTTCAACATTTATGTGAAGCCGCTGGGCGAGATCATCCGTGGCTTTGGGGTGAGATATCATCAGTACGCTGATGATACTCAGCTGTACATCTCCACCCCAGGCCACCCCAACGATGCCCTTGAAGTGATGTCCCAGTGCCTGGAGGCTGTACGGACCTGGATGGGGAGGAACAGGCTCAAGCTCAACCCTTCCAAGACTGAGTGGCTGTGGTTCCCGGCATCCCGATATGGTCAGTTGACTCCATCACTGACTATTGGGGGCGAGTCTTTGGCCCCCACAGAGAGGGCTCGCAATCTGGGAGTCCTCCTGGATACGCAGCTGTCCTTGGAGGAACATCTGATGGCTGTAACCAGGGACCTTTTATCAGGTTCGCCTGATCCGCCAGTTGCAGCCCTTTCTTGATCGGGATTCCTTGTGCACAGTCACTCATGCCCTCGTAACCTCTCGCCTTGATTACTGCAATGCTCTCTACATGGGGCTCCCCTTGAGGAGCACCCGGAGGCTCCAACTGGTCCAGAACGCAGCAGCGCGGGTAGTGACGGGAGCAGCGTGGTGCTCCCATGTAACACCGCTCCTGCGTGAACTGCACTGGCTCCCGGTGGTCTTCCGGGTGCGCTTCAAGGTTTTGGTTATCACCTTTAAAGCGCTCCATGGCATAGGGCCTAGCTATCTTCGAGACCGCCTACTGCCACCGACGACCTCCCACCGACCTGTGCGCTCCCACAGAGAGGGCCTCCTCGGGGTGCCATCAGCCAAACAATGCAGGCTGGTGACCCCCAGGGGGAGGGCCTTCTCTGTGGGGGCACCTACCCTCTGGAATCAGTTGCCCCCTGAGATAAGGAGAATCCATGACCTCAGTGCCTTCCGCCGTGCCCTTAAAACTTTCTTTTTTCAACAAGCCGGGCTGGCTTAATTTTCTTTTTAAGGGTTTTTTAATTGTTCTGTTTTGCTTATCGTTTTAATTAATGGGGCCAAATCTATATATATTTTTAAATGTGTTTTAATGTTTGTATTTGATGTTTTTATCTGGCTGTTCACCGCCCTGAGTCCTCAGGGAGAAGGGCGGTATACAAATTCAAAAATAAAATAAATAAATAAAATAAGACAACTCACCTTTTCTTACATTATGGCAATGAAGTAAAAATTTTCCCTAATTTAGGCTGTACCAGTAACTGTTCATGTTGCTTTTTAATGTGCACTTCTTGCAAGCAGATTATATTAAACTTTAATTTCTCTAATTTATGGAATACCTTTCTTCTTTTAATGGCTAAATTAAGTCCGTTTATATTTATTGTAATCAATTTTTTCTCTTCCATATTCATATTTTATATGAGGGGTTTATTGCCCTAGTAGATGTCGGCTCACGTTGTTCTTTGTATTCCACAATATCCCCTACTGCTCCTTCTGCTTTTTCAATCATTGCTAAGTCGTCTTCTTGAATTTCAATCAGTGGTTCTGCCTTTCTTGTTTCCATTTCTTTCTCTCTGAGAAATTCTGCATAAAATGCTTTAGCTTTGTCCATTGAATCTATTCTATATCTTTGCTGTTGCCACGTAAGCACTAATACTTCTGGTATCAGCCATCTGTAATTCACACCTTTTTGAAGTAGTATTTTAGTCAGGATATCGAGCCCAATATCTGCTCGACATGATTGCCAGCATGAGAGACATCCAAATGGCGTCCAAGGAATACACAACATGAAGGCGGGGGACACTTACTAGACTCTTGGGTTAGCGGTAGTGACGGGTTCGGTTGATTCTGGTGGTGGTGGTGGCTACAATTCGTGATTAGGCTGCGGGTCAGGTTTGCTGATGGAAGGATAATTGTCTGCAACACCCGAAACACGGAAGAGAACGGAGCAAACCATGGATGCTGCTATAAGGGTCAGAACAAGGATCAGCTGAGAGGAATGCATATGGAT
Source organism: Pituophis catenifer annectens (assembly GCF_029215685.1). Classification (NCBI taxonomy): domain Eukaryota; kingdom Metazoa; phylum Chordata; class Lepidosauria; order Squamata; family Colubridae; genus Pituophis; species Pituophis catenifer. The sequence continues at coordinate 33,138,480 of NW_027256887.1, forward strand.
GGGGTGTGGGCACGGTTGGCGCGCTGTTTTCAAAAAGCATGTGGGCTTACGGTTGGCGCCGTCATCGTCGCTAGACGGTCCTTTCAAGACCGCCAGCCCCGCCGCCCATAAAGAGCCACCTCTACAGCTGAGAGGCAGCTTGAAAAGCTCCACGATCCTGAGGAATCGGGAGGAGAGCCAGCGAGACAAGGTAGAGCCCCCTGCGAAGTCCCCAGACTGTCTTTTTTGCTTCTGGGGAGGAAGCAGGGTGAGGCTCCCTATCCAGCTCGCCGAGGCTCTGGACTCTGGGGACAACTCTGCATCCAGCAGAGCCAGACGATGCGACCAACGTAACGAGCGAAAGCCAAGAGAATTACCAAAAATAAACGGTGGAATCTGGACTTGAAATTTAAACTGCAAGTATTTTTATTAGCCCTGTGAATGAATTTAAGAACTGAGAAAAAGTGAAAGTTTGTTAAAATGGCGTCCAGCTTCAGCGGTAGGGAAAAAAGCTGAAAGTGAAAGTGGATTTGCCTGACTGTTCTAATAAGTTACAAAGTATCTAAAGCAACAGCGCTGGCTAAAAGAAAAGGGAAAAGTTCTTTTCAAAGTGATTCTGATCTGTTTCTTCTCCTATAGAGATTTGATTAAAGCTGGGGAAATTTTTGAGAGGACTTTGTGGTCAAAAGGGAGGGAAGACTTCCTTTTTAGAAAAAATTAGATTGCGTGGCAGAATGGCTTCAAAGCAAACAAAGCCAGCCGCTAAAGCTGCAGGGGGGGGGGTTCTCCCACTCACAAGTCACAAGAGCAGCTATTAAGTTTGCAGACTCAGAGCCAAGCACAGAGACTGGTTTTAAAGATTTGAAGGAATTTATTGCTGCGGCTCTGTTGAATCAAAATGAAGTTTTGGACCAGAAATTTGAAAAATCTCAACAGGAAATTAAGGAGGTGGTTCAAGAAAAGTATGACAAGATGAAGCGTGACATACTGACAGTTGTGACTGGCTTGTCAGAAGCAGTTGTCCAGATTGATAAAAAAGTGGAAGAACTTAGTTCAGAAGTAGAATCTAAAATGAAGGAAGCTGATTATAAAATTTCTAATGTTGATAATAAAACACAAAGGATTGAAAATGAAGTGACAATGATGCAATTTAGATTCATGGAGTTTGCTGTAAGACTGAGAGGAATAAAAGAGAACAATAGAGAGGATTTGAGAAGGGTTTGTGCTGATGCCCTGGCTGTGATGCTAAAGGTTGACCCTGAGGAGATTTTTTGCAAGATTGACAAGGTCTATAGAGTGAATTCTTGGGTGGCAAGGCAAAAGCAATTGCCTAGAGATGTGGTGATCTATTTTACAGATAGAAGAATAAGAAATGATATCTTACAAAAGTCTTTTGTTTCTACTATTCAAGTGGATGGAAGAGAGATTGGGATTTACAAAGAGTTGCCACCTAAGATGCTAAGAGATAGAAAGGATTTTGGATTTTTGGTGACTGAACTAAAGAAACAACAAATTCCATTCAGATGTGATGCTCCAATTGGCATAATATTGAGGTATCAAGGAGAGAGATATCAATTAAATACTGTTGAAAAAGCGGAAGAATTTTATTTCAATGTTTTTAAAACTGGTGCAGCATCTCCACATACATCCTCAGTGTTAGGTATAGTGGAGGGTGAAAAAGAGAAGCAATTTGAACAAGAGCTCGAAGAGCAGCGGAAACAGATGGAGGTGGAGGCAATGGAAACTCAAGGAACAACAGGGGGCTTTTTAGATGAACCGTTGCTGGATCTTCCTCTAGAGGCTATAGGTGGACCACCTAAAAACACAAGAGAAGTGGCAGTGGATCTCGACCTGATGTTGCACAATGCTAAAGACCAGCGTATAACTCGAGCAGCTTATAAACAAATTCTAGAGAAACAACAACAGCAGAGATCTAAGTTATCGCAAGATAAGAAGGGAGTCAATGGTAAAGCACAAAAATCTGAAGCTATGGGAGGAGCTAAGCCGAAAACTACCAGACTGGAACAGAAACTTCAGCAAATGCTCTTAACGCTTCAGGAGACTACAAATGACAATTAAGTTTTTATCTTGGAATGTAAATGGACTGAATTCACCACAGAAAAGAAGGAAGATATTTCATTATCTGAGACAATTTAATAATGATGTTATTTGCTTACAAGAAACTCATATTAGAAAACAAGATTAAAAATATTTGATAAATCCTAGATTAGGAGCACAGTTTATAGCCTCAAATTCGGAATGGTGTAGTGATTTGTATAAATAAAAGATTGCCAGCAAAAATTTTAGAAGCAGATGACTGCGGAAGATATATAGCAATTGAACTCTCTACAGATAATGGTCCAATTTTGGTGATTGGAATTTATGCTCCTAATCAGCAACAAGAAAATTTTTATAAAATATTGTATTCTAAAATATTACAGTGGGACTTCAGATCTATTTTACTTATGGGAGATTGGAATGGAGTAATAGATCCCAAAAAAGATAAAAAGAGTTTGGCAAAATCATGTGTAAATTATCACAGATCTTTTTTGATATGAAAGAAGATTTGGAATTGAAAGATATATGGAGAATGCATAACCCAAAAGAATTGGACTTTACTTTTTTTACAGATAGACATAGATTCTTCTCTAGAATTGATTTTATTCTACTTACGGCTGACTTACTTTTAAAAACAAAGAAAACAAAGATATTTCCGAGGACTTTAAGTGACCATAGACCGGTATGGATAGAAATAGAAATGGGAAAGAATGAGAGAAGATCGTGGAGAGTAAATGAAAACTTGTTTAGATATGAAAAGAATGTAAATGAACTTAAAAAACAAATGAAGGAATTTTTTGAAATGAACTTGAATAAAGGTACCCCTATTGAAATTGTTTGGGATGCGAGTAAGGCGTATATGCGGGGGATACTGATCCATATGAATTCTAAACATAAATCAAATAGACAAAGAAAAAGATTAGAACTGGAAGGAGAGATAAAGAAAAAAGAACAGATAGAACATAATACATTTTGCAACGCTAATAAGCCGGGCAGGTGGTTAGCTTACACACTGAGGAAACAACAGAGTACTCAGACTATTGGCAGTATTGAGTATGGAGGGAAGGAAGTTTTTCAACAAAGACTAATTAAAGAAGCCTTCTTAGATTATTATACCAAATTATATGCCAAAGATGATATACAGAATGAACTTATAAATAAATATCTAGAAGAAAGGAAAGTTATGAAAATTTCTAGTGATCAAAAGGAAAGAACGAGTTTACCAATAACAGCTGAGGAGATTATTGCTGCTATTAAACAACTGAAAACAGCTAAAGCTCCAGGAACGGATGGTTTAACTGCAGTGTATTATAAAACTTTACAAGTAGAAATGATTGAACATCTTAAAGATTTATTTTGTAGCATACAACAAGGGGGTAAAATACCCCCTTCATGGAAAGCAGCTTTTGTTTCTTTGATACTGAAAGAGGAAGCAGGTTCCACAAAACCGGAAAATTTCTCCTGAATACGGATTATAAAATTTTTGCAAAAGTATTAGCCAACAGATTAATGCCAGTTATTCAAGAGGTGATTCATCATGATCAAGCAGGATTTATAGAAGGTAGATACTGTATATGAAGGACAATGTGAGGCAAATTATAGATTCATTGGAACATCTTGAGAAGAATAAACAGACCTCTGCAGTGCTGGTGTTTTTGGATGCGGAGAAGGCCTTTGATCGAGTGAACTGGAACTTTCTGTTAAAGACTTTAAGAAAGATGGACTTTGGGGAGCAGTTTGTGCAGGCGGTTTCAGCAATTTATCAAGAGCAAACGGCACAAATTATCATTAATGGAAGCTTAACCACAAACTTCAGTATAGAAAAAGGCACAAGACAAGGTTGTCCGTTATCCCCGTTGTTGTTTATTCTAACTCTAGAAGTCTTGTTGAATACAATAAGGGACTCGAGCGCTTTGAATGGAATAGTGATAAGGCAAGAGGACTACAGAACAAGGGCATTTGCAGATGATCTGGTTGTTACCCTAACACGGCCGATGGAATCAATAATTCAGATGAAAGACATTATAGAAGAATATGGTATGGTATCAGGATTTAGACTGAATCAGAAAAAAACCAAGATGATAGTTAAAAATATGACAGTTGATCAAAAGAAAGAACTTGAAAGGAAGGCAGGCTTTGAAATAGTATCAAAGGTGAGATATCTAGGAGTTCAAGTTGCAGATTCAAATATAAAACTGTTCCAAAATAATTATGAGGTGTTGTGGTGAAAGGTACAAAAGGATATGCAAACCTGGAAAAAACTGCAGCTGTCTCTACTTGGAAGAATAGCAGCAGTTAAAATGAATGTTCTACCTAGATTTTTATTTTTGTTTCAAATGATTCCGGTGCTTAAAAGTGATAAACAATTGATGGAATGGCAAAAAGGAGTGAATAAGTTTGTTTGGAATGAGAAAAAGCCAAGAGTGAAATTGAAAATTATGCAAGATGTTCGTGAAAGGGGTGGTCTTAAACTTCCAAACCTGCGAGTGTACTATGAAGCAGCAGCGTTGACACAAGCAAGTGATTGGTTTGGAAGGACAAAGACTGGAATATTGAATATAGAGAGTCATGATCTTGAATTTGGTTGGCATGCATATCTATTCTATGAAAATAAAGTGGATAAAGTATTCAACAGCCATATGCTTAGAAACTCCTTGATGAGAGTATGGAAGAAGCACCGGTTCAAATGGGATTATAAAATACCGTTGTGGTTGGATCTTGGTCATATTATACGGAATATAAATATAAAGTCACTCGGGGGTTTTTTATACAAAGAAGTACTTTTTAATGATGGGGGCAGATGGCAATTAAAGACATTGAACACACTGTTGGAAGAAGGGATTAATTTAACTTGGTTACAGTATAATCAACTTCAATTGAGATGGAGAGAAGATCAAAAAACTGGTTTAATGTTGCATGAAGAAGAATTGGTCAGACAGATAAAAGAGAAAGGCCCAATGCATATCAAGAGGGTTTATAATGTTTTGTTAGAAAGAGACTCAGAAAATGAATTGGTTAAAGATTGTATGATAAAATGGGTGCAAAATTTTGCAGAACCTGTTATGATGGAAACGTGGGAAAAAATATGGGTTCAGAATGTTAAATTTACGCAATCACAGAACTTGAGGGAAAATTTTTATAAAATGTTTTATAGGTGGCATTTAGATCCTAAGAAATTGTCATGCATGTATCCTAATGTTCAACCAAAATGTTGGAGATGTGATTGTTTGGATGCTACATATTATCATATATGGTGGACTTGCAAGAAAGTGAAGGCTTTCTGGATAAAAATTTGGTGGGTTATGCAAAATGTTCTGAAGAAAAAACTCCAATTTTCTCCTCAATTGTTTTTATTGGGTATAGTTAAGGGTTTTTCAATGGGTGAAACAAAATTGATATTGTACATGGTGACAGCAGCTAGGTTACTGATTGGTCAATATTGGAAAAGGGATGTTTTGCCTACTATTGAAGAATGGACTTTGAAGGTGGCCAGTTTTGCAGAAATGGCAAAGATATCAGCATACTTAAAAGACCGGACTCAAGAGACTTATGTATGGGAGTGGAAGAAATGGATAGATTATGTGCAGAATAAATACCAAACTAGGAAGTATCAGATAGCTTTTAGTTGAATGTTGTGTAGAAATGTATAGTATATAGGAGGTAGAATAGTTCAATGTTATGTAGAAATGTATAGTACACAGGGGGGAGATTAGAAGGGCAGTAAAGTATGATATAATATGATGTGGATTTGGATTTCACCTTGGGGAAGTCATGGGAGGAGGGAAGGGTTAGGGAGGGTTAGGGAGGGAAAGAGGGGGGGAAATGGGAAAATTTGTACTTGTAAAACTTTTTCAATAAAAAAAAAAAGCGCTGACGGACTTCAACATTCAGTGCTGACTTTGTACCTTCATACTTGGTTCTTCCTGATGCCCGGTTGTTGAGGATTAAACATTGATTTCCTAAACCAGTGGTTTATTTGGTGTTTCAACCGAAGACTGATCCTGGAACTGCCTCCATGGAGTCTCTGAGGGAGAGGTTTGGAGAGGCTAGCTTCAGAGACGCCCTCTCCTGGCAACCACGGGCAATAGGGTTGGACCCCTCAAGTACGTGGAGAGAATGAGGGGGTTCGGGGTCTGATTCTCGCTTCCGCCTCATCAGTCCAAAACTGAAAAGAGAACAAGTTTCCCAAAAAGAGAAGGTAAAGCAACCTCCTGGTGGAGGGGTTTCTGCACCCACAGGAGGGGATAGTAGATATGGGTCAGGTCAGCGTCCAGCGGCTGGGTATGATACGCTTACCGGAAGACCTTTTACTGGACAGAAGCAGGGGGACAGCTCCCGGGGCATAGGCAGGATGCCGGATGGGTTAATAGCAGCTGGGCAATTACCTGTATGGGCGGGGGTTGTGTGGCCACCTCAGCAACCCCAATTTTGGGGCCTGCCTCCCATCCAGGCCTCATTTGATGGAAGTCCAGATAGGGTGGCTTTATTTTTGAGCCAGGTTATTAGTCACTTTGACCTATATGGTCGGTTTTATCCTTCTCAGTGGTCCATGGTGGTGGCTGTTACTACAGTGTTAACTGGAGAGGCAGCAGATTGGGTGTCCGATTTGCACAGTGAGCACGCTAGGGAGTTAACTAATGTAGGCATGTTTTTGGAAAGCCTGTGGAGCAGGTTTGAAGATGAACCAGAACGTTGGCTGCGGAAGGACAGATAGTGTCTATGAAGCAACGGGGTTGACTTGCCAAGGACTATATCAAAGAGTTCAAAAAGGCAGCCGGCCACCTACGAACGTGGTCAGAATGCTTGCCGGTTCAACATTTTCATCTGGGCCTCGATAGGGAATTATGACAGGCATGTCTGTACAGAGGGTTACCACCACCACCCCGCTTGTCTGAATGGTTCAAAGCCATGGTGGAGTTAGATGTGGGCCTACGAGAGTTCAGACTTCAAGGGGAGAACAGGGTACCTTATCAGCCCAGGTCAGTGGATAGGCTACCAACAAAACCACCCAGCATCCAGACCACCCCTTCCATGAGACCAGAGGCCCCGGGACAATGAACGATCTTCCGGTGTTTTTGGTGTAACCAAGCGGGACACCGGGCAGCTGACTGCCCTATGGCACCACCAAGGATGGCAGGACAACAAGCACCCAAGATTGGAGAGAAACCCCGGGGCTGAGGTCGGCCTAGATCCACTCCAGAAAGAACATGACTAGTTGCTCACACTCTAGCTGGGAAGGCTGGTATCTCTAGGACTGATGGAAGAGATCCCCCTACAGCAGGGGGGGACCCATTACCGGAGGAGGCCGATGGGAGTGACGAGGACGATTCGAATGATCCAATGGTGAGCAAACCCATGCAACCTTTTATAATCCCAGTAGTAATCCGGAATACACACACGGGGGTAAGTAGTTACCAGGGGGCTTTGATAGATTCTGGGTGTACACAGTGTTTGATATGGCGTTCTATTGTGGATGAATTGTATATATGGGTTGTAGCGTTAAACACCCCCATTCGGTTCGAACAAATAGACGGTTCCACTATGGGGGGTGCCCCAGCTACCCATGTCATGGAGCCCATTAAGGTGGAAATAGGGGAGCACTGGGAACACCTACAATTTATAGTGGTGGACAGAATGATTGAACCTCTTGATTCTGGGACTCACCTGGTTGGATAAGTGGCAACCTGTTATCTGGTGGGAAGAGGGATTCAGAAAACTCAGGTTCGCTTTGGGACCTGACCCACCTGTAACAGACCAAGCAAAAGCAGGACCAGCTGGAACTCCTCACCCCACAGATGAATTGTTTCCTAGCATCTACGGAGATCTGGAGGAGGTATGTTGTGAGGACAAATGTGAGGAATTACCCCCCCCAATCGCCCAACCGATTGTGCCATAGAATTGATACCAGAAACCAAACCGAGAGCCTCCCACCAGCCAGTACGCTCCCACAGAGAGGGGCTCCTCAGGGTGCCGTCGGTCAAACAATGTCGACTAGCGGCCCCCAGGGAGAGAGCTTTCTCTGTGGGAGCACCTGCCATCTGGAACAAGCTCCCCTCGAAGATACGGAGGATTCCGGATTTACGTACTTTCCACCGGGCCCTCAAGACTTTTTTGTTTCAACAAGCCGGGCTGGATTAACTTCTCCAACTGCTAATTTGAATTTTAAAAGAGGTATTTTAATTGTTGGGCCAAAATTGTTTAATATGTTTTTTAAACTGTTCTTAAATTTTTGTATTTTGTGTGTTTACCTTTGGCTGTTCACTGCCCTGAGTCCTTCGGGAGAAGGGCGGTATATAAATTTAAATAAAGAAATAAAGAAATAAATAAACAAGTGTTTGAGCAGTTGAAAAGGCTGTTTGCCTGTGAACTGATACTAAAGCATCCGGATCCATCTTTTCCTTTTGTAGTTCAAACTGATGCGAGTGATGTAGCTGTTGGAGCGGTCTTGCTTCAAGAGAACTCCCAGAGGACAGCCTTGCGCCTATACCTCGAGAAAATTGACAACCACAGAACGACGATGGGCTATATGGGAGGAAGAAGCGTTCGCGATACGTTGGGCGTTACTCACCTGGAGACATTTACTTGAAGGAGCACAACCTCCCTTCGAAGTGTGGACGGACCATAAAAACTTAGAGGCTTTGCAAACCCCTAGACGGATGTCGCCTAAACAAGTTAAATGGGCACAGTACTTTTCCCATTTTAAGTTTACACTAAAATACGTTCCCGCCGGACGGAATTTTTTGACTGATGCACTTTTCCGAATGCCTCAATATGACAGCAAGTGAGAGGAAGTAATACAGGCAATGATACCATCATCGCAGACAGCAGGCCAAGTTTCGGCTGCTTGGACAGCGAACCCGTGGCATACCCTAGTAAAACAGGCTTTATTGGCCGATCAGTGGGTACAGAACAACAAAACCTTGATTTCCACAAGAGATGGTCTAGCCTGGAGAAATGATAAATTGTATATACCAGAGACTGTTAGAATGAAAGTATTAAAACAATGCCATGATGTTAAACCTGCCAGTCACTTTGGCTTCCTTAAAACTTTACACCTCACACGGAAGCAGTTTTGGTGGCCTCGAATGCGCAGAGATGTGGAGGACTACATCAGATCCTGTAAGACGTGTGCCACGTGCAAGCCAAGACCAGGAAAACCATGGGGCTATTACAGTCAGTTGCTAATCCCAGGAGGCCATGGGATGAGATAGCTATGGACTTTATCGTTGACTTCCCAGACAGCAATGGACAAATAGTAATATGGACTGTAATAGACCTTTTTTCTAAACAAGCCCATTTCATTCCCTGTAAGGGGCTTCTGTCAGCACAAAAGCTCTCATGAATGTTCATCCACCATATATATCAGTTACACAGAGCACCCCGTAGAATTATTTCAGACTGGGGAGTACAGTTCACTGCCCGGTTTTGGCGGGATTTCATAAAGTCGATAGGGTCATCACAAGCTCTCAGTTCAGCTTTCCATCCGAGTACCAACGGGGCGGCTGAATGAGCAACGCCATGATCGAATGGTACTTAAGGAGCTATGTTTCCTACCAACAATCGGATTGGGCTGATCTGATACCGTTCGCTGAAATGGCATATAATAATACAGTGCATAGGATTACAGGTCTAACCCCTTTCCATGTAGTAACGGGTAAGGATTTCCCAGCAATTCCAGAACTGGATACCCAGTCTATAAGTGGCATGTCCCCGGCCGCCTGGGCCAATAAAATTTGGATGAGTTGGCCAAGTGTAAAGCGAGCTTTGAAGAAAGCCGAAGAGGAATACAAACGCCAGGCAGAATACAAACGCCAGGTCTCCTACACGGAGACTGAAACCTCTCCATGTAGGGGACCATGTGTTTCTGTCCACCAAATATATCAAACTATGAAATCCATGTAAAAAGCTCAGCCCAAAATATCTCGGACCTTTCATGGTAACCAAGGTAATCAATCCCGTAACCATTAGATTGAAACTCCCTTCCTTACTAGGGAAAATACACCCAGTATTTCACATCAATTTACTTAAACCAGTGGCACACACCACCTCTACCACCCGCCCAGGTCCGATTACCTAAGATGAATATGAACTTGAGGACATCTTAGACTCCAAGATAAAGAGGGGAAGGCTGAAATAGTTAGTGAAATGGAAAGGGTATCCTTATGAGTAATCATCATGAGTGCATGCCCACAACGTTAAAGCCCCTTGTTTAGTACAACAGTTTCATAAGAAATACCCACATAAACCACAAGTCCCTTAAAGACTGTTAATGACATGCCTTTATTTCTTACAGGAGGGCACCTGGTAGGGGGCTGCCTGTCGAGCCCGATATCTGCTCGACATGATCACCAGCGTGAGAGGCATCCAAATGGCGTCCAAGGAATACACAACATGAAGGCGGGGGACGCTTACTTGGGTTAGCGGTGGTGATGGGTTCAGTTGATTCTGGTGGTGGTGGTGGCTACAATTCATGATTAGACTGTGGGTCAGGTTCGCTGATGGAAGGATAATTGTCTGCAACACCCAGAGCAACGGAAACGCGGAAGAGAGCGGAGCAAACCACGGATGCTGCTGTAAGCGTCAGAACAAGGATCAGCTGAGAGAGAGGAATGCGTGTGGGTGGGGCGTGGGCGCAGTTATCACGCTGTTTTCAAAAAGCGCTGACGGACTTCATACTGACTTTGTACTTTCATACTTGGTTCTTTCTGATGCCCAGTTGTTGCGGATTAAACATTAATTTCCTAAACCAGTGGTTTGTTTGGTGTTTCAATGGAAGACCGCCCAGGCGAGGATCAGAGGAGCCGAGACAGGAATTGATATTCTCTCCTCATCTCTCTCACTCTTCTCGATGTTTGCTTCAGAACCACAATTTCTTTCTCCTTTCTCCTCAGTGTTTTTTCTCTTGCAATCTGCAATATTTGTGCTTTAATCAATTTTTTGGTAAACCTTATATGGACTTCTCGTGGTAATTTGTTTCACATTGCATACCTTGTATAGACTCGAAATATCTCATCTATGCCATCCATCATCTTTTCTTTGGTAATTTCTAATGCTTCTGCTAAGATTTCTATCATTATTTCTGCCAAATTCTCTCCCTTTTCTTGTAGTATTTACAATTCTCTTTCAGAGTCACTACAAATTCCTTCTTATTCAATCTCAGGCTCCTGCCTCTGATAGTTCCCAGAAGAACACCTGAAAAAACAATTCTACAGACAGTTTTAATGTCCTTTTGATGTTCTCCCCACTATCTTATCTATAAAAAGGCTCAGAGTCCTTGAATTGTAACACAATTGTTACTTCTTTAATCAAAGAAAACGAAACAAAATTTCCAATCCGCTAGATGGCAGTGTTACATATTCTCTTCCCTTTCCCTTGCTATATTCAATGTACATTAGAGTAAAAATAGTCAAAAGGAGAGAAAAAAAATACAAAAAAAAAATGAAATCAGAACAAATTTATAATAAAAAGGCACTAAAAATTTAAAAATTCAATAGCAAGTCAGAGACCTGCAATCCAATCCAATCCAGTCCAGGTTGAAAAGCAAAAAGCATTTAAACATCTACCAATGCAAATAATTTGAAAGTAAAAAACAACTACCTTCGACTCGAGTTTAATTCCGCTGCTTAATTTTCTTCTGTCTTCAATTTGATCTTCCTTTCAATCTCAGGGTGCTCTCTCATATAGGTTATGATTAAAAGTCTCTCACCGAGTTGACACATTTCCTTCGATCTTCTTCCATTCCAGAGCTGTCCCAACTTCAGCAGCTACAATGGCTGCCACCCCACTGCCGGAAAAAGGGCTTCTCCTGGATCAACCAGGGACTTTGCGGTGTCCCTGGGATTGACAGAAGGTGCCCTCCACTATCACCATCTCAACGGGACGGTGAGATCCAAAAAGGACCGTCCAGCGGCGGGGTATTGATGGTAGTCCTGGAGCCCCAGGATCTTCTGTCGTGCCATCAGCTCCGCCCTTCCAATACTGTATAATGTTGACTGTAGGTCCAAACACTAACCCGGAATCTGTTTGAGGGACTTGCTTCCAGGAAAATTTGAAAGAAAGATTGTAGTCCTAACAATCTGTATGAAATAGCCTGAGTCAGTTATATATTCACTTATAAAATAATCTCACCCAGTTAATAAAACTGCAGTCATAAGATTTACTCACAAATATAGCTTTCAAAATTGTATATTAAAAAAGGTAAAGAAGCCCTCAAGTGGAACATAAGTGTTGAAAGAAATGTCCATCTGGGTTCAGTTCCAAGTGGGGAGAAAGACACTGGAAACATGGAGACTGCTTGGAAAGATGGTTTAATGGTGGACAGGCCCACATGAGTTTTTTGGGTCCTGGGCAAAACGAGCACATAGGTGAGAGAGGGAGAGAGATTTATACCCTCTGTTGGGCTTTGAACTTGCTTCCTGTTCCTGTGGCAAGAAATGTATCCTGATTGGTTGTTAGACTTCCATGCTTGGTTGAATCTTGCTGGGTGATGTAATCTTCCCAGGTGTCATGTAGTGAGATGAGTAGAGGGCTAATCCTTGAGGGTGAAGGTCTTTTGTGTTGTAGATAAACTGGTCCAGCCTTTTGACTTGTAAATAACCAAAGTATCTGCTGGGGGCAGTGAACTGGGGCTGAGTTTCTGTTTTAAGATTTCTGTTTCTCTTTTAGGGGAAATATTCTGCCTTTTTAATATTTCCTAGAATATTTCATTTTTCTAGGATGGGGTAGATGCTAACTTCCTACATATAAGGTTGTTTGCCATTAATTTTTTTTTGAGAGGTTGAGTAAATATGCATAGAAATGAAATGAGTAAATATAGAAGTTTTTAAACATCATTTAACTGAACCGTTGTCATTCCAATTTCTCTGGAAGAAAAGCTAATTAATTTCTAAGAGAGTGGTTTCTAAACAAACATTCATAGTATTGCAACCTGAAAATGAGTGTTTGTGAAATAAGAAGTTTTAATTTTAGAGGGAAAAAAATTACTATGTTCAGCTGGAATGTAATAAATATAACTATCACATTATTATTCCAAAATTTAAGTTTTATAAGACATGATAAATACTGTTTTGTTTACGTGGAATCATTCAAAAGTACCAACATTAATTATTGCTTTCCTGCTATATAGCAGTCACCTGAATTTTTGTAGCCCAGATATAGTATATAAGAAAATAAGAAAAACAAATTTAAACTTAGCCATTAAAAAAAATGTAAAGTACTAGCAGATGCCAAATTACTGAAATCATGGACAGAGGCATATATTAATTCCAAAGGAGAAATTCCAAACTATAGTTTGTCAACTATATAGTCGGCATTATTGCAGACTATAAAATATTTGCTACTATAATCGCAGAAAGGTTAAAAAAATTATTAAATGAAATCATCCACCCAGACTAAAATGGATTTCTGCCAAAAAGGCAGTTTAGAAATAATACTAGAATGATTATGAATGTTCTGGAATTTTATGAAGCCCACCCAGAGAAACAAATAGCATTGATTTTTTTAGACATGCAAAATGCATTTGATAATTCAAATTGGCAGTTTCTTATTCAACAATTAAAATCTATGAATTTTGGGGGGAAATTTGGGGGGATGATAAGTGCAATCTATTCCATTCAAACAGCAAAAGTGTTACTAAATGGGGAAATAACAGAAAAATTCAATATAGTGAAAGGTGTAAGACAGGGATGCCCCCTGTCACCTCTATTATTTATTTTATCTTTAGAAGTACTATTAACAAATATTAGACAAGAACAAGAAATAAAAGATCTAAAAATAAAAAAAAAGAAGAATATAAAATTCAGGCATTCACGGATGACCTAGTATTTATTATAGAGGAGCCTTTAGAAACAGGAACCAAATTAGTATGAGAAATAGAGAAATTTGGTTAAGGTGGCAGGGCTTAAAATAAATAAAAGACAAAGATAATAATCAAAACTCTTATCAATAGTAAAAAAAAAAAAGGAATTAAGAGAGAGTACTGGAAATACAGATAACCAAGAAAGTTAACTATCTGGGAATTTGGCTGATGTCAAAATGTTCATTAATTGGGTGCTGCAGCGAGGCGCACGGGGTTTCTAGGGCTCCTGGAACTCCGCCGAGAAACTCCGCTGTTGGACGGTCCGAACTGGACCACACAGTCTTATTTTGACTATGATAGCGGAGGGCACGTCCTGAGACTCCCAGGGATATCGCTAAGTCCCTGGTTGAGCTGGGAAAGCCCTTTTTCTAGCAGCGGAGCAGCAACCATTAGGCTGCAGAGGCTGTGGCAACTTCAGGAAGGAAGATCGGAACGACAGTGATTAGATCGGTGAGAAACTTTTACTTTTTTTTTTTCTCTACTAAGAACGCCCTTATTAGTGCATGGTACTATGATGGGCAGTAAATGAAGAGGAGTGGCGAACTTATTTTGGATTGATTTTATTTTTCCCAAGTGTATAGTTTAAAAGATTTGAAATTACTTAATTGGCTTATTTCCGTTTTGGATAACTGGACTGGATTGAAAGCAGGAAAGCAGTATTGGGACACTTTTTAAATCTTTGGAACTTGTGGATTCTGGTTTGTAATACCTTCTGAGTTGAAATTTGGATTGGGACCTTTTTTTTTTTACTTTTACTTTTTTACTTTTGGGCTATTTAAAAGAAAGTTTTTTCTCTCTTTCCCTTTTTTCCCCCCTTCCCTTATAAGGATAGGAGAATTAGGGGAGTGTAGTGCTGCCGCCCACTGGAAGAGAAATTTTGTAGCAGAAGAAAGGATATATTGTAGTCAAAACAAATACAGAGACTGAAGAGTTACTGAACGCTGTTTACACAGGTGCTCTTCTTTTAAGCTGTTAAAGCCTGGGAATATACTGGAAGGCCCTGAATTTATTTTCTATTGTCTCTTTACTTCTTTGTTGAGTAACTATCTTAACTCCAGTGAGATGTGTGACTTGGAAAGAGGCAAAAAGAAAAACCACTCCCTGTAGATTCTCTGGACATAAAGGATTTGAAGAACTGATTTTTTTTTCTCTTTGTTGCTATTGTTTCCCCCCCCCTTTTTTTTGATTTATATACAAATATTGGATTAAGGCACTCAAGAGCCTGAAGAATTATTGTTAATTTTTAACTTTAATTTTGATTTTAATTTTTTTAATTTTTTCTTCTTCTTCTTTTTTTTTTTTTTACTTTTTATTTGGAGGAGCATTTCAATTTTTTGTCTCTTCCTATACATATGTATGTATGTATATGTATGTATGTATGTATGTATGTATGTATGTACAGAGAGGGTCCCCTCAGGGTGCCATCGGCCAAATTATGTCAGCTGGCGACACCCAGGGGGAGGGCCTTCTCTGTGGGAGCCCCTGCCCTTTGGAATGAACTGCCCCCAGAAATTCATAAGATCTCTGATCTCCATGTATTTTGCTGTGCCCTAAAAACCTTGTTGTTCCGCCAGGCTGGGCTATCAAAGTAAAGATTTTAATTGTTTTTAAATATGGGATTTTAAATTTGGGGGTTTTATAATTGAGCCAATTATTTAATAATTTTAATTATTTTAAAATTGTCTGTCTTTGTGCTTTTAATCAGGCTGTACACCGCCCTGAGTCCTTCGGGAGAAGGGCGGTATAGAAATTTTATATATATATATATATATATATATATATATATATATATATATGCAAAAAATTAAAATCTCGGGTGTTTTCCCACATCATGTTAAATAAGTTAGTTAAAATGTTTAAAATTCTGGTTAAAATCCTAGCTTAAAATCTTCTAAAAATCCTTACAGAGCACTCTGCAAGGTCCTTTAAAACCTTAGCTAAAATCCTACCAATAATATATGCATTACTGTTCTAGCCAGGGTTTTTCCTACGTAAATCAAGATGTTTGTATAGCCATAGTTAAGTGACATCCCAAATCAGGCTTTATCAGACATTTAAGCAGCATTATGCTGTCTGCTGCAAGATTTAACAGAGACTAAAATAGATCTATTTCTGGCTTATTTGCCTTCATCAGTTAGACACACCCTCATTTTATGACTCCTTCCTGTAACGGTCAAATATTTATTTTGTTCTTTTTTTGTAGGTCTATATGTGCATTACTGTTCTAGCCAGGGTTTTTCCTACGTAAATCAAGATGTTTGTATAGCCATAGTTAACATCCCATATCACTATTTTCTAGGCTTTATCAGACATTTAAGCAGCATTATGTTGTCTGCTGCAAGATTTAATGGAGACTAAAATAGATCTATTTCTGGCTTATTTGCCTTCATCAGTTAGCCACACCCTCATTTTATGACTCCTCCCTGTAACGGTCAAATATTTATTTTGTTCTTTTTTCGTAGGTCTATATGTGCATTACTGTTCTAGCCAGGGTTTTTCCTACATAAATCAAGATGTTTGTATAGCCATAGTTAAGTGACATCCCAAATCACTATTTTCTATATTCTTTTTCCCTCCTTTTGGATTAGGGTCTTTGGAAGAACCTGAAGAATTGGATTATTTTTTTTCCTTTTTATTATTTGTTTCCTCTTTCCTCTTTTCCCCCCTTTTCTACCCTAGTTTTTTCTATTTTTTTTCTTTTCCCGCCCCATTGTTTTGTGGGACCCTTTAAATATTTTTTGAACTCAAAGCGAATTTAGCCAACTCCAAAATGAGCAAGAAAGTAGCGACCGTGGGAGCTGCAGCGACTACACCATCTTCATCACCATCTGGAGGCCAACGCTCCATTCAGACAATGATACAGCAAGAGAAAGAGAAAGAGAAAGAGAAAGATTCTACAAACACTTGATTCTACAAACACTTCAAAGAATGGAAAAACAACAACAAAGAATGGAGCAACAGTTACTTAAAACTGATGAAAAGGTGGTTAGCATACAACAAACAATGATGAAATACGAAGAAAGACTGGTTAAATTGGAGGAAAAAGATGGTCAAAAAGAAGAAAAAATGAAGGAAATTGAGAATAGACTCAAAGAGGTCGAACAAGGAACATCTGGCTTAATTGGATGGGGAAATGGATAAAGCAGAATTCTACTTAAGATTTCAAAATGTTGCAGAAGAAAAAGGGGAGGATCTTGCTGAGATTTTGAATACAATCTTATCTGAGGCCTTAGAAGTAACTAAAAAGAAGATGATGGACGGAATTGATGAAATTTATCGAGTTTACACGCAATGCGCAATAAGCTTCCAAGAGAAATACATATAAGATTTACTAAGAAATCAATTAAGACACAGATTTTACAGGCTGTTTGTGACAAGGCTTTGGAATACAAAGGGAAGGAAGTTACAGTTTTGAGACAAATTCCAAGGAAAGTGAGAGAGATAAGAAGGAAATATCAATTCTTGACTAAAGTTTTGTTGCAAAAAGGGATTAATTACAGATGGCTGTTCCCAGAGGGAGTAGGCTTAACATGGAACTCTCAAAGATACAGACTGAATACAATTGATAAGGCAAGAGCCTTCTATGAGAAAGCTCTTAAAGAGACGGATGCTGACATGGAAGTTGAAGCTCAAGCAACACTAGCCCAATAAAACCTGCGGAAGAGGAATTGATAACGCTGGAAGAAACAGAAGGAGCTGTGGGTGGAGTCATAGAATACAAAGAGCAACGTGAAGCCAGAATAACTAGAGCAACAAAACCTAATTATAAAGTATGAATATGGATGAAAGGAAATTAATCTCAATAAATATAAATAGACTTAATTCAGTCAACAAAAGAAGAACAGTATTTCATAAATTAGAAAAATTAAAATTTGATATAATTTGTTTACAGGAAATGCATATTAAAAAGCAACACAAACAATTACTGATTCAACCAAAACTTGGTAAAACTTTTTTATCATTGGTGCAAAGTAAAAAAAGAGGTATTGCTCTGTATATTAGAAATACACTTATGACTGAACAAAAGTATGCTGATCCAGAAGGCAGAATTTTGATGGTGGAATTAATTGATAATAATACAAAATTACTCTTAGTAGCAATATATGGCCCTAATAATAATCAGAGTGATTTTTATAAGAAATTACATAACAAGATAATTGAAATGGAGTATGAAAATGTCTGCATGATGGGGGATTTTAATAGAATTGTAGATGAAAAACTGGACTATAAAACAAGTAGAACAACAAGATATAGTAGAAAGATATTGCCGAGGAATTTCTTTAAAATGACAGAGGAAATAAACTTGAAAGACATTTGGAGAGAGAGAAATGGGAAAAGTAGACAATATACTTTCTACTCTGACAGACATTTATCTTGGTCCAGACTGGACATGATATGGGCAACAATGGAATTGTTTAAATATTGAACAAGTGAATATAGATACTAATACACGGGCGGATCACAATCCAGTGATTGCTACTTGGAAAGGGTGAAAAGGCAGATCTAGATGGACACTGAACAATACAATATTAAAAGAAAAAAAATTTACACAGAAAATGAATCGAGAATTGGACTTTTTTTTAAAGGAGAATAAGAAATAAACATCGATACAAAACCGTTAGGATACAATGAAAGCTTTTGCCAGAGGATTAATCATCGATTATACAAGGAAAAGAAATGTGAAGGAAAGACAAACCCTTAAAGCTTTGAGAGAGGATCATAAAAGACTTGAAAAAGAATTCCAGAAAGATCCATATAAGAAAGATGTAAAAATTAAAATGAATATTATAAAACACAAAATGGACCTACTGGAGAAGGAAGAATTAGCGCAAAAAATAAGAATTGCTAAACAGAATTATTTTGAAAACGCAAATAAATCTGGTAGATGGTTAGCTTATAAATTGAAAAAAGAGAGAATCAAGGAAAATAAGGCAATTAATTGATCATCAAGGACAAAGTAGATTTGGAAACAAAGAGATGGGGGAAATAATATAGGAATACTATACACAACTATATAAGAAAGATGCGATAGAAGAGGATAAAGTGGCAAGGTATTTACAAAAAGCTAAATTACCAAAAATTTCCAAAGAGATTGAGGAGTTATTGGATGGAAATATAACGATGATGGAGCTAACAGAGGCAATTAAGAAACAAAAGAATAGAAAGGCACCAGGCCTGGACTGCCAGCCGAATATTATAGAACTCTACAAGGTTCACTATTGATCCCAATGCTGGAGGTTATGAATGAAGTAATGATAAAAAAAGAAATACTCAAGACATGGACTGAGGCATATATCACTTTGATTCATAAGGAAGAGACAGACCCACAACAAATCAAAAACTATAGGCCGATATCCCTGCTAAATGCAGATTATAAAATCTTTGCTACGATATTGGCAGAAAGACTTAAGTGATACCTGAATAATTTTATACACTCCGATCAAAATGGATTTTTACCTAAAAGACAAATCCGAGACAATATAAGAATAATCTTGGACATCCATCTCAGCGCATTCCATAATTTTGGATATTAATTTCTCTTGAGTTGGGACCTCTTCTTGTTTCCAATTTTGTGCGTATATGATTCTTGCTGCAGTCAAAATGTGTGTTATTAAATATATTATTTCTTTTTCATATTTGCTTGTAGGTATTCCTAATAAGTAAGTTTCTGGTTTTAATGGTACTTTTGAGTTAGTATTTGTTCCAGTTGCATTTTTATATTGTTCCAGAATTTTTTAGCTTTGGGACATGACCACCATATATGATAGTATGTCCCTTTATACGCTTTACATTTCCAACAGAGTGGAGACGTACTGGGAAACATTTTAGAAATTCATGCCGGTGGTAGATGCCACCTATAGAACAATTTATAAGCATTTTCTTTGTATGGTACAGATAATGTTAATTTATTAATAATTTTCCACAATTTTTCCCACTTATTTAATTCTATTGCATACCCAAAATTCATCGCCCATGTGATCATATTCTCTTTAACTATTTCCTCTGCTAGTTTATATTCCAATAGAAAATTATAAATTTTAGTTATTAATTTCTCAATCTGCGGATTTTGGCAAAGCCCACCAATACTCATCTTTTTTTTCCTTGGCTTGTGGCATGATCATCTGACCTTGGCTGTCTTGCAGCTTCGCTGGAGGAGGGAGGGGTTGAGGCTCCGTAGCATCCAAACTGGCTGGGATCAAGATTGGCTCTTTTCCAGTTGCCTGAATTAAACTCTCTTTGGACAGTTTGCTTTCCGCCATGACGTCCGGACTTCTTCTCCACTCACTCCATTCATCTGGCAAGGAGCTGGAGATCTGGAGGTCAGCCAGTTTGGCTTGGAAAGGAGTGTTGGCTTTCTGTCAGGTTTCGAGGTCATCTCAAATAAATTGCATTTCAAACAAAGTCTTTGAAGCAAAATTCCCATTTATTAAGCACGACATTCTACCTCTGACTCATCAAAGCCAACTCTGACTTCCAGACCCAAAACCCTCCCTTTCCGTTCCCCACTCCCCTGCACTCATTGGCCATCTTCCAAGTCATTCTACCCCTAATCTACCGCTCCAGCTCAAAGTTATTTCCCTCCTCCCATCCCATCTCCTAGGGCCATGATGGCGAACCTATGGCACGCGTGCCACAGGTGGCACGCGGAGCCATATTAGTGGGTATGCCAGCTCAGCTCTGGGGTGCATCCGCGCGCTGGCCAGCTGATTTTCGGGCCTTCTGGGCCCACCAGAAGTAGGAAAACAGGCTGTTTCCTGCCTCTGGAGGGCCTGGGGGGGTGGGGAAGGCCCGTTTTTCTTTCTTACCTGGCTCCAGATCCTCTCTGTGTATCTGGGAACGGCGAAAACAGCCTTTCCCACTCCCTTGGAGGCCCTACGGAGGCTGAAAGGGCCCATTTCCCCACTCCCAGTGGGACAGGAAGTGACATTTTTTCCTGTCCCCAACCTCCAGAGACTCCTAGAGAGGCTCCTAGAGACTCCTAGAGAGGTTCTGGAGGCTGGGGACAGCAAAAAAATGTCACTTCCTGTCCCACCGGGAGTTGGGAAATGGGCCCTTTCAGCCTCCGTAGGGCCTCCAAGGGAGTGGGAAAGGCTGTTTTTGCCGTTCTCAGATACACAGAGAGGATTTGGAACCAGGTAAGAAAGAAAAACGGGCCTACCAGGCCATCATGTGCCAGGAGCGGGGGGGAGGGGGAGGGGGTTGCACACACATGCGCGTGGGCACGTGTGCGCGCGACCCTCCCCTGCGCCCCCTCTCCTGGCACGCGATGGCAAAAAGGTTAGTCATCACTGTCCTAGGGGATATTATCTCCAGGGAAAATAAGTAGGTGAAAAGTCAAATGTCCCTTTCCAGACGTCTCCACTTCTCCTTCTTATGTCAGCACTAGAGTAAATGCAGCTTGAAGTGCTGACAGTATCTTTATAATCAGTGACTCATCTTGAAGCTTGGCAGTGGGTTAAGAGACTGTAGGTTTCGGGAACTGAGTAATACCCAACAGCCTATTGAAGTTGAACATAATTTTTTAAAAAATAGTCAAAGGGATGATGGTAGAAACAAAAGCTTTGGGAAGAGATCCTCTCTCTCTCAAAGTCATCCTGTGGCATTATTGTTTTACAATATATAAGGTGTTAACCCATTGAGATACTCAGAGAAGAACACAAACATAACCACTAACCTTGTCTTCATTGTAATGTTACATTAACAGAATATTTTAAGACTCACAGTACTGTATTTTTATTCTCCATTCCTTTTACTCTCTGAAAGCTAGGGAGGGTCCCTTCTGAGATGCTTCCCATGTCTGCCTCCCCTTCTGCAAACTCAGAAATGTTTTACATATCAATTATCTAGTCTTGCTCTTCCTCCTGTCTCCCAAGATCCCATAAACATTACAAAAGTAACTTCTCATTGGCAGATTTCTATTATAATTATGATAAGCTCCTAGTCTGTTCAGATTTGAGGTTGTTGGCAATTCTGCCTAGGACTTCTCCATTCAGTTGAGCTTTAGGAAAATAGATTCTGTGCACAAATCTAATACAAGCATATTAAACATCACATTGTCTAAGTTGTGCACCTGATTTATAATGGATTGTGAAATTTTCATAAATGACTTAGATGAGGGAAATTTGCAGATGACACTAAACTGGCAGGAATAGCCAACACCCCAGAAGACAAACTCAGGATCCAAAAAGGTCTTGACAAACTTGAACAATGAGCCCTGTCCAACAAAAGGAATTTTAATGTGGAGAAAAGCAAAGTTTTACATTTAGGCAGGTAAAAATCAAAGGTATAAGTACAGATTAGGCGAGACCTGGCTCAAAAACAGTAACTGTGAGAGGGACCTTGGAGTCCTAGTGGATGATCACTTGAATATGAGCCAGCAGTGTGCAGCAGCCGCCATAAAAGCAAATACAATTCTGGGATGTATAAACAGAGGCATAAAATCAAGATCACATGAAGTACTAGTACCACTTTATAAAACCTTGTAAGACCACACCTGGAATACCGCAACCAATTTTGGTCATCATGCTACAAAAAAGATGTTGAGTCCTTGGAAAAAGTTCAAAGAAGAGCAACTGTAAGGTCTTGGCTCTCCAATCATCCCAAAAAAGCAGGACTCTTGAAACTGCAGTTGTTCCAAAAGGAGCTTTTATTGAAAGGTTTGTGATAACAAGAGATCTAGGCAAGAACTAAAGCTTCTAATTTAAAACCAGCTATTTAAAGCAATGATAACCAAACCCCTGTCACACTACATCATTGCAGGGAAACAGAAACTTCATATAGAGATTAATACAGTAATGCCAGAAGCAGAAACTTCATATACAGATCACTCCATTCCTCCCCACTTCCTCCCACCAAAATGCCAGTGTCCCTATAGAAATATGTGGGACCTGACATGCCACCCCCCTAGAAAAACAGGAAGTCCACCTTAAAGAAAACAAAAGAGGGAAGGGGAAACAAAGGAAACATAAAATCAATGAGTTTGTCAGGGTGCAATTAGTTTAGTTTAGTTTAGTTTATTTGATTTGTATACCGCCCTACTCCCGAAGGACTCAGGGTGGTGAACAGCCAAACAATAAAATACATAAATACAAAAAATTTAAAAACCAGATAAAATCAAATTAAATCATTTTGGCCCGGACAGATTAAAACACCCCAATAATTTAAAAACAGATTAAAATTTACATATTAAAAGAGGGAGGAGATTAGGCCAAGCCCGCTTGATGGAATAAAAAGGTCTTCACAGCGCGGCGGAAGGTGCGCAGATCCGGGATCCTCCGTATCTCTGGGGGGAGCTCATTCCAGACGGTAGGTGCCCCCACAGAGTAGGCTCTCCCCCTAGGGGCCGCCAGCCGACACTGTTTGGCTGACGGCACCCGGAGGAGTCCCTCTCTATGAGAGCGTAGTGGCCGGTGGGAGGCTATTGGTGGTAGTAGGCGGTCCCGTAGATAACCAGGTCCTAAGCCATGGAGCGCTTTAAAGGTGGTAACCAAAACCTTGAAGCACACCCGGAAGACCACCGGGAGCCAGTACAGCTCGCGCAGGAGAGGTGTCACATGGGAGCGCCATGACGCTCCCATTACCACCTGCGCGGCCGCACTCTGCGCCAGCTGGAGCCTCCGGGTGCTCCTCAAGGGGAGTCCCATGTAGAGAGCATTACAATAGTCCAGGCGGGAGGTGACGAGGGCATGACTATTGGGGGCGAGTCGTTGGCCCCCATAGATGGGGTTCGCAACTTGGGCATCCTCCTGGACTCACGGCTGTCTTTTGAAGAGCATATGACGGCCGTAGCCAGGAGGACTTTTTATCAGGTTCGCCTGATTCGCCAGTTGCATCCCTTTCTGGATCGGGACTCGTTACGCACGGTCACTCACGCCCTTGTCACCTCACGCCTGGATTATTGTAATGCTCTCTACATGGGGCTCCCCTTGAGAAGCACCCGAAGGCTCCAACTGGTCCAGAATGCGGCCGCGCGGGTGGTAATGGGAGCAATGTGGCGCTCTCATGTAACCCCCCTCCTGCGCGAGCTGCACTGGCTCCCAGTGGTCTTCCGGGTGCGCTTCAAGGTTTTGGTTACTATCTTTAGAGCGCTCCATGGCTCAGGACCAGGGTACTTACGAGACCGCCTCCTGCCACCAATAGCCTCTCACCGACCAGTTCGCTCCCATAGAGAGGGACTCCTCAGGGTGCCGTCGGCCAAACAATGTCGACTGACGGCCCCCAGGGGGAGAGCCTTTTCTGTGGGGGCACCTACCATCTGGAACGGGCTTCCCCCGGAGTTACGAAACATCCAAGACTTACGCATATTCCGCCGTGCTCTGAAAACATTTCTATTCCAACAAGCTGGTCTGGCCTAACTCTCCCTTTTTAATTGGCTTTTAAACTGGCTTTTAAATTGGGTTTTAAACCTCTTTAGATAAATTTGGATGTTTTTTAATCTTTGAGCCTAAATTACTTAATCTGTTTCTTAATAGTTTTTAACTTCTATATGTATTTGTATTTATTATGGCTGTTCACCGCCCTGAGTCCTTCGGGAGTAGGGCGGTATACAAATATGAAAAATAAATAAAATAAATAAATAAATGAGTGACTGTGCATAACGAGTCCCGATCCAGAAAGAGACGCAACTGGCGAATCAGGCGAACCTGATAAAAAATCCTCTCGGTCACGGCTGTCAAGTGCTCTTCTAAAGACAGCCGTGAGTCCAGGAGGACGCCCAAGTTGCGAGCCCTCTCCGTGTGGGCCAATGATTTGCTCCCAATAGTCAGTGATGGCGTCAACTGACTATATCGGGATGTCAGAAACCACAGCCACTCGGTCTTGGATGGGTTGAGCCTGAGCCTGTTCCTCCCCATCCAGATCTGTACGGCCTCCAGGCACCGGGACATCACTTCAAGGGCATCGTTGGGGTGATCCGGGGTGGAGATGTACAGCTGGGTGTCGTCAGCGTACTGATGGTACTCCACCCTGAAACCACGGATGATCTCGCCCAGCGGCTTCACATAAATGTTGAACAGGAGAGGCGAGAGGACCGAACCTTGCGGCACCCCACAAATGAGGGGCCTCGGGGTCGACCTCTGTCCCCCTGTCAACACAGACTGCAACCGGTCAGAGAGAAAGGAGGAGAACCACCGCAACACAGTGCCTCCCACCCCTAACTCTTCCAACCGGTGCAGCATGATACCATGGTCGATGGTATCAAAAGCCGCTGAGAGATCTAACAGGACCAGGACAGAGGAGCACCCCCTGTCCTGAGCCCTCCAGAGATCATCAACCAATGCAACCAATGCCGTTTCTGTGCTGTACCCGGGCCTGAAGCCCGACTGGAACGGATCCAGATATGTCGTTTCATCCAGGTGCTGGGGGAGCTGTTGCGCGACCACACTCTCAACAACCTTTGCCACAAAACGAAGGTTGGAGACCGGACGATAATTTACCAACATTGCTGGGTCCAGGGAAGGCTTCTTGAGGAGAGGCCTCACCACCGCCTCTTTCAAGGCGGCAGGAAAGACACCCTCACCCAACGAAGCATTTATAATCCCCTGGAACCAGCCTCGTGTCACCTCCCGAGAAGCCAGCACTAACCAGGAGGGACACGGGTCCAATAAACAAGTGGTCGCATTCAGTCTACCCAGAATCCTGTCCACGTCCTCAGGGGTCACAGGATCAAACTCATCCCAGATAACATTCTCAAGACCGGCCCCAGTCCCTCCCCCTGAGACTACCCAGTCGGAGTCCAGATCTTCCCGAATCTGAGTGATTTTGTCATACAGATATTAAACAAAATCCTTGGCTCTTCCCTCCAAGGGGTCCTCCCATGCTTCCTGGTGGAGCAGGGAGCGGGTCACCCTAAACAGGTTGATGAAATATGCTTACTAATTTAGGGCACACACATGTTTTTTGTGAACCCATTCATTGTGTGAGAAGGGGAGGTGTTTCCAAGTCACCAGGTACTGAGTGGTCCCATGGAATTTCCTAGAATCAAGAATTTCCTGAACCTCAAAATATTGTCCACCCTCTACCATAATAGAGGGCGGAACAGGAGTAGTAGCCGGATGAAGATCAGAGGTGACTGCAGGCTTCAATAAGCTACAATGGAAAACGGGGTGGACTTTCTGTAATAACTTAGGAAGTTGTAATTCTACCATGACAGGGTTAATAATACGAACTATGGGGAAAGGCCCAATATATTTAGGACCCAACTTTTTAGACTGCTGCAAAGATTTTAGAAACTTGGTGGAAAGGTAAACTTCATCCCTCACTTAATAAAGTTTAGGTTCAGTTTGTTTCTTGTCTGCTTGTGCTTTATAGGCAGCCTTGGCTTCATTCAAGGCTTTGCAGACAACTGGCCAAATGACTGGTTTGCAAATGACTGATCCACTGTTTCAAGGAGGGTATATCTGGTTCAGGGGTGAAATGCTACCGGTTCGGACCAGTTCTCCTGAAGCGGTAGTAAAAAAAATGCTACTGGCTCAGGCGAACTGGTATTTCCAATCAGCTGGGCGATGATCAGCTGTGATATGCAAGTTATATTAGCTAGAATCATCAGATTTCCTGCTTTCTAGCTAATCTAAATCATGTGGCACAGCGGATTCCCCCATTGCTGTTTTACTTACCTTTGCAGACTCAGAAGGCTTCAAAATGTTCCTTTTTTAGTGCTGCGGAGGCACATCTCAGGCGTACCTGCGCGCGTGAAGTGCATGCCTGGTAGCAGACTCACAGAACCGGTAGCAGACTTCAGAGGATTTCACCACTGATCTAGTTCATGTGCGAGTAACTCAGGGATAGCACTGAATTCTTGCCTCCTCTTGTTGACTTGCAAATCTTGCTTTGCATTGAGATGTCTCCTGGGTGGATCTTCCATGGTGGAAATGGATTCATCAGTAGCCCCCACGGTTTCAGCCAATGCCCCTGGTGTTGGGGATCCCTTTCATTCATCGATAGTCGCCTTTTGTACTCCTAACTGGCAGGAACGAGTGACAGGAAACTCCTAACGAGTGACGGGAAACCGGGGGGAGGCCGTTTTTCCTTTTTTTTTTAAAAAAAAAAAATGTTTTATTGTAAGAAATTATAATAATACAATTTTATCCATCCGGTTACATAGTATGGAAAAAGAAATAAATACAAATTGTACATATTATACATAAGTAGGTAATCTTTGCAAACCAGTTACATGGTAAAAAACAAAAAAAAAATTGTGTTCACATATCATTTTTAGTGCATGTATATATAATAATCTTTAACAATAAATTAGTAAATACATAAGTTATGTCTTTTGCTTACCCATGTAACCTTTCCTTGCCTTATTATATTTCCTACCATCCACAGTACATCTTCTCTTACTATTTCATTTTTCTATTTCTTGTACTTGCTCTGGTCTCTTTCCTTTTTATTTCAATTTCCTCTTCTCTAACCACCCGTACCACTTATCCCATACGCTGTAATAATCCGAGTCTTCTCTGTCATTAATTTCTAATGTTAATTTATTCATCTCGGCACATTCCATTATTTTGCCGATTACTTGTCCCTTAGTTGGTATATTTTTCTCTTTCCATTGTTGAGCGAAAGCGATTCTTGCTGCTGTTATTATATGCACTGCCAAGTATTTCTTCTTTTTTGCCATTTCCGTCTTAAGGATTCCCAGGAGAAGTGTTTTAGGGTCTAATTCAAAGGTTTCACCTATTATTTCTGAAAGCCAATTGCAAATCATCTTCCAATATTTTTTTGCTTGAGAGCAGGTCCACCAGCAGTGGTAAAAGGTACCTTGCTGGTGTCCACACTTCCAACACTTTGGGTTTGAGTTAGGGTAAATCTTGGCAATCCTAGCTGGTGCTAGGTGCCACCTATAAATCATCTTATACTGGTTCTCCTTGTAAGTAGTTGCCTTGGTAAGTTTTATATTGTTGTTCCATGTTTGATCCCATTCTTCCAGATTTATGTTTTTCCCAATGTTTTTGGCCCATGCTAGCATTGGGCCTTTAACCACTTCTTCCATCAGGTCATATTCTACTAAATAGTTATATATTTTAGCTAATAATTTATTATCTGTACCCATCCAAATTTTATCAAAATCTTTGCTTCCCATTTCTATACCGTATTGTTCTTTATCTTTTTTGTATCTTGATTTTATCTGTGCGTATGTCCACCATTCAACAAAAATGCCCTGTTCTTTTAATTGTTCTAATGTTTTGAGGTTCCCTGCCTCATCTAGGATTTCTTTATATTTTACAGTTTTACCATGGTCCAGGACATTTGGGTAAATTATCGCCTCCATGGTTGAAAGCCAGCTGGGAATTTTAGTGTAGTGTTTTCGTCTTATTTCTTCCCACGTTGACTTCAATATGTCCCTCAATTTATGTTTGTTGAAATGTGTTTTAGTTTTTTTCCCGGTTTCCCATAAATAGGCATGCCAACCCATTTGGAGATCATGCCCTTCTAGCGTTAGAATTCTTTTGTTCGCTAACGTCGCCCATTCTTTTAACCAAACAAGAATTGCTGCTTTGTGATATGTTTCCCATATTGGTAATCCAAGCCCTCCTCTATTTTTTTTATCTTGTAAGCTCCTAATTGCTATTCTTGGTTTTTTTCCTCCCCAAATAAACTTCCTAATAGTAGTATTAAGTTCACTAAAAATTTTTTTATCAAATTTAATTGGCGCTGTTTGGAACAGGTACAACAATTTGGGTAAAATGCTCATTTTAATTGTCGCTATCCTCCCAAGGAAGGAAATTTGTAACTTCCCCCACTTCTCTAAATCTTGTTTTATGCTTTTTACCAAGGGGACATAATTGTCCTCTTTGAGGGCCAGGTACTTTGTTGAGATCCATACTCCCAAATATTTAACTTTTTTCACAATTTAGATTCCCATAGATTCCTCCAGGGCTTCTTTCTGGTTTTTCGTCATATTTTTGGTGAGCATTTTGGTTTTAGATTTATTTAATTTGAGTCCTGCTACTTCTCCATATTTATCGAGTGTTTCCAATATTTGTATGCCTGTTTCCACCGGTTCTTCCATAATTAGGACAACGTCGTCCGCAAACGCTTGAACTTTATATGTTTCCTTCCTGATTTTAAGCCCTTTGATTTGATCACTCTCTCTAATCTTCTTCAATAACACTTCTAATGCCAATATGTACAAAAGTGGTGACATTGGGCATCCCTGTCTTACTCCTTTGCTGATCTGAAATGTTTTGGTAAGCTCACCGTTTACTAAAATATTGGCCTTTTGCTTCTCATAAATCGTATTTATTGTATTTGTAAAATTTTGTCCAAATCCCATTATGTTCAGTTGTTGCTTTATAAACTCCCAGTTCAAATTGTCGAAAGCCTTCTGTGCGTCTAAAAAAACTAATGCCACCTCTTTTTCCGGGTGTTCCTCATAATATTCTATCACATCCAGAATCGTCCTTGTGTTATTCCTAATTTGCCTCCCTGGGAGGAATCCATTCTGATCGCTATGTATTATCTTATTGAGAATTCTTTTTAATCTTTCCGCTAATATATTCATGTATATTTTATAATCAGTATTGAGAAGTGAAATTGGCCTATAATTCTGTATCAATTTGGTATCCGATCCTTCTTTTGGTAAAAGTGTAATATAGGCCTCTCTCCAAGATTCTGGTATTTTGTTTTTCATTAAGGCCTCATTAAAAATTTGGAGCATTCTTGGGAGTAGAATGTCTTCTAGTTCTAAATTTTTGTATAATTCCCCTGGGAATCCATCCGGGCCCGGAGATTTGTTCTTTTTCAATTTGGCAATTGCAGTCTTTAACTCTGTTAATGTGATCTCTTTGTTCAACATCTCTTTTTCCTCCTCTCCAATCTGTGGCATTCCCTGCTCCAATAAATATTGTTTTACTTTCTCTTTGGATATATCTTCTTCTTTATATAAAGACGCATAGAATTCGCGTGCTATTTCCAATTTTTCTTCTTCTTTAGTTATGATATGACGGGAAACCGGGGGGAGGCCGTTTTTCCATTCTTCGCCCCCCTGCCCAATATGCTGAGCCTCCGGCAGTTCAAATGAGCCGTCTCCAGGAGAAGACGGCTCTTGGATGACCCGGGGAGGGCGATGAGAGGATTGCATCAGCTAGGCGCCGCTGGAAGGGCGGCGTCGGCCTATGCAACAGCACTGCGGCCATTAGAGCTTCATCGGCCGGATTGGTGCTTTTAGATACTGTATACACTCGGCGATTCTACATCGGGGGGATGCTACAGGCGCTAGGGCTGCTGTAAGATTATTAGCCCCCCTGGTAAAACTGCTGAGGTTAAGACAGCGGGTATTGTGGAGGCCTTGTCGATGGCAGTGAGTGCCACACTGGAGATGAAGGGACTATGGCCCAGCAGACTATTCTGCTGGGATTACATCTAATAGCCCCTGAAGGGCGTGAGGCCAGGAAGATCTGGGTTGTAATAGCCCAGCAAGGACAGGCTATGACTGCGGGGTGGGTGGACCTGAAGAAGATCTGGGGGGGTTGGGAGTTGGCTGGAGGGGAAGTGGTAATTATCCATCTTGCTCTTCCCTGGGGTCTCTTCCTCCCCCACTTTTGATGGCCCCCCACCCCAGACTGTTGCCTGCCTTGGTTTGGCCCGCCTGCTTACTCACCTTCAGTTGTTTATTGGGACCTTTGTCATCTTCCTCCTTCTTGAACTGCTATCTGATCCCTGGCTCCTCTCTCATCGTGATTTGTTACATCTCATCTTTTTACCCTTATCACTGCCTTCATTGGACTCGATGTATTGGACAGAGACATGGAGTTACAGGCTGAAGAGCTATGAATCCTGGTGGACTGCTGCTGCATCATGTTCCTAGTAACTGTTCTATGACTCCGCTGGTGGTTGTTCCCCACCTAGCCACCGTGAGAGGGTGGTTGCGGCTGGTTCCGTTGGACTCATGCGCTGCAGCTTTTGGACTCCCCCACCGCTGTGAGAGAGTGGTGGTCATGCCGGCCTGGTTTACTCCTATTTTGTCATTATCTTTCCCTCTTGTTTACCATCTCGGTCCCCTGTCGCTGTCTTCCATCCACTTCTCATGTTTATTCTGGTTTACACTTCAGCGACCCTCCTTGCTCTGCGAGATGCCCCCCTCTCGCAGACATGGCCTTTGAATTTATTGAAGGCCTACCTCAAGGACGGGTTTTGGAACCCCGAGTGGTGGCATGCTTCTAAGCATGGTCTGAGGGGTTTTTTAATTAAGGATTTTAACCAAATTTTAAGGGGACCCAGGAGGCGAGTGGTGAGGGATGAGCCGGGGGCGGCTCTTACGATTCAGCAATTGGGCCCGGATGGTTGTGGGGGGAGGGGGGGAAAGAAGAGGCTCGGTGGAGAGAGGGTCTTCCAATCCCTGTGACAGTTGGGAGAGGGCAGAGGTCAGGAGAGGGGGGGGCTTGGAGAGCGCCCCTGCTTTGTTCAAGCAGTGGCGCTCTCCTGCCCCCTCAGCTCATCCTGCTCTCCCGATGGCGACGGAGTGTGGAGCCATGAACTCTGGCTGGTATATTTGAATGCCAGTCCGTGGTGAACAAGGCCCTGCTCGTTCGAGATCTTATTGACAAGGAGGATGCGGACCTGGCTTGTATTACTGAGACCTGGCTGGGGCCGGAGGGTGGTGTCCCTCTTGTGGATTTATGTCCCCCAGGTTTCCGGATACTTCACCAGCCACGATCCCAGGGGAGGGGCGGAGGAGTGGTGGTAGTTATTAAGGAAAGTCTCAGTCCTAGGGAGGTCACTGTTCCTCAGATAGGCGGGTGTGAATCCCTTCTTTTGAAATGGGACCCTGGAGTTCAGTCAGGGCTGTTGATCACGTACCTCTCCCCCAGCTGTGTGGCCTAAGCCCTGCCCGCACTACTAGATGTCTTAGCCAAACTGGCGGTGGAACTCTCCAACCTTTTGATTGTGGGAAATTTCAACCTGCCGTCGGCTGGTGAGACATCTGAGTTGGTGCGGGAGTTCATGACCTCCATGACAGCCATGGACCTAACTCAGATTGTACAGGGCCCAACTTATATTGGAGGACACACATTCAACCTGATTTTTCTCTCTGGACAGTGGATAAATGATTGTGGGGAGGGGACTTTATCTATTGACCCTCTGTCATGGATTGATCATTCCCTCCTTAGGCTTGACTTTCCCACTGCCATCCCCATCGCAGGGGTGCGGAACTGGTAAGATGGTTCTGCCCCAGGCGCCTGATGGAACCCGAAAGGTTCCTGATGGAGCTTGGGTCATTTCCCGCCTCCTTAGCCCACGATTCATCCGAGGCCCTTGTCGCGGCCTGGGAACAGGCTGTGGTGGGGGCTCTGGATCGAATCGCGCCTTTGCGGCCTCTGATCCGACGCAGATCCCAGGAGGCTCCTAGTTCACCGTGGAGCTCAGGGAAATGAAGCATCAGAAAAGACGCCTGGAGGGTGGTTGGAGATCCTCCCGATCCGAGTCCAACCGAACACAACTAAGAACCGATATTAGGTCTTATCTTGTGGCGATGGAAGTGGCGAAAAGTAACTATTTCACCACTCTCATTGCATCTGCAGAAAACCGCCCAGCAGCCCTGTTTAGAGTGACCCTAATTAAGGGTCACTCCCTGATTAAGGAGGGAGCCCTTCTTAATCAGGGAGTGAGGGAGGATCCCTTGCAGGGCCGTGCTGAGGATTTTGCACAGATTCTGCAAGATAAAATCACTCAGATTCGGAGCGGGTTGGACTCCGACTGGACAGTGTCCGTTGAGGTGACGGGGGCTAGTCTTGGTGGAGACATCTGGGTTGAATTTGAGCCTGTTTCGCTGGATGACATGGACAGGATTATGGGTAGGCTGGGGTCCTCCATGTGTTTATTGGACCCTTGTCCCTCCTGGCTAGTTTTGGTAGCCAGAGAGGTGACTGGAGACTGGATCCAGGCTGTTATCAATGCTTTGTTAAAGGAAGGGGTCTTCCCCGCTGCACTCAAAGAGGCGGTGGTTCGACCCCTCCTTAAGAAGCCTAACCTGGACCTGATGTTCTTAACAACTACCGTCCAGTCTCCAACCTGCACTTTTTAGCAAAGGTTGTTGAGTCCATGGTGGCGCAGCAATTCCCTCAATTCCTGGAGGAAACAGACTACCTCGATCCTTACCAATCTGGTTTCAGGCGTGGTCACAGCACGGAAACAGCATTGGTCGCCCTAGTAAATGATCTCTGGTGGGCCAGGGATGGGGGTTGTTCCTCCATCCTGGTCCTTCTTGACCTCTCAGCGGCTTTCGATACCATCAACCATGGTATCCTACTGCAGCGGCTCAGGGGGATGGGGTTAGGAGGCACTGTTTTACAGTGGTTCTCCTCCTATCTCTCTGGTTGCCTGCAGTCTGTTTGGGCGGGGGGTCAGGGATCCTCCCAGAGGCCTCTCACTTGTGGGGTGCCTCAGGGATTGGTTCTCTCCCCTCTGCTCTTTAACATCTACATGAAACTGCTGGGTGAGATCATTCGTGGTTTTGGGGTGAGGTATCATCAATATGCTGATGATACCCAGCTTTACATCTCCACCCCTGACCACCCTAGGGATGCCCTTTCCGTGATGTCCCACTGCCTGGAAGCGGTGCAGGTTTGGATGGGGAGGAACAGACTTAGACTCAACCCTTTCAAGACTGAGTGGCTGTGGATGCTGGCGTCCCGAGATCTGGAGGTTCTATCTTTAATGATCGGGGGAGAAACTCTTGCTCCCTCTGATAGGGTCCGCAACTTGGGTGTCCTCCTGGATTCTCGGCTGTCCTTAGATGACCATCTGATGGCCGTAACCAGGGGGGCCTTCGCACAGGTGCGTCTTGTGGGCCAGTTGCGCCCTTTTCTAGACCGGGATGCCCTCGCCACGGTCACTCATGCCCTCGTTACCTCTAGGTTGGACTACTGTAACACCCTCTACATGGGGCTGCCCTTGGGATGCATCCAGAGGCTCCAGCTAGTCCAGAATGCAGCCGCGCGGGTAGTTACGAGGGTGTCTAGATACTCCTGTGTAACATCTCTCCTGCGTGAGCTGCACTGGCTGCCGGTGGCGCTTTGGATACATTTCAAGGTGCTGGTGTTTACCTATAAAGCCCTTCATGGCTTAGGCCCGGGGTACTTGCAGGACCATCTCCAGCCGATCTCCCATCGTCCTGTGCGCTCTCACAGAGTCGGCCTCCTCAGGGTGCCGTCGGCCAAACAATGTCAGCTGACGGCCCCCAGGAGGAGGGCGTTCTCTGTGGGAGCCCCGACCCTCTGGAATGGATTGCCCACTGAGCTCAGGACAGCCCCCGACCTTCTTTCCTTCCGTCGTGAGCTGAAGACGTGGCTCTTCCGTCAACTCAACTGATCCGTTTGGGGGTACACTGTCATAATTTTAAACTGTTTTAATAGGGTTGTTGATTTTAATTTTATTTCATTGTGATTTGTATTGGAATTTGTCATTTTGTAAGCCGCCTTGAGTCCTCGGAGAAAGGCGGCATATAAATCGCAATAAATAAATAAATAAATAAATTCAGCGCAAGCCTGGGCGTCCTGGATCTGCATGCCATGGATGGCCTCCCTCATGAGGTCATGGCTTCCCTCAGGAGTTGGTTGGGCTGGTTGGAGGCTCCTTCCAGTCTATCATTGTTGTAAAGGTCTGCCATTTCCTGCTTCCAACTAAGTCGGCGGCTCCCATGACATCCTTGGTCCTGCGGCCCCAGCCTTCCTTCTTCCCAACGCTGATGGACCACCTCTGCTTAGCAAGTGGTGCTTGAGGCAATGTTTTCCTCGACCAAGGCATTGAGGGCCTCAGTTGAGATTTTGGGGGATGGGGTTCTCCCCCAGTCTTCAGCCTCTTCATGGTCACTGCCCTGGGCAGACATGGGGTGCACGGTCCCCATGGTAGGGCGGTTATCACCAGTTTGCAGTTCTTGCCTAATGTAAGGTCTTACCTCTCCAATCTTCCCAAGAAAGCAGGACTCTTGAAACTACAGTTGTTCCAGAAGAAGCTTTTATTGAAACGTTTGTGATAACAAGAGATCTAGGCAAGAACTAAAGCTTCTCACTTAAAACCAGCTATTTAAAGCAATGATAACCAAACCCCTGCCACACTACATCATTGCAGGGAAACAGAAACTTCATATAGAGATTAACACAGTAATGCAAGAAATAGAAACAGAAACTCCCATATACAGGTACTCCATTCCGCCCCACTTCCTCCCACAAAAAAGCCAGCATCCTTGTAGAAATATCTGGGACCTGACAACAACTAAGATTATCAAAGGCCTGGAGACTAAAACATGAAGAACGCCTGCAGGTTTTGCGTTTGGCTAGTTTAAAGAAAAAAAGAATTAGGAATGACATGATAGTAGTATTCCAGTATTTGAGGGGCTGCCACAAAGAAGAGGGGGTAAAATTATTCTACAAAGCACCAGAGGTCAGGACAAGAAACAATGGTTGGAAACTAACCAAAGAGAGAAGCTACCTGGAATTAAGGAAACAGTGAGGACAATTAACCAGTGGAATAGCTTGCCTTCCGAGATCGTGGGCACTCCATCACTGGAGGTTTTTAAGAAGAAACTAGATAGCCACTTATGTGAAATAGTATAGATTCTCCTGCTTGAGCAGAGGGCGGGACTAGAAGATCTCCAAGGTCCCTTTCTATTCTGTTCTGCTCTGCTCTATTCTATTCCACTCTAAATTACTATTTGGCTTTGGGGTCCTTACCTTTTTTAAAAATTGAGTTTCAGTTTATTAATTCCTATTCAGTTCATTTTTAACTGAAGCACCTATCAAGGGCATCCACTTTCATTCTTAGATTAGACAAAAGGAAGGAAGTTCTGAATCAGTGGTGGGTTTCAAATTTTTTTACTACTGGTTCTGTGAGTGTGGCTTGGTGGGCCTGGCATGGCTTGGTGGGCGTGGCTTGGTGGGCGTGGCAAGGGAAGGATACTGTAAAATCTCCATTCCCTCCCCAATCCAGGGAAAGGTTACTGCAAAATCTCCATTTCCTCCCAATCAGCTGGAACTTGGGAGGCAGAGAATAGATGGGGGTGGGACCAGTCAGAATTTTTACTACCGGTTCTCTGAACTACTCAAAATTTCCGCTACCGGTTCTCCAGAACTGGACAGAACCTGCTGAAACCCACCTCTGATCTGAATGCTACTTATATACCAGCAGCACCTGAGACTGAATCCTTGAAATAACTTCACTGTGGTTTCCTATAAATACTACATACAGAATGAAAGTAAATAATTCTGTTAGACCCTATATCACTAGGTATATGCACATATGTAAAGATGGGAAGGTTTATACTGTTTATCTTGATAACATACAAGATATACTCTATTATATCTAGAGACACTTGATGGCAAATGGGCAGCATATCAATTTAATAATATAAATAAATGAACATATAAATATCTTTCATATTAAATGATACTGCTAAAAGTTTAGTTCTGTTCTGTTCAGGCCAAAATTGCTTGAAAGAAACCATGCAGCCCCTGTTATGCTTGTTATTTTATTATTACGCTTCATGAGCTTAAGACTGCTGTACCTGTGCTGGCTATCTGCATGATTTGAACAGTAGAAAACAAAGTTTGTGTTGCATGGTGAATCATATATCCAGTTCATGCTAGCAGTCAAACAGAGGTTGCCAGGCAACACGGAGACCAGAGCTAGCATGTTATCTTACTCTCAAGAATGTGCAGTTCTATGCCTGAATAAAGCTGATGCAACTTCAGAAACTGGTTGCTGTAATGATTTGTTTTGCTTTCCCTCTCTATTATTTACCATTTTGAATTAGTATCATGCATATTCAATTGTGAGCCTGCAAATGGCTGATTTAGATTTCTGTGCATTAATTGCAGATGCAATCAATTCTAATTCTAAATAATTCTACCTCATCAGAGACTTAATGTATTGAGACAATGTAATTATAATTGCTTCAGAGAAGATATGAAAAGTGTTCTAATCTGCTGGACAAGTAATATCACAATACAATGATGTCATGCAAATAATGCAAATTACAGAATGTGTCATCATCATGGCTTAAACCAGTGGTTTCCAAACTTTTTCAGTCCACCACCCCCTTGGTACTACAAACTCATCCTCAGTGCCCCCCACCCAGGGGTGGGTTCTACTTACCCTTACTACCGGTTTGCAGCGGGGTCGCTTGCACATGCACGCGCTCTTCTGCACATGCGCAGAAGCGTTTTGGTAATGTCGGGGTCAGTGGGCGGGGCCTCCAGCCAGTTTTATTACTGGTTCTATAGAACCAGTGAGAACCGGGGCAACCCACAACTGCCCCCACCCCCACCCCCTATAAATAGCATTGTTTGGAATAGCGGTTTGCACGACCCACTAAGGAAGATAGTAACAGTAAAATACATAGAATACAGCCATTTTTGGCCTCCTGAAGCCTTGCCCCACATGTCCCGTTTTTGTGAAAAATGGGCCTGTTTTTTGCAAAAACAGGGTGCGCAGAGCCTTTGGGAGGCCTGCAGGCTTCTCCAATACAAATCTATCCCTGTAACAAAAATTGCTAACATTATTAGTTAACACTAAAGAAATCCCCTGAATCAACCAATCTAGAGCAGTGATTCTCAGCTGGGGGTTCCTTTTGAATTTGCTGACCACCAGCGAGTGGGAGAAAGCAGTTTCACAGAGAAGGGGATGGAGAGGGCTGTGGGATGAATTCACACCCATTCCCAGACCCCCTTGGGATCAACCTGCAGCCCTCCCGCCTCCTCAGGCAGTAGAGCGTGTTGGGGGGGGATGCTTTTCAAGAAGTCACAAGGAGGGCTGAGATCTGGTTTCTGTCCCACAAGTAAAATTTGGTCCAGAACCAACCCCAACATGAAGGTCTTTTATTTGCTCCTTGTACTCCTTGTCTTTGCATTTTTAACAGGTAATAAATTAAATTTCTGATGATGTAAAAATAGCTCATAACTCACCTTTCTAGACAGCTATTATCATGTCTAAAAGCAAGATACTCTTCTCCATCTTTTGTCTGGAGTACCATTTAATTCAGAGCCTTTTAATTCCAGAAGTCCAAGTTTAAAGAATGGACTTCTGGAATTAAAGCTCCATTTTTTAGCTAAAACTTAATTCACACCTGTTAGTTTTGCTTGAGCAGTGTGAACAATTGACAGTGTGATCCTCCAAAGGTCTGAAAACTATATCATTGATTTTTCTTTGGCATTTAAACTAGATAACCAATGTGAAAAAGTGCATCAAGGAAGGACTGGAAAGCCAATTCATACTGAACTGTATTGGGTTTTCTGTTGTTATTTGAATAAAATGAAAAGAAATCAAACAGTGGTGCCTAGTGCGAAAAAAGAGACGAAATAATGGGTCATTCTCAACACTTGAATTCTCTGCACTTAAAATATCTAGAAATTATTACGGTTAAGTGAGTTTTGCCCCATTTTATGATTTTTCTTGCCATAGTTCAAATCAAAGTTCAAATCAAAGATTTGATAGTTCAAATCAGAGATTTGATAGTTCAAATCAAAGATTTCTGAGACCAATGTTGAATATTTAAATTTCAGTAGTCACCAATCCCAGTCTTAAAATGAGTTTAGAATCAGTGGGAGTCACTGATAACAATGAACTAACTAGCTACTGATAATGAGTCCAGTCCTGCCTTTCTTTTCTTTCTGTCCAAGTTTTGCAAATACTTTTTCCAGGTATATGTTTTATTCCAAAGTATACAAACCATTATTGTTAGGGAAAAAATGGGTCTTCCAAGCAATTTTAAAAGACACAGTCGGAATGACTCTGCTCTCAGCCCCCCCTTGTGCCTCCTTGAAAAACATTCCCCCCTACATATGTAAGTGAAAAGAATAAGCTTAAAAATCCTAGCCTTTTAAAATTGAAAATATGGAGAATTGGGAGGATGAATATGAGACACTAAGGGAGATGTTTCAAAAAGTAGGGAGGCATTTAAGGGAAATAAAGAAGCAGAGAATTGGTTAGCTTGCAAAAAAAAAAAGAAAAGAAAAAGAAAGAGAAAAGATGAATGAGGAGCAAGAGAAACAAGGAGATAATATTGAAATAATTGGGAAAAAAGATAAAGATGATTACACTGGGTTCAATAGAGATAGAATAAAAATGGATATGGGAAAATACTCTCAAATATGAAGAAAAGAGAAATAAATGGGGTAAGATTGAGAATGAAAAGTAATAGAGTTAAAATTAAAGAAAAAAGGCTGAAGGGGAGACATAAGAACAGGAAAAAGAAGAAGGTAAAGAAATGGGAGAAAGGGAGGAAAGCATCAAGAAAGAGAACTGTGGAGAGACTAAGAGAAAATGGTTAAGAATCAGTGAAAATGTTAATTTGTTAATAAAGAGAATGATGTTTGTTGTAGAAATTATATGTGAAAATGCTGTTAAATGAAAAATAGAACAATGTAATGTGAAAGAAAGAATGATATTGGAAGAAGCACTAAAAGAAGAAAATAAATTATAATATAAGAATTAATTGAATAAGATGGAATATGGAAATTAAATGTAAAACTGAATGAAATTGAAATGCAAAAAATGATTCAAATGATATATTTGTAAGAAGTAAAGTAAAAATATATTGTTAAAAGTAAAAAGTCTAAGGATTAGAAGATTGTTTGAGTAAAGATTTAAAAGAAAAAATGGAATAAGATGAAATATATTGCTAATAATTAAAAAGATGAGGGGACTTCCGGTGGCACCGCAGGCGCCGAGGACGCTCTTTTCTTGAGCGCCAGCCCCGCGATCTCGTAAAGCCGCTAGAACAGCGCAAATCAGCTGTCTAGTGGCTTGGAAACTTTCTCCCTGGGAAAAGGGGAGGAAGAGAGCAGACAGGTGTAGGTAGAGCTCTCCAAGGAGCCCCAGGATTCTGGGGCTCGAAGGGTGAGAGCTCCCTGGAAGCCCGACAGAGTTCCGGATCCGGGACGTTTCTGCTTTAGGCAGAAGAAGACCACCCCTGCAAACAACGCTTGGAATAAACATCATTCGGAAGCAGGCTGAGCAAACTCAAGAGAGATTAGATCTGCAAGTACTGAACTTTAACTCCAAATGTGTATTACTTCCTTCTGACTTATTAAGGGGAGAAAGTAAAACCAAGATAGCGATTGAGCTTTAATGGGGCGTGAAAGTGAAAGTTAAAAAGGAAGTTTCTTTTAGTGTTGGCAGCCCCTGTTCAAAATTAGAGATTTGTGCTTTAAAAAAAGGGAGAAGATCAAAGATTACAGCAGTGATTTTTTTAAAAAGGATTGATATTATTTAAAGACTGATTTCTGGATTTGGTGGATTTATTGTTCTGGCAGCTGATTAAATTTAAATTGGAAACTAAAAATGGCTTCAAAACAAATTAAAGCTATTGTCCCCAAAAGTGCTGGGACTGCACCAGCTCAAATGTCCAGATTGCAATCTCTCTCTGTTCCAATGGAACCAACAATATTAACATTTGAAATGTTGCAGGAAGCCCTCAAAACATAAGCCTCTGTTACAGAAAAAAAAAATTGCTTCAATGTTTCAGGAGCAAACTCGAGAGGTTGCTGAAGAGATAGCTCAAGTCAAAGAGACTATTCAAAAACGAAACCAAGAAATTAGAGAAGATATTATCATGGCAGTACAAGGATTGGCAGGACACATTGAAGCAATAGATGAAAAAGTGGAAGAAATTAAGCAGTCTAATGAGAACTTGGAAAATATAATGGGGGAGGTCCAGGACAAGATGGAAAGAGCAGAGGCTGATGTGATAATGATACAATATAGAGACATAGAATTTGCTCTGAGAATAAGAGGCCTCAAGGAAAATAAGCAAGAGAATTTGAGAGAGATCTTTTCAAAAGCATTTGCACAGATAATGGGAGATCAAAAAGCAAATTTTGAATGGCAAATTGACAAAATTTATCATGTCAATTCATGGATGGCCAGACAGAAACATCTACCAAGAGACATTGTAATTTATTTTACAACAAGGAGACTACGCAATGACATCCTACAAGTCACTTTTAAAAATAAACTTCAAGTGCAGGGGCAGGAGGTTTTAACATTGAAAGAAATTCCCCCCAAAATGTTGAGAGCCAGAAAGGATTATGCCTTTCTGGTGGAAGAACTGAGAAACCGTCAGATACAGTATAGATGGGAAGTTCCAGCTGGTCTAGTGGTGAATTATTCAGGAGAAAGATATCGTCTCAATTCAGTGTGGCAAGAGATTTCTATACCAATGTATTAAAGGCTGGATGCCCACAGCCCCAGGAAGCTAGAAGGAAGACGGAAATAGAGGGGGCAAGAAAGGGGGAGAAAGAAGAATTGTTGGCACAGGCCCAAAAGGGTGATTTGATTATTCAAGATGAATTAATACAATTTTCAACTACTGTTCAAGCTTTGGAGATAGAAGAACCTAAGGATAAAGACAGACTTGAGCGGCAGCCAAGCGTCAAGAAGAATTAAGAGTGCAGCAACTTCAAATGATTCAAGATACTACAAAAACAGAAGCAGTGGGAGGAGCAAGGCCAAAAAGTAAAATGCATGGAGATTTCTAGCATATGCTCCAAATACTTCAGGGGGCCAAGAATGGCAACTAGATTTTTGACCTGGAATGTTAATGGCCTAAATTCACCACAAAAGAGGAGAAAAATATTTCATTATTTGAAACAGTTTAAAAATGAAGTAATTTGTTTACAAGAGACTCATATTAGAAGTAAAGATCAAAAGTACTTAATAAATGCAAAGTTAGGTATACATTTTGTTGCATCTGCTCCCGAGAAGAAGAATGGTATAGTTATATACCTAAAAAAAGACTTAATTGCCAAATTAATTGAAGCAGATGATCAAGGAAGATTTATAGCAATTGAACTTTTAATAAAAGGAGAAAAAATACTTTTAATTGGAGTCTAAGCACCGAACCAACAACAAGAAAAATTTTATAAGCTTTTACATTCCAAGTTACTACAATGGGATTATAAATCATGTATTTTGTTGGGTGATTGGAATGAAGTTTTGGACACTAAAAAAGATAAGAAGGGGCTCTTGCAGAACATTTCAACGTGTGCCAGATTGCCAAAATCGTTTTTTGAAATGATGGAGGATATGGAGCTGAGAGATATCTGGCAAGAGAGAAACCCCGAAGAAAAAGACTTTACCTTTTTCTCTGATAGACATCAATCTTTCTCCAGGATTGATTTTATATTAATTACAAATGATCTTTTTTCCAGGGTGAAGAAGACGAAGATTTGTCCAAGAGTTTTAACGGATTATAGTCCAGTTTGGATGGAATTAGAGTATGGAAGGGGATCTAAGAGGTCTTGGAGGTTAAATGAAAATCTGTTTAGATATGAGGAAAATGTAAAAGAATGTACAAAATTTATGAAAGGATTCTTTATCATAAATATGCATAAGGGTACATCTATGGTGTTGCGATATTTTCAGGATCAGACTCAATAAATTGTTTAAGAATTAAGAGTTCAGGACTTCCGGGTTGGCTCCGCAGCGCCATTGACGGTCTTTTTAGACCGCCGCCCCCGTGATTCCGTTGAGCCGTTCTGACAGCGTTAATCAGCTGTCAAACGGCTTGAAAATCTCCCCTTCGGGAAAAGAAGGGGAGGAGAGCAGGTGGGTGAGGGTAGAGCTCCCCGAAAACCCCTGGATTAATTCCAGGGGTTAGGAGGGTGAGAGCTCCCCGTTCAGCCCACTGAAGCTCCGGATCCGGGGGGACTCTGTTTTTTTTTTACAGAGCTAGGCGTTGCGTCCAATTTCTGCTGTCAAACAGAAGATTAAATGATTTCAAAAAAGCAGGCGGAACAGAAGCAGGAGGACAAGCTTTTTGCAAGTATAACACTTAACTCCGGGGATACAATGTTTCTAATTGGATTTTCTGAGCTGGAAGTTAAGATGGCGTTTCTTTGTTGCGATTTTAAAAGGGAAAGTTAGAAAAAGTTTTTGCTAATAGACTCGTGCTCAGAGACTGGCTTTAAGTTGCTGGAATAGATTTTGAAGAGCTGTTTGGGAAAAGATTATTTATAAAGAAATTGCTGAAAGCTGCTCAAAAGGATGGCTCTGACTTTATGATTTTATGGTTGTGGGAAGAAAGAAAATTTCTTTAAAATAAAATGGCTTCTAAGAAAGGAGATCTTGAAAGTGCTGGATGTTATTTGGAGGTGTCAGAAACGAAACAGTTGTTTGATTTACAGAGTTGTAAGGATTTTGATGCAGAACTTACAGAATTTATAAAAGAAGCCATGAATAATCATACTGCAGCTATAAGTAACCAAATAGCAATTCTTAAAGGGATAACAACAGAAATGACTGAGGAAACCAAAACAACTACGGAGCATGATGACAATTCAGGAGATATTGCAGCAGAGAGGGTGGAAGAATTTTCTCAAGAATTTTCGAGCTTATTCTCTGCTCTTTTCGGAAAAATTGATAGAATCTTTCAAAATTATGACTTGGTTTGGAAAAAAGTAGTAAATGACCAGACTTTCAAAGTTTCAGAAGATGAAGGAGACTTGTCAGTGGCATCTATACATTTAATAGAAAAGAAACAATTGAACTTTTTTTTACAAACTCTTGACAAACTTTGGTTTTACAGACGAAGGAATGAACTGATTTATATAAGCATGAAGAGGCGATTTGGGGGCTCTAAATCAGAGGAAACTTTCTTAAAAAGGGGACAATCTTTGCAGTTATATCAACCTCAAATTAAAATGAAAAACCTCCTCAAAATAGAAGTAGGAGGGATGCAGAAAGACTGGAAAAAATATAAAAAGAAAGCAAGAATGGAAGATTAACCTTTTCTTTTGGCTTTGTAGTTGTTCTACTCATGGTTAAAAATGATTATGTTGTAGGTATTATAACTACTGAGGGGGAAAAAGTATAAAGTTAAATATTGATTTTTAAATATGATGTACTAATGGTTGATTAATCCTTTTTGGTTTTCTAGTTTATGTATTAATGGTTAATTATGTTGATGATTATCTTTCAAATTTTAAAAGTTGGAGGGAGGAATAATGAAGGGGGGAAATTTAGAAACTTAAAAAATGTAGAAATTTAATTAGTGAATATCTAAGGTTTATTTTTTGTCATGAGATTTCAAAATAAGAAAGCAAGAATGGAAGATTAATTTTTTCTTTTGGCTTTGCAGTTGTTCTACTCATGGTTAAAAATGATTATGTTTTAGGTGTTATAACTACTGAGGGGGAAAAAGTATAAAGTTGAATATTGATTTTTAAATATGATGTATTAATGGTTGATTAATCTTTTTTGGTTTTCTAGTTAATGTACTAATGGTTAATTATAAAAATGTAGAAATTTAATTAGTGAATATCTAAGGTTTATTTTTTGTTATGAGATTTCAAAATATCTGAACTTTGAGGAAAGTAGGAGGGGGAAAAATGTTTTTAGGTTTGAATGTTTAATATTTGTTAATGGTTTTAAAATTCTTAGAGTTATTGGATTACATGTTACTTTGTGTCTATATAAAGGGAGGTTGATGAAATTGTAAAAGGGGAGTTAAGGGGTCTTGGGAGTTATTAAATCTTGCAGTTAGCTAGTTTATTTTAGCGAATGTTTGGTGAAATCTATGCCCTGTTTTTGTTCTGGGAAGTCGGGGGTGGGGGGTGGTGAGGAGGGGTTGAAGATTGAGTTTACCAAATTGATTTTTTTTTCTTTTTTTTCTGATGATAGTTTGAATGATTGTTTATATTGTATACTTGTTTGATCAGAAAATAAAAACTTTTTTATTAAAAAAAAAAGAATTAAGAGTTCAAATATATCTCTCTTTATTTACATAAGGCATTCTATATTCACTGAATATTCACAGATAGA
This sequence comes from Pituophis catenifer annectens, assembly GCF_029215685.1. Classification (NCBI taxonomy): domain Eukaryota; kingdom Metazoa; phylum Chordata; class Lepidosauria; order Squamata; family Colubridae; genus Pituophis; species Pituophis catenifer. The sequence continues at coordinate 33,183,133 of NW_027256887.1, forward strand.
AGCGCAGAATGAACGTATGCAGCTCCTTATATATACAATGGGTGGAGCTAATTATGGGAGTGGTAAAATATGAATATATTAAGAGGTGAATAATAAATTAACCCCTGACACACTGTTCATATATTATTTACATAATGGAGAATAAGGCATTTACTTGTGACAAATCCCCCTCTAAATGCCGATTCGATATATTACAACAATTACATTCAGATTCAGAACAATATAATACATGTAACTTGGAAGTCAAATATTTATGTTGCTTAGATGGCAAAGGCTTTGTTAATATATCAGCTATTTGCTCTGATGTTTCGCAATGAACTGCTTTGATAAATCCATCCTGAGACAACTGTCTCACGTGTTTAAACTTTATATCTATATGTCTGGATCTTTGTCCAATAGCATCAGATCTAGATATTTCGATAGCAGCTTTGTTATCTTCATGCATGATAAAAGGCAAAATGGGTTTTTTCCAAATGTCAGAGAGTAAATCATTGAACCATACAAGGTTATTTGCTGCCTTAGATAGACAAACATATTCTGCCTCTGTTGTTGAGGTAGCTACTAAATCTTGTTTACCGGTATACCAGTACACTGGACAGTCATTGAGAAAGAATATATAACCAGATGTGCTTTTCCTACATGAGGTATCTCCAGCCCAATCCGCATCGGCGTAACATGTGAGGATGGGCTCTTTAACATTTTTAGGTTCCAACAATAAACAAAAATCTAAACTCTTTTTCAAGTACCTTAATATCCTTTTGACTGCTTCCCAATGGTATAGTGATGGTTTGCTGACGTGTCTGGACAATAAATTGAGAGGCAAAGCAATATCAGGCCTAGTCCAATTGGAGATGTAAAGAAGTGAACCTATGACAGACCTGTAAAATGTATTATCGTTGAATTCAGGAGATGATTCTTCTGTGTTCTTCAAAAAATCAGTTTGCATGGGAGTGTCACAGGGCTTTGCGTTACTTAAATTACATTTATTCAAGAGCTCAATGATTTTGTCTCTTTGAGAGAGTTTAAACCCTCTTCTAGTTTTACTAATTTGAACACCAAGATACTTATTTACTTTACCCAAAGATTTCAATGAAAAATGTTCATTTAGTTTTGTTACAAATGCCTCTTTCCTTTCTTTATGTTTACCTATGTATAAAATGTCATCCACATAGATTAGTACAAATTCCAGGGAATTATTATCCTTTTTAACAAAGAAGCAATTGTCAGCAGTAGTAGCATTGAAATTCATAGTTTTGAGAACTTTCACTAAACAATCATACCATTGTTTACCAGATTGTTTCAGCCCGTATAAACTTTTATTTAATAACCAAGTCTCATTTTTGTTTGTGTATTGACTGTGAGGTGCTCTTACATATATTTCTTTATCTAACTTTGCGTGTAGGTACGCAGTCTGTATGTCATATTGAAACACATTGAGGTTGAGTGCTGATGCTATAACTAGAGCTGTTTTGACACTCTCTGTTCTTACTGTGGGGGAGTATGTTTCTGTATAATCCTCGGGATATTTCTGTGCATAACCTTGTGCAACTAATCTAGCCTTGTATAGAGTATTGCCTCCTTCTAAATTCTTAATTTTATATATCCACCTAGTGCCAATGATGGTTTTGTCCTTTGGTGCAACTGTAGGGGTGAACACATTTAGCCTTCGTAAACTATCCATCTCTTTAGTCATTGCTGCTTCCCATTTTTTCTTTTCTTCAGGAGGAAGTTTTAACACTTCCTCATATGTGTTAGGTGTTGATGACTCTCCATCCATATACATTACATAATCTTTGTATTTGTTTGGCATTTGATTTCTGCTACTTCTGATTGCTTTTTGTGGTTTACTATCATTGTCATGTAAATATCTTGCTTCTTTTTTAGTTAATGAATCTGTCTTTATTTTATGTTGACTGTTTGTCCATGTTCTAATTTTATTTTTATGTGTATTGTTACTGTGCTCTTCTCTAATTCTTTTTTCTTGGAGTTTGGTATCTGGATTGGTGTTTGGGAATATTTCATTAAGATGTATTTTTGACCAGTTGGCCTGTTCATGGAACACAGCTGTTCTGGAGACTATAAATTTATTATTATTATCAATAAATCTGTATCCTTTTGTACCTGTCTCGTACCCCATGAATCTAAGTCTCCTGGATACGTTCTCACCTTTGCGCCTTAGTTGTTTAGGTATGTGTACATCTGCAGTGACTCCAAATATGTGCATGTGTGCTAATTTTGGTTTCCTATTATACATCATTTCGTATTGTGTCTTATTTACAATGCTGGACCAAGTTCTATTTTGTGTGTAATTAGAGTATTGTAGGGCTTCTGACCAGAATTGTTTACCTAAGCCAGCATCCTCTAAAGTGCATCTAATCATGGTTTGTAATGTTGAGTTCTTTCTCTCTACCACTCCGTTCTGGAATGCGGAAAATGGACTGGATGTGTAATGTAACATTCCTCTGTCCTTTAGCCATTGGGAGAATTCTTTAGACATGAATTCACATCCCCTATCTGTCATGATTTGTTTTATTTTAATATTGTGTTGTGTCTCTATACGTTTGTAAAACTCTTTAAATTTCTGAAAAGTTTCATCCTTATGTTTTAATGTGTAAACAAATCCATAACGGCTATAATCATCCACAATTGTTAGAAAATAATGCTTTTTATAAGTAATTGATGGTGTTAGTGGACCAACTAGGTCCATATGTACCAAATCAAAAATTTTGTTGGTTGATCTCGTTGACTTTCTAGGTCTGGGACTAGTTTTGAGTTTTGTAGATTTACATACTGAGCATTCCAAATAGTTTTCACAATTTTTTATTTTAACACCTTCTGCATGTTCAGTCATCTTTTGTACTACAGGAAAACTGGCATGTCCTAATTTCCTATGTAAGACATGAGCACACTCATCATGAATTGGTTTACCTATCTTAGGTTTTTTTTTAATGTGTGTATCTTTGTGATTATGGGTTACCTCACGTTCTTCATTGTCACTATTACTATTGTCTCCATTATCTACTTCATTGTCATTTTCCATATTTGAATCAATGTTGTGTAACCATTCCTCTTTTGTCATTAAGTAAGGTAGACCTCCTTTGGTTATTACTGTACCTACGTTTATATTGTTTTTTTCTAATGTTGCTTTTCCTTTTGAGAACACAATGTTAATGTCAGAATCTCTGCTTAGTTTTATAGCACTAAGTATGTTATGAGGAATTTCAGGTATTAGTAATACCCCCTCTATTTTTCCTAGGCCAGGCAAGGTTACATTCCCTCTACCTATAACTTGAACTTTTTCTTGGTTAGCTACCTTGATTACAAATTTATCTTCTACAAATGAAGATAATATATTTTTATTATTAGTAGTGTGATTAGTTGCTCCAGAATCAATAAGCCAATTATTGTTCTCTGGTTGTGGTGTATTAATGTTGTCATGTTTGTTTAGCCCATTCAGTGATCCAGATTTTCTATCCTTTGAATTATCTCTACCCCCTCTATGTTCTCTATAGTTGGGTGGACTTCTATGCCTAAGTCTATCAATGGAAGACTGTCTGTTGTTGTACCTATTTCTATATTCTGACCTATGTCTTTCTCTTAGAATTTTGGGACAATCCCTCTTATTATGTTCTTTGGACCCACAATTGTGGCACCTAAATGTTTCATGATATCTTTCTTGAAATGCTACTCTTTTAAATTGTTTGTGTTCTATTTGGTTGTTATATCGACTTCTCCTTGAATTGTCTTCAGCTATTAACTTATTGGATAGACTTTCTATGGATAAGTATCCTAGATTGATTGTGTCTAAGTGTGACATATAATTATCCCATGATGGGTCAAGTGAATTGATGATAACACTTTTCATCGTTTGATCTGAAATCACCTCCCCCCTTAAATGCAGTTCTGCTCTAATCTTGTTTAAAGATATTAAATGTTCACTTATGGTAACCCCTGGCTTTATCCTAGAAGAGAAGAAATCTTTAGACATTCTTGTGGTAGTGGCTACGCTTTCACTGTGAAACAAATTAAACATGCATTGAATAATTTCTGAGACAGTCAGATTTTGCTTAATACTGTGATACATGGCAGGAGACACACTTGAAATTAATAAGAAAAATGCTCTATGATGTAGGCAATCTATCTTTAGAGTCCAAGGTCTTTTTGGGGGGTTAGTAATAAAAAACAGTAAGTTTTCTTTCATAAAGACAACCTGGAGCTGCTGATACCATTCTTGCAAATTAATGCCATCTATTCTCAGCTTTGGGAAGTCATTGGGTAAATTCCCAACATTGTTGGGTCCATTACTTACAACCGGGGGTAGTCCGTGGTCTTGCAAATGTCGAAAGTTGCAAAACGGCGTGGGGATGCTCGCAACGAGTCTGCATGGTTCTCTCTGCATCTCATGTCTTCCTGGGTTGTCTGCGTAGTCCCGCGCATGCGCGTTGCTCATTTCGTTCCTGGAGTCATCGTGAGAGGTTCTCGCTGCTGCAGCTCCCTCGCTTTGTTCTTCTTCCGATGAATCAGTCTCCGGCTCGATCTTGGGAGTCCTGACGATAGCGGACGCTCGTCTTTTTTTGCTGAAGGCGCTGGTCCTTGGATCAGTCTGCGGCGTGGGGTGGTATCTGCAGGGCTCTCTGGGTTCAGGTGTCGGTGCTCTCGCCGTCTGGATAGGAGCGGGTAGATTTTGAGGCGTTGGCTCGCTTGTCTTTTTGTTGATTTTTTAGTAATCTTCAGTTTCGGTCCAAATGCAGCAAAAAGCGTTTTCATTGCTGACTTTACTTGCATGTCCATCGAATCTTCTTCGTTCTCTGTTTCTGATTCTTCTGAGGTATATACTTTTTCTTTTTCATTTTTTGTATCGAGTAAGGCTTTTCGCGCCAGACATTTTGAATCCTGCTTTCTGATTGGCTCTGCTTCGCTCATTTTAGGAGTCTGTTGAAACCAAGATGGCTGCCATTCGAAATTTTGCGCGGGATTGTTGGTTTTCTTCTTCGCTGCATTTTTATCTGTATTCATATAACTTACTATTTTTGAGTCTTTTGGTTTTTCAGTAGCGATGTACTTCTCTCTCGCTGCTCCGTTGTTTTTTAGTATATCTTGGAGGTTCGCGATAAGACTATCATCGCTCTTTTGGCTTTTTAAGAGTTTTAGTATCTCTGACCTGAGTTCGTTGTTTTCTATTTCGTTTTCTTCTTGGTCATCATCTTCATTTATTATTTCTTCGTCTTCTGTGGTGTATTCTTCGGATTCTCTCGAAATTGCATTCGTGGACTCATCTATTATTTCTTGATCCGCTTCCATTTCTTTGCTGTATGCCCTGGTGTTGGGCCTATCTCTTTTAGACATATTTAAATTTTTATTGAGTCAATTCAACCATCCTCTGCTACCAGATTGTTGCGATATTTTCAGGATCAGACTCAATAAATTGTTTAAGAATTAAGAGTTCAAATATATCTCTCTTTATTTACATAAGGCATTCTATATTCACTGAATATTCACAGATAGAAGCGCAGAATGAACGTATGCAGCTCCTTATATATACAATGGGTGGAGCTAATTATGGGAGTGGTAAAATATGAATATATTAAGAGGTGAATAATAAGTTAACCCCTGACACACTGTTCATATATTATTTACATAATGGAGAATAAGGCATTTACTTGTGACATATGGAAATGGTTTGGGATGCAAGTAAAGCATATATGAGAGGCATTTTGATATATTTGAATATCAAATATGGTTATGGGAGCAACATGGCGCTCCTGTGTAACACCTCTCCTGCGCGAGCTGCACTGGCTCCCGGTGGTCTTCTATGTGTGCTTCAAGGTTTTGGTTACCACCTTTAAAGCGCTCCATGGCTTAGGACCTGGTTATTTACGGGACCGCCTACTACCACAAATAGCCTCCCACCGGCCGGTACACTCTCATAGAGAGGGTCTCCTCTGGGTGCCGTCAGCCAAGCAGTGTCGACTGGTGGCCCCCAGGGGGAGGGCCTTCTCTGTGGGGGCACCCACTATCTGGAACGAGTTCCCCCCGGAGATACGGAGGATCCCGGATCTGCGCACCTTCCACCGTGCTCTTAAGACCCTCTTATTCCAGAAAGCCGGCCTGGCCTAATTTTTCTCCCCTTTCTTTTAAATTTTAAATTGAAATTTTAATTTGTTTTAAATTTATTGGGATTTTAATTGTCGTGGGCCAATATTATTTAATTTGGTTTTAAATTGTTTTTAACTTTTGTATTTCTGTATTTTATCTTATGCCTGTTCACTGCCCTTTACAAATTTACAAATTTAATAAAATTAAACTAAACTAAACTAAATATAGACGCAAACAGGAAAAAAAAGGAAGGATTTAGAAGAGGAAATTAGAAAAAAAGAACAAGCTTTGATATTGAATCCAGCAGATAAGAAAATAAAAGAGGCAATTAATTTATTGTGAGGGCAATTTAATATGTTAATGGCAGATCAGGTCGCAACTAATTTGCAATATGCTAAACATAATATTTTTTGTAATGCTAATAAACCAGGGAGGTGGTTAGCATATTTGTTAAGGAAAAAACAAAAGTCACGGACTATAGAGAAAATAGAATATAAAGGTAAAGAGGTTTATCAGCAAAATATGATTAAAAAAGCATTTTTAGAATTTTATACGAAGTTGTATGCTAGTGATAAAATTCAAGGTACAGATATAGATAGATATTTACAGAAAGAGAATGTTCCTACAATTACAAAAGAGCAAAGGGAGGGTTTAAATCAACCAATAACCACTGAGGAGATTATGTTTGCAATTAAGCAGTTGAAAGTGGGTAAAGCTCCTGGGATGGATGGCTTGACAGCTGCTTATTATAAACATTTGCAGTTAGAAATGGTGGGACCACTTAAAGAATTATTTACTAATATACAATCTGGAGGAGATGTACCCCCATCATGGAGGACAGCTTATATTTCTCTGATTCTAAAGGAGGAGCAAGACCATACCCAGCCAAAAAATTATAGGCTCATATCACTCTTAAATACAGATTACAAGATTTTTGCTAAAATATTAGGAAATAGGTTAATGACAGTCATGCAACAAATATGCAACAAACATAATGATCAAACTGGTTTTATAAATGGTAGACAAATGAAGAGTAATGTAAGGCAAGTTGTTAACCTATTGGAGTATTTTGGGAAGAACAACCAAATCCCTGCGGTGCTGATATTTCTTGATGTGGAGATCGGACGTGGATGCCTCCCACTGGGGCAGAAAGTGAAGGAGCCGCCCCCCAATGGGAGTGAGAGGGAGGGAGTCATTTGCCCCGTCTAGCGGAGCAGGGACCAGAACCTCTAAAACCTTCATCTTGAGGTGGACTGGAATCTTCCTCTATCACTACCGCCCTGTCTGTTGGTGAAACGGTCATACCCTTGTGAAGATGCTCTATTGTAATAGGACCCCCTGGGTCCTGAGTCCCCACAAAAGGGCTGCCTCTGGCTATAGGGGGTAAACCTGCGCTCTTGTCTATTAAGTGTTACAGGTAACACCTTCTTTTTGTCTTTCCCCTCTACTAATTTTGGCTCTAGAGCTGCTCCAAAGAGAGAGGACCCTTGGTAAGGGGCGGATGCCAGCTTCCATTCTGATTTGGAATTGGCCTTCCAGGGCTTAAGCCATAGAAGCCTGCGTGAGGTGATAGATGATGCCATTGCTCTGGCCGCAAATCTGGCCGCATCCAAAGATGCATCCGCAGAATATTCTGTAGCGGCCACTAACTTGTTCAGGTCTTGGTTAAGCCTGGTCTCCTCAGGAGACAAGCTTTCTTGCAACTGCCTGAGCCAAATCAATGTAGCTCTTTTAAAGAAAGATGCGGAGGTCGCGGCCTTCACTGCCCAAGCTGCGGCCTGATGCGTTTTCTGGAAGGCAATTTCAGTCTTACGTTCGTCGGACTTCAAGACTTCCACAGCGTCCGATCACAGCACAGCCAATGAGGAGAGGCTAACGACTGGTGGATCTACAGAAGGCAAACTGAGAAGATCTTCCAGAGACGGGTCAGTACAATAGAGCTTTTTGTCATGTCCACTAGGGGCAGATAGTCCCCCTGGTGAATTCCATTGCCTCTTAATCACTTCTTTAAACAGATCAGGACATGGAATAAAGTCCTGATCAGGGGAGGGAACAGCAAAAAGTTCGCCATGAGAGTGTGATTCTGCTGACCCCTGGGCAGACGGATTAACAATTGTGCCCATGTTCGTTGCAGCCTTAGCCTTTCTAAGCAACATTTTAAATATAGCAGGCCTGAACAAAGTGGTAAATGCAGGTCTCTCCGGGGGAGCTTCATCATCATCTGAAAATTCAGGTTCAACCTGATCTCCTTCAGCAGTATAAGAGTCCTCACTAGGTGATACAGCTAGGGCTTGAGGTGCTTGAGCCAGCACTGGAGGAGGAGGTGGAATGGGAGGAGGAGGGGGAGGCATGGGAGGAAGGGGCAAAGGAGCTGAGACTGGAGGAACTGGCAATGGCATCTGCCAGGCAGGCAAACCCGCCTGAGGAAACCTCCCCTGTTGAAGGCCGGAAGTGCTGGCCTTGGCCAAGGCATCTGTAAACAGAGCTTGAAAGTCCAATTGAGAGGGCCAAACCAGTCCCTCTGGAGGACGGAGGCCAGCTGCAGTGGGCGTAAAAGTAGCCGAAGGTCCTGGTCTACCCTCTGGTAAGGCTTCTTGAGAGGGGCCAGGGAAAGAATCCCTGCGATCAAAAGTTGCCATCTGGGAGGTCTGGGGGGCAAATCTAAATCCTGCTCCTCCACTATCTGCTGGGAGGATTCCTCCACTAACTCCCCCTGTTGCTGAGCCTGTTGCTGAGCTCTGGTAAGTTGTTTTTCCAGAGCTTTGTGCCTTCTCTGCTCCTCCCTGCCAGTGGTGGAAGAATGTCCTGTAGTGGTGGAATGACACCTAGATTTCTTCTTGGAAGTCTTCTTAGGCCTAGGGGTAACAGGCACCTGTTCAGGATCTGATGAAAATTCCTGATCAGCCATGGCAAAGTCCCAAGCACAACACCAGGTGCGAAAGGGTAGCCAAACCTTGCAGTAAGACTACCAAGGTCCTTTAAAATTGCAGCCCCAACAGTCAAACTGGCAATAAAAAATTTGTTTTTGAAAGTCCACCAAGTTCCAAAACCAAAATCTGTATTCACGACAAGAAGTCACTCTTGGTAAGTCTGGAGTAAAGATGCCAGGGGCAGACAATCCCTGAAAGCGCAGCCTCGCTTTAAAGAGTCTTCAAAATGGCGCCAAATTTCAAACGGCTCAGCAACTACTCAGCAGAGAAAATGGCGCTCAGAAAAAGCGCGCAAAACTCCAGCAGCTCCTTTCCTCAAAATAGCCAGCAGTAAAAAAGGCTTGGCAACCAAGGCGCAAGAGACAGCAGTCCCCTAAGCGCTGCGAGGCAATTTCCAAAGCAGAGTTTGAACTTTGGTCCCTGAGCAGGAACTCTGCAGCCGCCAACTGAGGGAGCGAAATGGCGGCAAAGGGAGAACCAGCGGACCAGCAATCCCGAAATGCACGCCGGCGGCCAAGAAATTCAGCTGTCAAGCTGGTCGGAGCTTCAAAAGACTCTCCGATAGCTGCAATTTAGAACGGGGCAGTCAAGCCGGCTTCCCAGCGATGCCCACGTTAGCAGCTAAAGGCTAGCTGCCTGAGCAGCAGCCTCTCACGTTCATGCTCCCAATTCTAATTTTAAAATCTCTAACTATACTATTTACAAATATATACAAAAATATCTACAAAAATATACAAGGCTATGTACAATATTAACAAAAAAACTACAAGGCAAAATCTCACAATGTGAGAGAACTATACTCACGTGCCTATACTAAGGCTGAGAAAAATAACTGACGAGCCACAGAGCAGGGAGGAGTGGCCAGAGGAAAGATTTAAAGGCACAGTACACTCTCAGCCCCTATCAGACAGGAATGAGATGATCCCAATGATGAATTGGTTACAATCGCCATGGAAAAGTTACCATTGTGGGCACGCGATAGAGAATATAAGTGTAGAGCAAAGGCAGGATGTGATTATATATAAAGAGCTTCTTAACAAGGAAAGAGGTATACTACAATTAAAATCTTTGAATCAATTAATTAATTGATCAATGAGATGATCCCAATGATGAATTGGTTACAATCGCCATGGAAAAGTTACCATTGTGGGCACGCGATAGAGAATATAAGTGTCGAGCAAAGGCAGGATGTGATTATATATAAAGAGCTTCTTAACAAGGAAAGAGGTATACTACAATTAAAATCTTTGAATCAATTAATCAATTGTTGTAATGATTGTTAAAACTTTTTAAATAAAAAAAATTAATTAAAAAGATGAGGGGAAATTTTGAGAAATATATTTGATAAATGAAAGAAAGACCGGGGTTGCCTGGACTCCATAGTGGAAAATATAAAATTGAAAATGAATACAGCAATAGAGAGGGATGAAGGAAGGAGAAGAGAGATGGAAGAAGGAAGGAGAGAGAGGGAAGGAAGAGAAGGGAGGAAGGAAGGGAAATTAGAGTAGGAGTGAGGGTAAGAGAGGGAGGAAGAGAGGAGGAGAAGGAGAAAGGAAGGGGAAGTAGGGAGGAGAAGAAGAGGGGGGGAAGAGAAAGTAAGAAGGAAAGAAAAGAGAGGTGGTAGGTTTGAGGAGAAAAATTGCTGTACAATAAAAAAGATGAAATGGAAGAAAGGCAACCCCAAACAAATATAAAGATATTAAGATAAAGAATGAATTGTTAAACTTTAAAGAATAAAAGAGAACAAATATGAATAAATAGCAATAATTAGAAACACACATACAAACATACAATGTATTTTCTTGGAACAGAGTATTTGGCCGGTTCACAAATTTAAACAATGTTTAGTCATTTCAATTAAATTTACAATTTCTATATTTCCTTTTTGCCATATTTATTCCTCATCTATTTTTTTAAAAAACCAATATTACCCTTCATCCTCATCTCTAATCTTAATCAAATTCAATTTTTCCCTTCTTTTTTATTTGTTTTGTTTTGTTTTGTTTTGTTTTGTTTTATTTATTTTATTATTTTATTTTATTTTATTTTATTATTTTATTTTATTTTATTTTATTATTTTATTATTTTATTTTATTATTTTATTTTATTTTATTTTATTTTATATTATTATTATTATTATATTATATTTTATTTTATTTTATTATTTTATTTTATTTTATTATTTTATTTTATTTTATTATTATATTATTATATTATATTATATTATATTATATTATATTATATTATATTATATTATATTATATTTATTATAATATAATATAATATAATATAATATAATATAATATAATATAATATAATATAATATAATATAATATTATATTATATTATATTATATTATATTATATTATATTATATTATATTATATTATTATATTATATTATATTATTATTTATTTTCTTCACTTTGTATACCGCCCTTCTCCTAGTGGACTCAGGGCGGTGCACAGCCAGAACTAAAACACATACCAATACCAAATTTAAAAATTTTAAAAGAATTTCATGACTTTGGCCCAAAATTTAAAACATTCAAACTAAAACCCATTGACAATTAAAAAAGCTAAAAAGGGGGGGGGGGGTTCACGCCAGCCCTGCTTGATGGAAAAGAAAAGTTTTTAGGGCACGGCGAAAGACCCGGAGATCCGATATCCTTCGTATCTCCGGGGGCAAATCGTTCCAGAGGGCAGGAGCTGCCACAGAGAAGGCCCTCCCCCTTTACTTTACTTTACTTTACTTTACTTTAATTTGATTTGTATACCGCCCTACTCCCGAAGGACTCAGGGTGGTGAACAGCCAACAATAAAATACATACTTACAAAATTTAAAAAACAGAAATAAAATCGAATTAAATAGTTTGGCCCAGACAGATTAAAACCCCAATCAATTTAAAACAGATTTAAAAACCGACATTGCCTGGCTGATGGCACTCTGAGGAGTCCCTCTCTGTGGGAGCGTACTGGTCGGTGGGAGGCTATTGGCAGCAGAAGGCGGTCCCACAAAGACCCAGGTCCTATGCCATGGAGCACTTTACAGGTGGTGACCAACACCTTGAAGGCACCCGGAAGACCACTGGAAGCCCTTATTATACCCCTTCCCATTGTCATCTATTTTTATATCCATCCTCACATTGGTTAATTATGTAATATTACAGTTGTTTAATACAAATTCAACATTTTAATATAAATCAATTAGTTATAGAACTATGTTTTATGTATATTAATCAATATGAACATGAATAGTTCAATTATTTCCATGCAATCTAATTTCTTACAAATCAATTAATTATATCTACCAATAGTAATAAACCAAATAGTTTTCTCCATATATTCCTCCAAACCACAACTTAACCATTTCTGCTTTCAACACAATATACAATTAATAGTATCTCAATTATTACAATTTCCTAGTTAAATAGAACTTTCCCATTATGTTACTCATTTTCACATCTTAAACTCTCCCAATAATCCAAATAGTTTTGCCCATATAATCCTCCAAATCAGAACTTAATCATTTCTACTTTCATCACAATATATAATTAAAAATATTTCAATCGTTACAATTTCCCTAATTAAATTTAAAAATGTTCTAGTTGTTATCCAAGCTATAACTTAATCCTTTTTACTTTCACCCATATACCATTAAAGGTATTTCAATTGTTACAGTTTATACTTATTCATATTTCTAAAAAAAATAAAAACTTATCAGTCTAGATTTCAAAAATACAAAGACAAATATTCCAATTATTATTCATTTCATTTTTACAATCATGATTTCCCATTTATTTCTTACTACTATTCAGATTTCAATTCTAAATAAGTATAACATCTTTCTCTTTAATTTTTTTTTCTCCCTTCCCATTTTTGCCTTTTTCTTTCTCCTTTTTTTCTTTTGTGTTTTTAAATCTTGAACTCTCCTCTTTTGCCCTAAATTTCCCATTGTTTGCACCTACCTTTTTTGGTGAGGAAAAAGAAGAAAAAGAAATCTGCCTCTGCCTAATTTTCCAACTTGCAGAAAACAGCAAACAGCCCACAGCCTGCTTTACTTTCAGGCATAAACCACCAGAAACAGGTAGTGCCTCAAATATCCTGCTCAATGCCAGTGCTTTATGGACAAGACCTTGAATTGTATCTGGAAACATGCTTGGAAGTCAGTGCAGCTCAAGTCCAGAAATATTGTATGATGCATCTAAAACTCACTGCTGTTGCATTCTGGAGCAGCAATAGATTCTGAATACTACTCAAAGGGAATCCCATGTACACCATATTGCAATAGTCCAATTGAGAAGTGACTCAATTGGGCTTGAGTTTCCCAATTCAGAAACAGGAGCAACTGGTGCACAAAAGGAATTCTGCAAATGTGCTCTTGGTCATGGCTGCCACCAGCTCCTTGAGCAGGAGTTATTACTCTAGAAAAGACCCCAAATTATGTACCAACTTGATCTGGGGGAATAGCATACTGTCCAGAATTAACAATGGAAGCTTCCACATTTGTCAGGAAAGTAAAATCCATAGTCACGCCATCTTGCTAGAACTTAGATGCTTAAGTTCTGGTTAAAGCTTCTCATCCACAGCTTTAACCAGACCCTCACTGGGAAGGAACAGCATCATTTAGGTGGTGAGGACAGTAATATGTAAGTAGCATACTTCTGAGAATGGCCTCATTCTATGGCTTTTTATAGATGTTCAATAGACATGGGGAGAAATCATATCTTATACCGTGTTTCCCTGAAAATAAGACAGGGTCTTATTTTCTTTTGAACCCTGAAATAAGAGTTGGCCTTATTATCGGTGTGTGTGTGTGTGTGTCTAATTATCTTGGGGGTGCAGGAGGTGGTGAGCATGGGACTGGATGTCCCGTTGTTGCCGTAGCCTCCCCTCCCTGTTCTTCGCGCAGGCCAAGCAGCTCGCTGGCACTGCCGATACCATGGAGCAGGACTCTTCAAGGCTTGTTGTGTCATTGCACGCATGAACTGCAGCACCGCCACGAGCTTCATCATACTGGCACAGCTTGAGTCCTGCCACTCGCGGCTGCGCCTCTCAGCAGTGCTGCCGTTCATGCATGCAACGGCACAAGCCTTGCAGAGACCTGCTCCACGAGGTGTTGTGGCTCTGATCCCCGAGCCCATTTTATCGGAGGAAGAAGGCTCCGAACATGAAGGAGAGGAGCCGGCCAGGCCTCCCTCTCCAGGCCCCTCCTCTCTGGCAATGCCTCAGGTGTCTGCTGAGGGAGAGGAGATTGACCAGGAGCCAGGTGTCTCCGATGACAGTGATGTGGAGGATAAGTCATTCCTGGATCCACGCCAACGAAGGCAAGATAAACGTTTGCGGCAGATGAGGAGGTGTGCCAGGGATTAAGCTGAGTCACTGGACCACACACAACAGGCTATATAAGAGAGTGTGGTGGCCATTTAGACTCTGTGACAGACAAAGCTAACTTCTGGCTAGTCACTTTGTACAACGCCTGATCTGCTGAAGGTTTCATGTTTGAGCTGGACTGTTTTGAAAACTGTGTGTATTAGTTGGTGTTATCTGGTGGAGGAACACTCCTTCTTCTTGTAGTAAAGCACTTGGCAGATGGTTATCGTATTGCTGCCAAGTTCCTGATAACGAACCTTGTGTGGGCCGAGTACTTCTTTAACCCCCGGCTGGCTGTTTGTGTGTGTGTGGGGATGGGGACAGAACACGAGGTGGCAGCACCAGTGGCACGACGAATCTCACAAAGACTCATTTCTGGCATCTGTGGCAGGTGGGGAGGGGAACAAGTGAGATGCGTGGAGCGAGATATGGCTCCCCTTGACGTCACTTTTCCCCCTCCTTGCAGGGCAGGGGTGGAATGCTCCCGGTTCGGACCGGATCGCCCGATCCGGTAGCGATGGAGGTGGATGGTTCAGAGAATCAGTAGCAAAAATCCCTGCCGCCCCCCATGTCCAGCTGAGCCGCACAATCATCAGAGGCTTTTTCTTTTAATTTTTAAAAGCATTTTTTCTACAACCTCTTCAGCCGAAAAAATGCTTTTAAAAGTAAAAAAAAAAAAAGCCTCTGATGATTGCGCATCAGCCTCCATTCTTTCATTGCTTACTTGCTCAGCTGCCATGAAACAGAGGGAGGGGGAAGCTCTTGGGATTCTTGGGGGGGGGAAGTGAGCTGGAGGAAAAGGAAAGTGAATCTTTGCTGCAGCATTTTCTTTGAAGCTGATAACGTCTCAAGGTCAACGGTCATGGCATAGCAGGATGATGACACTGCCAGACGTTTGCTCCCACATGACCCCTGGAGAACCTGTGGATTGGATGATTTGCGCTGGACAGTTGGAGGGGATGCTTTCTATATGTGATTTTCGTGCCTTTGCTTCAGACCTAGCTTTTCTTTGACTGCATTCAGTTCTTATCCAGTAAAAGTTACCTTTCTCTATGAAAATAGAGTCGGGGTTTTTCTTTCTTGGATAATGAAAGGAGGCCATCCTGACATTAAGCTAGGTCTCATTTTAACAGCCATCCCGGAAAAATACCGAGGGGGTTGAACAAACAATGTCTGATCAAGACAGTGACCAGGACCAGATGGGAACTGCTGGTTCAACAACTTTGTCATTCCAACCGGGGGGGGGGGAGCCTCAGATTGGATAGCAAATTTACAGCTGGAAGAAGAATCAGAGCAAGCCAGATGGTCGGTGGGAATAGGGAGGCTACCAGAACTGGAAAAGACTCCCCCGGAGTAACAAGCACCAGACCCGAAAAGGAGTATCTGCTTGGATGCAGGAGCAGAAAGAAAGTTTCCCGGTCACACAGGCCCTGCAACTTCTGAAAGAAGCTGAGGAGAACCGTAGAAGCTGGGAACGGTATGTTTACCCTGCTGAGAAGGGGAGGGATGCCCTAGGGATGATCCAGAGGCTGCTGCTTATGGGGGAGGGAGAGAGCAAGCTGGGGCAGGAACAGCTCAAGCTCTGCATCTCAGGTGGGAGATGCAGCAGCCCAGGGCCCCCCGGCAAGACAGGCACCACCCCAGAGGCAAAGAAAGCCAAAAATTCCCCCCATATCAGAAAAGTTTGGAGGAGATCCGAAGAAATTGGGATTTTTCCTGACCCAAGTGTGGAACCATATGCAGGATTGGGGTGAAGACTTCCTCTCAGATGCCGCACGAGTGAGGTGCGTTACCAAAGCCTTAGAGGGAGTAGCAGCTAAATGGATAGTGGGACTCCACAATAATAACTCCCCCTTGCTGAGAAATTATGATCATTTTATCAGAGTGCGTTTTGAGGACCCCTTAGCTGAGTGAAAAGCGAGAATCAGAATGAAGGGCATTCACCAGGGCTGGAGATCGGTGGCAGAATACACCCAAGAGTTCCGCGAGTTGGCACCCTACATGACAGCGTGATCAGAAGAGGCCCTACTAGAGAATTATAAAGATGGGCTGAATGAGGATGTCTACAAAGATTGTCGTTCACGGGGGGTCCCTGAAGATCTGCAGAGCTGGTACGTGGTAGCAGCACACGTGGACGATCTGGTGAGTCACAATGGGGGCTCCATGATCATCCCAGTAGAACTAAGGGTACCATCCACTGGGGCCCATGGCCAGATGCCAGCCCTCCTAGACACCGGATGCACCAGGTGCATAATCAGCCCAGACGTAGTTGAAAAGATGGGCCTAAGACTAAAAGCGATGAAAAGGCCCATCACATTTTGTCAGCTAGATGGATCGGTGGCAGGAAGGGGCCCAGCCAATTTTGTGACTGAGCCAATCGAGATGCAAATGGGGTATCACCTAGAGATTCTTAGTTTTATAGTGGCCCCGGGCATGGAGCGGCCCCTCATACTTGGACTGCCTTGGCTCCGTAAATGGAATCCGTGCATAAACTGGAAAATGGGAGTTTTGTGCATTCGCTCCAAAAAGACAGGGGAGGAACCCCATTTGGTGGACGGAGTGGAAAACGAGGGGGCGGAAACGGCAACAGACCACATTGCGGGGGTGGAAAAGATTCCAAGGGAGTATTGGGACCTCCGGGAGGTGTTCAGCGAGAAGGACTCAGATGTGCTGCCCCCCCCCCCACCGGCCCACGGACTATACCATTGAAATACTCCCTGGCGTAAAACACCCTAAACCAAAAATCTACCCCATGACCCCCCGGGAACTGGGGGAACTACGAGACTTTATTGACAAAAACTTAAAATGGGGTTTTATCCAACCGGCTAGGCCAAGGATAGCAGTGCCGGTACTTTTCCAAGAGAAGATGGATGGATCCTTTCGCTTGGTGGTTGAGTACAAAAACCTTAACGCCATTTGCGTAGAAAATGTCTACCCCCTGCCACTCATGTGTGAGGGCGCTGATTAATCCCATTCTGCCTTTGGGATAATCGCACCTTGATTAAGAGGAGTGGATCGAGGCTTTTCCTTGCAAGCATACTTTAAGAAAACAAAACCCGAAGATATTTCTTCTAAGAAAACTCATTTATTTGTTATAAAGAAAATAAAACATCTAACTGATCTAATTAGTTACATTTTTGCAAAAGTTCGTGCCAGCTATTTCTCAGCCGGACCTTTCTTGGCAAGAGAAGAAAGGGAAGTGTGAAGTTGAAGAAAGGAATGCGGATACACGTAATTAGCTTACTGATAACAAAAGTTGGCAAGCTATGGAAAGTCTGATAGTCCAGAAAATGAGAGCTCAGCTGGTAAATAAAAGAACGCAGTGACATCATGAAGGACATGTTAGCCCACCTAGGCAAGGGGAAAATTTTCACCAAACTGGACTTGCGGGAGGCCTATTATAGAGTTTGGATTAAGGAAGGGGATGAATGGAAAACGGCTTTTAACTGCCCGGTGGGATGTTTCCAGTTTCAGGTGCTCCCTTTCGGACTGCAAGGAGCCCCTGCTGTGTTCATGCAATTAATCAATGAAATACTGCATGAACACCTGTACAAGGGGGTGCTGATCTACTTGGATTACATTCTTATCTACACCAAGAACATGGACGACCATGTAAAGTTGGTGAGGACCATCCTGAAAAATCTTAGAGCTGCTGAACTATATGCCAAACTTTCCAAGTGCGAATTCCACCAAAACAAAATTGACTATCTGGGGTACCGCATATCGCATGAGGGAATAGAGATGGATCTGGAAAAGGTCAGGGCAGTTTTGGAATGGGCCCCACCCTGCACCCGCAAACAACTACAGAGCTTCCTGGGTTTTGCTAACTTCTATAGACAGTTCATCCCCTCATTTGCCAAAATTGCATTGCCAATTACAAATCTTTTGAAGATGAAAGGAGAAATGAAACCAAAGCCCTCCCGGCCCCTCAAATGGACTATGAACTGTCAGACGGCATTTGAGAAACTAAAACGGCTGTTTGCTGCTGAACCGGTCCTTAAACATCCTGACATGGACGCCCCTTTTGTTGTACAGGCTGATGTCAGCGACGTAGCAGTAGGGGCAGTGTTACTACAAGCCAATGCAGAAGGGAAGCTGCAACCCTGTGCTTATATCTCTCGTAAGCTAAGAGACTGAGAGGAGGTGGGCCATATGGGAGAAGGAGGCTTTTGCAGTTCGTTGAGCACTGTTACCCTGGAGACAATTCCTTGAAGGAGCTAAGCATCTGTTTGAGGTGTGGACTGACCACAAAATTCTTGAAGCTTTGAAAACGCCACGTAAACTGTCCCCATAACAAGCCCGCTGGGCTCAACACTTCAACCGATTTAATTTCTTCCTGCACTATCTTCCGGGAGGGAAGAACTTCATGGCAGATGCCCTTTCTAGATTGCTGCAATACAATAGTGTTAGAGAGGAGGTAATTCGGCCAATTATCCCCTCAATACAACTGGCTGCACCAGTAGTTACTAGAGCCCAGGCGAAAGCAGATCCAACTTTGTTGGACGACTCGGCTAAGCAACTACAAGAAGCCCTAAAGACCGGCAAGCTTTGAAGATGCTCTTTTACGAGTGCCCGATCCCCGGTTCCGTAAAAGCCCCAGAACAGCCGAAAAACAGCTGTCTGGAGGCTTGGAACCCTCTCCCCGGGCAAAGGGGAGAGAGAAGAGTCTACAGGCGGAGGTAGAGCCCCCCAAGTGCGCTAGGAGAAATCCTGGGGCGCAAAGGGTGTGGGCTCCCTATTGAAGCCTGTCAAGCTGCTCCGGACCAGGGACGACTCCGGCAAAAGCGGAGCTAGAACCTGCGACCAAAATCTGCTGAAAATCAACGGGGGGACTTTTAACATTTTTACTTTGATCGCAGACAGAGCATATCAGGAGAAAACAAAAAGGAAAACTTGCAAGTAACACTTTAACTCCATTTTAAAATGCAGAAAATGGCGCCTGAGGGCGGGAGGAGGAAACTACCAGGGAAAGTGCTTGTTAAGGCTTGTTAAAGTTTGCAACAGTGATACAGCTACTGGATTACACCCTAAGAGAAAGTTTTAAAGTGGAAGCGGCCAGGGAAAGAATTTGGCATTGAGGAAAAAAATTTGGTACTGACTTTAACTAAAATCTGGTTTTTATACTGTGTGGAAAAGAGTTGAATTGTTGTCCTGATAGCTGGATGAATACAAAGTGGCTGAAATATGGCTGACAACAGGGCTGGTGAATCAGCAAATTCCCAAGCCGTGACTGTCCAGGCTTTTCAAGAACTTCTAGACTCTTTTACTTCTGCCCTGTTGGATACAATTGAAAGGGCTTTTTCAAATAACAGCTTGGGAAAATATAAGCAGTTGTTAGAGGGACAGCAGGAAATTATTCAGAGGAATTTGTTTTTGGAAGATCAAGAGATGGACAGGATTAAGAGACAGGCTGGCACAGTTGAAACAAAGGTTTTGGTGGGCATTTCCATTCAAATGACAGAAAAGCAACAAACAGTTTCTTTATTGCAAGCTGACAATCTTTATGGCAACAAATTTTGGCTATATGGACAAAGAAATGGACTGAATGATCATACAAGCAAGAAGAGACAAAATGGGGATTTCAAGTTAGAAAACACGACCTCAAGAAGAGAGCGAGTATTTCAGAAACATCAACCTCAAATCACCATTTTAAAAGTTTCAAAAATAAAATTGGAGGACTGTTGAAAGAATTAATAAAAAAAAAAGGATTGGAAAAAATATAGAAAGAAGAACAGAAGATTAAGAAAGATATCTTCCTGTGGATTTTGAATTTGGCATCGGGCAAACGTGTTTTAATGGTATTAAGAGATTTTTAAAATGTTTAATACAAGGTTATATTATTTTAAAAGATATATGAGATAAATTGTATAAGCTTTTAAGATGCCTAATCCTTTGAAGCGAAGAGGATTAATGTTAAATTCAGAATTTTATTGCAAAATGATAATTAGTTTTGGATAGTAAAGGGCTGCTCTCTAAAAAGTTAGAGGTATTAAGACAGGTTAATTGAAAATTTGAAAGACATCCTCCTGTAGATTTTGAAATTTATATTTGGTAAATAAGTGTTTTAAAAGATATATGAGATAAAAGGTGTTAAGATTTTAAGATGAAAAACTTTTCCTTTGTTTTTTCTCTTTGAAGAAAAGAGGATTAATGTTAAACTCAGAATTTCACTAGGGAGTAATGTTCAAAAAAAATGACGTTCGAGGGTATAGAAATGGAATTTATTCATGATTTTTACTGTTTGTAAGACTGCTAAAGTATCGGATTATACATCAAGAAAAAGTTTTTTTTATAAGTAGGAAGAATGAATTTAATTTAATTGGTTTTGAGAATTTATAAAAGGGAGGTTGATGAATTGGAGCAAAGGGAGTTAAAGAACATGTGGGAGTTTTGAACTTTATAATTTGTTAGTTTATTTTAGCATATGTTTGTTAGATGCTATACCCTGTTTTTGCTCTGGGAAGTCAGGGGGGTGGGTGGGGAGGGTGGGATAAGGGATGGGGGGGAAAGTCAGTGGTGGGATTCTGCCGGTTCTAGGGGGTTCGGCCGAACCCTTTATTAAATTGCTGGCTCGCCCCGCCCCTTGCCCCACCCCTCTGCACTACTATTTATTCCAATAAATGGGGCGAGCGAGCCAGCAATTTAACAAATGGTTCGGTGTTTTTTTGTAATTTATTGGCCCTGCAGCACACCGAACCGTTTGTTAAATTGCTGGCTCACCCGCCCCTCGCCCCTTGCCCCGCCCCACCTCCCATCCGCTCGGCGCCAGCCTACCCTAGCCAGGGGTAGGCAATTGTGGCTCTTTTACAACCTGTAGACTTCAACTTCCAGAATTCCTGAGACAGCTTGGCTGTCTCAGGAATTCTGGGAGTTGAAGGCCACAGGTTGTAAAAGAGCCACAATTGCCCACCCCTTCCCTAGCCTGAGTTCCGCTGCCTGGGATCCACGTGGGCTGCCACGTGGTTCCCCACCGGCTCCAGACGCAAGAGAGCAGGATGGAGAAAGCAGCTTCCACGCCTTCACTCACCCTCACTCTCTGCTCTGTTGGATTGCCGGCTGTTCGCTTACCCCACCCACTCCCAATCTATTGCTGCCTCCGGAGTCTCAGCTGATGGCTAGAGGAAAAAGAACTTCAAATTCTTGCCGCGGGGCTTCAAAGGGCCGCCCTATAGCCAGTGGTGCAGCCGAACCGTTTGTTAAATTGCTGGCTTGCCCCACCCCTCCGCACCACTATTTATTGCCAATAAATAGTGGTGGGCGAGGGGCGGGCGAGCCAGCAATTTAACAAATGGTTCAGTGTTGTTTTGTAATTTTATTGGCCCACGGAGCTTCAGCATAGGCTAATTAGCCCCTTGATTCTATCGGCCTCCCAGCTCTCAGCTGATTTGTCTCAGCTGTTTTGCTCAGGGCTCTGCTGCTGCCTTGCAAAGAGTCCTGGAGCAGATTTTTTTTCCCTTAGCTCTGCTGAAACACGAAACTGAAACTGCTTTGCTGTTGCTGCAACGTTGGAAAATTAGGCAGGCAGAATTCTTTTCTTTTTCCTCACCAAAAAAGGTAGGTGCAAAAAATGGGAAATTTAGGGAAAAAGAGGAGAGTTCAAGATTTTAAAACACAAAAGAAAAAAAGCTCTATTTAACTAGGGAATTTTAATAATTGAGATACTATTAATTGTATATTTCTGAAAGCAGAAATGGTTAAGTTGTGGTTTGGAGGAATATATGGGGGAAATTATTTGGTTTATTATTATTGGTAAATATAATTAATTGATTTGTAAGAAATTGGATTGCATGGAAATAATTGGAATATTCATGTTCATATTGATTAATATACAAAAAAGGTAGTTATATAACTAATTGATTTATATTAAAATGTTGAATTTATATTAAACAACTAATATTACATAATTAACCAATGTGAGGATGGACATAAAAATAGATGACAATGGGAAGGGGTATAATATAGAATAGAAGGGAAAAATTGAATTTGATTAAGATTAGAGATGAGGATGAAGGGTAATATTGGTTTTTTACAAAAATAGATGAGGAATAAATATGGCAAAAAGGAAATATAGAAATTGTAAATTTAATTGAAATGACTAAACACTGTTTAAATTTGTGAACTGGCCAAATACTCTGTTCCAAGAAAATACATTGTATGTTTGTATGTGTGTTTCTAATTATTGTTATTTATTCATATTTGTTCTCTTTTATTCTTTAAAGTTTAACAATTCATTCTTTATCTTAATATCTTTATATTTGTTTGGGGTTGGCTTTCTTCCCTTTCATCTTTTTTATTGTACAGCAATCTTTCTCCTCAAACCTACCATCTCTCTCTTTTCTTTCCTTCTTATTTTCTCTTCCTCCCCCTCTTCTTCTCCTCCCTACTTCCTCTTCCTTTCTCCTTCTCCTCCTCTCTCCCTCCCTCTCTTACCCTCCCTCCTACTCTAATTTCCCTTCCCTTCCTTCATCCCTCTCTATTGCTGTATCCTTTTATGCATATGGACTACTCAGAGGGCTGAAAAAGTTATTTCTGACTGGTCCTTGCACTTTTGACCAGTCCTCGAACTTACGACTGTCCTCACATTTTACGTTTTTGCCCTATCTTGTCACCATAGTGAAGAGAAGCAGTTGTGAAATGAGTGACATAGTTGTTAAGAATGCTACAATGGGCATAAATGATGACCAGTCATAAGTGCGAAGACCGGTCAAAAGTGCGAGGACCTGTCAGAAATCACTTTTTTCAGCCCTCTGAGTAGTCCCTATGCACATAGCCACGCCCACCCGGTCACATGACGAGCTAGCCATGCCTACACAGTCACGTGACCAGCTAGCCACGCCCACCCAGTCACATGATTGCCAAGCCACATCCCCAACTAAGCCACGCCCACAGAACCTGTTGTTAAAAAAATTGAATCCCACCACTGGGGAAAGTGGTAATAGAGAAATGTTTTAGCGGACTTCCGGTTTCCTTGTCTTCTGCGACGGCGGCGCTTTTTGAAGCTCCGCCAGCCCCGCCGCCTGTAGAGCCGCTTCGAGACGAAGAAGCGGCTCGAAAACTTCTAAATCCACAGGATTGAAGAAGGAGAGATCACAGGGCACAGGTCGAGCCCCTGTAACCCCCCAGGGAAGTTTCTGGGGAGAGAACAGGCGTGGCTCCCTTCCAACCTGCTGAAACTCCGGGCGACGTGGGACGATTCTGCTTTTGCAGAACAAGCCGGCTGCAGGAAATTTAAAGCGAAAAGAACCAGCTTTAATAAACAGCGAAACTACCTGAATCTTGAAACTTGGAAACGCAAGTATTAGCGCTTTGTTGACTTTTTAATCTGAGAAAAATGCGAATGAGTGAAAGTGCTTTGAAAAATATGGCGCTTAGTCTCAGAGTTAACGAGCCAGTGAGTGTGGATTGGTGAAGTTATCTTGTTACAAAGTTTCCAAGTTGCTACAAAGTTGCCTTGTTTGTTATAAGAGAAATAACTGGAAAATTTCTCCCTTTTCAATATTTGACTTTGCTTTACTTCAACCTTTATTTGATCAAATCTGGGGGACTTTTTTAGAAGTCTTTGTGCAGGAGGGAAAGGAAAAGGAACTTCCCTCTTTAGAAAAACTAGATCACGTGGCAGGATGGCTTCAAAGAAGCAGGAAGGGAAGGCAACAGGGGGGGGGATCCCCCACACACAAACAGGAAACGCAACTTCCCCCTGCTCAACAGTTACAGACTCAGAAAAAAGAATTTGATGTGGCAGATTTAAAAGAATTTATTTCTAAAACTCTGGATGATAAATTTCAAAAATCTCAACAGGAGATAGATGATAAACTTCAAAAATCACATCAGGAGATAGATGATAAACTTCAAAAATCACATCAGGAATTTATGCAGGAAATTAATGAAGTTAAAGATATGGTGAAACAGAATCAAAATAAGGTGACCAAAAAAATATCAGAAGTGGCATCTGGCCTGGCAGAATTTATCGGGAAAGTTGATTTTAAAGTTGAAGAACTTAAATTAGAAGTTAACGTTAAGATGAAAGACAATGATTATAAAATTGCTGATGTTGACAATAAAATGCAGAGAGTTGAAGACGAGATTGTTATGATACAATTTAGGGCAATGGAGTTTGCTATACGGCTTCGAGGAATTCGAGAGGAGGAAAGACAGGATTTGAGACAAGTTTGTTCTGAGGCCCTGGCCAAGATTATACAAGTCAATCCTGATGTGGTTTTTCATAAAATAGACAAAATTTACAGAGTCAATTCTTGGGTGGCCAGACAAAGACAATTACCTAGAGATGTGGTCATATATTTTACAGATAGAGAAATAAGAAATGATATCCTGCAAAAATCATTTTACACTTCTGTGCAAGTGGGGGGCTCACGAATTGGAATTTATAAAGAATTACCTCCTAAAATGCTGAAAGCTAGAAAAGAATTTGGTTTTCTTGTTAAGGAATTGCAAAATTTACAGATACCTTTTCGGTGGGACGCACCAGCTGGAGTAATTTTCAGATACAAGGGAGAAAGACATCGCTTGAATACCGTGGAGAAGGCACAGCATTTTTACACTACTATTCTTAAGGAAAGAACACCATCTCCACGTACATCTACAGTTCTGGAGATTAAAGAGAATGAAGAGAAGCAACTGCAACGAGATTTGCAAGGACAGTCTAAGCAGGATTTAGAGGAAATGCAAGGTGCAGAAGGAGGTTTTTTAGATGAGCCCTTGCTGGAATCTTCTCCAATCTTGGATTCGGTTCAGATGATTGAAGTTAAGGATCAACGTATAACTCGAGCTCAATCTAAGTTACTTAAACAAAAGCAACAACAACAACAAAGGCAAGATAAGGAGGCAGCTAAGAGTATTGCACAAGAGACTGGAGCCATGGGGGGAGCGAGATCGAAGCTTTCGGATGACCTTCAATTATTCTGCTCCTTGCTCCCTAAAGAGGGAGATGATATTTAAGTGTTTATCTTGGAATGTTAATGGGTTGAATTCAGTACAGAAAAGGAAGAAATTATTTACATATTTGAAACAATTTAATAATGATATAATTTGTTTACAAGAAACGCATATCACAACTCAAGATCAAAAATATTTGATAAACTCCAAACTAGGAACACATTTTATATCTTCAACTTCGCAAAAAAAGAACGGTGTGGTTATTTATGTAAATAAAAAGTTAACAGCTAAAGTTATAGAAGCAGATGAAGATGGTAGGTTTGTAGCAATTGAATTGCTTACAGCAAATGGCCAAATTCTTCTGATTGGAATTTATGCTCCCAATCAACAACAGGACCATTTCTATAAGATGTTACATACTAAAATACTGCAATGGGATTACAGATCTATTTTAATTATGGGAGACTGGAATGGAGTAATTGATTCTAAATTAGATAAAAAGAGTTTGGCAAAGTCTAGAATCAGACTACCACAGACTTTTTTTGACATGAAAGAAGATATGGAACTAAAAGATGTTTGGAGAATACATAATCCAAAAGAACTGGACTACACTTTCTTTTCTGATAGACACAGATCCTTCTCTAGGATTGACTTTATCTTGTTGTCAGATGATTTACTTGTCAAGACAAAAAGAACAAAGATTTTTCCAAGAACTTTGACTGACCATAGCCCAGTATGGATAGAAATTGAGATGGATAAGGTTGAGAGACGTTCTTGGAGATTAAATGAGAACTTGTTTAGATATGAAAAAAATACAACAGAATTTAAAAAGCACTTGAAAGAATTTTTTGAAATAAATTCGAATAAAGGTACCCCAATTGAAATTGTCTGGGACGCAAGTAAAGCTTATATGAGAGGGGTACTTATCTACATGAACTCTAAACATAGACTGTTTCGACAAAAGAAAAGATCTGAATTGGAAATAGAAATAAAGAATAAAGAACAGTTACTTATTAAAAACCCAACAGATGAAAGAATAAGCAGTGCTATAAAACTTTTGAAAGACCAATTTCAAATGCTTATGGCAGAACAAGTTGCAACAAACTTACAATATGCGAAGCATAATACATTTTGTAACGCTAATAAACCGGGCAGATGGTTGGCTTACACATTGAGGAAAAAACAAAGTATACGGACTATAGATAGTATTGATATTGGAGGGAAAGAAATTTTTCAACAAAAATTAATTAAAGAAGCTTTTGTGGACTATTATACCAAACTATATGCCAAAGAGGAGGTGCAGAATGGACTTATAGAAAAATACTTAAACGATAAAAGAGTTACAAAAATTACTGATCAACAAAAGGAAAGAATGAATTATCCTATAACAGAGGAGGAGATAATAGTAGCAATTAAACAGTTAAAAACAGCCAAAGCTCCTGGTACGGATGGTTTGACCGCAGTGTATTACAAAACTTTGCAAGCTGAAATGGTGGAACAACTTAGAGATTTATTTTGCAATATTCAACAAGGGGGTAAAATACCCCCATCATGGACAACAGCTTACATATCTTTGATACCAAAAGAACAAGTTGGTCCTAAAAAACCAGAGAATTATAGACCAATATCTCTTTTGAATACAGATTATAAAATCTATGCGAAAGTATTAGCCAACAGGTTGATGCCAGTAATCCAAAAGGTGATTCATGAGGATCAAGCGGGATTCATCGAGGGCAGACACATGAAGGACAATGTAAGGCAAGTAATAGATTTATTGGAATATCTTGAGAAGAATAAACAGATTCCTGCAGTGCTGGTCTTTTTGGATGCAGAGAAGGCCTTTGATAGAGTGGATTGGAATTTTCTACTAAAGACTTTAAAAAAGATGGACTTTGGGGATCAATTTATACAGGCGATTTCAGCAATTTATCAAGAGCAAAAGGCACAGATCATTATTAATGGAAGCCTGACAACAGAGTTTAAAATTGAAAAAGGAACAAGACAGGGATGTCCGTTGTCCCCACTTTTATTTATTTTAACACTAGAAGTCTTGTTAAATACAATAAGGGACTCTAATATCTTGAAAGGTATAAAGATTAGGCAAGAGGATTACAGAATAAAGGCATTTGCAGATGATCTGGTTGTTACCCTATCACAACCAATGGAATCAATAATCCTGATGAAGGACATTATACAAGACTATGGTAAAGTTTCAGGTTTTAGACTGAATCCAAAAAAGACTAAAATGATAGCTAAAAACATGACACAAGATCGTAAACATGAGCTTGAAAGGAGGGCAGGTTTTGAGACTGTACCTAAGGTAAAATATCTAGGAGTTCAGGTTGCAGAATCAAACATGAAATTGTTTCAAAATAACTATGAGGTGTTGTGGCGAGAGGTGCAGAAAGACATGGAGACCTGGAAAAAACTGCAGCTGTCTTTACTTGGAAGAATAGCAGCAGTTAAGATGAACATTTTGCCAAGATTTCTTTTTTTGTTTCAAATGATTCCAGTGCTTAAAAGTGATAAACAATTGAAAGTTTGGCAATCTGGAGTGAATAAGTTTGTCTGGAACGAGAAGAAGCCGAGAGTGAAATTGAAAATTATGCAAGATGTTCCAGAAAGAGGAGGTCTTAAACTTCCAAACCTACAGCTATATTATGATGCAGCAGCTTTAACTTTAACAAGTGATTGGTTTGGAAGGAAAAAGACTGGAATATTGAATGCAGAAAGTTTTGATCTTGAATTTGGATGGCATGCTTACTTATTTTACGACGACAAAGTGAATAAAGTATTTAAAAGTCATATACTTAGAGATTCTTTGATGAGAGTTTGGAAGAAGCACCGACTCAAATGGGATTATAAAATACCGCTATGGCTGGATCTTGGTCATACTTTGTGGAATACAAATATAATGTCACTCGGGGGGGTTTTATATAAAGAGGTTCTTTTTACAGATGCGGGCAGATGGCAGCTGAAGACATTGCAGACACTGTTGGATGAAGGGATTAATTTAACTTGGTTACAATATAATCAATTACAACTGAGATGGAAAGAGGACCAAAAAACTGGTATTATGTTGCATGAGGAAGAATTGGTTAGACATATAAGAGAGAAAGGTCCAATGCATATCAAAAGGCTTTATAATGTTTTGCTAGAAAGAGATTCAGAAACTGAATTAGTTAAAGACTGTATGATTAAGTGGGCACAGAATTTTGAAGAACCAGTGATGCTGGAAACATGGGAAAAAATTTGGGTTCAGAATGTTAAATTTACACAGTCGCAGAACCTGAGGGAAAATTTCTACAAAATGTTTTATAGATGGCATTTAGATCCCAAAAAGTTGTCATGTATGTACCCTAATGTTCAGCCAAAATGTTGGAGATGTGAATGTTTGGATGCCACGTATTATCATGTTTGGTGGACCTGTAGGAAAGTTAAGGCTTTTTGGATAAAAATTTGGTGGGTCATGCAGAATGTTTTGAAGAAAAAAATTCAATTTTCTCCACAACTGTTTTTATTGGGTATAGTTAAGGGTTTTACATCGGGTGAAACAAAATTGATATTGTATATGATAACAGCAGCAAGATTGTTGATAGGTAAATATTGGAAGAATGAAGCTTTGCCCACTATTGAGGAATGGACTTTGAAGATGGCCAGTTTTGCAGAGATGGCGAAGATTTCAGCATATTTAAAAGACTGTTCACAAGAGACTTATGAGTGGGAATGGAAAAGGTGGATAGAATATGTTCAGAACAAATATCAAACTAGAAAGTATCAAATAGCTTTTATTTGAAAATAATGTACTAGAAATTTTTTAATGTAATGAGATAAAGAGAAACATTATACAGGGGAGGGAGGGGTTCAAGTCTATATATAAGTGTTATATTAGGGTTCTTTATGAGTATGAGTATATTATAGGGAAGTCTGGGGGGAGGGGAGGGTTAGGGAGGGTTAGGGAGGTTGGGAAGTTTGGGGGGAGGTGGGGGGGGAAAAAGGGGTGAAAATGTAATTGTAAAACTTTTGCAATAAAAAAAAAAAGAGAAATGTTTTAGCAGAAGAAAGTATCCATGAGCAGAACACAGGAGTTGCTCAGACACTAAAGGAGGAAAATATTTCACAGCAAAGAAGTTAGAAAGGAGAGAGGAGGAGGGGGTAGGAAGAGGAGAGGGAGGGTGAGGAATGGAAGAAAGGAGAGGAGGAAGGGAAGGGAAGGGGACAGGAGTAGGAGTGAAGGTGAGAAGGGGGAAAAGAAGAGAGAAGTGGGGGAAAGGGAAAGGAAGTAGGATGAGGTGGGAGAGAAGGCAGGAGAAAGTAGGAGAGAGGAGGAGGGAGGGAAGGGAAAGAAAGGAGGAGAAGAAGAAGGTTTGTTGTGGAATGAGGGAAGAAAAAGAAGAAGAGCAACTCTGAATGTAATTAAAATGTTTTATTTTAATGCTTTCTTTAAGGGAAACATGTATATGTAGGATTTCTTATGTATAAGAAAATGTACAATTTCTATTATGTGGGGAAGGGGAAGGGGGGAGAAAATTGTTTGTATTTCTTATAAAACTTTTCAATTAAAAAAAAAAAGCTCTAAAGACCGATGAGTGGTTTCTGGCCCATTTGAATGAGTGTACACTTCGGGAAGGACTTGCTTGGGTGGGAGCCAAGCTGTATGTTCCCGCGAGTCTGAGAGCAACAGTTTTACAGCGTGCTCATGATGCCAAAGTTGCTGGGCATTTTGGGTTTATGAAAACGTTACATCTAGTTAAGTGGCAATTCTGGTGGCCCGTACTCAAGAAGGACATAGAGATATATGTGGCCAGTTGTCCCGTGTGTGCTTCGGCCAAGAGGCCTCCGGGAAAGCCACCTGGACTGCTTCAAAGTGTTGCCAGACCAGGTGCCCATGGAAGGAAATCTCCATGGATTTTATTGTAGAATTGCCCGAAAATGGGGGGAACACAGTTATTTGGGTGGTTACTGATTTGTTTTCCAAACAAGTGCATTTCATCCCATGTCCCAAGATCCCTTCTGCAAAAACACTTGCAAAAATGTTTGTCCAACATGTATACAGGTTACATGGAGCTCCAGAACATACAATTTTGGATAGAGGAGTTCAATTTACCTCCCATTTCTGGAAGGAGTTCCTAGGGTTGATAGGCTCCACCCAAGGGTTAAGCTCTGCCCACCACCCCCAAACTAATGGGGCTTGTGAAAGAACCAATTCTGTTTTAGAACAATATCTGAGATGTTACATAAATTATCAGCAAGATAACTGGGCTGATTTACTGCCGTTTGCAGAGGTGGCCTATAATAACTCCATATATAGCAGCATAGGGTTTACCCCTTTCAAAGTGGCTTCTGCCCAAGATTTTTTTTTATTGAAAAGTTTTACAAAGAAAATCCCCCCCACAATATTCCCCCCACCTTTTCCCTCCCCACCACCCCCACCCCCCTTCCCATCCCACCCTCCCCCCCAGACTTCCCAGAGCAAAATACAGGGTATTTCAATTAACAATCATAAACTAAATTAACCTAACTTATTCTTTTTTTTTAATTTTTTTTTATTATTAAAATATAAACACAGATATAAAGACAATACAATACAAAGACAAACAAAAAACCCACCACCTACAAACCCACCTAACATTTTACATTTACGCTTTTGTCATCAACAGAATATATGTCATTGAGCTTATATAGTTTAATAAAGAGTAATTATTAAATGTCTAATTCCAATGTTATAACTTTTCACTACAAATTTACATTTCTTATGGGTTCATCTCCTTGTGAAAGTCTTTACCCTAATTTCTGCCCTCTACATTTTTGCTGATTTTCCTTTCCAGCCATTGATACCATTGGTGCCATACAAGATAGTATTCGCTTTCTTCCTTTTCCTGGAGTTCCAGCGTCAATCTGTCCATTTCAGCACACTCTGTTATCTTTGCAACGATTTTGTCTTTGGATGGGAGACAAAGAACCTAACTTATTCTTAAACTACCAAATCCCCCCCTGAAACCTTAACTCCACTATGGCTAGAATTTAACATTCATTCATAAGCTATTTGATATTTTCTTGTCTGATACTTATTTTGAATATAGTCAATCCATCTTCTCCATTCCGATATGTATTTTTCTTGTGTATAGTCCTTCAAATACGCTGACATTTTCGCCATTTCTGCTAAATTCGCTACTTTCAATGTCCATTCTTCAATAGTAGGCAAAGAGTCCTTCTTCCAGTATTGCGCTACCAACAGCCTAGCTGCTGATATTAAGTTCAAAATCAGTTTAGTCTCTAATGCTGTACAATCCATCGTTATACCCAATAAAAACAATTGAGGAGTAAATTTCAACCTTTTTTTTCAAAATGTTCTGCATCACCCACCAAATTTTTATCCATAATGCCTTAATTTTCTTACAAGTCCACCATATATGATAATAAGTTGCATCATCACATTAACATCTCCAACATTTAGTTTGCAAATTCGGGTACATACATGATAATTTTTTAGGATCTAAATGCCATCTATAAAACATTTTATAAAAATTCTCTCTCAGGTTTTGTGCTTGTGTAAACTTAACATTTCTAACCCAAATCTTTTCCCATGTTTCTATCATCACTGGTTCCTGAAAGTTTTGTGCCCATTTTATCATACACTCCTTAACCAATTCCATTTCTGAATCTATTCCCAGTAAAGCGTTATACAACCTTTTAATATGCATCTGACTTTGATCTCTAATCTGTTTTACCAGGTTTTCCTCATTTTGCATGACACCAATTTTTTGATCTTCCCTCCATCTAGCTTGAAGCTGACCACACTGAAACCAAGTATAGATTATCCCTTCTTCTTTCAATACATTTAAAGATTTCAACTGCAGTTTACCCCTTTCCTTAAAAAGAAGTTCTTTATAAGTAATCACCTCTTGTTTTTGTTCTATACTTATATTTTCTATTGCATGTCTGGGATTTGCCCATATAGGTATCTTGCAGTTTAGGTTATATTGATACTTTTTCCAAACCCTCAACAACGCATTTCTAAATATATGACCCTTAAACACTTTATCCACTTTTTTTTCATATAACAAATAAGCATGCCATCCATATAACAGATCATAACCTTCTATATTTAACATTCTCTCTTCAGTTAAGTTAAACCAATCACTAATTTGTGGTAAAACAGCTGCTTCATAATACAATCTTAAATTAGGCATTTTAAGACCTCTTCTCTCACGTATATCCTGTATAATTTTCAATTTCACTGTTGGTTTCTTCCCACCCCAAATAAAAGTATTAACCCCTTGCTGCCACTCCCTCAGATTTCCATCTTTCTTAAGCACTGATATCATTTGAAACAAAAATAAAAACCTGGGTAATACATTCATTTTTATTACTGCTATCCTTCCCAGTAGAGATAGTTGTAACTTTTTCCAATTCTCCATTTCTTTCTGCACTTTTTGCCAGAGAACTTCATAATTGTTTTTAAATAATTTCGTATTTGAGGCTGCAATATATACTCCTAGATATTTAACCTTTTTAACTATTTCAAAGCCTGTTATTCTTTCTAAGTCTTCTCTTTGAGATATAGACATATTTTTAGTTATCATCTTTGTCTTATGTTGATTTACTTTAAATCCAGATACCCTACCATATTGACTTATTATATCCAACATGTGTGGAGCTGATTCTATATCCAACATATGTGGAGCTGATTCTATAGGTTGAGATAAAGTAACAACCAAGTCATCTGCAAATGCTCTTAATCTATAATCTTGTTGTCTAATTACAATTCCTTTTATTTTGTCAGAGTCACGTATTTTATTCAACAAAACTTCTAAAGTTAAAATAAACAGCAATGGAGACAAAGGACAACCCTGCCTTGTTCCTTTCTCAATTTTAAAAGCATCTGTTAAACCTCCATTAACTATTATTTGTGCTGTTTGTTCCTGATATATTGCTCTAACTGATTGTATAAAATACTGTCCAAAATGCATTTTTTCTATTATCTTAAACAAAAATTGCCAATTCAATCGATCAAATGCCTTCTCTGCATCCAAAAATATGAACGCTGCAGGGACTTGGTTGTTTTTTTCCAAATATTCCAGTAGATTTACAATTTGTCTAACATTATATTTCATTTGCCTCCCTTTTATAAACCCTGATTGGTCATTATGAATTGTTTGTTGCATAACTGGCATTAATCTATTCGCTAATATCTTGGCAAAGATTTTGTAATCAGTATTCAAAAGTGATATTGGCCTAAAATTTTCAGGTTTGGCACAGTTTTGATCTTCCTTCAGGATCAATGAAACAAAAGCTGTTCTCCAAGAGGGTGGGACTCCTCCCCCTGATTGAATTTTACAAAATAAAACTCTAAGCGGTTCTACCATTTCAGACTGTAAATTCTTGTAATAAACAGCTATTATTCCATCTGTTCTATAGATACACTCACAAGACATTTAATTGCCCGCCCTTCTTTCACCCCCCTCTGTGTACCCAGCGCCCTATTAGAGCCGCCGCTCCTGGGTC
This sequence comes from Pituophis catenifer annectens, assembly GCF_029215685.1. Lineage (NCBI taxonomy): Eukaryota > Metazoa > Chordata > Lepidosauria > Squamata > Colubridae > Pituophis > Pituophis catenifer. Next base: position 33,216,931 of record NW_027256887.1, read on the forward strand.
CCGGCCGGGCAGCCAGCAAAGCCTCTCCCACCGCTTCCTCCTCCTCCTCCTCCTGCTGCTCTGACGGGGAAGCCCCACTGAGGGGAAAGCGAGTTACTCTAGCCTGATCATCAGTTCCTTCTCCTTCCTCCCCTCGGTTTACCCGGCTCCATCAAAGCAGCGCCGGAGCTGCCAGCCCGGCTTTTATCTGGTGCCCTGAGTTTGCGCACTGAAAGGAGGCTCGCTCAGCCTCAGCCAGCCTCCCCTCCCAAGCTCTGCAGCCACAAAGACGGAGGTGCTTGTCGTGGGCCGGCGGCGGCGCCCGCAGAATCCGAGGGGTGTCGAGGCACCGAGGTAAACCCCCACATCCTATGCCACCCCCAAGGCTCTCTTTCTGTCAGCCGCCCTTCTCCCCCCCTTAACAACCCCTTGAAGAGAAGCTCAGTGCGTCTTCCTCAGTCCTGACGGAAGGAGTGGGATGGGAAGTCCCTGCGCCTTGCGAGAGTGGAGCGGTCCCTGGTTTTAGGAAAAAGGCGCTAAGTAGGGTCGGGGATAGGCACGTCCTCGGCTCCTCCGTGGACACTTTTGTCAGCCAATCAGGCCTCCTTCCTTCCATCCCTCACCTGGGGATTCACCAGGCCCCGTGCCTTCCACGCCGGCTGAGCAAAGCTAAAGATAGCCCCAGGCCTCTGGAGGGAGGGAGGGAAGCCCTGGCCTGCTGCTCCTGCCGCCGCCACCCCCCTTGCCCCCAGCAAGAGCGGTTCTCGTGCTGCTGCTTCTCCGGGACCAGGAGCAACTGCCGGGGCAGAGAGGGCGGAGCAAGCTGTGGTGGCAGGCCGTTCTCGCTGGGTAATAGACAGGCTGCTTCTGGAGCAGCCAGGAGAAGGAGAAGCTGCCAGCGGGGAGGCGAGCCACCCCAGGAGGACCAGAGGAGAGTGCACCTTCTCACTCATGGAGATCTACCAGTGGGGAAGTAGGCGCAGTAAGAGGTGCACTGGCCAGGAAGCGATTATGCTCCCTGGCCGGAGAGGGTTGCAACCCTCTCCTGCCAGGGAGCATGACCGCTTCCTGGCCAGCGCATTTCTTACCGCTTTCCGCGACCACTTCCCTGCTGGTGGATCTCCATGAGTGAGGAGCTGCGCTCTCCTCCAGTCCTCCTGGGGCAGCTCGCCTCCCCGCTGGTGGCTTCTCCTTCTCCTGGCTGCTCCAGGAGCAGCCTGTCTGTTACCCAGTAAGAACGGCGTCTCTGCCCCAGCAGTTGCTCCTGGTGCTGCTGGAGAAGCGGCAGCATGAGAACCGTTCTTGCTGGGGGCAAGGGGGGTGGCGGCGGCAGGAGCAGCAGGCCAGGGCTTCCCTCCCTCCATAGGCCTAGGGCTATGCCAGAAGTCTGTTCAGGTGGGGAGACAAGGAAGCCTCGGACGGCCCATCCTTGCCACCATTGCCCCCTTGCCCTTGGCAGCAGCGGTTCTCACACAGGAGCAGCTGGCAGGGGAGAGGGGATGGCAGCAGACTGTGGCAGCAGACAGTTTGAGCAGGCTAAGAGGCAACGTTCCTCCTCCTGCCAGCCTCGAGCTCAGCTCTGGGCAGCGTCCAACCTGTCTTACCTGGCTTCTCCCTGCGGCAGCCCACATGGATCCCAGGCAGCGCAACTTTGGGGCCTTTCCTCATGGTGGCGGTGATGAGGCAGGCAGGCAGCCGGGTGCACGGGAGAGACTGGTGGCAGTGCTCCTGGCTGGCAAAGGGCGGAGTCCTGGGGCTGCATGCGGGCAATGATGGTGGGCAGGGTAAGCGAGCAGCAACTGGGCCGGGAACTGGTTCGGGGGCATGGCTAGCCAATGTTATTATCGGTTCTCCGAACTACTAAATTTTTTTACTACCGGTTCTTGCAAACTGGTGCAAACCAAGAGCAACCCACCACTGAATGGCATATACTATATGAAGAAATAAAAACAAAAGAAACAATATATAGAATTACAAGAGAAATTGGGAAAATTAGAAGACAGAAAGAACCCCACAACCAGGAAATTAGAGATGAAAAAGAGATAATTAAATATAGACTTAACTTAATCACACAAGAACAAATAGCAAAAAAATTAGAGCAACCAAACAAAACTACTTTGAAAATGCAAATAAACCAGGGAGATGGTTGGCCTACAAATTAAAAAAAGAAAAAGAAAAGAAACTAATACAACAACTAGAAGATGAAAAAGGGATAGCACACCATCAGAAGGAAGAAAAAGAAAATACAGCAGTAAGATACTACCCAAATTTATATAGTTGGGAGAACATAGAGGGGGATGACATTAAAAGATATCTACAGCAGAGAAACCTCCCAACCTTACCAGAAACCGCAAAAGAAACATTAGATAGAAAAATAACGATGTTAGAATTAAAAAGGGCAATTCAAAAACAAAAAAGCAATAACAGACTGGGTCCAGATGGAATTCCAGTGGAATTTTACAAAGAATTACAAAAACCATTAGAAAATTTACTATTACAAACATATAATGAAGTACTAGAGCGAGCAATGATACCAAAATCTTGGATTGAGGCACTGATAACCTTAATTCCCAAAGATAATTCGCAATTTGGGTGTCCTCCTAGACTCACAGCTAAGATTAGAGCAACATCTGTCAGCTGTGGCTAGGGGGACCTTTGCACAGGTTCGCCTGGAGCACCAATTGCGACCCTACTTGGATCAGGAGGCTCTCCTCACAGTCACTCATGCTCTTGTCACCTCACGGTTAGATTATTGCAATACACTCTACATGGGGCTACCCTTGAAAAGTGTTCGGAGACTACAGTTGGTCCAGAATGCAGCGCGAGAGCTGTCGTGGGTGCACCTAGGTACACCTACATTACACCAATTCTCCATGAGCTGCACTGGCTCCCTCACCTAATTCAAGGTGTTGGTTATTATCTTTAAAGCCCTACATGGCTCAGGGCCAGGGTATCTTCGAGATCGCCTTCTACCGCATAGCTCCCAGCGACCGGTAAGAACTCACAGAGTTGGTCTCCTCTGGGTCCCATCAGCTAAACAATGCTGGCTGGCGGGCCCGCGGGGGAGGGCCTTCTCTGTGGCTGCCCCAGCTTTCTGGAACCAGTTACCTCCTGAGGTCCGGACCATCCCCACCCTATTGGCCTTCCAAAAAGCGGTGAAGACCTGGCTCTTCCAGCAGGCCTGGGGCCGTTGATCTCGCTGTTGCGATCTGGCGAGATCCGGCCATGAATGGTGTGAATGGGTTTTAATTGTTTTTAATGGTTTAACTTTTAATGTTTTATATATGGTTTTTAAATGCATTGTAAGCCACCTTGAGTCTTCGGAGAAAGGCGGCATACAAGTTGAACAAATAAATGAATAAATAAATAAATAAATAAATAAATAATGCGGAAAGGAAAAAGATGCAAAATTATAGGCCAATCTCGCTGCTGAATGGAGACTATAAGATATTTAGTACAATAATGGCAGAAAGGATGAAACACATATTAAATGAAATCATACAACCAGATCAGAATGGATTTGTACCCATCAGACACATAAAAAATAATATAAGAATGATAATGAATACATTAGAATATTACGAAACACAGCCGGAGAAAAAAGCAGCTTTGATATTCCTCAATGCACAAAAAGCATTCGACAACTTACATTTGGATTTTTTAATTAACCAACTAGGAGTAATGAGTTTTGTCAAGAAATTTATTAGAACAGTAAAAGTAATATACTCAAACCAGAAAGCAAAAATACTATTAAATGGAGAAACATCAGAAGGCTTCAACTTAACAAAAGGAGTTAGACAGGGATGCCCCCTATATCCTCTGTTATTTATTTTTTCAATAGAAACATTGTTGCAACAAATTAGACAGAATCAGGAAATCAAAGGATTAAAAATTAGAGGAGAAGAATATAAAGTACAGGCCTTCGCTGATGACTTGGCATTTATTATAGAATAACCCTTAGAGACGGGATTAATACTACTACAGGATATAAACCAATTTGGCAAAGTGGCAGGGCTTAAAATAAATAAAGAGAAAAGTAAAATAATAACCAAAAACCTAATTAAAAGACAAAATGAAGAATTAGAGGAGAAAATGGGAATTTTAAGAGCAAAAAAATTTAAATATTTGAGAAAATGGCTATCAGCAAAATGTAGTACGATAAAAGAGGATAATTACAATGCACTGATAAAACAAATATAAAAAGATTTGGAACATTGGAATAAATTACAGTTATCACTAATTGGCAGAATTTCAACAATCAAAATGAACATATTACCCAATTGCTATACCTTTTTCAAACGGTAAAATTAAAGAAGAAATTTTTCGAACAAATAAATAAAATAACATCCAAATTTATATAGGCAGGTAAAAAAAACCCACATCAAACTTAAATTGTTAGTAGGAATCATGGGAGTTTTGGCCTCCCGGGAGCTCTACTACCTGGCAGCAGCCCTGGCATGGTTAAGAGATTGGATTCAACTTAAAAACAAAAGAATATTAGCATTAGAAAGATACGATCTCCAAATAGGTTAACATGGGTTTCTATGGAAAGGTAAAAATAAAACACATTCATATTTTCAGAGGCATATAATAAGAAATTCCCTATACAATGTCTGGGTAAAGATAAAAGAGCCTTGGTAGTACAGTGGTTTAAAGCACCCTGTTATTAACACAGCTGCCTGCAATTTACTGCTGGTTCGAATCTCTCCAAGGCTCAAGGTTGACTCAGCCTTCCATCCTTTCTAAGGTAGGTTAAATGAGGACCCAGTTTGTGGGGGCAATAAGCTGACTTTGTATAAATATACAAAAGTATGAAGGCTATTGCTTAACGCACTGTAAGCCGCCCTGAGTCTCTGGAGAAGGGCGGCATATAAATCAAATTAAAAAAAAAAAATCACTATACAAAAATCCCAAACTGGTTATCGACAATGGAGGCAATGACACACCCAAATACAATAGACCTCAGTAAAATGGTAAGATGGCGAGAAACAATTGGAGTTGGACAAAATTTTACTAGGAATGGAAGGAAAAATGATTACAAAATTATATAATTTTTTTACTAAGATATAAAATGGAGGAAGAAGTTGTAAAAAAACATAATGTAATGTATGTATGTATATATATATATTTGTATGTTGGAGTAATGTGATTATCCTTCTATTGAGTAGTAAATAGAAATGATAAAATAGAGAATTACAAAAGCAAAATACGTATGTCGGTACGGAATGCTGTAAAATTACCATTAACGGTATGTAATGTTTAATTCGTTATGTCTTGACGTGTTTTGTTTTTATATATGTGTGATTGTTTTTTGTGTTGTTTTTAAAGACAAACTGTTTAATAAAAAATATTTAAAAAATAAAATAAAATAAAATTCATATGTTATTTATGATAGTCAGAAAGAACTATTCTGTATAGAGTAGACTCTGACTAAGATTGCAGGCAGTAAGCAAGCTTGATCACATTTTTTACCCACACATTAATTTTAATGCTATTTTCTTCTAAATTTCCTGGTGGCTCACAATAAAAGTGAACTCAATGCTACAATTAAATGTTACTACCAGAATAGATTCTGAGGATACACAGAGTCTGCCTACCTTTAAGCACTCAGAGAAGAAAACACATGTTGCATTAAATCATGTATATCCCAGTCTCCATACAGAAGGTTTTAAATGATTTCTAATCTCTCCCTTGGGGGGGGAAGGAATTCACTAGTTTTACAGTGTCTTTCACATGTGTGTATGTGTATCAGAGGTGGTATTCAGCCGGTTCGCACCGGTTTGGGCAAACTAGTAGCAGCAATTTGGCCTGGGTCACCAAACCGGTAGGGACTTCTCACTGGCCATGCCCCTGCCCGCTCGCCGTTCGCTCGCCCTTTCCGGCTGCTTGCTCGCCCCTTTTGCCTGCTTGATGCTCGCCCCAACTACCCCCGCCCTATATATGTTGCCTTCGCCACGCAGCCCAGCTAATCACCTCACAAGTCACCTCGCCGATGCCCACTCAGCTCACCAAAAGTAAGCAGTGCATGCCGCCTGCTCACCCTTTGCCTTGCGTTGGGAGCCCCAGGAATGCGCCATTATCCGAGGCCCCGGAGCCACCACCTGCCTCAGCTGGGTTGGGGAATGCACGATTCCCCAGCTCCGGCCTTGCCCTGGAGCCACCACCCACTTGCTGTTCGCCTCAACTGAGTCAGGGAATGCGCCATTCCCCGGCTCTGGCCTTTCCCTGGAGCTGCCACCCACTCTCCCTTAAGTGCGATACGTCACTCCATTTCCCCTCCTTCAGAGGCACCAGCGCTTAATCTCCCCGCTTCCTCCCCCACAACCGCCTCTTTCATCGTCCCGTAGCTGTGACCTTACCTTCCTCCTGTGGCTAGCTGCCAGGGAATGCAAGCCAGGGCTGAGAGCTGTTGTCGTCACTGGGCTCCCCACCAGCCCGCATCTTGCCCCCTTGTCACGAGATGCCTGCAGCCGCTGCATGTTTCTTGCATTCAGGATTCTTGCAGCGTAAATTAACGACTTTTGGCTCTGCTCTGCTTTCCAATGCGCTACCGCCCTGTTCTATGTTCCGGCCATGCAGGCACACCCCATTGCCTGCTGCCGTTGCGCCGGTGAGACTTGCCCGGGTATGCAGGATTAGGCCAGGCCTTTGGCAGATTAGGCCAGCCCTGGGCAGAAAATAGGTATATAGGTAGAAATTATTTTTTTTCCCTACCGGGTTCTGTGGGCGTGACTTGGGGGGGGTGTCATGTGACTGAGTGGGTGTGGGGATGAGCGATGTCAAGTTGGATACTGCCACTCAGTCACATGGCCCCCCACCAAGCGACGCCCACAGAACAGGTAGGGAAAAAATTGAATACCACCACTGATATGTATGTGCAATGCATATACTGACTATAAGGACACAGTACATGTTTATGTTTGACCTATACAGGTAGTCCTTGACTTACAACTACAATTGTAAGTTTGTAGAATTATAATTGTAGAATTACAATTGTAATTCTAAGTGAATTTTGCTCCATTTTACAACCTTTCTTGCCACAGTTGTTAATGGAATCATATTAGGACAATCAAATGGAAAACTAACTCTAAATGTTTCTGAAGTTTCAGTATAATTAAAATAGGAAATAACTCAGGTAATGTTGGCCAATTAGGGTAATTGGCGGGCTCTCCAGGCACTCCTCCCTGTCTTTATCCACCACCTGTAGAGATTATCTTGGTTCCCAGGGGAAAGTTCTGTGTTTTGTCTAGCAATGTATTTCATCCTCCTTTCCCCTCCCCCCTCTGGGTGGCAACTGACAATAGAAAAATGGCTTCTGCCAGGTTTGATTCGAAGTTGATAGTCGGATCTCCCCTAGTGACTGAGGAACACCTGGAAAATATCAAATATAGATAGGTTAATTTCCTATTACCACCCCTCCCATGATCAGGTTCCTTTGACTTCTGGGAATATTTTTCATGGAATTTCCTAACATCTCTGTTCTAATATCTCTGCTGTAACATCCCTACTCTTCACCCAGGTGGCTTCTGACAGAGGGTAACTCTTCCACTACAGTAAGCATTGCAGTTTTCCCTTACAAAGTCTCAGAGTCTAGGTGTTATGGCCCTGTCAGAGCCTGGGCCTGAGGAGGACAACGAGACAGAGCCAATGCCAATGGAGGAGGATGGTGCAGCCTCGCTGGCCCCATAGGAATGACTGGAGGAGCAGGACGAGGCAGTCCTGGGTCCCTCAGGCCTTGGAAGGGTTGCCGGTCACAGAGAGAAAGTGCAGGATGACTGAGCAAGGGGGAAGGAGAGGGAAAGAGTAGGCAGTGCAGCAGAGGAGCTCCAGAGCAGAACAATTGCCTCCTGATCTTCGAGCATGGAGAATGGAGGCAGGATCAGTGCAGGGTGAACAGATGACTTAGGAGGAGGGAGCCCACCTCTCATCACAAGGCTCACCTGGGGAATAAGATTTAAAGAGCTGCTGTGGGGAGGGGCACTTGTTGGGAACAAGTGTTGCATTTTTTCAGCCACACTTGCAGTTATTGACATCTTGCCACTTTGCCTAGCCTTGTTTTGCCTGGCTTTGCCTAGCCTGGTCGTGGGCAAATGTTCAGTGACACAGCTCTGCTTCGGGTTGTGCTGCAGCCCCAGCAACCTCTTCGTATGATGAAGTCTTCCTGGAACCAAGTTTCCTGAACTTTGTTTGCTCTCAGAACTGGCTGCTCCTCTGAACTCACAACAGCAAGGAACTAGTGGAGGTGTGTGTATGAAACAATGCTCTTGGACCAGGGGTGAAATGCTCCCGGTTCGAACTGGCTCGGGTGAGTAGGTAGCGATGGCGGCGGGCAGTTCGGAGAACCGATAGCAAAAATCTCTGCCCCCGCTCCCATGCCCAGCTGAACCATGCAATCATCAGAGCCTTTTTTTCCTTTTAAATGGCTCTGACGAGCCAAGCTCTGACGATCCCAGCTGAGTTGCCTGCTAATCAGGCAACTCAGCTTGAATCGTCAGAGCCATTTAAAAAAAAATGTTTTTTTCTTTTAAATGGCTCTGACGATCCAAGCTCTGACGATCGCCTGCTAATCGGGAGCAAAAATTCCTCCCCCTCCCCCCCTCAGCTTGCTTACCTTAGCTGCTGGTTGCAACTCCTTGCTGTAATCCCTGCAATCCATTGCATCAGCAAGCAACTGAATCTCCCTGCCTGCAATCAAGCAGGCAGGGAGTTTTGGACTTCAACTTCCAGAATTCCTCAGCCAGCAAAGCAAAGCTGGCTGAGGAATTTTGGGAGTTGAAGTCTACAAGTCTTAAAGTTGCCAAGGTTGGAGTCCCCTATTTTATTGGGTAAGTTTTTTTCCACTTTGGGAGCTTTAAAAAAATAGTTAATTGGGTTTTTTTTTAGTTGTTCTTTTTTTAGACCTAGCCATTTAGGTCTAAATGGCTAGGTCTTCCAAAGTTTAGGAAGTTTTAAATTTAGCTGCTTTTATATAAAAATAAAAATAAATAAAAATAAAATAATATTTGTGCAGCTTTCTGAGATTTAATGTGTTTCTGTAGTATTTCACTCTAACTACACAAACACACAAAATCTCACAAAGCTGTATGTGGAATTTTGTGTGTGTAAAGTGTGAAAGTTGTTTTTTTGGGCTTTTTGTGGCTGTGTGAGGTTCCTGCTTGTTGCAGGGGCCATTTTGGGTCTAACACAGCTGCTTTTATATTGTGAGAGCGCCAGTTGTGTTGTGTTGTCTTTCGTAGGTTAAAAAAGGGCAAAGAAGTGACATTGACCTGGCCACGCCCATCTGACCAACAAGCCATGCCCTCCCAGTCACCGTACCACCAAGCCCCGCCCACTAATTAAGCCACGCCCACAGAACCGGTAGCAAAAAATTTTAGATTTCACCCGTCTTGGACTTACAGTGAACTGTGGGAACTTTGGGGGTAAAAGTTAGAGCAATAAAAAGGAGTTAAGCCTTCACTCCAGCTGTGTTGCTTTCATGCCCAGCCCTGGGTCACCACAATAGGATCTTTCATATTTCATAGTGGGTTTCCCCTTCCACTACGATAAGACCCTGGGCAGTCTGAGCTACCAGCTTCAATGCCAATCTTATTACTGGCTTCAATAAGCTACTATGAAAGACCTGGTGCACTTTCCCTAGGAGGCATGGGAGTTTGAGCTCTACTGTGACTGGGTTGATGATTCTTACAATGGGTAAAGGTCCTATAAACTTAGGGCCCAGTTTTTTGCAGGACTTCAGTTTCAGGTACTTGGTACAAAGGTAAACTTTCTCTCTTATGTGAAATGATATCTGAGGGGATTGCCTTTTGTCTGCTTGTTCTTTTTGCATTTTTGTGGCTTTGGCTAGCACCCATTTCACATTTCCCCAAGTGTTCTGCAGTGAGTCCACCCACTCTGTTAGGCTCACTGAGGAAGGAGGCTCCTGAGGGTATTTGGGTATGGGAATGAACTCGGCCCAAGTGGCCACTTTAAAGAGAGTAAGCCCCAGGCTGCTGTGCACAGCATTATTGTATGTCCCCTCTGCGAAAGGCAGTAGGTGTCAGCCTCAGCTTTGCCTGCTTCAGCTGCCATAAGAAACGGGGGAGGGATTAGTTATGGGGGCGAAGGGGGGGAAGAGGCAGGAGGTGTTTTTTTTTCCATTGTAGGACGTGTCTTCCCAAGAAACGAAAGTGAATCTTCAAAGGGGACGGCTGACCAACTGCCCTACATTCCTGATGAATGACGCTGCCAGACGTGATGCCACCTGACCTTTGGGAGACCTTTGGATTGGCTGATGATCAATGGACACGGGGGGGGGGGGGGGGGAGAAGCTTAGTAGATGCTATTTCGTGCGTTTTGCTCACTTCCAGCTTTACCTGGGTTGCGATCATTTCGTATTCAGTAAAAGTACTAATCTCTTCAAAATGATTGAGTTTGGGTTTTCCTTTCCTGGATATTGAAGGAAGCATACCTGACATTAGGTATCACCAATTAGTTTGTTGGTAGTTGACATAGCACCTCAAGTATTGCTCTACCATTGCATTAGCTTATTTCACAACCCCATTAGTACTCAGATGAAATGCTGAAGCCCCTGAGAAGACCTAATTAGTTTTATGAATTCCCTCCAGAACATGGCCATAAACTGAACCCCTTGATCTGATATGATTCTTCTTGGGACTCCGTGCAATTGGTAGATGTGCTTCAGGAACAGTTTTGCTAGTTTATAGGCAGATGGGAGCCCAGGACAGGCTATAAAGTGAGCCTGCGTGGAAAAAAGGTTGATCACTGTTGAAATCACTATGTTTCCTCCATTTTCCAGGAGTTCCACTATAAAGTCCACTGCTATCTCCTCCCAGGGTTAGGATGGTTCGGCTACTTGCTGTAACAGTCCAGGAAGTTTTCCTGGCCTTTTCTTTTTTTTTTTTTTTTATTGAAAAAGTTTTTCAAATACAGATTTTTCCCCCTTTTCCCCCCCCTCCTCCCTAACCCCCCCCTTCCCCTCCCCTCCCCTGTGGCTTCTCCAGAATAAAACCCAAATTAATAACAGATTATATAATACTTTACCATCCTTTTTACTGCACCCCCATATGCTGACCCTTTCTTTCTAACAATATTATTATATCCCCCTTATATATACATTTCAAAGCAACATTCAGCTGTAAAATTATATAATAAATCCTAATTTGGCAATTTCAACTCATAATCTATCCATTTCCTCCTCCCCCATACATATATCTCTTAATTCAAATCTTTTATGTATATTAATATAACATATTTCCTGAACTAAACAATCAGTAAGCTAGCCTATCTCCACCCACTTTCCTGCAGGTCTACCATACATAATATTTTCAATATCTTTGTTCTTCTGCCCACACCACTAAAAAATATTTCCATATATAGATAAAATCCTCAAATGACTTTAAGATTGTAATCCATATGGTATCTTCTGTAATGTCTTTCAACTGGATTGTTAATTCCATCACCCATGTTAGGGTAACATCAAATTCTAGTTCCAACAGTATATTCAGTATTTTCAATTACCATCTGCCCCCATCAATAATAAATGTTTTCGTATATAAAAAAACCACCCGAGTGAGTTTATATTTATATTCCATATAGTGTCTTCTGTAATGTCTTTCATCTAGATTATTAATTCCAACCACCGTATTAGGGTAACAACCAGATCTTCTGCATGCCCCAGTCCCATAGTTCTCTTGCCTTATAGCTCAGCATAAACGTAATCCATTTATCAAAGAGTCCAAAATAGAAAGTTCCAATCCACTCAGTTAAAGGCCATCTTCCACATCCCAAAAACACAGCACTGCAGAGATCTGTCACTCTCCTCAAAATAGTATAATCCCCAAAAGAAATAGTTCTGGTTTCATGTCAATTTTTTGCTCAGTCATTTCCTTCAACCACTTTTTATTTTTATTTTTTTTTAAAGTTTTTATTGATAAAAAAAATGTACAAACAAACATAGATACATTAAGACAACGTACAAAACAAGAGACTTCCGGCGGTGACGTAGGGCTGTGGCGGCGCAGGAGAGAAGCGCTCTCTTTCTGTTGCCGGTTTTCTGAGCTTTTGGTGCCTTTTCTGGTGAAGACCGATCCTGGAGAGATCGGGAATAAAGAGGGAAACTTTGGGGGAGGCAAGGAGAGGTGTGATCTCCCGCCGTACCGAGAAGATCAGCCGAGGTTGCAGGGTAGGGGCGGGGGGGGTAGCGGTTATTATTAACGAAGGTCTGAGACCGAGGGAGGCCACTGTTCCTCAGACGGCCGGCTGTGAATCCCTCCTTGTGAAATGGGGCCACGGGGTTCAGATGGGTTTGCTGATCACATACCTGGCTCCCTGCCATGTGGCAGAAGCCCTGCCCGAGCTACTCAGTGTCATCGCCACGGTGGCGGTTGAGACCCCTAGGCTTATGGTCATGGGGGATTTCAACTTGCCGTCCGTTGGTGAGGCATCTGAGGTGGCTCGGGAGTTCATGGCTTCCATGACAGCCATGGACCTGACCCAGTTAATTCATGGCCCTACCCACACGGGGGGAAACACGCTGGATCTGGTTTTTGTCTCTGGACAGTGGTTGAGTGATCTCAAGATAGGGGATATAGTCACCGAGCCCTTGTCATGGTCTGATCACTCTCTCCTTCGTCTCGACCTTCGAACTGCTACACCCCGCCGCAGGGAGGCGGAGCCGGTAAGATGGTTCCGCCCCAGGCACCTGATGGAACCGGATAGGTTCCAGATGGAGCTTGGGCCATTCCCTGAGGCTCTGGCACACGCCTCGACTGGAGACCTAGTGGCCGCTTGGGATAGGGCGGCCGCTGGAGCTCTGGATCGGGTCGTGCCTTTGCGGCCTCTGACCCGGCGCCGATCTCATTTAGCTCCTTGGTTCACTGAGGAGCGGAAGGAGTTGAAGCGCCAGAAAAGACGCCTAGAGAGTAGTTGGAGGGCCAGTCTTTCTGAATCTGACCGGACACTGGTAAGAGCTCATATTAGGAATTACCTAGTGGCGATAAAAGCAGCAAAATGTAATTATTTTGCTGCTCTTATTGCATCATCAGATAATCGCCCGGCCGCCCTGTTTAGGGTGACCCGCTCCCTGCTCCACCAGGAAGCGCGGGAGGACCCCTTGGAGGGTAGAGCCGAGGATTTTGTTCAATATCTGTATGACAAAATCGCTCAGATTCGGGAAGGTCTGGACTCCGACTGGATAGTCTCAGGGGGAGGGACTGGGGCCGGTCTTGAGAATGTTATCTGGGATGAGTTTGATCCTGTGACCCCTGAGGACGTGGACAGGATTCTGGGTAGACTGAACGCGACCACTTGTTTATTGGACCCGTGTCCCTCCTGGTTAGTGCTGGCTTCTCGGGAGGTGACACGAGGCTGGTTCCAGGGGATTATAAATGCTTCGCTGGGTGAGGGTGTCTTTCCTGCCGCCTTGAAAGAGGCGGTGGTGAGGCCTCTCCTCAAGAAGCCTTCCCTGGACCCGGCAATGTTGGTAAATTATCGTCCGGTCTCCAACCTTCGTTTTGTGGCGAAGGTTGTTGAGAGTGTGGTTGCACAACAGCTTCCCCAGCACCTGGATGAAATGACGTATCTGGATCCATTCCAGTCGGGCTTCAGGCCCGGGTACAGCACGGAAACGGCATTGGTCGCGTTGGTTGATGATCTCTGGAGGGCTCGGGACAGGGGGTGCTCCTCTGTCCTGGTCCTGTTAGATCTCTCAGCGGCTTTTGATACCATCAACCATGGTATCATGCTGCACCGGTTGGAAGAGTTAGGGGTGGGAGGCACTGTGTTGCGGTGGTTCTCCTCCTTTCTCTCTGACCGGTCGCAGTCTGTGTTGACAGGGGGACAGAGGTCGACCCTGAGGCCCCTCATATGTGGGGTGCCGCAAGGGTCGGTCCTCTCACCTCTCCTGTTCAACATTTATGTGAAGCCGCTGGGCGAAATCATCCTTAAAATGCAAGAATGCATGACCAGAAACCATGAACAATCTAGAAAAGATATGGATGAGGTAAAGAGGGAAGTTAAGAATGACATTCAAAAGATCGATGAAAAAATGGATCGGATCCAAGAAATTATTCAAAGAAATGATCAAAAGATAAAAGAAATAGAACAAAAAACTGAATTGACAGAAAAAAAGTTGGAAGCATTGGACACAAAAATGATGGGATTAAATAAAGAACTCGAGAACACAGTAGCCCAACTGGAAATGGAAAAAGCGGCATTCTTTCTGTGTTTCCAAAATGTAGCTGAAGAAAGAGAAGAAGATTTGACGATGATAATGGCGGAGATGATAGCTGAGGCTCTCCAAAGAGAAAGGGAAGAAATAATAAATGAATTAGATGAAGTGTACCGGGTTCACACAAATTATGCCCGACAACACAAACTTCCGTGGGAGGTACACATAAGATTCGTAAGAAGAAAGGTGAGGGATATCGTGTACAAAATAACAAAGGATGAACCTATGCTTTACAAGAACAAAGAAATAATAACTTTGAAACAAATTCCCAAAAGAATAAGAGACTTGCAAAAAGACTACTGGTTCCTGGCCACGTTGCTAAACAGGAGATATATACCTTTTAGATGGACGACACCCGAAGGAATGTTGGTAACATGGCAGGGAAGGAAAATAAAGGTGGATTCGCAGAGTAAAGCAAGGGAACTATATGACCAAATGATGGGCAGTGAGATAACAAATGACAGCAAAGAGGAGGGAGGAAGAAATATCAAAGGAAAACAGAGACAGGAACGTAAAAGAACCTCACCACAGGGAGGAAAAGAGGAGGAAGGAGAGACTCAGGAGGAAGGAGGAGTACAAACAAGAGGCAAAAAAAAAGGAACTAGAAGAAACAAAGAAGAAACAACAGGAAAGTCAGTAAGATATGGAAAGAACCCTAAGAATTCTATCAGTAAATGTAAACGGTCTCAACTCACCATCTAAACGACACCAAATTTTCAAAAAGATTCTGAAACAAAAATCTGATATAGTATGCCTCCAGGAGGTACACATAAGAAAACAAGATATAAATTATGTACAATATAAGAAATTAGGAATAGCATATTCATCGCTGGCAGAAGAGAAAAAAAGAGGAGTAGTGGTATATATCAAGGAAGGGATAGATAGTAATATAAGATATACAGATACTGAAGGTAGAATTGTGATGATAGAGTTAAAATTTGACTTCAAAAATATATTATTGGTTGTAATATATGCACCAAATAGTAAACAATTAGAATTCTATAAAAAAGTGCATGAGAAAATTATAGATCAAAAAATGGAAAATGTATGTCTAATTGGAGATTTTAATGCCATTTCGGATGTAAGAAAAGATTATAAATGTGACCAGCAAAATAAAAATAAGAAAAACATATTATCCAGAACCTTTACAGATATGGTCGAAGAGCTAAATATGATAGATAGTTGGAGGTTTTACAACCCCAAAACTAAAAATTTTACATATTATTCGAATCCACACAAGTCTTGGTCCAGGTTAGACATGGCATGGGTATCTGGTATGTTAATGAGAGAGATAGAAACCATAGAAATTTTATCAAACGATTGGGCCGATCACAATCCATTAATGATGACGTGGAAGGGGCACCAGAGAAAGAAAAATAGATGGACAATGAATTTACAGGTAATAAAAGAGAAAGAATATAAGAAGTATATGGAAAAAGAATTAGAATTGTTCTATAAGGAAAATACAAAACAACACACCTCCCTACAAAATTCATGGGACACTACTAAGGCGTATGTAAGAGGCCTTACAATAGCGTACAGCGCAAAAAGGAGAAAAGAGAGAGAAAAAGAATACAATAAAATACGAGATGAAATTCAGAATTGGGAACATAAACTGCAAGGAAAACCAGGGGACGAAGAAATAAGGGTGAAGTGGATAGCGGCAAAACATAAGCTCAATATATTAGAACAAGGGAAATACGCACTGAATTTGAAATATATAAGGCAGAACCATTTTGAACACGCAAACAAACCAGGGAGGTGGTTGGCGTATAGGCTAAGGAAGGAAAGGGAAAAAAGAACAATTCAGAAACTACAAGATGATGAGGAGAAGATCCAACAAAACATAGAGAAGAAAAAGGAAATAATACTTCAATATTATCAAAAGCTTTATGAGAAGGACATAGTAACAACAGAGGAAATTGAACAGTATTTAAAAGGAGAGGGAGTACAAATATTAACAGAGGAGGAAAAAGAATTATTAAATAGGGAGATTACGATGGGTGAATTAAAAGAAGCATTGAAGAGACAGAAAAATAATAAAACTCCGCAGACCGATGGTTTACCAACAGAGTTTTACAAAACATTTGGAGAATTATTAAATGGAATATTATTAGAAGTATATAATGAAGCCCTGTTGGAGGCAAAACTACCAAACACATGGAAGGAAGTGTATATCTCCCTAATACCAAAAGAAGGGGCAGATGCCACATTAATAAAAAATTATAGGCCCATTTCTTTGTTGAATACCGATTACAAGATTTTAATGAATATAATCGCTAATAGAATGAAAAAAATATTACATAATAAAATACATCAGGATCAAAACGGTTTCTTGCCCACAAGATAAATAAAAAATAATTTAAGGATGGTAATGGATGTTTTAGAGTATTATGAAGTGCATTCAGAAAGACAGGTGGCCCTGATCTTTCTGGATGCACAAAAAGCGTTTGATCAGGTAAACTGGCAATTTATGAAAGAACAAATTAAAAGTATGAATTTCGGTGATAAATTTACGAAAATGATATCATCAATATACCAGGACCAAAAAGCATGTATATTGGTAAATGGGGATCCAACAGGATTTGTTGGAATAAATAAAGGAGTAAGGCAGGGATGTCCGCTGTCCCCTTTGCTTTTCATTTTAACGCTAGAAAACCTGCTAATTAGAATTAGGGCAAATAAAGAGATATAAGGACTAAAGATTAAGAGAGAGGAGTACAAGGTCCTCTTGCGGACGACCTTGTCTTCTTTATAGAAGACCCAATAGAAACAACCCCCAAGTTAATAAAAGAAATTGAAAAATTTGGAAAAGTAGCAGGCCTAAAAATCAACAAAGAAAAAACAAATATAATAAAAAATATGACAACAAAACAAGTAGAGCAATTAGTAAATGACTCACAACTACAGGCAGTTAAAAAAGTGAAATATCTAGGGATTCATTTGACGGCTAGAACGGCAACAATAAAACAGGACAATTATGAACCCTTGGTCCAGAAAATCAAAGAAGACTTAGATAAATGGGGGAAACTAAGGTTGTCTTTGCTGGGGAGGATAGCAGTGGTAAAATCAAACATACTTCCAAGGCTCCTTTACTTATTCCAAACGATTCCAATAAAATTGGATAAGAAATTTTTTGACAATTTGGATAAAATAACTACAAAATTTGTGTGGGAGGGGAAAAAATCGAGAATAAAATTAAATATATTACAAGATGATAAAATTAGAGGCGGTTTCGGTTTCCCGGCGTGGCAAAAATATTACAAGGCTGCCAGTTTACTATGGATCAAGGAATGGATAACTCTGGATAATCAAAGACTGTTAAATCTGGAAGGACATGACCTAATGAAAGGATGGCATGCCTTTATTTGGAACTCCGGAAACAAGACATATAAACATTTTAACAATCATACCATTAGGAAATCTTTAATTAGTACATGGCAACAAATTCAACGCAAACATTATATGAAAATCCCCGGTTGGTTGTCGACAATAGAAGCAATCACCCACCCCAATATATTATCAAAACAAAAAATATTACGATACAGAGAAATATTAGATACACAGGGTAAATTAAAAACTATGGAAGAATTAAAAGAACAAGGAATAGCAATATTCCAGATATTCTTGCTAGCAATAGCAAGACTGGTGGCCCTATTCACAAATAAAAATAAGATACAGCAAAGATCAGGAGGAGGGGGGAATAGATTTGAAACAAAACAGATTGGATAAATTATTAGAATCTAAAGAAGGGAAATTAATTTCGAAAATTTATAAATACTTACTTGAATATGATTTGGCAGAAGAATTAGTTAAAGGGCAGATGATAGCATGGGCGAGAAACATTGGGCACAGCATACAGCTAGAAGAATGGGAAAGAGTGTGGGAAACTAACTACAGCATGACAAAATTGGTAGCCTACAAAGAAAATCATTATAAGATGTGGTATCGATGGCATCTGGCCCCTGCAAGATTAGCGAAAATGTACTCAAATGTAAATCCGACCTGTTGCAAGTGCAGAAAAACACAGGGAACTTTTTACCATGCTTGGTGGCTCTGCCCGGTAATTAAGAAATATTGGAACAAGGTAAGGATATGGATAAGCGAAATAACAGATTATGAAATTGAATTAGAACCTGAGATTTTTCTATTAGGCATGATCAAAAAGACCATCCGAAATGACATAAAATACCTAATGCTTCATATAATCACGGCGGCAAGATTAGCGCTAGCACAATTTTGGAAAAGCGATCGACTGCCAACGGACCAGGAACTAATACAAAAAATATATACATGCGCAGAAATGGACAAACTAACTTTAGAGTTACAGGATAAGGAGGACTCTAAATATTATGCAATATGGAATAGATGGTACCAATGGATAAACCAGAGGAAAGGAAACGGGTAGAGATGAAATTTAGAAGAAATTAATATAATAAAAAACAGCACTGTCAGAGGGATAGAATATGGAATATCTTACTGTATGTTTGTATATATGTACATATAATACACATAATATATGTATATAGAATAATGGAAATTAGTCAATAGGTGAAGTTTATGTACTGTATATGTAAATTTGTTTCTTGATTGAGAGAAACTTGTATGTTTTAAATGTTTTTTTTAATAATAAAGTTTTGTTTATAAAAAAAAGACAACGTAAAAAACAAACAATCTATATTTACATATTTACATATTTGTATATAGAACATTATAGTCCGCTCTTTATTTAATACTATACATTTCCTGTTAGATAGTCAAGGTTATTTTTATATTCCTATTTTTCCCTCCAGCCAGCTGTACCATCTTTGCCACACTAAATAGTAATCAGTATCATCTTTCTCTTGTAATTCCTTTGTAAGCCTATCCATTTCTGCGCATTCTGTAATTTTTGTGATTATTTTATATTCTGTCGGTAATTGCTCAGATTTCCAATTTTGGGCAAAGAGTATGCGTGCTGCTGTAAGAATATGAATAATTAGATATTTTATTTCTTTGGTATATTGTGCTGTGATTATTCCCAATAGAAAGATTTCCAGCCTCATTTCCAGCTTTTGTTTTGTAATTTCTTCAATCATTTTATTAATTTCTTGCCAGTCTTGTTTTGTCTTTTGGCATGACCACCGGAGATGATAGTATGTCCCTTTCTGTGATTTACATTTCCAACACATTGGAGATGTATTTGGGAACATCTTGGCCAGCTGTGCCGGTGGGAGGTGCCATTGGTAGAACATTTTGTAAAGATTTTCCTTATAGGGTATAGACATTGTCATCTTATAATTTATCTTCCATAATTTTTCCCAGTTATCCAATTCAATGTTATATCCTATATTTTTGGCCCAGATTATCATGTTTTCTTTAACCATCTCTTCTAATTTGTAATTTATTAAATACTTACAAATTTTGGTTATCATTTTCTCATCTGTACCTTGTAATATCTTATCTAATTCGTTTGGTTCATTTTGAAATCCGAATTGTGCCCGATCTGTTTTATATCTTGATTCTATTTGCAAATATGGCCACCAGTCAATGTCTATACCTTGATTTTTTAATTCTTGTCTTGTTTGTAAATCTCCTTCATTATTCAATAATTCTTTATAACTTCTCATTTTCTCTATGTCCATGACATTTGGGTAAATCAGTGTTTCCATGGTCGATAGCCATCGCGGAATTTTGGTGTAGTACTGCTTTCTAATCTCTTGCCATGTTTTGTACAATGATCCTCTGATAATTTTTTTTTTTAAATTAAATTTCTATATCGCCCTGCTCCTGAAGGACTCAGGGTGGTGAACAGCCACAAGATAAAACACATAAGTACAATTTAAAATAGATTAAAAACGAATTAAATAATTTGGCTGAATTTAAAATACCCCATAATTTAAAACAAATTAAAATTTATATTTAAATTTATATTTAAAAGGGGAGAAGATTTAGGCCAGGCCAGCTTGATGAAATAAAAAAGTCTTAAGCGTGCGACGGAAGGTGCGCAGATCCGGGATCCTCCGTATCTCTGGGGGGAGCTCGTTCCAGATCGTAGGTGCCCCACAGAGAAGGCTCTCCCCCTAGGGGCCGCCAGTCGACATTGTTTGGCCAATGGCATCCGGAGGAGCCCCTCTCTATGGGAGCGTACTGGCCGGTGGGAGGCTATTGGTGGTAGCAGGCGGTCCCATAGATAACCAGGTCCTAAGCCATGGAGCGCTTTAAAGGTGATAACCAGAACCTTGAAGTGCACTCGGAAGACCACCGGGAGCCAGTGCAGCTCGCGCAGGAGAGGTGTTACATGGGAACTCCACGTTGCTCCCATAACCACCCACGCGGCCGCGCTCTGTGCCAGTTGGAGCCTCCGAGTGCACCTCAAGGGGAGCCCCATGTAGAGAGCGTTACAATAGTCCAGACGAGAGGTGACGAGGGCATGAGTGACTGTGTGTAGGGAGTCCCGATCTAGAAAGGGACGCAACTGGCGGATCAGGTGGACCTGATGAAAAATCCTCCCGGTCACGGCCGTCAAGTGCTCTTCTAAAGACAGCCGTGAATCCAGGAGGACGCCCAAGTTGCGAGCCCTTTCCGTGGGGGCCAATGATTCGCCCCCAATAGTCAGCGATGGCACCAGCTGACTATATCGGGACATCAGAAACCACAGCCACTCAGTCTTGGATGGGTTGAGCCTGAGCCTGTTCCTCCCCATCCAGATCCGTACGACCTCCAGGCACCGGGATATCACTTCAAGGGCATCGTTGGGGTGGTCCGGGGTGGAGATGTACAGCTGGTTGTCGTCAGCGTACTGATGGTACTTCACCCTGAAACCACGGATGATCTCGCCCAGCGGCTTTACATAAATGTTGAACAAAAGGGGCGAGACGACCGATCCCTGCGGCACCCCATATATGAGGGGCCTCGGGGTTGACCTCTGCCCCCCTGTCAACACAGACTGCGACCGGTCGGAGAGAAAGGAGGAGAACCACCATAGTACGGTGCCTCCCACCCCCAACTCTTCCAACCGGTGCAGCATGATACCATGGTCGATGGTATCAAAAGCTGCTGAGAGATCTAACAGGACCAAGACAGAGGAGCAACCCCTGTCCCGAGCCCTCCAGAGATCATCAACCAATGCAACCAATGCCGTTTCCATGCTGTACCCAGGCCTGAAACCCGACTGGAATGGATCTAGATACGACGTTTCATCCAGGTACTGGGGAAGCTGTCGCGCAACCACACTCTCAACAACCTTCGCAACAAAGCGAAGGTTGGAGACTGGACGATAATTAGCCAATACTGCCGGGTCCAGGGAAGGCTTCTTGAGGAGAGGCCTCACCACCGCCTCCTTCAAGGTGGCGGGGAAAGCACCCTCACCCAATGAAGCATTTATAATCCCCTGGAGCCAGCCTCGCGTCACCTCCCGGGAAGCCAGTACTAACCAGGAGGGACACGGGTCCAACAAACATGTGGTCGCGTTCAATCTACCCAGAATCCTGTCCACATCATCTGGGGTCACAGGATCAAACTCGTCCCAGATAACATTCTCAAGACCTGCCTCCATCACCCTTGCTGGACCTACCCAGTTGGAGTCCAGACCTTCCCGAATCTGAGTGATTTTGTCATGCAGATATTGAACAAAATCCTTGGCTCTTCCCTCCAAGGGGTCCTCCCGTGCTTCCTGGTGGAGCAGGGAGCGGGTCACCCTAAACAGGGCGGCTGGGCAATTATCTGATGATGCAATAAGAGCAGCAAAATGGGTACATTTTGCTGCTTTTTTTTTTTTTTTGTTGTTGTTGCTGGTTTTTTTTTTTTTGGTGCTGTTTTTTATTATATACAATTTGGGATCCTTCCATGCTAAACACTCCCTGAGAATCAGGAGTTGTTTGTTATCCCTCAGCCAGGGGTCCACCTGTAATTTGGCTTATGTGTTCTGGATTAATT
Organism: Pituophis catenifer annectens; assembly: GCF_029215685.1. NCBI lineage: Eukaryota > Metazoa > Chordata > Lepidosauria > Squamata > Colubridae > Pituophis > Pituophis catenifer. The sequence continues at coordinate 33,239,054 of NW_027256887.1, forward strand.
CTCCATCAGTCTCAGTCAACCTCCCTCAGGCTTGCCGCCTCGTAGTGATTTGTGCTGCCTTCTGGGGAAGGGGAATAATGGAATTGACCACTTCTTCACAATTGCTTTTTTATTGTGGAATTTGGGGTAAGGCATCTGCTAAGACCCCCCTCCCTCCCCTGGGATGTACTTTAAAGTGAAATCAAACTGGTTAAAGTATTGCACCCATCGGACTTGTTTGGGCAAGAGCTTCCGAAGGGTCCTAAGTGCCTACAGATTTTTGTAATCAGTCCATACTTTGAACGGCACTTTGCTTCCCTCCAGGAAATGGTGCCAGGTCAATAATGCCATTGGATGGCAAAAGCTTCCTTCTCCTACACTGCCCACCTCCTTTCAGGGTTGGTGAGTTTTCTGGAGTTATATGTGCTTGGTTGCAGGTTCCCCTTCTTTTTTTAGATTTTTCTGGAGGAGCATCGCACCCAGGGCTACATCACTGGCATCAGCTTGGATAACAAAAGGCTCCTTGGGGTTGGGATGTTTTAGGACCAGCTCCTTCACAAAGGGTCATTTAAGCAAATGCCCCCTGGCATTCCATAGTCCATTCTAGTGGTTGGTTGGGCTGCGGCTTGGTCCCCCCTTTTCCTGTCTTTAGCAGCTTGGTGATCAGCAAGGCTATCTTGGCAAATGAGAGGATGAACTGATGGTAAAAGTTTGCAACCCCTAGAAAGCTTTGTAGTTGCTTGTGGGTTCAAGGGGGCTGTTATTCTAGGATGGCTTTCACTTTTCCTGGGTCCATCTCCACCTCCTTGCTTGATACTATGTACCCTAAGTAATCAAGGTGGGTTTTGTGAAACTCACACTTAGACAATTTAGCATAGAGGTTTGCGGCCAGGAGTTTGTTAAGTACTTGGCAAACCAGCTTTACGTTTTCCTCCATCATCTCGGTAAAGATGAGAATGTCATCTAGATAAACTAGGACCCCTTATAAAAGTGATCATGCAGCACTTCGTTAATCAGTTGCATGAACACAGCAGGGGCCGCTTGGAAACTGAAAGGCATCACTTTGAACTGGAAACTGTCCGGGGGCAGTTAAATGCTGTCTTCCATTTGTCTCCCTCTTTAATCCCCACTCTGTAGTATGCCTCCCTCAGTCTAATTTGGTGAAGATCTTTTCTTTTGCCTGGTGAGTCAGCATGTCCTTCATAAAGAGGGGATACATGTTCTCCATGCACACACCATTTATTTCTCTAAAATCCACACATAATCTCATAGTACCATCTTTCTTTTCCTTGAACAGCACAGGGGCTGCCACGTGGGATTTTGCTGGTTGAATGAAACTCCTGGCTAGGTTTTTATCAATGTATTCCCTTAGCTACCTTGGGGTCATGGAATATATCTTTGGTTTGGGGAGCTTTACTGCAGGCAGGATTTCAATTGCACGGTCTGTGGGGCAGTGTGGGGGAGAGTACATTGCATTCCTTCTCACTGAACACCCCCGCCAGGTCCTGGCATTTCTTGGGAATGAGGGGGATCCCCAGTGGTCGTTCTAATGCTGCTTTCAGGCACTAGCTCTCTTTGGTTCCTGCTTTCTGCTGGGTTGTCCCCCTTCTGTGGTTGCTTCAAGGAGGGGAGAGAGCCACTTCCTAGCCTCATTTTCCTCTCTCCCTCTTCCCACCAGATCATTGGGCCCCATTTGTCTAGCCAGGATATTTCCAGGATCACTGCCTCAGTCATTTGGGGATTATTACAAAACGAATAGTCTCCCAATGTTGGCCCATCTCTAGCCGCATTGGCTCAGTTAGGTGTGTCGCTGGGGATCCACCTATCAGTTACCTGTCAACTTGCTTGAACCTCATGGCTCAGGGCAGTTTCTTCCCTCAAATCCCCAGCCTCAGCACTGTCAGTAGGCTAATTAGGCACCAGGTGCATCCTGAGTCTATTAGGGCATCCACCTCTCCCTGAAACCCTGACTTTGGAATCATGATTCTCACAGGAATGGCGAAGGGGTGGATGGCTTCACTTACCATTGGGTCACCTTTATCTTTGCTGTCATAGAGGGCCGGTTGCCGGTTTCCTTCGATCGGAGTTCCCTCTTCCTTGCTTGAGGGGGAGGAGACCTTAATGGCCTGGCGCACCAGATTCAACTTCTCCCAAATCTTTCTCTGTGGCTTTTTTGGCTTGGCCACAGTGGGTGGGTTTCTCTTTGGTTGGAGAGCAGATGCTAGGCTCGATGACCCTGCTGGCCGCACCTGAAGCATTTGATGAGGGCTCTGGCTGGAGCAGCAGGGGAGTTGGTGGTTGTGGTGGTGACAGGTCATCGCCTGAACTGGTGCCTCTTCTGGCTCTGCTTCGGTTTCTACTCGGCTGTGCTCTGCTTCTTACACTGTTTCAACTCAAGGTCCAGTGCTATGGCCATCTGGTACCATACATGGATCAGCTTGGGGACTCCCTGGTAAATGCAGACTTGGAGAAGCTCTCAGTCTAGGCCCTCCTTGAAGTAGTAGACCAGTAGCCACTCCAGCCACTGCCTCACCTTGCCAGCAACCCTGTGGAACTCTTGAAGAAATTCTTTTGCCAGCCAGCCTTTCTGCTTCAGGTCCTGAATCTCCACCTCAGCTTGTAGGGCTTAGGACCAGTTCTCAAATCTGGCTCTCAGCTCATCCAAGAAAACATTGATGTTCCCCAAACTCTGATGTGTCCTCGTCATAGAGTTTTATCACCCACTCTGCGGCTTCCCCATCAAGATTTGCAGTCATTCACCATCACAGCCTCCGATGGGTAGGCTGGAGCATAGGAGTCTATGTGAGCTAGTTGGTTCAGGAAAAACGCCAGTTTCTCCGGGTCCCCATCAAATGTGGCTTTCATTGGTGGAGGATCTATCAGAGGTAGAGGTGCCCACGGGCTGGGGAACCAACCAGAGCCTGGGTAGTAAAGCCATGGTTCGTGGCCGGGCCATCCCGGGGGAAACTGAGGTTGGCCAGCTGGGCTTGCTGCTCACTGCTGCCGCTGGGTCTCCTCCTCAGTCCTGGGCTTGCCGCTGCTGCTGATTGGGAAGGTGGGCTGGCTGTTTGGCTGCTGCAGCTGGATTTGGGCTCCAGTGAACTGGAGGTAGCAGAACTGCCTAGGCCATGGTCTCCACCGGCAGCTCATACCTGTGCATTGGCCCCACTCCACATGGTCAAATCTCTCTCAGCCACTCAACTGATGGGTTGTGGGTGGCAGCCAGGTATCTCCATTCCCTCTGCTCGTCCCAGTCATTCTCATTGTTTTCTATCTCAGGAGGGGAGCGTCAAGGGGAGTTCCATTTTGGAGGCTTTTGGGATCCTCCTGTGCCAGGTGTCCCCCTCTGCTCAGTAGAAGTCCTCAGCAGCTAGGGCTTCTCCTTGTACCAGTGGCCTCTTGGTCCTCTCCGCAACGACCTTCAGTTTGGCCACTGGGAGGGGGATTCCCTCTCCAGCCTGACCTACCGGTTGCGCTCCACCAACCAGGACTATGCCAGGGTTGGCAGCAGCCTCCCCCTTCTTCTCCATCTCCGAATTTTCCTTGAGTCTTCTCTGTCCCCCTGGAGTTGCTGGGTAAGCTCAGGACCCCAGAGGATTGCTCCTTTTGCAGAGCAAAGTTTAGTTTGAGAATTGGTTTAATGTCATGATCCCAACTAATGAACCCAAGCAAATCAGCACTCTGAGGCTGAGGTCTTCCTCTAAGAATTTCTTTATTCGGTACATTATATCAGCATGATCAAATGGAAAACCAACTCTAAATGTTTCCCACGGTTTCAGTATAATTAAAATAGAAAATAACTCCCTCCCAAAGTCACAGGTCATGTTGGCCAATTAGGTTAATTGGCAGGTTCTCCAGGCATTCCTCCCTGTCTCTATCCACCACCTGTAGAGATGACCTTGGTTCCCATGAGAAAGTTCTGTGTTTTGACTAGCAACGTATTTCATCCTCCCCCTCTGTGGGGCAACTGAGGAATAGAAAAATGGCTTCTGCCAGGTCAGATTCGAAGTTGACATAGGAAGCTGTACCTAGCTAGCTGGTCCTGAACAAAATCAGAATCCAAACCCTGTTTTATTGGTGATTACTACCAAATTTAGCTCAGAAGCCTAGTGATACCCAATGCAGATCAACAAGATTGTCATTCTGCTGCACTAATCAAATGAGCAGATGTATTTTGAATCAATTACAACTTCTAAATGGACTTCAAGGCACAAAATGACTGACAGGCCAAGTATTTCTAGTACTAAAACATTTACCAGAAACAGGCAAGTTAGATGGCTTCCAGCCAGCCTCTAGGATTGTTCGTCATTTTCTTGTCTTTTATTTTCTCCTAAGACATAGATGCATTTTTCAAACAAGTGCACTGGCTTACATCCCCAAACCAGATTTATTTTTTAAGAATATGTTCCAGTCACCCAGAGACATTAAATAAAGAGGCTAGTGAAGGATGACTTATTGTATTACGATATTCAGAGTTCCATGTTATTATTTTTTAAGCAAAAGAATCTTTTTAAAAGTTTGCAAGTTAAGTGTGGCACAAAGCCTAATAGGAGGCTGGTAGGATACTACACTGCAAGTTGGCTGGAGAATTCTGGGAGTCCAAATCTGCACATCTTCAAGTTGCTGAGGTTTAGAAACACAGAGTACTGAACACATGGCTTTTCCATGATGGTCTCATCAGTTTGGAATTCCTTTTCTAGAAAAAGAATATGCCTTCTTCACCACTGGTTTTAAAAGCCTTTACAATTCGACATTTTTATAGCAAGACAGCTAGTAGTGGCTTAATAACCCTTAAACATTAACCCTAAACATTCAAGGACTACAGATAGTTCTTAGTTTATGGCCAGTAGACCAGTGATCATTCAAAGACCCTGAAAAATTTATAACCTAATTCGGGGGTGGAGCTAAGATGGAGGACAGGCAGCAAAGGCTGTAAAGAGCTCTTCCAAAAGTAAATTAGGTTTTTCTTTTTTTAATATATATAAGTATTTTTGTATTTTTAACTTATTTTTATCTATGTTTAATCTGTACCGGACTTTTACAAAAGCACATATAGTGTGGTTACCATTTGTTTTAGATACATTTTAACAACACTACAAGCCAGGATTTTTAAGAATGGGGAAAAGGAGAAAGAGACTGCACTCTGCAACACAGAGTTCATCCAAGCCATTGAAGCAGCAGAAAATGGAAGATTATACTGCAAACAGACAGTCTGTTCCAGTAAGCAACTCACCTGCAGTCGGCCTATCAGATAAATTTAATTTATATGACTCATTGGAATGGGACTTACAAACCAAACTTGAAAGCAAACAGCATGTAGAACTTTCCTCCTCTCTCTCAAGAGAATGGTTCCCCTCCTTGGAACTCAGCAGCAGCCTTCCTTGCACAGGAGGGAGATGTAATATATTTAAAAGGGGAAAATGTGACAGATTCCCTCTCTAAACAATGTTTGTTTACAGCTCAAACTGTAAACTTAATCTATGAACTTTTATCAACTGTCATAAATAAGGTTGACTGCCTGAAATAATCTTTTGCGAAGTTTGTTAGGAGCCACCCAAATACTGCAGAAGGACTTGGGAGGACAACCAGAGATAGATATGGGATGGCTAATTCAGAAAATGAAACTAGAGAAGACCCTTGTCTTCCTTCTAAAAATGTAACGCTCATAAAGAAAACACTCAATCAGGTAAAGGCCTAAGAGATGACTAATATAACTACAATCTGCAGACTAACCAGGTTACCTTGGAAATTTATGACAACAGAGTGAATAGAGGACATTGGAGTGATAGAGAAGCTGTTAGGCTGTCCCTGAACCAGCTGCTCCACTGTGAATTCACTCTGATATCTACTACACAGAGTGGCTGGCAACCAGAAGGCAGTGTATGAGAATTCTCCTATCATTCAAGCAGCCCACAATTCCCTCTATGCTCTTTAGAACAAAGCTCTTTCTGAGCACTTTTTCAATATTTCTAATATGGGTCTTTTGCTCAGACAAAGCGTGCCCACCCCTGAAACAGCATCACTAAGAGGGAACTGTTGCTTTAAATCCAGGCTACAAGAGCCCTCACGCTGCTAAGCCTGAGGCTGCTGCAGCTGAATTGATCCTGAGAAGGCAAAGGAGTGATATACAGTGTTACCCATAGCTGCAGAAACTGCTGAGGATGTGCCAGAAGAAATGCTGATTGACCTATTCAGTGCATTGCCAGAACCTGAGCAAGTTAATAGTATTTAAAGATTGGATGATCTAAAAGAGGCTCTGACAACAACTCAATCTACAGCAAAGCCTTTATTTAATTTGGCTCCACTAATCGCTTAACCTTGTGACAATATATTTAATCAACAATCTGCCTTTACCTCAATAGTAAAAAAAGGTAGTGTCACACAGGCTGACAGTGGGGTAACTGCACTGACTGACCCAGACTCTGAGAAACAGCTGAAAGACAAAGGACTTCACTGCACAATGCCCCCTAAATTGACAAACACTAAGGATATAATCTAGTTTGCATCCTCATTTGATTTAGAAGTTCCCACAACATCATCTCACAAGATGAATCCTCAGCTATGTCCCTCCAAAAATGGACATAAATCTACAGTTATAGATTTAAGACAGAATACCTGCCCATCTGAAAAAAATTCATTCTTGGAGCAAGGGCAGAGGCACACTGGCAATCAAGATATAGAGGAGCAACAACACGTTCTGCAACCCACAAGGAGAAATATTGAACCTCACAATAACTGTGTTTATATGGGAAGCATAGATGATATCAACCCAGCTCTAACGTCAAGTTGACATCCGGCATTTTTACCATCTAGCCAACCAACCAAGCCAGACCACCTTGCCTCCAGGAACCCCATACAGATGCTGACCTGGAACGTAGCTGGTTGGAAAGGGATGGCTGATAGTGGACTAATGAGCTTTCTCCCTAGATTTGATGTAATAGCCTTTCAAGAAACCTGGTTAACCGAAGTGGAGAAACCACTATAACTGCCAGGCTTTCAGGGATGGGCCTCCCCAGCCCAAAAAACAAAAAACAAAGGGAGACTCTCTGGTGGGCTATGCATTCTTATAAAGCAAGAGTTGCAATGGCAGGGGGAGAAACTCTACAACGAAGACAAGTATTCATACTTCCTAGCTGTTAAATTTGGATATGAAGAGTTTGAGCTAATACTGGTAAATGTGTATATCCCTTGAAACACATCCCGGTATTATAACTCTGAATACTGGATGGGCTTGGAAGTTATCCTAGATGATATATCTATATTGTACCCTCAGTCCATAGTGGTATTACTAGGAGATTTGAACGCTAGATTGGGTCCCTCTTTGTATGAGATTGCCCAGAAGAAGGGAGTCCCAGGGGAGCTTTTTGATAACCATCCTCAGTGGCTCTCGAGAGACAGCACCGGGCCTGGTAGCTCAGCAGACTAAAAGCATTGTAATTAACATCAGCTGTCTGCTATTACTGTAAGTTCGAATCTCACCAGGTCCAAGGTTGACTCAGCCTTCCATCCTTTCTAAGGTAGGTTAAATGAGGACCCAGTCTGTGGGGGCAATAAGCTGACTTTGTATAAATATACAAAAGTATGAAGGCTATTGCTTAACACATTGTAAGCCGCCCTGAGTCTCCAGAGAAGGGCGGCATATAAATCAAATTAAAAAAAATAAATAAGTAATGCTGCTGGCCTGCTCCTAATCTCCTTAATTTTTAAGGGTAATCTCCAAATTCTGGGGGGGGGGTAAGGATAAGAATTACACATATTCTTACACATACCACTCGGCCAATTCAGTGTACTAGATCTCTTTTGTGTGTCTAGAGATAAAGTTGACCTCTTTTCGGAGGTCACAGTACAACTTAGCAATAACAGTGATCATCAGCCTGTAAGCGTGACATTGCGAGGCCGCTCAGATTTAAGGCCATATAACATGGCTGACATATGGCTCACCAAAAAGATAGAGGTGACCCAAAATAAAAGGTTAATTTGGGCCAAAGATGATACTAAGGCAATATTAGAATGCCTTAAAACAGAGAATTCTACTAAGTGGGCTAGAACAATCCAGTCTTCTACTACTGACTGGATGTCAGCCTTCAATGCTTTCTTTAATCTCATAATATTCTGAAGAAACACCTAACAACTAAACCTGCTACAAAAAGAGCCCAAGTGGGTAGACCCTATTGGTTTGATCCTGAATGCCAGCGACTGAAAAAGAAATTGAAGGCAGCCATGAGGCTCGCCCAGAGGAATCCTACCGCTCATATACAAGCTGAGATGTTGCACACAAGACGGGAATATAAAAAAATTATAACATTAAAGAAAAAGAGTTTTGTGATTTCAATCTGGTCAGAACTCAAATTGGTTGCCAGAAGTCATAACTCAGTAATATTTTGGCACTCTGTAGCAGGTATCCTGAATGAACGGAAATTTGCGTTTGACATACCAGTCTCTGTTGAGGACTGGGAGAATTATTACAAGTGTTTGTTTGCCTCCACGGAACCTGCAGAGAAACTGTCTTTAAGCAGCGATCTAGTAAATCCTAGATCGCCCCCTTGGCAACCAGTCTCAGAAAAGGAGATACAATCCATCATTAAAAGCTTAAAGAGCAATAAAGCCCCAGGTGAGGATTTTTTACTAGCAGAATTATTCAAGAAATTTCCCAATTGGTGGGGGCCAGTATTGGCAGGTCTTTTTACACATATAAATAACACCTGCCATATACCAGATGGGTGGAAGATGGCAATAGTTGTCCCCATATATAAAAAAGGAAATAAAAAGGATCCTAGTAATTATAGGCCTATTAGCCTGATTGACATTGCAGCAAAAATATATGCTAGGTTCTTTTTGAACAGAATTGAAATCTGGGTAGAGGAAAACAATATCCTCACAAAAGAACAAGCAGGTTTTAGTCAAAGCCGATCCACTATTGATAACTGCTTTGTCTTGAACCATTTAATTGTCAAATATGCATATAAGAGGAGACCCGTTTGCTGCTTTTATAGACCTTACAGCAGCATTTGATAAACAGAGAAGTACTATGGAGTAAATGGACATCTCTTAAAATAGAACCTAGACTGCTGGCTTTGATTAAAACCCTTTACACAAGGACCTGTTTAAGGGTATGGTATGGGGTTAATGGGGCTCTGACTAACAGGATTCACACAAATAAAGGGGTAAGGCAAAGGTGTATCCTGGCCCCATTATTATTTAGTTTATATATCAATGACTTGCCAGGGTTAATGAAGGATCCCATGGTACACATGCCGATGATCCTAAATACTTACTGTAACAGCTTGCTTTATGCTGATGATATGATTTTATCATATTCAGTAGTAGGATTACGTAGGCTATTAAGAAGATTCAGCTCTTATTGCCAGGATAACTCCCTAATCATTAGTAAATCTAAATCGAAAATAATGGTGTTTGGAAAATGTTAGATCAGGCGCAGGAACAGAAGACGTGACCAGCTCGATACATTTAATAACTTTATTGGTTACAAAAGTAGCAAGACAAGACTGCTGGCGCGCTGCCGGAGCTCTCCTTATATTCGCTCCCGGCAGACGCACCGCCCCCTTGACAGGGATTCAAATCTCCCGCCCGATGGCTAGCAGCCAATCAGGGCGGATGTCCTTATAAGGACATAACAGAAAACAGCATCAGAGACATAGATGGCAATTAGACAGTGAACCAATTGAACAGGTTAACAGCTTTGTATATTTATGCATAACCTTTTCCAAGACTGGATCTTGGGCTTGCTATCATCAACTGAGTACACATTTGAATTTACTGCTTAAACTAAAGAACCATAGTTACCTAGGGTCCCTAGTCCCATTAATTAAAGTATACAAAGCTAAGGTTACCCCTATGCTCTTGTATGGAGCAGAGGTTTGGGGTCTATATTCAATCACAGTCCCAGAATAAACACAGTCCCAGTATGTGAGATGTATTTTGGGTATAGATCCAAGAACATCTGCTGCAGCTGTTAGAGCTGAACTGGGAATTCATACAATTCATGCACTATCCAAAATTAGAGCATATAACTACTGGTGCATAGTCAATGAAATGGAGACTGATAAACTCCCCAGGTTATGTCTACTAGAGCAAATAAAATTACAATCACAAATCTTCTGGATCACCAAACTAACAAATTTTGTAAGAAGCTGTGGCCTTCCTATCTCTTGTATAACAGGAGAACAATTCAAAAAAAGAGCTGCCCAAAGAATTAAGGATATAGAAGCACAAAATGATATAGCTATACTTAGTAAGGTGGCCAACTTGAAATGGCTGAGCATACTTTTCAAGCAGACAGCTATTTAAAGTTACACCTGCCAAAACATCTTAGGGAGATATTTACGTGAGCGAGATTTGAGCAGCTTGACACAATGGTCAGATATGGGAGATTCCATTGTATATCCTACAACGAGTGTCTCTGCATTTGCAGAGCGGCAGAGGTAGAAGACCTGGCTCATATCCTATTTGACTGTTGCTTGTATAAGGGGGTGAGAGGCAGCTACCTTGGTCTATATACCAAACAAATGACCCATTGGGATCCCCATATCAAACCAACTTACTTTATGAGTGGCCAGAACCTGAAAATAACATCTAACACAGCACAGTATTTAAACAAAATGGTTTGGTTGAGATCTGAATACGTGGGACTGATTGGTGTAGATTGTAAGGGTGACACCGAAATATAATTTTATGTCATTTTATTCTATTTTACATATTTATGTATTAAATTATATTGTATCTTATCCTATAACTATTGTATTTTACCCTACTCTTATTTTAAATTGTTTGTATAAGATTTTATTGGCGATATGTATTTGCACCTTGTGCTTTGATATGGCCTATAGCAATAATGGCTAACCTTTTTTCCCTCAGGTGCCAAAAGCATGTGTGTGCGTGCGATCATGTGCCCACACCCATAATGCAATACCCCCTTGCGCCCCTGGTGTGCACATGCGACCCCCCCGCACTCCCCTGTGCATGTGTGTGCGACCCCCCCGCACCCCATTTTGGGCCTAGCAGGCCTCCCTGAAGCCTACTGGGACTAAAAATGGGGCGCGGGGGGGAGTCGTGCCGCATATATGCATGACTCCCCCACCCCCCGCATGCACGCGCATCTCCTGCATGCGTGGCAGAGACCCGAAAATCAGCTGGCTGACGGGAGGCGCGTGCGCATGTGTGGTGAAACTGACCTAGGACAACAGCTTGCATGCCTGCAGAGATGCCTCCGTGTGCCACCTGTGGCACACATGCCATAGGTTTGCCATCACGAGCCTATAGGCTAATCAAAGCTATCATTTTAAACTGTATTTTATTCCAATTTCATTTTAAATTGTATTTATCCAATTCCATTTTAAATTGTTTTTATCAGATTTTAGTAAATAATTTGTGTCTGGAACTCTGCACTTTGATATGGCCCAAGGGCTAATCAATAAAGTAACTCTACTCTGTTATAATCTAATTCGAAGTTCCAATGGCTCCTTCCCATGGTCACGTGGCTGCATTTTGGGTGCTCAATAACTGGCCCACATTTACAGCCATTTGCAGCTTTCCACTGTAATTTATGAATTTTTTTTTGCTGGAAACCAGTGTTTATTTTTTGTTTCTAGCAAAAAACATCCGGAGAGAACAATGGGTTCACTTTACAACCATATTTGCTTTTTGACCAGCATTCACTTAAGGACTGCTGCAAAAAAGGTTACAAAATTTATAACTGTACAACTTCTGACTGTAATTGTGGGCTCACATTTCTAAGTCAAGGACCACCTTTATATAAAACATTTTACACTTTGCCACCCATTACCATAGAGATGAAGGCAGGTATTTACATATGTCAGTGTTTCTCAACTTTGGCAGCTTGAAGATGTGTGGCCTTCAACTCAAAGCTGGCTGTGGAATTATGGGAGTTGAAGTCTACACATCTTCAAGTTGCCAAGGTTGAGAATACTGACATACGTGGTGTCAAAAATATAGAAGACATTTTTATTATTTATTTATTTATTTATTTATTTATTTATTTATTTATTTATTTATTTATTTATTTTTCAATTTATATACTGCCCTTCTCCCTAAGGACTCAGGGCGGTGCACAGCCAGAATTAAGAACATGAACTACAAATATTAAGAACAATTAATATATATATAAATTTGGCCCAAAAATTTAAAAATCACACACCAATTAAAACATTTAAAAAATTTAAAAATTTCTTCTTAAGCTAGCCTAGCTTGCTGGAAAAAGTGGGTTTTAAGGGCACGGCGGAAGGCACTGAGGTCTTGGATTCTCCTTATCTCTGGGGGCAACTGATTCCAGAGGGTAGGTGCCCCCACAGAGAAGGCTCTCCCCCTGGGGGTCACCAGCCTACATTGTTTGGCTGATGGCACCCTGAGGAGACCCTCTCTGTGGGAGCGCACGGGTCGATGGGAGGTCGTCGGTAGCAGCAGGCGGTCTTGAAGATAGCTAGGCCCTATGCCATGGATCGCTTTAAAGGTGATAACCAATACCTTGAAGCGCACCCGGAAGACCACCGGGAGCCAGTGCAGCTCGCGCAGGAGCGGTGTTACATGGGAGCGCCATGCTGCTCCTGTCACTACTCGCGCTGCTGCGTTCTGGACCAGCTGCAGCCTCCAGGTGCCCTTCAAGGGGAGCCCCATGTAGAGAGCGTTGCAGTAGTCAAGGCGAGAGGTGACGAGGGCGTGTGTGACTGTGCACAGGGAATCCCGATCAAGAAAGGGCCGCAACTGGCGAATCAGGCGAACCTGATAAAAGGTCCCCCTGGTTACAGCCGTCAGATGTTCCTCCAAGGACAGCTGCATATCCAGGAGGACTCCCAGATTGCGAGCCCTTTCTGTGGGGGCCAAAGACTCGCCCCCAATAGTCAGTGATGGAGTCAACTGACTATATCGGGATGCCGGGAGCCACAGCCACTCAGTCTTGGAAGGGTTGAGCTTGAGCCTGTTCCTCCCCATCCAGATCCGCACAGCCTCCAGGCACTGAGACATCACTTCAAGGGCATCGTTGGGGTGGCCTGGGGTGGAGATGTACAGATGGGTGTCATCAGCGTACTGGTGGTATCTCACCCTGAAGCCATGGATGATCTCGCCCAGCGGCTTCACATAAATGTTGAACAGAAGGGGCAAGAGGACCGATCCCTGAGGCACTCCACAGATGAGAGGCCTCGAGGTCGACCTCTGCCCTCTGCCAACACAAACTGTGACCGGTCAGAGAGAAAGGAGGAGAACCACCGCAATACGGTGCCTCCTACCCCCAACTCTTCCAGCCGGTGCAGCATGATACCATGGTCGATGGTATCAAAAGCCGCTGAGAGATCTAACAGGACCAGAACAGAGGAGCAACCTCTGTCCCGAGCCCTCCAGAGATCATCAACCAACGCGACCAATACCGTTTCCGTGCTGTGCCCAGACCTGAAACCCAACTGGAATGGATCTAGATAAGATGTTTCCTCCAGGAATTGTGGAAACTGTCGCATGACCACACTCTCAACAACCTTCGCCATAAAGCGAAGGTTGGAGACAGGACGATAGTTGGCCAATATTGGCAGATCCAGGGACGGCTTCTTCAGGAGAGGCCTCACCACTGCCTCTTTCAAGGTGGCGGGGAAGTAACCCTCACTCAACGAAGCATTGATAACACCCTGGAGCCAGCCTCGTGTAACCTCCTGGGAAGCCAGTACCAACCAGGAGGGACACGGGTCCAGTAAACATGTGGCCGTACTAAGTCTCCCCAAAATCCTGTCCACATCATCGGGAGTCACAGCATCAAACTCCTCCCAGATAACATTCTCAAGACTATTCCTCATCACCCTGCCCTGATCTACCCAGTCAGAGTCCAAATCCCCCCGGATCTGAGAGATTTTGTCCTACAGGTATTGTCCGAAATCCTTGGAGCAGGGAGTGGGTCACCCTAAACAGGGCGGCCGGACGATTCCCTGATGATGCAATAGAGGCGGAAAAGTAATTAAACTTTGCCATCTTTATCACCACTAGGTAGGCCTTAATATGCGACCTTTCCAGTGTTCGATCAGATTCAGTGAGACTGGCCCTCCAACCGCTCTCCAGGCGTCTTTTCCGGCGCTTCATTTCCCTGTTCCTCAGTAAACCAAGGAGCCGCACGGGATCGGCACCGGGTCAGAGGCCGCAAAGGCACGACTCGGTCCAAGGCCCCGCCAGCCGCCCTATCCCAGGCGGCTACCAGGTCCTCAGCCGAGTCATGTGCTAGATCCTCAGGAAATGGCCCAAACTCCATCTGGAACCTATCAGGATCCATCAGGCACCTGGGGCGGACCCATCTTATTGGCTCCGCCTCCCTGTGGCGGGGTGTAGCAGTTCGAAGGTCCAGGCGAAGGAGCGAGTGATCTGACCTTGACAAGGGTTCCATGTCTATATCCCCTATAATAAGAACACTCAACCACTGGCCAGAGACAAAAATCAAGTCCAGAGTGTGTCCCCCCCTGTGGATGGGGCCATGAACTAGCTGGGTCAGGTCCATGGCCGTCATGGAAGCCATGAACTCCCGTCTCAGACATTTCACCAATGGACGGCAAGTTGAAATCACCCATGACCATAAGCCTGGGTGTATCAACTGCCACCATGGCTATCACGTCGAGGAGCTCGGGCAGGGCCGTTGCCGCATGGCAGGGAGCCAGGTACTCAAGCAACAAGCCCATCTGAAGCCCATGACCCCATCTCACAAAGAGGGATTCACATCCGGCAATCTGTGGCACAGTGGTCTCCCTCGGACCAAGACCTTTGTTAATAATAACCGCCGCCCCCCCCTCCCCTCCCCTGGGCCCTCGGCTGATGGAATGCTCTGAAGCCTGGTGGGCACATCTCAACCAGAGGGACCCCTCCCTCCGGGCCCAACCAGGTCTCCGTAATACCCGCCAGGTCCGCTCCCCCTTCCTGTATAAGATCGTGGATGAGGGGGGCCTTATTTACCACGGACCTGGCATTGCACAGCATCAGCCGAAGGCCCAGGTCCTGAGTATCTAAGCCACCTAGTATCCGAGAGGAGCCTTGGAGACTGGGGCGCGCAATAGCTCTCAAACAGCGAGTGCGCACCCCCAACACATGATATGGTCTCCCGCTTCCGCCATATCTGCCCCTCCCATCCACGGTGCTAATGGTACACCCCTCATTGGTATAACCCTCCATCCTCTCCCCAATCCCTCGTCCTGCACCCTCCAAACCGTTACCCCATGCCGGGCTCGGCTCTGACCGTAGTGGATTCCCCCCCCATCCCCTTTGGTCGTCCTCCCAGTTCCCCTTAAAAGATTGTTAAAAGACCCCCTCCCCGAACCCTTTAAAATCTTATTAAAACACTTTCCCAAAAAGCCCCACAAGCCCTTCCTCGCGCCATGCCATCTCTCAGGATTCCAAAATCTGTCATTGAGATAGGCCCTCGATAAAGTGGAGGGCCAAACCTGTGAGAGGGGGGAATCTCGCAGGGCAAGGAGTTCAGACACTGAGTACATAAAATCATTAGGGGTGAAAGTAGTCCATGGTCAGGAGACCACTATGATGTTATAGTACAGGGAAAAAGTTCCAGTCCATGGCACAGGCAACCGAATTCCATTGCCCTCTCACAGCAGCGGAGGGGGAGATATGCCATCCGACCCCCGGAAATTTCTTGGCCGACCGTCCTCTCACAAAGGCCGACCAATAAAACTTTGATGGAAACCTGGGAGTGAAGGCAGCCATACACCGACTCCCATCAGCCTAGAGTCCATAGATCCAATGCCCCATATGGGTTAGGAGAAGTCAGAAAGCCCAATCCTCCAGTTCACGAGAAGGATTTAGTTCAAAATTTAGTTCAGGAGAAATCTTACAAGGCAGGAGATTCAGAGATGGCTTGATGGAAATGGGGGAAAGTAGGAACAGCTCAGCAGGCCAGGATAGGCTGGATAGCAGTAGCCATAATGAGGCCAACAAGGTCTTAACTCGGTTAAAAGGAAGGAGGGGAGGGGGAAATATAGGTAGCAAGTGCCAACAGACATTTTCCAGCCCCCTCAATCTCTCAAAACTTCCAATTGATGGAACATAGTGCTCACCCCGTTATGCCCCCTCCAGTTCCCCATGGAGGTCTCCCGGTCTGCATGGGGGCGGCCCTGCCCCCAAGGGCCAAGCACATGGGAACACTCTGATCATCAATCAGAGAGGAGAGGGGGCTGCTCAGCAGCTGCAGTCATTTTCAGCTCTCTTCTACTGCATTTAATCAGTTGCACAATCATAGCAGGAGCAGCCCACCATAGCAAACCTGTCTCCACACTGTCCTAGAACCTTTTCTTTGAAATTTATTTTTATTTTAATGCCCAAAGGGGCAATCTACAAGTTAGTCTCAAGAGAAGACCACCCTCTTCCTGCTGCAGGGTCCTGATTGACCATGGGAGATGGGAAGGCAGCAGAGCCATAACAGAAAGCCAGGAACCCTGCCCATAATAACTGGGACACTTGAAATGTGGCCAGCCAAAGCTAGAAAACATGCCATAAACACAGAATGGAACTACTTAACAGCAAATCTTGTGGTAAAGTTGTTTGATGCCTAAGTATAGGGTGGGGAACCCTATATTTTGTAGTGGAGAAAAGTCTAAAATTCACAACCTCGCTTATTTAAGAAGCTCCCAGCGATATTGGCCCGGATGATATACATCGTCTTACCTCTTAGAGCTCACCTGTGATTGAAGGACGACTATTATTCCAGGGATTGGTTCCTTGCCTGAAAATTCAATGTGGGAATGATGCGTGGATTTTCCGAGATTGGTAGGTGCAAAAGATCAAAATAAACAATTCGGCTTGCAGGAGGAGAAAAGCGAGCTTGGAAAATCTGTACCTGTGTTTGCACGCTTAGATCAGTTCTTTGACTATGGCCCCTTCCCCAGATCAGTTACTATATTTCTCTCCTCCCTTGGACATCAACATAGTAGCTCCTTCCTCCTCCCCACAATTAGTTACTTGCATTGAGGCCCGGAAGGGAGAAAGGAGCAGCATTTGCCTTTGGGAGCTATTGATGACAGCCGTAAATCGGCCTTGGCGCAGCTCCTACTCATCCTTCCCCTTGTCGAGAAAAAAGCGCGGCCGGACCCGGGAGATGCAGGCAGGGGACACCCGCTAAGGTCACTCACGCCACTCTGGGGCTTAGAAAAGAGCGTAGGCTACTTAGGGGTTAGTGTTACATTCAGAAATGGTGAGAACAGCTTTCTGCATCGAGGTAAAATCTTGCCGGGAACAAACGGCAAGGAGGATCCGTTTCAGTCCAAAAATAAAACGCGTTTGGCGGCTCGGGAGGGGTGAGTAAAAAACGCCTCCTCCTTCTTTTCCTCTGCCTCCAGTAGCAGCCCCAGCCAGGCGTTTTGGCCTGTTTGGCCTTGATCGATTTCCCGCCGTGACTTAGCTTTTCTTTAATTAGCATTTAAAAGGCAGCGCTAATATCAGTTCAGAGTGCCGGGGAGTTGCATCCTCTAAGCCGGGTAAGAGGTTTGGGGGACCAGCGTGACTAGCCGGTGCTGAGAGGAAAGCGCTCTGCACATGCTGGCGCCTGAATTGTAGGGCTGAAAAGCTGCTGCCTAGTGGAATTAATTCCGGGAATATATAAGTAGGGAGGTAGTTGACGACGCTTTATTTTCGAAGAAATGGTCCCTGACTTTGACTAGCCAGTGTGTGCCAGTGTGTGCCCTGGACAAAGGAAAAATGCGGGGGTATGACACGTGTTTTAGCGAGGATAGTTCCTCGCTAGATAGAGAGTGGGTCTTATTCCTCCTTGCATCGTTTTCGAAGACCCATTGTTTTGGCCTTGTAGGAGAGCAGTTATGCCTTTTAACATTACTAACCTACATTGTTATATAAGGAAATTCCTCGAGATTGGAGTTAGAAATAAATGCGTGGGAAAATATTTAATCCTTTCCGCGTTTCTTTGGTTCCTGTTCTTTTTAAAAGCCATTCAAATTAAGAAGAGCCTCAGACAGAAAGCTTACAGCGTATCTTCGCCTTCCAGTCCATTATCATCTCAGCTATTTATGTACTCCCTGCGAAGGAATGGCACTTGTCATTTTGTTTTTGGTGGCACCTTATTCTTAACTCTACATTACCCAGAATTAACACTAGGCCACCAGACGAAGATGTGGTAAATTCTTTTTACCTTATCTTTCACTTTTAACCCCCTCCTTTTTTTTCTTTTCTTTTCTTTTCTTTTTTCGGCAATAGAAGGTTTGGATTTTTAATGAATTTTTCAATTTCATTTGAAAATGCTTTTGTAGGAATGTTTGCATATGTATAATAAGTTCCAACAGTTTTGTGTGGGGGTTCTGTATAGGAGTAGAATTTCAATATGAAGTGAAGTTATATTTATAAAGTTTAAGAAGCTGCCTTGGATTTCTCTGTTTAAATTTGATATTAGAAGTTATGTTAGTTACTCATCTGCAAAGGTATAATATTCTACTTTACACTTTTTAAAGTTCTACCCAGTAAAGGGCATAAAGTACATTATTTAAAAGTCATATATCGTTCATATTCTACCTCATTATAATGGGGCTTATCATTTTGAGGAATTACAGTACTTAATTGAATTTAGAAGAATAACAGAGTTGGAAGGGACCTTGGAGGTCTTCTAGTCCAACCCCCTGCCAAGGCAGGAAACCATACACCACTTCAGACAAATGGTTATCCAACATCTTCTTAAAAATTAACAGTGTTGGAGCATTCACAACTTCTGCTGGCAAGTTGTTCCACTCTAACTGTCAGGAAATTTCTTCTTAGTTCTAAGTTGCTTCTCTCCTTGATTAGTTTCCACCCATTGCTTCTTAAGCTACCCTCAGGTGCTTTGGAGAATAGTTTGACTCCCTCTTCTTTATGCTAACCCCTGAGATATTGGAACACTGCTATCATGTCTCCCCTAGTCCTTCTTTTCATTAAACTAGACATACCCAGTTCCTGCAACCATTCTTAATATGTTTTAGCCTCCAGTCCCTAATCTTTGTTGCTCTTCTCTGCACTCTTTCTAGAGTCTCAACATCTTTTTACATCGTGGCGACCAAAACTGAATGCAATATTCCAAGTGTGGCCTTACCAAGGCATTATAAACTGTGTTGGCTTTTTTGGCAGCTGCTGCAAACTGCTGACTCATATTTAAATGGTTGTCCACTAGGACTCCAAGATCCCTCTCACAGTTATTACTATTGAGCAAGGTGCCACATATACGGTACCTGTACATTTTGTTTTTCTTGCCTAAATATAGAACCTTACTTTTTTCACTATTGAATTTCATTTTGTTAGATAGCGCCAGGGGTGAAATGCTCCCGGTTTGGACCGGCTCAGGCGAGTAGGTAGCAATGGCGGTGGGCAGTTCGGAGAACCGGTAGCAAAAATCCCTGCCCCCACCCCACATGCCCAGCTGAGCCCCGTGATCATCAGAGCCTTTTTTCCTTTTAAATGGCTCTGACCAGCCAAGCTCTGACATCCCAGCTGAGTTGCCTGCTAATCAGGCAACTCAGCTTGGCTCGCCAGAGCCATGTAAAAGAAAACAAGTTTCTTTTTTTCTCCCCCCCCCCCCAGCCTCCAGCTTGCTTACCTTAGCTGCTGATTGCATGACGATCGCAATCCATGCATCAGCAAGCAACTGAATCTCCCTGCCTGCAATCAAGCTCATCGGTGAGCAGCTCTTTCTGCCTGCCTGCCTGCCTTCCTGCCTAGACTTGTGGATTTCTCCCAGCAAAGCTGGCTGAAGAATTCTGGGAGTTGAAGTCCACAAGTCTTAAAGTTGCCAAGGTTGGAGACTCCTGTTCTATTGGGTAAGTTTTTTTCCCCTTTGGGAGCTTTAAAAAAAAAGTTAATTGGGGTTTTTTTTAGTTCTTTTTTTAGACCTAGCCATTTAAAGTTTAGGAAGTTTTAAATTTAGCTGCTTTTATATAAAAATAAAAATAAATTAAAATAAAATAATATTTGTGCAGCTTTCTGGGATTTAGTGTGTTTCTGTAATGTTTCACTCTAGCTATACAAACACACAAAATCTCACAAAGCTGTATGGAATTTTGTGTGTGTAAAGTGTGAAAATTGGTTTTTTGGGCTTTTTGTGGCTGTGTGAGGTTCCTGCTTGTTGCGGGGCCATTTTGAGTCTAGCACAGCTGCTTTTACATTGTGGGTGAGCCAGTTGTGTTGTGTTGTGTTTTGTAGGTTAAAAAAGGGCAAAGAAGTGGCATTGACTTGGCCACGCCTACCCAGTCACCTTACCACCAAGCCCCGCCCACTAATTAAGCCCCACCCACAGAACCGGTAGCAAAAATTTTTAGATTTCACACTTGGATAGCGCCCAATGTTCAAGTCTGTCAAGATCCTTCTGTATCTTGAGCCTATCTTCTGGAGTGTTGGCTATTCCTGCCAGCTTGGTGTCATCTGCAAATGTGATGAGTTCCCCATCTATCCCCTCGTCCAAATCATTGATGAAGATGTTGAAGATTACTGGGCCTAAAAAAGAGCCTTGGGGTACTCCACTGCATCCCTCCATGTAGATGCAGTTCCATTGAGAACTACACGTTGAGTGCGGTTGGTCAGCCAGTTAGGAATCCATCTGGTGGTGATGCTGTCTAACCCACATTTTCATATTTCACCCATTTTAATTGAAATGGGTGAAAAGATTCATGTTAGTAACATGAGTAAAAGTGTCAAGTAGGGTTTTCCTGCCATTTAGTATTGATATTTGAAAACTTTTCCTATTAATGATTTAGCTCTTTCTGGCATTAATAGAAACACTGTGTGAAGTAATTCTGTTGCACTAAGTTATCCATAATAATGGTAAAACTTCTTTAACACAAGCCTTCAGATGAGTTGTGGCGCTCAAACCAGGCATACAAATTGATCTTGTGAAAATTCCACTTACTAATACCTAAAACACTTTTTTAATGTTCAAAACACAGTATCACTTTCTTTGGCAATCTTTTTTTGCATATGAAAGTGCTGTGTGGCTTTTGAATTAAAAAAAAATGCTCAATGTGCTCCACTTCTTGTGCAGTGTGTTATTTACACTAGGTTGTGTGTATGGCTACAGTTCCCAGAATACCTGTTCAGCATAGGGGTTTTTTTTTAAATCAAGTTTTATTGGTTCCCCCCACATTCACCCACATCTTTTTTGAACAGAGTATTGGCCATATCTTATCTTATACAATTTATCAAATTCAAATACATTTTACTCAATTACAATTTTTGCCACAATTTTCTTTTTTCCCTTTTTTTAATCATATCTCGATATTTCTTTGCTTACTTATATAAACAACATCTTCATTCGCCCTCAAATTCTAATTTTCCTGCTTATTCATATTTATTCTCTTTTATTTTTTAACCATTCATTCTTTATCTTAGTATATGTATATATGTTCGGGGTTGCCTTTCTTCCATTTCATCTTTTTTGTTGTACAGCAATCTTTCTTATCAATTCTGCCATTTCCCTCTCTTCTTTCCTTCTTACTTTCTTTTTCCCTCCTCTCCTGCTCCTCTCTACTTCCTCTTCCTTTCTCCTTCTCCTTTCTTTCTCCCTGTCTAGCCCTCTCTCCTACTCTGATTTCCCCTCTCTTCCTTCCTCCCCTCTCTTCCATCTCTCTCTCTTCTTCCGTTCTCTTCCATCTCTCTACTCCTCTTCCATCTTTCTCTATTGCTGTATTCATTTTCAATTTAATATTTTCCACTATGGTGTCCAGGCAACCCCGATCTTTCTCATTTATTAACTCGAAATTCCCCTCCTCTTTTTAATTATTAACAAATATTTCAACTTACTGCATTTTTTTCCTTGAAACCTTTGTTAAAATAATCTTCCAACCCTTGCTTTTTTCCCTTTAACAATGTATTTCTTCCGTTTTACTTCTTACAAGTCTGTCATTTTCATCATTTACTAATATTTCATTTTCATTCAATTTTACATTTCAATTTCAATTTTCATCTTAATTTCAATTAATTCTTTTGTTGCTTTTATTTCTCTCCACTTAGTGCTTCGTCCAACATCAAAAACAGTTCATTTTTTTTCACATTTCATCTACTGATCTATTTTACATTAAACAGTATTTTCACATATAATTTCTACAGCTAACATCCTTCTCTTTGTTAACATATTAATATTTTCACTGACTCTTAACCATTTTCTTTTAAACTCTCCACAATCCCATTTCTTGATGCTTTCCTCCCTTTCTCCCATTCCCTTATCTTCTTCCTCTTCCTTTTCTTATATCTCCCTTTCTGCCTCTTTTCTTTAATTTTCACTCTGTTAATTTTCCCTCTCAATATTTTCCTATTTATTTTTCTTCTTTTCAGTTTTGAGATGTATTCTCTCTTATCCATTTTTATTCTATCGCTGTTAATCCCAGTGTAATCATCTTTATTTTCATTTATTTCCTTTTCAATATTTTCTCCTTGTTTCTCTTGCTTCTCATTCATCTTTTCTCTTTTTCTCTTGCATTCTAACCAATCCTCTGCTTCCTTATTTCCCTTAAATGCTTCTCTTATTTTTTCAAACATCTCCCTTAATATCTCACATTCATCCTCCCAATTCTCCATATTGTCACTTTAGAAGGCTAAAATTTTCCAATTTATTATTTTCATTTACTTATACTTCTAGTTTCAAAGTCCATGCGATATCTCCTTTTTCTTTCCAGATAGTGTCCAGTTCAAATGCTCACTTGAGCCATCACAATCTCAGTCCTCGTCCTCTTTGCTTCTCTTAATCTTTTCAGCTGTATACTCCTACGGCTGTTTCCCACAATCTCTCCTCCAGCAGATGTCTCTCTTCAATTCACAACTCTTTTGGCAACAAAGCCATTTTATAACTCCACGGGAACACCTGTTTCCTCTCTTCCGAGTTAAATCTTTTTATTGTTTAAAAAATGTTCCTCTGTCTCCTTTTCCCTTGTCTTGTTTTTATTTCTTTCAAAATCCAATTTTAAATCCAGGTGGAAGATTCCTTTTAGGGCTTTCATTTTAACTTTAAAGTTCTTCTTTTTTTTTTTCCCCTCTGCTTAAATTCCCAAGTGCAAATTAGCCACTAATTGCTCATTGGGACTTCTTTCAAGCTTTTAAAAGTTTTTTCTTCTTACCTGTGAGTTGGCCAATCACTCATCCAGTAACAATACTCTGTTCAGTCACCACTCCTGCACTTCCTCTTTCTGATCATGGCCGCTCCGGCTTTTGACAGCTCCATGGCTGCCTTCCTTCGCCGATGTGTCGAATACTAATGCCGGCACTTCAGGGAACTTGCTCTTTCCCTATCCATGCCAGCCTGCATCTTCTTTCTTCACTGTCCCTACAAGAAACCTATGATCCCTAGTGATCTCCAAAATCAGCTGGGATATTGGCGCTCTTCTGGAGCTCCAGAATCCACACCGTATCATGTATATATATGATATATATATCATATATATATATATAAGAAGGGATAGACATCACGATCTCCGGAACGTTCAAAAGTTTAAAATTGTTTATTTTAAAACTTGTGCTAAGCTTTCGTCGGCCCCTACCGACTTCGTCAGAGTATAAAATCACCATAGAAGAGCTGCTTGCTTTTATGTAATGCTGATTAATTTGGTCATTGCGCGTGTAACAGGCCCACACCCTTGCCTTCCCCCTGTAATTATCTTTTTTTCTGCCTTAGTCATGCTGACAGATGACGATGCACTTTCCCCTGTCTCTTGCCCCATTATGTGTTGCCTCTTTCTCTCCCTGGGGGGTAACGCAGGGTTATCAGGCATTGCTTTGAAGGTATTACTCCTGGCTCCCTCTCCCTCATTATTATGCCTTTCCCTTTTAGGCACACATGTTGCCTCCTCTAAACCCATTTGTTTTACCCATGATCTTGTGATGGGTCTGCGTTGTTCTTCCTTGCCCCCCCATCTCCCTCATTCTGCTGTTTCCTTAACCTACTCTCTTGCTCTCCATCAGGGTTTGTCACACCTTCATTGGGCCAATCTCTATGCCTAAAGGAGGAGATTTGTCCCCGATCTCCATACAGTCTTAATGATCGATCCTCCTTAAGTCTTCCCTGGTGCCATAAAGCCTGGTATGCCGGTGGTATGTCAATATGTCTATTGAGGGAGTTGTTGTTAGAGAACCAGGCTTCTTTCAAGAGGCGCCCTCCTTTTGTTTCATCGTGGGCAACGACTTCGGTCTCTTGGAAGTTGAACTCGTGACCATGCTCCTCCATATGCATCCAAATCTGGGAGCGCTGTTCCTTATGTCTGACCGCCAGTTTGTGCTCATGCACCCTCGTTTTCAGTCGTTTTGATGTTTCTCCTATGTAATGACCTGTGCAATTGCTGCAGTTAATACGGAAAATTATTGAGGAAGTCTCCTTCGGCAAAGCTTCCTTCGGGCGCATTACTCTTTTCCTCAGTCTTTGGTCAGGTCTGTGTGCCACTTTAACCCCATGTGGTGCAAGGATGTGTGCCGCAGTTTCGGACACCCCTTGTTTGTATGGGAGCACCCTCCACGTTGATGTTCCGCATGCACCCTCCATGGGCTGTCAGGCCCTGGGTGTGATACATCGATGGATAAAATCCCTCGAATAGCCATTGAGAGTACAGACCCGGTGAAGATGTGCACGTTCTTTTACTTTGGCTGCCCATGTGCTACAATGGATATCTATCCTGCTAAATAATGTCCGAATGCAGCTAACTTTGTGCGCATTAGGGTGATTGCTCTCATTGTGTAAAATGTGATCTGTGCTTGTGGTCTTTCAGTATACTTCTGTGTCGATGCTCCCATCTGGGTTGCGGCTGATTTGCACATCCAAGGAGGGCACCTCTTGAAAGAAGCCTGGTTCTCTAACAACAATTCCCTCAATAGACATATTGACACACCGGCATACCAGGCTTTACTGCACCAGGAAAGACTTACAGAGGACCGATCATTAAGACTGTATGGAGATTGGGGACAAATCTCCTCCTTTAGGCATAGAGATTGGCCCAATGAAGGTGTGACAAACCCTGATGGAGAGCAAGAGAGTAGGTTAAGGAAACAGCAGAATGAGGGAGATGGGGGGGCAAGGAAGAACAACGCAGACCCATCACAAGATCATGGGTAAAACAAATGGGTTTAGAGGAGGCAACGTGCGTGCCTAAAAGGGAAAGGCATAATAATGAGGGAGAGGGAGCCAGGAGTAATACCTTCAAAGCAATGCCTGATAACCCTGCGTTACCCCCCAGGGAGAGAAAGAGGCAACACATAATGGGGCAAGAGACAGGGGAAAGTGCATCGTCATCTGTCAGCATGACTAAGGCAGAAAAAAAGATAATTACGGGGAAGGCAAGGGTGTGGGCCTGTTACACGCGCAGTGACCAAATTGATCAGCATTACATAAAAGCAAGCAGCTCTTCTATGGTGATTTTATACTCTGACGAAGTCAGTAGGGGCCGACGAAAGCTTAGCACAAGTTTTAAAATAAAAAATTTTAAACTTTTGAACGTTCCGGAGATCGTGATGTCTATCGCTTCTTCTATAAATATACCTGGAACTCGCATCTTTAGGACAATTCTTTATTTATATATATAATTTCTAAATTTTAAACAAGATTAAAAACCAACACACACACAAATATAAAGAAGAGAGATTAAAGAAAAAGAAAAAGAAAAAGGTGCGAGGAAAAAGAAGAAAAAGAGAAATGAAAGAGAAAAAATATTAAACAGTTGCTTCCAATATTCTTCACAGCAGACATAGGTACAACTATATTTTAATCTCTCAAGTTATATTACTCTTCTTTCTATAACTTATCCTATCTAACCATGAAAAACCATAAATCACAAGTTCATTTTTTTCATTCTTACACTAAAAGTCCATTAGACACTTCCAGTCATCAGTAAATGTAGAGATAATGTCTTTTCTCTAATCAAAGAAGTCAACTGATCCATTTCAGAAAATCTGTCAACTTCACCCACCATTTCTCCATAGTGAGATAGTGTCAAATCTTTCTATGCATATAATAATCTCATAAAGTAACAAACTGCTGTACATCTATTTCAGAAACCTTATGGTTCCTTTCCATTTTAAAGTAATTTCTTCAAGGTGAATAATTTCCATGTGCTTTCCAAATATTTGCCACAATGGCAAATTTCGGTTGCAAAGATTTATAAAGAGCGATGCTTCCCAAGTGGCACTTATCACTAAATAAATATTTGCCTAAAACATTCAGATATTTAAATCTTATACTTATAGATACTGCAACTCTGACACAATTACACTGCATAATTACGTTTTGAATTGTCAGAAAAAAATGGTATTTTCCTTAAAAGAAGGATTGGTACGTTTATCGATACTTTCTCTGGAAAAGGGACTGAGAATCATTGTTTTTGTTTTTTTATAAATACAAAATGACACTATATTATGGAGTATATGCTTTAGATGAAAAACACAATTTGCTTTTTTCTAAATCTTAGTGAAATTCATATTTCCCAAAATATATTGGCAATTAGTGTCTTAGTAATACATGAAGGGAAATCTTTGGAATTTCATTGACCTTAGCATGCCCAAAGTCAGTTTATAAATAAATACCACTCTTAATCCCTCTTTTAATTCCGAGCATGACTTAAGCATTCTGACATTGGATCTCTAAAAGAAATCTTTCCCAGCCCAGATGTCTCAGCTTCCTTATCTATAATAACAAATACATTTTTATATTTCCTGACATCAGATATAGTAATAGTGTCTAATGTAAACAATTCTAAACCCGGACCAGAAAATTCTGTAGATGGAATTACTAGTGGCTACTCATAAGACTGGATCACCAGGTGTAAATAGATTCGATCATCTATCAAAGAGGAATGGGAGGACTGTCATTTGTCTGTGCATTCCTGAACAATTTTGGTTATGTATGTTTTGATGTATGCTGTACTATATGTGCTTTTGATCTCATGAAGAAGGGTACATAAGTTCTGCTTAAGGATCAGGTTTATACCTGTGCTATTTTTTTTTAAAAAAATATTTATTAAATTTTCAAACATTAAAATATACAGTACAAAAAATAGAAAAGAGCAAAAAATAAAAAACTAACACAACAAAAACAAACACATCAAAACTTAAACACTAGTAACAGCTTTTCTACATCGGTATCTCTATCCTAATTAACTTCCATACACAAATTCTATTTATCACTATCTTAACTTACATCCTTATCTAAGTTACAATAACTTCTATTCACAATTCGGTTTTGTAACAAAATATCACTTACATTTTAGATTTACTCTCCAGCCAGAAATACCATCTATTCCAAATTAAATAGTACTCAGTGTCTTCCCTTTCCTTAATTTCCATAGATAATCTGTCCATTTCTGCGCAGTTGTAAATTTTTAAAATTATAATTTGGTCTGGGGCGATATCCTGTTGTTTCCAATTTTGTGCTATGGCAATTCTACATGCAGTTAGTATATGTAATATGATGTATTATAAATTTTTTTCCATTTTCCTCTCTAAAATACCAAGGAGGAATAGTTCCGGTTTTCTTTCTATCTTCTGCCCAGTTATTTCTTCCAGCCATCTTTTTATCTTCCCCAAAAATTTCCTAATCTTAGGGCAGGTCCATCACATGTGATAGAACATCCCTTGGCTATGGCCACACCTCCAATATTCCAGGGACCTGTTTGAGAACATCCTAACCAATCTCGCTGGTGGCAGGTGCCATCGGTAAAACATCTTATAAAGATTCTCCTTGTAAGCAGCTGACATTGTTAGTTTATAGTTTCTCTCCCATAATTTATCCCATTGATCCAAATGAATGTTGTATCCAAAATTTCTTGCCCAGCTAATCATTGTTTCCTTCACGCTTTCTTCTTCCATTTTAAATTTTAACAGGAAATTATACATTTTTGTGATCATTTTTTGCCCTGGTCCTAATAATATCTTATCCAATTCCAATTGTTCTCTGTGTATACCATATTGTTCCCTGTCTTTTTTAATATTTTGTCCTAATTTGCAAATATGGCCACCAGTCAATTTTTATTCCTTGTTTTTTAAAATCCTGTTCTGTTTTTAAATTTCCAAGTTCATCTAATAATTCCGAATATATTACAGTTTTATTTAGGTCCAGCACGTTGGGATAAATTATGGCCTCCTCCATCGATATCCAAACTGGAACCTTCATATAATGACTTATATCATTATCTTATAGTATCCCAAATATTTATCAGAGCATTTCGCACCAGATTTCTCTGGAAATATGTATGCATCTTATTTTTTCCTTCCCAAAGCAATGCATGCCATTCCAATTGAAGGTCATGGCCTTCCAATGTTAATATTCTTTTGTTTCTTAATTGTACCCAATCTTTTAACCAAGTTATTGCTGCCGCTTCATAATATAATTCCCAATCGTGTAGGACGAAGCCTCCTTTGGTTCTGGAGTCTTGCAGAAGTTTACATTTTATCCGGGCTTTTTTCAGCCAAATGAATTTACCTATCATTCTATTTAAATGTTCAAAAAATGGTTTCCCCAATCTAATTGGTATCAATTGAAACAAATATAACAATTTGGGTAATACATTCATCTTTATTACAGCTATTCTCTCTACTAAAGAAAGCTGTAATTTGGCCCATATAATAATAACTTTTATTTGCGCTCACAGACCAAAATACAAATATAATTGTAAAAGAACGTGGGGAAAGTAACATCATAAACAGTTGGCTACCAGAAGCCTTGGCTAAGAGGAATTACAGCGTTCTCCTCTAATAGTTACAGCTCTTAAAAAAATTTAGAAACCTGAAAAGTAATGTGTGAGGAGCCATCCCCTAAACCAGGGGTCCTCAAACTTTTTAAACGGGGCCAATTCACAGTCCCTCAGATTGTTGGGGGGGGGGCTGGACCTGCTGGGTGGGCATGGCTAGGTGGCCATGTGATTGGGTGGACGTGGCTAGGTGGCCATATGGGTGTGGCTAGGTGGCCATGTGATTGGGTGGATGTGGCTAGGTGGCCATATGGGTGTGGCTAGGTGGCCATGTGACTGGGTGGGTGCTGCCAATTTAGCAGGATCAAGGGGGAATCTTTGCTTGCTCGGAAGGTCAATTTTCTCTGGCAACGGTAAGGCAATTTGAGTTTGGGAGAGATTTCGGGCTTGGAATGAGAATCAATCAGGAATCAGGCGAATTTCCCTCCTTTCTGTGGATCTGCGCAACGTGGGATTCTTTGAACACCCCCCATCCCGCCCCCATTTAACTAACTCCACATCTCCGATCTGGATAACTCTGGAATGAAGGATGAGTGAAAGTACATTTTATCTAATGGAGGGGAGGGGGATGTGCATGTCCCAACTTCTTCCATCCTCCTTGAAATCCGCCCTCCAGGACCTCCTGAAGCCTCAGCCTAGCATCCTCCCCCAATCATTAGAACAAAGGCCAGCAAGCTCCACTCTTTATCAGGGTGGGGGTAGGGGACTATGCAAAAGAACGTTTGCCTTAATAGGGGGGGATAGTTGAATTTGCGTCCACTGGTAGCACTACCCCGATGGCTCCTATAGTCATAATGAGAGATTTGAGGGGGCAGCAGGGCGGAACAGCCAAAAAACAGAAAGAGTGAAGAAATTCAGCTGTTACAAGTAGATTATTGTGCATTTGAACATTCTGATGGAATGTTTCTTGTTATATTCCCCCCCCCCCCACAGTTTGGCTTCAGCCCTAGTTTTTTCATAGCCCTGAGAATTCTGAGAGTTGGAGTCCATCGGTCGTAAAGGTGCAGGGAACCCCTGTTTCTACCTGTCCCACGTGGGAGATCAGGAAGCGCAAAAACCCCGGAAACCCCAGAAGATAATGGCGTCTGCGCGCTGACATTTTCTCTGTGCGGCATAGTCTTTTTTCTTCTACTTTTGCTCCAGGTTCGTCACCCTCTGGGCAGCCATATCTGGGGAACTGCCAGCCATCCACCAGAGCTGTGAAGCAGTGCGAGGAGAGAAACGGAAATGGGGGTCGGGGGTGTTCAAAGAATCCTACGTTGCACAGTTCCACAGAAAGGAGGGAGGTTCACCTGATTCCTGATTGATTCTCATTCCAAGCCCGAAATCTCTCCCAAACGCAAATTGCCTTACCAACTGCCAGAGAAAATTGACTTTCCGAGCAAGCAAAGATTTCCCCCCTTGATCCGTGAAGAAACAGTCAGGAGACGGTTGTGACAGCTGAAACCCAGTCCTCCCCACTCCTGTTTGAGCAAAGCTGTCTCCACAAAGCATCACGCGGTGTAATTACGCAGCAGACGCAGGCTCTCCTGTTGGGACTCTTTGGTCCCCCTCATCTCTGTGGAGCGACGGTGGACCTGGCAAATCTTTCTGGCTGCTGAGAGATGCCGCGGCTGGGCAGGATGGGTTTCTCGGGGGCTTTTCCGGAGTAGGAGGGTGGTGCGGGATTACAATTCCCATCCCCAGGCTCGCTGGAGAGATGGGTTTTATGGCAGCCAGGGACTCTGTGGCTGGGCGTGATGGGTTGCGGTGTCTTTTCTGGACTGGAGGGGGGGAGGCAGCACGGGAGACCTTCACGTACGCTGCCGTAGCGCACCACTACAGGTCCCATCATCCAGAGTCGCGGGAGGTGACCTTTCTGGCGGCCGGGCAGGATGGGTTTCTCCGGGGCTTTTCCCGACTGGAGAGTGGGGCAGGGGGGCGATGCGGGGCTACAATTCCCATCCCCAGGCTCGCTGGAGAGGTGGGTTTTATGGCAGCTGGGGAACGCCGCTGTCTTCGGGACTCCGTGGCTGGGCATGGTGGGTTTCTCTTGGGCTTTTCCTGACTGAAGGGGGTGGTCGGCGGGACTACAATTCCCATTCCCAAACTTGTGGGAGAGGTGGGCTTTCTCAAGGCCAGAGGGAGAACTCTTCTGACTTCGGAACTGCGCGGCTGGGCATGATGGGTCCCTGGAGCAAGCTTTCACCAACTTGGGGAGGGGGCGTCCTTTCTGCCTATCACGGTCCCACTTGCTAGCGGAGAGGAAGACTGGGGGGGTTCTGCTTGTGGGGGGTGGAGGAAGGAGGAACTGCGGGGGTCCCACTTGTGCCAGCAGCCCCCGCCAGCCGGACCCCAGTCCCGCTGGAAACTGAAGCTCCGTGGAAAGAGTTCTTTCCTCCACTGTCAAAAGGCGCGGTCCATTTTTGGCTTCCCCTGCGTCCCCCAGAAGCACTCTGACAGCCAAGAACAGGACACGTGGACACTTTCTGGGGCCTCTGCCCGCCCCTTTTATTGCCTCCCCCACCCCTCAGAAGCACTCTGCCAGCCCTCGCAAACCTAAGCCCTTCCCATGGCCGAAGGGTGGGGGATGGC
Source organism: Pituophis catenifer annectens (assembly GCF_029215685.1). Taxonomy (NCBI): domain Eukaryota; kingdom Metazoa; phylum Chordata; class Lepidosauria; order Squamata; family Colubridae; genus Pituophis; species Pituophis catenifer. The sequence continues at coordinate 33,270,298 of NW_027256887.1, forward strand.
AGGTGGGTGTGGCGATGTGGGCAGGGCAGCCTTGTGGTCCCGCACAGGCCGGATTAATGGCTTTGGTGGGCTGGATCTGTCCCGCGGGCCGTAGTTTGAGGATGCCTGCCCTAAACAATATAAGGTCAAATTACTAGCATTGGATCCAGAGAGATCTGTTTCTAGGAGAGAGAATAATTTAGTCCTGCCTGCGTTATACATAGGGCTATAAAAGAACATGCTCCACAGTTTCAACCTCAGCTCTATCCCGGGGCATAACCGCTCACTTATCGGGAGCCTCTAAAATCGTCCATCCAGCAATGCTGAGGGCAAGACGTTGAAACAAGCAAGGGAGAAGACTCTTCTATACTTAGGGATGGTTAAAGTGTAATATGAGGCCATCCTCAGTCCATAATTGTTAAATTGGCTGAAGATCAGAGGGGAGCAGGTTTTATTAGCTTTAGCTCTTAGATATTGCAAGTCTATATCCACAAGCCGTTGGACTACCCTAGATTGGGCGTCCTTAAGGCCATAGTCTCCCAAGGCATCCCCCGAAAAACCTAGCAAGTGGAGTTTCTTCGTCAGCTCCCTCTCCCATCGAGAAGTATAGGAGTCAGCTAACACCAGGGAGAGGTAGCTATCAGGGACTGCCAAAAAGAGCTCCCGAAACCACCATTTAAAGTGTTAATCTACGCCATGCATTCGACTGATCGAACGCCCAATTCCAGGTACGTCAGAGCAAAGCCAACACAGGGAGGGAGACCCAAAAGTTTCCTTAAAAAAACAGCCTGAGTTCTTTCAATATACTCCTTGAAGCCCCATATCCATATAGGAATTCCGTAAAGAGTTTGGGCCAAGGTTTTGGCTTTGTAAATATGCAGAGCAGAAGGAATAAACTGGCCTCCTTGGGTATAGAAAAATCTTAGAATCTGCTGATGGCTACAGGAGGCCGAATTCAGCACCTGAGTTCGATGTGTAGTCCAAGCACCGGTGTTCTGAAAATGGATACCTAAATACTTAAAATGGAAAACCTGCTTAACAACATTACCCTTAATAGCCCAGTTGTATAGCTTCCGGGCTCTAGAGAACACCAATACTTTTGATTTGTCATAATTAATGGACAAGTGGTTCTCAGTGCAGTAGGACCCAAATGCAGAAAGTAGCCTTTTCAGACCAAGCCTTGACAGTGATAGGAGGACCGCATCGTCAGCATAAAGGAGAAGCGGGATGTTTGTAGTTGACAACTTTGGGGCATGGGACTCAGTACAACTTTGGGGCGTGGGACTCCAATGTAAGAGGCCAAGTCAGATAAGTTAAACAGAAGAGGAGCCAGGACACAGCCCTGCCTTACTCCGCTCTTTATTGAGATAGGATTTGAGAGTTTACCCTGCAAACCGCACCTGACCTGACTAAGAGTCTGATTATGTAGGGATCTAATTAAGAACAGAAGACGTCTTATCAGTGGAACTTTTGAGCAATTTTGACCACAACAATTCCCTTGGGATTGAATCAAATGCTGCCTTTAGATCAATAAAAGTTTACCATCTGGTATGGTGGCGTATTTATCAACCAGGTACACTAGGACAAAGCAGTGGTCCAATGTGGCACAGCCCGCTTTAAACCCAATCTGTTCAGCATCAATGATGTTGGATTCCTCGACCCAGGTGAGGAGTCTGCGTTGGAGATATTTAGCATACAATTTTCCAGTGGTGGAGAACAGACTTATAGGACGATAATCGGCTGAGTTGTTCCTATTTCCTTGTTTAAAAACAGGAACAATGATTGCTAGACTCCAGGAGGTAGGAATCCTGCCAGAGGTATTAATATGGGTGAAGAGTTGCTAAAAGAGGAATCCACCACTCGGGATTAGATTTTAGCAAATCGGGATATAGCATCAGGGCCATGGGCTTTGCCTGACTTGAGTTCAGAGATAAGCTCATTAATCTCAGCGTGAGTCATGGGATGCCAGTCTGGAATTTCAGGGGGCAGTTGTGGTCCAAGTCCGGTCGTGACTATTGAAGCCTGGAAGATTGACCCAAAATGGTTTTCCGAATCTCTGTTGGAGATACAACAGAGAGGGAGTTCTTGGTGACCAGGCAATGAGCTGGTAACAATTTGCCAAAATAGTCGAGTGTTCTGCTGGATGGAGATGAGAAGTAGATCCCACTTCTCATTTTCTTTAGCCCTCTTTTTCTTAACAATTAATCCTTTATACTCTCACTTCAGGCGATAATAGTCCTCAGGTGGGTGTTTATCCCCTCGATTGCGATAAAGCAGGTAAACCTGACTAATCTTGTTCCTAAACAGCAGACATTCTTCATCAAACCAGGGATTGCTTCTTGGATGATATGGGCCACTTGGCCTACAGTCAGCTCCCTTTGGACACTATTAATTAGTGATTCGAAGGACGAGATTGCCTCTGAGTCACTGCATGTTAGGGCCTGATTGTATAGGCTAAGACACTCCGGAGATGATAAAAGAGAGTGGAACTTTCAGTCTTGGAAGACCATTTGATCCTCCTTGCATACGAGGCCACATAGGGATCCAGTATTTGGGGGCCACTAGACAGATGTATATTTGAAAAGAGCCCAATGATTGTAACCAGGGGGTAGTGGTCGCTCTCTGTGGGGCAGTCCACAAAAAAAACATGGACTGCCTGTCTTAGTAGCTGGGAAATCAGCACAAAATCGATAACACTACTTTCCCGTGAGAAACTGAAAGTAAATTCACCCGCTAGATCGCCTGTGGTACTCCCATTAAGGATTATCTTATTATGTTGGGATGCTAAAAGGGCTAGCTGAATGCCGGCAAAATTTGTTAATTCATCCTTAGAATGTCTGGCTGAAATCTGGTGTCCTATGGCCTGGCAGATTTCTTGGGAGTAGAGTGCCTCAATCGATGGGGGAACTTGGCCTCCCAATCGGGCATTAAAGTCACATTCATGAGGCTGTAGGGCTCTGAACACAGTCCAGTTTGTGCTTGTAACATTAGTTGGTTGCTTACCTGGCAGGCATTCAGTGACATCAGCAGACGGGGTTTGAAGTAGTTCTGGATCTTCAAATTTACGAATTGGACATTCTGGAGAAAGGGCCGAGGGAACTGCCTCTGGTAAATCGGTGTGGACTCCCTGAAGTCCAAGGGGATCCTTATCAGGTAGTGAAAGACTCCAAAGCTTGGATTTAACTGCAGTCAGACACTTTATAATTTGGGCCCTTTCTGATTGTGGGAGCGCATGGAAGGAGTCGAAAAGCTGTATCTCCTCCAGATTCCAGAAATTGTCTAAAGATGAATCTATTTCATGGATGGATGGAATCCCAGAGGCACTGGCCTGAAGCTTTTTCACTAAGGAGCTTGGAAGCCCTGGGCTGGTGTCGCTTCGTTTGGAGCTATTTCTTCCCAGCTGATCAAATCATGGCAAACTTCCTGATGAGATGTGCCTCGCTGAGGGGGGTTGGTTTGACTGGTTGTAGGAAGAACAGCCAAGGTACCATCTGAGAGGACACCATCAGGAGGTCTTACAGGAATGGATGAGTATTTAGTAGATGGACTAGTATCGGGGATGGCATTCAAAGTTGGCACATTAGTATGTGCTGCTGAGGATCTTTTTGGGGCTATAAAACTCCTGATGCTCACAGGTTGTCGATTTCTTAAAAGTGGCTTAATTGACATATCTTTGAAGACTCTACTTGGCAAGATGCCTAAAGCTCTTAGCAAAGATCTCCTCCTGAAAAATAGTTTAGGGGTGTTGGGGTTGTCAAAATTGAGTAACACTCTGGTACAATATACAGGGAAGGGTAAAAGTTCAACCTCCTTCAAATCATCAGCAGTCAACCCCAGTAACTGTAGTATATGGCCCCTTGCCAGCTGTATTGAACCCCATTGAGGCAAATTGCCATTAATTGGATTAATATTAAGGGTCACCTGTTTTGGCTGTAAAACCAAGTGGCTGCCCACGTCCAGAGGTGTGGAGTTCGACCGATTGGCAGGGCCACACCAACCAGTACTTTCGCTGGGGCCCAACAGGGAGGGCCCTGTCACTGCATCAGGCTGCCGAGCAGTCAATCCAGGGCAACCACCAGTAACCCAGGAAACTAGGCAGTTTAAGGTACTTATTATTTTATCAAGCTGTGACTATGCTCGCTGTTGTTTCTGCAACCAAGAAACATTGCTGGGCCAAAAGTTCAATAAGGGTAGGCTCATTTAAAGGTTGAATGGAGACTGTAGTTTTTGGAGAGCCTTTGTTCTCAACTCGGGGGACGACACCTCAGCCAATGGAGGATCACGACGACCAGCAGCAGTCAGACAAAAGGGAGCTAGAGTTTCCAAACAGGGAGGTCAAGTTAAAGCAAAGTCCTCAATCTTGGATTGCTTCAAAGAAGGTTGGGGAGCCAGGTCAGTAAAGGATCTGGTCCTTTTCCTTGACTTCATTATGTTAAATAACAGAGGGGGAGCTGTATAAAATAGCAAAAAGTCTAGTTTCTGAGGCCAGTCCAGAATCCAGAGGGAGAGGAGTCGAGAGGAAACAAACCCTGATTCAAATAATAACAGAACTCCTCGCAAGTAAGGCAAGGATCCTACCCTCCCGGCAGAGCAGGGAGCAGGGAGTAAGTAAGTAAAAATGATAAAATAAATAGAGTAATAAAAATGGTAGATAAAAATAAAGTAAATCAAGTTAAAAAAAAGCTAAGTCAAAGCTAGGCAATACTACTACTACCTCCAGGTTAAAGCAGTAAAGCCTACATAATAGCAACAAAGAAGCAGCAGCAAAGCACTCCCAAAGCTGAGGCCCCATCGGAGGCTCCTTATTTTTAATTAGTCTGTGAGAGCAACAAGCAATATATCTTCTTCTTTGACGGTCTTTTGTTGAGAGAAACAACACAGGGCCATTCCAAGAATTTCCAGGCAGATGGGTGGCTTGCCTCCCATTTACCGGTATACAGGACCGCAAAGAGCAATCTTTCAAGCAAGGCCAATTTGGCCCATATATCCAGGTCTTTTTGTAATTGTTGAATCAGTTTATCATAATTCGGGGTGAAATGTAAAATTTGTTACTACCGGTTCTGTGGGCGTAACTTGGTGGGGGGCGGGGGGGGGGTAATGTGACTGGATGGGTGTGGCCAACTTTTTTTAAAAAAAACTTTTCAAAGCATTTTTTCTGCAAATGCAAAAAAAATGCTTTGAAAAGGCTCTGCCGATCAGGCAATTCAGCTGGGATCATCAGAGAGACTTTTAAAGCATTTTTTTCTGCAACCTCTTCCAGGGAAGAGGTGATTAAAAAATCCTTTGAAAAGCCTCTGATGATCCCAGCTGAGCCAAGCGATCATCAGAGGCTTTTTTTTTACTTTTAAAAGCATTTTTTCAGCAGAAGAAGTTGTAGAAAAAATGCTTTTAAAAGTAAAAAAAAAAAGCCTCTGATGATTGTGCGGCTCAGCTGGGCATGGTGAGGAGGGGGCAGGAATTTTTGCTATCGGTTCTCCGAACCACCCGCCGCCATTGCTACTGGATCGGGTGATCCAGTCCGAACCGGGAGCATTTCACCCCTGTCATAATTATCCTCTTTTACGGTAGGGCATTAAGCCAAATTCCTAAGTATTTTACCTTTTTAGCAATTTGAATCCCCAATTTCCTTTCCAATTCTCCCCCCTGCCTTTTAGTACAATTCTTCATTAACAATTTAGTTTTTTCCTTGTTTATTTTAAGCCCTGATACCTTACCAAATTCTTCAGCTTCATGCATCAAGATGGTTCCCATCTCCAAAGGGTCTTCCAAAATAAATACCAGATCATCTGCAAATGCTTGAACTTATATTCTTCCTGTTCGATTTTCAATCCTTTAATTGTTTGATTTTTCCTAATTTGCATTAATAGTATCTCCAAGGATAATAAAAATAAGAGGGGTGACAGGGGACATCCCTGTCTTACCCCCTTAGTTATATCAATCCTCTCTGTCGTTTCCCCATTCATTATTATTCTGGCCGATTGTTTCGAATAGATTGCTCTAATTAACTCCGTAAATTTCTCCCCAAATTTCATAATTTCCAATTGTTTAATCAGAAAGTTCCAGTTTAAATTATCAAATGCTTTCTGGGCGTCTACAAACATCAATGCCAGCTGCTTATCCGGATGGGCCTCATAATATTCTAATGTATCCAGAATTGTCTGTGTATTATTCCTTATATATCTGTTTGGAAGAAATCCATTTTGGTCCGAATCAATAATTTCACTTAAATTTTTTTTGGCTCTTTCAGCTATTATTGTTACAAAAATTTTATAGTCCACATTAAGCAGTGAGATTGGCCAGTAGTTCTTGATCTGCTGCATATTTGTAGAATCCTTTGGGATGAGTGATATTAATGCTTCTCTCCATGTCTCTGGTAATTTCGATTGCCCTAAGGCTTCATTATATAGATTCAGCAATAACACTTCCAGAGGTCCCTGTATCTTTTTATAAAACTCAGAGGGGATGCCATCAGGTCCTGGTGTATTTTTTTGTTTTTGAATAGCCACCTTCATTTCCATCATAGTAATCCTGCTGTTTAACATTTCTTTCATTTTCTCTGGTATTATCTGGAGATTCCTATCTTTTAAATATTTCTTTATATCTTTCTCCTCTACCTTCTCTTGGCTATAGAGTGTTTCAAAATAATTTTGGGCTATTCTCTTTTTTTCTTCTAATTGATGGTGAATATTCCCCTCTTCGTCTTGTAGTTGTGTTATTAGCCTTTTCTCCTTATCCTTTTTTAATTCCCATCCACCTGGCTTGTTGGCATCTTCAAAATATATCTGCTTTGTTGCCCTGAGTTTTTGTGCCATTTCCTCCTGGGAAAGCAGATTTATTTTATGCTTAATGAGATCCCTTTCCTCTCTAATTTTTTTAACCAGGGATTCCTGCACCTTATATTCTAATTCCTCCAATTTCTCTTGTAATTCCAATTGCTGTTTCCTTTTTTCTCTATTTCTCCTCGCCCAGTAAGCTATTGTTAGGTCTCTGATATAAGCCTTGATTGTATCCCAAAAGTTCTGAAGGGTCATCTCTTCATTTGTATTTTCCTTCAAGAAGAAATCCAACTCTTTCCATCCATTCTATATACTTTTTTTCTTTTATGACTCCTTGATTCATGGTCCATCTCCTTCTCGATTTAGGTCTTCCTTTCCATTTTAGTATCAATGGGCTATGATCCACCCATATTAGTTGCTATTTCTATTTCATCTATATTTTTACTTGATTCCAAATCTGTCCAAATCATATCTATTCTGGACCATGAATCATGTGGGCTAAAATAAAAAGTATATATATATATTTTGTGGATTCCGTTCTCTCCAGATGTATTCAGCTTTTTAAAATTCAGCTTTTGCACCATGTCAAAAAAAGTGGTCGGCAGTATCCTCCTCTGTTTTTTATATTTCTTTCCCAATCTGTAATCTTGTTTTGTATCTACTACCACATTAAAGTCCCCCAATAAACTAATATTTTCAATTTCCAATTCCACTATTCTTTTATGTAATTTATAATAGAATTCCCCCTGTCTAACGTTTGGTGCGTAGATAGCCGCCAATAACATTTTTTTGTTTTATATCTCAATTAGTAAAATTCTACCTTCCTCATCTGCATAAACTTGTTTCGGTTGTAACCAATCTTTAATGTATAAAACTATTCCTCTCTTTTTTTGTGATGCAAGAGCTGAATATAATTTTCCTAATTTAGGGGCTTCTAATGTCCTTGTTGCTTTTTAATATCGGTTTCTTGTAAACACGATGTCTGAATTGTGTTTTTGTATTTTGGATAAAATTTGTCTCCTTTTGGCTGGGGAGTTTAAATCATTTATATTAATTGAAATTAAATTACTTTCTCCTTCCATTTTACCTTTGACTAATGGCCCTGGTTCCTTTCCTTAATCTTGTTTCTGTTTGTGTCCTCGACCTTGTCCCTGTTCTTTCCCGCTGTTCTCTTTCAATCCTCTTCTGTGATTCCAATTCCGACTTCTTCCTTTCTTCCTGACTCTTATCTTCCGTCTCCTCTCCACTCTCCCGCTCTCCCTCTCTTCATCTATTGCTATATACCAATCATAAAATTCCTGAGCCTTCTCTGGTGTATCCGATCTAATTTTTTTGTCTTGCCAGGTCACTAATAAGCCTTCTGGGTTAAGCCACTGGAACATTATTTTATATTTGATAAGTTGGGAGGAGAGGAAGTGGTAACTCCGCCTTTGCTCCCTTATCCTCCTGGGTATTTGTTTGAGAGTCGGAATCTCTTTCCCTTTGTATGTCATCATTGTATCTCATGTTCTGCTGTAAATTTCATCTTTAATTGTTTTTTTAGTATATCATATGTATACCTCACGTGGCAATTTATTTCGCCGTGCATAGTTAATATGCACCCTATACAATTCGCCAATACCATTTTGCAGCTCACTCTTACTCATCTTCAAATTGTCCCCCAACAACTCTATCATAAGTTTCAGGAGGTCTTCTTCCTTATTTTCTGGTATATTCTGGAACATTAAGTAAAATGCGGCCTTGTCCATTTCGAGAAACGTTATTGCCACTTCGAGTTCTCGGTTTGTTGCCATCAGTTTCTTTTCTGTCTCCTCCAACTTTTTTTTTGTCAGTTCTGTTAGGGTGTGTGTAAAAAGTATTTGTTGCTTGTGCAATGAGCAGAGCAGAAACACACAGGGAAGGAGATAAACGTGTAGCTCGTGTGAGAAAAATACTTTATATACAAGATAAGAAGCAGTCTCGGTGTAGGTAAAACAGTCCAAGGTCATAAACAGTAATATCAGTCCAGTAAGTATCTTCCCTTACCAAAGCAAACAGACTTTAGTAACTCTTGGTGTACAGTACCATATAACAGTTCAGTCTAACATCAATCAGCAGAAAGATGCAGGAAGCAACAGGAATAATCAGGAACACTCAGGAACAAGGAACGCTTCTCTGCGCTGCTTATTTATGCACTGTAGCCTAATTACAGGGTTCAGCAAACCCTGATTACGTGGCTCAGTTGTTTCTTAAAGAAACAGTTATATTGCCTGACCAACAAGTTAGGAGTAAGCTGCAAGCTGAACCTAACATTCTCCCCATTGGGCAGGACAATATACACAATCGATACAGAAACAAAAATACACATCCAAATCATACATTGTACAGTGGTATCAGATACATTTCAGATTCTTAATCCAAATCTTTCACAACAATTGGTGTGTTTAATGGCACCTTGCGCTTTGGTAAAATTATCGGCAATATTGTCCTCTGATGCGCAATATTCCAATGTAATCATGTTATCCTTAACACATTGCCGAACATTCAGATAACGTATATCAGTGTATTTAGTCCTTGTCTTTACAGCAAGATTCGTTGCCATTGTAATGGCTGCCTGGTTATCTTCATAAACCGTAAGAGGATAGTCCATTTTGAATCCAATATCTTCCATCAACTGTTTATAATAAATCAGTTCAGTACATGTAAGTGATAGACAAGAAAACTCCGCTTCCATGGTAGACAAACTGATGTGTTTCTGGCGAATTGATCTCCATCCAATCAGGCAGTTATCCAACATGATTGCTATTCCAGACATAGATTTTCTGGCAAAACTGGCATCAGCATATGCCTTTAACATCATATTGGCATTTGGTTCTAAATACATAGCAAAATGTAACGTTCTTTTAAGATATCTAAGAATACGTTTTGCAGCTTGCCAATGCCTATCAGTAGGCTCTGAACTATATTGTGCTAGTTGATTAACACTAAAAGCTATATCAGGCCGTGTTCAGTTGCTCAAATACGACAAACTGCCTATTAATGATTGATACAGTTCTTTACTGAACTGTGGACTCTGCAAACTATCCTGCTGAAATTCTTGTGTCATAGGAGTCTTGGCAGGTTTACATAATTCCATCCCATATTTTTTCAACAATTTGCAGATTTTATTAGATTGTGAAATTTTAAATCCTCTAGATGTTTTCAGGATATCCAGCCCTAGATAATGCCGTATATGTCCTAGATTTCTAAGTTTAAATTTTGTTTGCAACTGACCGATAATCTCTCTGGCCTCAGCGTCAGTTCTGGTAATTATGGCAATGTCGTCTGTAAAGAGTAACAAGAATGAAACACATCCATCCTGCTCTTTTTTAAACAGACATTTATCTGCTACGCCCTCATAGAACCCAATGTTATGTAATTCCTGCACTATACATTGGTTCCACTCGTAACCTGATTTCCTTAAACCATATAGGCTTTTTTGTAGCCTCCAACACTCAGTGCTATCCTGTGTATCATAACCAGGAGGTTTCTTCATATATATTGTATGCCTCAACGGAGCGTTCAAGTAAGCTGTCACGACATCTATATGAGTAATAGAGCATTTATTTCTAGCTGCCCAAACCAGCATCGTTCTCAAAGTGCTCGCTCGTAAACTTGGAGCAAAAACCTCATCATAGTCTCTATCTGTCTGTGAGAACCCTTGTGCAACAAGCCGAGCTTTATGGGTTACTACCCCATCTACACTTTTCTTTACCTTGTAGACCCACCTACAGCCTATAAGTTTCTCATTTGGTGGTATTCTTACAACTTCATAGACACCAAGCCTCTTCAATGAATCAATTTCTCTATCCATTGCCTCTTGCCAGGCTTTTTGCTCCTTTTCTGGATATAATTTTATATCATGATAACTGGATGGTTCGATATCTACTTGGCAAACCACTGTGGCTTTATAGCGATCTGGTGGATGCCGGTCCTTGGAAGATCGTCTAGGCATAACAGGACTAACATCAGGTATATTGGGTTCCTCCTCCCCTAACCCTGATTCCTGTTCCTGTTCTTCAACCTTAATAGATGGTTTATCATCCATCTCAGATGAACTATCATCAGGAATATGGTCTATCTTAACATCTACATCTGTAAAACCATAGTCTGCTTTTTCTAACCTGTCCCAGCCTTCATGTTCTAGGAATTTAGCACTAGTGCTACACAAAACTTTTGTTGTTCCTTTTTCCCAGAACCTATAGGACCTATGGTTAGCCTCATAGCCAACAAATATCATTTTCTTTGCTCTATGTTGGTCCTTCCTTCTCTGACTAACCGGTATATGCACCCAGGCTGGTGCACCAAAAGTATGTATATAACTTAAATCAGGCTTCCTCCCGTGCCATAAAGTAAAAGGTATTTTTCCTGTAGAGGAGTGCACCACATTATTTAAAATATGATTGGCACATAGTATTGCTTCTCCCCACAATTTATCAGGTAAACAAGCATCAGCCAGCATAGTCCTAGTCATAGCTTGTAGGGTCTGGCCTCTTCGTTCTATAAATGCATTATGTTCCGGCCGAAAAGGGGCAGAACGTTTATGCTGTATCCCAGCATCCTTCAAAAACTTAGCCAACTGATGGTTAGTAAACTCAGTTCCATTGTCAGTAACAATGCATTTCACCTTAAACCTCTGCTTCCTTTCTACAAAACGAAGCCAGTTTGTGATACATTGGAACGTATCACTTTTGGACTTCATAAGGTAGCAAAAACCATATCTGGTAAAGTGATCAACTATACTCAAAATATAGCATGCTCCCCCTAAACTGGGTTTCTTTGGCCCTATTAAGTCTAAAAAGACTACCTCCAAAGGATTAGTTGTTTTAAACCCATTGCAGCGGTTTGCAGGTGTAACTTTACTTAACCCCCCATATATAAAATCCTATTTCTTAAACATAATACTTCTAATATCACTTATATAACGCTTATACAAATAAAAGAAATCATTCATAAGCTATTTGATATTTTTTGGTCTGATACTTATTTTGTATATAATCAATCCATCTTCTCCAGTCCTGTATGTACCTTTCTTGTGTGTGATCCTTCAGATATGCTGAAATTTTAGCCATTTCAGCTAAATTAGTTACTTTCAATATCCAGTCATCAATAGTAGGCAAAAAGTCCTTCTTCCAGTGTTGTGCTACCAACAATCTTGCTGCTGTTATCAAGTTCAAAATCAATTTAGTCTCTGCAACTGTACAGTCCGTAGTTATACCCAGTAAAAACAACTGTGGAGTAAATTTCAGTCTCTTTTTAAGAATATTCTGCATCACCCACCAAATCTTTATCCAAAATGCTTTGATTTTTTTACAAGTCCACCATATATGATAATAAGTTGCATCATCACAGTCACATCTCCAACATTTAGCTTGCACATTAGAATACATACATGATAATTTTTTAGGATCTAAATGCCATCTATAAAACATTTTATAAAAATTTTCTCTTAAATTTTGTCCTTGTGTAAATTTCACATTTCTAATCCAAATCTTTTCCCAAGTCTCCATCATTACTGGCTCTTGAAAATTTTGTGCCCATTTAATCATACAGTCTTTAACCAATTCCGTCTCAGAATCTATTTCCAATAAAGCATTATACAACCTTTTAATATGCATTTGTTTTTGATCTCTAATTTGTTTTACCAAATTCTCCTCATTTTGCACAAAGCCAGTTTTTTGATCTTCCTTCCATCTAGCTTGAAGTTGACCGTACTGAAACCATGTATAAATTATACCTTCTTCTCTCAGTATATCTAAAGATTTCAAATACATTACCCCCCTTTCCATAATAAGAAGCTCCTTATAGGTAATCACCTCCTGTTTTTGTTCTATACTTATATTTTCTATTGCATGTCTAGGATTTGCCCATACAGGTATCTTATAATTTAACTTATATTGATATTTTTTCCAAACCCTTAACAAAGCATTTCTTAATATATGAACCTTAAATACTTTATCCACTTTTTTGTCATATAACAAATAGGCATGCCATCCATATAACAAATCATAACCTTCTAAATTCAAAATTCTCCCCTCAGTTAAATTAAACCAATCACTAATTTGTGATAAAACCGCTGCTTCATAATATAATCTTAAATTAGGCATTTTAAGACCCCCTCTTTCACGTGTATCTTGTATAATTTTCATTTTAATTCTGGGTTTTTTCCCAGCCCAAATAAAAGTATTAACACCTTTCTGCCATTCTCTCAGATTTTCATCTTTCTTAAGCACAGGTATCATTTGGAACAAAAATAAAAATCTAGGTAAAACATTCATTTTAATTGCTGCAATTCTTCCCAATAAAGACAACTGTAATTTTTTCCAATTTTCCATATCCTTCTGTACCTTCTGCCAAAGTACCTCATAATTGTTTTTGTATAATTTTGTATTTGAAGCTGCTATGTATACCCCTAGATATTTAACCTTTTTAACTATTTCAAAATCTGTTAATCTTGCTAGTTTATCTCTTTCAAGTATAGTCATATTTTTAACTATCATCTTTGTCTTATGTGAATTAACTTTAAATCCTGATACTTTCCCGTATTGATCAATTATATCCAATATATATGGAGCCGACTCTATAGGTTGGGATAAAGTAATAACCAAGTCATCTGCAAATGCTCTTAATCTATAATCTTGTTGTCTAATTACAATACCCTTCAATTTTTCTGAATCACGTATCTTGTTCAATAGTACCTCCAAAGTCAAAATAAATAATAGTGGGGACAGAGGACACCCCTGCCTTGTTCCTTTCTCAATTTTAAAAGCCTCTGTTAAACCTCCATTAACTATAATTTGTGCTGTTTGCTGCTGGTATATCGCTCTAATTGATTGTGTAAAATATTCCCCAAAGTGCATTTTCTCTATTATTTTGAACAAAAATTGCCAGTTCAAACGATCAAATGCCTTCTCTGCATCCAAAAATATAAACGCTGCAGGGACTTGATTATTTTTTTCCAAATATTCCAGTAAGTTTACAATTTGTCTAACATTATATCTCATTTGTCTCCCTTTTATAAACCCTGATTGATCATTGTGAATTATTTGTTGCATAACTGGCATTAATCTATTAGCTAATATTTTAGCAAATATCTTATAATCAGTATTCAGAAGTGAAATTGGCCTGAAATTCTCAGGTTTAATGGAATTTTGGTCCTCCTTTGGAATTAGTGAGACAAAGGCTGTTTTCCAAGAAGGTGGTACTCCTCCTCCTACTTGTATTTTATTAAATAAAATTTTGAGTGGTTCTCAAAAGCCATCATCTTGACTACTACACCCACTGCCTGCACTTCTCACTTCCACAAAAACAAATTAAAGAGCCCTGGAACGTTCTGGGCCCATAACCAATGTTAGGGTGTGTGTAAAAAGTATTTGTTGCTTGTGCAACGAGCAGAGCAGAAACACACAGGGAAGGAGATAAACGTGTAGCTCGTGTGAGAAAAATACTTTATATACAAGATAAGAAGCAGTCTCGGTGTAGGTAAAACAGTCCAAGGTCATAAACAGTAATATCAGTCCAGTAAGTATCTTCCCTTACCAAAGCAAACAGACTTTAGTAACTCTTGGTATACAGTACCATATAACAGTTCAGTCTAACATCAATCAGCAGAAAGATGCAGGAAGCAACAGGAATAATCAGGAACACTCAGGAACAAGGAACGCTTCTCTGCGCTGCTTATTTATGCACTGTAGCCTAATTACAGGGTTCAGCAAACCCTGATTATGTGGCTCAGTTGTTTCTTAAAGAAACAGTTATATTGCCTGACCAACAAGTTAGGAGTAAGCTACAAGCTGAACCTAACAAGTTCCATTCTTTCTTCCACTATCTTTATCCTCTGTTCATTCTTGACAATTGTCTCTTGTATTTCTCCCATTCTGTCATCTAGTTTTCTTATGTCACCTTTCACTTCGTCCATATTGTTCTTTAATTCTTCATGGTTCTTTCCAATAAATTCCTGGGTCTTAAGAAGTATCTCCTGAATCATATTCAGAGTTGTCTGCATACTTTGTACATTCATTGCAGCTCCTGCCTTTTCTTCTCCCAACATATCTCCTATCAGTTTTTGTCCTGCTGGAGAGGCAGTCATTTGTATAACTTTTTTTTGCAGTTTTAGTTACTGATGTTGTACTTGTCATATCCAATTTCCCAAAGAACTTCTTCCACAAGACCATAAAAAATTTGTCTCCTTTCTCCTCCTGAAGCTATCTTTCTTAATTTCTTTTAGTTATTGAATATTCCTTCCTTTTATGGTCTTACCCACTTAATTAGCCATCAAATTTTATTTTTTAGAATTCATTAAATAGAGTACTCAAATAGTTAATTAATATAATTGATTCTATCTTCCCACAATCTCTGTAATTATTATCACTCTAAATTAAATTAACAATACCTAAACAAACCAGAATATATTACCTCAGTATAAAGAAACGGTATATAAATAGAGAGGCCAGACAGTTTATTACAGTCTTTCCTCTTAGATAATATATTAACTAAATTCCTTAAATTAATACGTTTATCTATTTATATATAATATCTTAATACTTTCAGGAATCAAATAAATAAGTAATAACAATAACTAATTAAACAAAAGTATATTACTTCAGGATAAAGAAAGGATGTATAAATAGAAAGGCCAGACAATTTAATACAATCTTTCCTCTTAAACAATAGCTAAATTACTTAAATTAATAAATTTATATACAATATCTTATTTTATCTCAATGCTTTCAAGAGTCAATTGAATAATAGATGTTAACAATAATAATAAATAAAAAATAGAGAAAGTCTAAGGATAACCATGATATTTGCTTCTAAATATAAATATACAATATACACAATTTCCTACTAATTTCTTCCAGTCTCCTCCTTCCTTGCACTGTTCCAATCTCTTCCATTTGCTACTTTCCAAGTCTTTCCTCCAAGATGTCTGCTCCTATTAGTATGCACTGTCACTGTAGCTCTCAATCCACACTCCAATCCTCGTCGTTACAATTATTATGTCCGCACTCTCCAATCTTTCACTTCCAGTCCCAGTTCATTCAGTCACACTCCTTACCGCAGTTTCCAACTTTCTTCCTCTCTTTTCCTTTCAACTCCTCCAAACTCCTTTTCTCTTTTCAACCTCCTTCTCACTATTCTGCTCCACCGCCACTGCACTGCTTTTCCTCTCTTTGGAGACTTCCTCGTCACACCTTTTAATTTCCACCAAATTAGAGAATTAACCCAGTAACTCACTCTGTCTCATCTCTGATCACTGATGTATCTAGTGGTTTTTCAACTTCTTGCTTCCTTCACTATTCACATGGGCCATCACGCCTCTGGATCCGACCATTGCAGCTGGTCTCTTCTGTGCTGAAATTTAAGGGGTTCTTCCTTCTGTAACAGCGGATTGTGCAGCTCCCTGTTACCCTGAGAATTTCTCCTGTACCAACTGGTACAGGCTTCCAAACACAAAAATTTGGTCCAAGATAGCGGAGCTCCGTTTCTCAGACCGCAACACAGTGACTTCACTCCAGAAGTCCGGGACCTGTGCTATTTTTAATGGGAATTATAATATCACACTTTTGTTTACCTGATATTTGTTACGTGGGAAGCAGTTCACTGTAGGAAATATTTTGAACCCTGCATACAGATTGTAATCTATGGTTGTTTCATATCTGTATTTTGCTTTATGTGTAGTTGTCATGATTGGTGATTGGTTATATTTGTATTTATTTATTCATTGGATAAATTTATATAGCTGCCTATCTCATATAGGTGACTCTAAGCAGACAATACCTCAAAATAATGAAAAATTTAACAAAACTCATTTAAAAATGTTAAAAACCATTAATCCCCATACCTTTCGCTGGGCCTCCATACCTTTCGCCGGGCTCTGAAGACTTTTTTATTTCAGCAAGCCGGGCTGGCTTAAAATTTTTAATTGGCTAATTTTATGGGTAAGGGGTTTTAAATTGGGGGAAGCCAATATAGATTTAATTATGTTTTAAATTATTTTAATGTTTATATTGTATATTTTTTAATCCTGGCTCTTCACCGCCCCGAGTCCTTCAGGAGAGGGGCGGTATAAAAATTTAATAAACGAAATGAATGAAATGAAATCTCTGCTCCCCATAATCTAGAAGAGCACACATTATTTCCTTAGAAATACTGTCACTTGGCAGGCCATGTTATGGATCCCCTGGCCAAATTAATTGCCTATCTTGACTTTTCACCACAAAACAGTACCTGTAAAGTTGTTTTTCGGGTAGCAAAGGTCCAGTGGTAATTAGTGGTAAGGAGCATTTATATTCCCTTAGCAACTGAATTGCTATTTGCTTATACTGTATTTGTATTTTATAGTGTTTTATGATTTCTCATGATTTTACAATAACAACTGTGAGGGTTCTCTGAGTTGAAATGCACCCTATATATCTAAGTTAAAGTAAAGTTGAGGTATCAACAAATGTTTATAGTTGAAAACTTTCATGTAAGTGTTCCATCTCATTTTTTATTTAACTATTATTGTTGTGCAAAATTGAAAAGAAACACTAAAGAGAAATAGTTACAAATAAAACTAATGAAAAATTAAAAAATAGACTAAAGAATGTCTGAAGAATAAGTAAAATACTTAGAATGTTACAAGTAAGTACAGATAGAGATAAGTATGTGTAATCTGATAAACATTTTAAACATCTATATTCAATATATTTCTATCCTAAATGACAGTTGTAACAATAAGAGTATTAGCTAACCATTAATGCTATTATAATTAATAGCAATCAAATTTGATGGAACTAGTATTTCATTATAGAGATTTTCGAAAGGGCTTTATTAACAATAAGAAATGGAATGATTCTGTTATCTTAGTTCTCAGTATTAATTTGAAAATGAAACCTGGCAAAAATCAAACATATCTTGCGAAACAAATACCATATTTTTGGGAGTATAAGACCTTTCCCCCCCTAAAAGGGGGGTGAAAATTTAGGTGTGTCTTATACACCGAATGTAGCCCCACCCACCCACTGGCCCCCACCCAGGGGTGAAATGCTCCCGGATCAGACCAGATAGCTCAGTCCAGTAGCAATCTTGGTCGTTGGTTCGGTGATCTGGTAGTAATGGCAGAGCGAAGCCTGGGTGTCTTTACCTCCTGGTTTTAACCAGGAAGTAATTTGTTTTTTACCTTCTGTGCATGCACAGAAGATCTGTGCACCTGTGTGACGCGCACGTGGTGCGTACACTTCCGAACTGGTAAGGAAGGTAAGTATATTTCACCCCTGCCCCCACCTTTTGGCCTCTGCCTCCCAGCAATTTACCTCCTTGCAGCAAGCAGCAAGAAGAAACAGCCCATTTCAGCTTCAGCACAGCTTAATTAGCACAAGTTGATTGTCTATTGGATCAGCCTCCTGACTCTCAGCTGTTTCAGGCTGCAGGCTGCATTGCCTATTGCTGTGTGGGCCTCTGCTGCTTGCTGTAAGGAGGTAAATTGCTGGGAGCAGATTTTCTTTTCTTGTGCTAATCAAGCTACGCTGAAAACGAAAATGAAAGTAAAGCTTGCTGTTTGCTGCAATGAGGCAAAATTGCTGGGAGGCAGAGGCAGATTTCTTTTTCTTGTTTTCCTCACCAAAAAAGTAGGTGTGTCTTATAGTTCGGAGCGTCTTATACTATGAAAAATATGGTATTTCTTGTTTCATAGTAAGGTTTTTTGGCTTATATGCAAGATTGCAAGAATTAATGGAAATCACTTTTAGTGCAGTACATACAAATAAAAATGCATGCCAGCTTAGTGTAGTGTAGTGGTTGCCAGGACTCAACACTGTTTTGAAGCCATCAATATACATGATTGTAGCCAATTAATCAGACCAATTAAGTGTTCTGAAATATTAATTGGTGTTTGATAAAAAATGACAGCAACAATCTTCCATTCCATAGTAACTAATGTATAATTTTAAAGAGGAATACCTTTTAACTGTCAGATGGCAAACATTATTTTAAGAGGCATTCGTTCTCTTTTTTTCCTTTCAAAAATATATACAAAAATATATGCACAATTTAACAGTGAAATAAAAATTTGCTTCAAGATTCCAACATGTACCTGACATATGTCAGTTTTATGCAACAAATAAACTCAGTGTGTGTTATGTCTACGCAAGCATGAGCAGAAGCTTTTCCTTCTGCCACACAAGTGCAGGACATATTTTAAAGTTATTGGTTAAACACTGAACCACTACATCGATTGTTGGGGGAAAAGGTGCCGTGGGTATGGGGACGCAGAGAAGCAGCTGCATTTGTGAGGGTGAAAAAATTAATTTCCTCAGATAGCATCTTAGTTCAGTTTAATGAACATCTGCCGTTAGTCCTGACGTGTGATGCATCCCCATTTGGAGTCGGGGGAGTTTTGAGTCATCATCTTCCAGACAATCGTGAGGCTCCAATAGCATTCTTTTCCAGGACACTTATCATCTGCCGAGAGGAACTACAGCCAACTTGATAAAGGGGACTTGGCTGCGGTGGCTGGAATTAAGAGATTTCACTAATATGTTTATGGAAGGAGATTTGATTTAGTGACAGATCATAAGCCACTGTTGGGACTAATCGCGTGGGACTGGCAAACACCTCAGATCCTGTCTCCAAGAATGATGCGTTGGACAGAGTTTTTAGCAGCATATAGTTATCGACTTATACATCGACCCGGCATAGAACTGGGCCATGCTGACAGCCTAAACCGATGTCTGCTACCTAATCTAGTGGAGGATCCAGCTCCAGCAGCATCAGTACTACTGATTGAGACCATGCTGTCTGTTCTTGTTACAGCCGCAGAAGTGGCAACCCAGTCGAGAAAAGACCGAACTATCATGTAAGTGTTAAACTGAGTGTGGAGGGGATGGCCAAAAGAGAGTAGAGTGTAGGGAGTGTAGAGTTTAAGCCATTCCGGGCAAGGCAATATGAACTTTCAGTGCAGAAGGGTTGCCTATTGTGGGGGAATTAGGTAGTGATACCCTCAAGGCTAAGGAAATAATTATTAGAGACTCTAGATGAGTCTCTAAATGAAGGTCACCCCGGAATTGTAAGGATGAAGGTGTTGGCCCGTAGTTATCTGTGGTGGCCAAATATAGATAGAGATATTGCGGAGTGAGTGGCATGTCAAGCATGCCAGGAATCGAGACCTGCACCTCCTGCAGCACCACCACGGGACTGGGAAACACCGAAAGGCCCCTGATCTAAAATACACCTCGATTTTGCAGGGCCGATAAAGGGGTTATCTTTCCTAATTGTTAATGCATATTCCAAATGGCTGGAGGTGGCCATAATGTCAACCATGACAGATGCTGTTGTTAGACCATTAAACAAAATGTTTGCAACACGTGGGTTGTGCTGGACGTGTTGGTATCGGACAATGGGCTGCAATTTACGGCAACAGCATTCAATGAATTCCTAGTAAACTGAGGAATACGTCACGCCCTTGTGTCATTTCACCCTGCGAGTAATGGGCAGGTGGAGTGAATTGTGCGAATGATGAAAGAGGCGTTGACTCGAATGTGTCCAGGGGACTATCAGGAGAAACTTGATAAGTATTTAGTCAACCAACATGTCACTCCCTGTGTAGCCACCGGAAAGAGCCTAGCCGAATTACTTATGGGTCGCCGGCTGAGAACAAATTTAGACAGAATACACCCTGATTATTCAACAGAAACCCTCACAGACTGGGAAAGTACGGTCAGAACCCTTTGAGCAAGGTGATCTAGAATACGCCCAGAATTATACCGGTCAACCCATATGGGTGCCAGCACAGATTACAGAAGTTACGGGTCCCCGTTCATTCCGGGTGGAGCTCGAGGATGGGCGCCTGTGGCACCAAAATATTGATCAGCTTCGGAGCCAAGCAAGGGGGACAGCTGTTAGGGAGCTGGAAGAAGTAAACCGGGGTGGGAATCCAGAAGAGCGAGAGAGACAACAACGCAGTGAAAGTGTATCTGAAGGGCTGAGGCCAGTGCAGAATGAAACACTTGTTATTGAGGGTCCATTGCCATGGAGTCCGTCTCGCTTTTCTCCCTCTCCGACTAAGGGATATACTCCGGGGGTGGGGGACATAGAGTATTTGTAAGGCATCTGATGTAGTTGAAGAATCGTTGAGAATGAGGTGAACATGTGAGGGCCCGACAGAAATATAGGAGAACCGCCAGTCGACGCAAAATCGCCTTGTATCTGGATGATTATGTTTGTAGTGTACGAAGTTTCCCTGAGGGAGGGGGAAGGGGTGTTATGTCCGCGCAAGTGTGAGCAGAGGCTTTCCTTTCTGCCACACAATGCGGGACATATTTTAAAGTTATTGATTAAAGGCTGACAGTTTTCCTTTAAAAGGGGCTGTCAGCCGGAAATTGCATGTTGGTTTTACTGAGTCCTTATCTAAAATAAAAATTGCTGCTGGAAGTCTGGCTCCTTGTCTGTGTTCCTACCCACAACATTCCAGTGTGTATCATTATACTTCCAACAAAAGCTACAAGTCACTTGCATTTTTATACAGAAGTTCCACGTAGCCACTAACAATTGTACTCATTTTTATATATTATTACATTTACCTGAATGTTAGCTCAAATGTAACAGAAACACTTTTTATTCAATTGAACAAGTTAGTTGCAATATTTTACAGGCCACTAATTCCAATGGGACTTTACCCATATCCATTGTGTTGAAATTTGGACACAGTTAATGCAGAAGAGAAATAAAAATGATAGTGATATTATGAATGAATACTGCCTACATCTTATGTTTTTATATGCTTATATGCTATTAATCCAAACACTGGTTATTTTTCTATAGGCACGTATATAGATTAGGTAAGTCTTTGTGAAATATATTTTTCTTCAGAATTTCTAATTTCTTTTGCCTAACACATTAAAATGTACATTTATAAAGTGGCTTCATTCAATAGTAGGATTGAATAGTTGGATTTGTCAACAATGTGTTTAATAAATCACCTGTTGGGGAGAAAACTGGTTAAAACAAATAGCTGCTTCTGAGAGGCCTACTAAAGGAAAAAGATTTGGAGGAAAGAGACGGAAATTAATGTAGTTTCCTAAATTATATTCTTAAACTTAATTCTTAAACAGAAGAATTCTTAAACAGAATATTCCCATACTTTGTTTTTGTGTGCAGGGATTGAAGCATTTAAGAATGGAAAAAGACTTCCACTACTATTTCCAGCATCCGTGGTCTCGCTTAATTGTGGCCTACCTAGTGATCTTCTTTAATTTTTTAATATTTGCTGAAGATCCAGTATCCCACAGCCAGACAGAAGCAAATGTCATTGTTGTTGGAAACTGCTTTTCCTTCATTGCAAATAAATACCCTGACGGAGGTGGTTGGAACTTTTTAAAAGTGACTTTGTGGCTATTTGCCATTCTCACAGGACTCATAACTGGCAAGTTTCTCTTCCACCGGCGTCTATTTGGTAAGTCCCAAAATGTGTTAAAAGCATTTCGGTTATGTTGCTATTTAACACTTTTATGTTTAAATAAAAATGCAACAGAGTCCTTGCCACGTCTCAGTGTAATATACTGCACTATAGTACAGCATTTATCTGCTTGGATTATGTAAATAATATCTAATTAGTAATGTCCAGTTTTTCTACCTATATTCACAGTGTACTAAAGAACTTTTTTGTCTTGTTATCTACCATTTAAACTCTGGCTTGTGATTGGTGATCATCTGATTTCCAAATGTATGGCATTCCCTCGAAATGGGACAACTCACCACGGCCAACTTTCTGCAGCCATCTTGCCATGGACATCTTATCACGGCCAACCTGATGCAGTCATCTCACTGCTGCCATGTCACCAGAGCCAACTTGCCATGATTCAACTTGCTGTGGCCAGCTCACCATGGGACAACTCGCTGTGGGACAGTTCCATGCAGTATAACTCAATGCAATAAATAATATCCACCTCTGTTTCTTCAATATTATTTCCATTGACAAAAATGGAAGTAATGTACCCTGTTTTCCCCAAAATAAGACATCCCCTGATAATAAGCCCAATTGGGCTTTTGAGCACATGGCAATAAGGTCAGGTACTTATTTCAGGGGTCAAAAAAATATAAGACGGGGTCTTATTTTCGGGGAAACACGGTAGAAGAAACTGGTGGATAACAGTTATTGTGTTGAGTTATCCCACATGGATTGGCCCATTGAGAGTTGGCCATGGAAGTTGGCTATGGTGAATTGTCCCTCAGTGAGTTGGCCTTAGCAGATTCCTATTGTCTATTGATTTCTATATCTATAAAAATTAGTCCCATATTTCAAAACTAAATTCTAAATGAAAGGTACTGCATCATGTTCATTGTATCAAAATGAATGTGGGAGGGTTAATTTTCTAATTGTCTATCTTGTTAAAATATGCTAATACACATCTGTTCTGATATGGTCAGGTTTAATATGCTTTAGACTTCAAAATGTGAACATGCATTTTGAGAACTCTTGCGGTTGCAGTTTTTAGATACCTGATTATTAAACCACATTGCTGATAAACTATTATGAGACCTGTTGCAACACACACCTGGTGTGTGTATGGGGTGGGGGTTATTTTATTATTAGAGCTTTGGTGGTGTAGTGCTTAGAATGCAGTACTGCAGACTACTTCTGCTGACTGCCAGCAGTTTGGCAGTTCAAATCTCACTGGCTCAAGATTGACTCAACCTTCCATCCTTCCGAAGTTGGTAAAATGAGGACCCAGATTGTTGGGGGCAATATGCTGATTCTGTAATACCACTTAGAGAGGGCTGTAAAGCACTGTGAAGTGGTATATAAATCATAAGTGCTATTGCTGCTATTATTTTTATTTATTTTATTTATTTATTTATTTATTTATTTATTTATTTATTTATTTATTTATTTATTTATTTTTCAGATTTCTATACCGCCCTTCTCCTTTCGGACTCAGGGCGGTGAACAGCCAAGATAAAAAACATTTATACACAAAAGTTAAAAATAGATTTAAAATAATTAAATAAATTTGACTTCCGGCGGCGATCTCAGCGCGTTAGGGACGAAAGGGGCGATGCTCCGCTCCTGAGTCCCTAACAATCCCGCATCTGGAGCCGAAACAGGCGCTATTGATCTCGTAGTGATCAATAGTTTAAAGGGGAACATCTTAGGACCTCGGAGGAGATCACAACTTCTCCGAAGGTACAAGATAAAGCCCTTAATCCAGAGTGAGGAAAAACCAGCTTTACGGGGCTGGCCGGAGGCGCTGATAACTGTATAAGAGGGAAGCGAAGATTGAAAACTATAAGAGGTCATCAACAGAAGACTATTATCCAGAAAAACCCAAAAAACTACCTGATAGTAAGAAGCAGCGCTGGTGGAGGAGAAACCCGAAAAAAGAAAGAGGATAAGCGGCGACGGAAGATAGATCGGAACGGAGCCATTTTGAAAGCAAAGTGACAGCGCAAAAATCTGAACAGCTGAGTGTACAGTGAGAGCGGAAGAACGGAAGAAGGTAATTCCTATGAATACTACGACGAGATAGTGAATAATTTAAAAAGACTTGGATATTATTATTGGATTTTATAAGTGTGGACTGGATTGAGCGGAGAGAATTGGATAAAAAATAAAATAAGAACGGACCGTGCAGCACCGGAGTGAGCAGAGAGAGCGTGTGCAGTGTGGAGTGCCGGAGATCGGAGGAGAGGAGAGGAACCTGGACGGATCTTTATATACTGATCGTATTGGATTTTACTGATGAGGAGTTGCCAGAGTGGATTGAACTAGATAATTCGAGAAAGAAAAAGTTTGTGGGAGAGTGCGGAGAGTTGGGACAAACTCCGGTAAAATTGATTGGAGTGGATTTATACAAACTATCTTTTAGCGATACTTCTTGCGAAGATTAGGATACAAAACTGATACAAAGTGTGAGGGACTTTGATTATTTGACTACCAGAGACTGAACTGTTTGGATTGAACAATTTAAATATTGACTAATAGCTGATGAACCAGACGATAAGGACATAAATAGAGGATATAACATTACACCCTTGGGACCGGATGTGGATTCAAATAATAGGAACACAGAGGACTATAGATTAAATTGGATGGTGGAATAATCAAAGTGAACAGGGTGATTCAGACCTTTGGAACCGTATTTGGTTGGAAGAAAGATAAGTTTACATAACACCAAGAAAGATAAAAGACTATAGTTAATGGACAATATATATATACTTGGTACGATTTAAGTTTATTCTACTATATATCATAAGATACTAGACCCGGAAAATAACCTTTAATAACTTATTAGTTTTTCTCTTAAGCAGTTTGTCTAATTTGTCTATTCGAAATTAATCAAACAATTATAGCATATTATCTTTAATTATATTTAATCAATTTATTCATATACAGTAAATTAATTTAAATAATTAGATAGAACTATAATAATTAAACTGATATTGATACTATTTTAGAACTATTATAATAAAATACATTTTATTCTGTAAGTAATTGAAGAATAAGGTAATTAATGAATTGTTAGAAGCTTACATTTTCCCTGTTGTTCCCCCCTTCTCTTGCTTCCCCCCCTGCTTTCCTTTTTGCTCTTTTCCCAATATCGTATTATTAATTAGAAATATTCTGAAAAAACCTTGTAAAAATAATCCTGCATCCAGGTTATAAACACTATATGTGAGAATTTTATGAAATTGTGGGCAAAAATAATAAGCATAATAGATATGGCAACCTCAAGCATACCAACTACTATTAAATCAACCAAGAAAATATCTCCAACCCAAACACTATTGGTGGCTTCCCCGGTTCAGCAGAAGACAGGGGAAACAACAGATAAAGAAAAGACTAACATAGGTATCCAAAACATCCAAGCTGCCCTTGCAATGATCCAGGAGGGAATGAAAAGGATGGAAGATAAGATGACCCTGAATCATGATGAAACCAAAAGGAACCATGAACAAATGCGATTGGATGTAGGGGAAATTAAAGATGAGATTAGAAATATAGATGAGAAAATAGAGAAAATTCAACAAAATATAACCAAAAACGAACAGAGAATCCATAAAGTTGAGGAAAAGGCAGAAGCCACAGCTACCAGGTTGGAACAGATGGAGAATCAACAAGCGACAAGGAGTCGAGACACAGAAGATGCATTGACATTTCTTGAAATGGAAAAGGCATCTTTCTACTTAAGATTTCAAAATATAGAAGAACAGAGAGATGAAGACTTGGGCAAAATTATGGTTGGAATCTTGGCAGAGGCGACACAAAGATAAAGATGAAATAAGAGGTGGTATCGATGAAATTTACAGGGCCTTCACAAACTATGCCAGAAGAAACAAACTCCCTAAAGAAGTACACATCAGATTTACGAAAAAAACAATGAAAGAAGAAATATACCGAAAGATGAGAGAGGAGACAGTTATGTACAAAGGGAGGGAAGTTCTAACGCTAAAACAAGTACCGAGAAGGGCCAGGGATAGGAGAAGAGAATATAACTTCTTAACCCGACAGTTAAATAAATTCAAGATAAAATTTAGATGGCTTATACCAGAAGGAATACTCATTTCTTGGGAAGGAAGAAAATTTTGAATCCACACTATAGAAAAAGCCCAGGACTTCGCAGATCAACATTTAGGATATGAAGGAGAACAGGAGAGCAGAGGAGGCAGAGAAGATTCAAACCCCAGTGACCAAGAAGAGCAACCAACAAACAAGGTGGACAAGGAACAGAAGAAGGGAAAGCCGGGGAAGGAGGAAATGACGGGGATTACACAAAGAGTCACAAGAAACACAACAAAACTTAAAATAACAGACAAATAAACAACACTAGGAATGGAAGAAGAACTAAAACTCATTTCTATAAATATAAATGGTCTAAACTCACCAAGCAAAAGACATCAGATATTCACTAAACTGCAAAAATTAGGAGCAGATATAATCACGTTACAAGAGGTACACATAAAAAAACAACAGAAAAAATTACTCGAAAATAAAAAATTAGGAGTAATGTACACATCCTTAGGCGACTGTAAAAAAAGGGGAGTGGTAATATATGTTAGAGACCATATAAGAACAAAGCCAATATATGTGGACAAAGAGGGTCGAGTCTTAATAATAGAAGTAAAACTGGAAACAAAAACAATACTGTTAGTAGCCATCTACGCTCCAAATGGAAACCAAATAGATTTTTATAAAAAATTACACGATAAATTAAAAGAGTTGGATTATGAAAATATCTGCATTGTCGGAGATTTTAATGCAATTGTCAACACACGAGAAGACTACTACAGTAACAGGAAGAATAAGATCAAAAGGAAGACACTGCCACAAACATTCAAGAATTTGGTACAAGAAATGAGCCTACATGACACTTGGCAAGAATTAAATACTACAACCAAACAGTACACATACTTTTCTGGCCCACATCAATCGTGGTCAAGATTGGATATGGCTTGGATGACACCCCAACTAAGTAAAGAAACACACGACGTAGAAATTATGCCTAACATATGGGCCGACCACAACCCCATTAAAATAATTTGGAAAGGCTCCCGAAAACAAAAAAGATGGAAAATGGACACAAGTATTATAAAGGAAAAAGAGTATCTACAAATGATAGAAAAGGAGATTAAGATATTTTTCCAAATTAACACAAAGGACCAAACGTCATTACAAAATTTATGGGACACGACAAAAGCATATATTAGGGGCTTAACCATTGCATACGTGGCAAAAAGAAAAAAAGAGAAACAAAGAATCAGGAATGACTTATTGGAAGAAATCAAGATAGAGGAAACTAAATTACAACAGCACCCTAATAATAAGATAGCACAGCAAAAACTTAATTTGGCTAAACACAAATTGAATTTGACTACAAAAGTTGATTTGGCACAAAAAATAAAAATGGCAAAACAGACCAACTTTGAACATGCAAACAAAACTGGACGCTGGTTAGCTCATAAATTAAAAAAGCAAACAGACAAAAGAATTATACACCAACTCCAGGACGAATCAGGAACTCTATTCCACACACACGTAGATAAGAAAAACATAGTCAAACATTCTTTCAGAATCTCTATCGGCAGGAAGATGTCCCGGAAGACCAAATTCAAAAATATCTTAGTAAAGTGAATATTACACAATTCGAAGAAGAGCATAGAGAGACCCTGAACCGCCCCATAACAATGATTGAATTGACTGAAGCTCGCAAAAAACAAAAGAACAATAAAACTCCAGGACCAGATGGAATTCCTACTGAATTTTATAAACACTCCCAACAAGAAATAGACGAAATATTGCTACAAGTCTTCAACGCAGCATTATTGACAGCTGAAATCCCAAAATCATGGACAGAAACCATTATTACATTAATACACAAAGAAGATTTAGATCCGACCCAAGTTAGAAATTACAGACCCATTTCATTACTCAATGTGGACTACAAACTATTCATGTCAATATTAGTGCAGAGACTTAAAACAATAATTCATAAATACATACATACAGACCAAAACGGCTTTATACCCAGGAGGCAGATTAAAAATAATTTGAGAACGATTATAGATATACTAGAATACTACGATAAGAAGATAGACAAGGAAATAGCTTTAATATCTCTCGATGCCCAGAAGGCCTTTGACAACTTAAATTGGTCCTTTCTTACAACACAACCTGAATTAATGAATTGCGGAGAGAAATTCCTTAAATTGATAAGAAAGATTTACTCCTGTCAAACAGCCAAAATTGCAATAAATGGTGACATGACACAAACTTTTGACATTCAGAAAGGAGTACGACAAGGTTGCCCCATGTCACCTCTATTATTTATAATCGCACTGGAAGTTTTATTAACGGAAATCAGGAAGGAGGAAGACGTAGAAGGCCTTAAGATCCGGGGAGAGGAGTATAAATTACTTGCCTTTGCAGACGATGTGATCTTCATACTGGAAAACCCAATACGATCTGAAACCAGGTTGATGACAATGATAGAGGAATACGGGGAAGTTGCGGGCCTCAAAATAAATAAGCAGAAGACGAAAGTATTGACGAAAAATATGACCCAAACACAGCAGTTGAAATTAGAACAAGAATTAGGACTTCAAATAGTAAAGAAAATAAAATACCTAGGTATTTGGTTGACAGCAAAAGCAACTACAATCAAAGAAGATAATTATACCAAATTGTTAAAACAAATCAAAAAAGACTTGGAAATTTGGAGTAGATTACAACTCTCATTGATGGGCAGAATTGCCTCAATAAAAATGAATATATTACCAAGAGTACTATATTTATATCAAGTGATACCAATACACCCCGGAAGAGATTTCTTTAAGAACCTCAACAAAACAACAATGAATTACATATGGCAGGGAAAGAAGGCCAGAATTAAAATCAAAGCCCTACAGGATTCACGAGACAAAGGAGGCCTAGCAATACCAGATTGGGAACTCTACTACAAGGCATCAGGATTGACCTGGATTAAAGAATGGATGGAACTGGACAACAAAAGAACTTTATATTTAGAAGGCTTTGACTTAATAAGAGGATGGCACGCTTTCCTATGGGACGGATCGGATAAACGACACATGTACTTTCAACGTCATATAATTCGAGCTTCATTATTCAAGATCTGGCAGGATATTAAGAGAACTCACTATACTAAAATACCAAAATGGTGGTCCCCGATGGAAGCATTGATATACCCGAACACTCTCGAAATAGGAAAAATGATGCAGTACCAAGACTTATTGAATCATGAAGGCGAACTTATCCCAAGACAGCAACTCCAAAACTCCGGCATAAATATCGATTGGTGGCCCTATACTCAAATACACTCAAGACACATAACAGATAAAAAGCAATATGGAATCTCGAATAATTTGAACGAATTGGACAAGATTTTACAAGGCCCAGAACAAAAGATGATAACCAAATTATATAACTACTTTCTTCGATATAAATTATTGGAAGAAACAGTAAAAGAAAATATGATAAGGTGGGCCAGGGACATAGGGCACAACATTCAATTGGCAAACGGAGAAATTGTGGAAACAGAACATCAAAATGACAAGAGCCATACCCTATAAAGAAAACCTCATAAAAATGTTTTACAGATGGCACTTAGCACCAGCCAGATTAGCCAAAATATACCCGAACGCCTCCCCACACTGTTGGAAGTGCAAAACAAAAAAGGGGACATACTACCATGCCTGGTGGAAATGTACAAAGGCCCAACAATACTGGAAGGACATAAAGGAAATTATTGAAGAAATAATAAATCAACAAGTAGAAAACACTCCAGAATTTTTTTTATTTGGAATGATAACAACACAACACAACAAAGAGACAAAATACCTCATCATACACATTTTGACAGCAGCACAGTTACTGTTCGCGTAAAATTGGAAATCAGACCAACTCCCAACCAAAGACAAACTAATCTCAAAGATAACAGAATGTGCCGAAATGGATAGACTGACACTAGAACTCCAGGATAAAGAAGAAAGTGAATTCTATCTTGTGTGGCACCAGTGGTATCAATGGCTGGAAAAGAAAATCAGTACAAATATAGAAGAAAGAGAATAGGGTAGGAAAATTAAAACCGGAAATGAATAAAGAGGAGATGCAAGATTATTTCTAATTTAAAACACCTGAATTGACAATGTATCATTTATATATTAACTTATAAAGCATTATATATTCTGATGATGATCAAAACATATATGTAAAGTATGGTGTGGGTAGGTTGGTGGTGGGAATTTGTCTTTGTAATGTCTTTGTATTTTTTGTATTGTCTTTATATCTTTGTTTAAAATTCAATAAAAAAATTAAAAAAAAATAATTAAATAAATTTGGCCCGTAATTTAAAACTTTTCAATTAAAATCCATATCAAATTTTAAAACCAACCGTAAAATCAGGACAGCCCGGCTAACTGAAAAAAATAGGTTTTTAAGGCCCGACGAAAAGTCCGGAGGTCGGAGATCACTCGGAGTAGATTGTTCCAGAGGGTAGGTGCCATCACAGAGAAGGCTTTCCCCCTGGGGGTCGCCAGCTGACATTGTCTGGCCGATGGCACCCTGAGGAGGCCCTCTCTGTGGGAGCGAACTGGCTGGTGGAAGGCAATTGGTGGCAGAAGGCGGTCCCGTAAGTACCCCGGCCCTAAGCCATGGAGCGCTTTAAAGGTGATCACCAACACCTTGAAGCGCACCCGGAAGTCCACCGGAAGCCAATGCAGGAGAGGAGTCACATGGGAGCGCCCCGTCGCTCCCATAATCCCCCGCGTGGCCGCATTCTGCACCAGTTGGAGCCTCCGGGTGTACCCCAAGGGGAGCCCCATGTAGAGAGCATTACAATAGTCCAGACAAGAAGTGACAAGAGCTTGAGTGACCGTGCGTAGGGAGTCCTGATCCAGAAAGGGGCGCAACTGGCGTATCAGGCGAACCTGATAAAACCCCCCCTGGCCACGGCCGTCACTTGCTCTTCTAAAGACAGCCGTGCATCCAGGAGGACACCCAAGTTGCAGGCCCTTTCCGTGGGGGCCAATGATTCGACCCCAATAACCAGCGATAGCGCCAGCTGGCTATACCGGGACGCCGGCAGCCACAGCCACTCGGTCTTGGAAGGGTTGAGTCGAAGCCTGTTTCTCCCCATCCAGACCCGCACGGCCTCCAGGCACTGGGACATCACTTCCAAGGCATCATCAGCGTACTGATGGAACTCCACTCCAAAACCACGGATGATCTCACCCAGCGGCTTCACATAAATGTTGAACAGGAGGGGCGAGAGGACCGACCCTTGTGGCACCCCACAAACAAGGCGCCTTGTTAAATACTTAGGGGTTTATATTATGACTGCAAATATGAAATTATATCAGCACAATTATGAACCACTATGGCACAAAATACAAAAGGAGATGGAAAACTGGAAAAAACTACAATTGTCTTTGCTGGGAAGGATATCCGTTGTAAAAATGAATATTTTACCAAAATTTTTATTTCTTTTTCAAATGATACCTATACTTAAAAAAGATGAAAATTTGAAGGAATGGCAGAAGGGCATAAACAAGTTTGTGTGGGCAGGGAAGAAACCTCGAGTCAAACAAAAGATAATGCAAGATATCCGAGAAAGAGGTGGTCTTAAAATGCCCAATTTAAGATTGTACTATGAAGCCACTGCCCTCTCAGCAATTACAGACTGGATAAATTTAACGGAGGAAAAGATATTGAATATTGAAGGATATGGTTTGGTCTACGGCTGGCATGCTTATTTAGTCTATGACAAGAAAGTAGATAAGGCTTTTAAAAGTCATATATTAAGAAATTCTCTATTGCGGGTCTGGAAAAAGTACAAATATAAATTAAGTGATAAGTTACCAATATGGACAGTACCCAGACACGCGATAGAGAATATAAACTTAGAGCAAAAGCAAGATAAGATTACATATAAGGAACTTCTTTATAACGAAGGAGTCAGATTACAATTAAAACCAATGGAGCAATTAAGAGAAGAAGGAATTATTAGGACATGGTTTCAGTATGGACAGCTGCAGGCCAGATGGAGAGAAGATAAAAAAATTGGTATTTTGCAGCAGGATGAGAATTTGATAAAGCAAACGAGATAAAGGTCAAATGCATATAAAAAGGTTGTATAATGCATTAGTGGAAATAGATTCAGAAACAGAGTTAGTCAAGGACTGTATGATAAAATGGGCACAAAACATAGGTGAACCAATAATGATGGAAACATGGGAAAAGATATGGGTCAGAAATGTAAGATTTACACAAGCACAAAATTTAAGGGAGAATTTTTATAAAATGTTTTATAGATGGCATTTAGACCCCCAAAAATTAGCCTGTATGTATCCAAATTTACAACCTAAGTGTTGGCGATGTGAGTGTGAAGATGCTACATATTTTCATATATGGTGGACATGTAAAAAAATTAAGGCTTTTTGGATAAAAATATGGTGGATTATTCAAAACATTTTAAAGAAAAAAATTAAATTTACACCACAATTTTTTTTTGTTGAGAATAGTCATGGATTGTACTGTAATAGAGACTAAGTTGGTTTTGAACTTAATAACGGCTGCCGGGTTACTGGTGGCACAGTACTGGAAGAAGGAAGATCCACCCACCATTGAGGAATGGACACTAAAAGTTGTGCATTTGGCAGAAATGGCGAAAATTTTATCATATCTTAAAGACCATTCAAATAAAAGATATATATCGGAATGGAGAAGATGGATCAATTACATACAGAAGAAATATCCAAATAAGAAGATTCATATAGCATATGAATGAAGTAACCTTGAGTAGTTTATGTTTGTTTTTTGAATTATAAGGAGTTAAAGATCTAGGGAGAATATGAGATGTAACAATTTGTTAGCATATTCTAGCTTTTGATTTGTGAATGCTATACCCTGTGCTTGTTCTGGGAAGTCTAGGGAGGGGGGTGGGGGGAAGGAGGGAAAGGAGTGGGAAAGGGGAGGGAGGGGTTGAGGGGGGAAGGGTGTGTGGGGGGGTGAAAATGTACTTTCTATAAAACTTTTTAATAATAAAAAAAACAAGGCGCCTTGGGGTCGACCGCTGCCCCCCTGTCAACACAGATTGCGACCGGTCGGAGAGATAGGAGGAGAACCACTGCAGAATGGTGCCCCCCACTCCCAGTCCCTCCAGCCGGCGCAACATGATACCATGGTCGATGGTATCAAAAGCCGCTGAGAGATCTAACAGGACCAGGATAGAGGAATAACCCCTATCCCGAGCCCTCCAGAGATCATCCACCAACGCGACCAATTTATTTTTTATATTGTATTTTTATCTTCTATAAGCTGCCTTCAGTTGCCATCAACGAGTAGATGGCAATATAATTTAAAATAAATAATGCTGGTAGGGAAACAGGAATGAGCTAATTGTATCTCTATATATAAAAGCGAAATACCACTCATGCATCATCACAAAATCTCCAGAACTGTAAAAGCCTACAAATTTGAAATTTGCCACATATGTTCCTCTTGGCTTCTAGGTGCTCACTAAGAAAGGATTTTTCAAAATGACCACCAGACCATTAGTATTTCCTATATTATAATTAACACACTTTGATGCTAAGGAGTTCTACCCCCCTCCCCACCTGAAAAGAAATGTGTTCCAAATGCAAAACAGAAACAGAGAAGAGGAGTTTCAGTTTCAGTTTTACTTTCACAGCAGCAAGCAGGGGATAGGATGGGGAGGCTTCTATGAGGCAAGCCTGAGGGAGGGAAGGAGGATGGGATGGGATGGGATGGGATGGGATGGGATTCTGTTGGGCAAGCCTGAGGGAGAGAAGGAGGAGAGGATAGGATAGGCTTCTGTGGGGCAAGGCTGAGGGAGAGAATGGGGATAGGATAGGGGAGGCTTCTGTGGGGCAAGACTGAGGGAGAGAAGGAGTTAGGATAGGGGAGGCTTCTGTGGGGCAAGACTGAAGGAGAGAAGGGGATAGGATAGGGGAGGCTTCCATGGGCAAGGCTGAGGGAGAGAATGGGGATAGGATAGGGGAGGCTTCTGTGGGGCAAGACTGAGGGAGAGAAGGGGAGAGGAGAGGCCGATCATAACTACTCATTAATTTTCAAGCTGTAAGTGTTGATTTATCAAGCCTGATCACATAGTTTCATAGAGGAGCATGGGTATTCAGCTAGTAACTATATAACCATAATTATAAATACTAGATGGAATTTATTCCAAGGTTGATTACTCTGTTATAACCTTCCTGTCACTTTTAAGAGACCACCAAAAATCATACTCTTATGATGGAGTGGTCATTGAATTCTTGTAGAACTTTAAAATTATCAGTAACTTTCTCTTTTCATTCATGTTGTCAAGGTTCCGACTAATGCCTAATTAAATCATGAGCCTCAAGCCAAGCTTCAAAAAAAATCCAGTTATTTATTAAGAACGTCATGTTGGCATGGACCAAGTGAAGCCAAATCTGATCTCACTTAACTGACCTCACTCTTACCTTGGCTCTGACCCTGTTTTCCCCTCCCCCCAAGGTGTGTCATCAGTCACATTCCTCAACAAAGCAATTTTGTGGGTTGTAGAAGTCACTCCCTCCGGCCACTGTGGATCTCCATGGAGATGACCATGTCATTGCCAGCTGGAATGTGCTTTGTTTTGACTGAAGTGCAAGTTCCTCGATGCAGCTGGGAGGCTTGATTCCCCATGCCCCTGCCTATGGCAACTCGAGAGCAGGTCAGGAATGCTTCACGAGTTGACATTCGGCTTCCCTCACTTCCTGAAGGTGACCTGTGCAAAGCAAAAACAGTTTGAGTACAGGTATAGATTTTAGGGGTGTGATTCCCCCCCGGTTTTGTTTGGTTGTCTTCATGGAATTTAGCTATGAGGTGGTCAGCTTGGATGCTTCTGCTCTTTACCCAAGACTTCTGCCCCTGATAAGGGGTAGCCCTTCCACTTGATTAGCTGTTGGAGCTCTCTCCTGTGCCACCTCGAGTCAAGGATGTGTTGCATCTCATAATGGGTTTGGCCCCCTATGACCACTGGGTCCAGGGGCTCACGGGGTAGTAATCTCAGAGTTGACCCGGCCACAGGTTTTAAGAGGCTGCTATGGAATACCGGGTGTATCCTCCCTAGCAGTCAGGGCAATTTTAATTATTATTTTTTTATTTCTTGACTTTTCTTGACATTTTCCCATGCTGCTTTTAGCATTGACAGCCAGTCTATCAAGCTGACTGAGAAGGGGGGATCCCGTGGGTATTCTAGCATTGGGACAAAGTTCATGCTGCTCACTACTTTGAACAGAGTTAGTCCCGTGCTACTCTGAACAGCATTATTGTCTGTAATCTCAGTGAAAGGCAGGAGGTCCGCTGAATTGGACTGCTGATAGTTCACTTAACACTTTAGGTACTGCTCTACCATGGCATTCAAATGTTCTGCACCCTCTGTTGGTTGCTGGATGAAAAGCTGAGCTAAAACCCTGGGATGACCCAATGGACTGCAGGAACTCCCTCCAGAATTTAGCCGTGAACTGGACCCCTCTGTCTGAGATTATTCTTTCTGGTACTCCATGCAGGTGGTAGATATGATTCAGGCTAACTGGTGGTCTTAGGATAGTCCTCTGCAGGGTATGAAGTGTGCCTGCTTGGAGAATAAGTCAATCACAGTGTTCCTCCCGCTCTTTGGCAACTCCACTATAATCGTCCATTGAGATTTCCTCCCATGGCCTCATTGGCTCTGCCACCGGTTGCAGCATTCTGGGGGGTTTTCCTGGTCGCTTTTTCATAGTGGCGCAGATAGTGCAGCTTTTAACATAACTGTCCACATCTTTATGCCAGGCCACCAGAATTTCCTCCGTGCTAAGTGTAAAGTTTTTAGGAACCCAAACTGGCCCGCCAATTTGACATGGTGGCTCCTCTGGAGGATTAAGGTGCATAGGGACTCTGGGACATAGAGTTTTGTACCCTTCCATGCTAGGTCCTCCCTTTTTGTCAAGATATGTTGGTTGTCATGGAACCAGGGGTCTGCTTGTAGTTTGGTTTTGAGTTTTGTGGTTAGATCGCTTGGGGGTTGGTCTTGCGGGTTGTGGCGTTGTTGTCTGGTGGTCACTTGGGCTGCTGTTTGGGTAGGGGGGATGATGGCATCTACTACCTCCTCCCATTCACATTTGTACTGGGGCATGTGGGAGAGGACATCAGCTAGGAAATGCTCCCCCCTGGGATGTGCTTTAGCATGAAATTGAATTGGTTGAAGTGTTCAGCCCAGTGGACTTGTTTGGACAATAGTCTCTGTGGGGTCCTAAGGGTCTCCAGATTTTTATGGTCAGTCCAGACTACAATTTCTCTCCCCCCCCCTTCCAGCAGGTTAGCAGTGCCCATCTTACTGCAAAAGCCTCTTTTTCTCATGCGGCCCATCGCCTCTCTGTGTCCATGAATTTGCAGGAGGTGTAGGTGCAGGGATGTAATTTTCCTTGGCTATTTCTTTGGAGTAGCACTGCTCCCACTGCCATGTCGCTGGCGTCTGCTTGGATGGCAAAGGATTGTTTGGGGTCAGAATGTTTCAGCACCAGTTCCTTTGCAAAAAGTTCTTTTAGTGTGTCCAATGCCTTTTGGCAAGTTAGGTCCCACTGTAGGGGTTGTCCTGGGCAGGGCTTCATCCCTGGGCCCCCTGTCTTTAGGAGGTCTGTCATGGGTTTGGCAATCTTCGCAAAGGAAGGGATGATTTGCCTGTAAAAGTTTGTGAATCCTAGGAACCTTTGTAGCTGTCTTCAGGTGCGAGGGGGCTGCCATCCTAGGATGGCTAGTACTTTGGCTGGGTCCATCTCTATGCCCTCATTTGATACTTGGTAGCCCAGGTAGTCTAGCTATGCATGGTGAAATTCACATTTTGACAGCTTGACATATAGGTTTGCCGTCAAAAGTTTTTCCAGTACCTGGAGGACTAGGGGTATGTGGTCCTCCATGATTTCAGTGTAGATGAGGATGTCATCTAGGTAGATGAGGACCCCCTTATGGAGGTGCTTGGGCAGTACCTCATTTATTAACTGCTTGAACAATGGCAGACCCATTGCAGTTGAAAGGCATTACTTTGAATTGGAAGCTTCCTAGGGGGCAGTTGAATGCTGTTTTCCATTGATCTCCCTCCCTGATGTGTACTCGGTAGTTTGCTTCTCTGAGGTCTAATTTGGTAAAGACTTTTCCCTTGGCTAGGTGAGATAGCATGTCCTTCATGAGAGGGAGGGGGTATAGGTTGTGCACACACACACACAGTTTATACCTCTAAAGTTAACATATAATCTCATAGTTCCATTTTTTTTCTTTAAATAGGACTGAGGCTGGGACCCATGGTTTGGCTGGCTCAATGAACGCCCTTGCTAGGCTTTTGTCTAGGTATTTGCACATTTCTTGCATTTCCTGGGGTGTCGTGGTGTATAGTTTGGCTTTCGATAGTTTTGCCCCGGGGATGATTTCAATGTCACAGTCTGTCTCGTGGTGGGGGTGGGGGTGTGTGTAGGATGTCGCACTCAGCCTTGCTGAACACTTCTGCAAGGTCCTGATATTCTTTGGGGATTTGTTCAACCCTTGAGGTTTTGTCAGAGGTGGCTGCCAATTGTTCTGATGGGGCCTTTGAGGGGGATTTCCTGCATGGGTGATGCTTCTGTTTGCTGATGCGGAGGGGGTTTGGGTCCACTTGCTATCCTCAGCCTCCGGGTGCCCTCATGCCACTAGATTGTTGGGCCCCACTTGTCTAGCCAAGAGAGCCCCAGTATGACAGTGTCTGTAATTTTGGGGGCTATTACAAATTGAATTGCTTCCCAGTGGCCTGCTAGCTCTAGCCTCACTGGTTGGGTCAGGTGGGTGGTGTAGGCTCCCCCCAGTAGGGATCCATTGACCTGTTCCAATCTGATCGGGTGGGCCAGTCTCTTCACTCTAATTTCCAGTTACAGGACTGTGATTAGGTTAATCAAGCATCTAGTGCAACCTGAGTCTATTAGGGCTTGAAAAGTACCTTGGGTCCCTGTTTTTGGGGTTGTGAGGTATATTGGGAGAATGAAGGGGTGGATCGGTTCACTCACCATCGGGTCGTTTTCACCTTCATCCTCACTGTCACAGGGATCTGGTGATTGGTCGTTGTTGGCTGGAGTTTCTCCCCCTTCAGCTGTGTGAGGAGGGACCTCTATAGCCTGGAGGGCTTTTCAGGGTGTATTGGTGGCATGCCTGAAGCCTCATTCTGGTTGTGCCCTGGGTGGTGGCTCTGGTTTGGTTTTCGGAGTTGGGGTTGCGCATGCTGATGCAATGTGCCCTATGCCTCTGCATCTGTAGCATTTCAACTGGCTTTGTGGGAGGGTTGGTCTTGGAGCCGGCTGTGTTGGTGCGCCTTCCCGTCAGCTGGATAGTCTCCGGTTTGGTTGTCCTCTCTCCTTGCTTTTGCTTTTTCATGTCATTGGCACACAATCCGCCATCAACTTTTATGGCTACTTGGAACCACTCAAAGAGTGTGTTTGGAATGTCCCAGTAGGCGGTTACTTGGACAATTTGCTTGTCCAATCTTGTTCTGAAAAAATGAACTAATAACTGCTCTGGTAAAGGGGGTAGCTTCCCCATGACTCTCCTGAAATTACGGATGTGTTCCTTAATGGGTCACCTTCTCTGTTTTAGGTTTCGAAGCTCATCCTCTATGTACTGATCCTCCTCCACCTCCTCAAATCTGGCTTCTAGCGCTTGTAGGAAGTCATCGACATCTTGCAGCTAGGGGGCTCTCCTCTTATGGAGAGCTGCTAGCCATTCCTTTGCTTCTCGCTCTAGCCACCCAGTGATGGTATTCCCGATGGCTCTGTGTGATGGGTAAACGTGTCAGTAGCACTCTAGGTGGACTCTAGCAGAGTCAAGGAATAGAGCCAGTTGATCTGAGTCCCCATCGAATGTCCCCCTGAAACAGAATGGTTCATTCAGCACTGCTCCTACCTCACCATCTTGGCCCCTGTATGCCTGTGCTTGGTGTGTTTGGTGATCTTCCTCGGCTCTAGTTTGTAGAGGGGGTTTGCCATAGGCAGGGGGATGGAGAATCGAGCCTCGCAGCTGCATCAAGGAACTTGCACTTCAGTCAAAACAAAGCACATTCCAGCCAGCAATGTCAAGGCATCTCCAGGGAGTGGCCAGAGGGAGTGACTTCTACAACCCGCAAAGTTGCTTTGCTGGACAATGTGACTGATGACACACCTTGGAGGGAGGGGGAAACCGGGTCAGAGCCAAGGCGGGAATTAAGTGAGGTCAGAGTTAGCTTTACTTGGTCCATGCTGACCATGACACTCCTAATAAACAACTGGATTTCTTTTGAAGTTAGGCTTGAGGCTCATGATTTAATTAGGGCATTCATTAGGTTGGAACCGTGACAGTTGACACAATTGCAATAAGGAAAGAGGACATAAAATGAATATTCAGAAGCTTCAGAATGTAGTCCTTGACATACAACCATTCACTTAGTGAGTTTTCAAAGTTACAACACTGCAAAAATTGATATATGTTGCAGAGACACTGCAACAATTGCAATGTCCCTGGGTCATGTGATTGTTATTTGCAGCAATCCAAATAGTAAGTTGGTGTCAGACCGGCCCCAAATTGATCCCTTAGGAAAGAAAGGCCTTTGACTCCATTTCGCTAAAGTAAAGGGGTCTTTTACTAAAGCTGTTACTTTTACTAAAGTAAAATGAAGCCAGCTCTGAGAACTCTCATGCTCACTAGATATAAAAAAAGATGTAGATTTGCCCATGCCCACCCTTCCCCCCATGACCAGTCCATTTCTAGCCAACTGGAGCTTGCCAAGATAATTTGAGAACTCTGAGATGTTGGGTGGTAAATCTTAGGGTTCCTGGCCATGGGATGTTG
Source organism: Pituophis catenifer annectens (assembly GCF_029215685.1). Classification (NCBI taxonomy): domain Eukaryota; kingdom Metazoa; phylum Chordata; class Lepidosauria; order Squamata; family Colubridae; genus Pituophis; species Pituophis catenifer. The sequence continues at coordinate 33,310,423 of NW_027256887.1, forward strand.
GTACAAACAGGATCCGGCTGCACTGGTCCTTCTCACCTGTCTTTCCCCCGTCCTGATTTCCTATCACATACACATAAAGCTTTGTTGCTGTTTATCCTTCCCCCTTTCTTCCCCCTTCTTTCATCCTTCCCCCTGCCTCCTTCCCCCTTCCAGCTTTTGATGGAAGGATGCCTGTGAGGTGCCAAGCCGAACCAGGCAGAACTGACATTCTGCCCCCCTTGACAAAGACGTTAATCCTGCAAAAGAAGAATAAAAAAGAGGGGAGAGAGAGATACACAAAACTTCTCTATTAGCAAAATACGGCTTACTTGGTTATCAGTCATGGAATTTTTAAGCAGTTTGGGGACTTCAGTATGTTGGGAGTCGACCCATTCAGTTTCTGAGGGAGGAAAGTCTTTCCAGATTACCAAATATTGGGTTTTTTCCCGATGTATATGAGCATCCAAAATGTCTTTGACTCCAAAGTGCTGCTCTCCCTTGATCATAATGCAGTTGGGACACAAGGAAGATGTGATTTTTGGTTTTAGTAGGCTACAATGAAATACCAGGTATACACATCTGAGCGTTTTTGGCAGCTCAAGTTCTACAGTCACTGGGTTAAATAATCCTTTTGATGGGAAAAGGTCTATCGTATTTCAGGCCTATTTTTTTTTTTTGACAGTTGTCTAGATTGTCTAGCAACAGAGTGGTCAATGCCTGGAATGCTTTACCCGACTCCATTGTTACAGTCTCAAACCCTCACAGCTTCAACTTCAAACTGTTTACCATGGACTTCACTCCTTTCTTAAGAGGTCCATAAAGGGGGTGTGCATAAGTGTACCAGTGTGCCTACCATCCCTGTCTTACTGTTCCCATTTATTTGTATTTACTTCCTTTGTTTATGTTTATGTTCATACCTATACTTGTTATCTTGTACATGTTTGAGAAACAAATAAAATAAAATAAATAAATAAAATTGCAGGAATTTGGTAGAGAGATAGACCTTATCTCCTATCTTAAAGTCCTTTGGCTTAATGCACTTTTTATCAGCCTGTTTTTTGATGAAGCTAACCTTCCCTAGCTTCATCCAAAGCTTTTCTAACCATTGGCCAGATGTTGTGTAATTGGGCAACCCAAACTATCAGTGATACTATTAATGGAGTAGCCTGACGTAGTTCAGGGATAGATACAAAATCTTGTCCTGTGGCCACTTTAAATGGAGTAAACCAGCTGTGAAATGCACTTACCTTCACTACCAGATCAGAAATGTGAGTGCGTGCACCTCTTCTGCGCACGTGCAGAGTCTTCTGTGCATGTGCAGAGGATAAAAAACGGGATGTAATGACATCCTGGTAGGTGGGCAGAGCTCACACAAACTGGATAGATCCGGCTGGATTTTACCACTGGAGTAAACCATGTGCTACTATGCACTGAGTTATTGTAGGAGACCTCTGTGAGAGAGAGGAGGTCCGTCCAATTGTCCTGTTGGTAATTAATATAGTATCTGAGGTACTGCTCCAGGATGCCATTGGTCCATTCACAGCCCCCATTAGTAGCCAGATGAAGCAAGGAGCTGAGCCCCTGAATGGTCCCCAAACATTTTGGGAACTTCTGCCAAAGCTGCAAAGTGAATTGATCTCTGTGATCTGATATTATTCTTTCTGGACCACCATGCAACCAATAGACATGCTGCACAAATATTTTATCCAAAGTACATGCTGAGGGGATTTTTTGACAGGATATAAAGTGCTCTTGCTTGGAAAACAAATTTGTTATCAGCCAAATCACTGTATTTCCCGCTCTTTCAGGCAGTTCAACAATGAAGTCCATTGATATTTCTTTCCATGTGGCTTTAAACTCTGCTACCAGTTGGAGAAGCCCAAGTATTTTCCCTTGTCATCTCTTGATAGAGGCATAAATGGGGCAGCTAGCTACATAGCTATCTATGTCCTTTTTCAGTGATGGCCATCAACATTGCTGCTTGATTAGGTGCAGAGTTTTTATGAAGCCAAAATGTCCCGCCAGTTTTGAATCATGTTTTTTTTTTGTTTGTTTTTTTGTAGAACCATTAATCATTGGCTTTGTGAGACATCAGCTAGTTGGGTTTTCATTTTGGCTTGTGCCTGGGTGGTGACACTGGCCACCAGTCACCTGTAGGGAATAACTGTTTTAATTATCTCCAGCTTTGAACGATTGTATTGCAGCAGCCTGGATAAAACACCTTACCCTTTTTTTCCCACTTTGGTTCACTCTTTTAAAGCATTTAACATCATCTCATTCATTTACACACACACACCCAACAGATTCCCTAATCCTTTTGATGTGTAACTTCCCTATCCAGCCAGTGTTCAACTGTCCAGGACTGACTGTTGTGTCACTTTTATTTATATCAACTGAAATAATTTAAAATAAAAAAGGATAATCACTTTATGCACCAAATGGAACCCAAATTGATTATTTTAAAAAGATACACAACAAAATTAAGGAACTGGAATACCAAAACATATGCATAATTGGAAATTTTAATGCAATTGTAAACATAGAGAAGGACTATAGGAGTTGTAAACATAATAAATCCAGGAAAAAAACACTTCCAGAAACATTTTATGATATAGTAGAAAAATTTCAATTACAAGATGCCTGGAGGGAACTCAATTATAATAAACAACAATACACATTCTATTCAAATCCACATCAATCGTGGTCCAGAATTGACATGGCTTGGATGACAGCAGAGTTTATAGCAGACATTAAACAAATAGAAATTACAACTAACACATGGGCTGATCATAGCCCCATTGAAATAACATGGAAGGGACACCAAAAGCGTAAAAGATGGATGATGGATAGAGATATTATAAATGACAATATGTGGATATGATCCAAAAAGAATTGAAAATATTTCTACAAATTAATGTGAAAGAGCACACCAGTCTACAAAATCTATGGGACACAACCAAGGCATATATCAGAGGCTTAACAATTGCCTATACTGCACAAAAAAAATAAAAACAAACAACAAATAAAACAAAATTTACAGACAATATTACATCAATATGAATTAGATCTACAGAACCAAGAAATTAAGGAGAAAATAAATTTAACAAGGCATAAATTACATTTGATCACAACAACAGAAATAGCAAGAAAAATAAAAATCGCTAAACAAAACCAATTTGAACATGCAAACAAAACCGGACGGTGGTTAGCATATAAATTGAAAATAGAAAAACAGAGGAATATTATAATACAGTTAAAAGATGTAGATGGTTGTTTATACCAGAATATTGAAGACAAAAAATGAATTGCAAAGGAATTTTTCAAAAACTTATATGCAAAGGAAGAGATTAGAGAAGAAAATATCATAGAATATTTAAATAAAATAAAGATTCAAGCATTAGAAGAACAACATATAGAATTATTGAACAGACCAATCTCAATGTTAGAATTAATAGAAGCGAGGAAGAAACAAAAAAATAACAAGACACCGGGAACAGACGGTATACTGGCAGAGTTTTATAAGACATTCCAACAACCATTAGATGATATATTAATACAAATTTTCAATGATGCAATAATGGAAGCTGAAATTCCGCAGTCATGGAATGAGACAATAATCACATTAATACCAAAACAAGATTCGGATCCCACAGAAATTAAAAATTATAGACCAATTTCTCTTCTCAATGTAGATTATAAACTATTCACATCAATTATAACGCAGAGATTGAAAAACCTAATCAAATACTATATACATCCTGATCAAAATGGTTTTATTCCTGTGTTAGGGCATTTATTAATCCCATGTTTGGCTCTGGGACTAATTACCCTGGTTTAGATTAGAGGAGATGAATCGAGGCTTATTCTTGTTTGAAATATTCCGAAAAGAAACGCGAGGAAAAAGTTTCTAATAAAACTCATTTATTTGTTATAAAGAAAATAAAACACCTCACTAACTAAGAAAAGTTAATTGTTACATTTTGGCAAGCGAGGTCTCCTGCCGGTCCAAGCCGGACCTTGCTGGCAGGAGAACAAAGGAAAGAGTGTGAGAGCAAGTGAAGGAATGTGGGTGGATGGACATGCGTAGTAGCTTTTGATAACAATTCTTGGCAAGGTACGGAGAGTCAGATAGTCCAGAAATGATGAGCTCAGCTGGTAAATAAAATAACGCAGTGACATCCTGGAAGACAAATTCATAACAATACAAGAACAATTATTGACACTCTGGAATTCTATGAGCAAAGATCGGAAAACCAGTTAGCTCTAATTTTCCTAGATGCGCAAAAAGTGTTTGATAATCTCAACTGGACATTTCTATTAGCACAATTAGAAAAGATGAAATTTGGAGAAAGATTTATAAAAATGATTAAAAAGATATACAACCCCCAAACAGCAAAAAAACAAATTAATGGAGATACAGCTGAACAATTTGATATAAAGAAAGGAGTGAAACAAGGATGCCCATTATCTCCTATATTGTTTATATTAACATTGGAAATATTACTAGAAGAAATCAGGAAAGATACAGAAATAACTGGACTAAAAATAAAAAATCAAGAATATAAACTGCAAGCCTTTGCGAATGATGTAGTATTCATCTTAGATAAACCCATACAATCTGGACCAAAATTAATGATAAAAGTACAACAATATGGAGAAGTAGCGGGATTGAAAATTAATAAACAAAAAACTAAAATTTTAACAAAGAATCTTAAGTATCAAGAAGAAGAATTGGAAAATATATTAGGGATACAAACAGCAAAGAAAGTTAAATATTTAGGAGTATGGATTACAAACAAAATATCAACATTGAAGGAAGACAATTAAATTGGCTAAACAAATAGAAAAGGATTTGGAAAGATGGGCAAAACTCCAATTGTCTCTTTTAGGCAAAATTGCTACCATTAAAATGAATATTCTGCCAAGAGTGTTATACTTATTTAGGGTAATACCAGTAAACCCAGGAAGAACATATTTTAAAGATTTAGACAATGATATTAAAATGTATTTGGCAGGGAAAAAAAAGCAAGAATCAAATTAAAACATCTACAAGACAAAAGAGAGAGGGGGGGAATGGGACTCCCTGATTGGCAGAGTTATTATAAAGCCTCAGCGTTAATATGGATAAAAGATTGGATCGAACTCAAAAACATAAGAACATTAATATTGGAAGGTTTTGACTTAACAAGGGGATGGCATGCATATCTTTGGGGAGAGAAAATTACAAAACAAGAACAATTTCGCAGACATATTGTAAGAGACAATTTGCTTAAAATATGGAATGAAATCAGAAAATATCACTATGATAGGATTCCTAGGTGGACTTCCATAATGGAAGCACATATTTATCCAAATATAATAGATACAAATAAATTAAAAACATATAAGGACATCTTAAATGAAGAAGGAAAACTAAAAACGAGAAGAATTGAGAATGCAAAATGTGGAAATAGAGTGGTGGTCATATTTGCAATTAAAATCCAGATATAAATCTGATATGGAAAAAACTGGAATTCAAATGGAACCAAATCAGTTGGATAAAATTTTATTAGGCCCCAATGAGAAATTAATAACCAAAATTTATAATTTTCTATTGGAATATAAACTAGCAGAGGAAGTAGTTAAAGAGAATATGATCACATGGGCGACGAATTTTGAGTATGCAATAGAATTAAATAAGTGGGAAAAATTGTGGAAAAGTATTAATAAATTAACATTATCTGTACCATACAAAGAAAATGCTTATAAATTTTCTATAGGTGGCATCTACCACCGGCGCGAATTTCTAAAATGTTTCCCAGTACATCTCCACTCTGTTGGAAATGTAAAGCGCATAAAGGGACATACTATCATATATGGTGGTCATGTCCCAAAGGTAAAAAATTCTGGAACAATATAAAAATGCAACTGGAACAAATAATAACTCAAAAGGTACCATTAAAACCAGAAACTTACTTATTAGGAATACCTGAAAGCAAATATGAAAAAGAAATAATATATTTAATAACACACATTTTGACTGCAGCAAGAATCATATACGCACAAAATTGGAAACAAGAAGAGGTCCCGACTCAAGAGAAATTAATATCCAAAATTATGGAATGCGCTGAGATGGATAGACTCACCAAGGAGATCCAAGGAAAGGAAGAATCTGAATATTATCTGGTCTGGCAAAAGTGGTATAAATGGTTAGAGGGAAGTGAAAAAAAAAGAGAAGAAAGAAAAAGAAAAGAAAAGATATCAATAGAGTAAAATAAATTTTTACATCAAATGAAATTTAAGAAAGAGACATATCAATAAAATAATATTATTATATAAGATGAGAGAAATAATGTATATTGAAGAATATAGGATATTGATATTGTAACAATTCAGATATTATAGATAGATGTCATTAAGATGATGCTTGTTGTAAATTGTTTTACTTGCATTTATAAATGTATTATGTGGTTTCTTAAATTAATAAAAGTTTAAAAATTTTTTAAAAAATGGCGTGGTTATGGCCGTCGTGGTGTGAGGACGTTTTCTCCACTTCGCAGGGCATTTTACGGAAGATAAATGTGTTAGAAATTAAAGTGTTAGAAATGCACCGATAAGGACCAACATTTTATAAATTGTATCAGAAGAGCTACTGGCCCAGCAGACTGACTTTGGAATCAGTAGGTCACCCTGAACGACTCGAATTTTGAAGCTTTTCATAGCGTGGGAAAGTGGAAGGAGCGAGGGGTGACCAGATAGGCAGTCGCGATTGCGTATTTGGAGCAAATAGCTGCCTTTGTTCTCATTATTACCGCGATCTGTGTTTGTTTTTGCTGGGAGATAAAGGCACGGAACATCAAAAGACCGGTGGAAAGGGGTTTTTTTTTTTCTTGGAAGAATATGTGAATCTTAAGTTGATCTTTTGTTTGTGAAAGTGCCTGAGCCGAAGCGGCAAAATGCATTTCTGGGCAGTGCCTTCCAACGGATGTTAGCTTTTTCTTTTTTTTTTTTTTAAGGGAAATTACATAAGGTGAATTGAGAACTATAAACTTTTATTGCTGGTCCTTTTGAGTGCAATAATAAGCTGTCTCAGCTTCAATTGTGGATTGCTGTCCCTTAATCTTCATTACAGACCCTCTTGGCAAAAGTGGATAATTAAAACTTATTAAAAAATGGCGACCCAACAATCTTTAGAAATGCAACAAGTTGCTGTGGCCTTAACTAAAATTGGTGAAAAGATATCAGGACTGTCAGATAGTATGGATAATATGATATTGGAAATTAAAAGAATGAAGCAAGAAATGAATGAAAATTTTGCAAAGCAAACAGTAGAAATGGCAATAATTAAAGATGAAATTGAGCAGATTCATACACATGATGCAAAGATAGATCGGCAAATTGGGGAAATCTTTTTTAAAAATGAACAACAAGATAAAAAAATTTGTCTTTTGGAAGAAGAAGCGAGGAAATATAATCTGGTTATTCAAGGAATTCAAGAAGAAAAAGTGGACAATTTGAAACAACGAGTTTTAAAATGGCTCAATGACCTGGATACACAAATCACATTTACAGCAACAAATCTGGCAAGTGTTTTTAGAATTGGGTTTAAAAGACAAAACGGCTTAAATAGAAATGTACTTGTCAGATTTGCAAATCTTAGTGACAAACTGGAAGTGATGGTGAAAGTGAGAGAGATGGGTGAAGCTTTGAAATTTGAGGAGAAAATTATTCAAGTCTTTCAGGATATATCAAGAGAAGAAAGGGCGTGGAGATTTTTTTTGAAGCCAATTACAAAGGTTCTGAGAGACAATGGAATTAAATATAACTGGAGGCCGCCACAGCAACTAAATTTTTTTTATAAAGGAAGAATGCAAATAATTACTTTGGAAACAGATGCAGTGTCATACTTACATGAACTGGGATTGATTGTAAAGTATGAGGACATAACAGAGATAAAAGATCAAATGCTCAAGATGGGTGGAACATATGCAAAAACATCAACACCAGAAGAAAAAGGGGCTGCTGGAGGACAAGATCCTAAAGGATTAAAGCGGAAGGAAATCTCACCTGTGATGGTTGAACAAAAGAAAAGTCGTGATGATATAATGGGAGATGGAGCAGATAAAAAATTGTAGGATCTTGAAAAAGAATTGCAGGAAGCTGAGTGCGGGGAGAAGTTACCACCCTTTTCTCTGAGAGATGAATTTAAGTAGACTACTCGAAAGAAGTGACCTGACCATTAGCACGTCCCCTCTCCCCCACTCTCTTTATGGAGGTGGAAACCAATTGAGGATGTGGGGGATGGAGATTGTTTGTTATTTAATGTTTGCTGTGTCTTTTGTCCCTTTTTATTTTTTTTATTTTTTTTCTTCTATGTTGAATGTTGTTTGGAATGTGGGAGATTGGTGTTGGGATCTGGGCACAGAAAGGAAGAGGAGGGGAAAGGATTAAAAAAGTTACAGTTTAAATGGGTTTAATAAAAATAATGACATGGAATGTGAAGGGTACAGGGAATCAGATCAAGAGAAGACGACTGGAACTTAAAATTAAAAGAGATCTACCAGATATATTATTTTTGCAAGAAACCCATCAGAAATCTGAAGACTCAAATAAAATGTATATAAAGGGTATGCAAATTTATGAAAAATCTTTTGGAACTTCAAAAGCTAGAGGAGTTGCAACATTGATATCAGATAGGGTATATTTTGAAAAAGAACAAGTAATTGTGGATGAAGAAGGAAGATATGTAATAATTGTGGGAAATATTAATGAGGAAAAAGTGACACTGGTTAATTTATATTTACCGAATGAGAAGCAAAAAGAATTTCTTGAAAAAATAACTAAAATTTTGGAAATTGAAAGTGTAGGGAAAGTAATTGTGGCTGGGGATTTTAATTTAATTAGAGATAAAATACATAGTACTAACCCCACTCGTTGTGGAGGAGCAAATAAAATGGGGACCTTAAATAAATGGATGTTTCAAAACGGCGTGGTGGATGTCTGGAGAGAAGTGAAAGGAACTGAAAGAGTGTACACTTTTTACTCTAAGATACATAATACATATTCAAGAATTGACTATATCTTAGTTTCTAAAGATTGTTGAATAATGTGGATAAGATAGATGTGGGAATTTTTAAGGATTCTGATCATGCAGAAGTTACGATGGAAATAGACTTTAATTTTGAGAAAAAAGGAAGTTGTTGGAGATATGATGAAAAACTGTATAAAAATGAGGAGGATAAAAAATGGATATTTAAAAAATGGGAAGAATGTTGGAGATTGAATGATAATGGAGAGGTTAAATTTGAAATTGTTTGGGATGCGATGAAAGCAGTGTTTAGAGGGGAAAGTATCAAGTTAACAAGCAGAAAATATAAAAATTATAAAAATAAAATTGAAAAAGATAAAAGCCAGATTAAGGAATTGGAGAATCAATTTTTGCTTACTAAAGAAATTTTTTTTGGAGGAACTAAATTTGCTAAAAAATAAATTGATAGAAGATATAGAATTGGTTAAAAAGAATATGAGATATTTAAATAGGAATTTTTTTGAATTTAGCAATAAAAACTCTAAGTTATTGGCAAGGATGGCGAAAAATAAAAGAGAGAAGAGAGAAATTGGAGCCTTGATAGATGATAAGGGTATAAGATGCTATAAAAAATTAGAAAAATGTGAAGTGGTCAGGAACTTTTTTCAAAATTTATATTCAAAAAAATTAATTGATCGGGAAAAACTGAGAAGTTATTTAGAAAAACATGTTGTGAAAATTGACCAAACATATAAAGACTTGATGGAAGAAGATATAACACAAGACGAGATTAATGGAGTAATACAAAAAATAAAATTAGGGAAAGCTCCAGGTGAAGATGGATTACCTGCTGAGTTTTATAAAGAATTTAAAGAAAATTCTTTTATTCTTTAAATTCTATTATTTCTTTAAATAATAATACCAAAATTGCAAAAACTATTTAACGGAATTTTACATGGTGGAGAAGTTCCGTTGTCATGGAACAGAACGGTGATATCTATAATCCCTAAACCAGATAAAGACTTAGAAAGGATTGAGTCCTATCGGCCCATCTCCTTAATTAATCAAGATGCAAAGATATTTACTGCCATTATAAGTAATAGATTAAGTAGATTTATAGATAGATATATAAATCATAACCAAGTAGGTTTTGTGAAGGGTAGATACATGAGTGATATTGTCAGAAGAGTATTAAATATTATAGATGTTGCTGAATATAATGCTGATAAAATAGGTATAGTATCATTAGATATTTTTAAAGCTTTTGACTCTGTACAATGGGAAACTATTAAAACAATTGTTGAGGTACTAGGTTTTGGTAATAAGTTTATACATGTTATTTCAAAACTGTATCAAAAAAGTAGTGCAAGAGTGAAGGTGAATGGAAGGTTGACAGAAGAGATAAGATTGGAAGCGGGTATGAGACAAGGATGTCCCCTGTCTCCAACATTATTTTTATTAGTTATGGAAATTTTGACAAAAATGATAGAAAAAGATGAAGAATTGGAAGGGTATAAGGAATATAAGATAAATCTGTATGCGGATGATACTTTGATTATTTTGAAAGATATAGAGAAAGATTTGAAAAAGATACATAAGCATTTGGAAGAATTTGAGGAAATGACAGGTTTGAAAATAAATTGGTCAAAATCTGAACTATTAATGAATAATAATGGTAAGGAGTGGGAGAATATGCAAGAACAACTTGGGATAAGGATTAAAAAAACATTGAAATATTTGGGCATAACACTTTCACTCAAAGTTAAAGAAATGAAAAAACTAAATTATGACGTGGTGATGAATGAAATTAAGAAAAAGATAGATAAATATAAAATGATAAAGTTGTCTTGGTTTGGTAGAATTGCAATGTGTAAGATGATGTTGTTGCCAAAGTTTAATTTTTTATTTGAGATGTTACCGTTAAACTTGACAGAGAAAGATATTGAAGGATATCAGAAGAAATTGGATAAATTTTGCAATGGTGGGAAAAGACCTAGATTAGTGAAGAAAATGTGGTATCAAAATCAAAAGGAAGGTGGATTAGGAATCCCTAAACTACTCAATTATTATTGGGCTTATGCTATTCGGACTGTGGTAAAAATATTTAAAGGTGAAGATAGTCATTGGAGAGATTTAGAATTAAAAGACATTAAGAGATTTGGTTCAACATAGTTTTTAGATAAAGCAAAATCAAAATGTGTAATTAATAGCTATTGGTTAAAGGGATTGAGTAAAATTTGGAATAAATTTGTTAAAATTTTAATTCCAGATATAATTTTCTTAGGGAAGACAATTGAAAATTGGCCGATTAAAACTAATATATGTCATGATAGGGTAATGGAAGATGAAAATATACAAACTATAATAGATTGGTTAAAAACTTCAGAAAATGAAAGGAGGAAAAAAGAAATCATTGAAAAATTGGGTTTAGGCTGGTTTGAAAAAATACAGATAGAAAAATGGACTAAGAAGGTAAGGGACAATTGTTCAATAAGTAGAAGTAAAACTGAATTTGAACATTTAGTATTCCAAATTATGAAAGATGAAATTGGGCTAAAGGACTCGTTAGTAAGATATATAAGATTATAAATTTTGATGGAAAACCACAAAGGGTGATGAAGACGAATTGGGAAAAAGAACTTAATATTAAAATATCAGATTTAGATTGGAACGTGAATTGGAAGAGTAGAATTATGAAGACTTTATCTGTAAGGATTAAAGAGCATAATTATAAGGTTGTTTGGAAATGGTATTTGACTCCATTAAGATTCTCATTAATGGATAACAAAATTAGTAAACAATGTTGGAGATGTGATATGGAATTAGGGACTTATGAACATATGTGGTACAAATGTGATAAAGTTAAAAATTTTTGGCAACAATTGGAGGAAATGATATTTGAAATGATGGGGAAAGCAATAATATTGAGACCAGAAACTATATTACTGTTGATAATTAAGGAAATAGAACCAACAAAATATGAGAAAGAATTGATTAGAATTATGATTATAATGGGTAGAATTATAATAGCCAGATATTGGAAATTAGATGTGAATTTTAAAATAGAAGAATGGTATTGTGAAATGTGGAAATTAGCTTTAAATGATAAAATGACATGTGATATTAAAATTAGAAATGGTGACTATAAAGAAGATATTTTCTGGAAAATTTGGAAATCATTTGTGGACTATGCGCTGGGAAAATTGGATGCTTCGGTACCTGTACCCCGAGAACGTGGATTTTGGCAATCATGAGGATATATCCGAAGAGCCAAATCTTCCTTTCTTATGTATAGCACAGGGTGAAATATTGTATATGTTGTTTGTAATGTTAAAGTAATAAAAAAATATTTTAAAAATAAAAAAAATAAAAAAAATAAAAAATAAAGAAAGGATAATTAAAAATGCCTGCATTGTCAAAGAAAAGTAAAAACAAAACACACAGAAAACTTAACTGCTAATTGCTAATTTCTGTAAAGATCAAAGAACACCTTAAAATTGCTCCTCTTCCAGTTTCCGGCATGTAGGTGTATGTGCATGCGCACACACTCCCGTTTTGGCAATTCATTTTTTCAGATCCTCAGAGAATTCATTGCCATGAGATGGCATGTTGAACTTCCAGTGATAATTATGAGAGAGTGAGAGCAATAGCATCAAATTTAACACACCTGCTCCCCCTTCACACCTGAGACCTTGTACCACTAACGAGTCACATGATACCTGGGAGGGAAAATGGCTACTTGGGCCCCATTTGGACATTATCACTTAGGGGTGTACTCATTTTTGTTGCCACCAGTTTAGACATTAATGGCCGTGTGTTGCATTATTTTGAGGGGACAACATATTTACACTGTTACACAAGCTGTATACTCACTACTTTACATTGTAGCCAAGTGTCATTTCTTAGTGTTGTCACATTAAAAGATATACTTAAATATTTACAAAATGTGAGGCGGTGTACTCACTTCTGTGATATACTGTATCTAGTGGTTGATGTTAATCAGTGGACACAAGTACACAATTTGACCTAAAGAATATAGAATATAAAACAAGCTCAAGGAAAGTTAATATTTATATTTGTAGTAGAGCTTTTAAAGTAGAGCTACTGTAAAATCATTATCTTTACATGCAGTTGACCCAGGAAGGTATTCCAAAGGGTTATGCTGAATCTTTAACAAGAAGCATGGTTGGGCATCTAAACTTCTAATATGTGCTTAAAAAGTTCCCAAGGAGGTAATTTATTGATTTCCTTTTAACACAGAATGGGATAGCAAATTAAAGACACTGATCTATCACATACAAATGTCTAACCCATTGGGATTTCTTCAGATTATATTTTAATAGGTTTAACTCATATGTGAAAGAACATGAAGAGATAAGTAAAATAAATTTAGTGGTTTGGAATTTTCATCCTCTTCCTCCTTGCTTTACTAATTTAACAGAACAGAAGAAAGGGAGAAAAAAATAAAAGGAAATAGAGAAATATTTTATTTTATTTTATTTATTTATTTTATTTTAAATTTATATACCGCCCTTCTCCCTGAGGACTCAGGGCGGTGTACAGCCAGAATTAAAAAACATGGAATACAAATATTAAAAACAATTAAAATATATATAAATTTGGCCCAAAATTAAAAATACAAACCAATTAAAACATTTAAAATTTCTTCTTAAGCCAGCCCGGCTTGCTGGAAAAAGTGGGTTTTAAGGGCACGGCGGAAGGCACCAAGGTCTTGGATTCTCCTTATCTCTGGGGGCAACTGATTCCAGAGGGTAGGTGCCCCCACAGAGAAAGCCCTCCCCCTGGGGGTCACCAGCCTGCATTGATTGGCTGATGGCACCCTGAGGAGGCCCTCTCTGTGGGAGCACACGGGACGATGGGAGGTCGTTGGTAGCAGCAGGCGGTCTCGAAGATAGCTAGGCCCGATATGTAGTAACAAAAACTGTGTGTGTGTATACTCTACACACACACACACATGTACATATATAAAAAAGTTTCAATACCCAAGAATTCAATCTCAGCTATGTGAATATCTTCGAGGCAAATGTTCAAATTGAATAGCAATTGAAGGCTTTTTTTGACTTTATTTAATAAAATTGAGCAAAGAAAAAAGAAAAAGAAAGAAAAACAAAAAACTGTGCAATATATAAGTTACATATATGAAATTTCCGCCAAGGTTATTTTTTTATTTTAGAAGATAGCAAAATATAAGCAGACATCCAGGCATATAATAAAATTAAAGAATTCAAGAAATAAAAATTAAAGTTAAAAAGATAAGAAAAAAAGAAAGAAAGAAAATAAGATGCCTACAAAACTCTAACAAATATTAATAAATTACAATACTAAAGGTTAAATTCAAACTAAAGACTAGCATATATGCTAAATTTATAGTCTCTGGCTATAGTATTATATTATGATCACATACAAAAATAAATAAATAAAAATTATCTAATGATACAACTGTATTTTTGTAAATATCTTAAAATATATGCCAGAGAAGAATATATTGCTTAATGCTTTGATTAGTGGAAAATATAGTGTTTTTCAGAATATATAAGTTACACATTTACAAAAGATGATCCTTAATGTTTGGAAAATTATCATTTTTCCAATTTCTCAATATGAGAAAATGAATATTCTTTCAGCCATGTTTGCATGTCCAATAAAACCATAGTTCCTTATATACAGTCCAATTCTAAAGTTTTGGTATATAAGTTAACACAATTACCATATTTAATTAAAAGCCAATGTACAATTCTATTAAATGAAACCTTCTTAATCTAAAGTCCTTCAATAATCTTTTTAAGGATATACAGCCATTGATGGAGCACTATAATCAAAAATTCTAATTCTTTAATACAGGTTTGATATATCCCAGTAATATCAAATGTAAACATTTTCTTGAGGCTTTGATAATGATATGTTTATAGGTTTATCTTCTGTTATGGATTCCATCAAATATGATAATAAGGATCTTTTAAACAGCCAAAGGATCTGGCCCATATTGAGCCACTAAAAATGCTTAAGTTGAAATACTGCCACTTTTATAAACTAGGATGATCTAATTTGATTTGAAGCCTGGGAATATCATTAAAATAACACATAATTGATTTTATTGATTGATTGATTTATAAAATTTATTGGCCATCCATCTTACCATAAGGTAACTCTCAGCAGTTTACAGTTACATATAAGTTAAAACATAAAAAGGTCAAACCAAATTTTAAAAACCAAAAATACATGGGGAGGGTGGGGGCAGAATGGGGGGCAGGTGGGATCTGTTATTAATCAACCAATTCTATTGTGCTGATCCCCCATGCAGCATGTCTCCTTTGCTGGCATGAGTGGTACGGGCCAATCCCAATGCGGCAAGACGATCCCTCAAGTAATCTGGACCCATGCCATGAAGGGCTTTAAAGGTGATCACCAACACCTTGAATTGCACCCAGAAGCAGACTGGTAACCAATGCAGCTCGCAGAGCAGTGCTGTTACAGGGGCCATTCTGGGGGGTGGGGGTAGCAAAACTATCCTCGCTGCCGTAGTCTCCGCCAGCTGTAGCTTCTGAATGCTCTTTAATGGTAGTCCCATGTAAAGTGCATTACAATAGTCCAGCCATGAGATGACTAGGGACTGAATGACTGAGCACAGGGAATCCTGGTTCAGGAAAGGCCATAAGTGGCCCACAACACAAATTTTACAAATGGTCTCCTAGCCGCGACTGCCACCTGTTTCTTGAACTGGAGTTGTGAGTCCAGGAGAACCTCCAAGTTACAGACCAGTTCTTTCTGAGGCAGTGCCACCCCATCCAGAGTCAAAGTTGATCCCAGATCCTGGAGTCCTGTGTACCCAAAGCCATTCGATCTTACCAGAGTTCAGTGAAAGCCTGTTGTCCCCCATCCAGGCCCCCACAGACTCCAGGCACCACAAAATGGTGGCCACATCATCACTTGGTCACCAAGAGTGCAAATATAGAGTTGGGTGTCATCAGCATACAATATATATCTCAACCTGTGGCGACAGATGATCACACCCAGCCCTGAGCCCTGCACCACAGAATAGCGGCCAAGGGCTGGATCTCTCATTTCCTATAAATACCAATTGGGACCTGCAACAGAAAAAGGAGCCAAACCAGCGCAGAACTGCACCACCTAGCCCCATTCCCTGCAGCCGGCTCAAAAGGATACCATGGCAGATGGTATCAAAAGCTGCTGAAAGGTCAAGGAGAACAAGGATGGTTATAGTACCCATATCTTGCTCTGGCCAGAGATCATCAACAAGCATGATCAATGCTGTTTCCATCCCATAACCAGGCCTGAATCCTGACCGTAAGGGGTCCAGATAATCCATTTTATCCAAGACCCTCTGCAGCTGCCAGGCCACCACCTTTGGGAGGTTGGAAACTGGATGAAAATTGTCCAGGCAGGTGAGATCCAGTGATGACATTTTAAGGAGGAACAAACCAGGGCTTGCTTAAAAGCATCCCAAAATGTCCCCTCCTCCAGTGATGTATTAATCACTGTCTGGATCCACCCACTAGTCACCATCCTGGAGGCTTCCACAATCCAGGAGGGACAAGGATCTAACTGATAGGTGGTAGCACTGACAGCATCAATGGCCCTGTCCGCTGCATCAGGGCCAAACAAATCAAACCGTTCTCAGATAACAAGACAAAATCTCCCCCCGGGTATCTCAGATGGACTATCCATGTATGGGGTCCAACTGGGAATGAATCTGAGCCACTTTGTCCATCAGGTGCTGAACAAATTCCTCTGCCCAGCCCTGCAAAAGGTTGCCCAAGACCCCTTACCTAGGAGGGAACGGGCAACCCAAAACAGGGCCTCTGGGCGGCACTTTGAGAACACAATAAAAGTGGAGAAATACTGCTGTTTTGCTGCTCTTAGCACTACAAGGTAGTCCTTAATAGTGGCTCTAAGTCATGTCTGGTGGGAGTCATCCCTTGTCTTTTTCCAGCAGCACTCTAGGCCCTTTTCCGTAGGTCCTCTGTAAACCATGGGAAAGGTTGGGAGTGATGAGTCAAGAGAGGCCACATGGGTTCGATCCTGTCCAAAGTCGCAGCCACCCTTAAATTCCAGGCCACTGCCATAGCTTCAACAGGACTGTACAGCAACACTTATGGGATATCCCCTAGTTCCCTCTGGAACCCATCAGGTCCATCAGTTGCTGGGGGTGGAACCTCAAGGAAACCAGGGTGTGCTCTAACTATGACAAGGGGGGTAATCTTACATTCCCCCACCAAATCATGTTGCCATTCCTCTGACAAAAGGATAAACTCTGGCATGTGGTTGCTGTCCTGAGTCGGGCCAGTTGTAATCTGATATAGGCCCATGGTCACCATGGTGGCCATGAACTCCTGGGCTTCTTTTGAGGCCTCATCCAGGGATGGCAGAATGAAGTCCCCCACAACCATATATCTGGGGAAATCCACCACCAGTCCCAAGACGGCCCCAACTTTAATGGTAATTAAAGTTACCATCCCAACTTCTGCCTAAATTTTCTAATAAACTTTTTATCATTTATTTTTAAAATAGAATTTTTCCAAAAAGTTAAATATTCATGGGTTTCCTTCTTAAAACCTAACCAATATGGCCCAAAGGAAAAACAACAAATAATTAAAAAGAAAAAAGATGTGATAATGAGATATACTGATTGTATATGATTTTTTAAAATTGCAGTTTCAATAAAAATAACTATATTTCATTATTATTCATGCATAATCTATATTACTTACTTTATTTCATTGATTAGTCCTTGGGCCATATCAAAGTGCAGAGTTCCAGACAAATTAATACTAAAATCTGATAAAAACAATATAAAATGGAATTGGATGAAATATGATTTAAAATGAAATTGGAATAAAATACAGTTTAAAATGATAGCTTTGATTAGCCTATAGGCCATATATAGCACAAGGTGTAAACACATATCGCCAATAAAATCTTATACAAACAATTTATATGTATAAGATACTCAGGAATTGCAGCTAACACCAATCTTTATTCCAATTAGTATTTGGGGCATAAATCTGCCTTTTCAATGATGAATTAATTTCTTGGCTATAATAAGGGCATTGAAAATCCATTTTTGCCACTCAATTGTCAGTTTCCGTGTAAGTAAATACATGCTTCAAAAGAAAATTCATATGTATATGACTTTTAATATTTATGGCTGCAATATATATGTGTGTATGTCTATGTCTATGTCTATGTATATGTACCATGTTTTCCCCAAAATAAGACCCTGTCTTATATTTTTTTGAACCCCGAAATAAGAGCTTGGCCTTATTATTGGGGGGTGGGGGATGTATTATTTGGGGGATGCAGGAGGTGGTGAGCGTAGCCACCTCATGGCTGTTGCCATCAGCTGTTCGCTGGGGCAACCAAAAGTGGGAATCTCCCCGGCATTCTTGGCACTCACCCGCCTCCCATCCATCTATCCATTCCCCTTGCCTGCAAACTCCTGCCCCGATCCCGTCTCTCCACCGGGCGACCCCCGGCCACCCCAGACATCCAAAGCCTGCGCCCCCCTGGCTCCCTTTTCCACAGCATCCGGCTCTTTATCGAGGGGGATGGCATATGGGGCGAGAAGCCCTGAGGTGACCGGGGAAAGAAAGTGCTGCCTCCTGTGCTGGCCATGTCCACCCTGTCACTAGGGCTTATTTTCATGGGAGGGCGTATATTTACAGCCACCCCAAAAACCAGGCTTGGCCTTATTTTCAGGACATGTCCTATTTTTGAGGAAACACGGTATATGTATATGTATATGTATACATATATGTATACGTATCTTCCTAGAACATTATAACTGCAAAAACATGTTTTAATGAAACATTTTTCCATTTACATAATTCACTCATTCTTTTTTTGTACAAATGTGGTGGGACCAATAAATAAAAATATAATATCTGTGATAAATCCATAACCTAATAAGGAGTCTAACATTAATATTAAATTCTTTTCCATTTTTAGAAAAAAAAATGGGTATTTCCAGTTCCTTATTCCACAAAGTCTAAAGTTTACATAGGAGATTGATTTATTGGTTTCAGATATTTACTGGTTGGGTTCCCCCTCCCCCCCCCGCAGGATTAATGATCTCTTCTAATAACTTGTGTGTCTCTGAAGCTGAAAATGCTCCCTGTCTAAATGCTGATGTCAAGAAATGTAATTATAAATACTGGCAGTAAGGTGGCAATTGACAAATAGTTATCTTTTTAATGTGTAACTATAATAAAAAGGTATGCATTCAGATCTTCCATAAAACTTTAAATAAATGTTGAGGCATAAATTGTCCGATAACATCAGTTTAACATTAAAAAAAGGAATGAAAATGCATTTTTAAAAAGTTTTTGAATTTGTATAATAGTTGTTTGGACTTAAACCTTTTGGAGAAAGTAACTTCGAATTTTAAGCTCACCATTTGTGAATGGTACTCTGACTTTCTGAAGTTTATGACAAGCTTCCAGATTTGGAGTGAGTAAGTTATAGTGCCTGTCTCAGAAGGATGATCAAAAGAAAAATGGTGACCTCATGGAATTGCTTTCTGCAAATATCCCTCCCATGGTGTATACTATATATCAGTGTTCAACTGTAATATTGCCCACTTTGTGTGATTGGCAAAGCCATCTTTGCTTAAAGGAGCACTTGATGGTTTTGATTTTTGCTTGGAATTTCTTACTAGTAAGCATAAAAATGATAGGATTTAGGCAACTACTGATAGTGCAAATAATTCCAGTGAGTTTATATATGGTAAATACCAGGCTAACATTCTCAGAGGTGAGTTGGTTTTTCATTCTGAAAATCAGTACTGACATCATCATGAGGTGGTAAGGAATAAATGCTACAGCAAAAACAATCATTGCAGATAAAACCAACACTAAGGGCTTTAAGATACTGTTCCTGCCTTGATGGCCTTTTTTCATTTTCCACAAGGCTTTAAGAGTCAGTGTATAGCATGTAAAGATTACAGTGATGGGAATAAGGAATCCAAAAATGACTCTGACAGTCGTAAAAGGCACCACAAAGTACAGGGGTTCCCCAATTGTTTTCAGGCAAACTGTAGACACCATTTGCTTTTGGATTGTAAATGTATAGTAAAAGTCTGGAATGGACTCTATCAAAATGGAAATCCAGGCAGCAATTGTGCACAAGATAGCTTTGTTCTTATTCCATAATTTTAAAGAATATATGGGATGCACAGCACCTATATAGCGGTCAAAGCTTATCAGTGTCAGAAAGTAAATGCTTCCATAGATATTAATGTCAAAGAATGTTCTTTGGAATTGGCAAAATACTTGTGAGAAGCAGGTTGCTTGATTGTGTAGTTGGTAATAAACTGTATAGGGAGTCAAGAGGATCCAAGTGAAATCACACAGGGTGAGATTGAACAAAAATATACTGTTACTAGTCCACAATTTGACAGTATAAATACAGTAGAACAGTGTGAATGCATTTCCCAGAAATCCTATTAGCCAAACTAAAAAGCAGAATATAATCACAGAATAGCAATACCATTCCAATCTGTTGTAGGTGGTGCAGAAATAAATACTGCAAGTAATATTTGATACTGTTGCATGGATCTTATCTGAAAATGAAAAAAGAAGACAGATGTATGTGTTATGTATTGATACTTTTAAGTGGGAGTTTCAAACCTGCCTACGTTTCTGATTGGCTGACAGTCCCTCCTGGATTGTATATAAGGAGGGCTGCAGCCTCTAAGTTTTCACTGAAGTCTCACTGTAAATTAAAGAGCTGTTGTCACTTGCTTGGTTGTGCCTCTCGTTATTCCCGAACCACTTCATTGGCGACGAAGGTGGGATAGAGGTCACAAGAAGTGAACCAGTGAGACCACGAGCTTCAGCTAGGCGACGAGGCGAACTACAGGAGGCATACCGAACATGTCTGCCTACGTTCCGCCCAAGCCTTTTGATCCGACCCGCGAAAAATGGGTCTCGTACATCGGAAGAGGGCCCTCTTCCTAAGCCACTGCGGACCGGACGTGTTCGAGATGGCAGAGTCACTGTGTGAGCCAACGCCGGTCCAGACCGTCTCCTGGGACACCCTGATGGCCACGCTCCGGGCTCACTATGCTCCCGTGCCCTCCAAGTTCGTGCAACGAAACCAACTCAGACAGCGCGTTCAGTGAGAGGGAGAACCGGTCAGCGCATACATGGCCAGCCTGAGAAAAGCCGCAACCCATTGCGACTATAGAGACTTAGACGATGCGTTGCTTGAGCAACTTATCTGTGGTGTTCGGGACATTAGGCTGCAACGGCGCCTGCTCGCCAAGCCTGATCTGACGCTTGCTGGAGCCCTAGACAAGGCCAGGGCTCATGAAGCCTCCACAAAAGCCGCAGAAATGCTGCAGCGTCCGCTGACCAGCAAAGACAACCCCAAGTCTGCCCCGGTGCACAGAGAAGACGCCGGATCCAGCTCGGAGTCCGAGTCGGATGAGGATGTCTTCCGAACGGAGCACCAGAGAAAAGACACAGGCAGCCCTCGGCGAAGCTGCCCCAGCTGTGGAGGGCACCATGATAGACTGTCCTGCAAATACAGGGAGGCTATTTGCAGGTGTTGCGAGAAAAAAGGGCACTTGGCGCGAGTCTGTAGAGCCATTCTGCCCAGAAAACACCAACCACGTGAGCGCCGCAGCCAACCAGAATCAACGCGCCAGAAACAGCCAACGAGAGAAGGCGGCGCGAAAAAACGGCACGAATTTGAACCTCGAGATGGCCGCAGCATTCACATAGACCAGGCCAGCGCGGAAATCGAGGACAAAGTCAGCACGGTGGTCGAAATCAACGGCAAGCCATGCTCGATGGAGATCGACACCGGATCAGCTCTCTCCATAATGTCATGGGCGACCCTAAAGACCCTCCTGCCGTCGTTCCGGAAGGACCAGCTCTCCAAACAGAGACTGCGCATCCTAGACTACCAGGGGAACCGAGTCCCCCTCGAAGGCGTGGGTACGTTCCGAGTCACCTACGGAGACTACGAAAGAGACCTGCCACTGACCATCGTCACGAAGCAGCTTCCCAGCCTTCTCGGCATGGGGTGGTTCCGAGCCCTCGGCATGGGTTTCACCGGCGTCCACCAGATGCTCAAGTCATCGTTAAAAGACAGTCTCCTGACCGAGTTCCAGGACGTTTTCGGGGACACGTTGGACAAGTATGTGGGGACCCCTATCTCCCTTAATTTAGACCCCAACATAGCCCAAATAAGACTCAAGGCCAGACGGGTGCCTTTTGCATTGAAACCAAAGATCGATGCAGAACTGGACAAATTAATTAAACAAGGGGTGTTGGTTCCCGTTGACCATGCAAAGTGGGAAACCACTATAGTGACCCCAGTAAAGTCTGACGGCTCAATTAGGATCTGCGCTGACTACAAGTGCACGATCAACAAGGCTTTGCAGCTGAGCGCCTATCCGGTGCCGATCGTGCATCATCTACTACACTCCCTGGGGCCCGGAAAATTTTTTTGCCAAATTAGACCTGGCTCAGGCCTATCAACAATTACCAGTTGATGATGCCACAGCAGAGGCGCAAACGATTGTAACTCATAGGGGTGCATTCAAATGCACCAGGCTCCAGTTTGGGGTGAGCGTCGCACCCAGCCTGTTTCAAAGCACCATGGAGCGCCTTCTGCAAGGGCTCCCCGGAGTGGTGCCCTATTTTGATGACGTTCTAGTCAGCGCTCAGGACGAACGTCAGTTAGGAGACAGAGTAAGGAACGTCCTTTCTAGATTTAGGGAAGCGGGACTAAAATTAAAGAAAAATAAATGTATGATCGCTGTCCCCTCCGTTGAATTTTTGGGGTACAGGGTGGACGGCACAGGCATCCACCCTACCGAAAGCAAGGTGAGAGCTATTAAGAGTGCACCTGCCCCCAAGACCAAAGCAGAGCTCCAAGCCTTCCTTGGACTGCTCAATTTTTACTCAATGTTCCTGAAAGACAAAGCTACCGTCGCAGATCCCCTACACAAACTATTGGGGAAGAATGTACCATGGGTCTGGGGGAAACCACAAGCAGCCGCTTTTGAGGCAGTAAAGAGACTTCTATCGGAAGACAGTTTCCTAATCCAATACAACGCAGCGCTACCGCTTGTATTGGTTTGTGACGCCTCCCCCGTAGGAGTTGGTGCCGTCCTAGGCCATAGACTGCCGAACGGCCTAGAGGTGCCCATTGCATTTTACTCTCGCACCCTGTCAAGCGCAGAGCGGAACTATAGTCAGTTGGACAGAGAGGCTCTGGCTGCAATTGCGGGGGTTAAAAAGTTCCACGAGTACCTCTATGGCCAGCAATTCGAACTTGTGACTGACCACCGGCCCTTGCTAGGACTTTTGGCGGGCGATAGGCCAACCCCCGCTGCCCTTTCCCCACGTTTGACCAGATGGGCCATTTTTCTGTCGGCCTATTCGTACCAGCTTGTCCATCGACCCGGATGGACCTTGGGTCACGCGGATGCCCTCAGCCGCTGCCCCCTACCTGACCTCCTTGCCAACCCAACGCCAGAAGCCTCCGTTCTTTTGCTGGACACTTTGACTTTGGGGCCTATTTCCTTTTGTGAGGTGGTGAAAGCTTCGGCTAGAGACCCAACCATTCGCACTGTAATGGGTTGGGTGCTGAAGGGGTGGCCGGTCAAAGTGGACGGGGGGGGGGAATACCAAGGTTATGTTAACAAACATAACGAACTGTTTATGCAAGGGGGTTGTTTGTTGTGGGGTGACAGGGTGGTAGTACCAACGAAACTACGAACAAGGGTCTTAGAGTTGCTGCATGAAGGGCATCTGGGCATTGTCAGAATGAAAAGTTTAGCCTGCAGTTATGTGTGGTGGCCCAACATGGACCAAGTTATCTCCGAGTGGGTGGGGAAGTGCAGACCCTGCCAGGAGTCTCGCCCCGATCCCCCAGTAGCACCCATCCGAGAGTGGGAGAAACCAAAAGGGCCATGGGGGAGGATCCATACTGATTTCGCTGGCCCCTTCCATGGGCAAACATTTTTAATCGTAGTCGATGCCTTTTCGAAATGGCTCGAAATAATTCTAATGCCCTCTACCACAGCCGAGGCAGTCATTAAAGCCCTTCGCAAACTCTTTGCCACACATGGCCTACCGGATACCTTAGTATCTGACAACGGCCCTCAATTCACAGCAACCCTGTTCGAGGGCTACTTGGCCGGACTGGGCATCCGCCATGCCCTATCGGCCCCGTTCCACCCGGCTTCTAACGGATTGGCCAAACGTTTTGTAAGAACAGCCAAAGAGGCACTATCCAGACTAGATAACGGGGACTGGCAGACCAGGATAGACCAATTCTTAGCTGTCCAGCATGCCACACCATGCACAGCCACGGGGAGAAGCCCAGCAGAGCTCCTCATGGGCAGGAAGCTTCGGTGTGTGCTAGACAGGCTTCACCCTAACTACTCGCATGAAAATTTCAAGGGAGAAACCTCCGGACTAAGACAGTTTCAGGTTGGGTCCCTGGTGTTCGCTCGCAATTATGCCAGTGGACCTCTATGGGTTGCAGGAACCATAGTGGGCATAACAGGCCCGAAATCTTATACGGTAGACATAGGGGTAGACAGACTCTGGAAACGCCACATAGACCAACTGAGAAAAAGGGTAGTCGGCGAAGCAAACACCAATTTAGACATCTCCGAGCCTAACTATAACAACTTTCCCAAAACAGCTAACTCAAGCCCGGGTTCGCGAGAATACTTAGCTGAAAAGCCCTGGTTCCAGCGCTGCCCCAGCGAGTCGCCACTCCCAACCGGGGATAACCACGCCCCGGAGAAAATCCAGGAGGTTCCATTGGCGGAGCCGGGAGAGACAGAAAGTCCCTCCGACCAGCTCGACGCCCCACCAGACACTGAACTGCGCAGGTCAACTAGAGTGAGAACTCGTCCTAGGCACCTGCGAGATTTTGTGTGTACATATGTAAATTTTTGAATGTTAGTGCCTTCTGGGAAGGGAGGGGTGTTATGTATTGATACTTTTAAGCGGGAGTTTCAAACCTGCCTACGTTTCTGATTGGCTGACAGTCCCTCCTGGATTGTATATAAGGAGGGCTGCAGCCTCTAAGTTTTCGCTGAAGTCTCACTGTAAATTAAAGAGCTGTTGTCACTTGCTTGGTTGTGCCTCTCATTATTCCCGAACCACTTCAGTATGTATGTGATGATTTCTAAGTATGACTTTAATTGTTACAAACTAAGCCATCCATTGAGTATCTGATTGAATTAAGAATGACTGTACGGTGCCTAGGGGACTCTTTCTGTGAACATACATGTATTTGTATTAAAAAAGCTATGCCTTTCAAATAGTGCATTTATTGTGATAAACTGCACCTGTTGCTAAAAATATTTATTTATTGTTATTTTAAGATATAAATATGATTAACATTGTAGTTCTTGGTTTTATGCATTTTTAAAATTTATTACAGCACCAATTAACAGCAATCTTATGACATGAAAATATAAAATTAAATTAAAATTAAGAGCCTGGTGGCGCAGCAGACTAATAGCCTGTTATTATCATTCAGCTGCCTGCAATTACTGCTAGTTCGAATCTCCCCAGGCTCAAGGTTGACTCAGCCTTCCATCCTTTCTAAGGTAGGTAAATTGAGGACCCAGTTTGTGGGGGCAATAAGCTGGCTTTGTATAAATATACAAAAGTATGAAGGCTATTGCTTAACACATTGTAAGCCTCCCTGAGTCTCCGGAGAAGGGCGGCATATAAATCAATTTTTTTAAAAAAGGGACTTTACAACTGTAATTAAAACCAACCATTAAAAGCTTCTTTAAAAGCTTTTTAAGGGAGGAGGGGTTTATAACCTTTTTAAAATAAACTAACAAATAGGTTAGTTCCCTTAACTCAGCAATGATTCCAAAGAACTGGGGCAGTTCCAGAAAAGGCTCAACCTGAATCTGTTCAGGTGACCTCAAAAAACACTGACTGAGGGAGGTTATACAAAAAGATCCATTGCTATTTAGAGTCCAACCGGATGAGTTTTACACTACTTGAAATTGCTGAATTATACACAATAGCCCATCTACATATAGGTATTGTAATTGTTAAATCAGGAGTCACTGGTAGGTGATCAGTTGTTTCAAGACCATTGTCTTTTAGTGTACAAAATGACACAGTTGGTAAATCAATTGAAACTGGGAAATCAGTCTTAACTCGCCCAAACTGCTTACCTGCTCCCTCTGGGAAAGTATGACCTGGGAATTCTACAGTGTCTTTAGAACTGTGATTTACAGTTATCAGCTGAGGTCAGTTTCAAAGTTTTGTCTTTCTTGTTGTCAGTTTAATAAGTGCAAGATGTTGACAAGAATTATAATCAAGAGTGATTGCATTTCCTGAGTCCAGATAGTTTGATCTTACATTATTTATTTATTTATTTTTAAATGATCATGTAACAGCTTTAGATGAGTATGCATTCTGTAAGCACTTACACAATCAACCTTTTAGCATTTACATATATAAGAAGAAAGAAAAACCACTAGAAATTTTTAACATTCCACCTCCCATTCTTCCTGAATTTGGTTTTCTGTGCTAGCTATGAAAGATTAGATCTTTCAGATAATAAAATCTGCAATAATGGATTTGAATCTCTCAAGAATATGATTATAAAATGACATTTGGGTGAAAACTCTGTTTTTTCTGCTTTTGGATGTGCTACTTGAAATTTTTTTTTAATACTCTGCTAGTGAGGGTTGGAGAATTCTTTGCATTCCACAATTCAAAGCACCTTTAGCAATCACAAGATATCTGTCCATAATTATTACTCCATACTTAATCTCCAAGCTATTCTAAAGATTCTCAGAATTATTATAGTGGAATTATTAGCAGGAATTATTCTGTGTAGTATTGAGATACTTCAAGTAGTTAAAATCTGGAATGGACTGTATTAGAATGAAAATCCACATATCAGTTTTATGGTGTATACCTTTGTTTTTATTCCACCTCAAAAAGCAGAATTGAGATGGTTATAGCAGTCACTTCAGTTACACCTGCTGTGAAGAAGACTCGGCTGGCTGAGAGATGATAGTTGATGAGAATCATCAGCTAGAACATTTCAACGTAGAAACATTGACATGCAGGCAGGAACACTAATTAAAGGGGGATATCAACACTTCTTAGTCATTGTATCAGTGTTCAGAGTGCTGGACTTTGTGCATAGTGACCCTTGCATAGAACCACCATAGATTATTGCCTGATACAATGCTAGTGGATGTATCACCAAGAAACAGAGGTGCAGTGTAATGCAATTCCAAGCCTTGTGAGAATTGGGATTTCAGTTATGGGAGAGAACCTCAACCTACCCATTTATGCCTTAATCTCTGGGTTAGTTTGAAAGTTACAGATCTAAAGTGAATCTTTTTCACTTTATGCTAATACAATAGCAGTACATTTTTGACAATGAAATAGAATCTTTTTCTTTCATTTGGTTCCTGGGTTTCCCATAAACCTTCTGGGTTTATGTTCTAGCTTTGTCTTAAATTTTGATATATTGTCCAAGGTTGAGGTTCTGTTGAGCTTCTTGCAACCAGTTTGTCTTTTTTCTTGAGATCAGATACCCAAGATTTTCTTTCTGATAATCTTAACGCATCTCAGTTTTGGGTGAGTTTCCTGAAGGTATCTTATGGGAATTGAAGAATCTGTAGCGATGGGAGAAACCGGAAGCGTTGCAGCAATACTGGCTGGAAAGTAGTGGGCTCTGATGAGCCTGGCGAAAATCCAGTCAGACAAACCGCTGTTGGGGGGTCTGCAGACCGGAACCATCCTGTAGGAATGGTGAAGAAGGAGAGGCATCTCGGACAACTGGGGGGAACAGGCAAGTTCCCCAAGAAGTCATAGAAAACTCTTCAATCTAGCGGCAGGGGTGGCGGCCATTGCTATCATCACAAAGCTGGGGCAACTGGACTAAGAATGGTGCAGGAGTGAGGTTTTGGATGGAGTATTGGTAGTGAGTGAGTGATTGGCCAACTCACAGGTAATAAAGAAACAATTTGAAATTTTTGAAAAGAGACCCGGCGTGAAATTAGCGTTGGGAAATTTTAATGGACAATGGAATTTTTAATGGAATTTTAAGAACAAAGTGGAAGTAAAAACACAAAAGCCCAAAACGGAGTTTGACATTTGGATTTGGAAATTAGATCTGGAGAGTTTAAAAGTGTTACAAGAAAAAGAAACCCGAAAGAAAAGAATAAATGATTGAATAAAAACTTTAAAAACTTTCAACTTTAAAGGAATACAGAAAGTCTTAAAATAAAAAAGCCTTGTAAAGATATTTAATTGGATCTAAATTGGAGTTTAAAACTTGGATTTGGAATAAATAAAAATTAAGAGAAAGAAGAATTCAGAGAGACATTAGATAATTGGTTTTAATACACAAATTGGATACTTTGTTAAACTGTTGATTTGAAACTTGTGGATTGAAGAGAGACATCTACTGGAGAAAAAAGTACTACATTGAACATTTTGAAATCTGGAAAAAAAATACGCTGACCTTGGATAAAGAGCCGTGAGAAGTTCTAAGGAGGATTTGTTTTGCTCTTCAGCTCTTTGACTTTGATAACCAAAAAAGCAGATAAACTTTAAATTGAAACTAAAGCCTAAGCAGACATTAAAATGTGGCAGGAATTAATTGAACTGGTTAAAAGGGTACGTGTATCATTTGATTTGGACAGAAAGAAAAAAAGAATTTTGTCAGAACATATTCAATTGGAGAAACGGGAATTGTAAGAAGAGATTGGCTAGATGGACCAGGAGAAAATGGTTAAAAGTAATATGAGATATAAGTATGATGATAATGGCATTATGATTGATATTGGTGATTGTAATATGTTAATAATTTGAAATATACTTTTTAATTTGAATGATAAAAATGATATATGTAAAAAAAGGTTAAGATAAAATGGTGAATATAATGTTTTACTTAGAAAAGGAAATTTAAATGAATTGGAAATGGAAAGATAGGCTTAATTAAATGCAAAATGATAATTTGAATTTACGTGCTTAGAGGGGAAATGATTATATAAATTGTGAAAATAAAAAGAAATATATTGTCAAAAGGGTAAGATGATTATTAATATAATATTGATGATTGTAATATTTGAATGCAAAATGAATCATTTAAAAGAGGTTAAGATAAAATTGTGAATATAATGCTTTATTGAATTAAATGTTAAATGATAACTTAAAACTATTTACTTAGAGGGGATATGATGAAAATAAGGAAATAAAATATGATAATCTGGTCCACCTTTAGGAAACAATGGATATTTAGAAATAAGTGTGAAATATTAAAATGATTGTCTTTGAGTTAAAGGATTTCAATAGAATAAATAATTATTGGAAAATATATGTGAGAGAGATTGAAATTAAAGAAGATTAATATTAGGAGGTAGGGCGGATGGTAATATTGATTATATATTAAATACAAAATAGAGATGAAAAAGGAAGTAGAAAAGGAATATAAATGGCAGAAATTGAATTATATAAATTAAATTTGGGGAAAATAAGCTGTATGTATTTTGACTTGGTCAATACTCTATTCAGAAAAAATGTATGTTTGTTTGTCTTTAAAAAATAAAAAAACTTTTATATAAAAAAAAATCTGTAGCTAGGATTACTTCCAATCTATTTTGTACGAATGTTGCTTTGAGACAATATACATTTTCATGTCTCTTTCTCAGTGTAGCATTAATATAATAACACTTTCTCCACTGGTGTATTATTAGATTGTGTACAGTGGTGGCCTGCTGCTGATTCAGACCAGTTCAGGCAAACTGGTAGTTCCAACCAGCAGCTGGTCCTGCCCACCTGCCCTGGCGCTATCACATCCTATATCGCCAGTTTTTCAATGCTGTGTGTATGCGCTTACATTATCGGTTCCGGACGAACCGGTTGTTACAACTGGCAGCAGCCCACCACTGATAGTGCATGTGATAGTTATGCATCTAGCTTAATCAGAAGAAAACTAGAATTACAAATATGCAAGAATGTTCTAAAAAATTTTTTGACAGATTCAATTGGACATTTTGTATCAAAATATTACATTATTCTTAGGAAACCTTTTCTACTGAAACATTTTATTTCTTAGATCTTCTATAGTTCTATATTTTACACTAGCAACTTCCAACCTTTTGGGTGCCAGGGACCAGTTGTGTGGAAGGCATTTTTTCTGCGGACCAGGGGTGTGTGGTTTCACATACTGTCTGAATCCCACACATGCACAGATGGGGCTTCACTTGCTTGTGTGGCCTGATTCCTGGTGAGACTGGTAGGGCTGTGGAGGGGGGCTGGGAATCCCTGTTTTACATAATTCCTTAAGACAACAGTTTTCTATTATGTCTGATGCTAGTTTATCCCATGTATTATATCAATTCTGTTAGTTTGTATTCTATTATATTGCAATTTAACTTGGTTACATTGGTACATTATGGGAAACTTGTTAACAAATGTGTTGCACTCTTTCAAGAATTGCAGTACTATAAATAAACAAAAATAGATGCTCAGCTTGCAAATGGTGTTTCTCCTGCAACATCTAATGTTTTACCTTTTGATTAGGAATCATAAAGCAGACCATATTTTATGTGCAATTTCATAAAGTGTAGTTAGCTATGTCAAAAAGATTAATATTCCATATTAATTGCAGCCAAGGTAAAGCTAATTGCCAGAATTGGCTGTTAATTATAATTAAAAAATAATTTACAGTTTCAAAAACACAACTCTAGTAAAATATATAAAAATGCCTTTTACATTCCATCTTATCTATAATTCATAGATTATGCATAGTTTGCATGATTCTATATTCTTTCTCTATTGTCTATATAAGTATGATTAAAAACATTAGCTTAACTAGTAAATTCTTCCTTACCTTGTTTGAAAATGATAGAATCCTGTGTCGCAAATGGTTCTGAGTCCCAAACCATCTTTTAAAATTCCCATTAATCTTCACTCTTGTTCCATTAATGTTAATAATTCAGAGATAATCCTCAATGTGTAAGAAAGCACTGATAAAGAGGAGCAGGAATGAAAGCTACCCTCTGGACTCCTCCCTTTCACAGAATGAGGCTAAGCTACTTCTTTTCTGTTTCTGTGAACTTTTATAATAACATTTTGTTTGTTGCTGTTTTTTTTAAAAAATCTGTGGAGCTGATTGCTCTCTAAATGGTAGCTGTTTTTTAGGGAATAAATTTAGGTCTGTAAATATTGATCTGATATTTGTATATATTGTTTCCTCACTTCAAGCAATGAAGCAGCTCCCTCAGATCTTAAACCTGTACTATTTTCTCCACTTCTAGGAAACAAAGCAATAAAATGTGTGCATAGAAAGGCATGGCTATATTGGTTTTACATTCTAGGGGGCTTTCCAATATATACTGCCTGAACTTACCAATAAAAAAAAAAGTGTTGTTATTTTGCCTTTTCCTCCGTCTCAAATTTTCAATGCTAGAAAGAAAAGTTGCTGTCAGGATAAACCTCAATATTTACAAATAGAAAGAATTTGACTGGTTCCTCTGAATGAGGCATAGTAATTAAAGAAGGGGGTCTCCTTTTGAAATATCTTAGTCCTAGCTGAATGTTATAAGAGGGGAGCCTTAAAAGAGTGGACGTCTTGACAAACCCACCTAATGTTTGTTGTTAGTTCTTGTTTTCATATATGCTGCCCATCCAGACTCACATTTTGGTTTTTTGTTTTTTTTTAGTTTTTTATTATTATTATTAACATATTAAAAAACTTCATCTTACTGCTGCATATACAGATCTAGCCTTAGTCCTACTACAGTCAAATCCTCATTGAAATTCAATCACTCAATCATGTAATAATTGCTTTGATAATTTGTGTGCTGAATAGTTTCAAGCAGTAACTTTCAAGAGTCAAAATACTTCAACAAGAACTTTCAACATTAACAAATTAAACTGATAAATGATTCTATACTACATATTACATTTTCCTTTTCTTGCATCCTTAGAAAGATTTCCCATTTTGCAGGACTGTCCTCTCATTAGCCAAATTTTCCTGGACACTGTCTCATAAATAGTCTAAGGGCAACTAGTATTAATATATTTTTCTCACAGGTTCTTCTAGATCAAATATATCAGAAGCCTTGAAGGCAAACCATTGTGTGTGAAGAAAAAATAAATGTTCCATGTACAGTCTAATATAGCCTTCCACCTTAAATTGTAATATAAGCCAAATAAGATTAAACTATTGGGTGTTTCTGCACCTGGAATGGAAGCAGTACTGTTCAAATATCTGCTTCAGATAATAATAATACTTTTGTCAGATCGACTTTCCAATATGATACATCAACAGATCCATCAAAAAGTACTGAATGTGGAAAAACAGGCTGTAGAGCAGCGGTTCTCAACCTGGGGGTCGCGACCCCTTTGGGGGTCAAACGGCCATTTCACAGGGGTCGCCAAAGCCCTCTCTCGCCCCCCCCACACCTTCACTCACCCTCACTCTCTGCTCTGTTGGATCGCCGGCCGTTCGCTTACCCCGCCCACTCTCAATCTATTGCTGCCTCCTGAGTCCCAGCTGATGGCTAGAGGAAAAAAAAAACCTGTTTAAATTCTTGCCGCATGGCTTCAAAGGGCTGCCCTATAGCCAGTGGTGGGATTCTTCCGATTCTAGGGGGTTCAGCCCAACCGTTTGTTAAATTGCTGGCTTGCCCCACCCCTCCGCACCACTATTTATTGACAATAAATAGTGGTGGGCAAGGGGCGGGCGAGCCAGCAATTTAAGAAATGGTTCAGTGTTTTTTTGTAATTTTATTGGCCCGCGGAGCTTCAGCATAGGCTAATTAGCCCTTGATTAGATCGGCTCCCGACTCTCAGCTGATTTGCTCTCAGCTGTTTTGCTCAGGGCTCTGCAGCTTGCTGGAGCAGATTTTTTTTCCCCTAGCTATGCTGAAAAACGAAACTGAAAGTAAAGCAGGCTGTTGGCTTTGCTGTTGCTGCAACGTTGGAAAATTAGGCAGGCAGATTTCTTTTCTTTTTCTTTTCTTTTTTTTATTGAAAAAGTTTTTCAAATACAAATTTTTCCCCCTTTTTCCCCCCCTCCTCCCTAACCCCCCTCACCCCCCCTTCCCCTTTGACTTCTTCATAATAAAACCCAAATTCATAACAGATTATATCATGCTTTACCATCCACTTACTCCATCTCCATATACTGACCCTTTCTTTCTAATAAAATTATCATACCCCCCTTATACTATGCTATAATATGCATTTCAAAGTGACATTCTATTATAACAATGTCTAATAATTCCTGATTTAACATAATAATATTATTATATCTCCCAATTTAACAATTTCCGCTCGTGATCTACCCTTTTACTACCCCCCATACGTTATAACATTTCAAAACATACTTCCACTCTAAAACTACTCAATAAATCCTAATTTAACACTTATTCAATTCAACTACCCATTTCCTTCCCCCCCTTCATTACATATATTCACATCTATACATAATATCCCTTTTCTTTAAACTAAACAATCCATAACCTAATCTATCTCCACCCACTTTCCTACAAAATTACCATAATTATTCTTAATATCTTTATTCTTCTGCCCACTCCCCTAGAAAAATATTCCCTTATGTAAATAAAATCCTAAAAGAAAAAAAACTTTAAACTTGTAATCCATATAGCAACTTCTGTAATATCTTTCAACTGGATGATAAACTCCATCACCCGTGTTAGGGTAACATCGCATCCTTGTTCCAGCAGTATCTTCAATATCTTCAATTACCATCTGCCCCCATCAGTAACAAATATCTTCATATTGGAAGAAAGAGAAAAAAAAAACCCCGACAACCACCCGAGTGACTTTATAATTATATTCCGTATAATGTTTATGGAGGTGTCTTTTATCCAGATTATTAATTCCAGCCATCATAATAGGGTAACAACCAGAACTTCTGCGTGCCCCAATCCAGTAAATCTCTTGCCATATAACTCAACATACACGTAATATATTTATCCGGAAATCCAAAAAACAAACAAGATGTTTCCAACCATTCGATTTAAGGCCTTTTTCACATCCCATAATAATTCAGCACTGCAGAGATCTGCCCTATCCTCAGGATAAAATAAACCAATACTTTGCCAATTATCTTTTCATATATTCAGTCCTTTCATAAGTAACTGGCATTACACTGCTGTTTAGTTTAAAAGTTTTTATGTTCGTGAGACCTACTTCTTCTTTTCTTGACATTTTGTGGGTTGGATCTCCATCCTAAATTCCTTTCTGTAGGTTGTGTGTCAACTGTTTGGTTTTGCTGATGTGTAACTTGATCCTGTTGGGTTTGCTTTTGTGGCTGAGATCTTTCTGGTTCTGTAAATTGTATATCAACTAATTGACTTCCATGCTGGTTTGTGGCTTGACAAATCATTGCAATAGGATCTGGAACCGTCTCTCTTATATTAAATAATCCAACTGAGACCTCTGAAAAAGAATCCAAAAGCGGCTCATCTGTGGAGACCTCTTTAACTTGTTGTTTCTTCATTGTCTCCATCTCCTTCTGCTTTTCTTGAGTTTCTGTCTCTTGTTGATTTTGCTTTTTAAGTACCTTGTAATAAAATTCTTCCGCTTTTTCAACAGTATTTAACTGATATCTTATTCCTTGATATCTCAGTATTATACCCACTGGGACATCCCACCTGTATAAAATATTTTGTCTTCTTAACTCAGTCACCAAAAGTCCAAATTTCTTTCTATCTCTTACCATCTTAGGCGGTAATTCCTTATATATCCAAATTTTTCTCCCATTCAGTTGTAAAGTAGAATTAAAAGATTTTTGCACAATATCATTTCTAATCTCTTTGTCTGTAAAGTAAATCACCACATCTCTAGGCAGTTGCCTTTGTTTTGCAATCCAGGAATTCACTCTATAAGCCTTATTAATTTTACTGAATACCTCCTCAGGATGAACCTTTAAGATCCCAGCCAAAACTTGAGCAGATGTTTTTCTTTTTTTTTTTTTTTTTTATTGAAAAAGTTTTCAAATACAAATTTTTTCCCCCTTTTTCCCCCCCCTCCCCCCCCTCCCTAACCCCCCCTCCCCACCCTTCCCCCCCTGTGACTTCTTCGTAACAAAAAAAAAACCCTAATTCATAACAGATTACTTGCTCCCTCCTCAAAATACTGACCTTTACTTACTAAAAGTATTATAAATCCCCCTTTATCCATACATCTCAGAAAAGAAGAAGAGAAAAAAACAAAACAAAAAACAAACACATTATACTATAACTATTATAAAATAACTTCTAATTTAGCATAATAGTGTTTTATATCTATACATTATTGCAACAATTCAAAACCACCTTCCACTTTAAAACTATACGATAAGTCCTACTTTAATAACATTTCAAAGCGGGCTCACCATAAAATCTAATTTAACATTTATTCCACTCTATCCATTTCCTCCACTCCCCTAAATGTATCACTTAAAAATCCCTTTTCTTAAACTAATCAATCTGTAGCTAGCTTATTCACCCACTGTCTTACAAATTTACCATACACAACAATTCTTGATATCTTTAATTCACTGCCCACACTACTTAAAAATATATATATATATATATTCCATTATATCTAAATAAAAAAAGAAAAGACAATAACTTTAAATTTATAGTCCATATAATATCTTCTTGAAGTCTTTCCACTGGATTGTTAGAACCAACATCCATAATGGGGTAACATAGCTTGCTGATGCAACAGTTTATTCAAGGTCTCCAATCATATCTGCCCCCATCAGTAGTAAGCATCTTCTTATATATATAAAAGTAAAAACAACCACCCGAGTGACATTATAATTATATTCCATATAATAATAATTGTGGGTTTCATCAGGATTATTAATTTCCATCATCGTATTGGGTAACAACCCGATCTTCTGCATGTCCCAATGTGATTCTCTTGCCTTATAATTCAAAATAATTATAATATATTTATCAACACAAAAAGAAGTTTCAAAGTAGATAATTCAAAACCATCAATTTGAGGCTCTTTCCATGTCCCAAAATTACGGCAATGCAGAGATCTGCCACTATCCTCAGGATGATATTGACCAATGTGTCGCCTCCTCTATGTTTTCACATAATCATTCATATTTTAAAATCACTGGCTTCACTGTTGCTTGGATTAGAAATTTCTATTTTTGCACAACCTATTTCTTTTTTGTTTTCTTTTTGTGGGTTTGACTTCCATCCTAATTTTTTGTGTCTCGCGTTTCTTTTTTATCCCTTGTATATCCTCTAATTGGTTTCCATGCTTGTCCTTGCCTTGATAAGTCATCACATTAAAATCAGATGGCACTTCTCTCGAATTTGTAGATAATCCAGCTGGGGTATCCGATAAATCCAAAGGCAATTTATCTGGTACAGTCTCTGTCTTTAGTTCCAGCTCCTTCTGCTTATCCTGTATTATATCTGAAGACGTTAAATTCATTTTCAACCTATTTTGATAAAATTCTTCCGCTCTTTCAACAGTATTTAACTGGTATCTTTCTCCTTGATATCTCAATATAATACCAACTGGGACGTCCCACCGGAATTGAATATTTCTCCTTTTTAACTCAGACACCAGAAAGCCAAATTTCTTCCTTTCCATTAATATCTTAGGTGGGAGTTCCTTGTAAATCCAAATCTTTCTTCCATACAATTGCAAATTAGAATTGAAGGAATTTTGCACAATTTTATTCCTAATTTCTTTATCTGAAAAATAGATTACCACATCTCTAGGCAATTGCCTTTGCTTGGCAGTCCAGGAGTTTATTCGATAAGCTCTGTCAATCCTACAAAACACTTCCTCAGGTTGAATCTTTAAAATCCCAGCTAGAAATTCAGAAGATATTTTCCTTAAGTCATCTCTGTTATTTTCCTGCAAACCTCTAAGTCTTATTGCATATTCTGTAAAATTATATTGTATCTTTAGAACCTCTTTTTCAATCCTCTGTTGCAGAGTTTCTACATTACCAGACTTTTGATCAGCATCCATTTTAAATTTTTCTTCTGAACTATAATCCTGAATATTTAACAAATCATTTTCAATTTTTTGAATTCTATTGTCCAATTTGTCTTGAATTTCATCCATTTTTGACTCTAGTAAATTAGCATTTATTTCCAACCGAATCATGAATTCTGACATTTTTAAAATTTTTTGCTGCAAAAAGTCAAACTTGGATTTCACCAATTCCTTAGTTTCCTGCTTAAATTTTTCAAGTTGCTGATTCACAATCTCATCCCTTCTTTCAATCTCCTCTAAGAGAAATTCTATTATATTAAAATCAGGTTTCTGGGACTGAAGAGTTAAAACTTGTTCCTTTAAATTCTTAGTGGGGGAATCCCCCCCACCTATTTTTTTGTCTGACTTCACAAGCCTCAGTGCCATGTTTCCGCCTAAGCAGGCTTTGTTAGAAGAAAAAAAAAAACAAGACAAAAGACTTCCAGCCAGCAACAATCAGGCCTCCAGGGGAAAAAGAGAAAAACAAAAACAGGAGCGGAGTTTTGTCTACAAATGTAGCCAGTGGTATTTATTCCGCTACATTGTAATAATAAAAAACGGAAGAACTTTCCCTCTCAAACTCTTCTCCAGCCGCGGCAGACGCCATTTTAAAAAAAACCTTTTTTCCTCTTTCTCTTCCTCTATTCTCTTAAGTAATTTTTAAAAGATAAGTAAAATACTTGCGCTTCAGTATTACAGGTCCAGCTCACATTTTCTTTGAGTAATCTGTCAAATTCGCAGGCTTGCTTTTGACGCCTAGCTCTGCATTAGCAGAGGTCTCCCAAAGCCCGGAGCAGCGGCTGGGGATATGGGGCATCTCATCCGCTCCATCCCAAAAGTAAAAGAAAAACTTTTGGGATTCTGCAGAGAGTTCTACCCACCCCTGCCGGCTCTATCTCCGTTTCCTCATGGGAACGGAGTTTTTTCGAGCCGCCGTTCCGTTGTGAAGGCGGCTCTGACAGGCTATGGAAGCTGACGATCCCAAAGGAACGTCTGGCGGCGGCCAGCAGCAAACAGGAAGTCGAGCAGATGTTTTTCTTAAGTCATTACTGTTATTTTCCTGTAAACCTCTGATTCTAATCGCAAATTCTGTAATCCTGTATTGCAACATTACAACCTCTCTTTCAATTCCTTGCTTTATATCTTCTGCATTATAAGTCTCGTGATCAGCTTCCTCTTTAGACTTTAGTTCTGAGCCATTATCTCGAATATTTATTAAATCCTTTTCAATTCTTAATATTTTATTATCCAAATTATCAATTTTCTCCATTTTAGACTCTAGCGATTTAATATTTGTATCCAACTTTATAACAATTTCTGAAAAACCATTAGTCACTGTTACAATCTTTTGTTGCAAATTATCATACTTTTGTTGTATCATTTCTTTAATTTCCTGCCTTAAATTTTCAAATTTCTGGTTCACAGTCTCATAATATTTTGCCATTTCCTCCTGGATAAATTCTTTTAAGTTAAAACCATTCTGCAAAGTCTGTAAGCTCAGAGCTTGTTCAAACAGTTGTGAGTGGGGGAGCACCCCCCCCTTTCTTGTCTATCAGATTTTATTAGTAACGCCATCCTTCCAGCAAATTGTTCTTTTTTACCCTCCAAACAAGATCAAGTATAAATCTCCAAGAAGAGAGGAACTTAAAATAACTCTTTTTCTTTCAAATTGTAACCAGCACTATATATTCCGCTACTTTGTATCTATAATGGAAGGACTCTTACTTTCAGCTTTCTTCTACTTCCCAAGCCTCAGCGGCCATTTTAAAGCTTTTTTTCCCCCTCTTTCACTTTAAAATGCTTGTAAATTCATTAAGGATACTTGCGATTTAGGGTCCAAAATCCAAGTCTCATCTTTTTTAATAAGTCCATCTGTTAGTTTCATTAGTTAGTCCATTTCCAGTGTCTAGCTCTGCAAAAAAGCAGAGTGCACTCGATGCCCGGAGCGGCGGCAAGGGACAATAGGGAGCTCCAACCTGCTCGCCCCCAAGAGTTAAAAAAGACTCTGGGGACTTCGCAGAGGGCTCTACCCGCCCCCGCCCGCTCAGACTCACATTTCCTTCAGGAAATGGAGTTTTTCGAGCCGCCTTTCAGATGTAAAGGCGGCTCTTTTACAGGCAACGGGGCAGCGGTCACGAAGGACCGTCTGGCGGCGCCGGAAGCCAGACAGGAAGTCTCTCTTTTCTTTTTCCTCACCAAAAAAGGTAGGTGCAAATAATGGGAAATTTAGGGAAAAAGAGGAGAGTTCAAGATTTTAAAACACAAAAGAAAAAAGCTCTATTTAACTAGGGAATTGTAATAATTGAGATACTATTAATTGTATATTGTGTTGAAAGCAGAAATGGTTAAGTTGTGGTTTGGAGGAATATATGGGGGAAATTATTTGGTTTATTATTATTGGTAAATATAATTAATTGATTTGTAAGAAATTGGATTGCATGGAAATAATTGGAATATTCATGTTCATATTGATTAATATACAAAAAAGGTAGTTATATAACTAATTGATTTATATTAAAATGTTGAATTTATATTAAACAACTGTAATATTACATAATTAACCAATGTGAGGATGGATATAAAAGTAGATGACAATGGGAAGGGGTATAATATAGAATAGAAGGGAAAAATTGAATTTGATTAAGATTAGAGATGAGGATGAAGGGTAATATTGGTTTTTTACAAAAATAGATGAGGAATAAATATGGCAAAAAGGAAATATAGAAATTGTAAATTTAATTGAAATGACTAAACACTGTTTAAATTTGTGAACCGACCAAATACTCTGTTCAAAGAAAATACATTGTATGTTTGTATGTGTTTTTCTAATAATTGTTATTTATTCATATTTGTTCTCTTTTATTCTTTAAAGTTTAACAATTCATTCTTTATCTTAATATCTTTATATTTGTTTGGGGTTGGCTTTCTTCCCTTTCATCTTTTTTATTGTACAGCAATCTTTCTCCTCAAACCTACCACCTCTCTCTTTTCTTTCCTTCTTACTTTCTCTTCCTCCCCCTCTTCTTCTCTTCCCTACTTCCTCTTCCTTTCTCCTTCTCCTCCTCTCTTCCTCCCTCTCTTACCCTCACTCCTACTCTAATTTCCCTTCCCTTCCTTCATCCCTCTCTATTGCTGGACTACTCAGAGGGCTGAAAAAGTTATTTCTGACTGGTCCTCGCACTTTTGACCAGTCCTCGAACTTATGACTGTCCTCACATTTTACGTTTTTGCCCTATCTTGTCACCATGGTGAAGAGAAACAGTTGTGAAATGAGTGACACGGTTGTTAAGAATGCTACAATGGGCATAAATGATGACTAGTCATAAGTGCGAAGACATAAGTGTGAGGACCTGTCAGAAATCACTTTTTTCAGCCCTCTGGGTAGTCCTTTTGTGCACATGGACTACTCAGAGGGCTGAAAAAGTTATTTTTGACTGGTCCTCGCACTTTTGACCAGATCTCGAATTTACGACTATCCTCACATTTTACGTTTTTTACCCTATCTTATCACCATGGTGAAAAGAAGCAGTTGTGAAATGAGTGACATGGTTGTTAAGAATGCTGCATGGGCATAAATGTGAGGATGGTCATAAGTGTGAGGACCAGTCAAAAGTGCGAGGACCTGTCAGAAATGACTTTTTTCAGCCCTCTGAGTAGTCCCTATACACATAGCCACGGCCACCCGGTCACATGACCAGCTAGCCACGCCCACCCAGTCACATGATCTCCAAGTCATGCCCACAAAATAAGCCACGCCCACAGAACCGGTAGTAAAAAAATTTAGAACCCACCCCTGGTTGGGGGTCACCACAACATGAGGAACTGTATTAAAGGGTCGCGGCATTAGGAAGGTTGAGAACCACTGCTGTGGAGGAAAAGGGTTTCTGAAGAAAGTCTTGCTCAGTGGGAGCCATTTAAAAACAACATTTTTTGTAATAGAACTATTGTCTAGGGAATGTTGCATGGATGAAACATGAATTTGACTCATAACTTTTCAAGCCACATTGCAAGGGGCAGAGAAGTTTACTCTCTGCTTCAGTATAAGTAGGAATCATTCATGGAGCTGAAGCTGAACCTTGGCATGTTTACAAAATCTGTACCATTCTCTGTCTTTTCTAGAATAGTAGGAAGCTCTTTGAGAAATCTGAATACATTTTTAATATCTTATCTTTGCAGGTCAGCTACTTCGGTTGAAAATGTTTCGAGAGGATCATGGGTCTTGGATGACAATGTTTTTCAGCACCATACTTTTTCTCTTCATCTTTTCTCATATCTACAATCTATGTCTTCTTATGGCAGGTAACATGAGGTAGGCTGTAGCTTTCTGATATTACTTTTGTTAATTATAACTCATTGATTAGAATTTTATAAATAGATAAATATGCACGTTTTATATCAGGGAACTAATTCATTCATATCTTTCCAAGTAGAAAATACTAAATAACTATAGGAGAAAAATTCCAACCGCTACTGATTTAAATATCTGTTAATAGCTAGAGCAGTAAAGGATTGGATAATAAGTAAGAACACACAGTTATAGCTAATTGGTTAAAGAAAGTGGGCCACTGCATGAGGGAATCTGAGCTGTAATTGGT
Source organism: Pituophis catenifer annectens (assembly GCF_029215685.1). Lineage (NCBI taxonomy): Eukaryota > Metazoa > Chordata > Lepidosauria > Squamata > Colubridae > Pituophis > Pituophis catenifer. The sequence continues at coordinate 33,352,044 of NW_027256887.1, forward strand.
TGCTATGAGAGTAAAGGGGGGAGTTTCCTTGTTTCCTGCCTTTTTTCCTCTGTGTGCCTTGTGTGCTCTCTGTGATTTAACTCATGATGTTCCTGCTGTGTTGATTTACCTGTCGATGCTCCTATTTGCTTATCTTATTTACTGTAAATATATTTATTTATATAAAACCACTGGTTCATGTCAGTGTATCTGACTCCATTTGGACACTGGCTACACAATTCCCTGACAGGTTATGGGACCAGAAGTGCCCTAAGAGCCAGGAGTATTTTTCTGAGGTAAAAGTTTCTTCGTGAGCCTGAGGAAGGCTGAGGACTGTTGGCTTGTAAAGACAGCACGATGCTATCCGTTACAGGAATTGGAAAAGGATTTCCTGTGGCTCGTCTTAATGAGACAACTTATCTTTCTCATTTATCGTTTTATTTTATTATATAAAATGTAATATATTTTATATATACTATATATTACAAGAAGAAAAGAAAATAGGAAATTAAGGGAGGGAAAGGGAGTGGGGGAAAGGGAACATGGGAACATGGCTAACTGAACACATGCCTGGGAACAGATCTCCGAAGGATTTTTCCCTAGAGTGTTGCTTTTCTGCCTTCTAACTGAAGGAACTGGCATCCTATCAGCTTTTATGATCCATCTGGCCAGGGTGTGTCAAAGAACTTCCCCTCGGAACCCTTCAGTACAGCTGTAAGCTGGCAAACGGCTTCTGGAGTTGAACTCCAAAGCTATCTGCTGGGAGGGGAGGGACTGCAAACGGACAGTAAATTATGCCTTTGTCTTCTTAATCACCTTCAATGACTATTATTCTTTCTTTTTTTTTATCAAGTTTTTTTTATTTTTTAGACAGACATACATACAAACATACAATGTATTTTCTTTGAACAGAGTATTTTGCCAGTTCACAAATTTAGATAGTATTTAGTCATTTCAATTTTAATTTATAATTTCTAGATTTCCTTTTTGCCATATTCATTTCTCATCTATTTTTTAAGAACCAATATTACCCTTCATTCTCATCTCTAATCTTAATTAAATTCAGTTTTTCCCTTCTATTCTGTATTATACCCCTTCCCATTGTCATCTATTTGTATATCTTTCCTCACCTTGGTTAGTTATGTAATGTTACAGCAGTTTAATTCTTATGATTATAATAAATCCGCTTATTTTATAACATACATTTCCTTTGATAATACAAATCCAACATTTTAATATATATCAGTTAGTTATATAACTATCCTTTTTTATATTAATCAATATAAACATGAATATTCCAGTTATTTCCATGTAATCCAATTCCTTACAAATCAATTAATTATAGCCATTTCTGCTTTCAACATAATAGACAACTGGAAGTATTTCAATTATTACAATTAATCATTTCTACTTTCTTCACATTATAGAATTAAAGAGTTAAAAATATTCCAACCATTACAGTTTCCCTAATTAACTTTAAAGTATTCTAGCTGTTATCCAAGCCACAACTTAATCCTTTCCACTTTCACCATCATATACCATTAAAGGTATTTCAATTGTTACAATTTAAACTTATTCATATTTCTTTAAAAAAAATGAAATTAAAAAAAACAAAGCTTATCATTATCTAAGTTTCAAAGATACAATACAAATATTCCAATTATTATTCATTTCATTTTTGCAATCATATGGTTTCCCATTTTTTTACTACAATTCATATTTCAATTCTAAATATATATAGCATCTTTCTCTTTCATTTCTTTTTCTCCCTTCCCATTTTTATTTTTACCTTTTTCTTTCCCCTTTTTTTCTTTTGTACTTTGAAATCTTGAGCTCTCCTCTTTTGCCCTAAATTTCCCATTGTTTCCCATCTCTTTTCTCCTTTTCTTACTTCCCCATTATTTATCCCACTGTTTATCCCAGTGTAATCATTCTGTGTTTCACAAATCTGAACTCTTCTATTTTGCCCTGCATTTCCTGCTGATTCCCATCCTTTTCCTCTTTTTTCTTTTCACTGTTAATCCCAGTGTAATCATTTAAATTTTTTGTGTTCTTTCTATTTCTCCCTTCTCTCTTTCTTTGTCTGTTTGTGCCTTTTTTGTTTTTTCCATTGTTAATCCCAATGTAACCTCTAAAAACCTCCTTTTTATTATTACTATCCATATATTCAATTAGTTTTCCAAAATTAATCTCATTCTCTTTATCTTCTTTGTTTTCAGTCTCTGTGTCTTGCTTCTCCATCTTTGTTTCCTTGTCAGCTTGAACATGCTCTCTCTCAGTTTTTGGATTCTCAAGTTTCGATTCTCCATGTACCATCGTAATTATTCCTCTTATTTCTGCTTTCCACAACAAATACATCATTTTCCATCATTTGTCTAATTTCCTGCGCCATTTTATTCTTTCTATATTACTATTTACGCTGGGGGTTTCAGTTTTAAAATAATTTTTTTGTTGTTGTTATTTCACCTGTGGGTTGGCTGTCACTCACCCGGCTTCAAAAACTCTGTTGCATTCACTGCTCCTGCTCAATACTTAGTACGGTTGCCCCAGCTTCTTGAGAGCCACAATGGCTGCTGCCTCCGCCGCCGAATTGGAGAGATTCCTCTGACCTTCAAGGAACTTGCCTGTTCCTCTTGGTCTTCCGAGGTGCCTCTCCTTCTTCCCTGTCCCTACAGGACGGTTCTGGTCCAAAGACCCCTCTGCAGCGGTTCGTCATGTCAGAGGCAATCAGCCCCGTTACCTTCCTGGGGTAATTGCCTGGATCGTGGCATTTTCCTTGTGTATACTTTTGAAAAATAAAACCGGAATACATCTTCTAATTAAACTCATATTTATTGTAAAGAAGAAAATAAAACATCTTACTGATCTAATTGGTTACATTTTGAAATAAAGTTCGTGCCAGCTGCTTCTCAGCAGTCGGACTTTTCTTGGCAAAAGAACAAAGTAAAGAGTGTGAAGGAATGTGGGTGGACAGACTTGTGCAGTTTAGCTTACTGATAACAATTCTTGGCATGCTACTGAAAGTCTGATAGTCCAGAAATGAGAGCTCAGCTGGTAAATAAAAAAACGCAGTGACAATCCCCTTCTTTTGCCAGTTGAGCGAATATCAGGTACATCATCAAATAAGGCACATCTTCTTATGCAGATACTCGTGTTGAGCTGCTGGAAGTGGTTTGTTGAGCATGTCTGCAATTTGATCATGTGTAGATACATACTGCATTTTAACAAAACCTTTTTTCACTAAATGTTTTATGTTTTGATAACGGATGTCAATGTGTCTGGACCTAGAACCTGTGAAATGTGATTCAGAAATATAAACTACCGATTCATTGTCTTCCATCATGGTGATCGGTCGGATCGCGTGCATCCAGATATCTGTGACTAAAGCATCAAACCAAGTTAGAGAATTACATGCATCTGAAACACAAGCATATTCAACTTCAGTAGATGAACAAGAAACAAAATTCTGTTTACGTACTTGCCAATAAACAGGACATCCATTTAAGAACATCATATAACCTGAAGTACTTTTACGTGATTTCTTATCACTTGCCCAATCAGAATCTGCATAACAACATAATTCTGCATAATCAGTATGTGTTGGTTCTAACAATAACTTCATGTGTTTAGTGTATTTTAGGTATCTCAATAATTTCTTAACGCATGTCCAATGAAACTGTTTTTCCTAACCTATGTGTCGAGACAAGAGATTAACACTAAGTGCAATGTCGGGTCTGGTCCAACTACTAATGTACAACAGTGACCCAATAACTGAACGATAAAGTGTTTGATCCTCGAACTCAGGACTTGCTTCTTGTGTCAAGTTGTGAAAATCTGTTTGCATGGGTGTCTTTGTTGTGTTAGCATCCTTCATGTTGCAATGATGCAAAATTTGTTCAATTTTATCCTCTTGTGAAAGACTAAACCCCTTCTGTGTTTTTTCAATCTGAACACCTAAATAAGTGCTAATATGACCTAATGATTTCAATGTGAAGTATCTCTGCAAAGCTTTGGCAAAAATTTCACTCATTTGCTTATTTGGACCAATATAAACAATATCATCAACATAAACAAGAACGATCTCATATGCATTGTTAGATCTTTTTGTGAACACGCACTCATCAGTTTCGGACTTAATAAAGCCCATTGAATTTAGTTTGTTAGTAAGACATAAATACCATATTAAACCAGACTGTTTCAGACCATAAAGACTTTTGTTTAGAAACCAGGTATCCCCTTCTTGCTGTCGGAATCCTGGAGGACCTTTCATGTAGATCTCTTCATCTAGGTCTGCATGTAGATAAGCCGTGTCAACATCGAACTGGAAAACTTCTAAACCAAGGATAGTTGCAGTTGCTAAAGCAATTTTTACACTCTCAGTTCGAACTGCCAGTGAATAGGTATTTGTGTAGTCCTCAGGATAACGTTGAGCGAAACCCTGAACTACAAGTCTGGCCTCGTACAATGACTCACCATTTGGCTTCTTTTAGATTCTGTAGACCCATCGAGTGCCAATGACCTTTTTGTTTGCTGGAGGTTTTGCAGGTGTAAACACTTTAAGTTTCTTTAGACTGTCCATTTCAACCTGCATTGCTTCATACCATTTGTCTTGCTCTGAATCAGGAAGCTGCTTGATTTGTGTGAAATTATCAGGTGGAAGTGTAACATTGCAAATCAAAGGCAAGGGTGCTTTTGTCAGTTGCCAAGAATATCGTTGTGGAGGGATTCCTTTTGTGGCCCTCTTGGAACGTCTCGGGACATCAATCCAGTCTTCTTCTGCTTCGTCCTCGTCCTCACATTCGTCGCTAGCGTCAGCATCCGCGGCTTGCGAAGATGGAACATCGGGTTGAGAAGAACTAGTGGAATCTTGATCATCAATCTGCGTGGCATCAGCAGTATCATCTCTAGGAAAATAAACTCCAGGATCATTGGAATAAGTCCTGGACCAGTCAACATCTTCCTCAAAATTAGCAGATTGGGAAATCACAATTACATGTTTAGAGTCAATAAATTTGCTTCATTTTGAATTATCATCAATACCCATAAATCTCAGTCTTTTTGCTGCTGGACCTCCTTTTCTTCTTTGAGCTAAGGGAATGTTCACCACAGCATATGAACCAAAAATATGGATGTTTTTAAGATCGGGCTTGTAGCCATACAACATGAAGAAAGGAGTCTGATTCATTACACTGCTCCAAGTACGGTTGACAATGTAATTTGCATATTTTATAGCTTCACCCCAGTATATCATATCAAGGTTGGCGTCTTCTAGGAGACAACGCATCATGGTTTGCAGTACCCCTTGTCTTCTCTCTACGACCCCATTATGAGCCAGTGTGTAAGGGGCTGAAGTCTGATGAATAATTCCATTCTTACGCATCCAGTCCTGGAAACGCTGAGACATGAATTCAGCACCACGATCAATCTGGATTCTGGCGATGCGAACTTGGTGTTGGGTAGAAACAAGGGCTGCAAAGTCTTTAAAGATCTGGGATAGGGCGGCTGCCGGGGCTTTGGACCGGGTCGTGCCTTTGCGGCCTCTGACCCGGCGCCGAACTCACTTAGCCCCTTGGTTTTCCAAGGAGCTGAGGGAGATGAAGCGCCGGAAAAGACGCCTAGAGAGCGGTTGGAGGGCCAGTCGTTCCGAGTCTGACTTGACACTCATATTAAGACCTACCTAGTGGCGATAAAAGCGGCGAAATCTAGCTATTTTGCCGCTCTTATCGCGTCATCAGATAACCGCCCAGCCACCCTGTTTAGGGTGACCCGCTCCCTCCTCCATCTGGGAGCGCGGGAGGACCCTTTGCAGGGCCGAGCTGAGGATTTTGTACAGTATCTGGATGATAAAATAACTCGGATTCGGGAAGACTTGGCCACCGACTGGGTTAGTTCAGACGAGATGATTGAGGCAGGCCTTGAGAGTGTTATCTGGGAGGAGTTCGATCCTGTGGCTCCCGAGGACGTGGACAGGATCTTGGGACGACTGAATGCAACCACATGTTTATTGGACCCGTGTCCCTCCTGGTTGGTGCTGGCTTCCCGGGAGGTTACACGAGGCTGGCTCCAGGGGATTATTAACACTTCTTTGAGCGAGGGTGTCCTGCCGGCCGCCTTGAAAGAGGCGGTGGTGAGGCCTCTCCTCAAGAAGCCATCCCTGGATCCGGCTATTTTGGCTAACTATCGTCCAGTCTCCAACCTTCGCTTTATTGCGAAGGTTGTTGAGAGTGTGGTGGCGCGACAGCTTCCCCAGTACCTGGATGAAGCTGTCTATCTGGATCCACTCCAGTCCGGCTTCAGACCTGGGTACAGCACGGAAACGGCATTGGTCGCGTTGGTGGATGATCTCTGGAGGGCCCGGGATAGGGGTTATTCCTCTATCCTGGTCCTATTAGACCTCTCAGCGGCTTTTGATACCATCGACCATGGTATCATGTTGCGCCGGCTGGAGGGACTGGGAGTGGGGGGCACCGTTCTGCGGTGGTTCTCCTCCTATCTCTCCGACCGGTCGCAATCTGTGTTGACAGGGGGGCAGCGGTCGACCCCAAGGCGCCTTGTTTGTGGGGTGCCGCAAGGGTCGGTCCTCTCACCCCTCCTGTTCAACATTTATGTGAAGCCACTGGGTGAGATCATCCGTGGTTTTGGGGTGGAGTTCCATCAGTACGCTGATGATACTCAGCTGTACATTTCCACCCCAGACCATCCCAATGATGCCTTGGAAGTGATGTCCCAGTGCCTGGAGGCCGTGCAGGTCTGGATGGGGAGAAACAGGCTTCGACTCAATCCTTCCAAGACCGAGTGGCTGTGGCTGCCGGCATCCCGGTATAGCCAGCTGACGCCATCGCTGGTTATTGGGGGTGAATCATTGGCCCCCACGGAGAGGGCCCGCAACTTGGGTGTCCTCCTGGATGTGCGGCTGTCTTTAGAAGGGCATATGACAGCCGTGGCCAGGGGGGCTTTTTGTCAGGTTCGCCTGATACGCCAGTTGCGCCCCTTTCTGGACCGGGACTCCCTACGCACGGTCACTCAAGCACTCGTCACTTCTCGTCTGGACTATTGTAACACTCTCTACATGGGGCTCCCCTTGGGGTACACCCGGAGGCTCCAACTGGTGCAGAATGCAGCTGCGCGGGGGATTATGGGAGCGATGGGGCGCTCCCATGTGACTCCTCTCCTGCGTGAGCTGCATTGGCTTCCGGTGGACTTCCGGGTGCGCTTCAAGGTGTTGGTGATCACCTTTAAAGCGCTCCATGGCTTAGGGCCAGGGTACTTACGGGACCGCCTTCTGCCACCAATAGCCTCCCACCGGCCGGTTCGCTCCCACAGAGAGGGCCTCCTCAGGGTGCCGTCGGCCAGACAATGCCGGCTGACGACCCCCAGGAGGAGAGCCTTCTCTGTGGTGGCACCTACCCTATGGAACAATCTACCCCCAGAGATACGAGTGATCTCCGACCTCCGGATTTTTCGTCGGGCCCTAAAACCTTATTTAAAAACTGTCCTGATTTTAGGGTTAGTTTTAAAAATTTTAATATTTATTTTAATTGACAAGTTTTAAATTATGGGCCAAATTTATAAATTATTTTAACTTTATTTTTAACTGTGATGTTTGTATAGATGTTTTTTATCTGGCTGTTCACCGCCCTGAGTCCGAAAGGAGAAGGGCGGTATAGAAATTCGAATAAATGAAAATGAAATGAAATGAAATGAAAAGTCTCAGATTTTTCTTTCATAGGATATACATATCCATATCTAGAGTAATTATCAACAATTGTTAGAAAATATTTTCTACCACCAAATGATGGCGGAAAAGGACCAACTATGTCAGTTTGAACCAAATCAAAAATGCGTGTTGACAGGCGTGTAGCGTGTTTGGGAATGGCTGCTGCTTTGGATTTGGCCTTTTTGCAGACAGCACAATCCAAAAACACCTTACACCCCTTTAGATCCAAACCTTTTGCGAACTCCGGCATCTTCCTAAGAACATGGAAACTGGCATGCCCCAATCTTCTATGCCATTTATGGATACACCTGGAATGCAAAGGTTTACCAGTTAGTGAATTCTCAACATTAACAGTTTTATGAGGAACCTCAGGCTTGCTCTGAGCAAACTGTTTCCCAATTTTCTTTTTGTTGGCTTTAGGAGCCTTTGGAATAGCAACAGGATCTCTCACTGGAGCATCTCTCTCTGGGCCTATGCTCTCCCTTTTGGAGTTTGTATACTTGCCTGTGTTTGTGTCTTAGGCTTTGGCTTTAAGTAATAAACATCACCAATTAATATGGTCTCAGCAACAATATCTCCATCTTTAACTATGTAACTTGCTTTTTCAAGGTGGTGAACCTGGAATTTTAATGCTCCAGACAAGTGACACTGACTAAGCAAATTACTGGTTGCTGTTGGTATGTAATAAACATCAGGAATGAATGCATCGAGCTCTTCAACATAAACAGTTCCTTTTCCTTTGACCTGACAAGGATGATTGGAAAAAGAATAAAGTTCACGTAGTTCAGGTTCAGGCTCGTGCATCTCTTTGAAAAGTTCCTTTCATGCAATGCTGCACCACTGTCCAAAGTCCACAGGAGTCGTCTGTCGTACTCTGGTTGAGGTTGTGGATCATTGGTTAAAGCCAATGTGGCGAGTGGAGCTTGTGGATCATGCTGGCGACCACGACGACCTTGTCTTCCGCCTCTGCCTCTGCCTCTGCCTCTGGAGTCTGTTCCTCTGGGCTGGTTCATGACGGGAGCTGGAATTCGTTGGGGACAATCCTGGGTGGCATGTCCCACACGATCACAGATGTAGCATCTTGGCATCCTTAGAGCGTAGGTCCTTCCTCGGAAGGGGTGCCTAGCTGGAGCTCTTGATGCGGGTGGTCCTCTCAAATGGGGAAGAACAGGGGATGGGGAGGAACAGGCTCAAGCTCAACCCTTCCAAGACTGAGTGGCTGTGGCTCCCGGCATCCCGATATAGTCAGTTGACTCCATCACTGACTATTGGGGGCGAGTCTTTGGCCTCCACAGAAAGGGCTCGCAATCTGGGAGTCCTCTTGGATATGCAGCTGTCCTTGGAGGAACATCTGACAGCTGTAACTAGGGGGACCTTTTGTCAGGTTCGCCTGATTCGCCAGTTGCGGCCCTTTTTTTTCTTTTTATTGAAAAAGTTTTCAAATACAAATTTTTCCCCCCCTTTTTTCCCCTCTCCCTCCCCCTCCCTAACCCCCCCCTCCCCACCCATCCCCCCCTGTGACTTCTTCATAACAAAAAAAAACCCTAATTCATAACAAATTACTTACTCCCTCCTCTAAATATTGACCTTTACTTACTAAAAATATTAATATTATAACATCCCCCTTTATCCATACATTTCAGAAAAGAGAAAAGAAAGAAAAAAAAAAGACATTATACTATAACATTATAGAATAACTTCTCCACTTTAAAACTATACGATAAGTCCTACTTTAACATTTAATCTTCTATATATATTACTATAACATTTCAAAGCGGCCTTCCCCATAAAATCTAGTTTAACATTTATTCCACTCTATCCATTTCCTCCACTCCCCTAAATATATCACTTAAAAATCCCTTTTCTTAGACTAATCAATCTACTAACTAGCTTATTCACCCACTATCATGCAAAATTACCATACACAACATTTCTTAATATCTTTGATTCACTGCCCACACTACTTAAAAATATATGTCTATATTTTCCATTATATCTAAATAAAAAAAAAGAAAAGACAATGACTTTAAGTTTATAATCCATATAATATCTTCTTTGAGGTCTTTCCACTGGATTGGTAGAACCAACATCCATAATCGGGTAACATAGCTTGCTGGTGCAACAGTTTATTCAGGATCTTCAATCATATCTGCCCCCATCAGTAGTAAATATCTTCTTATATGTATAAAGGTAAAAACAACCACCCGAGTGACATTATAATTATATTCCATATAGTAATAACTGTGGGTTTCATCAGGATTATTAATTCCCATCATCGTAGTGGGTAACAACCCGATCCTCTGCATGCCCCAGCATAATTCTCTTGCCTTGTGATTCAAGATAATTATAATATGTTTATCAACACAAAAAGAAATTCCAAAGTGGATAATTCAAATCCATCAGTTTAAGGCTCTTTTCACGTCCCCAGATTACGGCCATGCAGAGATCTGCCACAATCCTCAGGATGATATTAACCAATACATCGCCTCTTCTATGTTTACACATAATCATTCATATTTTAAAGTCACTGGCTTCACTGTTGCTTGATTTAGAAATTTCTATTTTTATGCAACCTTTTTCTTTTTTTCTTTTCTTTTTGTGGGTTTGGTTTCCATCCTGGTTTCCTTTCTACAAATTGTGTATCATCTGGTCGGTTTTCATTCTGCTTTGTAGATTGGTCTTGTTGGTTTTGTTTTTGTATCTCATGTTTCTTTTTTATCCCTTGTATATCCCCTAATTGGTTTCCATGCTTATCCTTGTCTTGATAAGTCATCACATTAAGGTTAGATGCCACTTCTCTCAAATTTGTAGATAGTCCAGCTGGGGTATCCAATAAATCCAAAGGCAATTCATCTGGTACAGTCTCTGTAATTCGATATTTTACCTTTATTTCCAGCTCCTTCTGCTTATCCTGTATTATACCTGAAGATGTTAAGTTCATTTTCAACCTATTTTGATAAAATTCTTCCGCTCTTTCAACAGTATTTAGCTGATATCTTTCTCCTTGATATCTGAATATAATACCAACTGGGGCGTCCCACCTAAATGGGATATTTCTCTTTTTTAACTCATTCACCAGAAAACCAAATTTCTTCCTTTCCATCAATATCTTAGGTGGGAGTTCCTTGTAAATCCAAATCTTTTTTCCATACAATTGCAAATTAGAATTGAAGGAATTTTGCACGATATTATTCCTAATTTCTTTATCTGTAAAATAAATCACCACATCTCTAGGCAATTGCCTTTGCTTGGCAATCCAGGAGTTTATTCGATAAACTCTGTCAATCCTACAAAACACTTCCTCAGGTTGAACCTTTAGAATCCCAGCTAGAATTTCAGAAGATATTTTCCTTAAATCATCTCTATTATTTTCCTGCAAACCTCTTAATCTTATCGCATATTCTGTGAAATTATATTGTACCATTAAAATCTCTTTTTCAATCTTCTGTTGCAGATTTTCTGCATTACCAGACTTTTGATCAGCATCCTTAGGGTTTTCTTCTAAGCTATTATCCTGAGTGTTTGTCGAATCATTTTCAATTTTTTGAGTTCTATTGTCCAATTTATCTTGAATTTCTTCCATTTTAGACTCTAGTAAATTAGTATTTGTGTCCAACTGTATCATAAATTCTGAAAAACCATTAGCCACTTTTGAGAATTTTTTCTCCAAAAAATCAAACTTAGATTTCACCAATTCTTTAATTTCCTGCTTAAATTTTTCAAGTTGCTGATTCACAATCTCCTCCCTTCTTTCAATCTCCTCTAAGAAAAATTCTATTATATTAAAATCAGGTTTCTGAGACTGAAGAGTTAAGACTTGTTCCTTTAAATTGTTGGTGGGGGAATCCCCCCCCTTCTTGTTTATCTGACTTTGTGAGTCTCAGTGCCATGTTTCCGCCCAGGCAGGCTTTGTTAAAAAAAAGCAAGAAAAAAAAAAGACTTCTTTCCAATCAACAACAATATCAAGTCTCCAAGGGAAAAAAAGAGAAAAAGACACAGGAGCGAAGTTTTGTCTACAAATGTAGCCAGTGGTATTTATTCCGCTACATTGTAGTAATAGAAAACAGAAGGACTTTCCCTTTCAGCCTCTCCTCCAGCCGACGCCATTTTAAAAGGCTTTTTTTCCTCTTTCTTTTCCTCCTCTCTCTTAAGTAATTTTTAAAAAATCAGTAAAATACTTGCGGTTCAGTATTACAGGTCCAGCTCACATTTTCTTTGAGTAGTCTGTTAAATTTGCAGGCTTGCTTTTGACGCCTGGCTCTGCATTAGCAGAGGTCTCCCAAAGCCCGGAGCAGCGGCTGGGGATATGGGGCATCTCATCCGCTCCGTCCCAAAAGTAAAGGAAAAACTTTTGGGACTCCGCAGAGAGTTCTACCCACCCCTGCCGGCTCTATCTCCATTTCCTCATGGAAACGGAGTTTTTTCGAGCCGCCATTCCATTGTGAAGGCGAGTTGCGGCCCTTTCTTGATCGGGATTCCCTGTGCACAGTCACTTATGCCCTCGTCACCTCTTGCCTTGACTACTGCAACGCTCTCTACATGGGGCTCCCCTTGAAGAGCACCCAGAGGCTCCAACTGGTCCAGAATGCAGCAGCGCGGGTAGTGACGGGAGCAGCATGGCGCTCCCATGTAACACCGCTCCTGCGCGAGCTGCACTGGCTCCCAGTGGTCTTCCGGGTGCGCTTCAAGGTGCTGGTTATCACCTTTAAAGCGCTCCATGGCATCGGGCCTAGCTATCTTCGAGACTGCCTGCTGCTACTGACGACCTCCCATCGTCCTGTGCACTCCCACAGAGAGGGCCTCCTCAGGGTGCCATCAGCCAATCAATGTAGGCTGGTGACCCCCAGGGGGAGGGCCTTCTCTGTGGGGGCACCTACCCTCTGGAATCAGTTGCCCCCAGAGATAAGGAGGATCCAAGACCTCAGTGCCTTCCGCCGTGCCCTGAAAACTCACTTTTTCCAGCAAGCCAGGCTGGCTTAAGAAGAAATTTTAAATGTTTTAATTGGTTTGTATTTTTAATTTTGGGCCAAATTTATATATATTTTAATTGTTTTTTAATATTTGTATTTTATGTTTTTTAATTCTGGCTGTACACCGCCCTGAGTCCTCAGGGAGAAGGGCGGTATATAAATTTAAAATAAATAAATAAATAAAAAAATGTGGCATGGCTAACATGAGTGCTTCTTCTTAAATTAAAAGTCTGCATACATTGTCCACTGTGCGTTGAGCAATAGGAACTTGGTTAATCTTTGTAATGGCATCTTTCCATTCATAATTCAAAGAGTTAATGATAATGCTGATCATTTGAATATCATCAATGTTATAGCCTCTTTCTCTCAATTCTTTTCTCAGTCCTTTCAGTTTGGTCAAATGTCCTCCAATTTGTTCACCAGGTTTCAATCTCGAACCATGGAATTGAGACATGAGCAAACATGAAGACTCAATTGAGACAGGGCTGTAGCAATTTTCCAATTGGGCCCAAATTTGTTGGGCTGTTGCATCAGGCGAAAAAGGAACCTACAGTTCAGTATCCATGGACATCAATAATGTTGTGCAAGCTTTAGTTTCTAAATCTCTTACTGCAGGAGACCATGGCTGAGTAGGCGGATTAAAAATCATACAGTGAGTGCCTTCTCTGCGAAGTAACAATCCAATCTCACTGACCCAGGCCTTATAATTCTGTTCTGACATCTTTAATTTGGACTCACCAGCCAGTGGAGCAACAGAAGATGCCTGTTGAGGAATGTGCATTTGAGGTGCTGGCTGTGGAAGTAAAGGCACTTGTTGCACTGGAGGTGGACTAGGAGCTGGCCCTGGTTGTGCAGCTGGAGGCACGTGTGCATGCATTTGTGGCTGCTGTGGCATTTGAGCTGCAATATTGACATGGCCTGCTGGAGACCCAGTCATTTGCCTTTGCTGCATTAAGCTTTGTTGTGTTCCATCTAAAAGGGCACAGCACCACCAGGGGGTGCTTGAGTTTGGGCCTGTGGAGACACTTGTTGCATTGCAGCTTTCTCTAATAAATTACTTTCGCCAGCAGATGGTGCTGCACCTTTAGTTTCAGGCAGTTCAGCTAATCTCTCTGCATACGTGGCATTGTATGTAATTTGATGAGAGAGAACACCATGTGACAAATGTGACGTGTGCACAGCTCTCTGTTCTGATTGGCCTGACACAAAATCCACCAGGGGGAGTGTCTTTGGCTCCGAAGAAGAAGCCAAAATGGCGCTTTTAAAGATTTTGAAGTCAAGAGATTCTCCCTTATCTTGCTCAAGCATAAACAAAGCCATTTTTGCCTCAGATAGCTCATGTTCATAAAACTTTATATGGTTATGATAGGCTTTTATAGTTTGCTCATCCAGGGCGAGCTGAGAGCTTCAAGGAGAATAATGAATTATTTCTCTCTCTGCGTGGGGGTGAAAATGCTCAGCCGTTTGTAGAAAATCTGGCCCTGCACCAAGTGTTACAAATTCAGACGGTTCTGGGGAGACAGTTTGAGAGCTTGCATAATTAGAAGGGGGCGTTACTGACCTCAGACGTAGTGTTTTGCTTTTATCTTCAAAAGTATTTTCTCTCTTATCTCTCTCCTGATGCCTTTTTAAGAGCATTTCATCTGTTTCTTCTCCTCCCACGGCTCCCACGGCTTCTAGTTCCAGGCATGTGGCTGTAGCAAGGGGCTGAAATCTTGAGGGTCTTTCTATCTCCTGCTCTTCATCCAAAGAGGATAAAGCTCTGGGCTTCATTTTGCCCTTTTCCTTCATTTTGCCCTTTTCCTTCATTTTGCCCTTTTTCTTCTTTCTCGGCATTTTGCAAAAAATAATTAGCGTACCTCAGTAGCTAAAAACTAATTGCCTATGCGCTTATCATCAAAGTAACAAGCAAGGAAAAAAACCATAAATCAACCATCCTCTGCTACCAGTGTCAGAGGCAATCAGCCCCGTTACCTTTCTGGAGTAATTGCCTGGATCGTGGCATTTTCCTTGTGTATACTTTTGAAAAATAAAACCGGAATACATCTTCTAATTAAACTCATATTTATTGTAAAGAAGAAAATAAAACATCTTACTGATCTAATTGGTTACATTTTGAAATAAAGTTCGTGCCAGCTGCTTCTCAGCAGCTGGACCTTTCTTGGCAAAAGAACAAAGGAAAGAGTGTGAAGAAATGTGGGTGGACAGACTTGTGCAGTTTAGCTTACTGATAACAATTCTTGGCATGCTACTGAAAGTCTGATAGTCCAGAAATGAGAGCTCAGCTGGTAAATAAAAAAACGCAGTGACATGTCAGTCCAGGTTTTCACAGAGCTCATCAGAGCCTGCTAATTCCCTGACTGTCTTGCCGCGATGCTTCCGGTCGAATCCCCGACTATTATTCTTTCTTAAGAGGCTCTTTCTAGCAACAGCCTGCTATACCTTTTTGAAGACTCACACCATTTGTCTCACACATCTTTTTGTCTCAAAGAACAAGTAAGAAGGCTGCTAAGCAAGCCAAATAAGGAAGTATGCTGAGAGAGAGAGAGAGAGAGAGAGAGAGAGAGAGAGAGAGAGAGAGAGAGAGAGAGAAAGCTGATGGAGAAAGATAAAGATTGAAAGCTGTGATTTTAGTTTACTATTTGTAGTAAACTGATAGTTTGATCTTCTTAGCTGTGGATGGCTAAAATCTTCTGATTCTGATTAAAAGAGGAAGCCAAGATGTTGGAGCAAAGTATTAGAGATATATTTGAAAGGTCTCTAAATAAAATATGCCAATTTGTTGACCAGCTGTTCTCTGATGATAAAAAAACCCTCTCAAATTACTTCTGAGATACAAACATTTGGAGAATGTTACCAAATTGCTGAGGCAACTTCACAAGTAACTGAAAATGCAGAGGAGTTTATCACAGTTTTGGAAGAACTGGATATTAACTTTCACTACTATGGTTCAAATGTAAACCTTTCAACATAACTGAAAGAAGAGCATTGAGGGAACAAAACAAATTTGGGACTTTTTCTTTAAGGACATTAACTGTGCTAAAAAGAAAGGCCTAGAAGACTTTGAGAAAACTTCCAGAGAAGAAAAAGATTTTACTTCAGGAAGATAAGTTGAAAGGAGTGACTTAAACTTAATGAGTTAACTGGAATCAGGATACATTTTTTTCTGGTTGATATGTGCAACTGAAAGAAAAATTTAACCCCAAATTTGAAAACATATTTTTTACACACACACACACACACACACACACACACACACTGCTTAAGTAATTCTTAAAGTAGGTAAAAGCTATTGAAAATGTATTTGACAGTACCTGTATTAAGAGAATGTTAAAGAAAATGATGTACCAGTTTAAAGAAAAACTCTATGTTAAAAATAATGTTTATAAAAGAAAAAAAAATTCTATAAGGGTAGTTTGGAGGGAGGGAGCTAAATGCAATATTGAAGTTTAAAGCAGGGTGGATTTGATTTAAATCAAGTTGATTTAAATCACAATTTAAATCATGATTTAAATCACTAGTAAAAAGGCTTGATTTAAATCAACTCGATTTAAATCATAATTTTTTTTATTGAAAAGTTTTACAAAAAAAAATACAAAAAATTTCTTCCCCCCCATGTTCCCCCCACCCTTCCCCCCCTCATCCCACCCTCCCCCCCAGACGTCCCAGAGCAAAATACAAGGTATTTCATTTAATCAATCATAAGATAGATTAATCTACTTATCCTCAAAGTACTAACTCCCCCCCCGAAACCTTAACTCCACTATAGATAACCTAATACTTCTAATACTAACATTCATTCATAAGCTATTTGATATTTTCTTGTCTGATACTTATTTTGAATATAATCAATCCATCTTCTCCATTCCGATACGTATCTTTCTTGTGTGTGGTCCTTCAAGTACGCTGAGATTTTTGCCATTTCTGCTAGGTTTGTTACTTTCAATATCCACTCTTCAATAGTAGGCAAAGAGTCCTTCTTCCAATATTGAGCTACCAACAGCCTAGCTGCTGATATTAAGTTTAAAATCAATTTAGTCTCTGATACTGTGCAGTCCATAGTTATGCCCAAAAGAAACAATTGAGGAGTAAATTTCAATCTTCTTTTCAAAATGTTCTGTATCACCCACCAAATTTTTATCCAAAATGCCTTGATTTTCTTACAGGTCCACCATATATGATAATAGGATGCATCATTACATTCCCATCTCCAACATTTAGCTTGCAAATTCGAGTACATACATGATAATTTTTTAGGATCTAAATGCCATCTATAAAACATTTTGTAAAAATTCTCTCTCATATTTTGTGCTTGCGTAAATTTAACATTTCTGACCCAAATCTTTTCCCACATTTCCATCATCACTGGTTCCTGAAAGTTTTGTGCCCATTCTCCATTGTGGTGGGGAAGATCATCCAGAAGTGGGTGGTGCTCTGCTTCTCTGCTTGGAGACCGAGTAAATTTTTCTTGGCCACGCCTCCCTTGCCTGGGTCCTCCCCAGTTCGACTCGGTCTTCCACGAGATGAGACTGAGAAAATGAGGCTCACCAGTCCTAATTACCTGAAATACGATGGGAATTGAAACCGAACCATGGTCGCTAGCCAGCGGTCCGCTGGAAATCCTCCCTACCAGTCTGACATTTGGCTGAGGTCCCTGCCAATCCCGCGCCAGCGGAGGGGGCTTGCCTTTGGCTGGGCCGCCCCTGGCATCCGTCTGCAAATGCAAAAAGGGACTCAGTCGCTGCCTGTTGTCCAGGCATTCTGACAGCGGCAAGTGCGTTTGACGCCTCAGGAGCCGCGGCAGGAGCGCTCAAGATGAGCCAGTCTGCCTGATTGTGAGTGGAAAGCGGCTGATGCCTTGGGCGCCTCGATTGCCGCAGCAGAAGTTTGTCCGTTTCCACCCGAAGACGCGACCCAACGCTATGGGAGGTCTCCCTCTTAGCCCATTGAGCAGGGGAGTTAACAGCTCAGTTCAGGCCATGGCAGGAGTGCTCATTCGAACCAGTCTGCCTTTCCTGCCGCAGTAGGGCGGCTTCTGCGCTTCACACTAGGGTGGCCATGGCAGGGGAGCTCTGATGAGCCGTCGGCCCATTGGACAAGGTAACATGGTGGCTGCTCCTGGCGGCATCGCGTCTCAGGCAGGGGTGCCCTTTCAAGCCAGTCTGCCTTATGTCCTGAGGTTGTTTACTAGCGGAGCGCCATAATAGCGGGGGCAGGAGCGCTCCCGGTGACAAAGGAGACTTCAGCCACAAAATGACTCTGATAGCGCGGTGCGCCATGGTAGCAGTGACGGGAGCACTCCCGGTGTGCCGTTCAGCCTTATGCCACTAAGTGCCTCTGTTAGTGCCGAGCCCCATTCCTGCAGGAACAAGAGCGTTCTCTCTGATCCGTTTTCCCCTGGCTTGCTGTAACTAATAGCGACAAGCGCCTTACAGCGGGATATAAGCGCTCTCTTGGAGCATGTCGCCCTTGACATTCATTACCTCAGATAGCGCCATGCGCATAATTGCGATGGCAGGAGGGCTTCTTTGGGCCAATCTGCCCATTCCGCAAGTCGGCAGTAGAGGTTCATCGGCAGAAGCGACGGGCGTTTGGCCAGTCATTGCGGGCAGACTAATTTCAGACATTCCTACTCATTTTTGCAATTAACTTGGCAGTTCCACCAGGCGCTTCAGGGACAAGACAGGGCTCCTTCAGAGCCAGGCTGCCTCATGGAATAGCTTCCTCGGTGGTTAAGTCAGCCGCTCGGCCGCTGAGTCAAGGGGCGCTCCTTTCGTACGATCAATGCCTTTCCCCCTTAGTTAGTGTAATGGCAGGATTCCAGCATAATCAGGGCGGGAGTGCCCATTCGGGTCTCTCTCCCTCATAGCCTGTCGGCTATGCCTTGGCTTCCGCACGAGGCTAACTGGTAGCTCTCGCAGTTGTGGAAGCTTCTTCCAAGCTGAGTTGTGGAATGGCTCATGGGCTTCAGAGAGTAACAAATTTCGCCGTTCGCGGCGGCGAGACAGCTCAGGCGTCCCGCTGCAGAAACGCGGGAAAAATTTGGTGCCTTTATCGCCACTTAGCTGGCTGCGCCTTGTCAATGCTCCTGCGCAAGTTGACAGGGGGGCGGACTTCCCACCATTCCCCGCAGGCAGCATTTATGCATTGAGAGACACTCTGCATAGCTACGGCTGGGGGGAGGGAGCAAGACCCGCCCTTCTCGCTAGTCGTGGGCGGCAGTTGCTAATGGGAGCAAGTTAAACTGGGTCCTGACCAGTCGGCCTTGGACCATGGGATCCTCTTTGAGTCCTCCTTTGCCAGCCATCGGCGCCCCCTTTAATATCTCATAGCTAGCTGGGGCGCCTAGGATGACAGGATTTGGGGGGTGGTGATTCCCTTTCCCAGCGAACCCTTTGCTTCTGCATACGATCCTGCCTGCTCCAGTGTGCCGGCTAACGCGCCAGTCTCCAGGGGGCGCCCAACCATAAGCATTTGACTGATTTGATTTGCTTTGTCCTACAGGTTCCGATTGCTCCATGCCTGGAACTGCAGTCCTACTCCCCTGTGGGGGGGACCTGGTGATGCTGGTGGCAATCCAGGGAGGCACACCTCCATGATTACTTGGGCTGGCTAGCCCTGTAGCTCTCAGCCAATTTCCATAATTCCTTTCAGAGCTGCAGCACGCTTTTGTGAGCTGTGCGTACTTGCAGGTGCCACTCCACAAAGTCTCCCTTGCACAGGAGTTCCAATCAGATGGACACCTGTCATAGCACTCCATGTCCTTACCTGATCTGATGTGGTCTTGTCCACTCCCTGACTGCATCGTTATCGCCATCTTGGGCACCTCTCCCGAGGCCCTTGATCCTCCTTATGTGGGATGTCGGCACCGTCCATACATGCGATGGTTCCTTGGTCTCCTAGCCCTTCCTCAGCATATCACTGACCCGGGATGGTTCCTTACTCCCTTTCGTAATGGGGAGGTTCACATTTGGTACCCGGGGAAGGGTTACATTCTGTACCCACAGGCTCTCTTGGAACTGAGCTTAATCCTTCCACTATGCAGGGTGGCTGAGGCGGTATGTAAGCCTACGCTAACAGCAGCCACCTCAGTGGCTATTTCGGCTCGTTCCCCCCTTGGAGGGAGGCGCGAAGGTCTGTGATTTCCCAGAGGACTGAGCAGAGGCTCTTCCAGGGCTCGCCGTAGGGGCTGGGGGTTGGCAGCACTTGCAAGTCTGGCGCCTGTAGCCGCTCACCCACGGTCACTAAGTTACGAGAGTGTTCAAGATGGCACCAACCTCTCTTCTACCAGGGTCATTACACCTAAGGCCCAACCACCGTCGGGAGCAATATTCTAACTCTGTACAATGGTTTCCAGGCCTTTACCGCTTAGGTTATACCTGTTGCTGAGCTTCGGCGAGGCCGCTTACGCTGGGCCATGCCTGCCGGCCCTTTTGCGTGCTTCTGCAGCAATGACCATTCTTCTGACCTGGCACGACATGGGCTGCCGTTGATAAGGTAAGTGACAGATAGCCTGTGCTACCAACCCCCACTCGCCTCAAGAGGCACTTGACCCAGCTTTTTTTGGCAGGTTTGGGCGGTACAAGCCTGCCCGGTACAAACAGCACGGCTCTTATCCTCTTTCCTATCCTTGATGGGAACCTTTGAACTCGGAGGAAGCACCTAGTTCAGATGCCTCTGACGGTTCTGGAACGGGGACAGTCACAGGCTCATTTGAGAGTCAGATTCACTCCTTCTGCTGGGTAGACCATCAGCAAGATCTTGGAGGGCGGGGCTGACTTTTATCTAGCTCCCTGCCGGACCCTCTATCGGCCACTCTGGCATCCTAGCCCTAGAGCACTGCAGCTTCTAACCTTATCAGTCGACAGTGCGAGCTTCCTCCGTTCTGTCCTGGCTCCCTGGGATTCCTAGGGGCGCTTACGGGAGCCTTGGCACAGGAGACATGTGGTTCTCCTCCTCTGCCTTCCTGCGGGTTGCTCTACAGGTCCCTGGCCTTCAATTATCAGGGCTGGCTCCTTCAGTCTGCGACAGGGCTTCTCCCTTCACCGATCCCTTGGGGGAGCTGTTCGTAGTGGGCCATGGCAGTCTGGCATCAGTTCCTCCAGCCAATTCCTGACTGGAGTGGCTCTGGGCAGCTCCAGTTCCAGAGTTCTTTGGCCGGGCCTCTTCTGGACGGGACTCCAATCAGTACTCCCGCATATGATTCCTTCCTGAAGGGGGTATTGGAGAACCCTTACAGGGCAGTCTATACTTCTGGTACCTGCCTACCAGACTCTTGCCTTGCTGCTGTCCTAACACTTATTTCCAGTCAGGTTTGCAGCGGCGGGTCTTCCCACCCACCTTAGTCGACGGGGCGGGACTCTCTCTCCACTGTGTGCTACCTCCACCACGTGAGGGCCATACACCTTCAACTCCTGGCTCCCTACCGTTCCTCAAATGGTTGTTTATGACGTGCAGCTCCAGCCGACATACGCTCTCGTACGTCCCTCTTTTCATGGACAGTTCCGTACTGATCAATCCTGGGGTCGGATTAACTCGGGACCCTGTTCTCTGGACAGTATCTACGTGTCGGACACTTGGCGCCTCTGGAACCTGGTATTGGTAGTCCATTGGCCCTGCTTATCCCTGGTGGCCCATCTCCTCGCCCTTAAAATCCACCTTATGGTTCCCTTCTGGGCCCTTGGGGCACAATGTTCCAGGGCAGGAGATTGGCAGGACCTCTGGGTCCTTTGGGGCTGCCGGCATCATTCCATGTTGGTTTTAACATTTGATATTGATTTAATCAATATGTTTTAAATTATGGACCAAATTTCATTTCATTAGTTTTAATAATTATTTAAACTTTTGTGTGCAAATGTTCTTATTTTGGCTGTTCACCGCCCTGAGTCCGAAAGGAGAAGGGCGGTATACAAATTTTAATGAATAAATAAATAAATAAATAAAATAAATAAAATAAATCAAGGGGGCCCGCGGGTCTCTTACCTCCTCGGGACACCTCTGTTCTTCATAGGATCTAGACGACCTTATCACAGCCCTGTTATGATGACTACCCGAACGGCCTTCGCTGACGAGTGCAGTGTAGACATTCCACCTTACTGGCTCTACCCTTTCATGTCTGTGGGTTTCCCCATCCCACTGGACAGGGCTTAGCTGCCTAATGGACAGGGGACCTTGGCCACCTGTCTTCAGAGTGGTCATGTGGTCCAGGCTTGCCATTCCCATCATTAGAGGGCCATGGCTGTACTTGAGCAGGGCGCTGGTTGCCTATAGCAGTGGTGGGTTCCTCGCCATTGAGTTGGTCGCAGTTTTCCCTTCCTAACTTCCAGTTCTGATAGACATGCCGACCCACCACACTCAGGTTCAGGCTGTCCCTCACTTTATCTCCGGGGGTATTCCGGGGGATCACTCCCCAGCATGGCTCCATGACCCTTCACCCACGACCCTGCTGGTTGGATTACGGGCCGGGCCCTTTGGCCGGATTGGGTTTCGACCAGCTGACATTATGGGCTCCTCCTCCCTTGAAGGAGGTAGAGGTTTTTTGTTACGTTCCAGGTTTTCTTCTGCGACATTTTGATCGCTTCATTACTTCTGGGAATTTGCAGTCAGTCTGGCATGACTTTGCAGGCGGCTTCAGGTCCATCCACGGCCTTGAGCATCGCTGCTCTTCTTGGTCTTTGCTTCGGCTGGCACAGCTGGACTCCGGGGGATCCTCCGGGGCCTCGCACGGAGCAGGGGACTTCGGACCAGACTGCTTCCCACCCGTACGACTGACCGGCTTTGGTAAGTCCCACTTTTGGATGATCTTCCCCACCACAGTGGAGAAGGGGCATTGGTCCTATCTGATACGCTCCTTCTCAGGGTGCGGGGAAGATCATCCAGCCCCACCCTGGCGACCGTCTGGTCCTTGGTCCGGGAGGGGTTACTGTTTTCACAGGTTGTGAGCCTCATCATCGTTGCTGCGCCCTCGTTGAACTGGGGAGGACCCAGGCAAGGGAGGCGTGGCCAAGAAAAATTTACTCGGTCTCCAAGCAGAGAAGCAGAGCACCACCCACTTCTGGATGATCTTCCCCGCACCCTGAGAAGGAGCGTATCAGGTAGGACCAACGCCCCTTTTATCATGCAATCCTTAACCAATTCCGTTTCTGAATCTATTTCCAATAATGCATTATACAACCTTTTAATATGCATCTGACTTTGATCTCTAATCTGTTTCACCAGATTTTCCTCATTTTGCATAAACCCAATTTTTTGATCCTCCCTCCATCTAGCTTGACCATACTGAAACTAAGTATAAATTATCCATTCTTCTTTTAATTCATCTAGAGATTTCAGTTGCAACTTACCCCTTTCCAAAAGAAGAAGCTCTTTATAAGTAATCACCTCTATTTTTTGCTCTATACTTATATTTTCTATTGCATGTCTGGGATTTGCCCATATGGGTATCTTATAGTTTAGCTTGTATTGGTACTTTTTCCAAACCCTCAACGACGCATTTCTGAGTATATGACCCTTAAACACTTTATCCACTTTTTTTTTCATATAACAAATAAGCATGCCATCCATATAACAAATCATAACCTTCTATGTTTAACATTCTTTCTTCAGTTAAGTTAAACCAATCACTAATTTGTGATAAAACTGCTGCTTCATAATACAATCTTAAGTTAGGCATTTTAAGACCTCCTCTCTCCTGTATATCCTGTATAATTTTCAGTTTCACTCTTGGTTTCTTCCCAGCCCAAATAAAAGTATTAACCCCTTTCTGCCATTCCATCAGATTTCCATCTTTTTTAAGCACTGGTATCATTTGGAACAAAAATAAAAACCTAGGTAGTACATTCATTTTTATTGCTGCTATCCTTCCCAGTAGTGATAATTGTAACTTTCTCCATTTTTCCATTTCTTTCTGTACTTTTTGCCAAAGAATTTCATAATTATTTTTAAACAATTTCGTGTTTGAGGCTGCAATATATACTCCTAGATACTTAACCTTTTTAACTACTTCAAACCCCGTTATTCTCCCTAAATCTTCTCTTTGAGTTATGGACATATTTTTAGTTATCATCTTTGTCTTGTGAAGATTTACTTTAAATCCAGATACTTTGCCATATTGAGCTACTATGTCCAGCATATAGGGAGCCGCTTCTTACTTGAGATAAAGTAAGAACCAGGTCATCTGCAAACACTCTTAGTCTATAATCCTGCTGTCTAATTACAATTCCTTTTATTTTATCAGAGTCACGTAACTTATTCAACAAAACTTCTAAAGTTAAAATAAACAACAATGGCGACAAGAGACAACTCTGCCTAGTACCTTTCTCAATTTTAAACGCATCTGTTAAACCTCCATTAACTATTATTTGTGCTGTTTGTTCCTGATATATTGCTCTAATTGAATGTATAAAATACTCCCCAAAATGCATTTTTTCTATTATCTTAAACAGGAATTGCCAGTTCAATCGATCAAATGCTTTCTCTGCATCCAAGAATATGAACGCTGCAGGGACCTGGTTATTTTTTTCCAAATATTCCAATAAGTTTATAATTTGTCTAACATTATATTTCATCTGCCTCCCTTTTATAAAACCTGATTGGTCATTGTGAATAACTTGTTGCATAACTGGCATTAATCTATTCGCTAATATTTTAGCAAAAATTTTATAATCCGTGTTCAAAAGTGAAATTGGCCTAAAATTTTCAGGTTTGATACAGTTTTGATCTTCCTTCGGAATCAATGAAACAAAAGCTGTTCTCCAAGAGGGTGGAACTCCTCCCCCAATTGAATTTTACAAAATAGAGCTCTAAGCGGCTCTACCATTTCAAGCTGTAAATTCTTATAATAAACAGCTGTTAATCCATCTGTTCCTGGAGCTTTCCCTATTTTTAACTGCTTAATTGCCACAACGATCTCCTCAGAAGTTATTGGTTGATTCAAACGTTCCCTCTGTTCCAACGTATCTATCTATATCTATACCTTGTATTGAATCACTAGCATATAACTTTGTATAAAATTCCAAAAAAGCCTTTTTAATCATATTCTGTTGGTAAACTTCCTTACCTCTATATTCTATCTTACTAATGACTCGTGATTTCTATTTTTTCCTCAACATGTAGGCCAACCACCTACCTGGTTTATTGGCATTACAAAATGTATTATGTTTAGCATATTGTAAACTAGTTGCCACCTGATCAGCCATTAACATATTAAATTGCCCTCGTAGTATATTTATTGTTTCTTTTACTTTCTTATCTCCTGGATTAGATATAAGTAATTGTTCTTTCTTTTTTATTTCTTCCTCTATCTCTTTACGCTTCTTTTGTTGTTTTAGTCTATATTTATTGTTCATATATATTAAGATAACCCTCATATAAGCCTTGCTAGCATCCCAGACCATTTCCATAGGAGTACCCTTATTCATATTAATAACAAAAAATTCTTTCATTTGTTTTTTAAACTCTTTTATATTTTCTTCATATCTAAATAAGTTTTCATTTAACCTCCAAGACCTCCTTTCTCCCCTCTCCTGTTCAAATTCCACCCAAACCGGACTATGATCAGTTAAAGTTCTTGGACATATCTTCGTCTTCTTCACCCTGGAAATAAAATCATTTGTGGTTAGTATAAAATCAATCCTGGAGAAGGATTGATGTCTATCAGAAAAAAAATAAAATCTTTTTCCTCCAGGTTATGTTCTCTCCAGATATCTCTTAGTTCTATATCTTCCATCATATCAAAAAAAGATTTAGGTAGTTTTGCACGTGTTGAAATCTTTGATAAGCTTTTTTTATCTTTCTGCGTGTCAATTACTCCATTCCAATCACCCATTAATATAAAAGATTTATAATCCCATTGTATTATTTTAGTATGTAAAAAATTATAAAACTTGTCTTGTTGCTGATTAGGGGCATATATTCCAATAAAAAGCATTTTTCCAGTCTGTGTTAATAATTCAATTGCAATATATCTTCCTTGATCATCTGCCTCAATTAAATTAGCTGATAATCCTTTCCTTACATATATGACTAGTCCATTTTTCTTCTCTGGCGCTGATGCCACAAAATTTGTACCTAATCTTAAATTTATCAAATATTTTTGGTCTGATAATCTAATATGTGTTTCTTGCAAGCAAATAACATCATTGTTAAATTGTTTCAAGTAGTGAAATACTTTCTTTCTTTTTTGTGGTGAGTTTAGGCCATTGACATTCCAAGATAGGAATTTAGTTGCCATCTTTAGCCTTTTGAAGCCTTGTGAGCATCAGCTGAAGCTCCTCCTCCACCTGACTCTTCAGCCTAGTGCCCCCCCCCACTGCTTCTGTTTTTTGGACTTCTTGAGATAAATCTTGAGATTGTTGCCTTTTTGATTGTTGTTGTTGCAATTTATAAGTTGATCGGGTCAGTCGTTGTACTTTCGGCTCTCCCTTCTTAAGTGGTTCCAAAGTTGGGGGTAAGCCCCCAAGATCCAAATCTTCTTCCATGATAATTCCTCCAGCTGCAACTTCAGCATAGATTTGTATCTGTTTTCCATCTTTTTCTTGTTGTAACATCTCCATTTTCTTCCTTCCCCCCCCCCTGGTGAGGGTGGGTATCCAGCCTGTAAAACATCTACATAAAAATCTTTTGCCTTCCAAACTGTGTTTAACCGGTATCTTTCTCCATTATAAGTCACTATTAGACCAATTGGAACGTCCCATCTGTATGCCACTTGTTGATTTCTCAACTCATTTACCAGGAAGCCAAAGTCTTTTCTACTTCTCAACATCTTTGGAGGAATCTCTTTCAAAATCACCACCTCTTGCCCAGCCACCTGAACTTTATTCTTGTAAGAAGCTTGTAGGATTTCATTTCTGATCCTCCTAGTTCTAAAATAAATCACCACATCTCTTGGCAGCTGTCTTTGTTTTGCCAACCAGGAATTAACCCTGTAAATTTTATCAATTTGGATTGCCACATCTTCTGGTCTTCCTTTAATTATCTCTGCCATAGCATCAGCACAAATGTCTTTTAAATTTTCTTTGCTATTTTCCTTCAGGCCTCTCAATCTCAGAGCAAACTCCATGGATCTGTATTATAACATTACCAATTCATCATCCACTTTCTCTGTTCTGGTCATGACATCACCCATTTTACTTTCCAAATTTAAGTTGGCTTCATTAATTTCTTCAACTTTCCCATCAAGCTGGATAACAAGGTTTGGCAATCCTGATACAGCAAAAACAATATCATCTCTTATTTTATTGTGTTCCTCAAGCAACCGCTTCCTTGATCGAACTTATATCCTCCTCAATTTTCTTAAATTTCCCTTCCACAAGTAGTGTTAAATTATTCATTGCTGTGGCTTGGTTATTCATAGCTTCTCTCATTGCTGTTGCTTGATTATTCATGGCTTCTTTCATAACTTCCTTAAAATCATTAAGTGCTGCATCTTGACTCTGAGTCTGGCTCTGTGAATCAGCTGGAAGTTGTGCTTTCTGTGTCACCACTGACACAACTGGAGAACCTCCCCCTCCTTTAACAACTCCTGGTTTCACTTGTCTAGAAGCCATTTTTTTTCTCCCCCCCCTTTTCTTTAAAAGCCACAAAGTCTTTAAAGATGTTTGTAATTTATAGTCTCTAATTTGCCAGGCAAAGTAGTTTTTTTTTCTCTTTCCTCCACAAGCTCTCAGTTCCCAGCAGTTAATAGGCAGCTAATCCACTCTCCCAGCGCAAAGTTCTCAAGCACTTTCGTTTCTGGCTTTCACTTTCAAAACCATAACAAAGACGCCATCTTCCGCCTCCAGCTTAAGATTCAAATTGAAACAAAGTAACTTCGGAGTTAAGCTCTGTACTTTTAAGGCTTGTTCTCCTGTTTTCCGCTCTGCCTGCGCTTGTAGTCAATCAAACTCACTTTTAAAAGCAGGATCGGATTGCGGCTTCTCACTCTGCTTTCACAGAGTCGTCCTGGCTCCGGAGCTTCTTGGCGGGCTGGCTGGGGAGCTCTCACCCTCCAAGCCTCTGGAAATGTTCCAGAGGGCTTTCGGGGAGCTCTACTCTTGCCCACCGGCTCTCCTCTCCTTCTTTTCCTGAAGGAGAGTTTTTCAGCCACTAGACAGCCGATTTGCGCTATCAAAGCGGCTTTTACGGAGACGCAGGGCTGGCAGTCTTAAATGACCGTCCACAGAGCCTGCGGTGCCAACCGGAAGTCGATTTAAATCATAATTTTTTAAAGAGCAACTGTCATCTCTGCTACTTCTTTGACCCACTGTTGACTCACTGATACTCCCAGTGTTGCAGAATATACAGCCTCATGCTACATAACTAAGCTCCATTTCATGCTGAATAAACTAAATTATTTATGTATCTTAAATAGAAAACTATCTTAAGATAGATTTTTACCCCAAAAGTTTTTTATTAAAATAAATTCAATAAAAATAAAAAAAATCCGATTTAAATCAAAAAAATCTGATTTTTATGATTTTTTTAAAAAAATCATTGATTTTTATCCACCCTGGTTTAAAGCTTGTATGTCAAGAAGTCAAAGAAGTAGAAAGTTTTGATTTTAAAAAAGTGGGGTTTTTAAAGTTTAGTACTTTGAAGGATAAAAAGGGTGAAAAAAAGGGTTTTCCCCCTTTTTTCAGTAAGGTCAAAGAATTTGAAAGAATACAATAAATTTTGTAAATAGAAATGTTGACAGTTCACAAAGATTACTAGATGCAAATAGAAATACACATATTTCCATAGCAAGGAAGATAAAGCAGGAATGGTTAAATTGATTATTTTATTCAAAGAGTTATTATGTTATTATTTGTTATTATTTGGATATCACTTCTGGAATTTGTGCTTGTGAAGAAAAAAAAAAGAAACTTTGACCTTGGTTTTGTTGATTAGAAATATTTGGTGTTATAGGAATGGCTAATTATATATTAATGTGTAAAAGCAAAAGGTTGAGGTTGGAGTGTGTTTATCTTGTACTGTGCTACGAAGAGTTGGAAGTCAATGCCCCCTTTTCTTTCTTTTTCTCTTTCCCCTTGTATGAGACAAATTATCTCTCATGGAGCCTAAAGATGAAGATTTTTCTGTGGAGGGAGGATTTGTGGTGAGTTGTAAGCATTCCTCCAGCAGATCTCAATAAGGAGAGGCAAAGACAAAATAGTTTTGTGCTTTGGAAGATACTTGGAAGATTGTGCTTGGAAGATAATACATGTGCATGGATTTACTTCTGCTCAAGAAAGCTGGCTGGCCTTATGCAGAATTTATATAAGGGAGACTGGAAGCAGCAAAGTTACTCTCACCAGAAAATTTTATAGAGGAAGATTGCAGTCTGGAGAAAGTTTGTCAGGTCACCTTCAGTTTATGAGGAAAAACTTTGTTGAGTTAGACGAGCAAGGAATTGTGTTTTCAGAAGTGCACAAAGTGTATGTTATATTAAGCTCCCTTAATGATATATGGGACATGTTAGTAACAAGCCTGGAGTCCATGGACGAGTGTGATATAACTATGAGCTATGTGACTGGGAGTTTTTGGAAGAAGAATAGAAACAATTGGAAAAGAACAATACATCCAGGGGAAACAAAAGTAATTTACATCTCAGTCAGAAAGGAACTGTTTTCAAGAGAAATAACAAGATGGGAGATAAAGTTTGGGTAGTAAAATGCTGCTTTGCATGTGTATTCACTTTGCATATCTAAAGAAATTGCCCAGCAAGAATATTAAAAGATTCAAGCAGGAAAGAGAAAGCATAACAATGGAAGAAAGAAGACACACAGATTTCTGTGGTGAAGGCAAACAACAAAGTCACTAAAAACATTTGGTTGTTGGACAGTGGGGCAAGTGAGCATATTGTAAATAACCCAAAACTTTTTTCTAGTCTAGTAGGGGTGGGTTCCACTTACCTTCGCTACCGGTTCGCAACGGGAGCATGCTTCGCTTATGCGCAGTGCTTCTGTGCATGCGCAGAGCATCCGTGATGATATCCAGGCAGGTGGCTGGAGCCTCCTGCCACCGATACTACCGGTTCACAAGATCTGGACCGAACCGGTAGCAACCCACCACTGTAGTCTAGGACTACTGCCCTGGAATATGTAACCCTGGCAAAATGGTAATCTTTGTTTTGTACAGGGGCAAGGAACAGTATATGTATAATGTATTGGTAAATCGTTTGATATGTGTACCAGTTTTATGTGTACCAGATTTAGATCACAATTAGTTGAGTGTGTGTTGCTAAGCCAATGAAGGGCACAAGATAATGTTTGCAAAAGGTACATGCAAAGTCTCAAAGAATAACAGGGAAGTTGAGTAAAGGTTTTTTTTCCCTTGTTTCCTGCCTTTTTTCCTCTACGTGCCCCTATGTGCTCTGTGATTTTCCTAGTGATGTTCCTGCTGTGTTGATTTACCTGCCGATGCTCCTGTTTCCCTACCTTATTTACTGTAAATATATTTATTTATAGAATAAGCTGGTTTGTGTCAATATCTCTGACTCCATTTGGACACCAGTTGCCCAATTCCCTGACAATACTGAACACATCTGAAGGATTTTCAAATTGGACAGTCTGTTCTAGTTTCCAATCAAAAGTTCTTTAAAGTTAGTTGAAA
Source organism: Pituophis catenifer annectens (assembly GCF_029215685.1). Lineage (NCBI taxonomy): Eukaryota > Metazoa > Chordata > Lepidosauria > Squamata > Colubridae > Pituophis > Pituophis catenifer. Next base: position 33,382,281 of record NW_027256887.1, read on the forward strand.
CTGCATTTTCCATGTTCATTTAGAACAGGGCCCAAGGCCCGTGGGCCAGATCTGGCCCGTGATGCGGCTGAATCTGGCCCATGTGGCCATCCTGGAAACTGTGAGGGTCTGGCCCGGTCACTTCGGCCCAGCCCTCACCATCCCAGCAGGCGCAGTTCTCCATCGCTGTGTCCAGAGCAAATAAAGTGGGACAAGGTTGAAATGCTCCTGGTTCAGACTGGATTGCCTGATCCAGTAGCAATGGTGGCGGGTGGTTCAGAGAACTGGTAGCAAAAATCCCAGCCCCCCCCCATGCCCAGCTGAGCCATGCAATCATCAGAGCCTTTTTTTTTTACTTTTAAAAGCATTTTTTCTACAACCTCTTCAGCTGAAAAAATGCTTTTAAAAGTAAAAAAAAAAGGCTCTGATGATCGTGCTGATCAGCTGGGATTATCAGAGCCTTTTAAAAGCATTTTTTCTAAAACCTCTTGAGGTTGAAGAAAAAATGCTTTTAAAAGGCTCTGATATTTTCCATAGAGCTGCCCAGTCAATTCATCTGTTGGGCTTTCTCTGTCTGCTTGTCAGAAGACTGAGTGTGGTGTTTCTTTAAATTTCTTTACCACGCCTCTCTTCTCCTCGGGAGTCCCAGAGATTTCGCTGAGTCTTGCTGTCAAGACTGTGTTTTTGCTCTGCTCTAACAGTTAGGGGTTGTTGTTGTTTTACTCTGTTTGAGCAGTATTTAATCTTTTTTAGTTTAGATTTGTAGGTTTTCTTATTTTTGTTCGATCTTCTCGGGACTTCTTTAGTGGAGCCGAAGATTTCAAAGGGGCAGCTTGCGGCTGTAGCTACTCCTTGCTGCTCGTGGTGGGTGAGTGTTCCTGGGGCTCCAGAACGTCCCCACCATTGTGATTAACTTTAGCAGCGACAGAGCCTGACCCGGCTGGGCAGCTCTAGTCAAATTTGAGTGTGGATTCAGCCGCAGGCGAGCGCGCAAGTCTCCGGGGATCTGGAAAGACTGCGGCCACCATTTTGGGCTCCGTTTAGTGAGGGCAGCTCTGGAGTCACTGCTCCTTAGGGAGACAAACTCTGAAGTTTATTTTTCTCATTTGAAAGAGAATCTGGATGGATTTGCTCTAATTTAGAGCAGATCTTTGTGGGACTTGAATATCTGACTTGTGTGGAAGCGTTTGGAACCGCTAGGGACGCGATCTTCAAGGCGCCAAATTTTTGCACCATTTTCAATGGTCAAGAAGCTGATTGGAGCGGACTTCCGGTTTGCTGTTCGTCGCTGCCAGACGTTCCTTCGGGATCGTCAGCTTCCACTGCCTGTCAGAGCCGCCTTCACAACGGAATGGCGGCTCGAAAAAACTCCGTTTCCATGAGGAAACGGAGATAGAGCCGGCAGGGGTGGGTAGAACTCTCTGCGGAGTCCCAAAAGTTTTTCTTTTACTTTTGGGACGGAGCGGATGAGATGCCCCGTATCCCCAGCCGCTGCTCCGGGCTTTGGGAGACCTCTGCTAATGCAGAGCCAGGCGTCAAAAGCAAGCCTGCAAATTTAACAGATTACTCAAAGAAAATGTGAGCTGGACCTGTAATACTGAACCGCAAGTATTTTACTGATTTTTTAAAAATTACTTAAGAGAGAGGAGGAAAAGAAAGAGGAAAAAAAGCCTTTTAAAATGGCGTCGGCTGGAGGAGAGGCTGAAAGAGAAAGTCCTTCTGTTTTCTATTATTACAATGTAGCGGAATAAATACCACTGGCTACATTTGTAGACAAAACTTCGCTCCTGTGTCTTTTTCTCTCTTTTTCCCTTGGAGACTTGATATTGTTGTTGATTGGAAAGAAGTCTTTTTTTTTCTTGTTTTTTTTTTAACAAAGCCTGCCTGGGCGGAAACATGGCACTGAGACTTACAAAGTTAGATAAACAAGTAGGGGGGGGGATTCCCCCACCAACAATTTAAAGGAACAAGTCTTAACTCTTCAGTCTCAGAAACCTGATTTTAATATAATAGAATTTTTCTTAGAGGAGATTGAAAGAAGGGAGGAGATTGTGAATCAGCAACTTGAAAAATTTAAGCAGGAAATTAAAGAATTGGTGAAATCTAAGTTTGATTTTTTGGAGAAAAAATTCTCAAAAGTGGCTAATGGTTTTTCAGAATTTATGATACAGTTGGACACAAATACTAATTTACTAGAGTCTAAAATGGAAGAAATTCAAGATAAATTGGACAATAGAACTCAAAAAATTGAAAATGATTTGACAAACACTCAGGATAATAGCTTAGAAGAAAAACCTAAAATGGATGCTGATCAAAAGTCTGATAATGTAGAAAATCTGCAACAGAAGATTGAAAAAGAGATTTTAATGGTACAATATAATTTCACAGAATATGCGATAAGATTAAGAGGTTTGCAGGAAAATAATAGAGATGATTTAAGGAAAATACCTTCTGAAATTCTAGCTGGGATTCTAAAGGTTCAACCTGAGGAAGTGTTTTGTAGGATTGACAGAGTTTATCGAATAAACTCCTGGATTGCCAAGCAAAGGCAATTGCCTAGAGATGTGGTGATTTATTTTACAGATAAAGAAATTAGGAATAATATCGTGCAAAATTCCTTCAATTCTAATTTGCAATTGTATGGAAGAAAGATTTGGATTTACAAGGAACTCCCACCTAAGATATTGATGGAAAGGAAGAAATTTGGTTTTCTGGTGAATGAGTTAAAAAAGAGAAATATCCCATTTAGGTGGGACGCCCCAGTTGGTATTATATTTAGATATCAAGGAGAAAGATATCAGCTAAATACTGTTGAAAGAGCGGAAGAATTTTATCAAAATAGGTTGAAAATGAACTTAACATCTTCAGGTATAATACAGGATAAGCAGAAGGAGCTGGAAATAAAGGTAAAATATCGAATTACAGAGACTGTACCAGATGAATTGCCTTTGGATTTATCGGACACCCCAGCTGGACTATCTACAAATTTGAGAGAAGTGGCATCTAACCTTAATGTGATGACTTATCAAGGCAAGGATAAGCATGGAAACCAATTAGGGGATATACAAGGGATAAAAAAGAAACATGAGACACAAAAACAAAACCAACAAGACCAATCTACAAAGCAGAATGAAAACCGACCAGATGATATACAATTTGCAGAAAGGAAACCAGGATGGAAACCAAACCCACAAAAAGAAAAGAAAAAAAGAAAAAGGTTGCATAAAAATAGAAATTTCTAAATCAAGCAACAGTGAAGCCAGTGACTTTAAAATATGAATGATTATGTGTAAACATAGAAGAGGCGATGTATTGGTTAATATCATCCTGAGGATTGTGGCAGATCTCTGCATGGCCGTAATCTGGGGACGTGAAAAGAGCCTTAAACTGATGGATTTGAATTATCCACTTTGGAATTTCTTTTTGTGTTGATAAACATATTATAATTATCTTGAATCACAAGGCAAGAGAATTATGCTGGGGCATGCAGAAGATCGGGTTGTTACCCACTATGATGATGGGAATCAATAATCCTGATGAAACCCACAATTATTACTATATGGAATATAATTATAATGTCACTCGGGTGGTTGTTTTTACCTTTATACATATAAGAAGATATTTACTACTGATGGGGGCAGATATGATTGAAGATCCTGAATAAACTGTTGCATCAGCAAGCTATGTTACCCGATTATGGATGTTGGTTCTACCAATCCAGTGGAAAGACCTCAAAGAAGATATTATATGGATTATAAATTTAAAGTCATTGTCTTTTCTTTTTTTTTATTTAGATATAATGGAAAATATAGACATACATTTTTAAGTAGTGTGGGCAGTGAATCAAAGATATTAAGAATTGTTGTGTATGGTAATTTTGCATGATAGTGGTTGAATAAGCTAGTTAGTAGATTGATTAGTCTAAGAAAAGGGATTTTTAAGTGATATATTTAGAGGAGTGGAGGAAATGGATAGAGTGGAATAAATGTTAAACTAGATTTTATGGGGAAGGCCGCTTTGAAATGTTATAGTAATATATATAGAAGATTAAATGTTAAAGTAGGACTTTTCATATAGTTTTAAAGTGGAGAAGTTATTCTATAATGTTATAGTATAATGTCTTTTTTTTTCTTTCTTTTCTCTTTTCTGAACTGTATGGATAAAGGGGGATGTCATAATATTAATATTTTTAGTAAGTAAAGGTCAATATTTAGAGGAGGGAGTAAGTAATCTGTTATGAATAGGGTTTTTTTTTGTTATGAAGAAGTCACAGGGGGGGATGGGTGGGGAGGGGGGTTCGGGAGGGGGAGGGAGAGGGGGAAAAAAAGGGGGGGAAAATTTGTATTTGAAAACTTTTTCAATAAAAAAAAAAGAAGCTGATTGGAGCTACGTGAGGAAATTGATCTCCTCTTACTCCTATTTATGACTCTCGAGGCTCAGCTTGCTGGCTATACAGGACTGTTTACACTGTTAATGACTATTGCGGCTAAACTTTGCTAACTGTACATAACTGTTTAGACTGTTGGTGTGGATCCTGATTATTGGAACTGTTTTGAAGGACTTTTCTTAATTTTACTGTTATACTTGTGAGCTGTTTGTCTGATCATATCCAGACCTTTGGACATGGCAGACAGGAATTCTCCTCAGATCCTGAACAGCCCCAGACTCCTCCCAGGACAAAAAAGACCTCTAAGTCAAGGTCTAAAACCATGGTTCCTTTGGCCAATAAGGAACAGGGAGTGACTGTGTCTAAACAGAACACACTAGACAGGGATGCACTGAGAAGGCATAATGCCTTAGAGAAGCAATGTGAAAAAGCTCAAAAGAGGGCTCAATTGCCTGTAGATCCTTCTTCGCCTCTTTCGGAGGAGGAGGAGGTTTTGCCTCAGCCAAATATTGATCAGGCTTCTTCTGTTTCAGAACTACCTCCACAACGGGTGCAGGACAATGGACAAGAAGCTCTTAGAGGGCTGAGGGCCTCTCAATCCAAGAGTAGGCCTCCACCAGAGGCTACCTTTACCCCGACAGCTGCTGGCCTTCGAATGGGGGAGGGGCAGGACATTTCTCAGCCGTTTAATTTTCAAACACTCCTCACTAATGCTTTGGCCCAAGCCTTGGCTTCGGGTTTCTCTCAGCAGATGCAGATGCCATCCAGGTCACCGGCGTGCCAGCCCCACTTGGCACACCCTGTTTCTCGTCCACCACCCACCACCCAGCAAGAATCATTAGAAGGGGAGGAGTCATGGCATCATGATGAGGAGATTGAGGTTCCAGAATTTTCGGAGGACGAGGGAGCACCACCAGATAAGCCTGCGTTCACTATTCTGTTTCGGCCATCTGTATTTAAAACATTACTTTGTAAGGCCAAATTGGCAACCAATATGGGTGCCCTTACAAGCCCTTCAGATCAGGATGCAAAGGGACCCCAAAGTGAATTTTTTGCTGTTCCAGTTCAGGATCAGGATTTCATTCCCTGTCCGGAATTATTTTCCGAAGTAATTAAAAAACAGTGGGACCACCCAGGGGCATTTTCTGCGCCCTCGAGCCATGATAAAAAGATGTACTGTGTTGACCCTAGTTTAGAAGGGTTATTGGCGCTCCCTTCTGTAGATTCCCCAGTGGTCAATCTGACTTCCTCTACTGTTTTATCTAATGATGTAGTGGATGTGCTGAGAGCAGAAGATAGAAAGGCGGAAATTGCTTTCCGAAAAACCTACCAGGCAGCTGCCTGGGCGGTTAAATCCGCCACCTCAGCATCCTTTTTTAATAGGGCCAATCTTATTTGGTTGAAGCAACTAAGGGATTGCCTTCCGCCTGACAATTTAAGGCTTCAACAAGATATTAACAAAATGGTGGCCACCGCCAAATTCTCGGCGGACACGTCCCTCGATGCAGCAAAGTTTGCTGCCAGGGCTATGGCTTCTGCAGTTACGTCCCGCAGTCTCCTCTGGCTTCACCCTTGGAGAGCTGATTTAAAATCAAAATGGAAGTTAGCTTCTGCTCCCTTCAAGGGTTCAGATTTGTTTGGGGCAACTTTAGACCTTATTTTAGTTGAGGGGAAAGATAAGCGTAAGGTTCTGCCAGTGTCTTACCGTAGACCAGAAAGACCCTTTACACCATATCCACAGAGACAGCCCTTTCGTTACGATTCAGGACCCAGTGGGTCCTTCTCTAACAAGTCTTACAGTCAAGGTTGGGACAGGAACTCCGATAGACAATCATTTAGGGACAGAGGCAGATACCAGCCCCCAGCCAGGAGACCTTCCTGTGGTACTGGTTCCAGGCCCATCAAGCGAGGGAAGTGACTCACTCCCTCCATCTCCCATTGGCGGCCGCCTCAACCAGTTTGTCCACCAGTGGGAGGCGTCCACATCAGAACGATGGATTCTGCAGACTGTATCCCTGACTCTGCAAAAGAGGATGGGTGCCTGAATCTGTGCGATATTATAGCACCCAGGAGTGTCCATTCTTGGCAAGAAAAGCATTTCCCAGCCAACTCTCCTCCCTTCCTCAAAGCAAAGACAAAGAAACAGAGAAACAAAGAAAGGAGACAGATGTTTGCAAAGTAAGTGAGCCCTTGTGGCAGGAAGGGAAGGAGAAGCATCAGGTATCTTACTGGGTCAGGGAGGCCTTGAGAGCCTGTTCTATCACTAGGTCCCCCATAGCCTTCCCCACCCTGAGATACCTCATGTACACATTGGTATTTTTGAATTGTGAGCTCTTAGGAAAGTATCCCCTCCTTGTGTGTTGCAAACAGCTATTTCCAGTGGGGAAAACAAGACAAGGAAAGGGGAAGAAAGCAAGGAAGGAAACAGAAAAAAAGAAGGGAAGAAAGAATGAATGAAGAGTGAGGGCAAATCCTTCTGCCTTAGCACTTGTCCACCAGCAGCCTGAGGTGGTGAAGCTCCTCCTCAAGAAGCCTTACCTTGACCCAGCTGTATTAGCGAACTGTCATCCAGTCTCCAACCTTCGCTTTGTTGCGAAGGTTGTTGAGAGTGTGGTGGCGCGACAACTTCCCCAGTACCTGGATGAAGCTGATTATCTAGACCTGTTCCAGTCGGGCTTCAGGCCTGAGTACAGCATGGAAACGGCATTGGTCGCATTGGTTGATGATCTCTGGAGGGCTCGGGACAGGGGTTGTTCCTCTGTCCTGGTCCTATTAGACCTCTCAGTAGCTTTTGATACCATCAACCATGGTATCATGCTGCGATGATTGGAAGGGTTGGGAGTGGGGGGCACCGTGTTGCAGTGGTTCTCCTTCCTCTCTGACCGTATGCAGGTTGTGTTGGCAGGGGGACAGAAGTCGACCTCGAGGCGCCTTGTTTGTGGGTGCCACAAGGGTCGGTCCTCTTGCCCCTTCTGTTCAACATTTATGTGAAGCCGCTGGGTGAGATCATCCATGGTTTCGGGGTGAGGTTCAATCAGTACGCTGATGACACTCAGCTGTACATCTCCACCCCGGACCATCCCAATGATGCCCTTGATGTGATGTCCCGGTGCCTGGAGGCCGTGCGGATCTGGATGGGGAGGAACAGGCTCAGACTCAACCCTTCCAAGACCGAGTGACTGTGGTTCCCGGCGTCCCAGTATAGTCAGCTGGCTCCATCGCTGACTATTGGGGGTGAGATCTTGGCCCCCTCAGAGAGGGCTCGCAACTTGGGTGTTCTCCTGGATGCACGGCTGTCTTTGGAAGAGCATATGATGGCCGTGGCCAGGGGAACTTTTTATCAGGTTCTCCTGATATGCCAGTTGCGTCCCTTTCTGGACCGGGATGCCCTGCGCACAGTCACTCATGTCCTCGTCACATCCCGTCTGGACTACTGCAACACTCTCTACATGGGGCTCCCCTTGAAGAGCACTCGGAGGCTCCAACTGGTCCAGAATGCGGCCATGCGGGTGATTATGGGTGCGACCCGTCGGGTGCCGTTGGCCAAACAATGTCGACTGGCAACACCCAGGGGGAGAGCCTTCTCTGTGGGGGCACCAGCCCTCTGGAATGAGCTGCCCCTAGATGTACGCATGATCCCCGACCTGCGCACCTTTCGCTGCGCCCTGAAGACCCTCTTATTTCAACAAGCCAGGCTGGCCTAATATGAATTTGAATTTTAAATGGGTGTATGTTAGTTTTAATTTGTGGGCCAAATTTTTGTATATTTGATTTTAATGGTTTTTTAAATTTTGTAATTTATCTGTGTTTTAATATGGCTGTACACCGCCCTGAGTCCTTCGGGAGAAGGGCGGTATAGAAATTTAATAAAAGTTAAAGTTAAAGTTAAAAGAGGCTCCAGCAAGTTGAAGTTAGAGCGCTGTGAAGTTAGAGAACTGTGCAATCTTGGGAATAATCATCTACATTTTGTTGGATTACAAGTATTTACTTCAAAATCATTGGACAGTAAACAAGTTCTTTAGTTAAGAGACCCCTGAACATCGTTGAATAAATAAAAGTGATTGGAAGAGGTATGGATAACCCCCTGGTTTTTTCTATTGGATTTACTGCTTGTTGACTAGACATTTAGAATTGTGATTTTAATAATTTCTGGACAGTTGGTCTAAAAGGAGAGTTGTTAAGCAAAGACATAATATAAGATGGAAGCAAGTGGAGATAATGAAATGGAGCTGATGTATGAAAACATTAAGGATTTCATAAAAGAACAACAATAGATAATTACTTTGTAGTGTACAAGTTAAATATGTATAAAAATATGGCTAATAGTGAAATGCTAGAATTAAATAACAGGTGATTAGTTAATGGAAGAATATATCTTAATGTAAACATGTGTATTAATACTAGAATTTCAAGGATGGGAAATATGAACAGAGATATGAGGAAGAATTAAGTTTTTAATTGGAAAATTAGAATTTGAATGATAGTAATAGTAGGGAACAGAAAAGAAATGTTATTATCACGTCTTTGAGTATTATAGTGATAGGAGGGGAAAAAGTTAAAATAGAGATAGAAATAAGAGGGGAATTATAGTATATATACACCAATATATTAAGATATATGGAAGAGTAAGAGTAAGAAGAAGGTTTAGAACTGAAGTAAAGGATATGTGCAAACAATTTGAAACAATAAAAATGAAGTGTAATAATTGTGCATAATAATATGATGTTTATTTTTATTGAAATGTATAAAGTCAGATATCACACAATTCACATATTGATATGTATAAATAATATAAAATTTAAAAAATGTAAACCAAAGAGTCTCTTTTCCAGGGTTTATTGTCTTTGGGGTTAGATTTTAGATTAAAAAAAAGTATCACCTCACCCAATTCCAACCACTGTTCATCTACATTGCTCCAGCACATTCTTTGTTTCTTCAGCTGCCCCAGCTTCACGGCAGACATAATAGCTGTCTCTCTTTTTTGTCATTGGATGGTATAGTCCAGCTGGAGAGCCGCCGCTCTCTGCAACTTTCTGGGTGCCCCTCTTTTCTTTGTCACCCCTACACCCCTTTCTGCACCGACCTGAAGACATAGCTGTTTCAGCAATTTCCCTGATCTGCTACAAGATTTTATTCTGTTTGGGGTTTTATATTGGCTGTTTTTAGGATTTTTATTGTCATATGTTTTTAATTCTGTGCGCCGCCCCAAGTCCTACGGGAGAAGGGCGGCATATAAATTTTAAATAAATAAATAAATAAATAAATAAATAAATAAATAAATAAATAAATAAATAAATAAATAAATAAATAAATAAATAAATAAATACAGGGTGACTTTAGCTCCTTAGGGGGCCCTCCAGCAAGGAGGATTCGGTGCAAGTTTGCAGAGCCCCGCTCCTTGTGTCTGATCTCACTGCGACGTCAAACCAGAAATCTGGTTGAAATTGAATTTGACACCCCTCATTTAGAATGACCATCGGCCATCGAAAGGAAGGGAAGAGCCTCGAGCCCTCCGAAGTCAAAAAGATTATAAGACTTGAATCTGAGACTCTTGGGTTCTAATCTGAGTCACGGAATCACGGAGACGAATTTGCAATCTGGCTCTCGGCTGCCTGTGCTCCCCTGGGTCCTAGAGCCCTTCCCATCACCTAATGGGGGCTGGAGCTCGGAAGCAGCTTGTTATCCCGGAAGAATCTGAGGAAGATAGGGTTGGTGGGCAACGGAGGGGTTTTTCCCCTTTGTACGCATACCAACCTCCTTCCTCCTACCCCCTCCTGGGACTTTGTTTGCCAAATAAAGGGCCTGTTATCCGCCCTGACTGAAGGAGTCCGCCCCCTTCTCCACCCCGTTTTCCCTCCTTCCCCTTCCCTTCTTTTTTCTCTTTCATCGGGACTGACTAGGATACGATCTGGAGCATAAAACTTTACCAAGGATTTCTGTCTTTGCCCCTGGCATGACTCACGGATTGACTGACTGATAAACTATCTCCCTCTGACCATGGGTCAGTTAATTGATTCAACTGCTGAGGGGTTCTTTATCACATCAGGACTTTCGCCACTGGGAGAAGTACTTTTCGATCTATGACCCTTCGAGGGTCCCGCCGTGAGAGGGCGGACTGGATGCTGTTCCCATTGGCTGAAATTGTCAGAACCCTCCTACTGTTGTGGGAGGACAGTAGAGATACCAATGGTACATCATTGAACAATATGGCCCCATGATACATCTTGAGACCCCTGATTAAGCTCCCTTCCTCCATCGCTGCACTGGGAGATGTACATGACTGTGGATTTGCTTGCGCTGCGAGACTCCCCCCTCTCGCAGATGTGGCCCTCATCGTTATCGAGGGCCCACCTCAATGACGGGCTTTGGGACCCAGAGAGGTGGCATGTGAAAACTAGGGGGTTGAGGGCTTTTTTATCAAATTTTTTAGTTAAATTTTTAAGGGGTCTCAGGGAGGGGGAGGGTCAAATTAGAACTCAGGTTGTGGGTTTGGGGAAAAACCCACAAGGGGGAGGGTCGGGGTCGGGTCTGGCTGCGAAGCATGGTGGGGGGGGGCGGGATTGAGGTGGGGGTTAGAGCTCATCCGGATAGTGTTTTGAATATCAATACTGTGGGTGGGAGGGGTAGATATGGCGGGAGCAGGGGGCCATATCGTGTTAGGGGAGCGCGCACTCGCTGTTTACGAGCGATGGCGTGCTCCGGCCCCCAAAGCTCCACCCGTTTTCCAGGTTGCACAGACCCTCAGGACCATTTTTTACTGTTGCTCGATATATTAATTTTATCTTGGGAGGGTGCGTATGTGTGTATGTGTGAGTGTGTTTGGGATGGATTGAAATTTAAATTATTTTAGAATGGAAGGGGTGGGTTTGGAGTGGCTGGAATTAGGGAGAATGAGGGAGAATGAGGGAGCCGGGGGCAGGGAATGGAGTCCCCTCTGCTGAGTGTGCAAGCAGAAGCAGATGGGGGCTCAGATATGACCCCTGATTCGGTATGAGTGGGGTGCCTTGCCTGCCAGGGAGGAGGGGGGCTACTGAGATGGGGAAGGGGATCTCTGGGGGGATGGAGAGCTGGAATATTGTGGTTATGACTGGGAGAGGTAGATATGGCGGGAGCCAAGGGGTAGGCCGCTCTCGGGGAACTAGGACTCGCTGCCTCAAAGCAATTACTTGTTCCGGCCCCTCGGGTTTTGGTTCATCGGGCTTACCTCGTATACCTGGTGACTTGGGATGTCAGGGCCCTGGCCTCAGGCTGCTGCTGTTTAATGCCAGGTCTGTTGTTAACAAGGCTCCCCTCGTTCGGGACCTAATCCTAGAGAAGGAGGCTGACCTGGCATGTATAACTGAGACCTGGCTGGGCCAGGAGGAGGGTGTTCCCCTCTCAGAGATGTGCCCAGATGGGTTTCAGATATTGCATCAGCCACGACTCCAGGGAAGGGGTGGAGGAGTGGCAGCTATTGTCCGGAAGAGTCTCTGTCCTCGCAGGATCCCTGCCCCGGAGGTTTTTGGGTGTTCTCTCCTCTTGAGGTTGGACTCAAGGATTCAGTTGGGCCTGTTATTGACATACCTGCCTCCCAGCTGCGTTACAACAGCCCTGCCTTTGCTGCTAGAGGCAATAGCCGGGTTTGCGGTGGAGTTCCCCAGGCTTATGGTACTGGGGGACTTCAACCTGCCATCACTTGGAGAATCCTCAGATATGGCTTAGGAATTCATGGCTTCCATGACAACCATGGATCTGACCCAAGTAGTTCAGGATCCGACCCATAGGGGAGGACACACGCTTGACCTGGTGTTTCTCTCGGGGCAGTGGAGGCAGGATCTGGAATTAAGGGGTATAGATGCTTCTCCCTTGTTGTGGTCAGATCATTTCCTGTTGAGGTTGGACTTTAAGACGTCACTCCTCCATCGCAGGTAGGCAGAGCCAATTAAGTGGTTCCACCCCAGATGGCTAATGGACCCGGAAGGGTTTCAGAAGGAGCTTGGGAAGATACCTGACTCCCTTGCCCACAGTCCGGCCAAGACCCTGGTGGCTGCCTGGAATAGGGCAGCATCTGGGGCATTGGACCGGATTGTGCCTTTGCGACCTCTCAATGGCAGTGGATCTAGGAAAGCTCTCTGGTTTACTGAGGAGCTCCGGGAGATGAAGCGCCAGAAGAGACATCTAGAACGACGTTGGAGGACCAGTAAATCTGAATCTAACCGAACACTCTTGAGTGCCTTTATTAGGACTTATTTAGTGGCGATATGGGTGGCAAAATGCTTCCATTTTTCTGCACTTATTGCATCTGCAGATTCTCGCCCAGCCACCCTATTTAGGGTGACTCACTCCCTCCTTAATGTAGGGGGAACAGAGGAGCCCTTGCAGGGTAGAGCTGAGGAGTTTGTGCAGTTTCTGTCGGATAAAGTTGCTCAGATTCAGATGAACCTGGACTCTGGGCAATACTGACAGAGATGATGGGGGCGGGTTTTAATTCTATTGTGTGGGACGAGTTTGAGCCAGTGACTCCTGAGGAAGTGGACAAGGCTATAGGTGCGATGAGTTCCTCCACCTGTTTGTTGGACCCGTGCCCCTCCTGGCTGGTTTCAGCCAGCAGGGAGGTGACATGAGGCTGGCTCCAGGCTTTAGTTAATGCGTCCTTGAGGGAGGGGTCCTTCCCGCAACCATTAAAGGAGGTGGTTGTAAGGCCCCTCCTCAAGAAGCCTTCCCTGGATCCAGCAGAATTAAAGAACTTTCGGCCAGTCTCCAACCTACCCTTTGTGGGAAAGGTTGTAGAGAAAGTGGTGGCACTTCAGCTCCTACTGTCAGACTTTGATGCTATCTCAAAATAAATGAATTTCCAAACTGCCAATCTTTAAGGAAATCTTTTCTTTAATTGAGCACAGCAACTGGATCATGACTCGATGCGGACAATACTGACCTTTTGTCCCCCAATCCCTCCCTTTCCGAACCCCAAATCTCTGCTTCTCATTGGCTATCTTCCAAGTCATTCTCCAGACTTCTTGTCTCATCATTTCCCAGGAATGTCCCCCCTCCTCATTCCCATGACAACCTGACTTCAAAGGGATTTAGCAGGCAAAAGTTCAGAGCTTTTCTCTCTCCTCTGCTCTCTATGCCAGCGTTGAGGCACTGACATCCAGCCCCTCTCCCTTCACTCTCCCAGCGGGGTCTGCGTGAGATAAACAACCCCCTGAGGGGGTACCCCACCCCCTCCCGGCTTGTCCGGGTGATCTGCATGGAATTTAGCTATGAGGCGGTCAGCTTGGATGTTTGTTCTCTTCACCCAGGAAGCTTCTGATAAGGGGTAGCCCTTCCACTTAATTAAGTACTGGAGGCGCCCTCTGTGCCACCTTGAATCGAGAACTCGCTGTACTTTATAGTGGGTCTGGCCTCCAACAATTAAGGGCCCTGGGGGATCACGTGGCACCAGCCTTAAAGTTGACCCTACTACAGGCTTCAGGAGGCTAAACCAGGGGTCCGCCAACATTTCTGCCTTGAGCCTCGTCATTAGGTCACTCGCTGGTTGGCCCTGCTGGTCTCGATGCTGCCATCTGGTGGTTACTTGGCCCACTCCTTGGGCAGAAGGGATGATGGGATTCACTATCTGCTCACGTTCACTGTTGTATTGAGGCATTCGGGAGAGGGCATCGGCCAGAAAGTTCTTCCCCCCTGGGATGTGCTTCAGCTTGAAGTTGAAATGATTGAAGTATTGGGCCCACCGGACTTGCCTGGGCAATAACTTCCATGGGGTCTTGAGGACCTCTAGGTTTTTGTGGTCAGTGCAGACCTCGAACGGTGTCTGGCCTCCTTCTAGCAGGTGTCGCCAGGTTAACAGCGCCCATCTCACCGCGAACACTTCCTTTTCCCATGCCACCCATCGCCTTTCTGTGTCGGTGAGTTTGCGGGATGTGTAGGCACAAGGTTGCAGGTCCCCCTGGCTGTTCTTTTGGAGTAGGAGTGCCCCTACTGCTACATCACTGGCATCTGCTTGGATGACAAAGGGTTGTTCGGGGTCAGGATGCTTCAAGACCAGTTCTTTTGCAAACATTTGTTTTAGTGACTCGAATGCCTGTTGGCAGGCTGAGTCCCACTGTAGAGGCTGTCCCGGGCGGGGTTTTGTTGTCGGACTTCCTGTCTTTAGGAGGTCCATCAGAGGTTTGGCAATTCTTGCAAAGGAGGGGATGAATTGCCTGTAGAAATTCGCGAACCCCAGGAAGCTTTGTAGTTGCCTGCGGGTGCGCGGGGGTCGCCAGTCTAGAACTGATTGTACTTTAGCCGGGTCCATCTCTATCCCCTCGTTTGACACTCGGTAACCTAAATAGTCCAGACGCAATCGGTGGAACTCGCATTTTGACAGTTTGACATAGAGGTTCGCTTTCAGCAGTTTTTCCAGCACTTTGCGTACGAGGGGTATGTGTTCGTCTATGGTCTCTGTGTAAATGAGAATGTCATCTAGGTAGACAAGGACCCCTTTGTACAGGTGCTCATGTGGAACTTGGTTTATCAATTGCATGAACACAGCTGGGCTCCCTGTAGCCCAAATGGCATCACCTTGAATTGGTAACTTCCCAGGGGGCAGTTGAACGCTGTCATCCACTCGTCTCCTTCCCTGATGTGCACTCGGTAGTAGGCTTTGCGGAGGTCTAGTTTGGTGAAAATCTTCCCCTTGGGCAGGTGGGCTAGCATGTCCTTCATGAGGGGGAGGGGGTATAAGCTGTGTACGCAGATCGCATTGATCCCCGAAAGTCAACTACCAGACGCATAGAGCCGTCTTTCATCTCTTTGAAGAGGACCGGTGCCGCAACCCATGGTTTGACTGGTTCAATGAAACCCCTTTGTAGGTTTTTGTCTATGTAATTTCGCATTTCTTGCATTTCACGGGGCGTCATGGCATACAATTTAGGTTTAGGTAGTTTCGCCCCAGGGATGATTTTGATGGCGCAGTCGGCATCGCGGTGGAGAGGTAGGACGTCGCACTCGGTCTCGCTAAATACCTGTGCTAGGTCTTGGTAGTCTTTTGGGATCTGCTCTGTTTCATGGGTACTGTTGGATGTGGGCCCCAGCTGCTTCGTGGTGCCCTTTGGGAGGGGCCCTTGTGTCGGTGACATCTTCTTTTGTTCAGGCGGGAGACGTTGGGGCTCGAGTGTGGGGGGTGTTCGTTCTGGTTGGAACGGCAGAGGTTGGGGCCCTTTGGCTATCCTCAATCTGCGGGTCCCCTCTTGCCACCAGATAATTGGACCCCACTTGTCTAGCCAGGAAAGTCCCAGTATGACTGGATCGGCCATCTTGGGGGCTATTATGAACCGTATCGTTTCCCAGTGATCCCCTAGTTCTAGCTTCACTGGTTTTGGTCAGGTGGGTGGCACAGGCTCCGCCTACTAGGGTCCCATCAACTTGCTCAAATCGAATTGGGTGGTTGAGCTTCTTAGCTCGGATCCCCAATTTTAGGACTGTGGGTAGATTAATCAGGCACCTAGTGCAGCCCGAATCTATCAGGGCTTGGAAAGTCTCTTGGGTACATGTCTTTGGGGTTGTTAGGCATATGGGGAAAAGGAAAGGGTGGATGGGTCCACTCACCATTGGGTCATCTTCACCCTCGTCCTCGCTGTCATACGGGTCGGGGGATTGGTCTCCATCATCCGGGTCTCCCTTTGTCTCGGTCAGGTGGGCGAAGACCTCTGTGCCGGGGAGGAGACTTCGTGGCGCATCGGTGGCTCGCTTGGGGCCCCGTTCTCATTGTGTCTTTGGCTGAGGGTTTGGCCTCGGGCCCGGGGTTCCACAGGCTGCTGCTAGATGGCCCATTCCTCCACATCTGTAGCATCTCATTGGGCTCCGTGGAATGAAAGGCCTTTGGGTAGGCCGTGGTGCCATGGTTCCTCAACTGGTTTGTGGTCTTCGGTCCGATTGGTATCTCTCCCTGGCCTCTGGTTGCTTTAGCATGTCATTGACGCACAGTCCCCTTTCAACTTGCATCGCCATGCGGAACCATTCGGAGAGTCGGTTCGGGATGTCCCGATAAGCAGTCACTTGAGCGATCCGTTTATCTAGGCTCGTTCTGAAAAAATACACTAGCAGTTGCTCAGGTAGGGGAGGCAAGGTGCCCACGACTCTTCGGAACTCATGAATGTGCTCCTTGATGGGCTTCCCTCTCTGGATTAGGCTTCTGAGTTCGTCTTCCACATATGGGTCCTCCCCTACTTCCTCGTACCTCGCCCGCAGTAGTTGCAAGCAATCATCTGCGTCTTGCAGTTGGGGGGCTCTATTCTTGTAGAGGGCTGATGACCAAGTCTTTGCTTCTCCCTCCAGCCCTTCTGAAATGGCATTGAACAGGGCTCTGGGGAATGGGTAAAGGTGCCCATAGCTCTCGATATAGACCTCAGCTGTGTCGAGGAACTGCGCCACCTGGTCTGGATCCCCATCAAACTTTCCTCTGAACCGGGGTGGCTCTGCCCTCGGTGGCCCATCCTCCCATAGTGGGGCTCTGTGTGCCTGTCTAGGGTATCGTTGGGTTTCTTCCTCATCTCTCATCTGGGGGCGGGGGGGTGATGCCTTGCGTAGGCTGGTATGCTTGCTGGGCAGAGGAGGAACCCATGGATGCAAACTGGGACTTTCCTTCCTTCTGGTGTGGGAGGGGGAAGGGCTGGGCCCTCTCCTACGGTGACTTAGTTCAACAGGGTCAGCTGGCCTCCTTCTATCTTTGGGCCTGCAGGATGGACCATCTTCCAGGCTGACGGCACATTCAAAATCTTGCTTTAACTCCTCCATGGGGCTTTCGAGTGGCAGGGTTGAAGGTTTTTTCTGTCTGGCCTGCTGCCAATTCCATAACCAATCCGCCCTTCCCAATTTACTCAGGGGCTTCCCCTTACCTTACCGTCTGGAAAGGGGAATTCAGCTTCTGCAGATTTTGGCAAAGTCCACGTTTGGACTTCATCATTTTTCATGATGAACCAGGTTCATCATTTTTCCTTCTCTTGGGCTGGAGCACGATCGTCTGTCCTTGGTAATCCTGTGGCAATGGAGGGGGAAGGGGGGGTTGCAGCTTTGCTGGGGGAGTGGGTGGCCCCGTTGCATCCAAGCTGGCTGGAGTAGGGAGGGGTGGCTGGTTCACAGCCGTTTGGAGTAGACTTTCAGTAGAGAGCTGGCTTTCTGCCATGGCTTCAGAACCTTGCCTCCAATCCATCCAAACATCTTGTAGGGAGCTGGATGGCTGGAGGTTTGCCAGTTTGGCTTGGAAGGTTGAGTCTTGTCCGTCTGTCAGACTTCGATGCTATCTCAAAATAAATGAATTTCCAAACTGCCAATCTTTAAGGAAATCTTTTCTTTAATTGAGCACAGCAACCGGATCATGACTCGATGCGGAGAAGACTGACCTTTTGCCCCCCAATCCCTCTCTTTCCGATCCCCAAATCTCTGCTTCTCGTTGGCTATCTTCCAAGTCATTCTCCAGACTTCCTGTCTTGTCATTTCCCAGGAATATCCCCCCTCCTCATTTCCATGACAACCCAACTTCAAAGGGATTTAGCAGGCAAAAGTTCAGAGCTTATCTCTCTCCTCTGCTCTCTATGCCAGCGTTGAGGCGCTGACATCTGCGGTCATTGGAGGAAATGGATTATCTAGACCCTTTTCAGTCTGGCTTCAGGCCTGGCTACAGCATGGAAACTGCCTTGGTCACACTGATGGATGATCTCTGGCAAGCCCGAGATGGGGGTCATTCCTCTATCTTGGTGCTACTTGACCTCTCAGCAGCTTTCGATACCATTGGCCATGGTATCATTCTGGGACGACTAAGGGAGTTGGGAGTGGGAGGCACTGTGTTACGGTTGGTTCTCCTCCTATGTCTCTGGTCGGTCATAGTCGGTGTTGGTAGGAGGACAGAGGTCGACCCCTAGGCCCCTCGTTTGCAGGGTGCCTCAGGGCTCGGTCCTCTCTCCCCTCCCATTTAACATCTACATGAAACCGCTGGGTGAAATCATCCGACAATACGAGGTGGGATATCAGCAATATGCTGATGATACCCAGCTGTATATCTCCACCCCGCGTCAGTTCAGTGATGCAGTGGATGTGATGTGCCGGTGGCTGGAGGCTGTGAGGGTCTAGATGGGAGTCAACAGGCTCAGACTTAACCCAGACAAGACCGAATGGCTGTGGGTATTGCCTCCTAAAGACTATGTTGATTGTCCATCTCTGGTCCTGGGGGGGGGGAGAAATTGTCCCCCTCAGAATGGGCTCGCAATCTGGGTGTCCTTCTAGACTCACAGCTAAGATTAGAGCAACATCTGTCAGCTGTGGTTAGGGGGACTTTTGCACAGGTTCACCTGGTGCACCAACTGCGACCCTACTTAGATCAGGAGGCTCTCCTCACAGTCACTCATGCCCTTGTCACTTCACAGTTGGATTATTGCAACGCGCTCTATATGTGGCTACCCTTGAAAAGTGTTCGGAGACTACAGTTGGTCCAGAATGCAGCCCCGCGAACTATTGTGGGTGCACCTAGATACATCCACATTACACCAATTCTCCGCGAGCTGCACTGGCTCCCTATCGGTCTCCGGACACAATTCAAGGTGTTGGTTATTACCTTTAAAACCCTACATGGCTTAGGGCCAGGCTATCTTTGAGACCACCTTCTACCACATCGCTCCCAACGACCAGTAAGATCCCACAGAGTTGGTCTCCTCCAGGTCCCGTCAACTAAACAATGTCAGCTGGTGGGCCCGCAGGGGAGGGCTTCTCTGTGGCTGCCCCAGCTCTCTGGAACCAATTACCTCCTGAGGTCCGGACCGCCCCCACCCTATTGGCCTTCCGGAAAGCGGTGAAGACCTGGCTTTACCGGCAGGCCTGGGGCCGTTGATCTCGCTGCTGCAATCTTGCGAGACCTGGCCATGAATGGAGTGTATGGGTTTTTAATGTTTTTTTAAAACAACTTTTATGGTATATTGTTCGCATTATTTTTTGTTGTAAGCCGCCCAGAGTCCCCAGGGAGTTGGGCGGCATAGAAATGCGACAAATAAATAAATAAATAAACCCAAATTCCAGGCTCAGTTATGATTGTAAGTCAAAGAGAACCTGTAGCTATTAAATAGAAAAAGCATGAAGTACAAATAAAATTCCCATTGAACTGTTTAAAGCTGAAGAAGAAGTAGTTAAAATGCTAACATCAGATAGATATCACAAAAAGGATAATGGAGACTAATAAGGTACTTTACTTTTATTACATACATTACTGCAATATGGGGCTTTTTTTGTTATCATTCCAGAAGATACGTTATATTAGAGCTAATGGAGTACCAGTTTATCTGATTATTCCTCTGAAGAAATGTTACAGTAAATACAGTCAAAGAAAAGTTCCTGTAAGAACAGAATCTGGAGAAACAGTTGTTCAAAATAGGAAGGAGACAAGAATATTGCATATTGTTGCCTTGTCTGTTTAGCTTGTACACAAGTATAGGATGGAAGTAGACTCCAGATAGACCAACAAAAGTAATTATTTGAGACAGCTGTCCTTCTAGCTTTTCCTAATTTTTATTTTTTTATTTTTGGACTCTGATATATCTTATATGCTTTTTAATTGATTGTACCCCATCACCAGTGGTGGATTCCTCCCAGTTCAGCCCGGTTCCTCCGAGCCGGTAGCAGTGACGATATGATATCACCGAACCGGTTCTGCCCCCCTGCCCCCCTGCGTTATTCTTACCTTTTATTTAGCCCCACCCCCAATCTATTGCTGCCTCCTGAGTCCCAGCTAATGGCTAGAGGGAAAAAAACTGTTTAAACTCTTGCCCTAGGGCTTCAAAGGGCTGCCCTACAGCTGATCAGTGTTAAAAGAAAACAAATGAGTATACCAGTGCCTGCAAAAATACATGAGTTGATCAGTGCCTACAAAAATAAATGGATAGATCGGTACAGCTCTGCAAGCAGTTAAAAGCCTGGTAGACCAATACCTCTGCTAAATCCTAAATAATTGTCACATGACCATCAAGCCATGTCCACAAAATAAGCCATGCCCACAGAACCAGTAGTAAAATTTTTTAGAACCCACCCCTGCCCATCACCCTTAGGCTGGTCTATGATTGTAATTTGATTCCCCCTTTAACTGAAAATAAAGTTAATTTTGAAAATAAACATAGAAAACAAAAAAAACCTGATTAATATTAAATGTTAAGATAAAACTAATGGCAAAGAACATACATGTAGTGGACACTGAAGTAAAATGTGGTTTTATTTTCTTGAGATCAAAAATAAAGGTGGTTAGTATTCTGGAGGAGTAATTTTAGGAAAAATACAGTGAAAAAGATAGTGATCATGATTTTAAAGATTTTTCTATGACAGGAAAATAGTAATATACATACGGAAGCATATTGGAAGAAATTGAAAGAAATATATGTATGCCTTCAAATTATAAATCTGGAGTCAATTATTAAGAGTACTGTGGAATGCAAGAAAAACCAATCAGTCAGTTCTGTACTAAAGTGAGTCTCTTGAATCAATAATCACTTAAGAGAAACTCTTTATATGTACTGTACATGTATATATGAATCTCTTATATGAGATTCATTTGTTTTTTTGTCCATTTTTTTCATCAATTTCGTTTTTGAGAAAGCCACAAGAGGGCAACAAAGGACTGTACAAATATTTGACAAATTGTCATATATGCTATTTTTTTAAAAAAATCCAACACATTTCCATTAATATGATTTTTTTTTAACTTCTACTTCTCCCGCCTTCTTTATTAAATGGCTGTTTCCGATTACTTTACAAAAAAAAAAAAAAAAGCTTAGACAATACCTTTTGAAAATTTCTTTAGATTTCTCCCAAAGCCATCCTTAGCTAATGTAGTTATAGATTTCAAAGCGTTCTTTTTTTTAATTGAAAAGTTTTACAAAAAACAAAAATTTTCTTCCCTCCCATATTCCCCCCACCATTTCCCTCCCCTCATCCCACCCTCCCCCACAGACTTCCCAGAGCAAAATACAAGGTGTTTCATTTAACAATCATAAGCTAGATTAACCTACTTATCCTCGGACTACTAACTCCCCCCCCTGAAACCTTAACTACTAAAACCCCACCTGAAACCTTAAGTATTAGAAGTATTAAAATACTTCTAATACTTAACGTTCATTCATAAGCTATTTGATATTTTCTTGTCTGATACTTATTTTGAATATAGTCAATCCATCTTCTCCATTCCGATACATATCTTTCTTGTGTATAGTCCTTCAAGTACGCTGAGATTTTCGCCATTTCTGCTAGGTTCATTACTTTCAGTATCCACTCTTCAATAGTAGGCAAAGAGTCCTTCTTCCAATATTGTGCTACCAACAGCCTAGCTGCTGATATTAGATTCAAAATCAATTTAGTCTCTGATACTGTACAGTCCATAGTTATACCCAATAGGAACAATTGAGGAGTAAATTTCAACCTTCTTTTCAAAACATTCTGCATCACCCACCAAATTTTTATCCAAAATACCTTGATTTTCTTACAGGTCCACCATATATGATAATAGGTTGCATCATTACATTCACATCTCCAACGTTTAGCTTGCAAATTAGAGTACATACATGATAATTTTTTAGGATCTAAGTGCCATCTATAAAACATTTTATAAAAATTCTCTCAAATTTTGTGCTTGCGTAAATTTAACATTTCTGACCCAAATCTTTTCCCACGTTTCCATCATCACTGGTTCCTGAAAGTTTTGTGCCCATTTTATCATACAATCCTTAACCAATTCTGTTTCTGAGTCTATTTCCAATAATGCATTATACAACCTTTTAATATGCATCTGGCTTTGATCTCTAATCTGTTTCACCAGATTTTCCTCATTTTGCATAACACCAAATTTTTGATCTTCCCTCCATCTAGCTTGAAGCTGACCATACTGAAACTAAGTATAAATTATCCCTTCTTCTTTTAATTCATCTAAATATTTCAATTGCAACTTACCCCTTTCCAAAAGAAGAAGCTCTTTATAAGTAATCACCTCTTTTTTTGCTCTATACTTATATTTTCTATTGCATGTCTGGGATTTGCCCATATGGGTATCTTATAGTTTAGCTTGTATTGGTACTTTTTCCAAACCCTCAACGACGCATTTCTGAGTATATGACCCTTAAACACTTTATCCACTTTTTTTTCATATAACAAATAAGCATGCCATCCATATAACAAATCATAACCTTCTATGTTTAACATTCTTTCTTCAGTTAAGTTAAACCAATCACTAATTTGTGATAAAGCAGCTGCTTCATAATACAATCTTAAGTTAGACATTTTAAGACCTCCTCTCTCACGTATATCCTGTATAATTTTCAGTTTCACTCTTGGTTTCTTCCCAGCCCAGTATTAACCCCTTTCTGCCATTCCATCAAATTTCCATCTTTCTTAAGCACTGGTATCATTTGAAACAAAAATAAAAACCTAGGTAGTACATTCATTTTTATTGCTGCTATCCTTCCCAGTAATGATAGTTGTAACTTTTTCCAATTTTCCATTTCTTTCTGTACTTTTTGCCAGAGAATTTCATAATTATTTTTAAACAATTTCGTGTTTGAGGCTGCAATATATACTCCTAGATACTTAACCTTTTTAACTACTTCAAACCCCGTTATTCTCCCTAAGTCTTCTCTTTGAGTTATGGATATATTTTTAGTTATCTTTGTCTTATGAAGATTTACTTTAAATCCAGATACTTTGCCATATTGAGCTACTATGTCCAGCATATAGGGAGCCGCTTCTATAGGTTGAGATAAAGTAAGAACCAGGTCATCTGCAAACGCTCTTAGTCTATAATCCTGCTGTCTAATTACAATTCCTTTTATTTTATCAGAGTCACGTAACTTATTCAACAAAACTTCTAAAGTTAAAATAAACAACAATGGTGACAAGGGACAACCCTGCCTAGTACCTTTCTCAATTTTAAATGCATCTGTTAAACCTCCATTAACTATTATTTGTGCTGTTTGTTCCTGATATATTGCTCTAATTGAATGTATAAAATACTCCCCAAAATGCATTTTTTCTATTATCTTAAACAGGAATTGCCAGTTCAATCGATCAAATACTTTCTCTGCATCCAAAAATATGAACGCTGCAGGGACCTGGTTATTTTTTTCCAAATATTCCAATAGGTTTATAATTTGTCTAACATTATATTTCATCTGCCTCCCTTTTATGAAACCTGATTGGTCATTGTGAATAGCTTGTTGCATAACTGGCATTAATCTATTCGCTAATATCTTAGCAAAAATTTTATAATCCGTGTTCAAAAGTGAAATTGGCCTAAAATTTTCAGGTTTGATACAGTTTTGATCTTCCTTCGGAATCAATGAAACAAAAGCTGTTCTCCAAGAGGGTGGAACTCCTCCCCCTAATTGAATTTTACAAAATAGAGCTCTAAGCGGTTCTACCATTTCAAGCTGTAAATTCTTATAATAAACAGCTGTTAATCCATCTGTTCCTGGAGCTTTCCCTGTTTTTAACTGCTTAATTGCCACAACGATCTCCTCAGAAGTTATTGGTTGATTCAATCCTTCCCTCTGTTCCAACTTTAATTCCAAAATATTCCCTTCCTTTAAATATCTGTCTGTATCTATACCATGTATTGAGTCACTAGCATATAACTTTGTATAAAATTCCAAAAAAGTCTTTTTAATCATATTCTGTTGGTAAACTTCCTTACCTCTATATTCTATCTTACTAATGACTCGTGATTTCTGTTTTTTCCTCAGCACGTAGGCCAACCACCTACCTGGTTTATTGGCATTACAAAATGTATTATGTTTAGCATATTGTAAGCTAATTGCCACCTGATCAGCCATTAACATATTAAATTGCCCTTGTAGTATATTTATTGTTTCTTTTACTTTCTTAACTCCTGGATTAGATATGAGTAATTGTTCTTTCTTTTTTATTTCTTCCTCTATCTCTTTACGCTTCTTTTGTTGTTTTAGTCTATATTTATTGTTCATATGTATTAACATACCCCTCATATAAGCCTTGCTAGCATCCCAGACCATTTCCATAGGAGTACCCTTATTCATATTAATAACAAAAAATTCTTTCATTTGTTTTTTAAGCTCTTTCACATTTTCTTCATATCTAAATAAGTTTTCATTTAACCTCCAAGACCTCCTTTCTCCCCTCTCCTGTTCAAATTCCACCCAAACCGGACTATGATCAGTTAAAGTTCTTGGACATATCTTCGTCTTCTTCACCCTGGAAATAAAATCATTTGTGATTAGTATAAAATCAATTCTGGAGAAGGATTGATGTCTATCAGAAAAAAAAGTAAAATCTTTTTCCTCCAGGTTACGTTCTCTCCAAATATCTCTCAGTTCTATATTTTCCATCATATCAAAAAAAGATTTAGATAGTTTTGCACGTGTTGAGATCTTTGATAAGCTTTTTTTATCTTTCTATGTGTCTATTACTCCATTCCAATCACCCATTAATATAAAAGATTTATAGTCCCATTGTATTATTTTAGTATGTAAAAATTTATAAAACTTGTCTTGTTGCTGATTAGGGGCATATATTCCAAAAAAGCATTTTTCCAGTCTGTGTTAATAATTCAATTGCAATATATCTTCCTTGATCATTTGCCTCAATTAAATTAGCTGATAGTCCTTTCCTTACATATATGACTAGGCCATTTTTCTTCTCTGGCGCTGATGCCACAAAATGTGTACCTAAACTTGAATTTATCAAATATTTTTGATCTGATAATCTGATATGTGTTTCTTGCAAGCAAATAACGTCATTGTTAAATTGTTTCAAGTAGTGAACTACTTTCTTTCTTTTTTGTGGTGAATTTAGGCCATAGACATTCCAAGATAAGAATTTAGTTGCCATCTTTAGCCTTTCGAAGCCTTGTGAGCATCAGCTGAAGCTCCTCCTCCACCTTACTCTTCGGCTTAGCCCCCCCGCTTCTGTTTTTTGAACTTCTTGAGATAAATCTTGAGATTGTTGCCTTTTTGATTGTTGTTCTTGAGGTTTATAAGTTGATCGGGTCAGTCGTTGTACTTTCAGCTCTCCCTTCTTAGGTGGTCCCAAAGTTGGGGGTAAGCCCCCAAGATCCAAATCTTCTTCCACGATAATTCCTCCAGCTGCAACTTCAGCATAGGTTTGTATCTTTTTTCCATCTTTTTCTTGTTGTAACATCTTCCTCCCCCCCCTTGGTGAGGGTGGGTATCCAGCCTTTAAAACATTTACATAGAAATCTTTTGCCTTCCAGACTGTATTTAACCGGTATCTTTCTCCATTATAAGTCACTATTAGACCAATTGGAACGTCCCATCTGTATGCCACTTGTTGATTTCTCAGCTCATTTACCAAAAAGCCAAAGTCTTTTCTACTTCTCAACATCTTTGGAGGAATCTCTTTAAAAACCACCACCTCTTGCCCAGCCACCTGAACTTTATTCTTGTAGGAAGCTTGTAAGATATCATTTCTGATCCTCCTAGTTGTAAAATAAATCACCACATCTCTTGGCAGCTGCCTTTGTTTTGCCAGCCAGGAATTAACCCTGTAAATTTTATCAATTTGGCTTGCCACATCTTCTGGTCTTTCTTTAATTATCTCTGCAAGAGCATCAGCACAAATATCTTTTAGGTTTTCTTTACTATTTTCTTTCAGGCCTCTCAATCTCAGAGCAAACTCCATGGACCTGTATTGTAACATTACCAATTCATCATCCACTTTCTCTGTTCTGGTCATAACATCTCCCATTTTGCTTTCCAAATTTAAATTGGCTT
Organism: Pituophis catenifer annectens; assembly: GCF_029215685.1. Lineage (NCBI taxonomy): Eukaryota > Metazoa > Chordata > Lepidosauria > Squamata > Colubridae > Pituophis > Pituophis catenifer. The sequence goes on from NW_027256887.1 coordinate 33,408,396, forward strand.
CATTAATTTCTTCAACTTTCCCATCAAGCTGGATAGCAAGGTTTGACAATCCTGATACAGCATAAACAATATCCTCTCTTATCTCATCGTGTTTCTCTGCAACCACTTCCTTGATTGAACTTAGATCCTCCTCAACTTTCTTTAATTTCACTTCCACAAGTAGTGTTAGATTATTCATTGCTGTGGCTTGATTATTCATAGCTTCTTTCATTGCTGTTGCTTGATTATTCATGGCTTCTTTCATAAATTCTTTAAAATCATTAAGTGCTGCATCTTGACTCTGAGTCTGGCTCTGTGAATCAGCTGGAAGTTGTGCTTTCTGTGTCACCACTGACACAACTGGAGAACCTCCCCCTCCTTTAACAACTCCTGGTTTCACTTGTCTAGAAACCATTTTCCCTCCCTCTTTTAAAGAGATCTTTAAAAGCCACAAAGTCTTTAAAGATGTTTGTAATTTATAGTCTCTAATTTGTCAGGCAGAATAGTTTTTTTTCCCCCCTCCACAAGCTCTCAGTTCCCAGCAGTTAATAAGCAGATAATCCACTCTCCCAGCGCAAAGTTCTCAAGCACTTTAGTTTCTGGCTTTCACTTTCAAAACCATAACAAAGACGCCATCTTCAGCCTCCAGCTCAATGAGATTCAGTTTGAAACAAAGTAACTTCGGAGTTAAGCTCTGTACTTTTAAAGCTTGTCCTCTTGTTTTCCGCTCTGCCTGCGCTTGTAATCAGTCAAACTCACTTTTGGAAGCAGGATCGGATTGCGGCTTCTTACTCTGCTTTCGCAGAGTCGTCCTGGCTTTGGAGCTTCTTGGCGGGCTGGCTGGGGAGCTCTCACCCTCTACTCTCGCCCATTGGCTCTCCTCTCCTTCTTTTCCCGAAGGAGAGTTTTTCAGCTGCCAGACAGCCAGTTTGTGCTGTCAAAGCGGCTTTTACGAAGACGCAGGGCTGGCGTTCTTAAAAGACCGTCCACGGAGCCTGCGGTGCCGACCGGAAGTGCCGATTTCAAAGTGTTCTTGATATAAAAATTATCCAAATAAATCCCATTTTCAGAATGGGATGTTTTTTAACTGGTAGTTTTTTTGTGTGTTTTTTTTTTTTTTACTTTCACACTTATTTTATTAGACAAGTGGAATGGTATTTATTACAATTTTGGATACTTTAATATGAGATACTCTTGCTAGATGAGTACCTCTATGTCAAGATTGATAGTATTAATTGATATGTTCTAATATAGACTTTCTAATTTTGCACTTTTAGCAAAGATGCAAATCCAGTAGAGAATATTGAATGAGAGCTTATTATATATAAGGTGTTCTTTCACTGATATTCCCCATATTTGAAAGTTCCATTCAATATTAATAAAGGACCAACAAATCTCCTCTCAACTTCTGCATGCCATGAAGATTTTCTGCAGTACCTAGGCTAACAATTTCTCGGTTGAGCAATAGTATGGATTGAATTACAAATAACAGCACTGAGGCTATAAGTATTTTTGTTTTGGAAGCAAGAATGATGAATAAGTTGGATGGGAAATGAAAATATATGTTGCTCATTCCTACTTGGACTCATATTTCAGATCTTTAAAATTCTTCTTTATTAAAATATAAAACTAGGGAAAATATTATGAATGGCTTAACACTTTTAAAATTGCACAAATACTTCACATATGTAGGATGTGAACTTAGAAATGATTCTCCTATAATGCATGAATTAGGGAAGTGCCCATGGTTAACTGTGGACAACATAGTTACATTTGGTCAGTGACTGTTGTTTCATTTGGCTTAATTATTACATGCAGTGGTACATCACGAAAAGCTCATTATTAATCTATGTATCTTATATTTTTTTAATTAGAAAATTATCTAACTTTCCTTGCTTTATACTAGAGCTATGTTTTCCCATAACTTGCGTAAAGTGAATTTACATAAAGCAAGACACTGAACTGGTAGAAAAAGGGAGGATTATGAAGAATATACTGACAAATGTGCTTGTACATTCCAAAGATTTATGTTCAAATATATTTCTTTCATGTTGTAGGTTCTATGAGTTTAATTATTTTCTCCATCTTTTCTTCATATCCAATATGCATGGTTATCATGGCAGATAGGCAGTTAGAATGCATCACAACACTGAATTTTTGCTCAGCTTTCAATGGAAGTTTATCTTAGGGTGAGGTTCCTTCACCAAAGTCATGATTAGAGAGATCCTTTTCTTTTTAAGTATGGGGGTTACACAAAATGTTGATGCCCATTTTGATACCATGGCTATTACAGGTTCAGATATAGAAAAGAGGATATATAATTGGCACAACCACAGTAAATAAGAATAGTGAGGGCAGAAAAGCGATTTTGTAAGGAAATTATTCAACATATTCAAGTGATTTTTTTTCTGGAAGAAGTCTTGACATGTTTCCAGACTGTTTTGCACATGTGTGCACACATACCTACACAGAATTATTGGATGAAATTATCAATTGCCATATTGAATTTGCATAAAGAAAATTTACATAAAGTGAAGGGAACCTGTGTGTCTTCTAAAGTCAGTCCACCTTTTCTTTACTTAAAAGATATAGCTTCTCTTTGAAGGGTTTTTCCTCTAGCATAACTGCAAATTTGGCAAATATGTGGTGTTCCAAAAAGGCATGAGGAAGACCAAATCCTATCAAATTTTGATAGGATGCTGATAGCTATCTGAGGCCTGACAGGATCAGTTGTGAATTGGAGTTTAACATTTGAAATATCATGATTACTGTTAGATTGGGCTTAATTTTCCCTCCAAAAGTGGATACATAACAATTACTCTTCCTTTTACAAATATATATATGACAATTTTCCATTTTTAAATGATTGCTAGTCTCCAAAGTGCTGGAACAGACAGAAAGATCTCTGTAAACAAGGAAAACCTTCTGGTGAGGTTGGGTTTCTTTGTGGACTCAACATTGGAGGAAGGAATGTATATTTGAAGTTCACACATGCATGCTTGAATGTTATTTCACTCTGGAGAATGATATTTGTTATATTCTCTGATGTTTAGTACTTTGCTTGCTTCTGTGCACAGGAAAAAACATTTTCGTCCACAGGTTTATCTCCAATTATTTCACAAGGGGAGCTATATCTGTTTATTCCATCCATTTTAGTGCAATGAGGATTTAGATGTAAACACAATTCCAAAATCAAATATTCAAAAGCTGAGTTCATCTTGACGTTTTTACTGGTAGTTTAACTGGTAGTCTTAAACCCTATTCAGTTGCTTCTATTTATAAGAACACAGATATATAGTATCCAATCCTATTGCTGGTTGGCAAAAATATTGGCATCTCTCAACAATTTCAGTCTTCCTGAGCAGTTTGTTATGGACATACAGTAGTTTCCATAATATCATGTCTGAATAACTATGAAGGGGAAATTCCCATTTGAGGCATTCAGAATTCATTAGCAGGGTTGCCACAGATGTTAGGTCCCAGTAGATACCCCAAAGCCCTGGGAATTGATCAGCTGCTATAGAATTTTTCTTTATGCTTACCTTGAGATGCCTTTTGTTCTCAACAAGCAAAGTGGATTCCATTCCTATTTCTGTTTTACATAGCTCCATCTTGTTTCTTGCATTGTACTGTCCTTATTTTAAACAACATCTTTTTTACTTCATAATACATCTGGCAAAGTAAAGTTTGCCCATCAGGTAAACAGGTGGGAGATCTCAGGGCAAGTGTTATGCTCTTAACATTTCTTGAAGTTGAGAATTAGAAGGTAAAACCACAACACAGAGGAAAGGACGTTGTATCAAAGGTAGAGTGTACAATTTTTTCCCCTTCTCCCTGTTTTTTTTTTTTGGGGGGGGGTTGACAGTTTTTAGAAAAATTGCTAAGATGGATATAAAACTCATACTACCATTTTAATATATATTTGCACCTCAACATATGGGAAACTACACAACTAATTTTTGATAGTTATGGATGGAGGTTATGGCCAATCAAATTAGAGTGATTTTTCAATGAATATATTAGTCTCTATTGATCAAGGACTTTAACCCAATGGTCATCCTCTCTAAAGACATAACAAGGTGTTACCATGGCAATGCCACATTCACCTCTTGGATGGTAGATGTATTATGCTGACATTTTTTCCTATTCATTTTCTTTTTTGCTAAAAACAATCCAGTATTTCCCATGGAGGTATTTTTATTATCAAAGCAAGTGTACTGCTTCTATGCCTGTATAGCCTTTGTGTGCTATACTGCAGTTTCTGTCAATGCTTATAATATTTCACACCAATTAAAACCAAGTATTCCTACTTCCAGTATACAAAGAGAATCCAGAAAACCCCCACCTACATGTAATGTCAGAGCCTAGCTGAAACTACGGTGGTAAATAATGTTGCCTACTTCCTTTGCTTTACTCCTTATTATATGCATCAATCAAGATAAAAGCACACCGAGGGGGAGGCATGGCCAAAAGCAGTGGCACGACGGACTCTTTAGGGGCTCCTAAAGAGTAGTCAATATCCCCAATATCCGAGGGTCCTTTGTGACCTAAGTTGTCCTGAAGAGACAACCAACAAGAGGAGCACATACTGGTTGATCCAGGGGGGCTGCAAACCCCCTAGGAAGACTAGAAGAAGCTCCTCAAATTGGACACGGTGGGAAAGCGACCAGGAAGTTGCTAAAAAGCTGTGGAGGCTATACCAGAAGAGAAAGTAAAGAAACAGCCTGTGACATCAAGGTGAGACTGACTTGATTTTATCACTTGAAAGTTTCTCTTAAACTAACTGGATGATCAAAGGGTGGAGAAGAGATGCTGAGAGTGAGGAGTGGGTGCGGGTGTGTGCTTGCAACCACATCTGGAAAACTGGGGTGGCAAGGAATGCGTGACAGAGCCCATTAACTTTTTTTTTCTATTAAACTTTAACTGAAAAAAAAAGAAGATATGGAGACTTTAAAAACAACTGGATATTTGGACATTTGGATATTAAAGCTTTGAATGACTGAATGGATTACCTATTATCTTTTCTTTCTTTTTTTTGAATGGACTGTTACGATGTTTATTGCTTAAAAGATACTTTGTTTTATCCTGTTGGAGATGGAACGCTCTGAATTTTACTTAAGTTTCCAAAATATAGAAGAAAAAGGAGAAAATCTACCAGAAATAATTGCAGAGATTTTGGCTGAAGCCTTGGAACAACCCAAAGAAAAGATTTTGAATGAGATTGATGAAGTCTTTAGAATATATACTAGATATGTAGTAAGGAATAAACTACCAAGGGAAGTACATGTAAGATTTTCAAAGAGAGCGATGAAATCAGAAATACTGCAAGCAGTAAGGACCACAGCATTGAAACACAAGGATAAAGAACTTGTGGTTCTACGACAAATACCTAGAAGAGTTAGAGATTTGAGGAGAGAATACCAATTCTTAACAAGATTTTTAATATCCAAAGGAGTGAGTTTTAGATGGTTAATACCTGAAGGGATTATGGTGACATGGAGAGAACAAAGATACAGACTTGATTCAATTGAGAAAGCGAAGGTATTTTATCAACAACTTTGTGGAGCAATGGAAGAAGACTTGGGAGCTGTAGGCGTTGCAAAAGAGAAAGATGAAGAAAAGGATAAGGAGGAAAAAGTGAAAGAAGAGAGGGCCCGGAGAGAGGGGGCAAGAGCCAAAGACCCAATTGAACAAAGACGAGAGCAATGAAATTAAAACAAGTAAACATGGAAGAAGAAATAAAAGCAATATCCTTAAATGTAAATGGATTAAATGCAGCAATAAAAAGAAACAGACTATTGACTAAATTAAATACTCTGAGGATAGACATTATATGTTTACAAGAAGTTCATATTAGAAAACAACACACAAAACTATTACAATATCCCAAATTAAGAGTTTTATTTACGGCACTGATACAACAAAGTAAAAGGGGTGTGGCATTATATATATATATATAAAAATTGGAACCTAAATTGGTTTTTGAAGATGAGAAAGGTAGGATTTTGATGGTGGAAATAAAAATGAACTTTAAACAAATACTTTTGATAGCATTATATGCACCAAATGAAAAGAATTTTATCGTCGATTGCACAGAAAAATTATAACATTGAACTATGAAAATATATGTATAATGGGTGATTTTAATGCAGTTATAGACCTAGATTTGGATTATAAAACTTTGAAGGCAAATAAAAAAACTAGAAGAACAGTACCAAAATCCTTCTTTACAATGGCACAAGAATTAAGTATCCAAGATATCTGGAGACAAAAACATTTGAAGGAGAGTCAATATACTTTTTATTCAAATAGACATTTATCATGGTCAAGGATAGATATGGTATGGATGTCAACTGGACTTATAGAAGAGGTGCAAGAAGTGAATATTGGTTCAAATATTTGGGCTGACCATAGTCCGATGACAATAGTATGGAAAGGGAAAAAGAAAAAGGCAAGATGGACTTTGAACAATATTAAATGAAAAAGGATTCCAGGAATTTGTGGGAAAGGAACTGAACATTTTTAAAAAATTAAATAAAAGGAAAGATACATCACTCCAAAATGTATGGGACACCATGAAAGCATTTATTAGAGGTCTGGGGATAACATATTTGGGGGGAGAAAACAAAAAGAAACAGCAGAAACAAGTAAGATTGGAAGAAGAATATAAAAGCCTGGGAAAAAAGTTTCAGAAAGATGTCCAAAATAAAAAAATTAAGAAATTGATGTAACTGAAGAAGCATGAAATAATCTTAAATGAACAAGAATTATTAGCAAACAAATTGAGAGTGTTGAAAATTTTTTTGAAAACGCAAATAAACCAAGAAGATGGCTAGCATATAAACTAAGAAAAGAGAAAGAGAAAAAAGTTATAAAATATCTACAAGACGAAGAAGGGAAATTACAATATAGAACTGAAGAAAAAAAGAAAGTAATTCAAGAATACTATGAAAAACTCTATTCACAAGAAAAGATCCCCAAGGAGGAGATACAAAAGTATTTGGAAAAATCAGATTTAATTAAAATATCAGAACAATTTAAAGAAATGTTAGATGAAAGAATAACAATGATGGAATTAACAGAAGCAATAAAAAGACAAAAGAATGGAAAAGCGCCTGGACCAGATGTCTTACCAGCCGAGTTGTATACATTGGAAGAAGTGATTAGTAATATAATATTGGACTTATTTAATGAACTGTTACTAGAGGCTAAAATGCTAGATTCATGGAAAGAAGCATACGTGACACTCGTACCTAAAGAAGATACAGATTTACAATTGATTAAAAATTATAGACCGAGAGGGGAGGGGCTTGACATCGTGGCAAAAGGGATGGGTGATTCCTGGGCTCCAGGGACACCACCGAAACCTCCACTGCTGGATGGTCCATTTTGGACCACACAGTCTCGTTTTGACTGTGTTAGCAGAGGGCACATCCTGTGAGTCTCAGGGACATCGCAAAGTCCCTGATCGACCCAGGAGAAGCCCTTTTTCTAACAGCGGAGTGGCAGCCATTGAGCTGCTGAAGCTGGGACAAGCTCCGGAAGAGGAAGAGAAATAACAGTAAGCCAATGCGGTGAGAGACTTTTAACTTAATTAACAACACCCTGACTTGAAATGGACTTAGAATTGAATTCAAAAGAAACCAAGCAGCAAATTTAAATAAGAGCTATTTTTTCTATCTTCTACCTAGTTAAGTTTGTGAGTTTTAAATTTTTATTTCTGACTGGGACCGGACCGAGAAAACTGATTGAATTGAGACTTGTAGGCCTTTATGTTTTAAAAGTGAATATTTTTTCTCTTGGAGTTAACTTTTTACTTGAATTTAATTCTCTTTTTTTTTTCTTCTCTTTTGGGGATTGTTTTGTTAAAATTTTTGACTTTTTTCTCTTTTAACAAAGAATTGTTGGACTATAAAAGGGAACTAGGAGAGTGTGTAACATTGCTATTTACTGCCATCTGCTGGACGGAAATGTTGCTAACTTTCCCTTTTTATTAGTAACAAGCTGAAACAATTATATAACATTGTTGCCAATTAGAGACTCTGAACTGAACTTTAACTGCTGATAAGAAGTGTGGGAAGAACATCTAAGAGAGTTGGAGTTATCTGTTGTGTTTATTCAGATGTTCTTTGGAGATATATTTGAAGCAGGAGTCTGAGGCAAATGAGAGAGGCTTGTTAATGTATTGCTGTAGAGAGTGAGATATTTTTTTCTTTTGACCTGCTAATATTTGGGCTTTATTTTTCTTTTCTAATATTTTAGCTAAATGATAACTCTGTAAGTTCCCTTAGTTTAAATACTTTTGATGGTACTTTTATTCACTCTTCTTTTAATTGGTTTCAAATAACTGTATTGAATTAGGACTACAAGAGTCTGAAGATGAAATATTGATTTTTTTTCTTCTCTTTTTTTTCTTTTTCTTTTGCTGTTTCCTCAAGTTGGCTATTTTTGAAATTGATTGAAGTTTTGGTGTAATTTTGCTACTATTTGGATTAATTTTTCTTTTTCTTGCTGATATATATATATTGATTTTCTTATTTTTTTTCTCTTTTCTCTCCTATGTTTCTTTTTTTTTTTTTAAAGTGGATTAGGGTATTGAAGAACCTGAAGAATTGATTTTTCATTCTCACGCTTTTCATTTTTATTCTTTTTCCTTTTTTCCTTTTTTTACTTATTATTGTTTATTTTCTTGGATTTTTTCCTTGGCTGTTGGTGTTTTTTACTATTGGATAAAATGAGTAGAATAGTAGTGACAGTTGGATCTGCGTCTACCACACCGGCCTCATCTCCTGCTGGAGGACAGCGATCAATTCAGTTGATGCTTCAACAGGAGAAGGACAAGGAAAAGGATAAAGACAAAGAAGTAACATTACAAATGATCTTTCAAACAATGCAGAGGATGGAACAACAAATACTTAAAATAGATGAAAAAGTAGAGAACACGCAACAAATGATGGTGAAATATGACGAGAGGTTGCAAAAGCTTAAGAAAAGAGAGGAGCAAAAAGAGGAAAAAATTAGATATAGACAGATTGGGAGAAGTTGAACGGGACAGGAGTGGATTAATTGGATGGGAGATGGATAAATCAGACTTTTACCTCAGATTTCAAAATGTGGAAGAAGAAAAAGGAGCGATTTTGGCGGACATAATGATTGGAATTTTGGCTGAGGCATTAGAAATTACCAAAGAGAAGATGATAGACAGGGTTGATGAGATATAGCGAGTCTATACGAAGTACAGCGAAATAAGCTACCATGAGAAGTTCATATAAGATTTGCTAAGAAATCAATTAAAACACAAATACTGCAAATTGCCAGAGAAAAAGCGTTTCTCTGGCAAATTGCCAGAGAAAAAGTATAAGGAGAAAGAAATTGCAGTTTTGAAACAAATACCCAGAAGAGTGAGAGAGATACAGAGAGAATATCAATTTTTGATCAAAGTATTACTCCAAAAAGGCGTGAGCTACAGATGGTTGGTACCAGAGGGTCTTATATTAACGTGGCAACTTCAAAGATATAGAATTGATACAATAGACAAGGCAAGAGCATTCTATACTGATTTTTTTAAAGAGAAAGAAACAGTTGAAATGGAATTTCAATCAACAGTTGTTCCAATACAACTCCAAGAAGAGGAATTGGTAATGATGGAAAAAGTAGAAGGGGCAGTAGGAGGGGCTGTGGAACAAAAAGAACAAAGGGAATTAAGATCAACTAGAGCAACAAAGCCTACATATAAAGTATGAATATGGAAGAAAAAAATTAATTTCAATAAATATAAATGGACTTAATTCAGTAGTAAAAAGAAGAAAGATATTCCACAAATTAGAAAAATTAAAATGTGACATAGTCTGCCTGCAAGAAGTACATATTAAAAAACAATGTGAACAGATACTTGTACATTCTAAATTAGGGGAAATCTTTACATCATTACCACAATGTACAAAAAGAGGAGTGGTTTTATACATTAAAAATACAATACCAGCCGAGCAAGTATATGTGGATGATGAAGGAAGAATTTTGATGGTGGAGATTATGGGCAATAATATGAAAATTCTCTTAGTAGCAATATATGCCCCAAATAATAATCAAAGTGACTTTTATAGAAAATTGCATATGAAAATAATAGAAATGGAATATGATAATATTTGCATGTTGGGAGACTTTAATGGTATAGGAGATGGAGACTTGGACTATAAGACACACAAAACAACAAGACATAGCAGAAAGATACTACCGAAATCTTTATTTAAGATGATCGAGGAAATAAATCTAAAAGACGTATGGAGAGACAGAAATGGTAAAAATCGACAATACACTTTTTACTCGGATAGACATACATCTTGGTCGAGGTTAGATATGATATGGATAACATCGGAATTGACCTTGAACATAGATCAAATTGAGATAGAAACAAGTACTTGGGCAGATCATAACCCAGTGACAGTGAAATGGAAAGGACAAAAAAGAAAATTTAGATGGACTTTAAACAATACTGTATTAAAAGAAAAAGACTGTTGTGACTCCGACCCCCGAGCCCGTCTTATCAGAGGGAGAAGACTTCGAAAGTGAAGGAGAGGAGTTGGCAAGGCCTCCCTCTCCAGGACCCTCCTCTCTGGCAATGCCTCAGGTGTCCTCCGAAGGCCAAGAGATAGGCCAGGAGCCAGGCACTTCCAAGCAGCCGCAGTTAGACAGTGACAGAGATGAGTCTTGGCTGGATCCCCGACAGCGTCGGAAAGATAAGCGCACGCAGCAGAGAAAGAGGCGTGCCAGAGATTAAGCTGAGTCACTGGACCACACCCCACAGGTGATAAAAGGGGGTGTGGTGGCCATTCAGGTCTTGTGATGGACAAAACTGAAAAGCTAGCAAGTCATGCTGCGTTTCTGGAACTTCGTTATATGCCCTCCTTGGATTTATTATGGACTGAACTTGACAATTCTTTGGCTTTGTGGACTTATTTTGGTGTATCGGACGGAGGAGAAAAACCTCCCTTTGTGAGTAAAGTCTTTGGCAGGCAGCTACTGGGTTGCTGCCAATTCTGTTATCTCAAAGGAATTCCTGACTGCTGACTGTTTGTGTGCGTGTGTGAGATGGGGACAGAACAAAAACTTAGTACAAAAAATGGAGAGAGAACTGGCTTTCTTCTTTAAGGAAAATAGGAAAGAAGTCACCTCAACACAAAATCTTGGGATACATTACGGAATGTGCTGAAATGAGTAAATTGACATCTGAAATTAGAGAACAGGAAGAGAAACAATACTATTTGATATGGGATTTCAATATGCTGATGATACTCAGTTATATATCTCCACCCCGGACCACCCCGGGGATGCCCTTTCCATGATGTCCCAATGCCTGGAGGCGGTGCGGGCCTGGATGGGTAGGAACAGGCTCAGACTCAACCCCTCCAAGACTGAGTGGCTGTTGATGCCGACACCTCGTGTTTTAGAGGTCCCATCACTTTTGATGGGGGGGGAGGTACTTGCTCCCGTTGAAAGGGTCCGCAACTTGGGTGTCCTCCTGGATTCCCGGCTGTCTTTGGAAGACCATCTGATGGCCGTGACCAGTGGGGCTTTTGCACAGGTTTGCCTGGTGCGCCAGTTGCGCCCTTTCCTGGACCGAGATGACCTTCGCACAGTCACTCATGCCCTGGTTACTTCCCACTTGGATTACTGCAATTCCCTCTACATGGGCCTGTCCCTGAGATGCACCCAGAGACTCCAGCTGATCCAGAATGCAGCTGCATGGGTTGTTATGGGAGCCCCTCATTACTCCCATATAACACCCCTCCTGCGTGAGCTGCACTGGTTACCAGTGGTTCTCCGGGTCCGCTTCAAGGTGCTAGTCCTCACCTATAAGGCCCTTAGGTCTGGGATATTTGCATGACCTTCTCCTGCTTGCCTCTCACCGTCCTGTTCACTCACATAGGGCCGCTCTCCTCAGGGTTCTGACGGCGAGCCAATGTCACCTTGCTGTGCCCAGGGGTAGGGCGTTCTCTGTGGGTGCTTGGTGGACGCTCCTGCCCTCTGGAATGAGTTACCCACCGAGCTACGGACAGCACCTGATCTCCGCTCCTTCCGTCGAGGCCTAAAGACTTGGCTGTTTCAACAAATGGGCTGATCTGATTCTTGGGTTTTATTATCTATTTGTCCTTGTTTTAACTGGTTTTAATTAGGATTTTCCTTCATTATTGTATGTTTTTAACTTGTGTTCACCGCCCTGAGCCCTTTGGGAGAAGGGCGGCATATAAATATTTGTAAATAAAATAAATAAATAAATTTGTTTTACCAATGGCTAGATAATAAAGCATGGAGGTGAAGTATGAAATATGAAGTTAAGGTAATGATAAAATATATGAAATGTTTTCTTATGGGAGTTAAGGCTTTGTTAAATAATTGTTAAATGAAAATAATAATATAAAGGGATATATAAAGTTGTTAAATAAGAGAAATTAAATAATTTGTAATTTTGGATATGGGATTATGCACAAAAGAAACTTAACCAATTGACACACTTTCTGTGATTGTATTGAATGATGTTTTTATGTTTTAAAAATAAAAAAAATTCAAAAAAATAAAATAACGGAAGCCTTGATACACCCAAATGTCTTTAATTCTGAAAATATTGTCAGATATAATGAGTTATTAACAGATAAGGGGGAACTGAAAGATAATTGGAACATCAATTCTCAAAGAGAATTGGAACAACAGGGAATTGAGATAGATTGGTACATGTACATGCAAATAAGAGTAAGATATGAAAAAGATGCTAAACTATATGGTTTTTATATGGAGAAGACTGAACTGGATAAGATACTCATGGGAACAGAGGAAAATTTAATAAATTTTTTTTATAGTTTTTTGTTGTATATTGAATTGGAGGAGGAGCAAGTAAAAGAAATGATGATAGCCTGGGGTAGAAATTTTGTTTATTCAATTGAATTCAAAAACTGGCAACAACTATGGGAAAGGAACTACAAATTAACAATGTCCACAGCATATAAGGAAAATCAATATAAAATGTTTTATAGATGACATATGCCACCGGAGAAGTTAGCAAAAAGATAAATCAGCTAAATGCTGGAAATGTCATCTAACACCAGAATCTTATTACCATATGTGGTGGACTTGTCCTGAAGCAAAAAATTATTGGTACAAGATTAAAATCTGGCTGGAAGAAATGATACAACAACGTATTGAATTTAAACCAGAGTTGTTCCTACTGGGTTTCTTTCCAGAAAAAATTAGTAAGGAAAATGCATATTTGATTATACACGTAACAACAGCTGCAAGAATTGTGTATGCTCAAAATTGGAAATCAGAGAAAATACCTTTGAAAGAAGTAATAAAAAAACATTTAGACTGTGCAGAAATGAATAGGTTAACTTTGATGATTAAAGATAAGGAGGAATCAGAATATTTTAAAACATGGAGCTATTTTTATAGTTGGTTGGAAAAGAGATAGAAATGATTGATACTATAATTATGTACAAATGATGATTATAATATTGAATTTAGAAATGAACTGTTAGAACGGTTTGGATGAATATGAAGATAGAAGAAACTTATGGAAGATGGAAAAGAAGCCTAGAAGATAACACCGAGATGTCACAGGGAAGGGAGGAAGGTTTTTCTGCAGCCCCAACTCAGTAGAATCACATCCACTGAGCTGGGGCTGCAGAAAAACCTTGGTTACGTAGGGAAAACCTGACTAGAGGAAAAATACACATAAACCCTACGAAGAAGTAAATATTCCTCCTGGAAGCACGAAGCCGAGAACACCAGCCTGAAGATGATGAATGAGACTTCGTCGAAACGTCGCCAAGACACTTCCAATTTTACGTGGGAGAAGACCCGAATAACCAAAGACCTACATACAAACACCCGCGAAAACCTGAGAAAACACACACACACACACACACACACACACACACACACACACACACACACACACACACACACATATATATATATATATATATATATATATATATATATATATATATATATATATATATATAAAATTTGTCTATGTAAGTTTTCACGGGTATATATGTGTGTACAGTTAATATTTCGGGTTTCTTCCCGTGTAATTGTGAACATATCCCTAAAAGGGTAGAAGCGACGTTTCGACAGAATCTCATCTGCCATCATCAGGCTTATGTGAAGGGTCTTTTGCTGTAACTGCCGTTACTATTTCAAATCTGGTGCTGGTAGTCTGGGATGGCTCCACCTTTTCATTCTGATTGGTTGGGAGTCCCAGTTTGTGTTTATTGGCTTGGCTTCGGGTGTATGGTCGGTTTTTCTCCACCAGGTGGCAGGGCTTCATCTTTGTGGCTGGTTTGAATATGATTTGGCTGGGACTTGTGGCAAAACATGTCTTTTGATTAACACTTGATCTATGTTTTATATTTGGTGTTAAGATTCGTCTATCTATGAGAGCAGGTTTCCAAATAGTAGGCAGACGTGAAGTGTCATCCCGTTTATTCATGCAATATGGTCTTTTCTCTATTTCTATTGCCTCTCTGATTATTCTGCCATTGAGATGTTCTATTTTTGCAACTGTTTTTGTGTTATTAAAATTAATATTATGTCCTGTTGTGTTTATGTGTTGAACTAATGATGATGTGTGTTCTTGCTTTTGTATTGAGTTTTTGTGTTCCTCGATGCGCGCACTCATTCTTCTGTTGGTCTGTCCAATGTATGTTGATGGGCAGGAATCACACGGGATTTCGTATATGCCTTGATCTTCTAATTCTATTTTGTCCTTAGGATTTCTCAGAATGGACGATATCTTTCTATCTGTGCAAAATATGGTTTTGATGTTGTGTCTATGCAGTACTGTTTGTCAGTAAAAAGACTGAGGGCGGTGGGGAGGATGTCAACATCAAAACCTGGCTGTCATGACCGGGTCAACCACTGAGTCTAATACAGCTGATGAAATGGTTGGCGAGACGGTGGCAACAGCGACTCCGGATAGGGTGTTGATAATGATGCCTGGGCTAATAGGCGCTGCATGTAGCAACACGGCGGCGATGATGTCTATGGCAAGGGGGGTTACCACAATGGCGAGGGGAATGGCGCTAATGGCAGCGACGGCAACACCAGGAGGCTGCAAGGAAGCCCTCGTTGTTAATAGAGGAGAGGGCAATGCTGCAAAGGCTATAAATGTTAGGATCCCTTCAACCTCTAGGGATCTGTTGCACTCCTCTTTCTTGAAACTCTGAGGACTTATTAAACTAATTGAACTAAGCAGCCTGAGCAAGGTGATGGATAGGGACTGAGGATTACAAACTGGAGATGATGACTTACTCTCCCCCTCAACTGTCCCTCTCTCCTTTATCAGATCTAGATCTATTATGACCACTCAGCGTTAACTTGCAATCTTAGATCGATCTGCAGCTTTATTTACCGCCTATTCCCCCAAGATTACCCTGATTATTTAACCCTAAATACTTTGTCCAGTGGCTCTGCCTCACTTTTTTGATCTAATCCTCGGCCATCACTGGTATCAGGACTGGAGGAGATACAGACATCGAGAGTCTTGGATTATGGGGAGATAGACCACCTTCTCTTTGTTTGTTTCAAATGGTTTGGTCGCTGTGAGAGGACAACTCTTTGAGACCTCTACCCCCACATCCTTTGGATGGACTTATTACAACCACAAGACTTCCCATCATCGTGAGAGGGTGATGATGTTCCGATGTATTGACATTTGTAACATACTGGTCTCCCTTTTACATCTATTTCCTCCCTTATTTTAAATTACCTGTCTTAACCATCTCTAACACTCTTAGAAGAAAATGATCCTTCATCTCCTTCAACTCGCTCCTATCTTTGATGTATTCAACTGCGGAGCTCCTTGCATTGCGAGATTCCCCCCTCTCGCATGTCTGGCCCTCTCAGTTATCAAGGGCCGCCCTTGAGGACGGGTTTTGGAACCCTGAGAGGTGGTTTGCAAAAAGCCGACGGCTTTGGGGGTTTTTAGATAAATCTTTAAGTTCTATTTTAAGGGGTTCTGGGAGGGATTGTGGGAATGGATCTGGGGGGGATCCATAAATCCACTGAAAGGGGTAATGGGTCTGATAATCATGGTGGGGAGGATGGGGACAGAAATCTGACAAGGATGCAGGGGGATGAAGCGATGGGCATTAGTATAGTAAGTGGGAGGGGCAGATATGACGGCTGCAGGGGGCCATATTATGTTTCGGGAGTGCGCACTCGATGTTTACGAGCGATTGCCCACTCCGACCCCCAAAGCACTGCTCGTTTCCCAGGTTGTTCAGAGTCTCAGACCCTGGGTCTATGGCTGATGTTATGTAATGCCAGGTCAGTGGTAAATAAAACCCCCCTCATTCATGATCTTATTTCAGAGAGGGGTGCTGACCTGGCAGGGATTACGGAGACCTGGTTAGGCCAGGAGGGAGGAGTTCCCCTTGTGGAAATGTGCCCGCCAGGTTTCCGTGCATTCCATCAGCCAAGGACTCAGGGAAGGGGTGGGGGAGTGGCAGCAATCATTAAAGAAAGTCTTTGCCCGAGGGAGGCCACTGTTCCTCAGATAGCCGGATGTGAGTCCCTCCTTGTGAAGTGGGGTTGGGGGATTCAGATGGGCCTACTGATTGTGTACCTGGCTCCCTGCCACGTAACAGCGGTCCTGCCTGAGCTGCTCGACATTATAGCCGGGATGGCAGTGGAAACCCCCAGACTTATTGTTATGGGGGATTTTAACCTGCCATCTGCTGGTGAGATGTCGGAGACGGCTCAGGAGTTCATGGCTTCCATGACGGCCATGGACCTGACCCAGGTAGTTCAAGGCCCCACCCACTTGGGGAATCACACTCTGGACTTGATTTTTGTCTCTGATCAGTGGCTGAATGATCTAAGAATAGGGGATATAGACATCAAGCCCTTGTCATGGTTTGATCATTCTCTCCTTCACATGGACTTTCAAGTCACTTCCACCCACCGCAGGGAGATGGAACCAACCAAATGGTTCCGTCCCAGGCGCCTGATGGACCCCGAAAGGTTCCTGATGGAGCTTGGGCCATTTCCTGAGACTCTGGCTCACGACTCGACTGAGGACCTGGTGGTCGCCTGGGACAGGGCGGCTACTGGGGCCTTGGACCGCGTCGTGTCTTTGTGGCCTCTGACCCGATGCCGATCTCGTCTAACTCCTTGGTTTTCCGAGGAGCTGAGAGAGATGAAGCGTCGGAAAAGACGCCTGGAGAGCGATTGGAGGACAAGCCGATCTGAATCTGACCCAACACAGGTGAGATCTTATATTAAGACCTACCTAGTGGCGATAAGAGCAGCGAAGTCTAGCTACTTCTCCACTCTTATTGCATCTGCAGAGAACCGCCCAGCCGCGCTGTTTAGGGTGACCCACTCCCTACTTCAGGTGGGGGTACGGGAAGATCCCTTAAAGGGTCGAGCTGAGGATTTTGTACAATTCCTGCATGATAAAGTCGCTCAGATTTGGGAAGGCCTGGACTCCGATTGGGTAGATCCAGGGGAGGAGACGGGGGCAGGTCTTGAGAGCGTTATCTGGGAAGAGTTTGACTCTGTGGCTCCTGAGGACGTGGACAGGATTCTGGGCAAGCTTAACGCTGCCACATGTTTATTGGACCCGTGTCCCTCCTGGTTGGTACTGGCCTCCCAGGAGGTTACACGAGGCTGGCTCCAGGGGATTATAAATGCTTCTCTGAGTGAGGGTGTCTTTCCCGCCACCTTGAAAGAGGCGGTTGTGAAGCCCCTCCTCAAGAAGCCTTCCCTGGACCCGGCTATATTATCAAATTATCGTCCAGTCTCCAATCTTCGCTTTGTTGCGAAGGTTGTTGAGAGTGTGGTGGTGCGACAACTACCCCGATACCTCGATGAAGTTGTCTATCTGGATCCATTCCAGTCGGGCTTCAGGTCACGATACAGCACAGAAACGGCATTGGTCGCATTGGTGGATGATCTCTGGAGGGCTCGGGACAGAGGTTGCTCTTCTATCCTGGTCCTATTAGATCTCTCAGCGGCTTTTGATACCATCGACCATGGTATCTTACTGGACCGGCTGTAGGGGTTAGGAATAGGGGGCACCGTGCTTCGGTGGTTCTCCTCCTTCCTCTCTGACTGTTCGCAGTTTGTGTTGGCAGGGGGGCAGAGGTCGACCTCGAGGCACCTTATTTGTGGGGTGCCGCAAGGGTCAGTCCTCTCACCCCTTCTGTTCAACATTTATGTAAAACCGCTAGATGAGATCATCCATGGTTTTGGGGTGAGTGTTCATCAGTATGCTGATGACACACAGCTATACATCTCCACCCCAGACCACCCCAATGATGCCCTTGCTGTGATGTCCCGTTGCCTGGAGGCCGTGCGGATCTGGATGGGGAGAAACAAGCTCAGACTCAACCCCTCCAAGACCAAGTGGCTGTGGCTTCCGGCGTCCTGGTATAGTCAGCTGGTACCATCACTGGCAATAGGGGATGAGATCTTGCTCCCCACAGAGAGGGCCCGCAACTTGGGTGTCCTCCTGGATTCACGGTTATCTTTAGAAGATCATTTGACGGCCGTGGCCAGGGGTGCCTTTTATCAGGTTCGCCTGATCCGCCAGTTGCGTCCCTTTCTGGATTGGGACGCCTTGCGCACGGTCACTCATGCCCTAGTTACCTCCCGTATGGACTACTGTAATGCTCTCTACATGGGGCTTCCCTTGAAAAGCACCCGGAGGCTCCAACTGGTCCAGAACGTAGCCACATGGGTGATTATGGGCACAGCTCGTTACGCCCATGTAACACCTCTCCTACGTGAGCTGCACTGGCTCCCGGTGGTCTTCCGGGTGCGATTCAAGGTGTTAGTTATCACCTTTAAAGCGCTCCATGGCTTAGGACCTGGGTACCTACGAGACCGTCTTTTGCCACTAATAGCTTCCCACCGACCAGTTCGTTCTCACAGGGAGGGACTACTCAGGGTACCGTCAGTCAAATTATGTCGACTGGTGACTCCCAGGGGGAGGGCCTTCTCTGTGGGGGCTCCAACCCTTTGGAATGAACTGCCCCCAGAGATACGGAATATCCCTGATCTCCGTGCTTTCCGCCGTGCCCTCAAGACCCTGATGTTCCAACAGGCAGGGCTAAACATACAAACATGTGAATGATTTTTTAAATGTTATCTAATTCTGGGTTTTATTTAATTGACCAAACTAAGTAATAATTTTAATTTGCAATTTTATGATGTTTGTGTGTCTATATTTTTCTTGACTGTACACCGCCTTGAGTCCTACGGGAGAAAGGCGGTATAGAAATATAATAAATAAATAAATAAATAAATAAATAAATAAATAAATAAATAAATAAATTTGACATTGTATCTGCCAATTATGGGAATAAAACTAAGGAAGAAGGCAATGGGAAACTTGAAGATCAAGAAGAAGAAATTTCTTTAAGAACAAAAATGAAAATAGTTGAATAAATAGTCTTCCTGGTAGCAATGTATTGTTAAATTATATTTATTAAATTCATGTGGCTACTACCTAAATGCAGAAAAAGTCTTAGTGGCTAACAGATAACAAATAATCTAAAACCAATAGTAAAGACACAACACAGATTTATATTTACAGCAGGTTGTTAACTCCACAAGGCCCAATGCTTTGTTTTCAAAAATCTTCAAAGTGTTTAAAGCTATCATAAAGGCTTGAGGACAGCCGACTCTTGGGGGCATGCTATTCCATGGGACAGGCATTGTAACAGAGAAGACATACTTTTCCTTAGCTATGCTCAGCAATTCATAGATGGATAGGATCTCATATTCGTTGGTAGAGACTGAGAGTGTAGTGTATCTTTAAATTTTTTGTTGTTGCAGTCTGGCCACGCCTCTGGCCCCGTTGGTCTCCAGTTATTTCTCTCAGTCTGAGGTAGAGAGACATAGTTACATAGCTGTGCTGATTATTGTGAGTTTTCTTCTCCTTTTTTTCTATTTTTAGTGTAGTTAGGTGAATAATTGTATATATATATATGCTGTAAATAGTATAGATAGTTAGGAATTAGTTCTGAGGGAGCAAACAACATGTTTGAGTACTGTGATCACAGCCTGCATTCAGCGGCTAGCGTCAGCGGGTCGCTGGTGATTCGCTTTGCCTTTACAGCCTATTGAGGCTTGTTTTAGCCAGCGGAGCATTTTCCCTTTGGAAAGAGATCTCAGGACAGCCTGTGGAGGCTGTCTCTATTGGCCGCCGGCGTGTGGGTGGGTTGGCTGGTCCGCTGGTTTTCCCACCGCTGCCATTTGCTCCCTCATAGTGTGGGCGGCTGCAGAGTACCTGCTTGGATTACCGGGTAACACTCTGCTTGTGAAATAGCTTCGCAGCATTTTAAGGAGCTAGTGCTTCCTGCGCTTGGATCGCCAGCCCTGAGGAGATCTGGATCGCCTGTGCGTGAGTAGTAGGAGAGGGGATGGTCCTTCCTATGCTTCGCGCCATTTTTAAAGTGCAATTTGGGGCTGGTGGCCATTTTAGGGCTATTTTAGGGCTATTATCCCTGCATTTTATTATTCTGTAGCCCTAATGGTGAGATTTTTCCCCACAGGCTGTGGCCTTGGATTTAATGAAATGCTATATTGTTCTTTACAATTAGCAATTTAATTTATGCCTCTGAATGTGATGTTTTGTTCTGCCTGTCAGTCTGCAGGTTTTAACTGCGATTTGTAACCACGATGGCTGACCAAGAGTTTCTTCGATTCTGAGCAGGCCCCAGCTTCGCCTAAGCCCAAGAAAGCAACAAAAAAGAGCTCCAGATCTACTTCTGCCATGGCTGTATCCACAAGATCTCGCTCTGCTTCTTCCTCCACTAACAAGGAGGAACAGAGAAGGCATAAAGCCTTAGAGAAGCAATTCTCTAGAGCACAAAAGAAGACTCAGGGAGGGGTGGAAGGTCTCCCAGGGGTCAGAGAGGCTGATCTGTGAGTCAACAGGCTGTAAAGTTTCACAGGCCTCAAAGTCCACCTCAAGCTTCACTTCCTGATCCTCAGGAGGAGATTCAGGATGATTCCCAGGGAGCTTCTGCATCTAATGCTCCAAGCCCGTCTGCAACATTTACGCCTACGGCTGCAGGGCTCCGCCCACAGGAAGGACTTGCTTGGCCTGCCCAGATTGACTTCCAATCCCTGTTTACTGATGCATTAGCCAGAGCTATTGCATCGGGCATTCATCATGGAGCTCACGGTGCAGGTTTTCCTGCCTGCCAGGCTCCTGCTCCCCCTCCTCAAGGGCATGCACCAGCAGTTCAGACCCAGGCAGAGGTGGTTAGTAGTGATGAGTCTGGGGAAATCACTGGGGGATCCTGAATTTTCGGAAGATGAGGAAATTATTCCTGATAGACCAGCGTTTTCCACCTTGTTTTGACCTGAGGTCTTCAAGACCCTCCTTAGAAAGGCAAAAATGGCGACCAACATGGGTAGGATTGTTAATCCTGCGGAGCAATTGTCAGGTGATGGTCATCCTCATGGGGAGTTATTCGCAGTTCCAGCTCCAGGAATTTATCCCCTGTCCAGACCTTTTTAAGGAGGTCATAAAGAGACAGTGGGAGGCTCCAGAGGTTTTGTCGGTGCCTAGTGGCCACGATAAGAAGTTGTATTGCGCTGACCCTGAGTTGGAGGGTCTGCTTAGTCTTCCAACTGTGGATGCACCAGTGGTCAGTTTGTCTTCCTCTGCTGTTTTATCTACTGATGCGGTGGAGGTTTTGAAGGCAGATGAAAGAAGAGCGGAGGTCTCATTTAGGAAAGCACACCAAGCGGCCGCTTGGGCTGTGAAAGCAGCTACTTCGGCTTCTTTCTTTAATAGGGCCACCCTGATTTGGCTTCGACAATTGCAGGAAAGACTTCCCCCTGATGACATCAGGATCAAGCAGGACATGAGCAAGTTAGTAGCTGCCACTGAATATCTGCGGACGCATCCCTGGATGCTGCCCGATTTGCCGCTAGGGCAATGGCCTCTTCTGTAACCTTGCGCAGGTTACTGTGGCTTAAGCCTTGGAAGGCCGACACCAAATCCAAATGGAAATTGGCTTCAGCTCCTTATCATGGGGCCTCCCTTTTTGGGTCAGCCTTAGATCCACTTTGGTAGAAGGTAGAGATAAAAGGAAGGTGTTACCTGTTTCGTATAACAGGTTAGAACATAGGTATTCTCCCTATGGTCATAGGCAGCCCTTTCGTACTGAGTCTGGGCCCAGTGGGCCCTACTATAATAGAATCTTTTCTCAGGGATTTGACTGTTCAACCAACAGTCAGGGGTTTAGAGACCAGGGATCTAAATCTGCTTCCAAATGTCCATTCAGAGCAGTGGTAGGTTCCTCCCGGTTCGGTCCGGTCCAGCAGAGCCGGTAGCGGTGACGATATGACATCACCGAACTGGTTCTCCCCCCCGTGCTCCCCCCCACCCACGTTATTCTTACCTTTTATTTGGTCCCACCCCCAATCTATTGCTGCCTCCTGAGTCCCAGCTGATGACTAGAGGGAAAAAAACTGTTTAAACTCTTGCCGCGGGGCTTCAAAGGGCTGTCCTACAGCTGATCAGTGTTAAAAGCAAACAAATGAGTCGGGTCGTAAGTGCGAGGACTGGTCGTAAGTGCGAGGACTGGTCATAAGTGCGAGGACCTTCCAGAAATTACTCTGACCAGCTAGCCACGCCCATCTAGTCACATGACCTCCAAGCCACACCCACAAAATAAGCCACACCCACAGAACCGGTAGTAAAAAAATTTAAAACCCACCCCTGATTCAGAGGTACAGGTTCCAGGAACGCTAAGCGAGGCAAATGACTTGCTGTCCCATTTTCCCATTTGGGGGAGGCTTCATCACTTCTTTCACCAGTGGGAGTCCACCATGTCGGACGCCTGGGTTCAACGGACAGCGGAACAGGGACTGCTGTTGGAATTTCGCACAACACCCAGGGACTTGTTCATTCGTTCCCCAGTTTCTCATCACAAGGACAGACAGGACAATATGAAGGCAGAGATTCAGCATCTGCTGGAAATTGGGGCAATAGAGAGAGTACCACCAGCTCAGGAACGGACAGGGGTTTACTCCATTTTGTTCCTACTAACCAAATCTTCAGGGGGTTGGAGGGCCATCTTGAACCTCAAGTATCTCAACTCCTTCATCCGTTTCAAGAGGTTCAAGATGCAGTCTCTCAAGACCATTCTGGACTGCGCTCGAGGAAGGGACTTTATGACCTCCTTGGATCTTCAAGAGGCATACCTCCATGTAATGATCCACCCCCAACATCGCAGGTACCTCAGGTTTGCATATGCCAACAAGCATTATCAGTACCGGGAGATGCCGTTCGGCCTCTCCTCAGCACCACGGACGTTCACCAAGCTTCTTGCCATGGTAGCTGCCTCAATCCGCCTTGTCCCCATTCGTGTCCTCTGTTATTTAGACAATATTTTAATCCTGTCTTCTTCCCACTTCCAAGCTCAGCAGGATTTACAGACTGTCAGTCATATCCTAGAGATCCATGGTTTCTCCATAAATTTCCGGAAATGTCACCTGGAACCCACCACATCGATCATACCTTTGGGAGCAAGGATAGACTCGGAGCTGCTTCAGGTGTTTCTTTCACCCGGACGACAACAGAACATCAGAGAGTCGATACATCGCATTCTGTCCCTGGACCAGGTGACCTTACTCAGTTAATCGCAACTGCTTGGGAAATTTATCTCTTCTTTGTCAATAGTACCATGGGCCCGCAGACACTCAAGACCGCTGCAGTGGTTCCTCAGTGGTTTGCACCTTGTTTGCAAAGCAGCTCTCAAAGAGAAAGAAGCGGGCATAGCACATCCAGACCTGCTGCTTCTTCGCAACAGCTGAGGACTTCTTCTGCTTGGAGCTCCAAGCTGTGGGGGCGGGGGGGTGGCTGCAATGCTGGCATCTTCAGTGGGCTCCTTCCCTCCGTGGTTTGTTTTCTGTGACCTCATCTAGGAGACTTTGTAATTAAAGGCTGCTCCGCGCCTTTTGATCTTTCTCTGGTGCAGAGAAAAGTGAGCCTGTGCAAAGGGACTGAGCTTGCTGCGGAACTTGGAAGCCAAGAGGCTTCTTTTCCACCCAGCCACTGGCGCACAGTGCCGAAAAGACCTCCGGTCGCTGCTGCCAGCTTTCTTCTCACCGGCTGAAGGACTTTTCGGCACCCTGCAGCCAGGCGGCTGAGAGGCTTCTTTGCTCCGGTCAGCTTCAGGTGGGCGAGCAATCAGCGACCGGGGAACCGGTTCAGGAGCATGGCCTGGCTGCCGTTACTACTGGTTCGGAGAACTACTTCCTAAAGTTACAACCTATTCAGTAGAACCGGGCCGAACCGGGAGCAACCCACCACTGACCAACATGATTCCTTTTTAAGAATTGACATGGTATGGGCAAATAGAGAAATAATTAAAGAAATTGAAAATTTCTAAGAATAACTTGGAAAGGCCAAAAAAAAAAAAAAAAAAAAAAAAAAAGGAAACCTAGGAGATGGACCCTAAACATGCAAATATTACAGGAAAAGGAATATTTAGAGAAGATAAAAAAAGAGCTTATTTTGTTCCTCGATGTAAATAAAAAACACCATACATCATTTCAGAATTTATGGGATACATTAAAGGCATTTACGAGAGGAATAACATTAGCATATACATCAATGAGGAATAAGAAAAAAAGAAAACATCAGGATATACTATTGAAGAAACTAGAGTATTTAGAAAACAAATTTCAACTAAACTCTGGTGATCCCCAAATTAAGGAAGAATTAACATTAGTTAAACATAAACTAAATTTAAATGAACAAACAGAACATATTAAAAATATTAAATATGCAAAACAATACCAATTTGAAAAAGCCAATAAACCAGGGAGGTGGCTAGCCTATAAATTAAAAAAAGAAAGAGAAAGTAGAATAATTCACCAATTACAAGATGAGGCGGGCAATCTACAAAATAATGAAGATCAAAAGGATTACATTAGAATATTTTGAAAATTTGTACAATCAAGAGGAAGTGGAGATGGAAAAAATAAATGGTTATATACAAGAGGAAAGTATGCCCAGGTTAGAGGAAGAGGAAAGGATGAATTTAAACAGAGAGATTTCTTTGGAAGAAGCGATTCATAGACAAAATAATAATAAGACTCCGGGACCAGATGGTTTACCAGGTGAATTTTATAAAAACATGGGGAAAATATTGGAACCGATCCTCTTGGATTTATATAATGAACTACTGTTGGAAGCAAAGATCCCCACCTCGTGGAGAGAAGCATATATCACAGACATCATGAAAGAAGGTACCGACCAGAACCAGATTCAAAACTATAGACCAATTTCTCTTTTGAATACCGATTATAAGATTTTTATGACCATCATGGCAAAAAGGATGAAAAAAAATATTACATGGAATTATCCACTCCAATCAGAATGGTTTTCTCCCATTGAGACAAATTAAAGACAATACAAGGACAGTTTTAAATATCTTAGAATACTATGAGGCTCATCCAGAGAAACAAGTAGCCCTTGTTTTTCTGGATGCGCAAAAAGCCTTTGATAGCTTAAATTGGAAATATATGACAAAACAAATTAAAGAAATGAAATTTGGCAAGAAATTTGAATAAATGAATGAAACAATTTATTCCACCCAAAAAGCAAATATTATAATCATTGGGGAAATCACAAAATCATTGAGATAATGAAAGGAGTTCACCAAGAATGCCCATTATCACCTCTGCTTTTTATCCTGACACTAGAGTCACTATTGAAAAAAAATTAGGGCAAATATAGAGATTAAGGGGAGTAAAGTTAAGAGAGAAGAATATTAATTAAAGGCATTCGCAGATGATCTGGTGTTTTTTATTGAGGAACCAAAAGAGACAGGACCTATTTTGGTAAGGGAGATAGAAAAATATGGAGAAGTTTTGGGCGTTAAAATTAATAAAACAAAAATATGACAAGACAACAGGAAAGAGAATTAGAGGGAAAATTGGGATTACAAAGTGTAAAGAAAGTGAAATATTTAGGAATATGGTTGATGGCGAGATGCTCCTCGATAAAAGAAGACAACTACAGAAAACATACAGCAAATAAAATTGGATTTACAGCAGAAAGATGGAGTACATTACAATTATTTATATTGGGCTGAATTGCATCCATTAAAATGAATGTATTGCCAAAATTGTTATATCTCTTTCAGACTATACCTATAAAATTGGATAAGAAATTTTTTTGTAGAGTTGAACCAAATCACAAAATTCATATGGGCAGGTAGAAAAGCACGAATAAAATTAACAGACCTTCAAGATAGTAAAAGCAAAGGAAAACTTCTGGTTGGCGCCGCAGGGAACCAGACAGGGAAATAGCGGGCTCTTCGGAGCCCTGCAAAAACCCCGTCTGCCAAGCCCCCGCCAGCAGGTCTTCGGACCTCCCCTGTCCTGTAGGGACAGGGGGCATGGAAAGGGACCCCTCGGTCGGCCGAGAGGAACGGGCAGGTTCCTCAGGGCCGGAGGCTTGCCCTCTCCGCTGGCGGTGGCAAAGCGGCAGCCATGGCAGCTGCCCTGAAACCGCGGCAACCGTGACACAAGAATACGCAGGAGGAGAGGAGGAGAAGCGGAGAACAGAGCCAGGAGTTTGTTTGCCGGGTGAGTGACCATCAGCCCAGGCGGGAACTGCCCATGGACTCTGGATTAAGATAGTTTTTGCCCCAGCCTTAACAGCGGCTGTGAACTATTGGGGCATAAAGTTAAAAGACCTGTTGGAGAACAACGTGAAATAATGATTTTTTGGAAATGGCTGCATTACAGTGTTGGATATGTTTTTTTTTTCTTTGTATGGAAAAATGAGATTGGACTATGTTAGAGAGAGAGGAAGGAGAAGAGGAAATAACTATGCTTTTAAAAATAAAGAAAAAAGAAGACACGGAGGCAGAGAAAATGGCTGCTAATTGGCAAGTGAAAGTGTGAACTTCAGACGGACTGCTTGTTACTGATTTACAGAATGCCTACTTGTTACATAAAGGGAGAAACTTTGTTACTTGTTTCTTTAAACTTGACTAAGGGGGGGGAGAGAAAAACTCAGATTAAAAGATTCTGGATAGACAAATTTGTTTATTGGAGGATTTATTGAAGATCAGAAGGAAGAAATTAAATGGAACAATGGAAACTGAACTAACAGACGTGGTAATAAGAGAAGGGTGTGGCAGCACAAGAAGGACATGATGATACCATATATGGAATAGCCCAGAACTAATTTTTTTTTTTTAAAAAAAAAGTTGGAACTTTGATGGTATTAAAATGGAGAAGAAATATATTTGGACAGACTGGAGAAAGGAATATTGGAACATATTATGTAACAAGACAACAAATTATTATATTTTGATTTAAATAGATATAATAGTTTTTGGGTGAATGAATAGAGTTTTTTTTTCTTTTTTTCTTTTCTTTTTTTTCTTTGTTTTCTTATTATACCATCTCTCTCTATTTCCTTTTTTCTATCTTTTTATTTGTTTTTGTTTTTCCTCTTTTAATTTGATTTTTTTCTTTCCTTTTTCCTTTGTTTTGATATATTTCTATCCTCTTCCCTTTTCTTAGTTTTTTTCACTATTATTATTGCTGTATTATGATTATTGTCACTATTTTAAGGTAATTATATTATTATTGTTATATTTCCCATTTTCTATAATTATTATTACTTTTATATAAATTTTATATAAATAACTTGATTAAGAAATGTTTGAAGGAAGAAGCATGAGTTTTGGATGTTCTAATGCCTTTTTGAATTTTAAATCTTTAACAAGTAATATTTATAGATTTAATAATTTGGAAGAAAATGTTTTTTCTTTTAAGGTGTTGGATGTTAAAAGAATTATTCATAGATTTAATAAGCATAGAAAATGAATTTAAAATGGTTTAAAATGATGTTTGTATTGAAATATGAAATAAGCAAGTAACGGGAGAAAATTTAGGAGAAAATAAGAGATAAGATATTTGTTGAAATGTATTTTTTTTTTAAATTAGCAAAAGATACGGAGGAGAATAGATTGAAAATACCATTGGTGATACATTTTGAAGTTATTTGAAGCTAAATAATTGAATAAGAGATATGCCATCTATAAAACATCTTATACAAGTTTTCTTTATAAACTGTTGTCATTGTTAATTTATAGTAGCAGAAATTTTGAGCAGTTCAGAGAATCGGCAAATACCACCTCTGGTTGGCCCCAGAGTGGGGTGGGAATGGAG
This sequence comes from Pituophis catenifer annectens, assembly GCF_029215685.1. NCBI lineage: Eukaryota > Metazoa > Chordata > Lepidosauria > Squamata > Colubridae > Pituophis > Pituophis catenifer. The sequence continues at coordinate 33,436,599 of NW_027256887.1, forward strand.
ATTTTGCAATATCCTTCTCCAGGAGTGAGGTGGGAATGGAGATTTTGCAGTATCCTTCCCCTGCCACACCCACCAAGCCACACCATGCCCACCAAGCCACGCCCACAGAACCAGTAGTAAACGAATTTGGATTTCACCACTGGATATTTACATATATTAATTGGGATTTGTGACTGAGTTTAATATTTAGGGATGCACACATTCTTTGGATGAAGATACCTGTTACATGGAAACTAACAGCTGGACAAAAGAAATGGATTCTCTGGGCCTTGTTATTGCCAAGAGATTAGCTGAACAACATGGTAAAATTGAATCTATGGCTCCAGTTACCCAATGAAATTCATATTACTTGCAACCCGTGGTGGGTTTCAAAAATTTTCGCTACTGGTTCGGTGGGCATGGCTAGGTGGGGGGGGCATGTGACTGAGTGGGCATGGCCAACTTGACGTCACTCATGCCCATGACCACTCAGTCACATGATCCCCCCACCTAGCCACGCCCACAGGAAAAGGTAGGAAATTTTTTGGAATTTCCATCTATCTACCCCCACCCTCCCTTTGCCAGTCGCCCCCGTTTCCCCTCCTTTAGCGGTCCCAGCCATAGCCCCGCTTCCTCCCCCACCACTGCCTCTTTGCTCGGGCTGCTTACCTTCTGTGGTGGCTGGTCCAGAGTCCAGAATGCAAGCTGACCGGGGTTTTAAGTGGCCCCCAGCCAGCCACTGCTGCTGGAAAGCAGCTGGCAAAGAAGCCGCAGGCTGCCAAAAAGTACCGGAGGTCGTGGAAAAAGCTGCTGCCATTGCCACCATGTTCTTCGCTCATGCACATCCGATTGGACTTGCAAGGCAATGGGATGCATGTGCGTGAAGAACCTGACAGCGACAAACATGGGCGGGGCGAGTGAGCAGCGACTGGGGAACTGTTTTGGGGGCATGGCCAACTGGCCATCGCTACCGGTTCAGCGACCTTGGCCAAAGTTCCACCAAAACTTCACGAGAACCAGTGCGAACCGGCTGAATACTACCTCTGTTTGCAACTTATTAATGAGTTACCACCATGTAGCCTATGTAAGGATGATTAAAATTTTATTTATTTGTTGTTATGTATAATCAATGTTTTTGTCTTATGTTGATTTTAACTTGGAAAATTTAATAAAATTTATTTTTTAAAAAATAAAAATTTATTTTTATTGAACTGTTGTATAAAAACAATTCATGTGTCTTGTTACAGCATATTTTTTTCCTTTTTTGTTATTTTTGTATATTTTTCTCTTTGATTTTGTTTTTATTCTGTTTCATTAAATAAAAGAAAAAAACCCTTCATGAAGGATAAAAAAGATGCTTTCAAAATTTTTCACAACAATATTCATGTAGTAGTATCTTTATATTCTTGGGTGTAAATGCAATGCAAGATGCAATCCTATTTCCAATTGTATTGTGAATTGCAGTCTTTTGTAGCAGGTAGTCCTAATGAATGGCAGTAATTGGGATTGAAATTTCCATTGCTAAGCAAAGCAGTCATAAAACAGAGTGTCATGTGTCCACAGTGATTAGCAACAGCAGTTTTGGCACTTTCTGTTTCTGCTATTAAGTGAATCTTGCACCATTGTTAAGTGGTCACCATTTGTGACCTTCTGCTGCTTTCCCCATTGACTTTGCTTGTTGGAAACTGGTAGTAGAAGTAGTAAATGGCAATCACCCGGTTGCAGGATGCTGCAATATTATAATTATGAGCCAGTTGCTGAACATGTGACCCTATGATTATCATAATTATGAGGACAGGATATAAATACCACTTGTTCAGTGTCATCATAAATTCAAATAGTCACTGAATTAAGTGGTTGTTATGCAAGGACCACCTGTATCTCTATCTCCTAAAAGCAAAAGAAAGAAGAAAAAACAGGTATTGGTGTGTTATTGGAGAACTAGTAGATTGGAGAACTGCTCAAATTGAATAATTCAACAATCACCTCTTTAAATTCACAGGCTTAATTTATTGATAGGTTGTGATACAATTTCATGGTAATTTCTGAACATACATGCTTCTATCCTTTAGATAGCATTCCCCAGTCTGAAGAAATTCAGGAATATAGAGATGATGGCTTCTCTCAGAATTCGCTGCCAGATAGCTATTCCAACAAATAGCTGAGTATCTGGCTAGAGAAGACTGTTGTAAAATTATAGATGCCATTATAGACAAGTAGCATACCTTACTATGTTTCATTTCCAGTATCTTCTTTTTATAATGAAATTATTGTGTCATGAATACATGTCTGCAGCATTACATCTTTATAGATAAATAATTATTTAATTATAATTAAGCTAGTCTGTTTTTTAGATTTCACCAAGTTAAATACCCAATGAAGTTCAGCTGTGCACTGCACATCATGTTTTTCATATGATTATTGGGTATCGGATTGGGAGTGGGATAGTACTTTTTTTTTTTCTGTTGGTTTTCCAGATAGTTTATAAAGAATCATTTCCCTAGAATTATTTAATAAGAAATGAAGACATATTGAAGATTCCTTTCTTGTTTCCTTCATTATTTCACAACCAGAAGTCTTGTTTATTTAGCTAAAGAAAATTAACATTAAGAACATCATGCTGAAATAAGATGTAGTCTGCCTGATATTTTTCTCTTTGGAAAAGTAGGTCAAGGAGTGTCGTGCATAACATCCTAAAGTATGTGTATCTGAGTTTTCAGTTTCTCATTTTCTATGTGTTCTACCCCTTGACCAATTCTAATCAATACTGTTTCACTGTATGTGACATATAGAGGCCAGTAGCAGTTTTTCAGAGCAAACCATCATACAAAAATTGTTGCATTGCAACAAGATTGTATCACATTGTTAATCATGATGCTTCTCTTTGGGTCTTAGGCCATTGATCCCATATAGCAGTGGTTAATTAAACACTTCTGTACATTTAATTTTGCAGTTGTTAGTTTTTATTATCTATACCCTTATTTTTTACAGGCTGTGGCTGGGATTCAGATATATATATATATATATATATATATATATATATATATATATATATATATATATATATATGTGTGTGTGTGTGTGTGTGTGTGTGTGTGTGTGTGTGTGTGTGTGTGTGTGTGTGTATGTGTGTATTTCTCTTTAGCCAGGTTCTTCCTACGTAAACCAAGATATTTATGCAGCCCTAGTTCAGTGAAATCACTGAACTATGGCTGCATAAAAATCTTGGTTTACGTAGGAAGAACCTGGCTAAAGAGAAATACACATAAAGGCCTACGAAAAGAAAAGAAAACAAATATATGTATGTATGTATGTATGTATGTATGTATGTGTATATATATTGGTGGATTGTGATTTCACTGAACTAGGGCTGCATAGGGCTGCATAAAATCTTGGTTTATGTAGGAAGAACCTGGCTAAAGAGAAACACACATAAAGGCCTACGAAAAGAAAAGAATATATATATGCTGCCCTATGCTGCCTAATGAGAGACTTATATAGATCTATTTCTGTCTTGTTAACCATCATCAGTAAGCCACACCCATATCTCATGTATCCTCCCTGTAAAGGTACAATATCTATTTTCTTACTTTTCGTAGGTTTTGTGTGTGTTTTTCTTTTAGCCAGGTTTTTCCTACGTAACCAAGATTTTTCTACAGCCCTAGCTCAGTGGAGTCACATCCACTCGATTCTGGACTCCACTGAGCTAGGGCTATAGAAAAATCTTGGTTACATAGGAAAAACCTGGCTAAAAGAAAAACATATGTATATATATGTTTTATGCATATATATATATATATATATATATATATATATATGTTTTTCTTCTAGCCAGGTTTTCCCTATGTAGCCAAGGTTTCCCTACGTAGGGAAAACCTGGCTAGAAGAAAAACACACATAAACCCTATGAAGAAGTAACAAATATATATATAGTTCGCAGTTTGTCAACAGAAAAAGGGCCCAAGAACTTGTGAATGAGATTTCACAGAACCTAGGGCTGAAGAACAACTAAGTTTACATAGGTAAAACCTGGCTAGAAAGAATATGCATATATATATATATATATATATATATATATATATATATATATATATGTGTGTGTGTGTGTGTGTGTGTGTGTGTGTGTGTGTGTGTGTGTATGCATATTCTTTCTAGCCAGGTTCCACCTACGTAAGCTAAGTTGTTCCTCAGCCCTAGTTCTGTGAAATCAACTTAGCTTATGTAGGTGGAACCTGGCTAGAAAGAATATGCACATAAAAGCCTACGAAAAAAGAAAAAGACACATTGTACCTTTACAGGGAGGATACTTGAGAAGAGGGTGTGGCTCACTGATGACGCAGCACAGAGTTGTTGCTTTTCAGCAGGATACAAAAAGCCCAGAAACTTGTGAATGAGATTTCACAGAACTAGGGCTAAGGAACAACTTAGTTTACATAGGTAAATCCTGGCTAGAAAGAATATGCACATAAAAGCCTACGAAAAAAGAAAAAGACATATATATATATATATATATATATATATATATATATATATATATATATTCTCAGGTTTTCGCGGGTGTTTGTATGTAGGTCTTTGGTTATTTGGGTCTTCTCCCACGTAAAATTGGAAGTGTCTTGGCGACGTTTCGACGAAGTCTCATTCGTCATCTTCAGGCTGGTGTTTTCGGCTTCATGCTTCTAGGAGCAATGTGTGATCACAACTGTTTCTTCCTTTAGTCAGCTAAGCATTTTGTTCTGGAGATGAGTGTCTTGGGTATGGAGTTGATCTGTGCTGGGTGGTGATGTGAGAGTGCGTGCAGATAGCAGTTTGTGTGTGTTTTCTTCTGGTAGATGGTGTGTCCTAGGGAGCCATTGGATTTCCTGTAGATTAAGACATCCAGGAAGGGAAGTTGGTTGTTAGCTTCTGTTTCCATGGTGAATTGTATTTTGGGGTGTAGGTTGTTGAGGTGTGTGAGGAAGTTGTCCGGTTTTCTTTCCCATGTGGCCAGATTATGAAGCTGTCATCTACGTATCTGAGCCAGAGTTTGGGTTTGTGATCAGATTTTTCTAGAGCTTGGGTTTCAAAGTGTTCCATGTAGAGGTTTGCAATGACAGGTGAGAGGGGTGATCCCATGGGTGCTCCTCTCACCAGGCAGCAAGGGCCTGCTGGCTGCCAGAAGGAAAAAAAGCCCATAATCGAGTGGATTGTGATTTCACTGAACTAGGGCTGCATAGGGCTGCATAAAAATCTTGGTTTACGTAGGAAGAACCTGGCTAAAGAGAAATACATACATACATACATACATACATACATACATACATACATACATACATACATTTGAGAAAGCTCATGAGATGTTTTTATATCTGAGTGAAAGAGTCCTGCCAAATTGTGATCTGCTGTTGAAAATGTTCCCAGGTCACATTTATCTGAGATGAGAAACAGAAATTCGTAGTCCCTTGGATAGGTAAAGAATAGACTAGACTAGACAAACAGAACAGAACAGAACAGAACAGAACAGAACAGAACAGAACAGAACAGAACAGAACAGAACAAAACAGAGAGTTGGAAGGGACCTTGGATGTCTTAAAGTCCAACCCCCTGCTTAGGCAGGAAACCCTATTGTCAGGCCTGCCTCTGATCAAAACCCAAGAAAGAAAACTTTCCGACTCCATTGATGTAGAGAAGAGGTACTTTTACTGAGTTTGAAATGATAGTGATTAAAGCAAGGCAAGATCTGATTCAAAAGGCATGAAAGTGACAGGTTGAAAGTTTCCCCAAATCCCTCCCCCCAGGGTCCCAGGCTGAATGTCCAATCCACTTCCCACATAATGTCATGTGAAGCTCTTCAGATAGTTCTAGGACAGTTGACCTTGACTAGATGTAAACAACCCCACTCAGCAGCACAGTAATTCTTGAGAACAAACCTTACTTTTAGTTCACATGGGCCTTCACCCACCAGCTCACTTCCCAAACCCAAATACCATGCCCCCCCACCATTACTATAGCAGCCGATAGCAAGCATGCATCAGAGGAAAACCCCATACTGGAGATCCAGCTGACACCTATACCATTTCAAAGAAATGGTTGACCAATCTCTTCTTAAAAACTTCCAGTAGTGGAGCATTCACTACTTCTGGAGGTAAGTTGTTCCACTGATTAATAGTTCTAACTGTCAGGAAATTTCTCCTTAGTTGTAGGTTGCTTCTCTCCTAGATTAATTTCCATCCATTGCTTCTTGTCCTGCCTCAGGTGCTTTGGAAAATAGACCTCCTTCTTTGTGGCAACTAGGAGAGCAGACACACACGTAATGCACGTAAAAATACATATACATTTTAGTTTTGTGCAGTGCCTAGAGTCCACTGCATTTCAACAGCCAATAAATTTAATAAGTAAATATAAGTATGTAGAATATATTTGGAAAATATATTTGCAAAATAGGGACAAGAAGCAAATAACACCCTGGAAAAACAGATACTTGCTTATTGTCATAAGATAACTAGTTACCATGAAGTGTAGATCTTAAGCTCATGTAAAAACTGTCATGCATCCAGTGTGAAACCTAGGAACTGTTATATTCTTATGTCCTAACTTGTACATGCAGATGTGTCATTTCAAGCATGGCTTTAGAAAGGGTTTAGCTATGAACATGGGTACTTGCAGTGGGTGGATTGAAAGCATTACAATGCAGCTATGGACATGTTTAAAATCATGTTAATATTTAAAGCCTGTTCGGCTTTCAACAATTTTATCATATTTGGATCAAAATTGTTTGAAAACAGCATTGGCCAGCCTCATGATAAGGCAAAGAGTACAAGATTTCTGTAAGATACTTTGTTTATCTACATTCACTATATAACAATGCTCCAAGAGATTTCCTTATTGTGGCAGCAGGGCAGAGTTTCATGACTGATTGATAGATAAGTGGTGGCAAGTGAAGGTTGCCCTGCCCATAGTCACTACAGCAGAAATAGTTGTGGCTGTGAATAACAGATAGATAGTACCATCCCTTACATTACTTATTAGAGACCAGTCACAAGAACAAATGCACTTGAATTGGCATAGACAGTATGTCAGAGGCAATCAGCCCCGTTACCTTCCTGGGGTAATTGCCTGGATCGTGGCATTTTCCTTGTGTATACTTTTGAAAAATAAAACCGGAATACATCTTCTAATTAAACTCATATTTATTGTAAAGAAGAAAATAAAACATCTTACTGATCTAATAAGTTACATTTTTGCAAAAGTTCGTGCCGGCTATTTCTCAGCCGGACCTTTCTTGGCAAGAGAACAAAAGAAAAGTGTGTGTGGAATGTGGGTGGAGTACATGCGCAGTTTAGCTTACTGATGAGGATTCTTGGCAAGCTACGGAAAGTCTGATAATCCAGAAATGAGAGCTTAGCTGGTAAATAAAAAACGCAGTGACAATCCCCTTCTTTTGCCAGTTGAGCGAATATCAGTACATCATCAAACAAGGCACATCTTCTTACGCAGATACTCGTGTTGAGCTGCTGGAAGTGGTTTGTTGAGCATGTCTGCAATCTGATCATGTGTAGATACATATTGCATTTTAACAAAACCTTTTTTCACTAAATGTTTTATGTTTTGATAACGGATGTCAATGTGTCTGGACCTACAACCTGTGGAATGTGATTCAGAAATATAAACCACTGATTCATTATCTTCCATCATGGTGATCGGTCTGATCGGGTGTGTCCAGATATCTGTGACTAAAGCATCAAACCAAGTTAGAGAATTACATGCATCTGAAACACAAGCATATTCAGCTTCAGTAGATGAACAAGAAACAAAATTCTGTTTACGTACTTGCTAATAAACAGGACATCCATTTAAGAACATCATATAACCTGAAGTACCTTTACGTGATTTCTTATCACTTGCCCAATCAGAATCTGCATAACAACATAATTCTGCATAATCAGTATGTGTTGGTTCTAACAATAATTTCATGTGTTTAGTGTGCTTTAGGTATCTCAATAATTTCTTTTTTTTTTAATTTTAAAAACAAACTTTATTCGTATTTAAAAAACATTTAAAAACAAATATAAGAAAAACAAACAAGTTTCTCTTAATCAAAAACATGAATTACATATACATATACAGTACATATACAGTACTCAACTTCATCTATTGACTACTTTCTATTATTATATATACATATATACATATGCACAGTGGCTTTATTTCCTTTTCTATCTCTCTGACAGTGCAGTTGTTTATTATATTGATTTCTTCTGAATTTCATCTTTAACCATTCCCCCTCCTCTGATTTATCCACTGGTACCAGCTATTCCATATTTTGAAGTATTTTGAGTCTTCCTTATCCTGTAACTCTAGAGTTAGTTTGTCCATCTCTGCGCATATATAAATTTTTTGTATTAATTCCTGGTCAGTTGGCAAGCGATCTATTTTCCAAAGTTGTGCTAACGTTAATCTAGCCGCCGTTATAATGTGGAGTATTAAGTATTTTATATCATTTCTAATATTCTTATTAATCATGCCTAGTAAAAAGACTTCGTGTTTTAATTCAATTTCATAACCTGTTATTTCTAATATCCATGTTTTTATTTTGTTCCAATATCTCTTAATTTCTGGGCAAAGCCACCAAGCATGGTAAAAAGTTCCCTGTGTTTTTCTACATTTCCAACAGGCCGGATTTACATTCGGATACATTTTTGCTAACCTTGCGGGTGCCAGATACCATCGTATCTCAATAATTTCTTAACGCATGTCCAATGAAACTGTTTTGCCTAACCTACGTGTCAAGACAAGAGATTAACACTAAATGCAATGTCGGGTCTGGTCCAACTACTAATGTATAACAGTGACCCAATAACTGAACGATAAAGTGTTTGATCCTCGAACTCAGGACTTGCTTCTTGTGTCAAGTTGTGAAAATCTGTTTGCATGGGTGTCTTTGTTGTGTTAGCATCCTTCATGTTACAATGATGCAAAATTTGTTCAATTTTATCTTCTTGTGAAAGACTAAACCCCTTCTGTGTTTTTTCAATCTGAACACCTAAATAAGTGCTAATATGACCTAATGATTTCAATGTGAAGTATCTCTGCAAAGCTTTGGCAAAAATTTCACTCATTTGCTTATTTGGACCAATATAAACAATATCATCAACATAAACAAGAACGATCTCATATGCATTGTTAGATCTTTTTGTGAACACGCACTCATCAGTTTCGGACTTGATAAAGCCCATTGAATTTAGTTTTCAGTAAGACATAAGTACCACATTAAACCAGACTGTTTCAGACCATAAAGACTTTTGTTTAGAAACCAGGTATCCCCTTCTTGCTGTCGGAATCCTGGAGGACTTCTCACGTAGATCTCTTCATCTAGGTCTGCATGTAGATAAGCTGTGTCAACATCGAACTGGAAAACTTCTAAACCAAGGATAGTTGCAGTTGCTAAAGCAATTTTTACACTCTCAGTTCGAACTGTTGGTGAGTAGGTATTTGTGTAATCCTCAGGATAACGTTGAGCGAAACCCTGAGCTATAAGTCTGGCCTTGTACAATGACTCACCATTTGGTTTCTTTTTGATTCTGTAGGCCCATCGAGTGCCAATGATCTTTTTGTTTGCTGGAGATTTTGCAGGTGTAAACACTTTAAGTTTCTTTAGACTGTCCATTTCAACCTGCTTGGCATCATACCATTTGTCTTGCTCTGAATCAGGAAGCTGCTTGATTTCTGTGAAATTATCAGGTGGAAGTGTAACATTGCAAATCAAAGGCAAGGGTGCTTTTGTCAGTTGCTAAGAATATCGTTGTGGAGGGATTCCTTTTGTGGCCCTCTTGGAACGTCTCGGAACAACAGTCCAGTCTTCTTCTGCTTCGTCCTCGTCCTCACATTCGTCGCTAGTGTCAGCATCCGTGGCTTGCGAAGACGGAACATCGGGTTGAGAAGAACCAGTGGAATCTTGGTCATCAATCTGCATGGCATCAGCACTATCATCTCTAGGAAAATAAACTCCAGGATCATTGGAATGAATCCTGGACCTGTCAACATCTTCCTCAAAATTAGCAGATTGGGAAATCACAATTACATGTTTAGAGTCAATAAATTTGCTCCATTTTGAATTGTCATCAATGCCCATAAATCTCAGTCTTTTTGCTGCTGGACCTCCTTTTCTTCTTTGAGCTAAGGGAATGTTCACCATAGCACATGAACCAAAAATATGGATGTTTTTAAGATCGGGCTTGTAGCCATACAACATGAAGAAAGGAGTCTGATTCATTACACTGCTCCAAGTACGATTGACAATGTAATTTGCATATTTTATAGCTTCACCCCAGTATATCATATCAAGGTTGGCGTCTTCTAGGAGACAACGCATCATGGTTTGCAGTACCCCTTGTCTTCTCTCTACGACCCCATTATGAGCCGGTGTGTAAGGGGCCGAAGTCTGATGAAGAATTCCATTCTTATGCATCCAGTCCTGGAAACGCTGAGACATGAACTCGGCACCACGATCACTCTGGATTCTGGCGATGCGAACTTGGTGTTGGATAGAAACAAGGGCTGCAAAGTCTTTAAAGATCTGAAAGGTCTCAGATTTTTCTTTCATAGGATATACATATCCATATCTAGAGTGATTATCAACAATTGTTAGGAAATATTTTCTACCACCAAATGATGGTGGAAAAGGACCAACTATGTCAGTGTGAACCAAATCAAAAATGCGTGTTGACAGGCGTGTAGCGTGTTTGGGAATGGCTGCTGCTTTGGATTTGGCCTTTTTGCAGACAGCACAATCCAAAAACACCTTACACCCCTTTAGATCCAAACCTTTTGCAAACTCCGGCATCTTCCTAAGAACATGGAAACTGGCATGCCCCAATCTTCTATGCCATTTATGGATACACCTGGAATGCAAAGGTTTACCAGTTAGTGAATTCTCAACATTAACAGTTTTATGAGGAACCTCAGGCTTGCTCTGAGCAAACTGTTTCCCAATTTTCTTTTTGTTGGCTTTAGGAGCCTTTGGAATAGCAACAGGATCTCTCTCTGGAGCATCTCTCTCTGGGCCTGTGCTCTCTCCTTTTGGAGTTTGTATACTTGCCTGTGTTTGTGTCTTAGGCTTTGGCTTTAAGTAATAAACACCACCAATTAATATGGTTTCAGCAACAATATCTCCATCTTTAACTGTTGCACTTTCAAGGTGGTGAACCTGGAACTTTAACATTCTAGACAAGTGACTCTGACTAAGCAAATTACTGGTTGCTGTTGGTATGTAATAAACATCAGGAATGAATGCATCGAGCTCTTCAACATAAACAGTTCCTTTTCCTTTGACCTGACAAGGATGATTGAAAAAAGAATAAAGTTCACGTAGTTCAGGTTCAGGCTCGTGCATCTCTGTGAAAAGTTCCTTTCTGTAGGTAACATGCAATGCTGCACCACTGTCCAAAGTCCACAGGAGTCGTCTGTCATACTCTGGTTGAGGTTGTGGATCATTGGTTAAAGCCAATGTGGCGAGTGGAGTTTGTGGATCACGCCAGGGACCACAACGACCTTGTCTACTGCCTCTGCCTCTGCCTCTAGAGTCTGTTCCTCTGGGCTGGTACGTGACGGAGCTGGAACTTGTTGGGGACAATCCCGAATGGCATGTCCCACACGGTTACAGATGTAGCATCTTGGCATCCTTGGAGCATAGGTCCTTCCTCGGAAGGGGCGCCTAGCTGGAGCTCTTGATGCGGGTGGTCCTCTCAAGTGTGGAGTAGCTAGCATGAGTGCTTTTTCTTCAATTAAAAGTCTACATACATTGTCCACTGTGCGTTGAGCAATAGGGACTTGGTTAATCTTTGTAATGGCATCTTTCCATTCATAGTTCAAAGAATTAATGATAATGCTGAACATTTGAATATCATCAATATTATAGCCTCTTTCTCTCAATTCTTTTCTCAGTCCTTTCAGTTTGGTCAAATGTCCTCCAATTTGTTCACCAGGTTTCAATCTTGAACCATGGAATTAAGACATGAGCAAACATGAAGATTCAATTGAGACAGGCCTGTAGCAATTTTCCAATTGGGCCCAAATTTGTTGGGCTGTTGCATCAGGTGAAAATGTAACCTGCAGTTCAGTATCCATGGACATCAATAATGTTGTGCAAGCTTTAATTTCTAAATCCCTTATTGCAAGGGACCATGGCTGAGTAGGCGGATTAAAAATCATACAGTGAGTGCCTTCTCTACGAAGTAACAATCCAATCTCACTGACCCAGGCCTTATAATTCTGTCCTGACATCTTTAATTTGGACTCACCAGCTAGTGGAGCAACAGAAAATGCCTGTTGAGGAATGTGCATTTGAGGTGCTGGCTGTGGAAGTAAAGGCACTTGTTGCGCTGGAGGTGGACCAGGAGCTGGCCCTGGTTGTACAGCTGGAGGCACGTGTGCATGCATTTGTGGTTCAGGCTGTTGCATTTGAGCTGCAATATTGACATGGCCTGCTGGAGACCCAGTCATTTGCCTTTGCTGCATTAAGCTTTGTTGTGTTCCATCTAAAAGGACACCAGCACCACCAGGGGGTACTTGAGTTTGGGCCTGTGGAGACACTTGTTGCATTGCAGCTTTCTCTAGTAAATTACTTTCGCCAGCAGATGGTGCTGCACCTTTTGTTTCAGGCAGCTCAGATAATCTCTCTGCATATGTGGCACTTGGAACTTTAGAGTAGGAGTGATTATGTAAGACATATGACGTGTGCACAGCTCTCTGTTCTGATTGGCCTGACACAAAATCCACCAGGGGGAGTGTCTTTGGCTCCGAAGAAGAAGGAGCCAAAATGGCACTTTTAGAGATTTTGAAGTCACGAGATTCTCCCTTATCTTGCTCAAGCATAAACAAATCCATTTTTGCCTGGGATAGCTTCTGTTCAAAAATTTCTATCTGGTCATGATAGTTTCTTATAGCTTGCTCTTTAGGAGTGACCCTGAAGGTTTTTATAGTTTGCTCATCCAGGGCGAGCTGAGAGCTTCGAGGAGAATAATGAATTATTTCTCTCTCTGCGTGGGGGTGAAAATGCTTTGCCGTTTGTGGAGAATCTGGCTCTGCACCAAGCGTTACAAATTCAGAAGGTTCTGGGGAGACAGTTTGAGAGCATGCATAATTAGAAGGGGGCGTTACTGACCTCGGTCGTAGTGTTTCGCCTTTATCTTCAAAAGTAGCTCTTCTGTTATTTTCCTCCTGAAGCCTTTGTAGAATTCTTTTCGCTTCTTCATTAGTGAGAGTAGAGATATCTATATCTTCGGCAAAATGCATTCTGTATTTGTTTTACTTCTTTTTCGGCATCTTAGCAAAAAATAATTAGCATACCTTAGTAGCTAAAAACTAATTGCCTATGCGCTTATCATCAAAAGTAACAAACAAGGAAAAAAACCCCATAAATTTCAACCACCTCTGCCACCATTGTCAGAGGCAATCAGCCCCGTTACCTTCCTGGGGTAATTGCCTGGATCGTGGCATTTTCCTTGTGTATACTTTTGAAAAATAAAACCGGAATACATCTTCTAATTAAACTCATATTTATTGTAAAGAAGAAAATAAAACATCTTACTGATCTAATAAGTTACATTTTTGCAAAAGTTCGTGCCGGCTATTTCTCAGCCAGACCTTTCTTGGCAAGAGAACAAAAGAAAAGTGTGTGTGGAATGTGGGTGGAGTACATGCGCAGTTTAGTTTACTGATAAGGATTCTTGGCAAGCTACGGAAAGTCTGATAATCCAGAAATGAGAGCTCAGCTGGTAAATAAAAAACGCAGTGACAATCTTGCTGTCTGATATCTGATAGCAATACAATATCAGATTCCACAATTCAGGAATTCAGCTGAATGAGCCACCCTGATTCAGGGGGATATTCGATGGGGACTCAGATCAGCTGGCTCTATTCATTGACTCGGTTGAGATCCACCTAGAGCACTATGGACACCTCTACCCTAGAGCCATGGTGAATACCATTGCCGAGGGGCTAGAGGGAGAAGCAAGGGAATAGCTAGCAGCCCTCCACAAGAGGAGAGCCCCCCAAATGCAAGACATCGATGACTTTCTATAACTGCTAGAAGCCAGATTTGAGGAGGCGGAAAAGGATCCATACGCAGAAGATGAGCTCTGAAACTAAAACAGAGAGGGCAACCCATTAAGGAACACATCTGTGAGTTCAGGAAAGTTATGGGGAAGCAACCCCCTTTTCTGGAGCGGCTGTTAGTTTATTTTTTCAGAACAAGCCTGGATAAGCAAATTGCCCAGGTAACCACCTATTGGGACATCCCAAACCGACTCTCTGAGTGGTTCCGAGTAGCCATAAAAGTCAATGGTGGATTGTGCGTCAATGACATGAGAAAGCAACTGGACACCAAGGAGAGAGGACAACCAGACCGGAGACCATCTGACCAACGGGAAGCCACAGCATCACAACTGGCCCCAAAACCAACTCTCCCATGAAGCTAGCTGAAATGCTACAGATGCAGAGGAATAGGCCATATGGCATCAGCATGTGTGACCTAGCCCCGAAACCAAAGCCCGAGCCACCACCCAGGGCACAACCGGAACAAGGCCCCAGGCATGCCACCAACACATCCCAAAAAGCCCTCCAGGCCATAGAGGCCCCTCCACACTCAGCTGAAGGGGGTGGGACTCCAGTCAATGATGACCAGTCGCCGGATTCCTATGACAGTGAGGATGAAGGTGAAAATGATCCAATGGTGGGTGTACCAATCCACCCTTTTGTCTTCCCAATATGCCTCACAGCCCCAAAAACAGGGACCCAGGGGACTTTTCAAGCCCTAATAGACCTAATAGACTCAGGCTGCTGTAGATGCTTGATCATCCTAACCATGGTCCTGAAACTGGGGATTAGAGCAAAAATACTGGCCTACCTGATCAGGTTTGAACAGGTTGATAGGTCCCTATTGTGGGTAACCTACACAGGGGTAACCCACCTGACCGAACCAGTGAAACTAGATCTAGCAAATCACTGGGAAGCAATTCAATTCGTAATACCCCCCAAAATGACAGGCACGGTCATATTGGGGCTCTCTGGTGGCAAGGGGGCCACCAAAGGCTGAGGATAGCAAGGGGACCCCAACCCTCTCTACACTAGCGAATAGAAGCA
The DNA here is from genome assembly GCF_029215685.1 of Pituophis catenifer annectens. NCBI lineage: Eukaryota > Metazoa > Chordata > Lepidosauria > Squamata > Colubridae > Pituophis > Pituophis catenifer. The sequence goes on from NW_027256887.1 coordinate 33,451,698, forward strand.
TTGGTCAATCAGGGAACCCTCCCAAAGGGCCCACCAGAACAACTGGAAGCCACCTCCCACAAAACCCCAGAGGCCGAACAGATCCCCAGAAAATATCAGGACCTCGTGGAAGTGGTCAGCAAGGCAAACTTCAATGTCCTACCCCCCCACACCATGAGACAGACTGCGCCATTGAAATAATCCCCAGGGCAAAACTGTAAGCCATGACACCCCAGGAAATGCAAGAAATGCGCAAATACATAGACAAAAAACTAGCAAGGGGGTTCATCGAGCCAGCCATGCCACGGGTTGCACCCCCAGCCTGGTTCAAAGAAGAAAAAGATGGAACTATGAGATTATGCATTAACTTTAGAGGTATAAATTGTATGTGTGTACACAAACTATACCCCCTCCCTCTCATGAAGGAGATGCTATCTCACCTAGCCAAGGGAAAAGTCTTTACCAAATTAGACCTCAGAGAAGCATACTACTGAGTATGCATCAGGGAAGGAGATCAATGGAAAACAGCACTCAACTGCCCCTAGGAAACTTCCAATTCAAAGTAATGCCTTTCGGACTGCAGGGCCCCCCAGCGGTGTTCATGCAGTTAATAAATGAGGTGCTTACACCTCCTGTAAACTCACAGACACAGACAGGCGATGGGAAAAAGAGGCTTTTGAGGTAAGATGGGCACTGCTAACCTGGTGCCACCAGCTGGAAAGGGGGCAGAGACTGTTTGAAGTCTGGACTGACCACAAAAATCGGGGGGCCCATAGGACCCATGAAAACTATCACCCAAACAAGTCCTCACTTGGCTCAATAGTTCAACTGGTTCAACTTCATGCTAAAGCACATCCCAGGGGGGAGGAACTTCCTAGCTGACACCGTCTCTTGCATGCCCCAGTACAAATGCAAATGGGAGGAAGTAGTAGATGCCATCATCATCCCTACCCAAACAGCCGCCCAAGTGACCACAAGACAACAATGTAGTGACCAGCAAGATCGACCTGCAAGCGACCTAACCATGAAACTCAAAACTGAACTGCTAGCAGACCCCTGGTTCCATGACAACCAACACATCTTGACAAAAAGTGATGACCTAGCATGGAAGGGGATGAAACTCTATGTCCCAGAGTCCCTACGCACCCTAATCCTCCAGAGAAGCCAAATCAAATCAGCAGGCCACTTTGGGTTCCTAAAGACTTTACACTTAGCACGGAGGCAATTGTGGTGGCCTGGCATAAAGAAAGATGTGGACAGTTATGTGAAAAGTTGCACTATTTGTGCCAGAATGAAAAATGACCAGGAAACCCCCCCGGACTGCTGCAACCAGTGACAGAGCCAACAAGACCATGGGAGGAAATTGCAATGGACTTTATTAGTAGATGTCAGTGTAGATATCTTAATGAACTGGGATAGGCATGGCAACAAGGTCAGCCAACGGAATAGACATGGCAACAAGGTCAGCCAATGGGGACTGTTTGGTAACTGAAACATAGTAGCTGTTGTGTGAGCCACAAGAGACAGCTAGGAGCCTGGGCATGGCTTAGCTCAACTGTTCTGTATATAGGAGAAGCTTTGTCTATGTTGTCCCCAGCCTGTGTTTGTACCTACTTACAATCTCCTCTCTCTACCACATTAGAAAAACCAGCATGGTTATTGTATATTTGCCTTATGTGTTATTATATATATAAAGAAGTTTTGAATCCTGCTGAATTGTCTGATTGTGTGTGCTGCAACAAACTCTGACATAGAGTTGCCAGAAAACGGGGGGAACTGTAATATACTTATTCTCCAAGCAGGCACATTTCATACCATGCAGCGGACTACCCTCAGCCCACCAGCTAGCCAAGCTGTTCCTGAATCACATCTACCACCTGCATGGAGTGCCACGAAGGATTATATCAGACAGAGGGTTCCAGTTCATGACTAAATTTTGGAGGAGTTCCTGCGGTCCATTGGGTCATCCCAAGGCCTTAGCTCGGTTTTTCATCTGGCCATCATCTGCCCTGGGGGGGGCAGAATGTTTGAATTCCACGGTACAACAGTACCTGAGGTGTTACAAGAACTATCAGCAGTCCAACTGGGCGGACCTCCTGCCTTTCGCTGAGGTTGCATACAATAACACTGTTCACAGTAACACGTGATTAATTCCGTTCAAAGTAGTGAGCGGCATGGACTTCATCCCAATGCCAAAATATCCCAGGGATCCCCCCTCCTCAGTCAGCTTGACAGACTGGCTGTCAATGCTGAAAGCAACCTGGGAGAATGTCAATAAAGCAATAGCTAAAGCGACACAGACCTATAAGAAACAGGCAGACAAACACCAAGTCCCCCAACAGCCATTCCAGCTGGGGGAGAAGGTCTATCTCTCCACAAAGTACTTGAGGTTGAAACTCCCCAGTAACAAACTGGGACCAAAGTTTATGGGCTATTCCCCATAGTGAAGATCATCAATCCAGTCACGGTGCAATTAAAATTGCCCCAACTGCTAGGGAAGATACACCCAGTATTCCATAGCAGCCTCTTAAAATCCATGGTTGGATCGACCCTGAGGCCACTACCCCATGAGCCCCAGACCCCATGGTCATAGGAGGCCAAACCCACTATGAGGTGCAATGCATCCTCGACTCGAGGTGGCACAAGAGACAGCTCCAATACGTAATCAAGTGGAAGGGCTACCCCTTATCAGAGGCGTCTTGGGTAAAGAGTAGGAACATCCAGGCTGACCGCCTCATAGCTAAATTCCACACAGACAACCCAAATAAGCCTGGTGGGGGGGGGAATCTCAAACCAAAAATATATACCTGTACTCAAATTGTCTTTGCTTTGCACAGGTCGCCTTCAGGAAGTGAGGGGAGCCAAATGTCAACTCGCAAAGCATCCCTGGCCTGCTTCCCATTGCCATAGGCAGGGGCAATGGGAAAACGAATTTTGCAGCTGCAGCGAGGCAGTACGTTAGTCAAAACAAAAGCACATTCCAGCCATATCTCTATCAAGGCTGACTCCGCAGTTACCCACAGTGGCTAGAGGGGAGTGATTTCTACAACCCATGAAATTGTTTCGTTGGAGAATGTGATTGATGACACACCTTGGGGGGAGGGGGGAAAGAGGGTTAGAGCCTCTTCATTCCCAGCTGAGTCCCAATTAGTTAGGCAAAACAAGTCCTTTGGAAGAAGTCCTTTGGGATAATCACCAACCTTTATCTTCTTTGACACCCTGCCAAAGGCCTTACTTAGCAAAGTCCCATGAAGTTCAGAAACAAACAAGAGACACCAACTGGAAACAGAGTTAGCAGCGTTGTTTTCATGCAAAAAGGGCCAAGTGCCTTTGTTTCTCTTTTAAACCTTATGGGAGGGCCAATCATCTCCTGACCTTACTCCCGAGTCATCCCTTTTGCCTTAGCTTCTCTTGCCTTCTGACAGCTCTGTGCATGTGTGCACTAGGAACAGGCTCCTCCTGTTCCTCTGCCTCTCTGCTGTCCGACTCTGGGGGCTCCGGAGTCTGCACATCACTCCCACATGGCCCTGGCTCCATCTCTGCCTCTGACACAGATCCCTCATCCAGGCCTTCCTCAGACTCCAGGACTGGCCCATGTTCCTCCCCAGCCTCTTTACTGTCTGACTCTGCTGCCAGCTCCGCAGGTTGCTGGCAGACCACAAGCGAGTGGCTGGGCTCAGCCAAAGTGCACCAAAGGCGCCAGGGCAAATGGGTTGACTGGCTGACGGGTAAGCGTCTTTGGAGAGGGCACTCCGGCTTTCTCCAAGCCTGACTCCTGGGGTGGGCATGCGAGGTCAGCGGGTCCAGCCCCCTTTTCCTGCTGCCCTGAGCTTCTTTACTCCTCCAGCAGAGCAGTGCCACCACCAGCATTCATTTAAAAGATTCCTCCGGGCATTGAAAGTCCCCTGTGCAAGGTTTAAAACCGCAGCTGGGAGCTGTGCGCCCATCCCTCTTTCCATAGTGTTAGCGAAGCTGGCGTCGGTTGCGGCTGGGTCGATCCAGTGCCTCAGGCAGGTTGTGTGTCTCCCGAAGCGATTGAGGCATGCCCAGCACCAACAAGGGCCGGAAGAAGCACCAGCAACAGATGAGGAACCAGAGAACCAGCCCGCCTGTTTCTCCATCCTCCGCCGTCGCCCTTACCTTCTTAGGCCAGGCAAGAAGTGACTGGGAGGGGAGGGTGAGGAGAAGGGCCAGCCAGTGGTGGGATCACCTGACAGCCACAGCAGAGGGCCCAAAGAGCCACATGTGGCTCCGGAGCCACGGGTTGCCAAACCCAGCCTAGATAGTCTAGACTGGATTTGTGGAATTTACATTTGGATAGTTTCGCATATAGTTTGGCCGTGAGGAGTTTCTTAAGCACTTGGCACTCTAGTTTAATGTGTTCCTCTAGGCCCCTGATGGCGAACTTATGGCATGTGTGCCAGTGGTGACATGCAGAGCCCTCTCTTTGGGTATCCGTGCTGTTGCCAGGTATTCTTCTGGTTTCCGGCATGCACTTGCATTCCATCTAGCTGGTCTTCGGGTGCCGGACTGCCAGAAAATGACCTGAAAATGGCCCAAAAATGGTTAAAAAAACAGGCCATTTTGGGCTGTTTTCAAGCCTTTTTCGGGTCATTTTCAGACCGTTTTTGGCCATTTTCGGGCCATTTTTCAAGCCAAAAACGGCCCAAGAAACAGCCTGAAAATGGACCAGCTGGTCTTTGCACGCAGGAGCACCGGAAACCTGAAGACCAGCTAGCCGGTGCATGCATGTCTGTTTTTGGGGGCATTTTTCAGGATGTTTTTCTGGCCGTTTTCTGGCCGTTTTTGGCCTGTTTTTGGATTGATCTTGTATAAAACGTAGTATGTGCCAGAGAAAATTTACATTTTTCTAAAAGAAATCAAGTAGTCTAACTTTGTTTTGTTGCACTGAATATTTATGGTCCTAAGTGAAGCCTTCTAGGGGGCACTGTGGCTAAACTTTTTCAGCTTCTTAAACCTATAGTGACAAGACTGGCCAGTTGCAATTTGGAATCAGCACAAGCTTGAAACTATATTAATTAAGTCTGAACATTCTGATCCATTGTTATTGTTATCTTGTTAGGAAAATAATGAGGAAGAAGCCCCCCTTTTGGCAGTTCTATTAAAAGAGAATTACAAATCATATTTAGAATAATTGTGTTTTCTAACTGTTCCTGTAACAAACAAATACTTTGCACTGCCATCTGTAACTGCTGAATCCTATCATTCATTAATTATATTTGCCTAATTATTTTTCCATACATAATAAATAATTGATAAGGGACAATGGCATCCATATGGCTTGAGTAGGCATTTTAGAAAAGTTAATGGGGAAACAGATGGGATTTCTTGACTGTTTTTGCAAAAAGTTTAAGGCAGCTTGTCGGGATAACCAAAGTAAGAGAGATATAGCTATTTTTAGATATCCCACTGTATATGTATCTGAGTACTAGCTACTAAGCTATTGATAATTGCATAGTTTCAAAGAATACATCATGCACATGAAGGATTTATAAATCAAGTATAGCTTTCATACAATATCTCTAACCAAGTTCATTACAAACCTAACAGCTGCTTTTGCAAACCTTTAAACTTGATTAGCTTTTGTTTAGCTTTCTTTCTTTCTCTTTCCTTCTTTCCGTTACTGTATAGTCTGAGCTCAGGCCATGTGGTTAATTCAATGTAAAATAGGTTAATTTGGGATGACTACATTGTGAGAACCCAGCCATAGAGTATGTAGTCACATATATACTGTACATATTTGTCTAATAATCAGACTATTTAATAGTAATGATCCAGATTTGACTCAATACCAAATTTTAAGTTGCTACACTATAATATTTTACTTTCTTAACTCTACTTTGAAAAGGAACTTTTCTTTATAACTAGTACAGATCTTCTGGTCCTATTTTGTTAATCATTCTTCTCTAAATTCTTAAATGAACTTCCTTAACAGCATCCTTGGGGAATCTTATTTCTTCTTTACAGTTCTCCTTTTATAGAACGACATTGAAAGTTGGGTATATACAAAATGAAGAATATATATTTTGACAGAATGGAAATGTTGCTTTTCAGGATGTGAAACTGACTTGTAGAAAATGTAGATGCTTTAAGATTGATTAGAGCTGTTTTTCAAGGAGCATCATCTTATGGTGCTTCTGAGAATAAAATATTCTTAAAATATCATTTTGAGTGTAAAAATAACTATAATTATCTGATTGGTAGAAACTTAAAACTGACAGACAATACAGAGTATACACATTCAGAGAAATTAAAAGTTGTAAATATATATGATCTATAGCAGTGTTGGCAAACCTTTTCAGCACCGAGACACCAGCCACCTGGTCTTCACACGTGCATGTGCACCGGGCAGCTGCTTTTCCAGTTTCTGGAGCTCCCGCATGTGTGAAGAACAGCTAGCTGGTGCGGTAGGAACCGAGAAGAGCAATGAGCGATGGCTTGCGTGCCCGGAGAGATGGCTCTGTGTGCCACTTCTGGCACGCGTGCCATAGGTTTGCTGTCACAGATCCATAGTCATAACCAAATATTATGACTATATGAGATTATATATATATATATATATATATATATATATATATATATATATATATATATATATATGTTTTCTCAGGTTTTCGCGGGTGTTTGTATGTAGGTCTTTGGTTATTCGGGTCTTCTCCCACGTAAAATTGGAAGTGTCTTGGCGACGTTTCGACGAAGTCTCATTCGTCATCTTCAGGCTGGTGTTCTCGGCTTCGTGCTTCCAGGATTGCTCCTGGAAGCACGAAGCCGAGAACACCAGCCTGAAGATGACGAATGAGACTTCGTCGAAACGTCGCCAAGACACTTCCAATTTTACGTGGGAGAAGACCCGAATAACCAAAGACCTACATATATATATATATATATATATATATATATATATATATATATGTAAACTACCTGCTAATTTGTGTGTGTGTGTGTGTGTGTGTGTGAGAGAGAGAGAGAGAGAGAGAGTTTTAAAGTTCTCTTTGTGGTAATATTCCATGTCTTTGAATCACAGCATATTAAGATTATCATGACAAAATTAAGATCTTAATGTTTCAAGTTTTATCTTAATGGATCGTGAAAGAATATTAAAATGCACACGCCCAAACACATGCACACATATACACAAAATACAGTAATTTATATGTATATGTGGGTGTGTTTGGATGTGTATATTTTAATATCCTTTCAAGATCCATTACAACAAATCTTGATCAGTGATTTATATTAAGATTTATATCTGACATGCCTAAATGACTGTATCTGTTTATATCTGATTGTAACTGTCCTACCCATTCTCTGCCTTTTGTCTGTACTGAATGTGGTAACAATCCCTTAATGGTTATTAGTTTGATGATGGACCAAACTCAGGAGACAGAGCAAGATAAAATGCTTTCTGTATTAAGCAGGCGGGGATTTGCCTACATAGACTACTCAGGGGACATTGCCCTGATGTGCTTATTTTCTAACCTAATTGAAGAAGGTGCAGAGGCCTTTAGAACTGCTGTTGAAGCATGCCCTGGAAAGTAATTGAGTGTTTAATTTGCAATAGGTAGTCAAGCAGTAAACATAAACTTCAGATTGCTGCCCCAATTTTTGGTCCCTTTTGCTTGGGTAGTGTAAAGTACATTTTAAACTACTTTAATTGGAATCTGTCACAAGACTTTAAAGCAAGCTCATCATTTTAGAGCCTTTTAGGTCTCTGCTTTTTCAAGATTTGTTACTCTCTGACCTTTCACTACTTATAATTAAAGCAGTTGATTTTATCAGTGAAATTGTCCTTAGCTTTGAAGGAGACATAACACTATGGGAAGCCTCCTAAGAAGGCAGCTACTAAAGATTACTAGGCATTTTGCAATAAACAGTATTTCAAGCTGAACTTTTAATATATGCACTTTGAATAGCTGAGTTTTTATTTAATTACTCTCCAACATGGATAGGAAAATTCAATTTATACCTTGTTGTACATTATCATTTCCAGGAAGTATCTGAGTCATCTTAATATTCAATTGACTATACACTTCTTTTTATGACTACTCACTTTCATTATAGAGATGGTAAATCAAAATATTTTAAGCCAATGCAATTTTCAGTTACTGGTCTGGTTTTTAAAATATTTATTATTAAGATTTTTGGAGTACCTTTATAAAACAAACTTTTGAAAGCATCATACAATTTGCAAAATCATGTAAAATAATATTAAATCCAACATACTTTTTAAAAAATTACCTTTTTTCATTTGTTTTCACAGAAAAATATTTTTAAAAAAATTCAGGAAGTTCAAAAGCGAGTAGGTAAAATATATTCCAATATTTACCTTGGTCTGGGAAGTACAAAATAAGTCAGGTATCTATAATCAAAGAAGATATTTCATTTAATATTCTGAATCAGTGTTTCTCAACTTTACCAATTTTGAGATATACGTACTTTAGTGCCACATCTGACTGACTAGAACACTGTTCTAGGGAAACATTGACCTAACATTGTTGCTTGATTCAGATTTATATTAAAAAAACGGGGAATACTGATTTCTTCCTTGTTGAACATGCTGATTTATTGACACACACCAACGGTCCTTATCAAATGTATTACGTAGCAAGAATAAAAAAGACGGGCAAAGGTTGGCAACCAGCCCAGAAAACAAGATACAATAAACCAAAATACTCTGATAATAAATACGAGTTGTTTCCAGCAAGAAAGCCCTAGCTGCGTGCAATTTAAATAGGCTAAGGGAGTGGCCAATTATCCTCAAACCCTACTCTCAAGTAGAACTCCTCCTCCTGAGGAGCCACTCATGGTTTTTGGCAGCCCTGCATGCTCGAGCATTGAGGAGAGGCTCCTCCACTTCGCTCTCCCCACTTGAAGGAACCTTTGGAGGTTCTGAAGGCCCTGGCTGAGTCTCTGCCTCTGGCACCACATCCTCTTCAGCCTCCTCGCTGTCCAATGCGAGCGCCGGCTGCGCTGGCTGCTGGTGCGACACCACACCAGCCTCCTCTTTGTCAGGTTCAGGCACGATCCACGCAGGCCGCTGGCGGGCCACAATACACATCCACTATTTCTATATAATCACAATTTAAATTTGTTAGCATTTGCTGCATCAGCTAGTTCAAAAATTACTATTTTACTTTATATGTGGCAGGACAGTTGCATTTGCTTTTATTTTGTTTTTTGATAGGTTTTTTTGGCATTACAGCATGCATAAATCAGTGCCTTGCAATGTGTTATGCATCCAGGAAAGTAAGACATTTATTGAAATTAACATTACACATGATAAATAGGTAAAATAAATTACTGCCAAGTATTTATGTAAGATCCTTTGATATATTTTGCTTTTGTGTGCTCAGAGACAGCAGCTGTAAATTATTTATTCTGTATCTAGTAAAATAACCATGTTTTATAGATATTCATTAAAAGACTGAGTTCTTATATAATCTCTGTACTATAATTGTAAAATTAGAAGCCAGTGGATGAGAGCAGTATATAAATAGATAGCTCTTGTATAAATGGCTGTATATATGCCCACTTACTGAATAGAATAGAATAGAATAGAATAGAATAGAATAGAATAGAATAGAATAGAATAGAATAGAATAGAATAGAATAGAATAGTATTTTTTATTGGCCAAGTGTGATTGGACACACAAGGAATTTGTCTTGGTGCATATACTCTCAGTGTACATAAAAGAAAAGATACGTTCATCAAGAATCATAAGGTACAACACTTAATGATAGTCATAGGGTACAAATAAGCAATCAAGAAACAATATCAATATAAATCGTAAGGATACAAGCAACAAAGTTACAGTCGTACAGTCATAAGTGGAAGGAGATGGGTGAGAGGAACGATGAGAAGATTAATAGTAGTGCAGGCTTAGTAAATTTGTTTACTAAGGATTCTACAATTCAAAGCCCAAGGTTTGAAAACCCCAAGGATTCCACAATTCAACCTTGAGCTATATATATTCTCTTCAATTGGGACCTAAATGAACACCAAAACATTTTAGTCATGCAATGTCCAGTGGCACTAATGCAGGGATGTCAAACTGGATTTCTTTGAGGGCTGGATCAGCATTGTAGTTTTCCTCCACAGGCCAGCAGGGGGTGTGGGACAGATGCCTCCTGCAGCACCCTGCTGGCCAAAACAGGGCATGGGGGGTTCGTACACGTCCGCACTCTACCAGCCATTTTTGTCCCAGTTTTCAGCCCGTTTTTGTCCCGTTTTTTGTCCTGTTTTCGACCGGCAGAGTGCTGCAGGAAGCCATGGAGGGTGAAAATGAGGCACAGGAGACCCGCACGCACCCCATTTTAGCCACCAGAGGCACCATGGGCCGGGCATTTGATATTTCCAGGCCGGCTCAGCGGGCCAGATTTAAGCACCCCACGGGCTGGATCCAGCCCATGGGCCTTGAGTTTAACACCCCTACTCTAATATGTCATGGTCACACTGCTTATAGCCTTTAGAAGTTATTTTTTTTCTGTAATCACAAATACAGCTTTCCCTTCACTTACAATAATGTGGACTTTTTTTTGTGCTCGCTTCGGCAGCACATATACTAAAATTGGAACGATACAGAGAAGATTATCATGGCCCCTGCGCAAGGATGACACGCAAATTCGTGAAGCGTTCCATATTTTTATAATAATATTATTAGAAAGAAAGGGTCAGCATATGGGGGATGGAGCAAGGGGATGGTAAAGTATTATATAATCTGTTATGAATTTGGGTTTTATTTTGAAGAAGCCACAGGGGGAGGGGAGGGGGAGGGGGGGGTTAGGGAGGAGGGGGGGAAAAAAGGGGGGGAAATTTGTATTTGAAAAACTTTTTCAATAAAAAAAAAATAATGTGGACTTTTTAGTGACAATGATGAGGATAATAGAGCCAGGACACCTTTATAGTTTTATTTATACTTTCTTTATACAAAAGTACCTTTCTCGTCACCAGCATGTTATGCCCCAAATTTTGTTTACATGTTATTTTATGCTATAGTCTAGAGTCCTATGCAAAACTGTCAACCATCCCATTTGGTTCCTGCTGCAAATGAAGACTCCTTGGACATTTTTGGTTTCAAGAGTGTAATTTACTGAGCCAACATGGATACGGAAGTAGCAAAGTCAATTCTAATGGTTTCACGCATATAGCATAGTTAAACATCCCCCTTCCTCCCTGGCCCTCCCATTGTCACTTTATTCCATCCAGTACAGTCAGTTTAGTTCAGTCTGTTTGGGTAGTGGACTCTCCACCTAGCAGACTTTCTCAGCAGGTGACCTTGGTTCTCAGGCTCCAAGTCATTGCTCTTTGCATTCCTCCCCCCTTTGCCTCCCCTGTATTCCAATTTATCCCCCCCCCCCCACATAGCTTCTTGACTGGCTGTGAGCAGGGTTTGTAAAGTAAGCCAGGCCTCAGCCATGACATGATGCCCCTTTAAAAGGAAGATTATTCCTGAAACAGAAGAACTACATGCACATCATGTAACCCTAACCCCCCCCCACCAATCTGGGTGAAGGGGACAGTCCAATGACTGGTTGCAGGGGGGAATTATGAAACGGTTTCATCATGCTACAATGAAACACTGGATGGATGTGTCTAAGGTTCTTTGGCAGCCTTAATTTCACTGTCACCAGATTTATGATCCAGATGATGGGGAAAGGTCCCACATATATTGGGACCTAGTTTCTTGCCTTAACTGCAGGAATTTGGTACACAGATATACTTCATCCTCTATCCTGAACTGCTTTTGAAGTACTCTCTTCCTGTCTGCCTGTCTTTTCAGTGCTTTTTTTTTTGAAAAATATTTTTTATTTTTTTTCCCAAACATAAATATAAAATATATCTTTTAAGAACGAAGTATTGATCCGGTCATAGATAGGTGCAATCGCTTACATTCCTTTAACAAGTTCTATTCCCAATTTCCTCGTTACATCTTTTAAAATTAAAAATCAAAACAAAAGTTTTTAACACAAATTCTAACATCTTAATATAAACCAGTCTATTGTATCACCAAAAACTTTAATTTCCAAATAAACTCTACTCATTTTTTATATCCAATTATAAATCAAAATTCTATCTAGCTTAATTCCCTCCCTTACATCTTTTAACATTAAAATCAAAAACAAAAATTTTAAGAAAAATTCTAACATCTTGATCTAAGTGTTTACCTTACTATTTTATCACTACAGATCTTAGTTCCCAAATATGTACAACTCTATTTTTATTTCAATTTATAAATCAAAATTCTATCTATATTCCTTAATCTCAAGGCCCATTCGTCAAATCTTTAAATCTTAAACTTTAACAATTACACTTAATTTTCTTAAACTTGTCATCTAATACACATTTCAATTTACACAGATTCATCTCATACACATTTCGCTTCATTTTAGTTGTCTTCCAACATATTCTTTTTCACCCCGTTATTTTAGGTATTTTCCAACATATTCTCCTCTATATCTCCAACTATTTGTTTGGCTGATTTCCAGCATATTTTATTTTTGCTTGTCAGGTATGCTTCCTTCAGTATCCAGGAAAGAAAAACCCAAACTCAAGCATTTTGAAGAATTTAGTACTTTTACTGAATATGAAATGATAGCAACCCAGGTAAAGCTGGAAGTGAGCAAAACGCGCGAAATGCATCTACTAAGCTTCTCCCCCCCCTCGTGTTCATAAATCATCAGCCAATCCAAAGGTCTTCCAAAGGTCAGGTGGCAACACGTCTGGCAGCGTCATTCATCAGGAATGTAGGGCAGTTGGTCAGCCGTCCCCTTTGAAGATCTACTTTCGTTTCTTATGAGGACACATCCTACAAGGAAAAAAAACACCTCCTGCATCTTCCCACCCTTTGCTCCATAACTAATCCCTCCCCCCATTTCTTATGGCAGCTGAAGCAGGCAAAGCTGAGGCTGACATTCGGCCCCCCTTGCAGAAGAGACATTAGTCCTAAATAAAAGGAAAGAAAAGAGAAAGAAACAGAATATATACAATAATTATGGTTTATCTGGGTATTTGGTATAGAATTGTTGTACTTTCTTGGGAGCTCGGACATCTCGTTTATTCACCCATTCAGCCTGAGATAAAGGAAAATGTTTCCAGGCAATCAGATATTGGACTTTACCATGGTGTTTTCTAGAGTCCAAGATTTCCTTAACTTCAAAATGTTGCTCCCCCTCTATGAGAATGGGAATTGGAGGGGTGCTTTGATCAGCCCTTAGGGGAGATGAGTGTTCAGGTTTCAATAAACTAACATGAAATACAGGATGTACTCGTCTCAAGGTTTTTGGCAATTCCAATTCAACTGTTACTGGATTAATCAATCTAATCACACGAAATGGTCCCACATACTTAGGCCCTAGCTTTTTGGACTTCTGGGTAGTCTGTAAGTATTTAGTAGATAAATAGACTTTATCACCCACTTTATAATTGTGAGCTGGGGACCTTTTCTTATCAGCTTGCGCCTTATGGGCCCGGTGTGCCTCATCTAATGCTTTCCGAGTCACTGCCCATGTGCTCTTTAATTGCTCAATCCAATCCATCAAGGAGGGATTCTGAGGATCATCTTGTGGTAGCACAGGAATGGGTACAAAATCCTGGCCCGATGCGACCTTAAAAGGAGTGAATCCGGTGCTACTGTGTACGGAGTTATTATATGCCACTTTTGCAAATGGCAACAAGTCTACCCAATTGTCTTGTTGGTAATTTACATAACACCTCAGGTATTGTTCTAGCACGCCATTGGTTCTTTCACAGGCTCCATTTGTCTGGGGGTGGTGACTGGAGCTTAGCCCCTGGGCGGAGCCTATTAACTTTAAAAACTCTTTCCAGAAACTGGAAGTAAATTGTACACCCCTGTCAGAAATTATTCTTTTTGGAGATCCATGTAGTTGGTAAATCTGTCGAATAAACAGTTTTGTGAGAGTTTTTGCTGAAGGGATCTTTGAGCAAGGGATGAAATGTACTTGTTTGGAAAACAGATCAGTTACTACCCAAATAACAGTGCAGCCCTCACTCTCTGGTAAGTCCACAATGAAGTCCATAGATATTTCTTTCCATGGGGCATTCGGTCTAGCTACACTTTGCAGTAATCCAGGGGATTTTCCTGGAGGTCTTTTAGCTGAGGCACATATTGGACAGCTAGCCACATATGTCTCTATGTCCTTTTTAAGTGCCGGCCACCAAAATTGTCTCTTAACAAGATGTAGAGTCTTGACAAACGCAAAGTGTCCTGCGGCCTTGGCATCATGAGCATATTTCAATATGATTGTTCTTAATGTGGCTGGAACATACAATTTCGATCCAACCCAAGCTAGTCCGTCGCGAAGTGTGCATTCATTCGAGTGGGCCTTAAACCACTCGTCAGTTTTTAGCGCTTCTCGTAATTTTTCGACCAAATCCCCCGAGAGTTCTGGTTCGGTTTTACTCTGCGCTCTGGTAGTGACAGGTGTTGCCAATTGCGTCAAGGGGATCATTGGTTGAACCACTTCCTTCTTTATGCTGTTGTACTGTGGCAATCTGGAAAGTGCGTCCGCCATGAAATTTTTTCCACCAGGAAGGTAACGTAAAGTGAAATTGAAATGCTTAAAGTGTTGGGCCCAGCGCGCCTGTTTTGGTGATAGTTTGCGTGGTGTTTTTAATGCTTCTAGATTCTTATGATCAGTCCACACCTCGAAAGGGTGTTTCGCCCCTTCTAAAAATTGTCTCCATGTTAACAGCGCCCATCTAACTGCAAATGCTTCTTTCTCCCATATGGCCCATCTCCTTTCCATGTCTGATAGTTTACGGGATGTGTAAGCACAGGGTTGTAATATCCCGTTCTCATTCTTTTGCAAGAGTATTGCTCCTATGGCGACGTCGCTAGCATCAGCTTGTACTACAAAAGGTTGTTCCATGTAGGGGTGTTTGAGCACAGGTTCATCTGCAAACAGTTGTTTCAGTTTTTCGAAAGCAGCTTGACAGTCCATAGTCCATTCTAGTGGTTTCGAGGGTTTGAGTTTTACTTCCCCTTTGGTTTTTAGCAAGTCTGTAATTGGCAGTGCGATTTTCGCGAAAGAGGGGATAAATTGTCTATAAAAATTAGCAAACCTAAGAAACTCTGTAACTGTTTACGGGTGCGCGGTGCGGCCCATTCCATCACTGCCCGGACCTTTTCCGGGTCCATCTCTATTCCCTCATGCGATATACGATATCCAAGATAGTCGATTTTGTCTTGGTGAAATTCACATTTAGAAAGTTTGGCATAGAGTTCAGCTGCTCTGAGTTTATTCAAGACCGCTCGAACCAGTCTTACATGGTCGGCCATGTTGTCAGAATAAATTAGAATGTCGTCCAAATAGACCAACACCAATACAGGTGCTCATGCAACACTTCGTTGATCAACTGCATGAATACAGCCGGGGCTCCCTGTAGTCCAAAAGGGAGTACTCTAAACTGGAAACATCCCAGTGGGCAATTAAATGCTGTCTTCCATTCATCTTCCTCTTTTATTCTCACTTGGTAATATGCCTCTCTTAAATCAAGTTTGGTAAAAAATTTTCCCTTCCCTAAATGGGCTAACATGTCCTTCATGAGTGGGAGGGGATAGACATTTTCTACGCAAATGGCGTTCATGTTTCTATAATCAACTACTAAATGGAAGGATCCATCTTTCTTTTCGCGGAACATTACTGGCGCCGCCACCTTGGGTTTGGCTTGTTCGATGAATCCCCGTTCTAAGTTTTTATCGATAAAATTCCGCAATTCCCCCAATTCTCGAGGTGTCATGGGGTAAATTTTTGGTTTGGGAAGCTTCACCCCAGGGAGTATTTCAATGGTGCAGTCAGTGGCCCTGTGGGGGGGCAGGGCATCTGATGCTTTTTTGCTAAACACTTCCTTGAGGTCCCAATATTCCTTTGGAATTTTTTCTTCTCCCTCAATATAGTTAATAGCTACTGCCACCCTTTCTGGTCTTATGTCATCCCTTGTGGGGGGGCTTCCTTTTCCGGAGTTGGTTCTGCCGTGCGGATGCGCAGGACCCCCGTCTTCCAATTTACTCGTGGATTCCATTTGCGAAGCCAGGGCAGTCCTAGAATGAGAGGTCTTTCCATGCCAGGGGCTACAATAAATCTGAGATTCTCTACATGATTCCCCAACTGCAGTTCAAGGGGTTCGGTCATAAAGCTAGCTGGGCCCCCTCCTGCAATCGATCCGTCTAACTGACAAAATGCAATGGGTCTTTTTAAAGTTTTTAGTCTCAGTCCCATTTCCTCCACTACTTTGGGGCTAATTATGCACCTAGTGCACCCCGAGTCCAACAGGGCTAACAATTGCGCATGAGTCCCTGTGGAGGGCACCCTTATTTCTACGGGGATGAGTAAGGGTTCTTCCGTGTGACTCACCCGTTCGTCGGTGTCGGAGTCGGAGTCCGTCTCGCTGTCGTCATCATTGGTCGGAGTTCCCAACTCACCCTGGTTCCGGGGAGTGAACTCAACGACTTCTCCCTTCAGGGCGGTGCCGCGGGTTTTTGCGGGTATTTTGTCGCCTTTCTTTTGGCCGGCCCCGGTGGCTTTTGGCGGTGGCTTGGAGAAACATTCGGCCGCCCGGTGACCCTCCTTCCCACATTTGAAACAGGTGAAAGGCTTTGACTTGGGTTTGGATTCGGTCTTTCCGCCAGTCATCTTGGGTGCCCCCTTATGGTAGAAAGAGGATGACTGGTCCCCCATCCTCCTTCCTCAGAGTTCGCTCCGTTTCAGCTCGATCTCCACATCCTCAGCTACTATGTACCATCTATCCAAATCATCGGGGACCCCCATGCTCCTGCAGTCTCGATATATCTCTTCATTCAATCCATCCTTGAAACTCTCCAAAAGAGCCATTTCTGACCAGCCTGTCATATAGGGTGCCAGTTCATGAAATTCTTGGATATACTCTGCCACCGGCCTCCGGCCCTGCTGAATGCTCTTCATTCTGAGTCTCGCCTTTCGTTCAGCTAAATGGTCTTCAAAACGCCTCCTAAGGGCCCTCATGAACTGGTTGTAATTTCTCAGCAAGGGGGAGTTGTTATTGTGGAGAACCACCATCCACTCAGCAGCTACTCCCTCTAGGGCATTCGCGACGCTTCTGACTTTAGCCACCTCCGTTTCATAGTCCTCCCCCCAGTCCTGCATGTGGTTCCACACTTGGGTCAGGAAAAATCCCAAGGCTTTAGGATTCCCATCAAATTTCCCAGGAAGGGGGGGGGATTTTTGGCTTTTTACATCTGCGGGGGGGGCTGCAAGGATGGGGTTCTCTGGCCGGCTGCATCTCTCCCTCGAGCTGCCGAAGCTTGGGATGTTCCCTCCTCAAACTCTTCCTCTCCCCCGCAGGTTGTTTCTTCGGGCTCCCCCCTGGGGCTTGCTCCCCCCTTCTCCACAGGAATTTCAAAAGACTCACGGTTTCTCCTGCTTTCTTCTACATCACGGATAAGCTGCAAGGCTTTTTCTATCATGAGACGTTCTTTTTGCTCTTGCATCCACACTGCCTCCTTTTTTCGGGGTCTGGAAGTTGTCACTCCCCGGGGGTCCTCTCCCCAGTCCGGCAGTCTCCCCACTCCTTTCGACCATCTAGTGAGGACGAGGACGAAGAAGAAGAAGACTGGACAGTTGTTCCGAGACGTTCCAGGAGGGCCACAAAAGGGATCCCTCTACAACGATATTCTTGGCAACTGACAAAAGCACCCTTGCCTTTGATTTACAATGTTACACTTCTCTTTCCTTTGTTCTCTTGCCAGCAAGGTCCGGCTGATATAGCCGGCCCGAATTACTTTCAAAAATGTAACAATTAACTTTTCTTAGTTAGTGAGGTGTTTTATTTTCTTTATAACAAATAAATGAGTTTTATTAGAAACCTTCCTCGAGTTTCTTTTCAGATTATTGACAACTTGGATTAAGCCATGACCCATCTCCTCTAAACCAGGGTAATTAGTCCCAGAGCCAAACATGGGATTAATAAATGCCCTGACAACTGGTAGCAGAGGATGGTTTCGATCTCGAACCATGGAGTTCAGACATGAGTAAACATGAAGATTCAATTGAGATAGGCCTGTAGCAATTTTCCAATTCAGCCCAAATTTGTCGGGCTGTTGTATTTGGTGGAAAAGTGACCTGCAGTTCAGTATCCATGGACATCAATAATGTTGTGCGAGCCCTTATCTCTAAATCTCTTATTGCATAGTCCCATGGTTGTGCAGGAGGGTTAAATACCATAAAATGCGTGCCTTCTCTAAGAAGCAATAGTGTAATCTCACTGACCCAGGCTTTGTAATTATGTCCTGACATTTTTAGTTTTGACTCACCAGTTAGTGGAGAGACAGAAAGTGCCTGGTAAGGAGCCTGCACTTGGTATGCTGGCTGTGCTGGCAGAAATGCCTGTGGTATTTGCTGTGCCTGTTGTGGACCTAAAAATGGTCTTGGTTGTGCCATTGGAGGCGGGCCAGGAGGTGGCCCTATTTGCACTTGTGGCTGGGGCACATATGCAGGCATTTGTAGCTGCTGTGGCTGATGCACTGGAATCTGCTGTATTCCAGTTGCCATTTGTGCTTGAGCTGCAATATTGGCATGACCTGCTGGAGATGCAGTCATTTGCCTTTGCTGTGTTCCATCTAAAAAGACACCATCACCGCCAGGGGGTGTTTGAGTTTGAGTCAGTGTCACTTGTCTAGAATGTTAAAGTTCCAAGTTCACCACCTTGAAAAAGCAAGTTACATAGTTAAAGATGGAGATATTGTTGCTGAAACCATATTAATTGGTGGTGTTTATTACTTAAAGCCAAAGCCTAAACCACAAACACAGGCAAAGTGAAACCAAGACCACTCTTCGTAAATGATTTGATTGATCTTTCCAACGAAGAGGTGGCAGACAGGAGATTTAAAAGCTAAAAAACTAAAAAAGACTAAAGAGGGGGGGGGGTTCATGCCAGCCCTGCTTGATGGAAAAGAAAAGTTTTCAGGGCACAGTGAAAGACCCGGAGATCCGATATCCTTCGTATCTCCGGGGGCAAATCGTTTCAGAGGGCAGGAGTTGCCACAGAGAAGGCCCACCCCTGCGGGTTGCCAGCCGACATTGCCTGGCTGATGGCACCCTGAGGAGTCCCTCTCTGTGGGAGCATACTGGTCGGTGGGAGGCTATCGGCGGCAGAAGGTGGTCCCGCAAATACCCAGGTCCTATGCCATGGAGCGCTTTAAAGGTGGTAACCAATACCTTGAAGCACACCCAGAAGACCACTGGAAGCCAATGCAGCTCATGCAGGAGAGGTGTCACATGGGAGGGCCCCCTCACTCCCATAATCCCCTGCGTGGCCGCATTCTGCACCAGTTGGAGCCTCCGGGTGCTCCTCAAGGGGAGCCCCATGTAGAGAGCATTGCAGTAGTCCAGGCGGGAAGTGACGAGTGCCTGAGTGACTGTGCCTAAGGAGTCCCGATCCAGAAAGGGACGCAACTGGCGAATCAGGCGGACCTGATAAAAAGCCCCCCTGGTCACAGCCATCATATGCTCTTCTAAAGACAGCTGTGCATCCAGGAGGATGCCCAAGTTGTGAGCCCTGTCCGTGGGGGCCAATAACTCGCCCCCAATAGCCAGCAATGGCACCAAATAGCTATACCAGGACGCCGGCAGCCACTGCCACTTGGTCTTGGAAAGGTTGAGTCGAAGCCTGTTTCTCCCCATCCAGACCTGCACGGCCTCCAGGCACTGGGACATCACTTCCAAGGCATCGTTGGGATGGCCTGGGGTGGAGATGTACAGCTGAATATCATCAGCGTACTGATGGAACTCCACCCCAAAGCCACGGATGATCTCACCCAGCGGCTTTACATAAATGTTGAACAGAAGGGGTGAGAGGACCGACCCCTGAGGCACCCCACAAACAAGGCGCCTCGGGGTCGACCTCTGCCCCCCTGCCAACACCGACTGTGACCAGTCAGAGAGATAGGAGGAGAACCACCGCAGAACGGTGCCCCCCACTCCAAACCCCTCCAACCGGTGCAGCAAGATGGTATCAAAAGCCGCTGAGAGATCTAACAAGACCAGGATAGAGGAGCAACCCCTATCCCGAGCCCTCCAGAGATCATCCACCAATGCGACCAATGTCATTTCCATGCTGTGCCCAGGCCTGAAGCCGGACTGGAGAGGATCCAGATAGACAGCTTCATCCTGGTACCCAGGAAGCTGTTGTGCCACCACACTCTCAACAACCTTTGCCAAGAAGGGAAGGTTAGAGACCGGACTGTAGTTAGCCAAAACAGCCGGATCCAGAGCAGGCTTCTTGAGGAGGGGCCTCACCACCGCCTCTTTCAAGGTGGATGGCAAGACACCCTCACTCAAGGAAGCATTGATAATTCCCTGGAGCCAGCCTCGTGTAACCTCCCGGGAGGCCAGTGTTGTGGCTCCGTTACCTGAGCCTGTGTCATCGGCAGGAGAGGACTCCAAGAGTGAAGGAGAGGAGTTGGCAAGGCCTCCCTCTCCAGGACCCTCCTCTTTGGCAATGCCTTCGGTGTCTGCTGAAGGGCAAGAAATAGAGCCGGGGCCAAGCACATCCATGCAGCCACAGGTGGACAGTGATGAGAGTAATGAGTCTTGGCTGGATCCTCGACAGCATCGCAGAGATAAGCGCGCGCAACAGAAGAAAAGGCATGCCCGAGATTAGGCTGAGTCACTGGACCACACCCCACAGGGTATAAAAGGGAGCATGGTGGCCAGTCAAGACTTGTGACGAACAAAGCTGAAAGCTTCCACGCATTCTGCATTGCCGGACTTTTGCTACAGACTTTGCTGGATTATCTTTGGATTTAAGTTACTCTGTAATTATGAATATTTTACTTTGATGTACCAGAAGTGGAGAGAAGTTATCTCTTCCCTTCGTGAGTAATAAACTCTTGGCAGGCAGCCACCAGGTTGCTGCCAAGTTCCGTTATCATAAGGAAAAGGATTTTGTCGGCTGGTTTGGTTTTTAACTCTTGGATGTCTGTTGGTGTGTGTGCATGTGGGACGGGGACAGAACAGCCAGTACCAACCAGGAGGGACTGAGTCCAATAAACATGTGGTCGCATTCAGCTGCCTCAGTATCCTGTCCACGTCCTCGGGAGCAACAGGGTTGAACTCCTCCCAAATGGCAGTCTCAAGACCGGCACCCATCATCCCGTCTGTACCTACCCAGTCAGAGACCAAGTCTTCCCGAATCTGAGTGATTTTATCGTGCAGATACTGGACAAAATCCTCAGCACGACCCTGCAAGGGATCCTCCCGCGCTCCCAGATGGGTCACCCTAAACAGGGCGGCTGGGCGATTATCTGCCGATGTGATAAGAGCGGAAAAATAGTTACATTTTGCTGCTTTTATTGCCACTAGGTATGTCTTAATATGAAATCTTACCAGTGTTCGGTCGGATTCAGAGTGACTAGATCTCCAACTGCTCTCTAGGCATCTTTTCTGGTGCTTCATCTCCCTCAGCTCCTCAGAGAACCAAGGAGCCAGGTAGACTCGGCAACAGGTCAGAGGCCGCACAGGCACGACTTGGTCCAAAGCATCAGCAGCCGCTCTATCCCAGGCGGCCACCAGCTCCTCAGCTGAGCCATGAGTCAGAGCCTCAGGAAATGGCCCAAGCTTCATCTGGAACCTATCAGGATCCATCAGGCACCTGGGGTGGAACCATCTGGTCTGTTCTGCCTCCCTGCGGCAGGGTGTGGCGGTTAGAAAGTCAAGCCTAAGAAGGGAATGATCCGACCATGACAAGGGCTCAATCACTAACTCCCCTATCTCGAAATCATTCATCCACTGTCCAGAGACAAAAATCAAGTCCAGAGTGTGTCCTCCCATGTGAGTGGGTCCATGAATTAATTGGGTCAGGTCCATGGCCGTCATGGAAGCCATGAACTCCTGAGCCGCCTCAGATGCTTCGCTGACATACTCTTATATTTTTATAAAGATCTCATTTTTAACCACCTTTACATCAATTTTCTATTTTAATTACCTTCTTTTATTCTCCATCTTTATTATTCTATAAGCACCTCCTGTTTATATTTAAAAGTCATTTAAACATTTGAACATTTAAACATTACATTTTAATTTTATCAATTTTATTTCTTCATTTCCCTCTCTGTCCATAAGCATTCCACTTCAAAATCCATGTTTCCATGTTTGAAACTCTATATATCATTTTAATTCTTTTGTAACATCTGTTCCATATAAAATCCATCAGCTTTTCTTCTTCTGCTCCTGCGCCACATCTTTTATTCCTGCGCCAGTTAGTTTCAATTTTAATAGTTCCATTATATTTCTTCTTTCTTTATCAAATCACCCATAGACAGAATAGGAATCTCCAAAATCCAAAAGTCCATAATTGTTTTCAAAATAATCCAAAACAAGTAGCAAGTCAAAATATTTCTTTTTCAAGCAGAAGGCGAGTCTCTACAATTGACACTTTCGCTTAGTCACAGCAATCTCCATTTTGTATCCATTATGTAACCATCCATTTGTCTCTCCTCTTTTAACTTTTAAAGGTGTTAAATCTATAATTATAACTTTTTTGCTTTTTGCTTTTTCCAAGGATCAAATCAATTCCAATTTAAAGAAAAACCCAATTTTCTAGTATATTAATAATCAGTTCTACCAAGTCAGCCTGTACTAAGGCAAATTCCTTAATGGGTCTTTATCTCCTCTTATTACTTTGCCAGATCTTCATGTCCCACAAATCTACAGCCGTTATTTAAAGCTTGGGGTGTCAGCTTCCAAGCTGCCATAAGGAAGGAGAGGAGAGGCTTGAACTTTCACCTACTTAATTCCCCTGAAGAACTGTCTCCACGGAGATGGGATGGGAGGGGGACATTCCTGTGAACTGACAGAGATGGGATGAGTAGAGTGACTTGGAAGATGGCCAATGAGACGCAGAGAATTGGGAACTGGAAAGAGAGGTTTTGGGGGGGGCAAAGTTCAGTGCTAACTGTGCATTGAGTCAGGGTCAGTTCGTTATGCTCAATAAAGAGAAAAATTTCTTCAAAGATCAGACATTTGGAAATTCATTTATTTGGAGATAACAACGAAGCTTGACAGACAGTTAGCACTCAACTTTCAAAGCCAAACTGGCAAACCTCCAGCCCTCCAGCTCTCTGCCAGATGTTTGGACGGAGTGGCGCCAAGGTTCTGAAGCCATGGCAGAAAGCCAACTCTCTACTGAAAGCTTACTTCAAGCAGCTGGGAACCAGCTCCAGCACTGCCGCAACCTCCAGCACTGCCGCAACATTACGAAGGTCAGACAATTGTGCTCCAAGTCAAGAAAAAAAAAAAAAGAACCTTGGTGGACTTTGCCAAAAGCTGCAGAAGCTGAGTTCCCTTTTCCGGACGTGAAAGATAAAGGAAAGCCCCTGAGTGAATTGGGGAGGGCAGATTGGCTTTGGGACTGGCAACAAGCCAGGCAGCAAAAAGCTTCAAAGCTGCCACTCGAGAGCCCCATGGAAAAATTGAAGGATGATTTTGACTGTGCCGTCTGACTGGGGGAGGGGCCATCCTGCAGGCCCAAGGAGAGGGGGAGGCCAGCCAAGCCTGCTGAACTGAGTCACTATAGAGGGGAGCGCAGCCCTCCCCCCTCCCACACCAGAAGGAGAGATGGTCCGAGTGTGCATCCATGGGTTCCCCCTCTCCCCAGCAAGCACACCAGCCTGGGCAGGACATCGCCTCCCCGCCCCCGAATGAGAGATGAGGAAGAAGCCCAATGGTGCCCTAGGCAGGCTCAGAGAGCCCCACAATGGGAGGAGGTGGCACCGAGGGTGGAGCCACCTTGGTTCAGAGGGAAGTTCGATGGGGATCCAGACCAGGTAGTGCAATTCCTCGATGCAGCTGAGATCTATATCGAGAGCTATGGACACCTCTACCTATTCCCCAGAGCCCTAGTCAGTGCCATTGCAGAAGGGCTGGAGGAAGAAGCAAGGAGCTGGTCAGCAGCCCTCTACAAGAATAGGGCCCCCCAACTGCAAGATGCAGATGGTTTCTTGCAACTACTACGAGCCAGGTTCAATGAGGCAGGGGAGGACCCCTATGTGGAAGACGAGCTCAGAAACCTAATGCAGAAAGGGAAGCCCATCAGGGAGCACATTCATGAATTCAGAACAGTCGTTGGCACCTTACCTCCCCTACCAGAGCGACTACTGGTGTATTTCTTCAGAACAAGCCTAGACAAGCAAATCGCCCAAGTGACCGCTTATCGGGACATCCCGAACTGACTCTCCGAATGGTTCCAGGTAGCAATGCAAATTGAGAGGGGGCTGCATGCCAACGACATGCTAGAGCAATCAGATGTCAAGGAGAGATACCAATTGGACCAAAGACCACATAGCAGACACGGAAACACGGCACTACGGCCCACCCAAAGGTCTTTCGTTCCGCGGAGCCCACTGAGGTGCTACAGATGTGGGGGAACAAGCCATCTGGCAGCAGCGTGTGGAACTCCAGGGCCAAGGCCAAACCCACCGCCAAAGGCACGACCGGAGTGAGGGCCCAAGTGCGCCACCGATGCACCATGAAAACTCCCCCCAGGTTCAGAGGTCTTCGCCCACCTGACTGAAGCAAGGAGAGTCCCAGATAATGGAGATCAATTCCCCAACTTGTATGACAGCGAGGATGATGGTGAAGACAACCCAATGGTGAGTGGACCCATCCACCCTTTTCTCTTCCCCATACACCTAACAGCCCCTAAAACAGGAACCCAAGGGACTTTCCAAGCCCTAATTGATTCGGGCTGCACGAGGTGCCTGATTAACCTACCTACAGTCCTGAAATTGGGGATCTGAGCTAAGAAGCTCAACCACCCAATTTGATTTGACCAAGTGGACGGGACCCTCGTAGCGGGGCTTACGCTACACACCTGACCTAGCCAGTGAAGCTGGAGCTAGAAGATCACTGGGAGATGATTCGGTTCATAATAGCCCCCAAAATGACTGATCCAGTCATACTGGGACTCTCTTGGCTAGATAAGTGGGGCCCAATCATCTGGTGGCAAGAGGGAACCCACAGATTGAGGATAGCAAAGGGGCCCCAACCATTACCACTCCAACCAGGAGAGACGCCCCACCCACAAGAGCCCCAACCTTCCCCACCTGAAGAAAAGAAGATGGCGCTGACACGAGAGCCCATCCCGAAGGGTATGGCAAAGCAGTTAGGGGCCACATCCAAAAGCCCCCACGAGACAGAACAGATCCCAAGAGAGTACCAAGACCTTGTGAAAGTATTTAGCGAGGTCAAGTGTGACATTTTACCACCCCACCGTGAAGCCGATTGCGCCATCGAAATCATCCCTGGGGCGAAACTACCAAAACCTAAATTGTATGCCATGACGCCCCATGAAATGCAAGAAATGCGAAACTACATAGACAAAAACCTACAAAGGGGTTTCATTGAGCCAGCCAAACTGCGGGTCACGGCACCAGTCCTCTTCAGAGAGAAGGATGGCTCTATGCGCCTAGTGGTCGATTTTTGCTGAATTAACACTGTTTGCGTACGCAACTTATATCCCCTTCCCCTCATGAAAGACATGCTAGCCCACCTGGCCAAGGGGAAGGTTTTTACAAAACTAGACCTCTGCGAAGCCTACTACCGAATATGCATCAGGGAAGGAGACGAGTGGAAGACAGCATTCAACTGCCCCCTGGGGAGTTTCCAATTCAAGGTGATGCCATTTGGGCTACAGGGAGCCCCAGCGGTGTTCATGCAATTGATAAATGAAGTTCTACATGACCACCTCTATAAGGGGGTCCTCGTCTACCTAGATGACATTCTCATTTACACGGAGACCATAGACGAACACATACCCCTTGTCCGCAAAGTGCTGGAAAAACTGCTGAAAGCGAACCTCTATGTCAAACTGTCAAAATGCTAGTTCCACCAATCGCGGCTAGACTACTTAGGTTACAGAGTGTCAAACGAGGGGATAGAGATGGACCCGGCCAAAGTACAATCAGTCCTAGACTGGCGACCCCCTCACACCCGCAGACAACTGCAAAGCTTCCTGGGGTTCGCGAACTTCTTCAGGCAATTCATCCCCTCCTTTGCAAGAATTGCCAAACCTCTGATGGACCTCCTAAAAACGGAGTCCGACAACAAAACCCCACCCGGGACAACCTCTACAGTGGGATCCGGCCTGCCAACAGGCATTTGAAACACTAAAACAAATGTTTGCAAAAGAACCGGTCTTGAAGCATCCTGACCCCGAACAACCCTTCGTCATCCAAGCAGATGCCAGTGATGTGGCAGTGGGGGCAGTCCTATTCCAAAAGAACAGCCAGGGGAACAACCTTGTGCCTACACATCCCGCAAACTCACCGACACAGAGAGATGATGGGCGGCATGAGAAAAGTAAGCATTTGCAGTGAGGTGGGTGCTGTTAACCTGGCGACATCTGCTAGAAGGAGGCCACCGTTTGAGGTTTGGACTGACCACAAAAACCTGGAGGCTCTCAAGACCCCACAGAAGTTATCGCCCAGGCAAGTCCGGTGAGCCCAATACTTCAATCATTTCAACTTTGAGCTGAAGCACATCCCAGGGGGGAAGAACTTTCTGGCCGATGCCCTCCCCTGAATGCCCCAATACAACAGTGAACGGGAGCAGGTGGTGAATGCCATCATCCCCTCTGCCCAAGGAGTGGGTCAGGTTACCACCAGACGGCAGCATCGCGACCAGCAGGGGCAACCAGCAAGTGACCTGACGACAAGGCTCAAGGCAGAAACATTGGCGGACTCCTGGTTCCGAGACAATCAACATCTCTTGACAAAGAGGGATGGCCTAGCATGGAGAGGGATGAAACTTTATGTCCCAGAGACTCTACGCACCCTGGTCCTCAAGAGGAGTCACGATGTTAAACCAGCGGGGCATTTCAGTTTCCTAAAGACTCTGCATTTAGCATGGAGATAGTTTTGGTGGCCCCACATGAGAAAAGACATAGACAGCTATGTAAAAAGTTGTACCATCTGTGCCACGATGAAAACCCGACCAGGAAGACCTCCCAGGCTGCTGCAGCCAGTAGCTGAACCGTCAAGGCCATGGGAGGAGATTGCTATGGACTTCATAGTCGAACTGCTGAGGAGCGGCAGAAACACAGTGATCTGGACTGTAATAGACTTATTCTCCAAACAGGCACATTTCATACCCTGCAGCGGACTACCCTCAGCCCGCCAATTGGCCAAACTGTTCGTGAAACACATCTACCGCCTGCACGGAGTATCCAAAAGAATCAAAAGAGGTGTCCAGTTTACAGCGAAATTCTGGAGGGAATTCCTTCGATCCATAGGATCATCCCAAGGCCTCAGCTGAGCACCAATGGTGGGGTGGAGAGATTGAATGCCATGATAGAGCAGTACCTGAGGTGCTACGTTGACTACCAACAATTGAACTGGGCAGACCTCTTATCATTTGCGGAGGTCGCATATAACAATGCTGTCCACAGTAGCACAGGACTAACCCCATTTAAGATAGTGAGCGGCATGGATTTCGTCCCCATGCCAGAGTACCCAAGGGAGCCTCTTTCCTCAGTTAGCTTGACCGACTGGATGGCAATGCTGAGAGAAACCTGGGAGAATGTCAAGAAGGCATTAGACAAGGCGGCACGGTCTTATAAGAAACAAGCAGATAAGCACCGAGCCCCTCAAAGGCCGTTCCGAGTAGGGGAGAAGGTCTACCTCTCCACCAAGTATTTAAGACTCAAACTCCCAACCAGGAAACTGGACCCGAAATTACTATTTTACTATTTCCAATAGTAAAAATAATCAACCCGGTTACAGTAAAATTGCAGTTGCCCCGGTTACTAGGGAGGATACACCCCGTTTTTCACAGTAGCCTCCTGAAGCCTGTGGTAGGGTCAACTTTAAGGCCGGTGCCACGTGATCCCCGAGGGCCCTTGATTATTGGAGGCCACACTCACTATGAAGTACAGCAGATTCTTGATTCAAGGTGGCACAGGGGGCGCCTCCAATACTTAATTAAGTGGAAGGGTTACCCTTCGTCAGAAGCTTCCTGGGTGAAGAGCACAAACATCCAAGCTGACCGCCTTATAGCTAAATTCCATGCAGATCACCTGGACAAGCCGGGAGGGGGTGGGACACACCCTCGGATGGGGTAAAGGTACTAAACTTGTGTATCTTGCGCAAGCCTCACTGAGAGAATGAAGGGAGAGGGGCCGGATGTCAGCTTCCAAGCTGCCATAAGGAAGGAGAGGAGAGGCTTGAACTTTCACCTACTTAATTCCCCTGAAGAACTGTCTCCACGGAGATGGGATGGGAGGGGACATTCCTGTGAACTGACAGAGATGGGATGAGTAGAAGATGGCTTGGAAGATGGCCAATGAGACGCAGAGAATTGGGAACCGGAAAGAGAGGTTTTGGGGGGGCCAAAGTTCAGTGCTAACTGTGCATTGAGTCAGGGTCAGTTCCTTATGCTCAATAAAGAGAAAAATTTCCACAAAGATCGGGCGTTTGGAAATTCATTTATTTGGAGATAACAACGAAGCTTGACATGGAGTCTTATTGGTAAAAGTCCATACCCAAGTGTTGTTTCCAGCCAGGGTTGGTGTCACTCACCCAGCTTCAAAGTACCTCATTCTTTCTTCTTTCCTCCTGCACAATTCTTTTCCCGGTTTGTCACGGCTTCGTGGTAGCTGCCATGGCTGCCTCCCCCCACTGCCGACTCAGAGGGTTCCCTCTGGCCTCCAAGAAACTTGCCTGCTTCTCTCAGCTGTCCAAGGCACCACTCTTCTTCCCCCATCCCTGCAAGATGGGTTTGGTCCGTAGACCCATCGGCGGCGGTTCGTCAGTTGAGATTTTTGCGGGGCTCATCAGAGCCCGCTATTTCTCCGACTGCATCGCCGCGATGCCAAACCAGAAGTCTCATCTTTTCAGTACTTCTCTTGTGGCTTCTAGTGCCTTGCGAACTGCTGGCCAGGTATTTTGCAGAGTTGATCCATTCAGCCAGTGATGCATTTGAAAGGGTCTGCTGAGGAAGTTCTGTCATGGGTATGAAATCCATACTAGTAGCTACCCGGAGTGGGGTAAAATCAATGCTGCTGTGTACAGAGTTATTGTACACTATTTCAGTGAAAGGCAGAAGCTCAGACCAATTTGTCAAAGTTTGCACCAATCCAACTAGCACACAAGTAAATAATTCAGGATTCATTTAAATAAGAAACTTCTTTATATACAATAATATAAAGCAGATCCATGTACACAATACCCATGCCAGAATCACAAAAGACAGAATACAAAATCAGGAGCAGCAGAAACACAGAAGCAATAATAATACAGAGTCTATGTTGCAAGGACAAAGCAACTCTTATATACAAATCAGTCAAGCTAAGCCACGGCCAGGCTCCGAGCCATCTGGGTCACCAAACAGTCCCCATTGGCTGACATGTCTATTCCAATTCATGAATGCTTATACAGTAACGCGATTGCTTGCAAATAGTTCATATAATACCGGAGGTATTGCTCTAGTATGGCATTCGAACGTTCATAAGCTTCATTTGTTTGTGGATGATGGGTGGAATTAAGACTCTGTGAGGAGCCTAACAGATTCATGAATTTATGCCAATATTTTAAAGTGAATTGTAGCTTCCAATCTGTTATTATGTGCTTAGGAGCACCATGAAATTGGTACATGTGCTACACAAAGACCTTAGCCAATGACCAGGCAGAGGGATATTGGGGTAAGCCACAAAGTGGGCTTGTTTAGAGAAAAGGTCTATAATAAACCAGATTACGATATTCCCAGCACTCTCCAGTAACTCAACAATAAAGTTCATTGTCAGCCTTTATTATGCTTGCTTGCTATCAGCTGCCATAGTAACGGGTGCGGGGGGGGGGGGAAGGTTGGCATTTGGGTGGGGGTGTGTGAGCTGGAGAGAGATGCTCTATGTGAACAAATAGGGAGGATTGCTCCTATGTTCTATTGCACAGCTGTATGATCTTGTTTATGCCCAATCCAGGTCAACCATCCTGGAATACCAGATGGATGAAAACACCTGAAGATGCTGCCCACATGACACCAATTGGAATGGGGATTGGACATTTACCCTGGGTCTTTGGGGGAGGAATTTGGGGATACTTTCAATATGTAACTGTCACACCATTTGCTTCAGATTTTGCTTTTCTTTCATTGCTATCAGTTCAAATTCAGTAAAAGTACCTTTCTCTACAAACATGGAGTTGGGGTTTTCCTTTCTTGAGTTTTGAATGGAGACACACCTGACATTCATTGATATTTTCTTCCAGGGGAGGGGGCCTAGGAGCTGGCCAAGGTTTGTAGCAGCTATGCTGATTTCCCAGGTATCCTTTTCACTGATCCACACACTGGGCAACTGGCCACATAGGTTTCTATGACCCTCATGCGTGGACATCAGAGCTGTCATTTAACTAGATGGAGAGTTTTCAGAAATCCAGCGTGTCTTGGGGTTTTTGTGTCATGGCTGCATTGTAGCACTAGAGTCCGCTGGCTTGCTGGAATATATACCATATTTTTCGGTGAATAAGACACATTCCTTTCCCCCCCAAAAGTGGGTGGCTGTTTGTCTAATACAGCGAATGTTGCTGAAGCTCTGCCCACCTGCTGGCCCCCACCCTTTGGTGTCTGCCTCCCAGCAATTTGCCTCCTTGTAGCAAACAGAAAACAGCCTGGTCAGCTTCAGCACAGCCTGATTTAGCATGAGCAGCTGATTGGATCAGCCTGCCGGAAAACTGCCTATAAGCTGTTCCAGGCTGTGGGGATTGCCACCGCCCATTGTCACCATCACTGCCCATCGCTGCTGCCACCTATTGCCACCTCTGTGTGCCCCATTTTTGGCCTCTGCATGCCCTGTTTTCAGCCTCCACGCACCCCATTTTTGACCTCCATGCGCTCCATTTTTGGCCTGTTTCAGGCAGTGGGGATCGCCATCCCTGCCTATTCCTGCTGCCTGGAACGGGCCAAAAATGGGATGCGCGGAGGCCGAACATAGGGCATGTGGAGGCGGCGATGGGCGGCAATGGTGGCAATGGCCGTTGGCGATTCCTGCAACCTGGAACAGCTGATCAGTAGTATTCTAGGAGGCAGATCCAACTGCCAATCAGCTGCTCATGCTGAATCAGGCTGTGCTGAAGCTAACCAGGCTGTTTGCTGTTTGCTGCAAGGAGGTAAATTGCTGGGAGGCAGAGGCATTTTTTTTTTTATTTTCCTCCCCAAAAGCTAGGTGCGTTTTATAGTCTGAAGCATCTTATAGTCTGAAATATATGATAGTTTGTGTTCCCCATCCACACTAGTCCATTTCTCATTGAAAGCTCATCCCTATGTTGCTGGAACTACTCATCTCCCACCAAAGTCCTTCTCACAGTCTGTGCTAGGTCCTCAGCAATTGGTGTTGTCGAGGGTCTCTGTTGCCTTGTGAGGGCTGGCACAGCCACTTGTCTGGAGAAGATGATGGAATTGATGATTTCCTCTCTGGCAGTTTTGTACTGTGGCATCCTGGAGAGGGCGTCTGTGAGGAAATTTTTCCCTCTATGTAGATAACAAAATGTGAAATCAAACTGATTAAAATATTGGGCCCATTGAACCTGCTTGGATGACAGCTTTTGGGGATTCTTAGTGCTTCTAAATTCTTTTGGTCTGTCCACACTTCGAAAGGGATTCTGCTGCCCTCCAGAAATTGCCTTCTGTGAGGAGAGCCCAGTGAACCACTTAGGTTTCTTTTTGCCAGACAGCCCATCATCTCGGAGAGCTTGTGGGAAGTGTAAGCACAAGCATGTATCTCCCTCTTGGCATTCTTCTGGAGGAGCACCACTCCCACAGCCACATTGCTGGCATCTGTTTGAATTTTGAATGGCTGGTCAGGGTCGGGATTCTTTAAAATTGATTCGGCAGCAAAGAGGCACTTTAGCTTCTTGAATGCTGCTTGGCATTCCAGCGACCATTTTAAGGGTTGACTGGGTTGGGGCTTAGTTACTCCCTTTGCTTTAGTAAGTTCATGATGGGTAAGGCAATCTGGGCAAACATAGGGATGAATTGCCTGTAAAACTGACCCTGAGGACTCAGGTAAACCTCCAAGTGCTTCAACAATCTCCTAAAAGGATGCAGATTACCATCTGTCTGCAAGGAATATAAATCCTTCCCATTCCCCACTATCCTGTCAGAACTGAAGAAGTTTCTTGGGTGAGAAGCGAAATGTCTTCAAAAGAAAAAACAAAGTCCAGTTGCCTCTTGAAAAAGCACCATTGGTACAACCACGACCTGGGTGACTGACAACCTCTACAGACTTACTGCTTTTGCAATTGCTTCCTCGTCCGAGGAGCCTCCCACTCTAAGATTGCCCGCACATTCTTAAGGTCCATTTCAACCCTCTCTTGTGAAATCCAGTACCCTAGGTAGTCCAGTCTGGTTTTATGAAAGTCACATTTGGACAGCTTCTCATAAATATGAGCCTCTTGGAGTTTCTTGAGTACTGCTCTGAGCAATTTTATATGCTCCATCATCTTGTTACTCTGATTATACAATACTGCAAATCACAAATTAGCTAGTCACATTTTATTTTATGACATTATGAGAATCAGTTTGGTTAATTAAGCTCAGTATGAAGTGGGAATCCTTCAAATTCAAATATCTGGTTCAAATAACAATGTATCCATGCAAACTCAGTTATGCAATTCAACAGTTGTTCTAAAATTATGTTCGCTCCATCCCATCCCTTTTTGAACAAGGTGGGATTAGATATCAGCTCAAATTTGCCAGATTTATCAACAATTTGCAAATATGTAAATTGATAATTATAGAGAACTAGCTGAATAGCCGTGCTCCGCTATGAAACTATGTGATCGGGATTGATAAATCAACACTTACAGTTTAAAAATTAACAAGTAGTTATGATCGGCCTCTCCTCTCCCCTTCTCTCCCTCAGGCTTGCCCCACAGAAGCCTCCCCTATCCTATTCCCTGCTTGCTGCTGTGAAAGTAAAACTGAAACTGAAACTCTTCTCCTCTGCTTCTGTTTTGCATTTGGAACAGATTTCTTTTCAGGTGGGGAGGGAAAGTAGAACTCCTTAGCATCAGAAGGTTGTTTGGAAAGTGAAACAGTATTTGCTGTGTGAGCAAGAAGGAGACAGGAAGAAGCCTAGCCATGGCTTAGCTCAACTGTTCTGTAGTAAAGCTGCTTGCTGCTGTGAAAGTAAAACTGAAACTGAAACTCCACCCTTCTGCTTGTGTTTTGCATTTGGAACAGATTTCTTTTCAGGTGGAAAGGGGAATAGAACTCCTTAGCATCAGAGCGTGTTAATAATAATATAGGAAATACTAATGCTCTGGTGGTTATTTCAAAAAATCCTTTCTTAGTGAGCACCTAGAAACCAAGAGGAACATACGTGGCAAATTTCAAAGTTTGTAATTTTGTGATATTTCGCTTTTATATATATAGATTAATACATTTATCAGATTTATTAACAAGATCTTTTTTCTACTTCATGTTAGTGGTTAGACCTAAATGATTTCGCCTAAGGCTACTTTTTTGCTATGTGGATTAGCTGATAGCCATACCACAGAAATATATGATTGAATATCCATCTGTGTGAGTGTGTGTGTATCCCATGTGCACTTCACCTAAAAGACACAGTGCTTTGATTGCACCATTTTCACTTTTTGCATCCTTTGCAGGCATCTCTGCTTGCTTGCTTTACTTAATTTTAAAAATATTCATTCTTCCCAAAACAGCAACTAGAATAAACATAGGCTTCATTTATTTAAATTTAAAGTCATATGTTTAATTTGACATAAATTTCATAATGGAAGTGATGCAGGTGGATTTTTTTTTAATTCAGTGGCTACAGTCAGTACAAAATATCTTTTAAGATAGAGTTCTAAATTAATTAATGTGCCAATATCTGCCTATTAATTATTTGAAAGTTTTCTTTGGTGAAGGAAGTTTCAGTTTGTCTACCATATAATTACGATGCTTATAATGTCTTTTGAGGACATTTTTCAGCATGAGGGATTGCTGTGGCCAGAATTAATCTTTTTTATTTTTCACTTCTGTATTTGTTAATTTCTTTGCACTTTGAATACTCCTTATTCCCAATCTAAAACGCCCTGTGTGTTTTGTTTCCTCATGGTATATTCTATTGGGATTTATTGAAGTACCAGGGAAGCTGACGGCTTCTGGAGACATGATGAGGCAATGAAAGAGAGGAAATTCATATACAATCTTGTAGCTAAAGTTATGTGCAAAAGTCTTGCCCCACCTGATACTTTTGTTGAAATGTGGTTCTTACTTGAAAAAAGTTCCAAAGCATCTTCCTTAAGTAAACTGAATCAGAGTAGGAAAACAATAATGCAGAATATATTTTTAACCCAGCACTGAAATAAAGTAGTAGTGCAGATCAGTTGGACTTGGTCAAAGTCCAGCACAAACTTCTGAAATTCTCCCTGAACCATGATTCATGCTTTATCCTAAGTTCATATTGTATTATTCCTGATGGTGAAGCTTCCTTTTGTTGGACTATGTTAGTCCTGTTCCTCCTCGTCTATTTGTATCCTTTGTTTTTTTGACCACAGATACAGTATATTGTGTACAAATATATTTGTATCATATAAAATATGCAAGGCACCTTTCCTTAAACTGCTTTAAAAAACACCTTTAAGCTATAAAACAAACATGTACACATACACACAACTGACTCTATATGCCTCATCTTCAGTCTCCATGGAGATACAATTCTACCAATGGTAATCCTTATGTTAGAATAAAATAACCAGAAGTGTTCTTCCAAAGGCAGGGCTAGGATTAGTTCAATAGTGGGCAGCTCCTGCCACTGGGTTGTATGCAAATGTTGCGACTCCCCCCACCCAACTGTACCACCAGCAGTACAGTTGCTGAAAATTAGTTGTACCATTCCCATTATTTAAAGTAAAGAATATATAAATAAAATATCCTCCCAATGTAAAAGTAGTATAATGTAAAGTAATTATATTAACCTTTTTATTTCAGTAATGTATCCTTTAATAGTTCTATGAATAACTGAAGAAAATATACAGGTAATTATTCTTTGTTTACAATAATAAACTATTAGCAAACAAACTATTATCAGACTCCAAAAACCGAGAAAGACGTGTTGAGATTCTTCTCAGCAGTTTTCTTTTCTTTTCTTTTTTTTAAATAATCTTTATTGAATATAAATATTAAAAAAGACATACGTAACATATACACAACAAACATTTATACAACATATACACAAAAAGAGTATAATTTCTTCTTAAGCATTTTTTCATTGTGACATTCTACAATTCTACTTATGATATATTCCTTCACCTCTCCTTAATCTAATAACATTTTTTATTTTATATATATATATATATATATATATTTAAATCGGTAATATTTCCCCCTATATTTTTTGTATATTTCTGATTTTTAACCAATTATACCAATTATTCCATATTTTGTAATAATCTGATTTCTTCTCTTTCTTGTAATTCTTTGGTTAACCTATCCATTTCAGCACATTCTAAAAATTTTCCTATTACTTCTGTTTCACTTGGTGTTTTTTCTTGCTTCCAATTTTTTGCATAGGTTATTCTTGCAGCAGTTAATATGTGAATTGTGAGATATTTGATAGGGTATGATTTGTTAAAGATTCCTAATAGAAATGTTTCTGGTTCTTTTTCAATCTGTGTTTTTGTTATTTGTTCCAACCATTTTTTGATGTTAGACCAAAATTTCTTTGCTGCCGGGCAAGTCCACCATAAATGATAGAAAGTCCCTTGTGCCTTTTTGCACTTCCAACAAATTGGGCTATTTTTAGGTTGTATTTTTGCCAATCTGGTTGGAGACATATGCCACCTATAAAACATTTTCAGTTGGTTTTCCTTGTACGCCGTTGCTTTTGTTAAATTTAGGTTTACCTGCCAGAACTTTTCCCATTTTTCCAAAGGTATTGTGTGTTTGATGTTTTGAGCCCACTTAATCATCGTTTCTTTGACTGTCTCTTCTTCCAATTTATAGCGTAGAAGAAATTTGTAAATTCTACTAATTAATTTATTTTCTGAATCTAATATAATTTTATCTATTTCTTGTTTTTGATTATAAATTTCATATGTTTTTATATGTTCTCTGTATTTGGATTGTATTTGAGTATAAGTCCACCAGTCTATTTCTCTGTGTAAATCTGTCTCCAATTGTTGTTTTGTGTTTAATTTGCCTTGATAGTCAATTATATCTTTATATCTAATTTTTTTTGTCTTCTCTGTTAAATTTGGATGTCTAATTGATTCTGCCAGTGCTAGCCAATTTGGTATCTTCATATAATGTTGTTTTTTAATTTTAAGCCAAATTTGTAATAATGAGTTTCTTATTGTGTGTCTTTTAAAATATGAATGTGTTTTGTATTTCTCATCCCACATAAAGGAGTGCCAGCCAGTTTGGAGTTCGTGTCCCTCAATTGTTAAAATTCTAGAGTCCTTTAATTCTATCCAATCTTTGACCCACGATAGTACTGCTGCTTGGTAATATACCTCCCAGTCAGGGAGTGCAGCTCCTCCTCTATCTTTTGTGACCTGAAGCAGCTTAAATTTTATTCATGGCCTTTTCCCTTGCCATATAAATTTAGATGTTATTTTATTCAGCTTTTCAAAAAACGGTTTATCTATTTTAATTGGGGTGACCTGAAACAAATATAAAAATTTAGGTAATATAGTCATTTTGATGGC
Source organism: Pituophis catenifer annectens (assembly GCF_029215685.1). Lineage (NCBI taxonomy): Eukaryota > Metazoa > Chordata > Lepidosauria > Squamata > Colubridae > Pituophis > Pituophis catenifer. Next base: position 33,488,399 of record NW_027256887.1, read on the forward strand.
CGAAATTCTTCCTAGGAATGAAATGTGTAAATTTTCCCATTTTTCTAAGTCTTCCTTTGTTTGTTCTAGTAATTTATCATAATTGTTTTCTTTAATTGCTGATGTTCTTGTAGATAACCAGATTCCTAGATATTTTATTTTTGTTGTTGTTTGGATTTGTATATTATCTGTCAATTCTTTTGTTTGGATTTCCGTAAGGTTTTTTACAATTAGCTTTGATTTACTTTTATTGATTTTTAGTCCGGCCACTTCTCCAAATTCTTCTATTTTTTGGAACAAATTAGGTATAGATTGCATAGGATTTTCTATCAAAAACACTAGGTCATCAGCAAAGGCCTGAGCTTTGTATTCTTCTCTATTGATCCTTAAACCTTCAATTCCTTGGTCTTCTCTAATTTTTTTCAACAGGATTTCCAATGATAGAATATATAGTAAGGGGGAATCTGACTCCTTTTGTTATGTTAAATTTGTCTGTTATATCATCGTTCATAATTATCCTTGCTGATTGCTTGGTATAGATTTCTGCTATAATTTTCCCAAATTTTTCCCCAATTTGCATATTTTGTAATTGTTCAATCATAAATTTCCAATTTTGATTATCGAAGGCCTTTTGGGCGTCAAGAAAAACCAACGCTGCCTGCTTCTCCGGGTGTGATTCATAATACTCTAGAGCATTAAGTACTATTCTCATATTGTTCTTTATTTGGTGTCCCGGCAGAAATCCATTTTGGTCTGGGTGTATATATGTATTTAATACTGATTTAATCCTTTCGGCCAAGATTGCTGCAAATATTATGTAATCGGCATTCAATAATGAAATAGGTCTGTAGTTTTGAATTAACTGGAGATCTGTATCTTCTTTTGGAATGATTGTTATTATGGCTTCTGTCCATGAATTTGGTATTTTGGCTTTCTCCATAGCTTCATTATATAATCGCAACATATTCTCTCCCAATACTTCTTGCATTGTTTTATATATTTCTACCAGTAGCCCGTCGGATCCTGGTATTTTATTGTTTTTTTGCTTTTTCAGTACTTCATTTAATTCTAATTTGGTTATTGGCCTATTGAGAGTAATTCTTTGTTCTTCTGTGATTTTTGGCATTCCTGATTTCCCTATGTACTGTTTTATCTTGTCTTCCTCTATTTTTCCCTGATTATACAAATTCGCATAAAATTTCTTAATAATTTCTTTTTTGGCCTCTTTACTATGTTGAATTTCTCCTTTATCGTCTTTCAATTGGTATATTGTTCTTTTTTTCTGTTCTTTTTTCAGTTTATAGGCTAGCGATCTGCCTGTTTTATTTGCGTGTTCGAAATAATTTTGTTTTGCCATTTTTATTTTTTGGGCTAGTTCTATTTGGTTTATCAAATTCAATTTATGCTTAATCATTTCCCATTCTTCTCTTATTGTTTTGTTCTGGGGCTTTTCCTGGAGTTTTTGTTCTATTTGTTTTAGGTCTTTCTCTAAATTATCTAATTGTTTTTTCTTCTCTTTATTCTTTTTCCTCGTATATGCTATTACTAGGCCCCTTATATATGCTTTTAAAGTATCCCATGTGTTTTGTAAAGAGGTTTCCTCTATTTTATTTATCTGAAAAAATATTTTTACTTCCTTTTCTAACATCGAATTAAATTCTTTTTCTTTACATAATCTTTGGTTCATTGTCCATCTCTTAACGTCTTCTTTCCCCTTTCCAGTTTATGAATAGTGGATTGTGGTCTGCCCATTGGTTTGTGCCTATCTCAATTTTTTCTACTTCTATTTTGATATTTGGGGTCATCCATGCCATGTCCAATCTTGACCAGGAGTTATGCGGATGGGAGTAAAAGGTGTATTGGGCCTCTTCTTCATGTGTTTCCCTCCATACGTCTGCCAAGTTTAGTTCTTCAGCCATAGTAAAGAATTCTTTTGGAAGTATTTCTTTTTTCTTTTCTTTTTTCCCCCAGTTTTGTAGTCCTTCTTTGCATTTACTATTGCATTATAATCCCCTATTACACAAATATCGTCATATTCTAATTCTGCTAATTTTATGTGTAGATCTTTAAAAAAAACTGTAGTTTTTGGTTAGGTGCATAAATCACTACAATTAACATTTTCCTCTTTCCTATTTCTAGTTCTACCATCACCACTCTACCTTGCTCATCGGTATAAACTAATTTAGATTGTATTTTTTCTTTTACGTAAATCACTACTCCTTTTTTCTTTTTTTGGGCCAGAAATGAATAAAGTTTTCCTAATTTGGGGTTTTCTAGGATTTTTTGATAGTCTTTTTGAATGTGTACTTCTTGCAGACATATCACATCTGCTTTTAATTTTTGTAATTTTGTGAAAATTTGATTCCTTTTCTTTGGGGCATTTAAGCCATTAATATTTAAGCCATTAATATTTACCGAAAAGAGTTTGATCTGTTCATCCATTGCCTATCGTATCTGTTTTTTTGTGTTGCTTGTTTCCATCCGTGCCTTAGCTTTTGCACCTTCTCTCTGTTCTCTCTCTTTTTCTTGCCTCTGTCTTATTTCTTTTTCTTGATTTGTTTCTATTGGTTCTTCTTCTTGACTTTTACTATCTGTTTCCTCCTTGCTTTCCTGTTCTTCTTCTAGTCTAAAGTGTGTGTTATGGAATTCTCTTGCCTTTTCTAAAGTGTCTATTTTATATTTTTTGTCTTCCCACGTAATTAATTTCAATTACCCCCTTTTTCAATCAGTCTATCTCAAACATACAGTCAACTCATTTGTTATTTTGTATAAAAATCAATCTTTCACTTTAACAGTAATTCCTTATCTAACCACAATTTCACAAAACAGTTTATAGCTATAAAAATATTATCTACTTATATATTTCTTTTAAATATTAAACTTATTAACTAATTAAACAGTTCAAAATTAATAAATCACTTCCCTCTTGTCTTAATTTTTATTTTCTTTGGTCTTTGTTGTCTTCTTGCTTTACCTCTCTCGATCAGTTCTTTCACAGTCATAAAAACATGATATGTGTCCGTCTCAGTCTTTTTTTTTTTTTACTTCTACTTCTCCCAGTAATCGGATCTCTGCATTCAGTTTTCAAATCTTTTTTTTTAAACTTAAGTTCTTATTGTCCAAACTTATTTGTAAATCCAAAGTCCGAAATCCAGACAGGTCTTCTGTATCCATGAATTTCACCACTTAGTCCGGTATTTCAGTCTCTGCACTTAGTTTTCCGATATTTTGGGGTTTGAGTCAGTTATAGTTCCCAGGTTCAAACGGCTTGTCTATATCCACAGAGTCCACAGGCTGCTCCCTTTGCTCAACTGTAAAAGTCTGCACTCACACCGCTTCGAGCGCTATTTCTCCTTTTCTTATGTTTACTTAGTCATTCTATGGGTTCTTCTCTTCCGCACTGTAGTTGTTTCCCCTTTTTTCCTTCTCCTCTTGTACCGCCACTGTTGTAACTCACTTGTCTTCCTCTGATTCGATTGCGCGTCTCCTGTTTACCGCCTCTATTGTAGGTGATCTATCTGACAGTCACTTGGATTTGCTTCCACTATTTGCTTCGATCTAGGCGGGCGCCATCACTCCTGTCCGCCGATAAGACCGACTTCTTCTCCACCAATTTAAGAGGTTGATCACTCGACCTCCCTGATGACAGTGCAACACCAGGGGGCTTCGCGAGTTCCTCTTTCGTTTCCCGATCCCTCCAAGTTCGGGAATGCCCTTAAAGAGCAATTAATGAGGAAATTTGGGTATCAGAGACGGAGCCTCCGTTTCCTCACCCATTCATGATGACGTCACCGCCGGAAGTCTCTCTTCTCAGCAGTTTTCTTTATTGTTCCTCACCTATAGGCAGGAATCTTGCCAAACTAAAGCAAACAATTTGCACCATACTGTTGTGACTCTGACCCCCGAGCCTGTCCTAACAGAGGGAGAGGACTCAGAAGATGAAGGAGAGGATTTGGCAAGGCCTCCCTCTCCAGGACCTTCCTCTCTGGCAATTCCTCAGGTTTCCTCCGAAGGCCAAGAGATATGCCAAGAGCAAGGCACTTTGGAGCAGCTGCAGATAGAGAGCGAGGGGGATGAGTTTTGGCTGGATCCCAGACAGCGTCGGAAGGATAAGCACACATAGCAGAGAAAGAGGCGTGGGCGGGCCAGAGATTGAGCTGAGTCACTGGACCACACCCCACAAGGGATAAAAGGGGGTGTGTTGGCTATTCAGGCCTTGTGACGGACAAATTGAAAAGCTCGGAAGTCATATTGTGTTTCTAGAACCCTGTTAGAATCTCTTTTTGGATTTCTTTGGACTGGACTTTGACAATTCTTTGCTTTGTGGAATTAATTTGATATATCAGACTGAGGAGAAAAAACCTCCCTTAGTGAGTAAAATCTCTTGGCAGGCAGTCCATGGTTCGCTGCCAATACTGTTATCTTAAAGGAATTCCTGACTGTTTGTGTGTGTGCGTGCGACGGGGACAGAACACATACATATATTCTGAGAATTACTAGGGAGTCATCTTAACTCTCTTCCTCTCACCCAAACTATCTAAACTTTGCTGTCTTGCTCTTCTGCAATGCACTTCCTCCCTCCTGGAATCCAGACTACGTTCCATCACATCGGCTTTGTTTCAATAAATGTTGCTAATATAGTTGGTTTCAGCAACTGAGAATTGCTATAGCAGAAATAGTACCTATGACGGAATGTAAGTAACTTCAAGCTCAGACCATAAAAGAACAAAAAGATGCTAGAATGCAAACAAGAAAGAAAGAACTTCTGCTGTTCTTACTTCGTGAATCAAAGAATCTAGAAAATCCTTCAGAGGATACATTGGGTTAGGAAGGATGAGTAAAAACAGAAATGGAAAACATTGATAAGGGTTTATTGAAAGAGCCAAAATCCATAATGATTGTTTTTTCCCAGATGATAGATTAGAGGTTATGCCAGAATACCTGATTTAGTATAGAGATCCTGAATCATAGATGAAGGACTATGTACAGTCCTTCCTTTTCTATCCACTCAGACATCCAATACAGTAAAGAAATTTTATTATTCACTGTTTCCTATTTTAAAACAATATATTTTTTTCAATGTTAATTATATCTCAGAAACAGTTAAGTTTTGTCTTTAACATTCACCTTTATTAAAAGGAGGTGCAAAATCCCAGATGTTTTGATATGATAGGATTAATCCTGAAAGATAGAAAAAAAATAAAGCTAACCTAGGGCAGGCAAGCATGTTAGAGAGTAAACTTACATTAATAAAAAGATCAGAGCAAGGAAAAGAATAACTAATGTAATGTTTCATTGCTGTAGAAGGATACATCTGGGGAGCAATATTTTTTGTTGTTGCAGGGGTTTTATCTGAGTTAAAGCTGCAGGAGTAGTTTGTTTGTTTGTTTATTTATTTATTTATTTTTAGGCCACCTATGTCGCTCAGAAATTTTAACTGGCATGTTTTCAATACTGAAACTGAGAGCCAGTATCTAATTCATTTTCCCTGTTGAAAAGTACAAATACAGGTAGTTCTCAACTTACAACAGTTCACTTAGTGACTGTTCAAAGTTACAACAGCACTGAAAAAAGTGACCTAGGACCATTTTTCACACTTATGACCATTGCATCATCCCCATGATCATGTGATTTACATTTGGATGCTTGACAACTAGTTCATATTTATGACGGTTGCAGTGTCCCAGGGTCACATGATAATCTTTTGTGATGTTTTGACAAACCAAGTCAGTGGGGAAACCAGATTTATTTAACAACCAGGTTACTAATTTAACAACAGCAGTGATTCACTTAACAAATGTGGAAAGAAAAGTCATAAAATGGGGCAAGACTCACTTACCAAATTTCTCACTTACCAACATAAATTCTAGGCTCAATTGTCATAAGTCGAGGGCTACCTGTACAAGCAGATATCCAGCAATTGTTATGGATATTTAGATTCTGTGACCAAAATATATTTTGGTGATTCTGTGGTGTCAAAATATAAATTAATAAGATCCCATACTAAATCAACTGGATCCTTTTCACCAAAATTAGATCCCAAATTCACTGCTCAAATCAGAATTAGTTTCATAAATACAATACATGTATTTCCAACTGGTTATGCTTCTGTGTTATATTTGGTGCCAATTTGAGTCACTTCTCAAGTCAAGTTAGTACTAAATTAATTAATATTAGTCCCAAAAAATTATGTCATTCATTCAGTTAGGTATTGTCAGCTAAATTGCGTAAAACTACTTGCTAAAAGTCATCAGAATGTTATCTGGGAGGAGTTTGATCCTGTGACTCCCGAGGATGTGGACAGGGTTCTGGGTAGGATTAGTGCCGCCACATGTTTATTGGACCCGTGTCCCTCCTGGTTGGTACTGGCCTCCCGGGAAGTTACACGAGGCTGGCTCCAGGGGATTATAACTGCTTCTCTGAGTGAGGGTGCCTTTCCCGCCGCCTTGAAAGAGGTCGACCTCGAGGCATCTCGCATGGGGAGTGCCACAAGGGTCGGTCCTCTCGCCTCTTCTGTTCAACATTTATGTGAAGCCGCTGGGTGAGATCATCCGTGGTTTTGGGGTGAAGTGTCACCTGTACGCTGATGATACTCAGCTGTACATCTCCACCCCAGACCACCCCAGCGATGCCCTTGATGTGATGTCTCGCTGCCTGGAGACCGTGCGGGTCTGGATGGGGAGGAACAGGCTCAGACTCAACCCTTCCAAGACCGAGTGGCCGTGGCTACCGGCGTCCCGATATAGTCAGCAGGTGCCATCGCTGACTATTGGGGGTGAATCTTTGCCCCCCACAGAGAGGGCTCGCAATCTGGGTGTCCTCCTGGACGCACAGCTGTCTTTAGAAGAGCATATGACAGCCATGGCCAGGGGGGCCTTTTATCAGGTTCTCCTGATCCGCCAGTTGCAGCCCTTTCTGGACCGGGACGCCTTGCGCACGGTCACTCATGCCCTTGTCACCTCCTGGCTGGACTATTGTAATGCTCTCTACATGGGGCTCCCCTTGAAGAGCACTCGGAGGCTCCAGCTGGTCCAGAATGCGGCCGCGCGAGTGGTTATGGGCGCACCTCGTTGTGCCCGCGTGACACCCCTCCTGCGCGAGCTGCACTGGCTCCCAGTGGTCTTCCGGGTGCGATTCAAGGTGTTGGTTACCACCTTTAAAGTGCTCCATGGCACAGGACCCGGGTACCTTCGAGACCGTCTTCTGCCACCAATAGCCTCCCACCGACCAGTCCGTTCCCACAGAGAGGGTCTCCTCAGGGTGCCATCAGCCAAGTTATGTCGGCTGGCGACACCCAGGGGGAGGGACTTCTCTGTGGGAACCCCAACCCTGTGGAATGAACTGCCCCCGGAAATACGTAAGATCTCCGACCTCCGGGTGTTCCGCTGCGCACTGAAGACCCTGTTGTTCCGCCAGGCAGGGCTGTTAATATAATAATTTTAAATTGGGGTATTTTAATTTTTGGGGTTTTAAATCGGCCAAATCTATTTAATTATTTTAATTTTTAATTATTGTTGTGTCTTGTGTTTTTAAATTGGCTGTACACCGCCCTGAGTCCTTCGGGAGAAGGGCGGTATAGAAATAAAATTATTATTATTATTATTATTATTATTATTATTATTATTATTATTATTATTATTATTATTATTATTATTATTATTATTATTATCAGACTCAGTGGCCCTGGTTTTATAATACAACTGATTGTGTTTGCTGCTAAAATTTACCAGTTGATTCAGTATTAGTTGATGACAGTTCCAACTTCTTCTATGAAGGACAGTTCTTGAGGGTTTTTTAAAAAGAAATTGTTAATGAAAATGTCATTTAAAATTTATTTAAAATATTTGTTTGCTGCTGTACTGATGAAGACTTTGAGTAATTCATAACAAAACTACAGCAAACAAACAAACAAAACATTCAACAATTCTTCAACTCCCACCAGCCTATCATCACAAATGGGATTTGGAAAGGTGATCTCCAGACCATCTGGAGAGCCTTTCCCTGCCACATTCTGTATATCTTAAATCTAAAAGTGAGATAAGAGCAGCTTGTTAATACTAAACAGGAATCCATCTGGTCAGTGATAGCAGAGGAATGGAATATGGAATAGTGCTATGCAGTGTGTTAGAGTAATATTCCAAAAAAGTGCTTTGAAATGTGCAGGAGCCTGAATATAGGAATGTCTCTAAAACCTTACACAGCCATGTCCTTTTCTGGGATAATGGGGAAAGATGCAGATACTTTAAGATGTTGGACATATACTTTGCTATAATCAGGCTTCTCCATATCCAAAGCATGTTTTGGAGTTTGAATCTGAATGCTGCACAGCTCTGTTACAGAGTTCTCTGTGCATCTTCTTGAACTCATTCACAAAAGACAGACTATAAATGCAATGAAGAAAGAAAACAAATATCTAAGCTGCAGAGCAAAAGTATAGTTACTGCTGATAGTTAGAATATTTCTTAGGGACAGCAGAGCCTGATTATCTATTAATTTGCTGTAAATGATTAACAATATATATGTTTGTATTTACAGGCCATACATTGTGACGGACTTCATGGGCATCAGGAATGAAAGCTTTATGAAAGTAGCAGCAGTGGGGACCTGGATGGGAGACTTTGTCACAGCTTGGATGGTATGATTTTTTTGTAAAAACCAAGCCAAAAAGTTGAACAGAAATGCAGTTGGTAATTGAAATCCAAAATAACAAGAAGGTCTCAAAAGCATAACTCAAATCAAATAGGCTCCACAATAACAGTAGTACGATCGAAAACAACTGGATATAGTTGTGCCTTGCAAGCAGAACAGTTTAGGTCTCAATGGGTCTCTTGCAGTGGTGAAATGTAAAAAGTGATACTACTGGTTCTGTGGGCGTGGCTTGGTGGTGGTGGTGGGGCAATATGACTGAGTGGGCGTGGCCAACTTTTTTTTTTTTACTTTAAAAACTTTTAAAACCATTTTTTCTACAGCCTCTTCGGCTGAAGAGGTTGTAAAAAAATGCTTTTAAAGCCTCTGACGATCCCAGCTGACTTGCCTAATCGGCAGAGGCTTTTTTTCCTTTTAAAAACATTTTTTCTATAACCTCTTCGGCCGAAGAGGTTGTAGAAAAAATGCTTTTAAAAATTAAAAAAAGCCTCTGATGATTGCGCAGCTCAGCTGGGCAATGTGGTGGGGGGGCAGGGATTTTTGCTACTGGTTCTCCGAACCACCTGCCTCCATCGCTACCGGATCTGGCGATCAAGTCCGAACCGGGAGCATTTTACCCCCGGTCTCTTGGTATCCATCCTGGCTAACAATATTGAAGCTTATTTCGTATTAGTTGTAAAGTTGAATAATAAAGTAGATAGGGTTTTACTGAGTAGAAACAACAGTAGAGATAGATGAAAGCAGTGGTGAAATCCATTTTTTTTTTACTACTGGTTCTGTGGGCGTGGCTTGGTGGGTGTGGTGTGGCTTGGTGGGTATGGCTTGGTGGGTGTGGCAGGGGAAGGATACTGCAAAATCTCCATTCCCTCCCCACTCCTGGGCAAAGGATATTGCAAAATCTCAATTACTACCTCACTCTGGAGTCAGCCAGAGGTGATATTTGCCGGTTCTTCAAACTACTCAAAATTTCCGCTACTGGTTCTCTGAACTGCTCAAAATTTCTGCTAATGATTCTCCAGAACCTGTCAGAACCTGCTGGATTTCACCCCTGGATGAAAGGGAGGCAGTGGGATTTGAAAATTCAAAGCTACACTTTCTTATGAAACTTTAGAAAACACAGTTTTTTTTCCATTTAAGAAATGCTAGTGCTCTAATTAGGATTAGACATTTATATGGAATTGATAAGCCATTCATTTGGGGTGGAGACTACAGTTTATTTATTTTTTATATAAGCTTATTGATTTTTTAAAAGTAAAAAGTATACAGGCAAAAAGAAAAAGAATTGAAAAAAAGCAAAAAGTCAGGCAGAAAGCAAGATAAGATCCCCTCCCCCCATCCTCCACATTCTTGCTGCTTTTCTGGTGGTGCCATTATAATATAGTAATAAAAAAATAAAAGTATCAAACAATGGGAAAAACCCAAGCTTCCTTTTTTTTTTTTTTTTACTTTTTTGTCTTCCTGGGTCCTTAATACTGGTCCTTAATAATAAGTGCCTCTTAAGTGGCACTTCATAGTTACAGTCAGCATTACAATCAATCTGTCAATAGTTAAGAGTTATCATCACAATCTGGTTCATATTACTTTTACCTTTTATTTTGTAAAAAACCACTAATTTGCTTCTATTAAAACCACTTTAATAGTAAGCAAAAATCATTTCCATGAAGCTCTGATTCATTTAACTTAATTCTAATTTGTTCAAAAACACTTTTATTAAAAATACTTTTCAAAATAACTGTTCCTTTATCCATTTTAACCTTTCTTACATTGACTCCTTGTTAAGATTCTTACCAAATTTTTAAAATCTTTAAAATCTTTTGTTTCTTTCTTCCTTTGCAATAAATAAATAATAATAATTATTATTATTATTTCACCAAGTGAAATTTTCTTATCCTGCCACTCACAAAATCTCTCTTTAGTTTCAATTAGTTATATCCAAAAATAGTTAAGAACTGAGAACCTTATGTCCATATAGGCTGCATTACAGATGTGATTGAAAACCTTTGACTTCTAAGCATTAGGAGGGTGTTTAGTTTGCTATCAATCCTCACTGGAAGCAATAAATTAAAATTCAGAATATATTGAGAGACTGTGGGAAACTTCTATATCCTGCAGGAATTTGCACAGGTATCTGCCAAGAGTCAACATTGAATTGAAAGCACTGAAACAACAACAGGTATTTCAACATTAACAGTATTAAAAGCCTTCTTATATTTGATTGTGTGAATACCAAAATGTTATGTTGCCTCTTATACTTTGTTAGAAGAAAGTTTTAAATCACATACAATGAACAACAAGCCTCGGATTGAAACTAGAGCTGGAAGGTATGTCCAAATGTACAAGGGCATTATACATTGGAGAGAGGACAGATTGGGAGAGATCTGGACAAGATCAGGCAATGGGGGGCCTTAAGCAAAGAATTCAAACACAATGTACCCAGATGTCACTTGGAGCCAGTAGTGAAATCTGAACCAGTTTACTACCGGTTCGCTGGCTGCACATGTGCACCACACACCAAATGCAAAGTGCACACACACGCGCACACACACACACACACACACAGTGCACACCAAAAGGAGGCATGGTAGAACAGCACGAGTATGGGGGATGTGATCAGCTATGGCGCGTGAACTTCGGAGCCTTTTTTTTACTTTTAAAAGCATTTTTTACAACCTATTTGGGTGAATAGGTTGTAAAAAAATGCTTTTAAAAGGTAAAAAAAAAGCCTCCGATGATCACAGCTGTGACGCGCAATCGTCAGAGCCTTTTTTTTTTTTACTTTTTTACTTTTTTTACTGGAGAACCAATAGTAAAAAAATGCCTAAAAAGTAAAAAAAAAGTTCTGACTATCAGCTGAGCGACGCGCGAACTTCGGAACTTTTTTTTTTTTACTTTTTAAAGCATTTTTAACTACCGGTTCCAGAGAACCAGTAGTAAAAAAATGCTAAAAAAGTAAAAAAAAAAAAAAGCTCCAATGATCGCGCGTCACGCACCTGATCATTGGAACTTGTTTTTTTTACATTTTTTACTACTGGTTCGGTGAACCAGTAGCCTTTTTTACTATCGGTTCTAGTGAACCGGACCGAACCGGGAGCATTTCACCCCTGCTTGGAGCTCAGTTGGGGCACAGCAGATTTTAAACAGGGATTCCATCTTACCCAACTTACAAATAACAAACTTTGGAAGACCTATTACATGGTCGAGCTGAGGATTTTGTGCAATTCCTGCATGCTAAAGTTGCTCGGATTCGGGTAGGCTTGGACTCTGATTGGATGAGTCCAGGGGAGGAGACGAGGGTAGGTCTTGAGAATATTATGTGGGAGGAGTTTGATCCTGTGGCTCCCAAGGATGTGGACAGGGTTCTGGATAAGATTAGTGCTGCCACGTATTTATTGGACCCGTGTCCCTCCTGGTTGGTACTGGCCTCCTGGGAGGTTACACGAGGCTGGCTCCAGGGGATTATAAGTGCTTCTCTGAGTGAGGGTGCCTTTCCCACCGCTTGAAAGAGGCACTGGTGAGGCCCCTCCTCAAGAAGCCTTCCCTGGACCTGGCTGAACTAGCTAACTACCGTCTGGTCTCCAACCTTCGTTTTGTGGCGAAGGTTGTTGAGAGCGTGGTGGCACGACAGCTTCCCCGGCACCTGGATGAAGCTATCTATCTGGACCCATACCAGTCGGGCTTCAGGCAAGGGTACAACACAGAAACGGCATTGGTCGCGTTGGTGGATGATCTCTGGAGGGCTCGGGACAGGGGTTGCTCCTCTGTCCTGGTCCTATTAGATCTCTCAGCGGCTTTTGATACCATCGACCATGGTATCATGCTGCAGCAGTTGAGGGGGTTAAGAATAGGGGGCACTGTTTTGCAGTGGTTCTCCTCCTTCTCGCCCCCCACCTCGAGGCACCTCACATGGGGAGTGCCGCAGGGGTCGGTCCTCTCACCCCTTCTGTTCAACATTTATGTGAAGCCACTGGGTGAGATCATCCGTGGTTTTGGGGTGAAGTGTCACCTGTACGCTGATGACACTCAGCTGTACATCTCCACCCCAGACCACCCCAACGATGCCCTTGATGTGATGTCTCGCTGCCTGGAGGCCGTGCGGGTCTGGATGGGGAGAAATAAGCTCAGACTCAACTCTTCCAAGACTGAGTGGCTGTGGCTTCCAGCGTCCCGATATAGTCAGCTGGTGCCATCGCTGACTATTGGGGGTGAATCTGGGTGTCCTCCTGGATGCACGGCTGTCTTTTGAAGAGCATATGACGGCCGTGGCCAGGGGGGCTTTTTATCAGGTTTGCCTGATTTGCCAGTTGCAGCCCTTTCTGGACCGGGACACCTTGTGCATGGTCACTCATGCCCTTGTCACCTCCCGGCTGGACTATTGTAATGCTCTCTACATGGGGCTCCCCTTGAAGAGCACTTGGAGGCTTCAACTGGTCCAGAATGCGGCCACGTGGGTGGTTATGGGCGCAACCCATTGTGCCCACGTGACACCCCTCCTGCGCAAGCTGCACTGGCTCCCAGTGGTCTTCCGGGTGCAATTCAAGGTGTTGGTTACCACCTTTAAAGTGCTCCATGGCATAGGACCCGGGTACCTTCGAGACCGACTTTTGCCACCACCGGCCAGTTCGCTCCCACAGAGAGGATCTCCTCAGGGTGCCATCGGCCAAGTTATGTCGGCTGGCGACACCCAGAGGGAGGGCGTTCTCTGTGGGAGCCCCAGCCCTGTGGAATGAACTGCCCCCAGAAATGTGTAAGATCTCCGACCTCAGGGTATTTCGCTGTGCTCTTAAGACCCTGCTGTTCCGCCAGGCCGGGCTATCAATGTAATGATTTGAAATTGGATGTTTTAAATTTTGGGGGGTTTTAATATTGAGCCGAAATTATTTAATAATTTTAAATAATTTTAATTGTTGTTTGTCTTTGTGCTTTTAATAGGCTGTACACTGTTCTGAGTTCTTCGGGAGAAGGGCGGTATAGAAATAAATTATTATTATTATTATTATTATTATTATTATTATTATTATTATTATTATTATTATTATTAATATTAATATTATTATTATTATTATTATTTCCTTCCCAGGATGGCCATTTTCACAACATCTTCACACCTGTGGATTGGCTCATTCAAAATCGGACTGAGGGGAGAGATTTCTAACTCCTTTATCCTAACAGAATTGCCTATGAGGGACCTTAGAGCCTGCTTTGCCTTTGTCTTGCAATCACCTCCTTTCAATAAAAGCTTCCTTTTGAAATTCTGCTATTTCAAGAGTTTATGCTTCCTTGAATAGGGAGGAGAGGCAGGATCTCACAGTTGTGCTGGTTACTGGAAATTTTCTAAGCTCAATTCAAAATATTGGTGCACATATTCAATGCTTTAAATGATTTAGGCTAGAAATGAAAATTGAGGGACACGAACTCCAAACTGGTTGGCATTCCTTTATGTGGGATGAGAAATACAAAACACATTCATATTTTAAAAGATACACAATAAGAAACTCATTATTACAAATTTGGCTTAAAATTAAAAAACAACGTTATATGAAGATACCAAATTGGCTAGCACCGGCAGAATCAATTAGACACCCAAATTTAACAGAGAAGACAAAAATAATTAGATATAAAGATATAATTGATTATCAAGGCAAATTAAATACAAAACAACAATTGGAGACAGATTTACACAGAGAAATAGACTGGTGGACTTATACTCAAATACAATCCAAATACAGAGAACATATAAAAACATATGAAATTTATAATCAAAAACAAGAAATAGATAAAATTATATTAGATTCAGAAAATAAATTAATTAGTAGAATTTACAAATTTCTTCTACGCTATAAATTGGAAATTGTGTCTTGTGAAATGAAAAAGAAAAACAGCTTAGACACTAACTCTGTTTTTATAAACTAAAAGTAACAGTTATTAAATGATTTATGTTTCTGGATTAGTTAATTCAGGAGATAAAAATCTGCTTTATTATGAAAATACTATTAAAACAGCATCAATAGAAATCCATATTTAGCATTGTATCTCAAAAAATATTTCATGCTGTTATCCATATGCCATGTGTTAGCCTTCGTCACCTTTAATGCCCATGAGAATCAATCCACACCCTTATAATCTCTTATAATCCAGTTTAGGAAAAGTAAAGTACTGCTTTTAATTTTTAAGATTGATATTTTTAAGATTGATATTTAAATGGCTCAAATGTTAACCTGCCTCCAAGTTATGGTTATTAAAGTAGAGAAAGAAAAATCAATATCAGCTAAGATTATTTGATTAGTTTCATCCTTGGAATGTTTGAAAGACATATGTTAAGAATCAACTAGTTTGTTCAAAACATTCTGCATGACCCACCAAATTTTTATCCAAAAAGCCTTAACTTTCCTACAGGTCCACCAAACATGATAATACGTAGCATCCAAACATTCACATCTCTAACATTTTGGCTGAACATTAGGGTACATACATGACAACTTTTTGGGATCTAAATGCCATCTATAAAACATTTTATAGAAATTTTCCCTCAGGTTCTGCGACTGTGTAAATTTAACATTCTGAACCCAAATTTTTTCCCATGTTTCCAACATCACTGGTTCTTCAAAATTTTGTGCCCACTTAATCATACAATCTTTAACTAATTCAGTTTCTGAATCCCTTTCTAGCAAAACATTATAAAGCCTTTTGATATGCATTGGACCTTTCTCTTTTATATGTCTAACCAATTCTTCCTCGTGCAACATAATACCAGTTTTTTGGTCCTCTTTCCATCTCAATTGTAATTGATTATATTGTAACCAAGTTAAATTAATCCCTTCGTCCAACAGTGTCTGCAATGTCTTCAGATGCCATCTGCCCGCATCTGTAAAAAGAACCTCTTTGTATAAAAACCCCCCGAGTGACATTATATTTGTATTCCACAAAGTATGACCAAGATCCAGCCATAGCGGTATTTTATAATCCCATTTGAGTCGGTGCTTCTTCCAAACTCTCATCAAAGAGTCTCTAAGTATATGACTTTTAAATACTTTATCAACTTTGTCATCATAAAATAAGTAAGCATGCCATCCAAATTCAAGATCAAAACTTTCTGCATTCAATATTCCAGCCTTTTTACTTCCAAACCAATCACTTGTTAAAGTTAAAGCTGCTGCATCATAATATAACTGTAGGTTTGGAAGTTTAAGACCTCCTCTTTCTGGAACATCTTGCATAATTTTCAATTTCACTCTCGGCTTTTTCTCGTTCCAGACAAACTTATTGAGTCCAGTTTGCCAGACTTTCAATTGTTTATCACTTTTAAGCACCGGAATCATTTGAAACAAAAAAAGAAATCTTGGCAAAATGTTCATCTTAACTGCTGCTATTCTTCCAAGTAAAGACAGTTGCAGTTTTTTCCAAGTCTCCATATCTTTCTGCACCTCTCGCCATAACACCTCATAATTATTTTGAAACAATTTCATATTTGATTCTGCAACCTGAACTCCTAGATATTTTACCTTAGGTACAGTCTCAAAACCTGCCCTCCTTTCAAGCTCATGTTTACGATCTTGTGTCATGTTTTTAGCTATCATTTTAGTCTTTTTTGCATTCAGTCTAAAACCTGAAACTTTACCATAGTCTTGTATAATGTCCTTCATCAGGATTATTGATTCCATTGGTTGTGATAGGGTAACAACCAGATCATCTGCAAATGCCTTTATTCTGTAATCCTCTTGCCTAATCATTATACCTTTCAAGATATTAGAGTCCCGTATTGTATTTAGCAAGACTTCTAGTGTTAGAATAAATAAAAGTGGGGACAACGGACATCCCTGTCTTGTTCCTTTTTCAATTTTAAACTCTGTTGTCAAACTTCCATTAATAATGATCTGTGCCTTTTGCTCTTGGTAAATTGCTGAAATCGCCTGTATAAATTGATCCCCAAAATCCATCTTTTTTAAAGTCTTTAGTAGAAAATTCCAATCCACTCTATCAAAGGCCTTCTCTGCATCCAAAAAGACCAGCACTGCAGGAATCTGTTTATTCTTCTCAAGATATTCCAATAAATCTATTACTTGCCTTACATTATCCTTCATGTGTCTGCCCTCGATAAATCCCGCTTGATCATCATGAATCACCTTTTGGATTACTGGCATCAACCTGTTGGCTAATACTTTCGCATAGATTTTATAATCTGTATTCAAAAGAGATATTGGTCTGTAGTTCTCTGGTTTTTTAGGACCGACTTGTTCTTTTGGTATCAAAGATATGTAAGCTGTTGTCCATGATGGGGGTATTTTACCCCCTTGTTGAATATTGCAAAATAAATCTCTAAGTTGTTCCACCATTTCAGCTTGCAAAGTTTTGTAATACACTGCGGTCAAACCATCCGTACCAGGAGCTTTGGCTGTTTTTAGCTGTTTAATTGCTACTATTATCTCCTCCTCTGTTATAGGATAATTCATTCTTTCCTTTTGTTGATCAGTAATTTTTGTAACTCTTTTATCGTTTAGATATTTTTCTATAAGTCCATTCTGCACCTCCTCTTTGGCATATAGTTTGGTATAATAGTCCACAAAAGCTTCTTTAATTAATTTTTGTTGAAAAATTTCTTTCCCTCCAATATCAATACTACCAATAGTCCGTATACTTTGTTTTTTCCTCAATGTGTAAGCCAACCATCTGCCCGGTTTATTAGCGTTACAAAATGTATTGTGCTTCGCATATTGTAAGTTTGTTGCAACTTGTTCCGCCATAAGCATTTGAAATTGGTCTTTCAAAAGTTTTATAGCACCACATATTCTTTCATCTGTTGGATTTTTAATAAGTAACTGTTCTTTATTCTTTATTTCTATTTCCAATTCAGGTCTTTTCTTTTGTCGAAACAGTCTATGTTTAGAGTTCATGTAGATAAGTACCCCTCTCATATAAGCTTTACTTGCGTCCCACACAATTTCAATTGGGGTACCTTTATTCAAATTTATTTCAAAAAATTCTTTCAAATGCTTTTTAAGTTCTGTTGTATTTTTTTCATATCTAAACAAGTTCTCATTTAATCTCCAAGAACATCTCTCAACCTTATCCATCTCAATTTCTATCCATACTGGGCTATGGTCAGACAAAGTTCTTGGAAAAATCTTTGTTCTTTTTGTCTTGACAAGTAAATCATCTGATAACAAAATGAAGTCAATCCTAGAGAAGGATCTGTGTCTGTCAGAAAAAAAAGTGTAGTCCAATTCTTTTGGATTATGTATTCTCCAAACATCTTTTAGTTCCATATCTTCTTTCATGTCAAAAAAGGTCTGTGGTAATCTGATCCTAGACTTTGCCAAACTCTTTTTATCTAATTTAGAATCAATTACTCCATTCCAGTCTCCCATAATTAAAATAGATCTGTAGTCCCATTGCAGTATTTTAGTATGTAACATCTTGTAGAAATAATCCTGTTGTTGATTGGGAGCATAAATTCCAATTAGAAGAATTTGGCCATTTGCTGTACGCAATTCAGTTGCTACAAACCTACCATCTTCATCTGCTTCTATAACTTTAGCTGTTAGCTTTTTATTTACATAAATAACCACACCATTCTTTTTTTGCGAAGTTGAAGATATAAAATGTGTTCCTAGTTTGGAGTTTATCAAATATTTTTGATCTTGAGTTGTGATATGCGTTTCTTGTAAACAAATTATATCATTATTAAATTGTTTCAAATATGTAAATAATTTCTTCCTTTTCTGTGCTGAATTCAACCCATTCACATTCCAAGATAAACACTTAAACGTCATCTTCATCTTTCTGGAGCAAAGAGCAGAATAATCGAATGTCATCCGAAAGCTTCGATCTTGCTCCCCCCATGGCTCCAGTCTCTTGTGCAGTACTCTTAACTGCGTTCTTGTCTTGTCTTTCCTGTTGTTGTTGTTGCTTTTGTTTAAGTAACTTAGATTGAGCTCGAGTTATACGTTGATCCTTAACTTCGATCATCCAAACCGGGTCCAAAATTGGAGAAGATTCCAGCAAAGGCTCATCCAGAAAACCTCCTTCTGCGCCTTGCATTTCCTCTAGTTCCTGCTTAGACTGTTCTTGCAGTTCTCGTTGAGGTTGCTTCTCATCACTCTCCTTGATCTCCAAAACTGTAGATGTACGTGGGGATGGTGTTCTTTCCTTAAAAATAGTAGTGTAAAAGTGCTCTGCCTTCTCCACGGTATTCAAACGATATCTTTCTCCCTTGTATCTAAAAATTATACCAACTGGGGCGTCCCACCGAAATGGTATCTGTAGATTTTGCAATTCCTTAACAAGAAAGCCAAATTCTTTTCTGGTTTTCAGCATTTTAGGAGGTAATTCTTTATAAATTCCAATTCGTGAGCCCCCCACTTGCACAGAAGTGTAAAAGGATTTTTGCAGGATGTCATTTCTTATTTCTCTATCTGTAAAATATATGACCACATCTCTGGGCAATTGTCTTTGTCTGGCCACCCAAGAATTCACTCTGTATATTTTATCTATTTTGTGAAAAACCACATCAGGATTAACTTGTAGAATCTTGGCCAGGGCCTCAGAACAAACCTGTCTCAAATCCTGTCTTTCCTCTTCTCGAATTCCTCGAAGCCGTATGGCAAACTCCATTGCCCTGAATTGTACCATCACAATCTCATTTTCAACTCTTTGCATTTTATTGTCCACATCAGCAATTTTATAATCATTGTCTTTCATCTTAACATTAACTTCTGATTTAAGTTCTTCAACTTTAGAATCAACTTTCATAATAAATTCTGCCAGGCCAGACGCCACTTCTGATATTTTTTTGGTCACCTTGTTTTGATTCTGTTTCACCATATCTTTAACTTCATTAATTTCCTGCATAAATTCCTGATGTGATTTTTGAAGTTTATCATCTATCTCCTGTTGAGATTTTTGAAATTTATCATCCAAAGTTTTAGAAATAAATTCTTTTAAATCTCCCACATCAAAATCTTTTTTCTGAGTCTGTATCTGTTGTGCTGGGGGAGGCTGTGCTTTATGTGTGGGAGATCCACCTCCTGTTGCCTTCACTTCCTGCTTCTTTGAGGCCATCCTGCCACGTAGGCTGGTTTTACTAAAAAGGGAAGTTCTTCTTCCTCTCCCACCTCCACAAAGACTTCTGAAAAAGTCCCCCAGATTTAATCAAATAAGAACCAAAGTAAAGCAAAGTCCAGTATTGAAAAAGGAGAAATTTCTCTCTTATTTCTCTTGTTGCAAGCGAAGCAACTTCGTAGCAGTTTAGAAACTTTGTAACAAAGCAAGATGAGTTCAGCAATCCACACTCGCCAGCTCATTAACTCTAAGGCTAAGCGCCATGTTTTTACAGTTCACTTTCACTCATCCGCATTTTTTCGTTCAATTTAAAAAGCCAAAAAACTCTAATACTTGCGATTCCGAGTTTCAGGGTTCAAGTGACAGTATGCTGCTTATTAAGTCTGGTTCCTTTTCTTTCAATTTGAAGTTTCCTGTAGCCGGCTTGTTCTGCAAAAGCAGACTTGTCCCACGCCGCCCGGAGTTCCAGCAGGTTGAATGGGAGCCGCTCCTGTTCCCTCCCCAGAAACTATTCCCTGGGGGGGTTGCAGGGGCTCAACCTGTGCCCTGCGATCTCTCTTCAAAAATCCTAGAGATTTTTGAAGTTTTCGAGCCGCTTCTTAGTCGCGAAGCGGCTCTACAAGCGGCGGGGCTGGCGGAGCTTCAAAAGGCACCGCCGCTGCCGAAGACGAGGAAACCGGAAGCCCCAATTCTCTCCACAATTGTTTTTATTGGGTATAGTTAAGGGTTTTACATCGGGTGAAACAAAATTGATATTGTATATGATAACAGCAGCAAGATTGTTGATAGGTAAATATTGGAAAAATGAAGCTTTGCCCACTATTGAGGAATGGACTTTGAAGATGGCCAGTTTTGCAGAGATGGCGAAGATTTCAGCATACTTAAAAGATTGTTCACAAGAGACTTATGAATGGGAATGGAAAAGGTGGATAGAATATGTTCAGAACAAATATCAAACTAGAAAGTATCAAATAGCTTTTATTTGAAAATAATGTATTAGAAATATTTTAATGTAATGAGGTAAAAAGAAAAACTATACAGGGGAGGGAGGGGTTCAAGTTTTTACATAAGTGTCATATTAAGGGTTTTTTTTGTGTGTTTTTTTATCTTTCTTTACCAGTTATGAGTATATTATAGGGAAGTCTGGGGGGGAGGGGAGGGTTAGGGAGGGTTAGGGAGGTTGGGAAGTTTGGGGGGGCTGGTGGGGGGGGGAAAAGGGGTGAAAATGTAATTGTAAAACTTTTGCAATAAAAAAAAAATCAACTAGTTTGAATTTAATAAACAGTATATATATTGGACTTCCGGTGGCTCCGCGATCCCCGATGGGCGCTCCTTTAGGAGCTCCAGCCCCGCGATTCCGTTTGCTGCTAGAACAGCGATAATCAGCTGTCTAGTGGCTCGAAACTCTCCCCCAGGGAAAAAGGTGGAGAGAAGAGCAGAAGGGTCTGGGTAGAGCTCCCCTAGACTCCCAGGTTTTTTTTTAAGCCTGGGGTTTGCAGGGTGAGAGCTCCCTGAAAGCCCTTCAGTGCTCCGGATCTGGGACGAGTCTGCTTTATGCAGAACAAGGGGTTGCGACCACACCAGCAATGCAATTTTAAGGATTATAAGAAATTTCAACCCTGGAAGCTGGCAGAGCAAAATCAGGAGAACAAAAAATGCAAGTACTGAACTTTAACTCAGTTTAAAAGGGAAAAAAAAGATGGCGCCTAAGGGTGTAAAAATGAAACTTATTAGTGAAAGTGATTGTTAACACTAGCAACATTGTTAAAGTTACTGGATTACACATCAAGAAAAAGATTTAAAGTGGTAGTGGAATGGAAAAGACTATGGTATTGACCTCAACTAATTTACACTTCTAAATTGTGTGGAAAATAATTGGACTTATTGACCTGATAGCTGAATAAATTTAAAGTGAAAATTGAAATATGGCTGATATTAAGGATGGAGGATCATTATTATATGAGCCAGCAAACTCACAAATTGTGACTGTAAAGGTCTTACAAGAACTCTTAAATTTTCATACGTCTGTTATATTAGAATCAATTAAAAGGACTATTCAAAATCAAAATTTGGAGAATAACAATGATTTGCTGGCTGGAAAAGAGGAAGAAATTAACCAGGCTAATGTGATTTTGGAGGAGGAAAAAGAGGCTGTCAGGATTAAGAGGGAAGTTAGCATACAGGAAACAGAGGTTTTGGTAGAGGCTTCTATGCAACTAACTGAAAAGCAGCAAATAGACTCTTTCCTGCAGATTGATAAATTTTACCGTGACAATCCTTGGCTTTACAGACAGAATCAATCTTTAAGGAATGAAGTGACTGATTATACAAGCAGGAAGAGTCGAAATGGAGGTTCCAAATTAAAGGAAATAATTCTAAGAAGAGAACGAATTCCAAAGATACATCAGCCTCAAATCCAAATTCAAAAAAATTTGAAAATAAAAGCAGGGGGAGGAGCAATGCTGAAGAAGAAAGTATTATTGAAGAAGAAGGACTGGAAAAATATAGAAAGAAAGGAAGATTGGAAGATTAATTTCTTTTGGGGAGGATCTTAGTAATAAATCTGAAAAGCTTACTGAAATTAGTATTTTTTAAGTTTAAGTAAAAATGTTTAACTAAAAATGGATGGCTTTTTAAAAGTTATCGAGGTATTAAAATGGTTAACTTTAAAGTTAATGGATAGCTTCCTGAAAGTTTTGAAATTTATATTTTGAAGAATGAACTCAAGAGTTAGAAATAATTTAACCCAATGGATTAACAGTATCTTTAAGGTTATATTCTGAAGAATGTTTTATTGAAGTAAAAAGGTTTAATTAAAATTGGATAGCTTTTTAAAATTTACTGAAGTATTAAAATGGTTAATTTAAAATTGAATGGATAGCCTTTTTAAAAAAGTTTTGAAACTTACATTTTGAAGAATGTCTTATTGAGGTATTAAGAGATTTTAAAATGTTTAACCTAAAATAATATTTTTTTTTAAAAAAAGACATGCTTTAAAGAAAGTTTTAAAATGTTTAATTTAGAATTTTACAAGGGAGTAATGTTGAACAAACAGAAATTGGCAAGTGGTTTATGAATGACCAAAGAGGATAAATTGAGGTGGTACCGCCCCAGGCGCCTGATGGATCCTGATAGGTTCCAGACGGAGCTTGGGCCATTTCCTGAGGCTCTGGCACACGGCTCGACTGAGGAGCTGGTGGCCGCCTGGGATAGGGCGGCCACTGGAGCTTTGGATCGGGTCGTGCCTTTGTGGCCTCTGACCCGGCGTCGATCTCGCCTGGCTCCTTGGTTCACCAAGGAGCTGAGGGAGATGAAGCGCCGGAAAAGGCCCCTGGAGAGTGGTTGGAGGGCCAGCCATTCTGAATCTGACCGAACACTGGTAAGGTCTCATATTAAGACCTACCTGGTGGTGATAAAAGTGGCGAAGTATAACTATTTTGCCACTCTTATTGCATCATCAGATAATCACCCGGCTGCCCTGTTTAGGGTGACCCGCTCCCTGCTCCACCAGGAAGCGCGGGAGGACCCCTTGGAGGGTAGAGCCGAGGATTTTGTACAGTATCTGTATGACAAAATCGCTCAGATTCGGGAACACCTGGACTCTGACTGGGTAGATTCAGCGGGGAGGACAGAGGCAGGTCTTGTGAGTATTATCTGGGAAGAGTTTGATTCTGTGACGCCCGAAGACGTGGACAGGATACTGGGCAGACTGAGCGTAACCACATGTTTACTGGACCCGTGTCCCTCCTGGTTGGTGCTGGCCTCTCGGGAGGTTACACGAGGCTGGCTCCAGGGGATTATAAATGCTTCCTTGAGTGAGGGTGTCTTCCCTGCCGCCTTGAAAGAGGCGGTGGTGAGGCCCCTCCTCAAGAAGCCTTCCCTGGACCCGGCAGTGTTGGCAAATTATCGTCCAGTCTCCAACCTTCGCTTCGTTGCGAAGGTTGTTGAGAGTGTGGTAGCGCGACAGCTCCCCCAGTACCTGGATGAATCGTCGTATCTGGATCCGTTCCAGTCGGGCTTCAGGCCTGGGTACAGCATGGAAACGGCATTGGTCGCATTGGTTGATGATCTCTGGAGGGCTCGGGACAGGGGTTGCTCCTCTGTCCTGGTCCTATTAGACCTCTCAGCAGCTTTTGATACCATCGACCATGGTATCATGCTGCACCGGCTAGAGGAGTTAGGGGTGGGGGGCACCGTCCTACGGTGGTTCTCCTCCTTTCTCTCTGACCGGTCGCAGTCTGTGTTGACAGGGGGGCAGAGGTCGACCCCGAGGCCCCTTGTATGCGGGGTGCCACAAGGGTCAGTCCTTTTGCCCCTTCTGTTCAACATTTATGTGAAGCCGCTGGGTGAGATCATCCGTGGTTTCGGGGTGAAGTACCACCAGTACGCTGATGATACTCAGCTGTACATCTCCACCCCGGACCACCCCAACGATGCCCTTGAAGTGATGTCCCGGTGCCTGGAGGCCGTGCGGATCTGGATGGGGAGAAACAGACTCAGGCTCAACCCATCCAAGACCGAGTGGCTGTGGTTTCCGACATCCCGATATAGTCAGTTGGTGCCATCACTGACTATTGAGGGTGAGTCATTGCCCCCCACGGAGAGGGTTCGCAACTTGGGTGTCCTCCTGGACTCACGGCTGTCTTTAGAAGAGCACATGACGGCCGTGGCCAGGGGGACTTTTTATCAGGTCCGCCTGATTCGCCAGTTCTGCCCCTTTCTGGATCGGGACTCGTTAAACACGGTCACTCATGCCCTCGTTACTTCCTGCTTGGACTACTGCAATGCTCTCTACATGGGGCTCCCCTTGAGGAGCATCCGGAGGCTCCAGCTGGTCTAGAATGCAGCCGCGCGGGTGGTTATGGGAGCAATGTGGCACTCCCATGTGACCCCCCCTTCTGCGCGAGCTGCACTGGCTCCCGGTGGTCTTCCGGGTGCACTTCAAGGTTTTGGTTACCACCTTTAGAGTGCTCCATGGCATCGGACCAGGGTATTTACGAGACCGCCTTCTGCTACCAACAGCCTCTCACCGACCAGTACGCTCCCATAGAGAGGGGCTTCTCAGGGTGCCGTCGGCCAAACAGTGTCGACTGGCGGCCCCCAGAGGGAGAGCCTTCTCTGTGGGGGCACCTACCATCTGGAACGAGCTCCCCCCAGAGATACGGAAGATCCCGGACCTGCACACGTTTCGCCGTGCTCTCAAAACTTTTCTATTTCAGCAAGCTGGCCTGGCCTAACTCCCCTCTTTTAAATTTTTTAAATATTTTAATTTGTGGCTTTATAAATTGGGTGTTTAATCTGTGTTTCGGCCAAAATATTTAATAATTTTAAGGGATTTTTAATATTTGTATTATCTGTATTTTATCTTGGCTGTTCACCGCCCTGAGTCCTTCGGGAGTAGGGCAGTATAGAAATTTGATTATAAATAAATAAATAAATAAATAAATAAATAAATAAATAAATAAATAAATAAATAAATGTTTAATTTAGAATTTTATTAGGGAGTAATGCTGAAAAAGAAGGTATGGAAAGGATTTTAGTAACAAATGTGAAATGTGATAAGAGAATTTATAAAGGGGAGGTTGATGAATAATTTTTAAAAGAGGAGTTAAAGAGAGTGAGGAGTTTTGAATCTTGTAGTAAATTAGCATATTTTAGCTTATGCTTGTTTAATGTTATACCCTGTTTTTGCTCTGGGAAGTCGGGGGGGGCGTGGGGAGGGGGGGTTGAAAGTTGTGTGGGGATAAAATTGTTGTCTAATTTTTAATAAAATTAAAAGATAGATAAATGTATTAATAGAGAAGTAAGAAATGTGGGGGAAATGTTATAATAAAGGAAATGATAATATTAAGATATGATAAATACTGGAGGAGTAAAAAGAAGACACAAAAGATGTATTCAGAAAATACACTGAATGATTATGTATTATTTGTTTGTTTGTTTATAAAATAAAAAAACTTTTTTTAAAAAATATAAACAGTATATATTCAAGTTTTCTGGGCCATTATACAGAATTTATCTAAAGTTCAAAATAATAAAATAAAAGTTTTTGTAATAAAGACAGATCAAACTTACAAATACATGTTGTCTACAATGTTGTTAGATATAATTGTAATACAATTAATCCAATACTGCTCTACAATTATAGACTATATTTATATTGATGGTATGTCTAAACTTTTGTAGTATAAATATATTAATACTTTTGTAGTGTGTAATATATTGATAATTTTGTGATATATATTTGGGGCTTGTCTATTTATTCATTTTGGATGCCACCGGATTCCAGTCAACTGGGTAGCTCACAACAAAAGAGTAAATATAAAGCCCCTTCCATATAATTTTCATCAGATTATGATCCACCCATGTGTTTGTTTTAATATTTATTTCTTGTATATTAGATAATAAGTCATCTGACATCCACATCATATCAATTCTGGACCAAGACATATGTCTATTTGAGTAAAATGTATATTGACTTTTCTCCAGAAATCTTCCTTACCAGGCATCTTGAATATCTAATTATTCCACCATTTTAAAAAAGGTTTTTGGAAGTGTTTTCCTGACTTTCTTATTAATCTTTTTAGTTTTATAGTCCAAGTCCATGTCCACAATTGCATTGAAATTGCCTACTATACATATATTTTCATACTCCAATTCTATTATTTTCCTCTGTAATTTACCATAGAAATCTTCTTAGTTATCATTTGGTGCATATATTGCCACTAAAAGTATTTGTTTATAGTTCATCATTACCTCTCCCATTAATATCCTCCCTTCCTCATCCATGAATATTGGTTTGGCCTTTATTGCCTCCTTAATATACAATACAATGCCTCTCTTACTTTGATGTGTAAGCAAAGCATATAGTTTCCCCACTTTAGGATATTCAAAAAAAAAAGTTGTCTTTTGATGTGAACTTCCTGTAAACAAATTATATCCTGTTTTAATTTTTCCAATTTATTAAAAATTCTTTTCCTTTTTATTGCCAAATTCAGTCCATTTATATTAATTGATGTTAATTTTATTTCTTCTTCCATGTTTTACTTATATGTGAATTTTGTTGCTCTAGTTGTCCTTCTTTCTCTTGTCTCTCTTGGTTCCTTTGCCCTTGCTCCTTCTCTTATTGCTATTTCCTCCTGATCATTGATAGCTTCTTTTTGTTGTTTGTTTCTCTCTTCCATGAGCTCTTCCTGGTATCGCTCTGTCTCTCCTCTCTCAATCTCTCCTCCTCTTGCAGTCCCAAGTATTGATCATGAAATTGTTCTGCATTCTCTATTAAGTCTAGTCTGTGTCTTTGCTCCTGCCAAGTCACCAACACTCCTTCGGGTATCAGCCATCTAAAATTTATTCCTTTTTTAATTAAACATTTGTCAGGAACTGATACTCTCTTCTCAAACTCTTCTTGGTATTTGGTTTAACACTACTATTTCTCTACCCTTGTACTTAATAGGAATATTTCTTACTCTCTGTAAAATCTCTGTTTTTATTGCTTTCTTGGTAAATCTAACATGCACCTCTCTGGGTAGATTATTTCTCATTGCGTATCTTGTATGCGCTCTAAATATTTGATCAATGTCATTCAAAATTCTTTCCTTGGTTTCCTCCATCGCTTCCGCCAACAAATCTGCTATTATCTCTGCTAAGTTTTCACCTTTCTCTTCTTCCATGTTCTGAAATCTCAAATAATAATCTGCTCAATCCATTTCTAAGGAGATCATTGCCTTCTCTTTATTTCTGTCTGCCGCTATTAATGTATAATCCAGCTCTCTCACTCTTTTTTCTGCTAATTCAGCTTTTTCTTCTACTTTTTCCATTCTTTGCTCATTTTTCTCCATAATCCCTTGAACATTTTTAATTCCCCTTTTACTTTCTCCATTCTTTCATTTAATTTGCCTATTCTTTCCTTCAAGTCTTTATGAAGAGCTTGTATCATATTCTTTAATTCTAATTGCATAGCATCGGTTTTTTCTTGTTGTGCCCTAGAATCTAATGTTCTCTTACCAGCAAGGCTAAAAGTTGCAGAGGATGACACTGAGGACAATGCTGATGTTGTTTTCATCTTGTAGTGTCTTGATATTTATAATCCACCAAATATAACTCATTGTATTTCCAAGACAATTTATATCCAGGTAAAGGCCTACCAAAAAGAAAAAAGCAGCAAAAAGCAAAGAAATGAAAAGACAAAAATAAAAATAAAAAACCAGAGTAGTAACAAAAATGAGAGAGAGAGAGAGAGAGAGAGAGAGAGAGAGAGAGAGAGAGAGAGAGAGAGAGAGAGAAGAAAAAAGAGAAGCCAAAAAGCTTTGTAATCCAAATCCAAATCTTAGAGTTTTTCTTACTTCTTTTCTTCAGGTTTTTCTTACCTTAATTCAAATTGCCTCAGCGAGAGGAAAAAGAAAATTTATAATCCAAATCGACCCCCCAGGCTCCAAAATTACAGTTATTTAAAAAAAAAATTCACAGCATTAGCACAAGGCAGCAAAAAGATATAAGTAGAAATATAGACAAACAGGTAACAGCCACTTAAAAAGAAAAAAGTAAAAGCCTTATTTCAAAGTGCCACCGAACAGAAAAAAAAAAGAAAAGAAGAGACTTTTCCCTTGACCCGTTTCTGTTGTTTCACCTTTCAAGTTTCAAGAGCTGCACTATTCAAATGAAAAACAACAAGAAAACTTCCAGTGCTCCGCTCTCTGACAATCCAAACAACTTCTTATCAATTTGATTCACATCTCATCCCTTACTCTAATGTTTGCCTCTAGATGGCACTGTTGCTCAGTTCAGTTCAATGGGAAGATAAAGAGAGAGAAAAAGAAGAAGAAAGTTTTTCCCTTTTAAAAAAGGAGTTCTTATAGTCACTTTTATTTTAGTTGTTATTCCCCAATTTAAAAATTAAAATATCCAGTCTGGTTTTCTGACTTTGTTCTTCAAACAGCTCTTTCTAAGCCAGTTTTTAGTTTTACTTTCTTAGTTCTTTTGGCTCCTCCTGCCTTCCTCACCACTGTTCTTTTGGAGGTGGAAGGAACAAACCAATTCTACCTCCTCCTTTTAAGCCGCCCTCTCTTCTCTTCTACTCTTCCAAGGAAGTTCTTCTTAACAAAAGTTTCAAAAGAAGTTTCAAAGGAATAAAAGTTTCACCCAGACCGATCACACCTTCTTCTGCCTCCACGCTCTTGCTGTGACTGCCCCAGATTCGTAGCGACTCATAATGGCCACTTTCTCAGTTGTCGGTTTAGGGTTGAAATTAAGATGGACATTGAATCAAATAATTCTAAATGAAAAATATTTTTTACAGCATATGGAAAAGGAGTTGGTTTTCTTTTTTTAAAAGAAGAGTTGGGGGTGGGAGGCACCGTACTAAGGTGGTTCTCCTCCTTTCTCTCTGACCGGTCACAGTCTGTGTTGACAGGGGGGTAGAGGTCGACCCCAAGGCCCCTCATATGTGGGGTGCCGCAGGGATCGGTCCTCTCGCCCCTTTTGTTCAACATTTATGTAAAGCCGCTGGGCGAGATCATCCGTGGTTTTGGGGTGAAGTACCATCAGTACGCGGATGACACCCAGCTGTACATCTCCAACCCGGACCACCCCAACGATGCCCTTGAAGTGATGTCCCAGTGCCTGGAGGCCGTACGGATCTGGATGGGGAGGAACAGGCTCAGGCTCAACCCATCCAAGACCGAGTGGCTGTGGTTTCTGACGTCCCGATATAGTCAGCTAGTGCCATCGCTGACTATTGGGGGCGAATCATTGGCCCCCACGGATAGGGCTCACAACCTGGGTGTCCTCCTGGATTCACGGCTGTCGTTAGAAGAGCATGTGACGGCCGTGTCCGGGAGGACTTTTCATCAGGTTCGCCTGATCCACCAGTTGCGTCCCTATCTAGATTGGGACTCCCTACACACAGTCACTCATGCCCTCGTTACTTCTCATCTGGACTACTGCAATGCTCTCTACATGGGGCTCCCCTTGAGGTGCACTCGGAGGCTCCAACTGGCGCAGAGTGCGGCCGCGCGGGTGGTGATGGGAGTGACATGGAGTTCCAATGTAACACCTCTCCTGCGCGAGCTGCACTGGCTCCCGGTGGTCTTCCGAGTGCGCTTCAAGGTTCTGGTTATCACCTTTAAAGCGCTCCATGGCTTAGGACCTGGTTATTTACGGGACTGCCTGCTACCACCAATAGCCTCCCACCGGCCAGTACGCTCCCATAGAGAGGGGCTCCTCCGGGTGCCGTCGGCCAAACAATGTCGGCTGTCGGCCCCTAGGGGGAGAGCCTTCTCTGTGGGGGCACCTACGATTTGGAACGAGCTCCCCCCAGAGATACGTAGGATCCCAGATCTGCGCACCTTCCGCCGCGCGCTTAAGACTTTTCTATTTTATCAAGCTGGCCTGGCCTAAATCTTCCCCCTTTTTAAATGTGGAAATTTTAAATTTTTAAATTTTAAATTCGTCTTATTTATAGGGGCATGGGTAAGGCGTTTTAAATTGGGGAGCCATTTTGGATTTAATTCTGTTTTAAACATATTTTAATGTTTATATTGTATGTTTTTTAATTTTGGCTGTTCACCGCCCCGAGTCCTTCGGGAGAGGGGGCGGTATAAAAATCTAATAAATAAATAAATAAATAAAAGATAATAGAAAAGAAGAAACTTCATTACAAAATGTATGGGGCACAGCCAAAGCATATATCAGAGGATTGGCAATAACATACATGGGAAAGAGAAATAAAAAGAAAAGGCAAATTCAAAAAAAAACTAGAGGAGGAGTATAAGAAATTAGAAATGGAATTGCAAAAAGATCCACAAAAAAAAAAAAAGAACATAAGAAATCAAATGGACTTGAAAAACATAAATTGAATCTAATAGAAAAGGAGGACTTAGCTCAAAAAATTAAGAGGTCTAAACAAAATTTTTTTGAAAATGCAAATAAACCAGGAAGATGGTTGGCATATAGATTGAAAAAAGAGAAGGAAAAAAATTAATCTATCAATTAATAGACAATGAAGGGACTGTACGCTACTGAAATGATGAGAAAAAGAAAATGATTCATGATTACTATTAAAAATTATACAAACAAGAGACAATGTCAGAAGAAAAAAATAAAACAATACTTAGAAAAAGCTGATTTACCTATTATACCAGAAACATTTAAAAAGGCACTAGAAGAAAGGATAACAATGATGGAATTGACAGAAGCAATTAAAAGACAAAAGAACATTAAACCACCAGGCCCAGATGGATTACCAGCAGAGTTATATAAAAAGTTACAAGAAGTTATAAGTAATACAATGTTGGAAGTATTTAATTAACTATTGCTAGAGGCGAAAATGCCAGCTTCATGGACGGAGGCATATATTACTCTCATTCCGAAAGAAGACTCAGACCTGCAATGGATAAAAAATTACAGACCAATTTCTTTATGAAATGCGGATTATAAAATATTTACTTCAATAAAGGCAGAAATATTAAAGAGGATTTAAATGGATCCTCTTAAATGGATATTAAATGGATTTATACATACAGATCAAAATGGTTTTTTACCTAAGAGACAGATCATAGACAATATGAGAATAATTTTGAATTCATTGGAATATTACGAAGCACAGCCAGAGAAACAAATGGCGTTGATATTTTTTGATGCACAGAAGGCGTTTGATAATGTGAACTGGCAATTTATGTTGATGCAAATAAAAGTTATGGATTTTGGGGAGAGATTTACTATGAAAATTTGAAAATGTGATTCTGCTTAGCTTCACCTGCTGCTTCCTGTTTGTTAGGAAGCTTATGATCCACTTACAAGTGTGTTCAGGTACCTGTAGCTGGTTTAGCTTAGTTAGAAGAGTGTCTGTAATGATGGTATTGAATGCTGAACTAAAATCTACAAAGAGGACCCTTGCGTAGGTCTTTGGAGATTCAAGATGTAGTGCAGAGCCATATTAACAGCATCTGTTGATCTATTTGCTTGGTATACAAATTGCAAGGGGTCTAACAGTGGATCCGTGATGGTTTTCAAGTGGGACAGCACTAGCCTTTCAAAGGTTTTCATGACTAAAGATGTTAGAGCAACTGGTCTGTAGTCATTCAGTTCCTTAATGGTGGGCTTTTTTGGCACTGGGATGATAGTAGAGCATTTGAAGCAAGAAGGAACATAGCATATCTCTAGTGATTTATTGAAGATTCGGGTGAAGATGGGGGCCAATTGGTCAGCACAGACTTTTAAGCAAGAAGGAATTATCTTGTCTGGGCCTGGAGCTTTTCCTGGCTTTTGTCTGTGAAATAGGTCTTGCACTTCCTTTTCTGTGATCACTAGGGGTTGTGTACCCAATGGGATGGGGTCAGTTGTAGGAGGCTTGGCTGTTGTTGATGTGTCTGAGATGGAGGTTGTAGAGATAGGTGGCTGTAGTTTCCTTTCAAACCTGCAGTAAAATACATTCAGGTCATCTGCCAGTTGTTGATTTCTTTCAGCCTGGGAAGGAGGCTTGCCATAGCCGGTGATATTTTTAAGAGTTTTCCACATGTTTGCTGGTTCATTTGTTGAGAACTGATTCTTTAGCTTTTCAAAGTAGCTTCTTTTTGCTGCTCTGATCTCCCTTGTTAATACATTTCTGGCCTGCTTGTACAGCATTTTATCACCTTTTCTGTAGGCTTCCTCTTTGGAATGACATAGCTGCTTAAGTTTAGCTGTGAACCAAGGTTTGCTGTTACTGTATATTCGCAAGTTCCTTGTCGGTACACATAGGTCTTCACACAAGAAACAACGATAGCGTGGGCAAAAAAAATATTGGACATACGATAGAGTTAGATAAATCACAGCAATTATGGGATAGGAATTATAAGTTAACAATGTCAACTGCATACAAGGAGAATCTGTACAAGATGTTTTATAGATGGCATTTGTCACCTAAAAGACTGGCAAAAATGTTTAAAGATAAATCAACTAAATGTTGGAAATGCCATCAGACATCGGGATCATATTATCATATGTGGTGGACATGTGTAGAAGCAAAAAAAATATTGGGAAAGAATTCATATGTGGTTGGAGAAGATGACGCAGCAGCATATTGATTTTAAACCTGAGATATTCCTGTTGGGGATTTTACCAGGGAATTATAGCAAAGAAAATGTATATTTGATTATTCATGTAATAACTGCGGCTAGAATTGTATTTGCACAGAATTGGAAAGGTGAAGAGATTCCTGCAGATGAAAATGTGATTAAGAAAATATTGGAATGTGCAGAAATGAATAGATTAACACTTGTAATTAAAGGAAAGCCAAATTTATTTAATTAGTTTTATCTCTATTTTAAATTTTGTATCTATATGTTTTATTTTATGGCTGTTCACCGCCCTGAGTCCTTCGGGAGTAGGGCGGTATACAAATTTAATAAAATGAAAAATGAATGAAAATGAAAGGAAGAATCTGATTATTACAATATATGGGATTTATTTTATCAATGGTTAGAGAATAAATATGAAAGTAATGTATAATAAAGTTAAATAAGTTAAGAAGAGAAATGTTATGATAATAGATATGTTAAGTATTAAGCATTAATATTAAAATAAGAATAGATATAAATAATGAATATGGTGGTAAGCTTTAATTGTTATGGCACAGACTTCCGGTTGGTGCTTCGTGGCAAGAAGGTGGAAGGAGAGCGATCTCTGCTCTTCAACCCAGATTTTTTCGTGCTTTGGGGACCCTTAGGGGCGCAAGAGCCTGGAGGGCATTGCGAATTAGAGAGGGAATCTGGAAAGTTGCAAAGCGTGGGGCGAGCGCCTGCTGCTTGAACGGATACCTCTGTTAATTCAGCGCAAAGACATCTGTCATTTTGAAATGGCAGACTCGAGGTTGCGATAAACCAACAAAGAGCTGAGGAAAGAAGAAGATCAGAGCAGATAGTGTTAGAAGTGGAATTTTGCTGGAACATCGTAAAGACACAGGAGTTTGGAGAAGTGAGATCGGTCCTGTCAGAACAGAGGATTCCTGAAAGGAGACCGAGTGGCAATTGGGCAGAGGGAGAATAAATCAGCAGAATAATTTCAACTGACAGGATGACAGCGAAGAGAAACAACACTTTTGGTACAGCAGAGGCATGGAGGTACGGAGAGGAAAAGGTGGTGGACTTCATGAGTGAATAATAAAGAGGAGGTTGTGTTGTTGTTTGTGGAGAGACAGAAGGAGATAAGGTTGGGACTGCAAAGAAAAGAAGCAGGAAGAGTCGCCATTGCGAAAGAGGATTGACCAGTAGAACTGTGGGAAGAAAAAAAAGAACTATTAGGAGACAGTTGGACTCATATTTGGAGTATTTTTTGGAACAGAGGATAAAGAGGTGACAGAAGGACATTGAAAACAATTTAAAAAGTACATTAGAAACTTAAGAACTGTAGCTGGAGCAACATAAGGAAGGAAAGACATGTAAAAAGGTTGTTGTATTGGGACAAAAAAAAACTAAGATAACTGCATGAAATAACCTCTGAATAGTATCTTGTAATATATTTATTAATATCTATAAAGATAAACCATTCTCTCTTTTGCTATTTTTCTAACCCCCTTTCTCTTTTTACACTATTGGTTGAATGATTAATTAATTAAATTAAATTGTATACTGCTAATTATCAACTAAGTATAATCTATTAGATAATAATCTATTAGAATTCTAACTGAATATTAATTGAAACATAGATTTTACTATTGATTTAATTTACTTTTTATATATTTAGATTTAGACGTTATTGAATAGAAATTTAAGAGTACCTTTAAGATCACTGTGAGTAATTTATTTTATGAATTCATACCTTTTTGAATATATAAAGTATAAGAATAGAAGAGATAAAGGAAACATAAGGCATAAGATAGTAGATATAAGTTTTTACTGATTAAAATACTGGAAGATTTTTAGTGGGATAGTATAAACCAACAAAAGCAAAGATAAGAAAAACAAGAATAAGACAAGTAGATAACAATAGTGGATGATAGGTTGGAAAAATATAGACAGGATTGTGAGAGATCAGAGAAGGATATTGAAAGAAATGACAAGCCTTTCTACAACAGCATTAAAAACCAGAAAGAAAACTACATCAAACCCAACAATCACTATGGCATCCCCCTCAACTCAACCATCAATGGAAGGACTA
Organism: Pituophis catenifer annectens; assembly: GCF_029215685.1. Classification (NCBI taxonomy): domain Eukaryota; kingdom Metazoa; phylum Chordata; class Lepidosauria; order Squamata; family Colubridae; genus Pituophis; species Pituophis catenifer. The sequence continues at coordinate 33,523,211 of NW_027256887.1, forward strand.
ACAAAGATGGAAAAATCCATTGTAATCCCAAAAATGCAGGCCATGCAGTCGACCTTAACTCTAATACAGGAGACAATGATGAAGATGCAGGAGAAAATGTCCAGCAACCATAATGAATTGAAAACAAATATCCAGTTCTTGGACAGCAAAGTGAATGACATTCAAGATTCAATTCATAAAAATGAACAAAAAATAAAGGATGTAGAAACTAAAGTGAAACAAAATGAAAGGAAATTGGAACAGGTTGACCAAAAACTGATGGCTCAGAATAGAGAACTTGAAGACTCTATTATACAACTTGAAATGGACCGGGCGGCATTCTACCTAGGATTTCAGAACATAACTGAAGGGAAAGAGGAAGATCTGGGACAGATAATGGCCAAAATGATTGCAGAGGCCCTACAGAGGGACAAGCAAGAAATAGTTATGGAATTGGATGAGGTATACCAGGTTCAGACAAATTATGCTAGAAGGCATAAGTTCCCAAGAGAGGTTCATATTAGATTTTCAAGGAAAAAAGTCCGTGACATCCTGTATAATATAACCAAAGAAGAACCGATGATGTACAAGGGGAAGGAGGTTATAATGTTAAAACAAATTCCCAGGAGAGTAAGGGAGCTACAAAGAGACTACCGATTCCTTGCCATGCAATTAAACAAAAGAAATATATTATTTAGATGGACATTGCCGGAAGGAATGTTAATCACGTGGCAAGGGAAAAAAAATAAAGATAGATAGACTAGTGACAGCGCAAGACTTCCTAGGCCAACTGATAGGAATGGAAGAAGAACAGAGTAGCAAGGAAGAAGTAGAAACGATAACTCAGGAAGAAGAAACTCCCGACCAATGAGACCCTAAAGAAAGATCTTTGGAGAAGAAAGATACAGAAGAAAAAGAGAACAGAGACACAAAAGGAAAGAAACTAAGAACACAAAGGGTCACAACGGCAAATAAATACTAACTCCTGATAGGAAGCCCAAAAAATGGATGATTGGAAATTATTATCGATTAACATAAATGGATTGAATGAGATTAAAAAGAGACAGATATTCACAAAATGAGCCAAACAAAACTCTGACATAATATGCCTTCAGGAGGTTCACATACGGAAACAAGATGTAAGATACCTAGAATATAGCAAATTAGGGAAAGTATACACTGCACTAGCAGAAAAAAAAGGGGGGGTAGCAATATATATTAAGGGAGGGATTGTTGCCGAACAAAAATATGCAGATCCCAAAGGAAGAGCATTAATGATAGAAATAAAGAGAGGAAATTTAGCAATATTACTAGTAGCTGTTTATGCTCCCAATAAAAACCAGGGAGAATATTACAAAAAATTACATGAACAGATAATAAAAATGGAATATAGGAATATTTGTATAGTAGGGGACTTTAACGGGATAATAGATACAGAAAAAGATTATAAGTGTGGCAAAGACAATTAAAAAAAGGGGGACAAATTACCTAAATCCTTCTTTAACATGATAGAAGAACTAAATCTAATAGATATTTGGAGGACCCTGCACCCAAATGAGAGAAAGTACACTTTTTACTCCAACCCCCAAACATCGTCGTCCAGAATAGATATGTTATGGGCAAATAAAGAGTTAGGATTGGAAATGGAAACAGTAGAAATCAATCCCAATATATGGGCAGATCATAATCCCCTGGAAGCAAAATGGAGGGCCCCAAAAAGAAAGAAAATTAGGAGATGGAGACTAAATTTACAAGTATTAAGAGAGAAGGAGTATATAGAAAAGATAATGGGAGAACTGAGATTATTTTCAAAGAAAATAAAAAGCAACATACCTCCCTAACCAATCTATGGGATACAATGAAAGCTCACCTAGGGAGGGGTAACAATAACATATAACACCCATAAAAACAAAGAAAAACAGAAGGCACATAACACTCTCTAAGAAGAAATTGGAAATATGGAAAGGAAACTCCAACTAAGCCCAGGAGACAAAATGGTCAAAGAGAAATTAAAAGTACTGAGGCATAAAATGAATATATTGGACCAGGAGCAAATGGCAAATAAACTCAGACAACAATATAATAATCCAAACAATATTATTTCAAGAATGCAAACAAGACGGGCAGATGGTTGGCCTATAAATTAAAGAAAGAATATGAAAGGTGGATCATCCAACAATTGGAAGGCAAGAAAGGAAATTTGCAGAATAAGGAAGAGAACAAAATCGAAATTGCTCAAGAATACTACACAGAGCTTTATAATAAGGAGGATGTACAAATAGAAAAGATAGAAGAATATTTACAGGAGGGAGAGTCCCTACTAGTAGGAGAGGAGGAGAGAGAAAGGCTAAACAAGGAAATTACAATTGAAGAACTAAGAGTGGCAATTTCAAAACTTAAAAATAACAAAACACCATGGCCCGGTTGGTCTCCCAGGAGAAATTTACAAAAAATTTGATGAAATAATAACACCAAAACTATTGGAGATATGTAATGAGGCTCTATTGGAAGCAAAAATACCAGATTTGTGGAGGGAAGCATATATCACACTACTTCCGAAAGAAGGTACAGATCAAAAACAAATTAAAAATTACAGATCTATCTCCCTTTTAAACACGATTATAAAATTTTCATGATCATAATTGTGGAAAGACTGAAAAGAATATTAAATTCCATTATACACCCGGATCAGAACACCTTCTTACCTGATAGACAAATAAGGAATAACGTAAGAATAGTTGTGGATGCTCTCAAATATTATGAAGCCCACCCACAGAAGCAAATGGCTCTTGTATTTTTAGATGCCCAAAAAGCTTTTGATAACCTTAATTGGAAATTTTTGATTGAACAAATTAAAATAATGAAATTTGGAACTAATTTTGAGAAAATAGTAGAAACAATTTATAAATTACAAGGGCAAGAATAATAATAAATGGGGATATGACAAATTCATTTCAAATTAAGAAAGGTGTAAGACAAGGATGCCCGTTATCACCTCTGCTATTCATCTTGACACTAGAAACACTATTAAATAGAATTAAGAAAAACAGTGAAATAAAAGGATTAAAGATTAGGGGAGAGAAGTATAAGACCCAGGCTTTTGCGGATGACATAGTTCTCATCATAGAGGAACTGTTAGAAACGGGCCCGAGAATTTTGGAGGAAATAGGAAGGTATGGGGAGGTAGCCGAACTTAAATTGAATAAAGGGAAAATTAAATTGTTAGTCAAAAATTTAACAGAAATGCAAAAGAAAGAATTAGAAAAGGAATTAGACCTACAAATAGTAAAAAAAATAAAATATTTAGGGATATAGATATCAGCTAGATGCTCAGCTCTGAAAGAAGATAACTACATACCTCTGGTTAAAAGAATAAAACAAGATTTGGAAAAATGGGAGAAAGTGCAATTATCACTCTTGGGCAGGATAGCATCAATAAAGATGAATATCCTGCCCAAGTTACTATACCTATTCCAAACGATACCCGTCATTTTAGACAAAATCTTTTTCACAGAAATCAACAAAATTCTTAGGAAATTCATTTGGTCCGGGAAAAAATCAAGAATTAATTTGCGATCACTACAAGACAACAGAAGCAGGGGAGGTTTCGGACTCCTAGCGTGGGAAGTATATATAATGCGGCCATCCTAATATAGATAAGGGAATGGGTTAACTTAAGAAACAAAAGAATCCTAATTTTGGAAGGGCATGATTTACAAAAAGGGTGGCATGCCTTCTTGTGGGACAAAAAGAAAAAGACCAAAACATATTTCCATAGGCACAGGATAAGAGAAGTATTAATACAAGTATGGGAGGAAATTAGAAGAAAACAATACATGAAAATCTCGAATTGGCTATCGACAATGGAAGCCATGATATACCCAAATACATTAGAGATTAATAAAATGATTAGTTACAAAGAGCTTCTAGATAATCAAGGAAATCTTATAAGTAATCAATCGCTAGGCAAACAGGGAATACATATTGACTGGTGGCCAGACCTACAGATTCAATCTAGGTACAAAAAAGATAAGGAAGAATTTGGCATTGAAATGGAAACAAACAGATTAGACAAATTACTAATAGGCCCAGAAAAAAAGTACTATCTAGATTATACAATTATTTATTAGAATTCGATAGGGCGGAAGAGGTAGTAAAAGAGCCAATGATAGCATGGGCCAAAAATATTGGACATAATATAAATTTGGACGAATGGGAGATCATTTGGAATAGTAACTATAAATTAACAAAAGCGGCAACATATAAAGAAAACCAATATAAAATGCTATATAGGTGGCACCTAGCGCCCGTGAGATTAGCAAAAATCTATCCAAATGTAAGCCCCAAATGTTGGAAGTGTGGATGTCACCAAGGTATCTTCTTTCCCATGTGGTGGTCCTGTCCCGAAGCGATGAGGTATTGGAGAAATATTCAAAATTGGCTACAAGAATCAACCAATAAAAAATCGAATTGATACCTGAAACATTTCTTCTGGGAGTACTAAAGACGAAATATCGGGGGAAAAAAAGATATCTAATCATACATATACTCACTGCAGCAAGAATAGCTTATGCCCAATATTGGAAAGGAAAGGACACACCACCAGAGGAACATATTATTCAGAAGGTTCTAGAATGTGCCAAAATGAACAAATTAACATTAGAATTAAATGAAAAAGAAGACTCAGAATATTATACAGTGTGGGATGATTGGTACAGGTGGATTGATAATAGAATAAAGAATAGATAAAAGTTAATATAAATCTTAAGATGCATATGTAAATTACATTATATTACAATGAAAAGTGAAAGAAGAATCAATCTAACCTGTGTAGAAAAATAACACCGTCTGACTGATTGTACTGTATTGTATTATAATAAATTTCAATAAAAAATAATAATAATTGTTATGGCACAAAAAAAAATTGTATCCAGATGACACACTGTTTAATGAATGATGGAATGTTTTGTATTAAAATAAAATAAAAAAGAGTAAATATAAAGCATAAAAGATAGGCAGAACATGTATGAAAGTAAATAGAAAAAAATGAGATGCCAATCCAAAGAAACAAACAAAATATTATGAGCAGGGGAAACCCATCCAACCTACCCCAAGATCTGAGAAAATAACCAGGTTTTCAGAAAGTTTTCATAATATGAGTGTTAGGGATCTCAGTGGAGACCTCATTCTATAGGGCAAGATTCTATAAAATATAGTATTATATTATTGGGTGAATTTCCATTTAGATATTGAGGCTTAAATCTCAATTCGACATAGATTGAATCTTGTATGATTTATACTGTGTATTTAAAAGGTCCTTAAAAGGACCGTGGGATTGTGTGTGAAGCCAGGAGATCCTCGCGGATGTCTGGCTATCAGTCCTCTGTTACTCATTTAGCACTACCCAGGAGGCACGTGTGGCTTAAGGGTTGCCATGGATGCGAGTAACTTTGGGGTGTGATGCTTGCAAAGGACATGGTACTGTTGTGATGAGATAATGAGAGGAACAAGACAAAGCTTTCGGTTACAAACCCCAGGATATAGTTTAGGAATCTTATTTCTAACATTGCATTGGTAAAAGCTATCCTATAAATGAATGACTCAGAGGCCACTTGTAGTCTCTAACCTTGGGTTGTGCCCCTGTTTAAAACTCCTGATATGTAGTTACATGGAAGGTCATGCAGCTGACCAGAATGTCTGTCTTGAGCTTTATTTGGCAAAAGGAATTCTCTCCTTTGCTTGACCAGGTTCAATTAAAATTTTAATGTCTGCAGAATCAACCAACATAAGAGCTGTAGTAGTTATTGGAAACATAGGAATGTTCTTGAAACCTGTATATAAAAGGGGGAAAAATCTTGCTTTTGGTGGAGGACTAATTACTGCTATGAACGATCGTTTTGTAAACAGTGAAAGTATAACTCAGACAGATAATTTCATTATAACTCTTCTTTAATTCAGCAACCTGGATAGTGATAAATGGTTACCATAGGTAGTTAAAAAATCCAGAATATCCAATCCAGAATATCTTTCTTACACGTTCAGTATATTTATACCTGACTTTTGACTAAGATTTGCTGCCCAAGTGCTTCATAATCTACAAAAATATGTTCTGTTGAAGACCCATGTATTTACACTGTTTGCTTTGGATGCTACAACTGAAACTATAATCTAAAGTTTTTTTTTTATTGAAAAGTTTTATAAGAAATACAAACATTTTCTCCCCCCCCGTCCTTCCCCCCTCAGCCCTTCCCTCCCCCTTGCCCTCCCACCCATCCCCCCTCAGCCTTCCCCCCACCCCACTCCCTTGACTTCCCAGAACAAGCACAGGATATAGCATCCACAAACATAAAACTAAAATATGCTAACAAATTGTTGACTTCAAATTCTTTCTAGGTCTTTAACTCCTTATCACTCAAAACACTATAAACATAAGCTAAAAGTTAAAAATGTTTCACTCATAAGCTATATGAATCTTCTTAGTCTGATACTTGTTTTGAATATAGTCAATCCATCTTCTCCATTCCATTATGTATCTTTCGTTTGAATGGTCTTTAAGATATGATGAAATTTTTGCCATCTCAGCCAGATGCACAACTTTTAATGTCCATTCCTCAATAGTAGGTGGATCTTCCTTCTTCCAATTCTGTGCCACCAGTAAACTGGCAGCTGTTATTAAATTCAAAACCAACTTAGTTTCTATTACAGTACAATCCGTAACTATTCCCAACAAAAAAAACTGTGGTGTAAATTTAATCTTTTTCTTTAAAATATTTTGCATAATCCACCATATTTTTATCCAAAAAGCCTTAATTTTTTACATGTCCACCATATATGAAATTATGTAGCATCTTCACATCCGCATCACCAACACTTAGGTTGTAAGTTTGGATACATAAAGGCTAGTTTGGCTCCGCGCACTTGGAGACGCTTCTCCGTGAGCACCTGATCCCCAGCACCGTAAAAGCCTCCAGAACAGCAAAAAAACAGCTGTCTGGAGGCTGGAAACCCTCTCCCCAGGCAAAGGGGAGAGAGGAGAGCCAACAGGCGGAGGTAGAGCCCCCCCAAGTGCCCTAGGAGAAATTCTGGGGCGCGAAGGGCGAGAGCTCCCTAGAAGCCTGTCAATCTGCTCCGGACCTGGGTCGACTCTGCTAATTAGCGGAGCAAGAAGCCGCGACCAATTCTGCTAAATACAAATGAGGGGAACTACAACATCCTGAATTGCTGCAGGCAGAACAAGCCAGGAGAAGTCAGACTGCAAGTATTTAACTTAACTCCAATGTTTATTGCCTCCTTCAGAAGTAACAATTTAGTAAATTTGCAACAAAATGGCGATTGAAGCTTGAAAAGGGTGTGGAAAGTTAAAGTTAAAGGAAAGTTTCGTTTCACTGGAAGCCTCTTGCCTGAAAAGAGCTTTTGTAATGAGAGAAGGAGGATTTTAAGACATCAATTTAAGATTGGGAAAAACTTTTGACTTTGATGAACTTTTCCTTTTGGCTTCTGACTAAAATATAAAGATTAATTTAACCTAAACTGAGAATGGCCTCAAAACCTGTAAAGACTGTTTCCACTAAAGGAATTGGGAGTTCTGGAAGTTCCCCAGCTCACACTTTTAAAATGCAAGCCTCTGCACCCCCAACAGACCCACAGACTTTAACGATGAAATGATACAAGAAGCCCTAATAGCTACACAGACTAAACTTGCCACTGTGATTAACGAAAAAATTAATGAAACTAATGAAAAAATACAGGCTGTTTCAGAGGACATTTCAATTAGGAATCAGGAAATTAGGGAAGATATATTACTGGCATTTAAAGGTCTGGCTGGCAATATTGAAATATTGGATGACAAAGTTGAAGAAATTAAGCAATCTACGGAAATTTTGGATAATAAAGTTGCAGAGACTCAGAATAGAATTGAAAGGGCTGAAGCTGATGTAATCATGATTCAATACAGGGATATGGAATTCGCTTTAAGAATAAGAGGGGTGAAGGAAAACAAACAAGAGAATTTGAAAGAAATGATGTCAGAGGCATCATTTTTACAGGCTACCTTCAAAAACAAGCTTCAGGTGGAAGGCCAGGAGGTGATGACAATGAAAGAAATTCCTCCCAAAATGTTGAGAGCTAGAAGGGATTATGCCTTTCTGGTGGATGAACTGAAAAAGCGTGAGATACAGTATAGATGGGAAGTGCCAGCCGGCTTAGTGGTGACATATTCGGGAGAGAGATATCACCTTAATACAATATGGAAAGCAAGAGATTTTTATGTCAATGTGTTAAAGGCTGGGACATCCAAATCACCAGAAAGAAAAAGAAAGAAGGAAGTAATGGAAGGAGAGAGAGAAGAGCTGATGACAGTAGTCCAGGGGGGAGTTTCAACGAGTCAAGAAGAATTGTTACAGATTGCTGTTCAAGATTTGGATTTAATTGATATATCAGAAGAACCGAAGAATCAAAGACAGACTAGAGCAGCAACAGCTAAATGCAGGGAAGAATTAAGACAGCAACAACTTCAGATGGCAACTCAAGAAACTACCAAAACAGAAGCAGTGGAGCCAGACCTAAAGGTCAAATGAGGCAAGAACATCAGAAAGTGCTCCAGATGCTTCAGAGGCATCTGAAGCCAGAGATGGGAACTAGATTTTTAACCTGGAATGTCAACGGTTTGAATTCCCCACAGAAGAGGAGGAAAATATTTCACTATCTTAAACAATTTAAGAATGATGTAATTTGTTTACAAGAGACTCATATTAGGATACAAGATCAAAAATATTTGACAAATACAAGATTAGGTACACATTATGTAGCAGCAGCACCAGAGAAGAAAAACGGTATAGTCATATATTTGAAAAGAGACTTAATTGCTAAATTAATTGAAGCAAATGATCAAGGAAGATTTTTAGCAATTGAACTTTTAATAAAAGGAGAAAAATTACTGGTAATTGGAGTATATGCCCCGAACCAACAACAGGAAAAATTTTATAATCTTCTACATTCAAAGTTGATACAATGGGGATACAGGACTTGTATCCTATTGGGTGACTGGAATGGTGTTTTGGACGTAAAAAAGGATAAGAAGGGACCTAAACAAAATGTTTTAACAAGAGCAAGATTGCCCAAGTCGTTTTTGGAGATGATGGATGTGACGAAATGGGGTTGAGGGGTACCCCGGACCGTGAACCAGCTCATGAGTAAACACACTGAGACTGAAATGATTCTGACAGAGGCGTCTTGTGTAAAAATATAATTTACTTTAAAACATTTAAAAAGCACTATGTCTTTAAGAAAACACATTAAAAACAAAGTCTTATCTGGGTATGCGAAGCAAGGCTATCTCCCTAGATCCCTCTCCACAATACCGAAACAGTTCACAAAAGAATAAAGCTAGCATGAAGGTAATCAGCTTCGGCGTCGATACATCATCAAGGCCATCATGGTGGGAGCAGCACGAGCTTCACAGCTGAAAGTCACCTGAAGTAAAAACAGTTCAAACAGCAAACATTGCTTGAAGCTTGTGGGAGGAAGAAGATCCAGCAACAGTAGTCCCGATGATAGCTTGCGTGCTATGAAACAGCAAAAGGCAAGCATCCGTGGGAGTGTCTCTGTAACATCTGGAGTCCTTATCTGCATTCTTCTCCCATCTGCGGCATGGCACCAAGCTTCCTGCAGGAGCTGTGGTTTTAGGCCTAGAAGACTAGGCCCGAGTAGCAAGCGAAAGGTCCTTGCTTATATAGGGAGTTAACCTGCAATTATCCAGGGCGGGGAAGGCTTGCAGGTAATTGCCAACAGCAGATGGCTTGATTAAAACCATACTGTTTGTGAGTAGGCAGATAGCCACAGCAATCCTGGAAACACTCGTGACAATGGATGATTGGGAGTTGAGGGATATCTGGCGTGAAAGAAACCCAGAAGAAAAAGATTTTACTTTCTTTTCGGATAGACACCAATCCTTTTCAAGGATTGATTTTGTACTAATTACTAATGATCTTTTTTCTAGGGTGAAGAATATGAAGATTTGTTCAAGAACATTGACAGACCATAGTCCAGTTTGATTGGAACTGGAGTATGGAAAAGGGCCTAGGAGGTCCTGGAGGTTAAATGATAATCTGTTTAGATATGAAGAAAATGTAAAAGAGTGTAAAAAATTTATGAAGGAATTTTTTGTTATGAATATGCAAAAGGGTACATCTATGGAAATGGTATGGGATGCAAGTAAAGCATATATGCGAGGCATTTTGATATATTTGAATAATAAATATAGAAAAAAAACAGGGGGAAAAAGAAAAGAATTAGAAGAAGAGATTAGAAAACAGGAACGAGCTTTGATAGCCAATCCAACAGATAAGAAAATTAAAGAGGCAATTAATTTATTGAAGGGTCAGTTTAATATGTTAATAGCAGATCAAGTGGCAATTAACTTACAATATGCTAAACATAATACTTTCTGTAACGCTAATAAACCAGGTAGGTGGTTAGCATATTTGTTAAGGAAAAAGCAGAAATTAAGGACTATAGAGAAAATAAAACACAAGGGTAAAGAGGTTTATGAGCAAGAATTGATTAAAAAAACTTTTTTAGAGTTTTATTTAAGGCTGTATGCTGGTGAGAAAATTCAAGATATAGATATAGATAGATATTTGCAGAAAGAGAACATCTACATAACTTCAAAAGAGCAGAGCGATAGTTTAAATCAATTGATAACTTCCGAGGAAATTTTGTTTGCAATTAAGCAGTTGAAAGTGGGTAAAGCTCCTGGGACGGATGGTTTGACAGCTGTTTATTATAAAAGCTTACAGGAGGAAATGGTGGAACCATTGAAGGAATTATTCAATAATATACAACAGGGAGGAGAGGTACCTCCAACTTGGAAGACAGCTTTTATTTCTTTGATCCCAAAAGAGAGTCAGCATCATACAGATCCAAAAAACTATAGGCCGATTTCACTTTTAAATACAGATTATAAGATTTTTGCTAAAATATTAGCAAATAGATTAATGACAGTTATGCAGCAAATGATTCATCATGATCAAACTGGTTTTATAAATGGTAGACAAATGAAAAGTAATGTAAGGCAAGTTGTTAACTTACTAGAGTATTTGGGAAGGAACAACCAGGTCCCCGCAGTGCTAGTATTTTTGGATGCTGAGAAAGCCTTTGATAGATTGAATTGGCATTTTTTATTAAAATTAATAGAAAGGATGCAACTTGGAGAACATTTTATACTATCTATTAAGGCAATATATCAAAAACAAACACGCAAATAATAATCAATGGTGGTTTTACAGATATTTTTAATATAGAAAAAGGAACAAGACAAGGTTGTCCCCTGTCTCCATTATTGTTTATTTTGACGCTGGAAATCTTACTGAGTAAAATACGTGGGACGGATACAATAAAGGGAATTAAAATTAGACAGCATGAGTATAAGCTACGGGCATTTGCGGATGACCTGGTTGTTACCTTAGCCCAACCGGTACAATCGATTACAGCCTTGATGGATTTAATCAACTTATATGGAGAAGTATCTGGTTTTAAAATAAATACAGCTAAAACAAAGATAATAGCTAAAAATATGACTAGAAGCCAAAAAGAAGAGATAGAAAGGGTAACAGGATTTGAGATAGTTAAGAAGGTTAAATATTTAGGGGTTTATATTATGACCACAAATACGAAATTATATCAGCACAACTATGAACCGTTATGGCAAAAAATACAGAAAGAGATGGAAAATTGGAAAAAACTACAACTGTCTTTGCTGGGAAAGATAGCCGCAGTAAAAATGAATGTTTTACCAAGGTTTTTATTTCTTTTTCAAATGATACCTATACTTTAAAAAGATGAAAATTTGAAGGAATGGCAGAAGGGCATAAATAAATTTGTTTGGGCAGGGAAAAAACCACGAGTAATTCAAAAGATAATGCAAGATACACGAGAAAGAGGAGGTCTTAAAATGCCCAATTTAAGATTATACTACGAAGCCGCTGCCCTCTCAGCAATTACTGATTGGATAAATTTAACGGAGGAAAGGATATTAAATATTGAAGGATATGGTCTGGTCTATGGCTGGCATGCTTATTTATTGTATGATAAGAAAGTAGATAAGACTTTTAAAAGTCATATATTAAGAAATGCTCTATTACGTGTCTGGAAAAAGTATCAATATAAATTAAATAATAAGTTACCAATATGGACAGTACCCAGACACGTGATAGAGAATATAAATTTGGAGCAAAAGCAAGATAAGACTACATACAAAGAACTCCTTTATAAAGAAGGAGTCAGACTACAATTAAAACCTATGGAGCAATTAAGAGAAGAAGGAATAATTAGAACTTGATTTCAATATGGGCAGCTGCAGGCCAGAAGGAGAGAAGATCAAAAAATTGGTATTTCGCAACAGGATGAGAATTTGATTAAACAAATAAGAGACAAAAGTCAAATGCATATAAAAAGGTTGTATAATGTGTTAGTGGAAATAGATTCAGAAACAGAGCTAGTCAAGGACTGTATGATAAAATGGGCACAAAATGTAGGAGAACCAATAATGATGGAAACATGGGAAAAGATATGGGTTAGAAATGTAAGATTTACACAAGCTCAAAATTTAAGAGAGAACTTTTATAAAATGTTTTATAGATGGCATTTAGATCCAATCTAAAGATTTTCTAATCTTCTGTAGATTCTTTTGGTTCCAGGAAATTGATCATATACACCAAGTACATACATCTCCTTTCACAGAATTTGTAAGAAAACAGACAATTCCAAGAATTTGCTGAGTATCTATTTCTGTCATTTGCATCCTAATAATTAAGGCACAAGAATAATCAAGATGCAAAGCTCCATAATGTAAAGCTTGTCTCTTGGCTATGGTTGTTTAATTAGCCAAGAACTCATAGTTTAGAATTCCTGCCTCTGCTACTTAAGATACAGTTTCTTTTTGGTTTGAGAATATGAGATTTAAAAAAGACTCTATTAAGAATATGCTGTTCATATTGTGATTTGCAGAGGGGAAATCTCGAACCATGAGTAAGTGAGAGTCTAAGTACATAATTGCCAACTTAAATCACATCACTGGGTTTTTAGCAAGATAGGTCTAGATAAAGATGTAGATATCACATAATTGTGATATATACCAACCCTTGGAACAATTTTTATTAGATTTGAGCACCCAGGGAGATGAAATTAAAGTCTTCCTCAGTGTAGTCATTAAAAGAAAATCACCCAATGTACTACAGATTAGTTCTGTTTCCAGTGGCACTTAATTGAGGGGGAAGGGAATTATTTTGTGCTTTGAAAGATACTTGATCTTTCTGGACTGTCAAACTTCTGGACTGTCAAGTTCAAAACCTGCAGGCTGGATGTGTCACATGCTGGCCACGCCCACATCCAGTTTAGCAAAAGGGAAAAAAGTCATGATACATCACATGATGCTGCCATGACGACGCCCCTGATATACACGATTGGAGACAGGAGATTAAAAGATTTAGGATCTGCTCTATTGTATTATTGTATTAATTTCTGCAATCAGAATATATTTTGTTACAATACTTGCTCATTCTACAAGGTGTTTGTCTGTCTGTCTGTCTGACTGTCTGTCTGTCTCTCTCTCTCTCTCTCTCTCTAACCCTAACCCTAACCCTAACCCTAACCCTAACCATTCCTATATCTTTCTATTTCTATCTTTCTAGCTCTCTGTCTATACCCATCCATCCATCCATCTCTATCTCTATCATCTCTATCTCTAGCTAGCTAGAGATAGATCTAGAGTTTCAGATCTTTTTCTGTAATGTTGTCTGTTGATGGATCTTTCAGAATAGAAAACTAAAGAATAGAAAACTAAAGAAAACCCTCTGTAAATTCATTGTCATGCCTGCAGAATTTTTTAAAAAATAATAAGGACTTTTAGTGTCTGGATGGGGAAGAGCAGATTTTGAATGAATCCAAAGACAGTATATTTGATTTTGTGGCCCTAGCAGATCCAACTCTGAAACGGTTGTACTGTTAGAGACAGCTCACAACTTTGAGGTCCTCTTGAACTCAAAACTACTGTTTGATCAGCATGTGGCAGCTGCCAGCTAGAGTGCTTTCATATAGTTATACCTTGAGTTCCTATTTTGGCCATTTCTCAGTTAAGAGGCCTGGCTTTCAATCAATTGTGACTTACTTGCCTTTTGCATGGCAGCAACTGAATAGTGATAGATACATACCGCGTTTCCCCAAAAATACAACACATCCTGAAAATAAGGCTGATTTTTGGGGTGGGCATAAATATACACCCTCTCCCGAAAAAAAGCCCTATTGAAGGGATGGGCGTGGGCAGCACCGGAGGCAGCCTTTCCTTTCCATGGTCACCTTATGGAAGCTCGGCACCTTAATTATGATCTGTGGATCAGCTGAGCCAGCAAGGGCCGGGAGCTGCCTCTCTGCAGAGGCCTCCCAGTGCAATACTTTGCCACAGCTTTGGAGCAAACCTCCACCTTCGCTGCGCAGGATTGTAAGGCTGAAGGTTTCGGAGAGAGCATTTTTGCGTGTGTGTCTGTGCAGAGTTCCCCAAGAATACACTGATTGGCAGGGAAATGGGGGGGGGGGTTTCCTGCTGATCGAAGCAAGGCAAAGCCTCCAACCTTGCAATCTTCCGTAGGGAAGGCGGAGGTTTACTCCAAAGCTGTGGCAGAACATTGCACTGGGAGGCCTCCGCAGAGAGACAGAATGAGAGGCAGCTCCCGGCCCATGCTGGCTCAGCTGATGGAGGCTCCCTCGTGGGGTGCAATCAAACTTCCAACCCCAACTGACGCAGTGGGCGTGAGCTACCCCAACCCAGAAAAGGGAAGGAACTGATGGAAGGCCTGTGGGAAGTTCTGAGAGTAGAAATCCACAAGTCTTTAAATAGTCAAGTGACTGCCCATGCTGCTGCTGGCCTCTTCGCCCTCCTGGCAGCGTTGTGCTCAGCAGCGCTGTGGGACTGCTCCTGCCTGGCCGGCTTGAATCATCCCAGATTGAAAACTTCCGAAAACGTTCTGAGCACCACCAGCCTGCCAGGGCCCCTTCGGGAGCAGCTGCCTATGTCACCTCATCCGCCGCCACCTTTGGGCTGCTGAGTACCAGCCTGCATGCCTATTACCCCCCCCCCCCGGGTCTCTTTCCCTTCCACTGCTGCTTCTGGGATCACTTCTTTCCCTTCTCCCTGGAATTTATATACCACACCTTCTCCCGAGGGACTCAGGGCGGTGTACAGCCAGATAAAAACATACAATACAAACATTAAAAACAATTAAAAGGATATATATTAATTTGGCCCCAATTTAAGATAACAAACCAATTAAAAATATTTAAAAATATGTTAAAAAATATGTTAAGCCAGCCCGGCTTGCTGAAAAAAGAAAGTTTTAAGGGCACGGTGGAAGGCACCGAGATCTTGGATTCTCCTTATCTCTGGGGGCAGCTGATTCCAGAGGGTATGGTTGAGTTTATTTATTTTGCTTATTGTATTATCTTAACTGTTAGCTGGCCAGAGTCTCTGTGGATGACAGCATATAAATAAATAAAGATATATGCTTTATACACTTGTAGTTTTCTCTCAAGTGGTGCTACATTCAGAAATTGCACCCTTAGTGCATAATGACATGTTTCAACTTTCTTTTAGGGGTTGCTTTTCATATTTGTGGAACTCTTCTCTACACATGCTAATAGACAATTTTACCTTCCTTGTTTAACCAATGATGGAAATGGGGTAGGGGAGAGAGAGGGAGAGGGAGGGAGGGAGGGAGAGAGAGAGAGAGAGAGAGAGATGCAATGTCATATTTTTCAGTCGGGCATATGTAATCCTGCTGCTGCATATAAGCATGGCATTGTGTCTTTTGTCTGTGGGGATCATGCATGTCATGTATTCTAGACCAAGAATAAGCACATGACTTTTCTGTACACATATGTACATGAGGAATTTTTTTCTATACCCCTCAAGCGTAATGCAGATTTTTTTTTCTCCTTAAACTGAACTACATAGTTTATCTCTCTGTCTCTTCACTTCAGGTGACCGATATGATGCTTCAGGACAAGCCTTACCCTGACTGGGGAAAATCTGCCAGGGCTTTTTGGAAAAGGGGGAACATTAGAATCATTTTATTCTGGTAGGAAAATAACACTTCTCTTTAAAAATGTTGATAATCTACATTTCTTGCAACCGACCATGAAGGAATTGTTTCCTAAAAAAAATATAATTGTACCTTGTCCTTTAAAACAAAATACCAAACTGTACTGTCTGTCCATAATAAAGGATATTAAACATAATAAATTCATTGACTTTGGAATTAGACTAACTCTACAGTTCTCTCAAATATTGCTGAAAGAGAAGTTACAGCAACTAAGAAAGGCAGCTTTAATAACCCAGTTGTTATAATTAAAGCACCAAGGTGATGTTGGAGGAGATCTTATTTGGTAATTGATTCCACAACTGACTGCACATTGCTTACCTCCAAGCCTACTCCAATGGCACCTTGCAAGGAATAGGTCCATTAAGCATGCTGTCTCTGCCAGCACATTATATGCAGGCAGATTCTACTTGGAATAGATGATCTCACAGAGAGTTGTGTCCACAGGAGTTATTGCTAATATCTTGAATTGCACCTGAAAACAAACAACAATGCAGCTTCTGTAATTATATAATAGCATTGAAATACTTCTATTAGTACCCAGGCATTTGGGGTAGGTTGTTCTTTAAGGATAGTCCTATGAAGCGCCAATCATAGTAGTTCTCACTGACTATGAGAACTGATTATAATTGTTGCACTAACCAGAAGTGGTCAAAGGCTTTCGGGGCCACCTCTTCCATTTGCTGGTCCAGTAGGAGCTAGGAGTGGTTGACCAAAACAGTCTGAATTATGTTTGTACAAAAGAAAAGTCTATTGACTAATTCAACACTAAATGTACCAGGTTGCAGTTTGGGGTCAGCGTAGCCCCAGGATTTTTCCAGTGCCTAATGGAGCGGCTACTGCACGGGATCCCAGGAGTGGTGCCATACTTTGATGATGTTTTTATATCAGGGGAGTCAATAGACCAGTTGATGGAATGTGTGCGCGAAACCTTGGTTCCAGAAAAAAGGACTCAAAGTGCACCCTAACAAATGCAAAATTGGCATAAAGCAGGTAGAGTTCCTGGGCTATCTAATAGATGAGTCAGGCATCCACCCAACTGACAGCAAGATGAAAGCCATTAAGAACGCCCCCACCCCGAAGAATAAGGCAGAACTGCAAGCCTTCTTGGGACTGTTAAACTTTTACAGCACATTTTTACAACAGAAGGCCACCATTGCTGAACCGGTCCACAAACTCCTGGGGAAGACGACCCCGTGGACCTGGGGATGGAGGGAAGACCAAGCTTTTGCAGCAGTGAAAGACCTCCTCTCGTCTGACAGCGTCCTGATCCAATATAACCATATGTTGCCAGTTCGGATCACCTGTGACGCCTCCCCTTTCGAAGTTGGGGCTGTCCTCAGCCACCACCTACCAGATGGAACAGAAGCACCCTAGCATACTACTCCAAGACCCTGTCATCGGCCAAGCGCAACTACAGCCAAATTGATAAGGAGGCCTTGGCCATGGTGGCAGGGATCAAGCAGTTCCATGAGTATGTATACAATAGGCATTTCGAGATTATAACCAACCATAAGCCCCTATTAGGACTCCTTGTCAGTAACCAACAAACCCCACCATACATGTCCCCGAGGATGACCAGATGGGCCATTTTCCTCACGGCGTACTATTACAAGCTGATCCACCACCCCGGCAAAGACATCAGCCATGCCAACGCTCTCAGCCGCTGCCCACTGCCAGAATTGGTGGGAAACCCCGCACCCACTGCCCAAGTGCTGTTGATCGACATTGACCCAGCCAGCCCAGTGACCGCCAGAGACATCGCTGAACACACCCAAAAAGACAAAACGTTAAGAAAGATTCTGAACTAGGTGTTGAGGAGGTGGCCACAGGAGAACCTGGGGGAGGAGTTCAAGAGTTACCACAGCAAGCAAACCAAACTGTCAATCATTAAGGGCTGTTTGCTGTGGGGAGAAAAGGTCATTGTTCCCCAAAAGCTTCAGAGGCGCACCATGGACGCCCTGCACATGGGACACCCTGGGACCGTGAGGATGAAGGCGTTAGCCTGGAGCTACATCTGGTGGCCCCAGATGCACAAGGACATTACCAAGTGGGTGGCTACCTGCAAATCCTGCCAGGGGACACGACCAGCACCACCACGGACACCCACTTATGAATGGGAAGTGCCCAAGGGGCCCTGGTCCCACATACATATTGACTTTGCAGGGCCAGTAGAAGGACAGACGTTCCTGATTGTCGTGGATGCATACTCCAAGTGGCTAGAAGTGATCATCATGCAGACAACCACGACAGAAGCCACCATCCGAGCCCTCCGATGGCTGTTCACCACCCATGGTCTACCCAACATCCTGGTTTCTGATAACAGCCCACAACTGACAGCCAAGACCATGGAAGCATTCCTCACAGAGCAAGGGATCCGGCACGTACTCATCTCTCTGTTCCACCCAGCAAGCAATGGGCAGGTCGAGCGAATGGTGAGACTAACCAAGGAAACCCTCACCCGAATGAGCCCAGGGAATTGGCAGGAAAAAGTTGACCAGTTCCTCCTCGCTCAACGCATCACCCCCCATGTGACCACCAACAAAAGCCCAGTGGAGTTGCTGATGGGAAGGAGGCTGAGGTCGCAACTTGACCGATACCACTTGGACTACCTTCCTGAGACCCCCCCCCCAGACTCTGCACGGCCCACGCGGGCATTCAACGTACAGGACCGGGTATTTGCACACAACTTTGCAGGGTACCCGACCTGGCTGGCAGGCCGAGTTGTGGCTGTCACTGGCCCCAAGTCATACTGCATTGAGCTGGAGGATGGGCGGATCTGGAGGAGGCATATCAACCAACTCAGACACCGCCTGGGGGACACCGAGCTGAGGAACCAAGGCGACTGGACTCCAACCGGAGGGCCAGAGCAACAATCGCAGAACCTGAGGTCTCTGCCCCGAGGAGCACGCTCAACCGCCGGCCGGAAAGCAGACGAGCAGGAACCAGGCCTACCCAGTAGCCCAACAGGGGGACTACTCGGCAACCAGATCTGCGACCATTCCTCTGGGATCGAGGGCATCCAGCGGGAAGCAACAGTTTCGGAAGCCGAAGGAATCAGGCTGGAAATCGACTTGCAGGCCGAGGAGCTCCAGAAGGTTCCTTCCCAGGCAGCCGGAGGAACACCAGACTCGACCACTGCAGCCACGATCCCGGGAACAAGTGAACTACACAGGTCTAGTAGGAAGCCAGTGCACCCCGCCTACCTAGAGGACTATGTCACATACGTAGGCAGGGGATTGGACACTGATCATTCTAGGAGGGGAGGGGTGTTATGTATGGATTGGCTAGAATCTACATAAATTTTCATGCTCGCCACAGATTGGCTAGAATCTGCATAAGGTTTCATGCTCACCGCTGATTGGCTGTCTGGACCATGAGAGATTTAACCGGCTGTCATTGGCCGGCTGGTCTGCCTGGAGCTCCTTAAAAAGGCGAGCACTGGCAGCCCAGCACAGTCACATTTTGCTGGAAATAAAAAGGTGCTGAATTCACTAACGACTCTTGCCTGTTACCTTACACCGATCTAACAAAGCCCATGATTAATCATGATTAGTCTTCTCTGCTTCAGAACAACAAATATCTTTGAAAGATAGGTAGAATAATGTTCAGCTGGAATTGTTGCATAATACTAATTTTTATTTTAACTGTGTTTAAAATCTGATATGATGTTCTTCTTACAAGCTCAGAAATGTTTCTGCAGTGGAGAATTTTGTTACAGCTTCTAAAAAGAGGAAATCAGCATCATTTTATAGACTGCCAGAGCTACCATGCAAAATCTTTTAAGTTGCTATGTTAGATTTGAACTTGTTTGTCCTTTGTCACTGAATATTTGGTAGTGACTACCTAAAGCTAAAAAGTAATTTTATATTCTCTTTTTTCTCCTTTTAAAACATTTTTTGATTGTACTTATCTCTCATGAGATTGTTCTATTTCCCCAAACGGAAGGGAAAACAGGCTGATTTCCCTATCCATACTTCTGCAGTACAAAGAGGTAGCACTACAGATTTACTTTCTTTTTTTCCTCTCATAGCTTTGCTTCGTTAGAAAGTCATACAGGATGTGAGAGTTCTGCCTCTTTCATATGCCTGGTTTAGTGCGAGGATGCCAGATGAGACACTTTCTTGAAGATAAGTATGCCACACTGGAATTAAGATTCGTAGATGTTTTTCTAAGCTTTCTCCTATAGACTTCTCCATTTTTAGTGAAAAAGAATTTTCTTCTGACCAATTTACAAGAAAGGTATTACAATAAAAATGAGAAAGTCTCTGCCACAATTACTGAAAGATAAGCTGGAAAGAAACAATTACTAAAATTCTTGTAACTTTATTTCTTTTTTTTCAATAAATCTTGTTAAGGAAGTCAGTTAGGATCTTCCCTGGCAGAATTACTTTTAGTTGCTTTAGTTGTCAGCTGCCAAGAGTCTGACACTCATGGAGAAGAGAGCTATTAAACTTACTGATATAAATTTATTGCATCTAGCTTTTACTAGGCTAATGTTTTTTTTCTTACATATGCTCATTCTCTTACAGAGAAAGAGAGAGAGTTTCTCCAGGTTAAAAATAACCAGATTCCTACCAATAACTAAAATTAATAGGTCAAACCAGTGTTGGTGCTAGGGGTACAGCTGAGTATAAAATAACTCAGAAAGCTTCACAGAAAGAACTAGAGTATGAAGTACTCATGGTTTAAAACATGGCTCAGACTATACAAAGTTGAGCTATTATATTGAATTATATTGAATGTTAAAACTTAAAGCCATTTATCTACTGTTCTAAGGCCCAGGGTTGTGTGTGTGAATCTGGAGCTTCCTTAGATGTCCTCCTTGCTCAATCAAGACCAGAAAATTGTTTTTCTACTTTCCCTCCTCCCTTTTCTAAGATGATATTCAGACTTTAATGTAGTTGTAATTGGGTACAATGATATCTATCAGCTAGTAGCACTTGTGCACAGGGGCATGGAGAGTATAACACCAAATATAGAAAATTACTTTAAATATTTGTTTTATGTCTATTTAGACTAATGAAAAACAATTCTGAAATGGTGCTATGATGTTGGAGGGAACACAAATGTGTGTTGAGACTAAAAGTGATGCCCTGATACATAAGATTAGAGATTGATCCATGTTAAGAAAAGGATTAAAATCTGAAAAATCAATATAATAGAAATATGGTACAATTTATACTGAACAATATAAAAATGAATTAATGTATTGGATCATTTACAGGTAGTCAATCAATCAGAATAGAGCTGGAAGGGATCTTGGAGGTTCTTTAGTCCAACCCCCTGTTCAAACCTATACCATTTCAGACAAGTGACTGTCCAGTCTTTTCTTAAAAACCTCCAGTGATGAAGCACCCACAACTTCTGATGGCAAACTGTTCCACTGGTTCATTGTCCTCACTGTTAGGAAGTTTCTCCTTAATTCCAGGTTGCTTCTCTCCTTGATTAGTTTCCATCCATTGTTTTTTCTCTTGCCTTCTGGTGCTTTGGAAAATAAGTTGACCCAGTGGTGAAATCCAAATTTTTTTTACTACCAGTTCTGTGGACATGGCTTGGTGGGCATGGTGTGGCTTGGTGGGTGTGGTTTGGTGGGCATGGCAGGGGAAGGATATTGCAAAATCTCCATTCTCACTCCACTCTAGGGGAAGGATACTGCAAAATCTCCATTCTCATTCCACTCCAGGGGAAGGATACTGCAAAATCCCCATTCCCACCCCACTCCTGGGGGAAGGATATTGCAAAATCTCCATTCCCACCCCACTATGGGGCCAGCCAGAGATGGTATTTGCTGGTTCTCCGAACTACTCAAAATTTCCGATACCAGTTCTCCGAACTGCTCAAAATTTCCGATACCGGTTCTCCAGAACCTGACAGAACCTGCTGGATATCACCCCTGAGTTAACCCCCACCTCTTTGTGGCAACCTCTGAAATACTGCAATACTGCTATCATGAGGACCCGGATTGTTGGGTGCAGTGGTGGGATTCAGCCAGTTCACACCGGTTCAGTAGAACTGGTAGCTAAATTTTTGTGGAGTTTGGCGAACCAGCTGAATAGCCTTCCTCCCCCGCACTCCTCCCCACCTGCCACCCCCAAATTGCATCAATAAAGGGGGGCAGGTGGCTAAGTAAGGGACAGGAAGTCCTGCCATGCCCAGCAAAGAGGGGGGGGGGAAGGAGATGGCAAGAGGAGCTCCATTTCACTTCAAATGCTCCAATGAAAGGCAGTGGCAGCCCTGCTGCTTCCCTCTCTGGCGCTGGAAGCCAACTGTCAGCCACATGCCCAGTCACCCATTCATCCATTCCCCCCCCATCTCTCTCTCTTTTGGCTCACCCAGTGCAGAGGTGAAATGCTCCCGGTTTGGACCAGATCGCCCAATCCGGTAGCGATGGAGGCGGGTGGTTCGGAGAACTGGTAGCAAAAATCCCTGCCCCCCTCCCCATGCCCAACTGAGCCGCATGATCATCAGAAGCTTTTTTTCTTTTAAATGGCTCTGATGATCCAAGCTGAGTTGCCGGAATGGAAGAGGGTTTTTACAGAGGGTTTTTTAAAAACCCTCTGCTGATTAGGCAACTCAGCTTGGATCATCAGTGTCATTTAAAAAAAAAACGTTTTTTAAAAAACCCTCTGCCAATCAGGCAACTCAGCTTGGATTGTCAGAGGCATTTAAAAGAAAAAAACTTTTTTTCTTTTAAATGGCTCTGGCAATCCAAGCTGGGATCGATCAGAGTTGCCGATCAGGCAACTCAGCTTGGATCACCAGAGCCATTTAAAAGAAAAAAAGTTTTTTTCTTTTAAATGCCTCTGATAATCCAAGCTCTGATCGATCCCAGCTTGTCAGATAGGCTTTTAAAAAATTATCTGACAATCAGACAACTCAGCTGGGATCGTCAGAGAGGTTTTTAAAAAATGCTTTGAAAAGTCTCTCTGACGATCAGGCAACTCAGCTGGGATCGTCAGAGAGACTTTTAAAGCATTTTTTCTGCAACCTCTTCAGCAGAAGAGGTGGTTTAAAAAATGTTTTGAAAAGGCTCTGATGATCCCAGCTGTGTTGCCTGATCGGCAGAGGCTTTTCAAAGCATTTTTTTGCGTTTGCAGAAAAAATGCTTTGAAAGGTTAAAAAAAAAGCTGGCCATGCCCACCCAGTCACATTACCTCCCCACACCAAGCCACGCCCACAGAACTGGTAGTAACAAATTTTACATTTGACCCCTGCGTCGCTCCCTCCCTCCCTGAACACGTGCATGGAAGGGGCACCATTGAAAGAGGCAGAGTAGGCGGGTGTGTCAAGCCATAGGCCTTTAGGAGAAGCACACTCTTTGGGGTGGAAAAGGGATGTGGGAGGGCACTGCTCTCATGTTTCTTCTTCTTTCACTTTGTTGGGGCTGTAGGTGCTTGTTGCCTTGAGTCACCCTCCTTGCTTTATCCAGTGACAGAGTGTCATCTTAGGAAGTCATGGTTTAATTACGGCATTCAGCACATGATGCAATCCTCTTTCTTTGACCATCTTTCTTAGGGGAAGCAAGGGCATCTGGGTGGTGGTGGATGGGGCAAGCTCCACGGTGTGACACTGCACTGCAATAGAGAAATGGGCAAATGAGCACCCAGGATCCACTTTGATAGTCGGTGGGGGAGGAGGGTTTAATTTAACAACCAGTTTGCCCAGGATCAGGTTGGCCATCACAGGAGACTTGTCCCACATGTGCAGTGGAGCTGGAGGACGGGATGAGCCACGCCTTTCATGATGGCCAACCTGACCCTGGATAAACCAGTTGTTAAATTATCTGAATCCCACCACTGGTTGGGGGCAATATGCTGACTCTGTAAACCACTTAAAGAGGGCTTTAAGCACTGTGTAAAGCACTGTGAAGTTGTATATAAGTCTAAGTGCTAAGTGCTATTGCTATCATGTGCCTAGGGTCTTTCTTTGCTCTAGGCTAGCCAAACCCAAAACCTGCAACCATTCTTCATATATTTTAGTCTCCACACCTTTAATCATCTTATGGTAGTTACTCTTCTTTGCACTTTTTCCAAAGTCTCAACATCTTTTTTTGTAATGTGGTGACCAAAACTGGATGCAGTATTCCAGGTGTGGCTTTATTAAGGCTTTATTAAGTGGTACTAATACTTCACATGATTTTAATTCTATATGTTCTGGCCCCATTGGAGTGTGGGTCTGAGGAGGACAAAATGGAGCTAGGGCCGACAGACGGAGGAGCAGGACAAAGCAGTCCCAGGTCCCTCAGGATGGGAAGGGTTGCCAGCAAAGGAGAGAGGGCACAGGATGACCAGGCAGCGGAGCAGAGGAGTGATGGAGCTCCAGCAATGACCAATTATCTCCCCTCCCTGATCCCTGAGCACGGAGAATGGAGAGGAGGTGGGATTAGTGCAGGGCAACCTGATGACTTGGGTGGAGGGCGCCCCACTTCTCTTCACAAGGCTCACCTGGGGAATGAGATTGAAAGAGATGCTGTTGGGGGGACACTTGTCGGGAACAAGCATTGCCTTTTTCCAGTCTCACGAGCTGTTACTGACATCTGGAAACTTTTTTGTGCTTGCCTTGCCTTGCCCTGCTTGCCTTGCCCTGTTCTAGCTATGCTAGAAATCATCAGGATATAGTTAATTTGTCTATCTAACATACAATACTCTTTCTCTTCACTCTGTCCCTCTCATTTATGTCCTATTACATCTTCAGGATTGTTGGCAGCTTCCAGGATTACATTTTTAAAAATATATAAATCACAAATCTATAATTCATCTCCATGATGACAAAAGTAACATAAGAGCAAAGAATAAAAATAAAAATGATAAGAACTATCCTCAATGTATAGTTAATGGCTTCACATTTTGTGCTAAGCTATTGTGGTAAGAATGCACCCCCCAGTTCTTTTGATGATGCTCCAAAATCGCAAGAATAAAATTCAAAGCCAGGAAAAGAAATATGGAAGCTGCTAAAAGTAAAAGAACGCCATCTCCGTTTATTATTTATTTATTTATTTATTTATTTATTTATTTATTTATTTATTACATGTATTTATATGCCGCCATTCTCCCGAAGGACTCAGGGTGGTGAACACAAGTTAAGAAACAAGTACAATAAAATCATAATTTAATCCAAATAATTAATTAGTAGTAAATAATAAAGCCCGGAATCAGTCTCAGCCTATTTGTTTGAAAAGCCAAGTCTTCAAGTCCTGACAGAAGAAGCGGAGATCAGGAGCCGTCCGGAACTCAGTAGGTAATTCATTCCAGAGGGTGGGAGCACCCACAGAGAACGCCCTATCCCTGGGCACAGCAAGGTGACATTGGCTCGCCGTCGGAACCCTGAGGAGAGCGGCCCTATGTGAGCGAACAGGACGGTGAGAGGCAGGCAGGAGAAGGTCATGCAAATATCCCAGACCTAAGTCATGAAGGGCCTTATAGGTGAGGACTAGCATCTTGAAGTGGACCCGGAGAACTACTGGTAACCAGTGCAGCTCACGCAGGAGGGGTGTTATATGGGAGTAACGAGGGGCTCCCATAACAACCCGTGCAGCTGCATTCTGGATCAGCTGGAGTCTCCAGGTGCATTTTAGGGGCAGGCCCATGTAGAGGGAATTGCAGTAATCCAAGCGGGAAGTAACCAGGGCATGAGTGACTGTGCGAAGGTCATCTCAGTCCAGGAAAGGGCGCAACTGGTGCACCAGGCGAACCTGTGCGAAGGCCCCCCTGGTCACGGCCGTTAGATGGTCTTCTAGGGATTGCCGAGCATCCAGGAGGACACCCAAGTTGTGAGCCCTATCAATGGGTGCAAGTTTTTCCCCATCTATCAAAAGTGATAGAGCCTCTGAAACCCGAGATGCCGGCATCCACAGCCACTCAGTCTTAGAGGGATTGAGTTTGAGTCTGTTTCTGCCCATCCAGGCCCATACCTCCTCCAGGCAATGGGGCATCACGGAAAGGGCATCTCTGGGGTGGTCTGGGGTGGAGATGTATAATTGGGTATCATCAGCATATTGATGATATCTCACCCCAAAGCCACGAATGATCTCACCCAGTGGCTTCATATAGATGTTAAAGAGCATGGGGGAGAGAACCGACCCCTGAGGCACCCCACAATTAAGGGGCCTCGGGGTGGATCTCTGCCCTCCTGCCCATACAAACTGAAAGCGACCCGAAAGGTAGGAGGAAAACCACCGTAAAACAGTGCCTCCCACCCCTAACCCCACAAGTTGCTGCAGTAGGATGCCATGGTCGATGGTATCAAAAGCCACTGAGAGGTCAAGTAGTACCAGGATGGAGGAACAACCCCCATCCCGAGCCCGCCAGAGATCATTCACCAGAGCGACCAATGCCGTTTCCATGCTGTGACCGTGTCGGAAGCCTGATTGGTACGGGTCAAGGTATTCTGTTTCCTCCAGGAATTGTGGGAGCTGTTGAGCCACTACAGTCTCAACAACCTTTGTGATGAAGCGAGGTTGGAGACGGGACGATAGTTATTAAGTGAGTCTGGATCCAGGGAAGGCTTCTTGAGGAGAGGTCGAACCACCGCCTCCTTAAGAGAGGCGGGGAAGTTCCCCTCTCTCAACGAAGTGTTGACAATTGCCTGGATCCAGTCTCTAGTCACCTCTCTGGCAGCCGAAACCAACCAGGAGGGACAAGGGTCCAATAAGCAAGTGGAGGAACTAAGCTTGCCCACAATCCTGTTCACTTCCTTGACAGAAACAGGGTCAAACTCAATCCAGATATTATTCTCAAGACCCACCCTAGTCTCCCGATTGGATTCTGCCCAGTCAGAGTCCAATCCGATCCGGATCTGAGCAATTTTATCATGCAGAAACTGTACAAAATCCTCAGCTCTGCCCTGCAAAGGGTCTTCCCTCACTTCCTGATTGAGGAGGGAGCAGGTCACATGAAACAGGGCCGCTGGGCGGTTTTCTGCAGATGCAATGAGGGCGGCGAAGTAGTGATGTTTCGCTGCTTCCATCGCCACTAGATAAGACCTAATATGGGTTCTTAACTGTGTTCGGTCAGATTCAGATCGGGAGGACCTCCAACTCTCCTCTAAGCATCTTTTCCAACGTTTCATTTCATGGAGCTCCATGGAAAACCAAGGAGCAATCCGGGATCTGCGTCAGGTTAGAGGCCGCAAAGATGCAATTCTGTCCAAGGCGTCGGTAGCCACCCGTTACCATGATGCCACCAGAGCCTCAGCTGAATTGCAGGATTGAGAGGTGGGGAATGTCCCAAGCTCCTTCAAGAACCTTTCTGGGTCCATCAGGCGCCTAGGGCGGAACCATTTTATGGGTCCCGTCTCCCAGCGGCAGGGGTTGGCAGATTGAAAGTCTAGTCTAAGGAGGGAATGGTCAGTCCATGACAGGGGAGTGATGGAAAGTTCCCCCTTACCATGACCATTTATCCACTGCCCAGAGAGAAAAACCAGGTCGAGTGTGTGTCCTCCCCTATGAGTTGGGCCCTGAATAACCTGAGTCAGGTCCATGGCTGCCATGGAGGCCATGAACTCTCGGACTGTCCCAGATGACTCACCAATCAAAGGCAGATTAAAATCTCCCACAACTAAAAGGCTGGGGAGTTCAAGTGCCACCTCAGACAAGACATCGAGCAGTGCGGGCAGGGCTGTGGTAACATAGCTGGGAGATAGGTATGTGACCAACAAGCCTGACGGAACTCCAGGGTCCCACTTCAATAGAAGAGACTCACACCTGCCTATCTGAGGGACAGTGACCTCCCTAGGACTCAGACTTTCTCTAACAACTACTGCCACCCCCCCGCCCCTTCCCTGGTGTCGCGGCTGGTGCAGGACACGAAAGCCTGAGGGGCATAAATCAGAGAGAGGGATTCCCCCCTCTTGCCCCAACCAGGTCTCCGTGATACAGGCCAGGTCCGCACCCTCCTCATCAATAAGATCTCGTATGAGGAGAGCCTTATTCATCACAGACCTGGCATTCACATATATCAGACGGAAACCAGGGTCCTTCGCTCACATATCCCCAGGAAAGCAGGGTGAGCAGGAGGTATGGGAGCAAGTCACCATCCGAATGCATCTGGTGTGATGCTCCCCACCCCTACTTCGATTTCTTCTGCCCCTTCCCACCATCACAGGTATAGCTTGTCCCACCCTCCTCCGAGCATCTCCTATGACTCCCAATCTCCCCAACCCGCTGGGACTGTCAAAATGGCATGGCTGCTGATCCTTAAGAGACCCCCCAGTCTCATTTTTATTATTAAAAACCACCCTCCTCCCGGATCCCCTTAAAATTGGATCTAAAAATCTATTTTAAAAACCCCAGAGTTTCCGTTTTTTAGCGTACCACCTCTCGGGGTTCCAAAACCCGTCATCAAGAGCAGCCCTCGATAGTTGAGAGAGCCAAACCTGCGAGAGGGGGGAGTCTCGCAGTGCAAGGAGCTCCGCAGTTGAATACATTAAAGAATAGTAATGAGCTGAGAGTGATGAAGGATCATTTTCTATTAAAGGGTGTTAGAGATGGTAAAAACTGGTAGATTAAATAAGGGAGGAAAAGATGTTAAAGAGAAGACAATATGCTAAAAACATCAGAACATTGGGACATCATCGTCCTATCATGACGATGGGAAGTCTTGTGATTATAATAAGTCTATTCAATGGTGGGGAAAAAAGTCTCAAAGGCCGCCCTTTCAAGGTGACCCAAACCAGAGTCATAAGGTCAAATGAGAGATGGTCCGTCCCACCATAGTCCAAGACTCTCGGTGTCTGTGCCTCCTCCCGTTCTCACACCAGCGATAGCTGAGGCTTAGTTCAGAAAAAAGCAAGGTGTAGTCATAGGATGGAATAAATGATTGAATAATTGAATAATTCGGGTAACCCAGGGAGGACAAGATGGTCAAATAATGGTCAAATAAGGCTGCAGATCAATCAAAAGTTGTAAATTTATGCTGAGTGGCCCTATTAGGCCTAAGCCTAATAAGGGGGGGACAGTTAAGGGGGAGACCAACTGTCATCCCCCAGCTGACAATTCTCAGTTCCTTCCCCATAAGCTTGATCTTCAGGCCATTCAGCCCATTAAGCCCCTTCCATGCTTCAGAAAAAAAGAGGGGGAGTGTCCAGATCCCTCAAAAACTGAGGGATCCTAATGTTTGTAATGCTGCCCTCTTCTCCACCAGCAACCGGGGTGTCTTTGCAGCCAAGCCTCCAGGTACTGCCGCCGTCCTCTAACCTCCTCCCTGACAGTCAGCTGTTCCTCGGGCTCCATCCACAGCTCTATCGAGCCGGCAACACCTCGGCTCGCTGGGAGGGGGTCAAAAGATGGTTAACTGACCCCCGACACCCCTGAAAATGTCGAACATCGCCTCCCTAAGCTCAGAGTTCACTGTGGAGCCACCATTTTGGTTTGCTGCCCAACGGAAATAATGTTTTCCCCCACCCCACCAAATAGAAAGTAGTTGCAGGCAAACAACCAGTAAGCTCAGGCTGTGAAAAAGAAACAATGTTGCAATTGTGAACTTGAGTAACCCCAGTCATTGAGAAAAGTGGAAACAATGCTGATCCATTAAGAAAGGAAGGCTAGAGGCAATAGATATCAGGATAAAATCAATTACACATGCCTATAGGATAAGGTGACCAGACGTCCCACTTTTGGCGGGACAGTCCCGATTTTGAACAATTTGTCCCGTGTCCCGCGGCGTTTTAAAAAAATCCTGATTTTTTGAAAGAATGCACAAGCTAGGGAACGGTGGGAGAATGGGAAGGGAATATATGGTTCTCTTCCCAACGTTTTGCAATCCGAGACAGCGACAGCCAGCAAATCTTGAGTTAACCTGAAATCCCATCAGATACGTCAGAGGCATGTGATCAGTCGTCTCAGAGGCAATTGCCCACTCCAGAACCTTTAGCCTATTTCTTGTGCTTGGTGGAAAACCCCGCCCCCTTCTACTCCAGTTCGCCTGCTGATTGGCGGCCGAGCGGCAGCATGTTGGGCAGCGCCCTCTACTCCGCCTTCAGTCTCTCCTTTGAGAAGACACACGCGTTTGGCTTTGAGGGCTCCGGTGTGAGAGCCTGTGGATTCTCTGCCGCTTCTTGCTCAGGCAGGGTCGCCTAGGAAACGGGCCAGGGGCGCGCCGACAGAGCCTCCCTATGGCCGCTGCTGTTGCCCAGGGGGAAGCGATTGGTCCCCTAGTGGGAGCCATCGACCAAGGGACCAGCTCCACAAGGTTCTTGGTAAGCACAAATAAACACGAGGAGCAGTCGCCGTTTCCATTCGAGAGCAAGGCGAGCGAGCCACAAAGGAAAGGCGATTGCCCTTGGGAATGTGGAGGATGCCGGCTGGGAGAGGCGGCGGGCATGTGACTACAAGGGGAACCACTTGCTCAATGGGACTGGGCAGGATAGGCTCCCAGATGTCCCTTAACAGGTGTTCAGGGTCATCTATAGAAGCGAGAGGAAGGATAGATGAATGGACAGTTGAACAGCGATAGTGTGACGTTATTTTGGCCCACTGCGAGATAAAATGAAAGGATTCTAGAGTAGAGGATATTTAAATTGCTCCTAAATGTAACTGCAATTTTATCCTTTGCTGGAGGGAAAGGTAGTTTCAATTGGTTTGGCTTTCATTAGCAGCTAGAATATGTATCTTGTCATTCTTCTTAGCAGCTTCCAACAAGTAAAGTCAATGGGGGAAGCCATATTCACTTAACAAATTAATTAAACAAATTTAATTAACAGTTGCAGTGATTTGCTTAACAATTGTGGCAAAAAGGTCATAAAATCATATAGACCAAATTTTTAATCAAGAACACCCCCCCCCCCGGTCAATGGTGTCCCTCTTTACCAATGTTAAAATCTGGTCACCTTACTATAGGACCAAGGAAAGCCAATAATTAAGACCCATCATGAGCCTTTGTGAAACAAGTAAAACCAATCAAATAATAAAAGCACACAAAGCAAACCTCAAAATTACAAAATACTATAAACTGTATAAAAATCCAGCCATTCACCAAGCCAACTCATCACTTACTCCAGAAACATCCAGTTTTGGTCACCACACTATTAAAAAGATGTTGAAACTCTAGAAAAAGTGCAGAGGAGAGCAACCAGGATGATTAGGGGACTGGAGACTAAAATGTATGAAGAACAGTTACATGAACGGAGTATGGCTAGTCTAGTGAAGAGAAGGACCAGGGGAGACATGATAGCTGTCTTCCAATACTTGAGAGGCTGCCACAGAGAGGAGGGGGTCAAGCTGTTTTCCAAAGCACCTGAAGGCCAGACAGGGGTAATGGATGGAAGCTGACCAAGGAGAGATTCAACCTAGAAATTAGGAGGAACTTTCTGACAGTGAGAATAATCAACCAACAGCTTGCCTTCGGAAGTTGTGGGAGCTTCATCACTTGAGACTTTCAAGAAAAGATTGGACTGCCATTTGTCAGAAATGGTGTAGGGTCTCCTGCTTGAGTGGGGGATTGGACTAGATGACCTATAAGGTCCCTTCCAATGCTGTTAATCTGTTAAACATGATTCTTTCACTAAAGTTTCTGGCAACTAAATAAACAGAGACTTCTTTCGTTGTGGCCAGCCTCCATTTTATTTCCAGCGTCTTTCTTCCGGCTTGGAATCAGTCTGGATTTTTCTTCCAACAGTATAATGTAATGTGCTAGGTTTCTCTTAGTGTTTTGTAGGAATACAGCCACTGTGGTTTAGAGTTCATGGTAGTTTTAAATGTTTTTTGTGATGTGGTTTGTGTGGTTTGGTTTAGTTTAATTTGTGAAATAGTGCAAAGATTTATAGTGATACATTATCTTTATAAAATTTCCATCCAATTTTGTAGAACATAGAATATAATTCAGTCACTGGACTGGTATTTTATTTGTATGACCATGGTGCATGTGTATATGTTGAAAGTATAGACACTTGTCAGCTATCTGAAAATTTAGATATTTCTTGAAAATTATGGAATACTCACAGTCATTTGTTATCTGGCTCACCCACTATGTCAAGAATAACATGTATTATTTGGAGGCAGTAGTTCATATAAATAAACAGTTTAATTACAGAAGTATAGATTTTTTTTCTGCAGCAGAAAAAATATCCTGAATATCCTATTCAGTTACAATATTTAATAAATTACTTTCTCTTATATTTCATTGTCCCTAAACTGAAAATCTGCTGTAAGTGATATAAGAATGGAGGTTAAGAACCCATAAAGTGTATTGACTGAAATACTGTAAGCTACATTCTATGAATTTAAGCACATTCTTTGTACTCAACTATTTCATACAGACTTTTATAAAACTATATATGTATATATTTAACATAATAAAAAACAGATCATTAAAATGAATTTCCAAGTTCACCCTGAGATGAAGATCCTGAGGCCTTTCACAACCTGTTGAATTCCAGTTCTTTTCATCAATACATAATATGGCCAAAACAATTAAATTGCAATATAATATTGGAAAGGACCCTTGCAAATGTATGTTTTATTGACATGAAATAGTCACACAATGGGTTCACTTAGAACAAATACAGATTTTTTTTCAAAAAGCGGATAAGTAAAAAAAAAAAAAAGACTTTTGCCATATCTGAACACAATAGCTATCACTTGAAAAGAGAAAATGCTTCCCCCCACCAATTCAATTCACCACTCTTAGTTTGAACAATTTAGTTTTGAAGACCCAATTAAAAATATGCTGTAAAACAGAAAGCTATGCAGTATTCTAAATCCTCATGTCACATATTTGCTATGTGCTTGGAAGATCTTGCTTTTAAACACTTTTTGGCAAATATAATTTAATTGAGTACAGGTTGAATCCTGTGGTTGAATATTTAAAGAAGAGCAAAATGTATTCAAAGGCAGTAGATTACATAATGCTTTATATTTATACAAGATGTTTTGCTTTCATAAGCTTGTCTTAGTATGTAATTTCTTATTTAAAGGCATAATTTTGTATAAAGTATAATGCATATCCAGTTCTATGAGCTTAATTAAGCAGTGTCATGAGCATAAAGTTAAACCAACACTGAGGTGATCCCAGATTGATGCTGGATGATTAGGCATCATTAATTGGTTAAAAGCAAGAGGAAATATTTAGAAATGCCCTTTTAAAATTTAGTAGGTAGTATTGCTGCTTCATAAAATAGTAGTTTAATTATAATTATAATTTCTGATATGCCACACAAAGAAAATAATTAAATGTTTGATTGAATAATGAACTATATTTAATTTTAATTATATTTAACTGGAAATCAAATGAAATTAAATTTATTTTTTATTTGGCCGTACCTACTACTAGGGAAATTCCAGTCCATGACGTGTTATTCAAATGTTAAGTGAGGCCTAAAAGACTTTGTGCAGTTCTGCATTAATCCATGCTATACTTAAACAAATTATTTACCTGTTTTACGAATTGTAGTGGCTAAATATGCAGAATAATCTAAACAAGTAGAATTGAATGTTTTGAGTATAGGAAATTACCTAAATTGTGTTTATAATGTTGCTCTGTCAAGCTCAAAATTGCATTTTCCATTATTGAAAAAAAAAAAATGTCAGATCTTGAGTTGAATCTTCCCACACTTGTTACCTGATAGGCTTTAATTAGATCTCTTAGCAGTGGCATCTAGTTAATTTTGTTGACCTCAGAGTTAAGCTAACCAGAATGGACCTTAATAATATTTGGATAGGAGGTCATCAGGAAAACATGGAGTTTTATGTTAGAGTGAGAAATCAAAACAAGTTTTTAAAGAAAATAGCGCTAGCACTAGGATTTATATGCCAGTTCATAGTTATAGATCTCTCTAAGCAATTTACAGAGTCAGCATATGGCCCCCAAAATCTGGCTCCTCATTTTACCAACCTTGGAAGGATGGATCATTTGGTTTTATTGCTGTGCACTGAGAGGGAATTAGTGATCTAATTAATTTAGATCACTAATTTAATTCTAGAAGTCTATGATTTTATAATTAGGAATTGAACTTAGAATCAGAAACTTTGACTCAGACTATTCTTTTCGATGAGATGATGGATGTCATGTGAAACACCATATATGGTATAATGCAGTATCAGTATCTCTCTGATCTGAAAACTAGAGGTAGGCTATATATACCATTCTGATAGTTTCTAAATGTTCCTTCATAGAACCAATTAGTATCAGTGAATAAAGTTACTGCGTTGTATATATTAATGTAAATCTGAGGTTCATGAATTGATTTCCTGGCATAGGTTTTAAGGTCTGTACATTAATATCTGGCTATCCATACTTGAAGAGTGAAAGAGGAATGAAACTGGTGAATGGTAGCCTGATGGTTAATGCTTATGGAATAGAATGATTGTTTGCTGATATAGTATGTTTATTACCTTGATCCACAAATCAGCTGTCTCTTTTCCCATGTGGTAGCCAATATTTCCAGATTTCAAATAAGACAATCAAGATGTTACTGGTTATATTATATCCTTTCCAGCGGTGAAATACTACAGGTTTACCTTTGCTACAGGTTTGGAAATGTGAGCATGCAAGTATGCCAGGGGTGAAATGTAAAATTTGTTACTACCGGTTCTGTGGGGGTGGCTTGGTGGTGGTGGTGGTAATGTGACTGGGTGGGCGTGGCCAACTTTTTTTTTAATTTTTCAAAGCATTTTTTTCTACAACCTCTTCAGCTGAAGAGGTTGCAAAAAAATGCTTTGAAAAGCCTCTGCCAATCAGGCGACTCAGCTGGGATCGTCAGAGGCTTTTCAAAGCATTTTTTTACCACCTCTCTGGCCGAAGAGGTTGCAGAAAAAAATGCTTTGAAAAGCTGGGATCGTCAGAGAGGCTTTTCAAAGCATTTTTTTAACAACCTCTTTGGCCGAAGAGGTTGCAGAAAAAAATGCTTTGAAAAGCCTCTGATGATCCCAGCTGAGCCGCATGATCATCAGAGCCTTTTTTTTTTTTTTACTTTTAAAAGCATTTTTTCGGCAGAAGAAGTTGTAGAAAAAATGCTTTTAAAAGTTAAAAAAAAGGCTCTGATGATCATGCAGTTCAGCTGGGCATGATCCAGCTGGGCATGGTGGGGGGGGAGGGATTTTTGCTACCGGTTCTCCGAACCATCCACCGCCATCACTACCAGATCGGGCAATCCGGTCTGAACCAGGAGCATTTCACCCCTGATGTATGCGCTCGCTACACTCGTGCACACCTCTTCTGCACATGCACATGCACAGAGAGTCAAAAACAGGACATAATGACATCCTAGCGGGTGGGTGGAGGCTCCCATCACTGGCCCTACTAGCTTGCATGAGCCAGATAGATCCGGCTGGATTTCATCGTTCATCCTTTCCTCCTAAAAGAGAATTGGACACCGTTTTTCTGACTAATGGACAGTTACAGCCTTTTCCAGTTGTTCTGAGAGTAAAACATTGATAACTTCAACTAAGAAAGGGCACAGTGTCTTTCATATGATTTCTATAAATTGGGATGGAAAGTGATATAAGCTCCATAATTCTAAATAGTTTCATGGTATTGATTGCATTAAAGAAGAAGGAAGAAATATCATTCGCTGGTGCTGGATCTATATATTTTGTGCTGATGTATCATGTTTGTTTGCTTGCAGCATACAATGAACTATAAGCCATGGATTATATAGCACAGTTGTTGAGCAAAATAAAAATAAAACTAAGCACCACATGATTTAGTATGTTGACTGAACAAGGCTTTCATATATAGTGACAATATGCTTGCTTAAGGGAAGATTGGTATGTAGCTTGAATGGATGTTGTGCAAACACCTACAAATAAATATGAAATTCAAACGTTCAGCTAATTTGGTCTGTGTGAAACTGATCTTTATACAGTTTTCAAAATAAAAACTGTTAATTAAATGTATTTTTCAATATAGCTGAAAGATTAGTTCTCATTGACGTATTTCTCTGAGAATAGCTGAAAGATTAGATCTCATTGGTTTACCTTCTGAAATTTTTTAGCAAATACAAATATTTAAATTACCTCTGCAAATGATAGGCATCCAAATGGCTTCACATGGCCAGTTTCTTCAACTTGTAGGAATCTAAAGTCATCAGTCTTGTTCAGAATTCCACTGAAAAGTTAAATGTTATCGACTATCTTCAACAGTGGTTATATCTCTGTTTGTCACTTATAAAATCAAAGATATGGACTAAAACTAATTGTGGACTAAATTTCAAATTGCTCATGTACTACTTCCAAGTTAAAATAAAATAGAAGAAGAAAGCCAACCAACTTCTATGATAAGATTTTGACAATGTACCTACCATTTTCAAAGAGAACACCAGAATCTTCTTTGAAATCCTGAACCTCAATGATAGAAAACAAGAATGACTATAGAATAAAATTAAAGAAGTTGGTACTGTAATAAATTAGACTGAGACTGCCAAAGCTCAGAAACAAGAAAGTAAACTGGATGTAAAAACAGTGGAAATTGTCAAAAAGAGAAGAGGTGCCAAATATCCCAAGAACAGACTTGAGAGAAAAAAAAATTATCAGAAAGGGATTAAAAGAGGCAAGAAGCAGTATTATTTATTTATTTATTTATTTATTTATTTATTTATTTATTTATTTATTTATTTATTTATTTTATCATATTTGTATACCGCCCTACTCCCGAAGGACTCAGGGCGGTGAACAGCCAAAATAAAATACAAAAACATACAAAAGTTAAAAAACTATTAAAAACGGATTAAATAATTTAGGCTCAAAGAACAAATTAAGACATCCAATTTATCTAAAAAACATTTAAAACCCAATTTAAAAGCCAATTTAAAAGGGAGAGTTTTACAATATTACAATGATATCAGTGTAAAGACAATGAAGATAGAAATAGATATGGAAAAACAAGAAAGATTTTCCAAATAGAAGACTTCAGAAAGAGATTCCAGCCTCAAATTGGTATTTAAAAAGATGCCACTCTTCTGATATAATCTGATTCAAAACAGATAGGAGCATACTTAATTTCTCTAAGTAGAGGTGCCAATATCCAAGATATCTTAAAAGATATTCCCTATTTATAATACCTCTAGTATTAAAAGATGAAGTTAGATAAGCACTTCACCCAATGTGCCACTCATGAATGAATGAAATAAATAGTGTGTGCTTGTACAGCCGGCACATGGACCAGAGCGGTGATGGTGGCGGCACATTCAAGAAGGAGAGTGCCTCCGGTAACTTTTGGGTGCTTGCCTTCCCTGGCAGTGAGCTGCGGGAGAAAGGTAAGGACACGCTGTGTGGTGAAGGGAGAGCAGGCGGCGGCTCTGGGGCAAAGGTGGTGTCGAGGAATTGTGCATTCCCAACCTGGTTGAGGCAGGCAGTGAGCAGGCAGCAGCTCCAGGGCCTCGGGGAATGGCACCTCCCTGGGCCCCGGCCCCTGACCCAAGGTGAAGGGCAAGCGGACAGCGAGTGGGCGGCCGCTCCAGGGCTCAGGGAATGGTGTGTCCCTGGGCCCTGGCCCCCAACCCAAGGTGAAGGGCGAGCGGGTGGTGAGTGGATGGCGGCTCTGGGGCAAGTCCGGAGTCTCTTTCTGGGCACATTGCTTCTGTCTGTTGGGCCACTTCCTGAAGCTGCAGCTCCGCAACCAGCTGCTTTGCTTTTTCCTTCTTTTTCCTCATGGGAGGCTTGTGTGGTGGCACCAGCAAAAGCTGCAGGGAAATGGCCCAACAAGCAGAAGTGCTGCACCCAGAAAGAGAAGGCAAGAGGGGGCAATGGTCTGCAGAGCCAAAGGCAAGCTCCGGGACGGCAGCGGGAGAGTGGGTAGATGTTCCAGGGCTGCACATGCAGTGCTGCCACCACCGCCTCTCTTGGCCCCAATGCATGAGCAGAGGCTCAAAGAATCAGGTTACTTCCTGGTTAAAATCAGGAAGTAATGACTTCTGGGCGGGTGGGTGGAGACTCCAGCTGCCATCGCTACCGATTTTCCCAACTACTGGCCATTATCACTACTGGATTGGCCGAGCCGGGCTGAGCCAGGAACATTTCACCCCTGCTCTGGGGGCTCCGGAGGCAGCACGTACCTCCCAGATGGCTCTTTCTCTGCCTCTGATGCAGAGCCCTTGTCTGAGCCTTCTCCATACTCCAGGACGGCCCATGTTACTCCCCAACCTCCTCACTGTCTGACTCTGCTGCCAGTTCTGCAGGCCACTGGCGGACTACAACAGATGGTGAAGATATAAAAGTAGTGAATATTTTCTACCTTTTAGGATCAAATATCAGTGATAAAAGAACAAACTGTCAAAAAATATACCACAAATTAGCACTTGTTAGGATAGCAATAAAGGACAGAAAAGGTATTCATGACATGTCTATATTTACAAAATTTAGAATCAGCAGGCAATGGTTTTCTGTGACAATCTATGGAAGTGACAGTTGGACTTTGAACAAGCAGGACAGAAATAGTATTGATATTGTTGATGTTGGACAAAACTTGTGAGAATAAATTGAATGACTAAAAAGACAAACAAATGCATTATCAAACAATACCCCATGGTCACCCTACTCCTTCCCTCCCCATCTTTAGTCATAATTTTTATTTTTTTATTTTTATTGCAGTTAGATGTATATGTTTGTATGGTTTTATTGCTTTTACTGTTGTAAGCCACCCAGACTCGCTTCATAAGTTAAGCAGCAAACAAATTTTAATAAATAAATAATAAATCCAGAAGTCTCAGCTTAGGTACAAATGAAGTAGGTTCAAATTATTATGTTTTGGACACTTTATATAAAAACCTAGCTATTTTGAGAAGTCTACAAGGTCAAAGGAAAGAAAAGAAGAGGATGACAACATTTTAATGTATACACTCAGCATACAGCAGTGATGGGTAGGGGATTGAACAACCCAGACAAAATTTATCTATGTGGCCACTAGAATGAAAAATAAACTTTGCAAATTTCCTCCATAAAATGGAAGTAAAATTAAAAATGGAGAGACCAAAGCCCCTCCTCTCTCTATGCTCTTGTAACATTTTGAGCTTTACCTTAGACTTCTTCCCCTGCCAGATAAATTTCAGCACGACTCGATCCAAACCTTAAAAAAACCTTTTATCTAGCCTCACCGGAGCTGATTGAAATAAAAATAGCCATTTGGGTAAAACATGTATCTTAATTGCTGCTATCCATCCCATCAAAGACAACTGTAAATTTTTCCACTTCTCCAGGTCTCTTACAGTCTGATCATATAATTTAACAAAATTGTCTTCCTTAAGTGTAGAGCATCGGGCTGTTAGCCAAATTCCTAGATATTTAATTTTATTTACAATTTGAACATCCAATCTAGATTCTAATATGTCCTTCTGCACCTTTGGAATACTTCTGACCAATATCTTAGTTTTGTCCTTATTCATTTTTAATCCCGCCTCTCTACCATATTCTTCTATCATCTCATCAGCTCTGGGCCCGACTCCTGAGGGTCTTCTAGAATGAAGACAAGATCGTCCGCGAATGCCTGTATTTTAAATTCCTGCCTTCGTATTTTAAGTCCTTTAATTGCTGGGTTATTCCTAATTTCCCTGAGAAGGGGCTCCAGAGTCAGAATAAATAAAAGCGGGGAAAGCGGGCAACCCTG
This sequence comes from Pituophis catenifer annectens, assembly GCF_029215685.1. Classification (NCBI taxonomy): domain Eukaryota; kingdom Metazoa; phylum Chordata; class Lepidosauria; order Squamata; family Colubridae; genus Pituophis; species Pituophis catenifer. Next base: position 33,562,872 of record NW_027256887.1, read on the forward strand.
TCTCGTTCCCCTACTAATTGTAACCTCCTTTGTTTCTGTCTACTCTTCCTGACATCTCCTGGTAGTCTCCCAGCCTATCGCTGAGGATGTTTTGGTTACAAAGCTGGGTCTACGTGCATGGAGGAGTGGGCATCCCTCTGATCCACACACTTTGCCCTCCCACACAAACCATGAGCAACTTGGCCAAGGAGACCGAGCGCAGCAGCAGCCACGAGGAGGTAAGCGCAATGGGCAGCCCCTTGGGGAAGGCTGGGCAGGGCTGGACACTTGCCCTCCACTGCCCAGGGCTCCAGGCAGCCTGCGCCACCATCCGGGGATCCTCCATGTGGCCTGAGAGGGATGGCAAGGCTCCACTGATGGACAAGGGTTTGGCGTTCACTCTGGTTTCACCTGCCTTTGCTGAAGATAATGGATTCCCCCAGCCCCACCTGGGCCACCACAGGTGTCCCCAACCACGAGCGATGTGAGCTGGCTATTCCCACCCCAGCCTCTCCCACCCCAGCCATGCCCACCAATCCCCCCAAGATCAACCACAAGCCTGATGCGGCCCTCAGTGAAATCGAGTCTACTGTAGAAGAATGGGCTATGAAAAAGGTCAGGATCTATTCTAATCTATTTAATGAGGTTTTACTATACTCTAAGATACCCCGGTCCTGGACGGAAGACTACATTTCCCTAATCCCGAAACCCAAAACAGATAAAACTCTGATCCAAAACTATAGACCAATCTCGCTCCTGAATGTGGATTATAAGATTTTTGTGACAATACTAGTTGAGAGACTCCGGGTGTTCCTGTCCCGATTTATCCACCAAGACCAGAATGGTTTCCTGCTTCATAGGCACCTAAGAGATAATGTAAGAGTGGTATTGAATGCCTTAGAATACTATGAGACACACTCTGATAAACCAATGGTAATGATTTTTCTGGACGCCCAAAAGGCTTTTGACAGAGTCAGCTGGAATTTTATAATACAACAATTGGAAGTGATGGGTTTTGGGTCTCAATTTACAAGGGCAGTTCAAGCCATCTATTCTAAACAGTCGGCAAGGCTATAGTTTAATGGATCACTATCAGATGAGATACAGATTTATAAAGGTACCAGACAAGGATGCCCTCTTTCACTGCTGCTATTTATTTTAACGCTTGAACCACTTCTTAAGACGATCAGGCAGGATTCGGAAATTAAGGGCTTAAAAGTTAAAGGGGAAGAATACAAACTCCAAGCATTCGCCGACGATTTGGTTTTCATATTAGAAGATCCACTTAATACGGGACCAAAATTACTTACGAAATTAGATGAATACGGGGAGGTAGCAGGATTAAAAATTAATAAGGATAAAACCAAAATGTTAACAAAAAATTTGTCAGGTGCCCAAAAGGAACAGATCCAAAGTATTATGGGGATTAATTGTGTCAAAAAACTTAAATATTTAGGTATTTGGTTTACAAATAGATGTTCTTCTATCAAAGAGCTCAATTATTCCAAATTATTAACAGACACAGCGAATGAAGTGGAGAGATGGCGGCATATTCAGATCTCATTTTTGGGTAGAATTGCCACGATAAAAGCCCATGTTTTACCGAAATGGATCTTTTTATTTCAAACGGCTCCTGCAAGATTGGATAAATTTTTTTTTAGGAAATTAGACCAAATTCTAAGTAAATTTATTTGGCAGAGTAAAAAACCCCGTATAAAAAGAAAAATGCTGCAAGAGCACAAAACAAGGGGCGGCTTGGGGCTCCCTATGTGGGAGCTTTATCATCAAGCTTCATCCCTGGTTTAGATAAAAGATTGGGTGATCCTCTCAAGAAAGCACATTTTAGCAATTGAAGGATATGATTTGCAGCAGGGATGGCATTCCTTCTCGTGGTCTCAGAAAGACAAACAATCCAAATATTTTACAAATCATTATATTAGAGGGATTTTATTAAGGGTTTGGGAAATGGTGAAGAAGCAAGTTTACACACAGATTCCTAAATGAGTGTCTCCGTTAGAGGCAGTGACCCTTCCAACTGTGCACAACACAATGAGGAACTGGGTTTATGGTGACTTGTTGGATGAAGTCGGGAGATTTAGACCTAGAGCCGATCTCCAAACTAGAGGATTAGATATAGATTGGTGGTCCTATGCGAAAATTCAAACTAGATTCACTAGGGATAAACAGGAACATGGTATTTCCCTTCATTTACAAACTTTTGACAAGTTTCTCCTAAGTGGCCGAAGGAAATTTATTTCCAACGTTTACAATTTTCTTCTATCCAATTTTATGGTGGAGGAGATTGTAAAGGACACGATGATTGCCTGGGGAGAAATATTGGAACAACAATTCAGCTTGATGCATGGCAAAATGTATGGAACAAAACTATGAAACTGACCCTTTCTTCCCCATTCAAAGAAACTTTTATAAAATGATCTACCGTTGGTATCTCCCCCCCCGCCAGAATCGCTAAGATGTTCCCAGGATCCTCTGATAGATGTTGGAAATGTGGGTCGGCCAAGGGTACTTTCTTCCATCAGTGGTGGATTTGTCTGTTGACTAGACATTATTGAGGGAAAATACAGCAGTGGCTGCTGGAAATAACAGGTGTGAGCTTTCCCCTTCACCCAGACCTCTACTTACTAGGAATAAGACCGGACCACATTGACAACAAGGATTGGTACATATTTGTCCATGTCTCAACAGCGGCGAGAATGGCATTTGCCCAACTGTGGAAAGATGCAGATACGCCCCCTGACCATCTGATAATAAATAAGATTCTTCGATGTGCTGAGATGGACAGGTTAACATATATATTAAAAGATAAGAAAGACTCAATATATAATAAAAGTTGGGACAGATGCTTTGTCTGGCTTAAAAAAAGGTTAAACCTAGGAGATAGGTGATAAGATCGTCTTATTAGATTAAATAGATACTTAATAGGCTATATAATTCTTTATAATTTTGAAAAAAACAGGCCAATTGTTTTGTAGATAATTAAAAGAACTTGATTGTACTGAAATGTTTGGTTAGGATGATATTAGTTAATATTAATTGTAGAGTGAGTTTAACTCTCGGTTAGTCATGTTTGTTTCGTTTTAGTCTTATGTTTATATGTTCCTACATTTCATTTCTTATATTGTTTTCCAATCATTATTATGTATTAATTTTACTGTAAATATTTAATAAAGATATTTTTTTAAAAAAGTTCCACAATAAAGTATTTTATATCATCATCGTCTGTAAATGCTTACCATCCTATTGTACAATGCACACTCCATTCACATTTCTTGCATATGGCTGCATTAGGTGGCCTTAAGGTCGACCTTGACCCTATTTATGGTTTGCTTTTTTTTGGTACAAGTTTAAGCCTCTTGTTGTTGCTAATGGGCAAATTCCTGTAAGCTTGAGTGGAGTCTCCTGGCAATTCAATTTGCACCCCATGGCTTTTGTCTACACAGCAAATATTGTTTTTTAACCATTTCTACCTTTTGGGAAGGCAATAGAAATCAGTATTCCCCTTTCTAACCATAACCTAACATTAATTGGATTGCATTCACTTCAAAGATACTCAAAGGAAACAAAAAAAGGATTTGCTGGAAGACTGCATTAAAATGGAGCTAACAGATTTAAAATGCATTAGTTGCTCTGGTAGCATTCACATATACGGAGACATGTGAGGATGGCTGAGAATATTACAAAATTGCTTCCAAGCCTACTCCACCACCACCTCCACTCCCATGCATATGTCCTTCGGATGCTGATTAAACTTTCTCCTTGAAATAGTTCTAATTGATTGACGTCCAAAGCTCAGCTCTCTCCCCTTCCCTGCTTTTCAGAAACTGATTTCTTTTTTTGTTGTTGCATATTCATTCTCTCTGTTGTCTAGCAGCATTGTTTTCCCCATCAGCAGATTTGATTCAGCAAATAGTTTTAATTCAGAATTCCCCTGGAATACACAGAATGTCAAATGCCTTTGATTACCCTTCATTAATTAAAGCAAAGGCTTTTCATTGTAGATTACTGTGTTATTTAGGGAGTTTTTTTTGTTTGCAAGAGTCTTACAGGTAGCTCTCGACCTAAGACCACAATTAAGACCAGAACTTCCCATTGCCACTCAATATGGTTGTTAAATGAATTGTGCCCAATTTTATGACTTTTTTTGCTATTGTTTTTAAGCAATCACACTGTCATTAAGTAAATCTGGCTTCCCCTATTGACTGCTTGTGGGAGAATCACTGGGAAGATTTTAAATGGTGTTCACATGACCCTGGGATACTGTAAGTGTTGTAAATATATGCCAGTTGCAAAGTACCTGAATTTTGATCATATTACTGTGAGGATACTGCTACAGTCATAAGCGCTTGTACTGGTCAGAGGTCACTTTTTAAAGTGGTGTTGTATGTTTGAATGGTGATTAAATAAATGGTCATAAATCAAGGACTAGCTTTCATGTTCTGGCTGTAGCAAAGGGAGAAAATGCCAATGCAATTGGCAGGCAGTTCAGGTGGGTTGCAGGCACTGGGGGTGTGGGGATGAGGCTTGCAAAAGTACTGAGTGGGAATACATATACACTGCCTTTAGAATCAAAACATTTGCAGCAAGGCTTGTAAAGTTGTCTGGAGAGATGACTGCAGACATGCAGGGAGAAAACAGCAGAAGAGGAATTGTAGAAGCAGGAGAAAGGAGTGAGTATGTGCATGACTCCTTACTAGGCTAAGGAAAAGTCATAATCTGAATAGATAGCCTGCAATCCAATATAGTAATAGCATTTAGACTTATCTACTGCTTCATAGTGCTTTACAGCACTCTCTAAGTGGTTTACAGAGGCAGCATATTGCCTCCAACAATCTGGGTCCTCATTTTACCGACCTCAGAAGGCTGAGTCAACCTTGACCTGGTGTAAGGATTGCCTCTCCTTCCAACTTAAGAAAGTAAAGACACTTGAAATGTGGTAGTTCAAAAGGATCCTTTCATTAAGCAGAAGTGATAGCAACAAAATTAAAAAAATATCTGAATATCCTTGGGCAAGACAAGTAGGATTAAAGCAGTAGAGACCCCTCCCTTTAAGTCAGAATGCAGATTTTAGCCAATACACAAATGTGAAGATGTTTTCTTTACTAGTTTCCCTGAGAACCCGAACAAACATGTATTCACACCGTTATCCTTTAAAGTGAAACAACCCGCATGGCTATCATAAACATTCCTCCATGTTAAGAGGATCTCAGGGCTCTTTGGCGCCAGGATATAGGTTGTAAAATATCTGTTGACACAGGCAATGCTAGTAAATCGAATCCAAGTCTCCCCCTTCTCCCAATTGATTGGCAGTATCACTTTTAGGGTTCTGACACCTGGTGAGGATCAAACTCCTGGCAGTCAGTAGTGAGTTAGCCTGCAATACTGTTTTCTAACCACTGTGCCATCACAGCTCCTAATATGGCACAATATAGGTCGTCCCCAGATTACAACAGTTCACTTAGTGACTGTTTGAAGTTACAACGGCACTGAAAAAAATGACTTATACATTTTTCACACTTATCACTATAAATATTTTTGTTGTAGTTTTTTCTGTTTTCCATAATTCCAATACATAATCGATCAGACAGTGTTGTGTTTTCCCGCGTCATTATAAATAAGTTGGTTAAAATATTTAAAATCCTGGTTAAAATCCCAGCTTAAAATCTTCTAAAATTCCTTACAGAGCACTCTGCAAGGTCCTTTAAAACCTCAGCTAAAATCCTACCAGTGACTTTAAAAGTTTTTCTTAAAGCAACGTTTTGACAGGCTCACACCCTGTCATCTTCAAGCTCTGTTTCATGTAGAAGCTATGGGTTCTCTGTTGCGGGGCCGGAGCTGTCGCTTATCTATATTTGCTGCTGCTGACGTATGCTGGCTAGCCTGCAACTCTGTGTTCTGATTGGAGGACAACAGTTTTGCTTCCTCCTCCTAGCTACTTGGCTTCGTATTACAGGCCCAGCTTTCTCAGATTCTCTATTATTATCTGTCTGCTGTAGAGGGGAAAGGATTCTGGTAGGCATCACAGCACCCTTGATTGTTAGTTGAGATCTCAGCCTATCTTCTGGCTCGATCCTCTCTCTCTCCCTATTGCTAGCCACCCTCTGCAAAGAAGGAAGAATTCTGGCAGGCCTTACAACACCACTGGTTGCTTGTTGGAATCTCTGCCTCTCTTCTGATGTTAACACTCGAGTTTCTCTCAATGCAGGTCCCCAAATACTTGATAACCTAGAGGCGTCGTCTCGTCTGTTCATATTCTGCGGCCTCTTTTCAATTTTGATGGCCTCCCTGATTATTCTTTTGTTGAGATGTTCCTCTTTCGCCACTGTTCTGGTTTTATTAAAATCAATATTGTGTCCCGTGGCTTTCATGTGTTGTACCAAAGAAGAAGTTTGCTCTTCTTTCCTCACTGCATTTTTATGTTCTTCTAACTTTTAAAGTCACTGGTAGGATTTTAGCTGAGGTTTTAAAGGACCTTGCAGAGTGCTCTGTAAGGAATTTTAGAAGATTTTAAGCTGGGATTTTAACCAGGATTTTAAATATTTTAACCAATTTATTTATAATGACGCGGGAAAACACCAGAGATTTTAATTTTTTGCACATATATATATATATATATATATATATATATATATATATATATATATATATATATATATTTCTTTTAATTCATAGGTATAAATGTGCGATATTTTTGCAATCAGGGTTTTTTCCTATGTTGAAAGATGTTAAAATGGCCATGGTGGGATGAAATCTCTATTCATCGCTTTCAGGCCTGACAGACATTTTATGTTGTTTCTTCTGAGACTTATGGGAGACTGGGATAGCACTATTTCGGCCTTCTTGGACCTCTTCAGCCAGACACACCCATATTTTATGACTCCTCCCTGTAGAGGTCAAATATTTATTTCTTTTAATTCATAGGTATAAATGTGCGATATTTTTGCAATCAGGGTTTTTTCCTATGTTGAAAGATGTTAAAATGGCCATGGTGGGATGAAATCTCTATTCATCGCTTTCAGGCCTGACAGACATTTTATGTTGTTTCTTCTGAGACTTATGGGAGACTGGGATAGCACTATTTCGGCCTTCTTGGACCTCTTCAGCCAGACACACCCATATTTTATGACTCCTCCCTGTAGAGGTCAAATTTATTTCTTTTAATTCATAGGTATAAATGTGCGATATTTTTGCAATCAGGGTTTTTTCCTATGTTGAAAGATGTTAAAATGGCCATGGTGGGATGAAATCTCTATTCATCGCTTTCAGGCCTGACAGACATTTTATGTTGTGTGTGTCTGGCTGAAGAGGTCCAAGAAGGCCGAAATAGTGCTATCCCAGTCTCCCATAAGTCTCAGAAGAAACAACATAATATATATATATAACTTTATACTAATTTTCATCCATTTTTAATTCGGTTATCAATCCACCTGTACCAATTATCCCACACTGTATAGTATTCTGAATCCTCTTTTTCATTTAGTTCTAATGTTAATTTATTCATTTAGGCACACACAAATATTTTCTGAATAATAGATTCCTCTGGTGGTATATTGTTTCCTTTCCAATATTGTGCATAAGTTATTCTCGCTGATGTGAGTATGTGTATGATTAAATATCCTGGTTTTTTTTATCATATTTAGTCTTTAATACTCCCAGGAGAAAAAGTTTCTGGAATCAATTCAATTTTATTATTAATTAATTCTTGTAGCCAATTTTGTATTTTATTCCAATACCTCTTCGCTTCGGGACATGACCACCACATATGAAAAAAGGTACCTTGGTGATGTCCACACTTCCAACATTTAGGACTTACATTTGGATAGATTTTTGCCAATCTTGCAGGTACTAGATGCCATCTGTATAACATTTTATATTGGTTTTCTTTATATGATGCCACTTTTGATAATTTGTAGTTTCTGTTCCAAATCATTTCCCATTCATCCAAATTTATATTATGTCCAATATTTTTGGCCCACACTATTATTGGTTCTTTTACCACCTCTTCCGCCCTGTCATAATCTAATAGGTAATTGTATAGTCTGGATAATATGTTTTTTCTGGACCTACCAATAATTTATCTAATTGATTTGCTTCCACCTCAATACCAAATTCTTCTATATCTTTTTTGTATCTGGATTGTATCTGAAAATATGGCCACCAGTCAATATGTACTCCCTGCTCACCTAGGGTCTGATTGCTTTTGAGTTTTCCTTGATTGTCTAGGAGCTCTTTATAACTAATCATTTTACTAATCTCTATTGTATTGGAATATATCATGGCTTCCATGGTTGATAGCCAATTCGGGATTTTCATATACTGTTTCCTTCTAATTTCCTCCCATATTTGTATTAGTGCTTCTCTAATCTTATGTCTATGAAAGTATGTTTTGGTCTTGTTCTTTTTATCCCACAAAAAGGCGTGCCATCTTCTTTGTAGGTCATGTCCTTCCAAGGTTAGGATTCTTTTATTCCTTTGGTTAACCCACTCTCTTATCCATACTAGAGTGGCCGCTTTGTGGTATATTTCCCAAGCCGGGAGTCCGAAACCTCCCCTACTTCTATTGTCCTGTAGTGATCGCAATTTTATTCCCTGCCCAGATAAATTTCCTGAAAATTTAATTGAGTTCTGTAAATAATTTTTTATCCAAAATAACGGGTATCGTTTGAAATAAATACAATATTTTGGGCAGAATATTCATCTTTTTTTAATTTTTTTTTTATTTTTAAACACAAACAAACGTACAACGTAAATACATGTAAAAACACATACATATACATCAAAACAATACACACACAAAGAGAGAAGAAAAAACTATCCTAAGAAGCTATCGCATCGGTGGTTGTTTTCCAATTTACCTGTTATTTCTTTATTTAAAAGTTTGCATTTCTGCTTGTTTGTGCCTTAACGTAATTGTGCATTTCTAAGCATAGTTTTCTGCAAATCGTACTAACTATTCATAACTACCATCCTACTGTTTTCCTCATGTGCCACTTTTTGTACTCTTATTTAAGTTTTCCTAACATCTTATTTTACTGGTCCTATCTTTCCCTCCAGCCATGAGTACCATCTTTGCCAAACTATATAGTAATCGGTATCTTCCTTCTCTTGGAGCTCTTTAGTGAGTCTATCCATTTCTGCATATTCGGTTATTTTTGCAATTATTTTTGCTTCTGTTGGTAGTAATTCGGATTTCCAGTTTTGGGTGTACAATATGCGTGCCGCTGTCAAGATGTGAATGATAAGGTATTTTATCTCTTTAGTATATTGTGGTGTAGTCATTCCAAATAGAAAAAATTCCGGTTTCATTTCAACTTTTTATTTGGTTATTTCTTCGATCATTCCCTTAATTTCTTGCCAGTAGTGTTGTGCCTTTCTACAAGACCACCAGACATGGTAGTATGACCCCTTTTGCGACTTGCATTTCCAACACATTGGTGATGTATCTGGGAACATTTTAGCCAAATGTGCTGGTGGGAGGTGCCATCTGTAGAATATCTTATATAGGTTTTTTTTGTATGGGATCGACATTGTCATCTTATGATTTTCTGTCCATAGCTTATCCCATTTGTCCAGTTCTATGTTATGACCTATATTTCTTGCCCAGCTTATCATGTTTTCTTTCACCATTTCCTCCTCTAATTTGTACCTTAGTAAGTAACTGTAAATTTTAGATATCATTTTCTCATCCGTGCCTTTTAGTATTTTGTCCAGTTCATTCAGTTCGGTTTGGAATCCATATTGTATCCGGTCTGCTATGAATCTTGACTCTATTTGGAAGTATGGCCACCAATCAATAACTATACCTCGCCTTTCCAGTTCTTGTCTCGTGTATAGGTTCCCTTCACTGCTCAACAGTTCTTGATATTTCCTCATCTTTCCTATTTCTATAGTATTTTGGTAGATTAATGCTTCCATAGGGGACAGTCATCTCGGGATTTTACTATAATGTTGCTTTCTGATGTCTTTCCACATTTTGTATAATGAACCTCTGATTAAGTGTCTCTGGAAGTACCCATGTTACTTGTCTGTGCCTTCCCACAGAAAGGCGTGCCAACCTCGACTCAAATCAAATCCCTCTAAGTATAGCCTTGTTAAGTCTATCCATTCTCTGATCCAGTTTAGCGATGCTGCCTTGTAGTATAACTCCCAGTCCGGTAAACCAAGGCCTCCCTTCTCCCTGGTATCCTGTAAGCATTTTATTCTGATTCTAGCCTTCTTTGTTGCCAAATATATTTCATTATTATTTTGTTAAGGTCCTTGAAAAAATCTTTTCCTGGGCCAATTGGTATCACTTGAAAGAGATAGAGGAGTTTTGGTAATATGTTCATTTTTATTGAGGCTATTCTACCTAGAAATGATAGTTGTACCTTGTTCCAAATTTCCAGATCTTTTTTAATTTGTTTCCTCAGTTTAATATAATTGTCCTCTCTAATCGTTGTTACTTTTGAGCCAAATTCCCAGATATTTTATTTTCTTAACAATTTGTATTCCTAATTCTTCCTCCAATTCTGTCTCTTGTATCTATGTCATGTTTTTGGTTAGGACTTTAGTTTTTTGCCTATTGATTTTATTTATTTATTTATTTATTTATTTATTTATTTATTTATTTATTTATTTATTTATTTTTGAATTTGTATACCACCCTTCTCCCTAAGGACTCAGGGCGGTGTACAGCTACATAAAAATATAGAGTACAAATATTAAAATACCATTAAAAGATAAATATAAATTTGGCCCCATTATTCAAAACAGTAACAAACCAATTAAAACATTTAAAAAGTGTTAGGCCAGCCCAGCTTGCTGGAAAAAGAAAGTTTTAAGGGCACGGCGGAAGGCACGAGGTCTTGGATTCTCCTTATCTCTGGGGGCAGCTGATTCCAGAGGGTAGGTGCCCCCACAGAGAAGGCCCTCCCCCTGGGGGTCACCAGCCTACATTGTTTGGCTGATGGCACCCCGAGGAGGCCCTCTCTATGGGAGCGCACAGGTCGATGGGAGGCCTTCGGTAGCAGCAGGCGATCTCGAAGATAACTAGGTCCTATGCCATGGAGTGCTTTAAAGGTGATAACCAACACCTTGAAGTGCACCCGGAAGAACACTGGGAGCCAGTGCAGCTCACGCAGGAGAGGTGTTATATGGGAGCACCAGGTAGCTCCCATGACTACCCGTGTGGCCGCATTCTGGACCAGTTGGAGCCTCCAGGTGCCCTTCAAGGGGAGCTCCATGTAGAGAGCGTTGCAGTAGTCCAGGTGAGAGGTGACGAGGGGGCATCCCGATCAAGAAAGGGCCGCAACTAGCGGATCAGGCAAACCTGACAAAATGTCCCCCTGGCAACAGCTGTCAGATGTTCCTCCAAGGACAGCTGCGTATCCAGGAGGACTCCCAGATTGCGAGCCCTCTCCGAAGGGGCCAAAGACTCGCCCCCAATAGTCAGGGATGGAGTCAACTGACTATATCAGGATGCCGGGAACCACAGTCACTCAGTCTTGGAAGGGTTGAGCTTGAGCCTGTTTTTCCCCATCCAGATCTGCACAGCCTCCAGGCATCGGGACATCACTTCAAGGGCATCGTTGGGGTGGCCTGGGGTGGAGATATACAGCTGGGTGTCACCAGCGTACTGATGGTACTTCACCCCAAAGCCACGGATGATCTCACCCAGCGGCTTCACATAAATGTTGAAATGTTGTTAAATGTCGGTCAGGACCGACCCCTGAGGCACTCCACATATAAGAGGCCTCGAAGTTGATCTCTGCCCCCCTGCCAACACGAACTGCGACTGGTCTGAGAGAAAGGAGGAGAACCACCGTAGCACGGTGCCCCCCATCCCCAACTCCTCCAACCGGTGCAGCATGATACCATGGTTGATGGTATCAAAAGCCGCTGAGAGGTCTAACAGGGCCAGAACAGAGGAGTAACCCCTGTCCCGAGCCCTCCAGAGATCATTGACCAACGTGACCAATGCCGTTTCCGTGCTGTGCCAGGGCCTGAAACCCAACTGGAATGGATCTAGATAAGATGTTTCCTCCAGGTACTGCAGAAACTGTCGTGCGACCACACTGTCGACAACCTTCGCCACGAAGCGAAGGTTGGAGACAGGATGGTAGTTGACTAATACTGCCGGGTCCAGGGAAGGCTTCTTCAGGAGAGGCCTCACCACCGCCTCTTTCAAGGCCGTGGGGAAGTAACCCTCACTTAATGAAGCGTTAATAATTCCCTGGAGCCAGCCTCGTGTAACATCCCGGGAAGCCAGTACTAACCAGGAGGGACACGGATCCAGTAAACATGTGGCAGCACTAAGTCTCCCCAGAATCCTGTCCATGTCATCGGGGTCACAGAGTCAAACTCTTCCCAGATAACATTCTCAAGACTATTCCTCGCCACCCTGCCCGAATCTACCCAGTCAGAGTCCAAATCCCCTCAGATCTGAGCGATTTTGTCATACATATAGTGTCCGAAATCCTTGGCCCTGCCTTCCAGGGGGTCCTCCCGTGCTCCCAGGTGGAGCAGGGAGTGGGTCACCCTGAACAGAGTGGCCGGATGATTCTCTGATGACGCAATAAGAGCAGAAAAGTAATTAAACTTTGCCACCTTTATCGCCATTAGGTAGGTCTTAATATGCGAACTTACCAGTGTTTGGTCAGATTCAGCGAGACTGGCCCTCCAATCACTCTCCAGGCATCTTTTCCGGCGCTTCATCTCCCTCAGCTCCTCGGTAAACCAGGGAGCCGTGAGGGATCGGCACCGGGTCAGAGGCCGCAAAAGCACGATTCGATCCAAAGCCCCACCAGCCGCCCAATCCCAGGCAGCCACCAGGTCTTCGGCCGAGTCATGTGCCAGATCCTCAGGAAATGGCCCAAGCTCCATCTGGAACCTATCAGGATCCATCAGGTGCCTGAGGCGGACCCATCTAATTGGCTCCGCCTCCCTGTGGTGGGGTGTCGCGGTTCGAAGGTCCAGACAAAGGAGTAGTGATCCGACCACGACAAGGGTTTCTATATCCCCTATAACAAGACCACTCAACCACTGGCCAGAGACAAAAATCAAGTCCAGTGTGTGTCGCCCCTATGAGTGGGGCCATGAACTAACTGGGTCAGGTCCATGGCCGTCATGGAAGCCATGAACTCCCGAGCCATCTCCAATGTTTCACCAACGGATAGCAAGTTGAAATCACCCATGACCATAAGCCTGGGTGTATCAACTGCCACCGTGGCTATCACATCGAGTAGCTCAGGCAGGGCCATTGCACCCGGCAGGGAGCCAGGTACGTAAGCAACAAGCCCATCTGAATCCCATGACCCCATCTCACAAAGAGGGACTCACATCCGGCAATCTGTGGCACAGTGGTCTCCCTTGGACTGAGACCTTCAAGATTTTGAGTCCCGCCACTTTGCCGTACTCTTCTATCTTCTCTAATAATTTGATTCCTGCTGCTTCTGGTTGCTCCACTATAAACACCACATCATCGGCAAAGGCCTGTAATTTATATTCCTCTTTCCATATCCTTAGTCCCTTTATTTCTTCTTCCTTTCTTACTTCATTTAATAGGACTTCCAATGATATTATGAACAGTAGGGGCGAAAGTGGGCATCCTTGTCTTACTCCTTTTTGTATATTTATTTTTTTCAGTCATATCCCTATTAATTGTAATTCTCGCTGTCTGGGAGGAGTATACTTTCTTGACCATTTTTAGAAAGTTGTCGCCGGAATCCATAAACTCTAGTTTTGCTATAAGAAATTTCCAATTCAAGTTGTCGAATGCCTTTTGGGCATCAAGGAAAATTAAGGCCACCTGTTTGTTAATTTTTTGCTCATAATATTCTAAGACATTTAAAATTGTCCTCATATTACTTTTTATCTGTCTCCTTGGGACAAAGCCATTCTGATTCAGATGTATATAATTATGTATAATTGTTTTCAGTCTTTGTGCTATAATTGTGATGAATAATTTATAATCAATTACAATTGCTTAGTGCATTGTAAGCCGCCCTGAGTCTCCGGAGAAGGGCGGCATATAAATCAAATAAATAAATAAATAAATAAATAAATAAATAAATAAATAAATAAATAAATAAAAAAAAAAATAATCGACATTTAACAGAGAGATCGGTCTATAATTTTTAACCTTGGTCGGGTCTGTATCTTTTTGCAGGTATTCCTTAATATCTTGGTCTTGAATCTCATCTTGTGTGTAGAGGTTTTGGTAGAATTCCTTAACTATGCGCTTTTTATCTAGGTTCATATTGCATATTTGTCCTGCTTTGTCTTGTAGTTGATATATTATTCTCCTCTCCCTCTCTTTCTTCAGTCTATATGCCAACCAATGTCCTGTTTTGTTTGCATGTTCAAAATATTTCTGCCTTGCCATCTTCATTTTATGCACGATTTCTGTTTGCGTCATTAAATTCAATTTATGTTTGGTAAGGTTCAATTTTGCCTTTAATGTTTTATTGTCAGGCTGCCTCTGTAGCTGTAGCTGTAACTCGTATATGTTAAGTTCTTCTAATAGGTTTTTCCTTTTTTGTTGTTTATCTTTATTTTTTTTTTTGCTGTATACGCTATAGTAAGGCCTCTTATGTAGGCTTTTGTAGTGTCCCATAGATTCTGTAATGAGGTCTGTTCCTTTGTGTTTATTTGATAAAATATTTTAAGTTCGTTCCGTACATACTCTTTATCTTTTATTGTTCCAGTATCCATCATCCATCTCTTTTGCTTACGATGTCCTTTCCATATTATTTTTATGGCATTAGGGTCGGCCCATGTATTTGGCATGATTTCGATATTTTGTAATTCCTTTCTAAGATCTGACATCATCCAAGCCATGTCAATCTTAGACCATGACTGGTGAGGATTTTAGTAAAATGTATATTGTTTAGATTGTTTGTTGGCCTCTCTCCATCCATTGTGTAGTTGCAATTCTTCCATCATATCCTTGAATGTATCCGGTAAAGTTCTCTTTCTAGCTTTGCTTTGTTTATTACTTCGATAATCGTCTTGTAAGTTCGCAATTGCGTTAAAATCCCCAACAATGCAGATGTTCTCATACTCCAAATCTTTTTTTTTCATTGAAAAAGTTTTTCAAATACAAATTTTTCCCCCTTTCCCCCCCCTCCTCCCTAACCCCCCCCTCCCCCTCCCCTCCCCCTGTGGCTTCTCCAAAATAAAACCCAAGTTAATAACAGATTATATAATATTTTACCATCCTTTTATTCCACCCCCCATATACTAACCCTTTCTTTCTAACAATATTATTATATCCCCCTTATACTATACATTTCAAAGCAGCATTCAACTGTAAAATTATATAATAAATTCTAATTTAGCAATTTCATCTATTCAACTCATAATCTATCCATTTCCACCTCCCCCATGCATATATCTCTTAAGCTAACCTATCTCCACCCTTCTAACAATATTATGATATCCCCCTTATACTATACATTTCAAAGCAACATTCAAAGCAACATTCAGCTGTAAAACTATATAATAAATCCTAATTTAGCAATTTCAACTCATAATCTATCCATTTCCTCCTCCCGCATACATATATCTCTTAATTCAAATCTTTTACATATATTAATATAACATAACATCCCTTTTCCTAAACTAAACAATCAGTAAGCTAACCTATCTCCACCCACTTTCCTACAGGTCTATATACATAATACTCAATATTTTTATTCTTCTGCCCATTCCACTAAAAAAATTTTTTTTTACATATATATATAAAATCCTCAATTGACCTTAAATTTGTAATCCATATGATATCTTCTGTAATGTCTCTCAACTGGATTGATAATTCCATTACCCATGTTAGGGTAACATCACATCCTAATTCCAACAGTATATTTGGTATCTTCAATTACCATCTACCCCCATCAATAATAAATGTTTTCATATATAAAAAACCACCCGAGTGACTTCATATTTATATTCCATATAGTGTCTTCTATAATGTCTTTCATCAAGATTATTAATTCCGACCACCGTGTTAGGGTAATAGCCAGATCTTCTGGCTATTACCAATCCCCAATCCCAATCCCATAGTTCTCTTGCCTTATAGCTCAGCATAAACGTAATCCATTTGTCAAAGAATCCAAAATAGAAAATTCCAATCCACTCAATTTAAGGCCATCTTCCACATCCCAAGAGTACAGCACTGCAGAGATCTGTCTCTCTCCTCAAGATAATATAAACCAATACTTTGCCTCAACTATATTTCTATATATTCAATCAGCTCTTAAGTAACTGGCATTACACTGTTGTTTGGTCTAAAAAATTTTATTTTTGTAGGACCTGCTTCTTCTTTTCTTAACTTTTTGTGACTTAGATCTCCATCCTGGTTTCCTTTCTATGAGTTGTATATCAACTGTTTGGTTTCCATGCTGGTCTGTAGCTTGATAAGTCATCACATTAGAATCCAAAGCCGCCTCTCTTGTATTTATAGGTAATCCAACTGTAGCCTCTGAAGGAGAATCCAGAAGCGGCTTGTCCACAAAGGCCTCTGTAGTTTGTTGTTTTTCCGTTACCTCCACCTCCATCTGCTTAGCCTGAATTTCAATCTCTTGTTGATTTTGCTTTTCTTTATTCCCCTCATGTATTATACGTGGAGATGTTAAACCCATTTTAAAAACCTTATAGTAAAACTCTTCCACTTTTTCAACAGTATTTAATTGATATCTTTCTCCTTGATATCTCGATATTATACCAACTGGAATATCCCACCTCAATGGGATGTTTTGTTTCTTTAGTTCAGTCACCAAAAATCCAAAATCCTTTCTATCTTTTAACATCTTGGGCGGTAGCTCTTTAAATATCCAAATCTTCCTTCCATGCATTTCAAGAGTGGAGTTAAAAGACTTTTGCACAATATCATTTCTTATTTCTTTATCAGTAAAGAAGATCACGACATCTCTAGGCAACTGCCTTTGCTTTGCCACCCAAGAATTAACTCTGTAGGCCTTATCAATCTTGCAGGATACCTCTTCAGGACTAACCTTTAAAATCCCAGCCAGAACTTCAGCAGACATCTTTCTCAAATCTTGTCTTTTATCTTCCTGTATTCCCCTAATTCTAACCGCAAATTCCATGAATCTGAATTGCATTATTGTGGCTTCATTTTCAATCCTTTGTTTTATATTATCTACATTGTAAGTCTTATAGTCAGCTTCCTTTATTTTTTTAAACTCTACTTCTGAGCTTTTTTCTTGAATCCTTATTAAATCATTTTCAATTCCTTGTATTTTATTATCCAAATTATAAATCTTATCATCAACTTCCTTCATTTTAGAGTCTATTTTTGAGTTTATAACTTCATCCATCTTCATAATTACTTCTAAAACACTTTTCATATGTTGCTTCAGAATATCATACTTTTGTTGAACCAACTCTTTAATTTCCTGTCTAAAATTTTCAAGATTCAGATTCACAGTCTTATCATGTCTTGCCATCTCCTCCAGTAAAAATTTCTTTAGGTCTGTGAAGCCATTCTTCTGCATCTGCAAGCTCACAACTTGTTCATGTGATTTATAAATGGGAGAAACACCCCCCCCCCATAGCTTGGTTATCTGGCTTTGTCAGTTTTAGCGCCATCCTGCCACACAGCAGATTTTTAAAAAGACTTCTCTCCAAACAATATCAATAACAAGTCTCTAAGAAGGAAGAAGCATGAAATAAGAATTTTTTCTCTTCACTTCTAACCAGTACTTTTGTTAGATACTTTGTAACTTTGTAACTTTGTAATGTTATAAACTATTCAAACGGAAGGACTTTCGCTTTCAGCTTTTCTCAAGCCTCGGCCAGTCGCCATTTTAAACTCCTCCTTTCACTCTTCTTTACTTTTAAAATCAGTCTTAGGGTTAGAAATACTTGCGGTTTAGAATCCCAGATCCAGATTTCATCCTGCTTGTTTGGATAATCTGTTAATTTCGTTAATTGGTCCGCTCCCATCGCCTGGCTCTGCAAAAGGCAGAGTTCTCCCGAAGCCCGGAGCAGCGGCGAGCAGAAATAGGGAGCCACAACCTGCTTCGTCCCCAAGAGTAAAAAAAGAACTCTGGGGACTTCGCAGAGGGCTCTACCTGCCCTCGCCGGCTCTGTCTCACATTTCCTTTAGGAAATGGAGTTTTTCGAGCCGCCTTTCAGATGTAAAGGCGGCTCTTAACGGGCGACGGGGCTGGCAGTCTCAAAGGACCATCTGGCGGCGACGGAAGCCAAACCGGAAGCCCTCATACTCCAAATCTTTGATTGTGTCATGTAATTTCATGTAGAATTCCCTCTGGTTTCCATTAGGAGCATATATAGATGCTAGTAGTATTATCTTTGTTTCTGTTTGTATTTCCATTATTAGAATACATCCTTCCGTATCTGTGTATATTTGCTTAACTTTTAAGTGATTTTTGACGTATGTTGTCACTCCTCTCTTTTTGCTATCTCCTAAAGATGTATATAATCTTCCTAATTTTTGGTTCTCCAAAAGTTTTTGTTGCTGTCTTTTAATATGTACTTCTTGTAGTGTTACAATGTCAAAGTCCAGTTTTTGCAATTTTGTAAATATATATTCCTTTTCCTTGGTGAGTTGAGTCCGTTTATATTGATCGATATGATTTTCAGTTCTCCTTCCATCTCTATTAGATTTTTCTGTTCGTTATTTTCAACTTTGTTGTGTTTCTGGTAAGTCTTTGGGTCTTTTCCCTTGTTCCCTCTCTCTCCATTCTTTCTCTCTTCACATTTCTTCTATCTTCCTGATCTTTTTCCTCTCTCTCCATCCGCTGCATCTCTTGTCTCCTGGGTTCCGTTTCTCCTATCATCTCCTGTTCCTCCTCGCAGGTGAAATGTTGTTCAAAGAAGTCTTGAGCCTTTTCTAGGTTATCAATTCTATATTCTCTTCCCTCCCAAGAGATGAGTAGACCTTCCAGTAATAGCCAGCGGAATTTTATTTTGAATTTATTCAGCTGGGTAGTTAGGAAGTTATAATTTCTTCTTTGGTCTCTTGTTCTCCTCGGTATTTGTTTGAGAGTTAGGATTTCTCTTCCTTTATACATGGTTGTCTCTTCTCTCATTTTCCTGTAGATCTCTTCCTTTATAGATTTCTTCGTAAATCTTATGTGAATTTCTTTCGGTAATTTATTCCTTCTTGCGTAGTTCGTGTACACCCTATATATTTCATCAATTCCATTTCGCAGTTCATCCTTGTCCATCTGGGTTGCCTTTGCCAATATCTCAATCATCATTTCAGCTGGTCCAACTGGTCCAGAATGCGGCCGCGCGGGTGGTTATGGGCGCAACCCATTGTGCCCATGTGACACCCCTCCTGCGCAAGCTGCACTGGCTCCCAGTGGTCTTCCGGGTGCGATTCAAGGTGTTGGTTACCACCTTTAAAGTGCTCCATGGCACAGGACCTGGGTACCTCCGAGACCGTCTTCTGCCACCAATAGCCTCCCACCGACCAGCCCGTTCCCACAGAGAGGGTCTCCTCAGGGTGCCATCAGCCAAGTTATGTCAGCTGGCGACACCCAGGGGGAGGGCCTTCTCTGTGGGAGCCCCAGCCCTGTGGAACGAACTGCCCCCGGAAATTCGTAAGATCTCCGACCTCCGGGTGTTTCGCTGCGCATTGAAGACCCTGTTGTTCCGCCAGGCCGGACTATCAACACAATAGTTTTAAATTGGGGTATTTAAATTTTTTGGGGTTTTAAATCTGAGCCAATTTATTTAATTATTTTAAATTTTATATTGTTGTTTTGTCTGTGTTTTTAAATTGGCTGAGTCCTTCGGGAGAAGGGCGGTATAGAAATAAAATTATTATTATTATTATTATTATTATTATTATTATTATTATTATTATTATTATTATTATTATTATCATTTCACCTAAGTCTTCCTCCTTTTGTTCTTCTACATTCTGAAATCGTAAATAGAATGATGCCTTCTCCATCTCAAGGTAAATTAATGCGTCTTTGATTTCCTTGTTGAATGCCCCTTGATCATGTTCCATTCTTTCCATTCTGTTAGTCATATGTTCTATTTTTTCTTCCACCTTATTAATCCTCTGCTCATTTTCCGCTTTGTTTTGATGGATTTGTTCTTTCTTCTCATCCATATTTTTGATGTTATCCTTTATTTCGCTTACATCTGACCTCAGTTCTTCGTGGTTTTTTCTTGTTTCCTCATGGTTATGTGCCATCGTTTCCTGCATTCTATTCATACCTTCCTGGATCATTGCTAGTGCAGATTGAATGTTCTGTATGTTGAGGGCGGAACCTGTCTTTTCCTTTTCTGTAGTTTCAGTTACTTTTTGTTGGGCTGGCGAGGCCATGAGTATCATTTGGCTCGATGGTATTTTCTTACTTGTTTTAGTTGTTGTTGCTGTGCCTGTAGTTGCCATTAGTATTTCTTTTTTTATAATTTCCTAGAGTTTCATATACTAATCAATATTTATAATTCTAATTCTTGGCTGTACACCCAGATTTATTTATCACTATTCAATATTCTTTTAATATTTCACGATATTTGTGATATTGTGATTTGTGATATTTGTGCCAACAATGATGGAAACTAGAAGAGAGGAATTGAGGGAAAAGTGCACTAATCTAGCAATCCATCAACCAGTTATTCTTAAAATTAAATATTTAAATACCTGCTATAGCTCTTATGTTGTTAATTAAAAATCAATTTCTGTTGAATTCTAATTTGTCTAATACGGTAAGGGTATATAATTTATATAAATATAATTACTATGCTATAGACTAAGTCTTTGACTCTAACAATATAAGAACTGGCTAATAGGTTAATAGTTCACTTAGTATTAATAAACTTATTCTATGCAATCATATATAAAAATAAGTCTCAAGAACACATGTATATATATATATCTTAGTCCCAATAACTATCAATTGCTATTGGTTTCTAATTTCTCTAGCATGCATATTTTTTTTATTTCCAATTTATATACCACCCTTCTCCTTGAGGACTCAGGGTGGTGTACAGCCAGAATTAAGAACATGAAATACAAATATTAAAAAACAATTAAAATATATATAAATTTGGCCCAAAAATTAAAAATCACAAACCAATTTAAAACTTTTAAAAATTTCTTCTTAAGCAGCCCGGCTTGCTGGAAAAAGTGGGTTTTAAGGGCACGGAGGAAGGCACTGAGGTCTTGGATTCTCCTTATCTCTGGGGGTAACTGATTCCAGAGGGTAGGTGCCCCCACAGAGAAGGCTCTCCCCCTGGGGATCACCAGCCTACATTGTTTAGCTGATGGCACCCTGAGGAAGCCCTCTCTGTGGGAGCGCACGGGTCAATGGGAGGTCGTCGGTAGCAGCAGGCGGTCTTGAAGATAGCTAGGCCCTATGCCATGGAGCGCTTTAAAGGTGATGACCAACACCTTGAAGCGCACCCAGAAGACCACTGGGAGCCAGTGCAGCTCGCGCAGGAGCGGTGTTACATGGGAGCACCATGCTGCTCCCGTCACTACCCGCGCTGCTGCGTTCTGGACCAGTTGGAGCCTCCAGGTGCTCTTCAAGGGGAGCCCCATGTAGAGAGCGTTGCAGTAGTCAAGGCGAGAGGTGAGGAGGGCGTAAGTGACTGTGCACAGGGAATCCCGATCAAGAAAGGGCCGCAACTGGTGAATCAAAAGGCCCCCCTGGTTACAGCCGTCAGATGTTCCTCCAAGGACAGCTGCATATCCAGGAGGACTCCCAGATTGTGAGCCCTTTCTGTGGGGGCCAAAGACTCGCCCCAATAGTCAGTGATGGAGTCAACTGACTATATCAGGATGCTGGGAGCCACAGCCACTCAGTCTTGGAAGGGTTGAGCTTGAACCTGTTCCTCCCCATCCAGATCCGCACAGCCTCCAGGCACCGGGACATCACTTCAAGGGCATCATTGGGGTGGCCTGGGGTGGAGATGTACAGCTGGGTGTCATCAGCGTACTGGTGGTATCTCACCCCGAAGCCACGGATGATCTCGCCCAGTGGCTTCACATAAATGTTGAACAGAAGGGGCGAGAGGACCGATCCCTGCGGCACTCCACAAATGAGAGGCCTCGAGGTCGACTTCTGCCCCCCTGCCAACACAAACTGCGGAGAGTTTGTCAGAGAGAAAGGAGGAGAACCACTGCAACACGGTACCTCCCACCCCCAACTCTTCCAGCCGGTGCAGCATGATACCATGGTCGATGGTATCAAAAGCCACTGAGAGATCTAACAGGACCAGAACAGAGGAGCAACCCCTGTCCCAAGCCCTCCAGAGATCATCAACCAACGCGACCAATGCCGTTTTCATGCTGTGCCCAGACCTGAAGTATACCTATATATATATAGTATACCTATATATATATATAAGTATACTTTATGTAAATATAGTAAATATGCTATAATCTAAACCTTTGTTTCTAAGTATATAAAGTAAGTATAGGTATATAAAGATAGGCTGATGAGACAATAATCCACTTAATAAATACAAAATTATACTGTGCAATCATATATAAAAATGAATTTCCAAAACAATGTATGTATATATGTAAATATTACTTCTTGATCACGATTGATAATTAATGAGTAGTTTTAATAACAAGTCTTTGGTTCTTCTTTGGAAGTACTTCCCACACTTGTTACTTTCTCCTTCTTGGGGTGTTTTACATCCCCAAAATCCTGATATTGAGTGTCCAACTATAATCCAACTCGACTTGTTTTCAATTGTCCGTGATTTCAATATCTTAATATATCTAAGTATTATCCAGTTATCCCCTAGTCCTCAGTTCAAGTTCTCCCAAACTGAAAACGGTAGAAAAAACAATGTTATAGATCCAGTATGTTCCATGTTCGTACTTTTCTTTCCCTTTTGTATATATCCAATACACACCAAATGTGTACCAAGATTGTCAAATGTCTGCTTCTCTAGATAATATAAGCCAATTATCCAGTTATCTTATTCTCCAATTATCCAATTGTCTCAGTCTTATTAAAAAAGCCTTTGTCTGAGCTATCCGGTAAACGTAAGAGTATTATAAATCCCAAGCTCGCTGCGTTCTCTCTGTTGTAAATCAATATGGCTTCTCCGTCTTTTCTTCTTTGGATATCCGGGGGTCTGGTAATCCTCCCGTCAAGTCTTTTTCACTTTCTGAAACTTTAACTTCTTTCAGATTCTTATTTATAAGGTTCTAAATATTGCCCTCACGCTCGATCGACTTGCTTCCCTCTGGATTTCCTCAGGTTTCACTGGCTGCAAAATTACACGCTGTCACTTTCAATATGGATTCCTCCCTCCACTCACTCGTCAGTCGCCGCTTCTCTTCTTTCTTTTACTCAGGGGTTTCTTCCTCCCGCTTTCTTTCAACAATTAGAAGGTGTAAAAGTACCTTTTCTCGCTTTCTGTTTCCACCGATGCTTCTTTTTCGATCTTCGCTTCCCTCTAAACAGCTGTCACCATTTCTGGCCAGCCTGGGTGGCTGGCTCTTCCCTGGTCTGAGTTAAGGGGGTCTTCCTGAACCTTCGGGGGGATTGCTGTCCTCCCCGAGGTCCTCGGAAGTTTCCCTTTCTTCTATTGACCTCTACAGGGTTGATAGCGCCTAAATCAGTGCTCGAATCGGGAATATTAGAGGCTTTGGGAACGGAGAGTTGTTCCTTTCACCCCTAACACGCTGACGTCACTGCTGGAAGTCCAGAATATTCATCTTGATCGATGCTATCCTGCCCAAAAATGATAATTGGAATTTCCCCCATTTTTCCAAATCCTTTTTTATTTTTTGAACCAGGGCTATATAATTGTCTTCTTTTAAAGCTGAGCATCTTGCTGATAACCAAATCCCTAGATATTTGATTTTCTTAACTATTTGTAGGTCTAATTCCTTTTCTAATTCTTTATTCTGTATTGCTGTTAAATTTTTAACCAATAGTTTAGTTTTCCCTTTATTCAGTTTAAATCCAGCTACTTCCCCATACTTTCCTATTTCCCGCAGTGGTATTGGGCCGATTCCAAGGGTTCCTCTATAATGAGTGCTACATCATCTGCAAAGGCCTGCGCCTTATATTCCTCTCTTCTAATCTTTAATCCTTTTATCTCCCTATTCTTCCTAATTCTGTTTAGCAGGGTTTCTGATATCAAAATGAATAACAATGGTGACAATGGGCACCCTTGTCTTACCCCTTTCCTTATTTGAAATTTGTAATATACCCATTTAATATTATTTTTGCCCTTTGTAGTTTATATATTGTTTCTATCATTTTCTCAAATTTAATTCTGAATTTCATTTTTCACACTTATGACTGTTGTAGCGTTCCCATGATCACATGGTTTACATTCAAATGCTTGACAATTGACTCAGTGTCCTGGGGTCATGTGATCACCTTTTGCAAACTTCTGACAAGTAAAGTCAATGGGGAAACCAGATTCACTTAACAACCATGTTACTAATTTAACAACTGCAGTGATTCACTTAACAAACGTGGCAAGAAAAGTTGCAAATAGGGCAAAACTCACTTAACAAATGTATCACTTAGCAACATAAATTTTGGATTCAATTGTGGTCATAAATTGAGAATTACCTATAGACCGAAAAGTAGAAACAAGAGGGACAAGTCAGGGACTTGGTCTGGAACATGCCAAGATTAAAATGAAGCAGGAATCAAGAACATGAATTCATGATGCACAAAAACAGATGCCACAGTTGCTTTCAGCAATGGAAAGCAATCACTGAGTAGTTTAAATCCTCTCCAATTTAGCATGCATAGGTAAAATTTGCTTTGGGGTTGGTAATAATGAGACACTGAGTTTGCTTGTAGAGACAGCAGCATCTTGCTGCTTGCTCATGAGGTGTTTGCTCCAGGATGCAGGATTCTCAAATTGAGAGATTTTCTGTTTTTTTGGAGCCTGGTTCTGAGACCATGACACTATTTATAATGAGATTTGATCCCTGATTTCAGGCAACTCTGTTTACAAAGAATTTGCCACTTTAAATTTCAGAATAACCTGAGGTACAGTGGTTAAGAATGGAAACTGGGGAAGATCCTTGGTGCATGTGAAATATATACAGTAGTACATTACATGGAGGAATACTGGATGACATTGTTTCAACAGGGCATCCAGATACTATATGTCAGTGATGGCTAACCTTTTTGCTGTCGCATGCCAAAAGCGGGCGGAGCGCAGAGAGGTCACCCACGTGGGTGCCCACACCCATAATTTAATGCGCCCTGCCCCCGCTTTTAGCATGCAATGGCACAGTGGGCCCGGTAGGCCTGTTTCCCCCCCACCCCAGGCTTCAGAGGCTTTCTAGAAGCCTGGGGAGGGCGAAAATGGCCTTCCCCACCCCCACCCTCCGGAGGCCCTCCAGAGGATTGAAACAGCCAGTTTCCCAACTTCCAGTGGGACCTGCAGGCCCAGAAATTAGCTGGCCGGCACATGCACACATGCATGCTGGAGCTGAGCTACGGCAAGGCTCACATGCCCACTGATATGGCTCCGTGTGCCACCTGTGGCACAAGTGCCTTTGAAATAAATTCATAAATTGGTCAGCCCTAATAGGTCCCAAAAATATTTTGACCGCTTCATTCTGGATCAACTGCAGTTTCTAAAGCCTCTTCATAGCCTGGTCCAGCACACTGCAAAAATCTAGCTTCAATTAAGGCAGGTGTTACTACAGATGATCATCAACATTCTACCACACGGCACATATTTGTGCTATATTTAGGTTTCATTTTCTGAAACCAGACCCCTTTCATCCTGTTTTTCTAGCTTTGATCCTCCTAGACAGCACTCAAGCAAATACTTAACTTATTTTCAATATGCTTTCCTGCTTTGATATGATTTGAATATAAGGTTGTCTCATGAATGCAAGTGAATATATGTGTCCCAGGATAATGTTGCAGGATCCAATCTGGGTTGGTCACCGGGACCAGAGATTTTGTCTTCCAAGCTTTCAGACTCATGCTGGAGCCCACCTTCAGGGCACATCTCTCTAGGCTAGACTGAAGTTCCCTAAAGATGGGCTTCAACCAGAGTCCAAAAGCTCAGAAGACAAAACCTCAAATCTTCGTGACTGACCCAGATTGGATAAGGTTGTCTTTATATTGCTTCAACGTACAATAGTTTTATAAAACGTCTTGCATACATAAAGTGGTTTATCAGTTCTATCCACAAAGGAGAAATAGTTGAAATAGCACCATCTGCTTTGCTGAAGCAAACTATCAAAGGGATTAAACTGTAGAGAAAGAAACCATTTATATCTTCCAGCAGTCACATGACTTGCCTGGAACAGAAATGCCTTTAAAGCAAGACCAAAAGAATGATGTCTTCTCGAACTTTAAAAAAATAATTATACTAAACTCCATGTACTAAGTTGTTATGAGATATGGTGCATCTAGCCATTCTAATAGTATGCTAAAATCAGAGTTGCATTCTTCAAAAAATATTTATAAAATTAAAACAATAACATCATCAATAAAATCCATTTTGATTTATCAGATTTATTTTATGTTTGACTATATTCCATTCCTCTCTTACTTTTTTGTTTTGGGGATCTTTTTGTAATTTGTATTCTGAGTTTTTTAATTTTTCATATAATTTATCTTGCTGTTGTCTCCTTTCTTTATTTTTCTTCCCTATATATGCAGTCATCAATCTGTGTATATATGCTTTTGTTGTATCCCAAGTATTTTGTAAAGAAGTATCCTCTCTTTTGTTTATCTTAAAAAATGATTCTAATTCCTTTTCCAATATTTGTTTAAACTTTTTTTCTTTATATATATTTTGGTTCATTGTCCATCTCCTAAATCTTTTTTCCCCCTTCCAATTTATAAGTATTGGATTGTGATCTGCCCATTCATTTACTCCTATCTCTATTGTTTCTACGCCTGTCCTGATATCCGTAATCATCCAGGCCATATCAATTCTAGATCAGGATTGGTGTGGATGGGAGTAAAATGTATATTGATTCTCATCTTTATGCGTCTCCCTCCAAACATCTCTCAAGTTTATTTCCACGGCCATATTAAAAAATTCTTTTGGTAGTGTTTCTTTCTTTTTTAAAATTTTTCTTACTACTTTTATAATCTTTTTTGGCATCTACTATAGCGTTGTAATCTCCAATTAGATATTTTCATATTCTAATTCTATTATTTTATTATGTATTCCTTTGAAAAATTCATGTTGATTTTGGT
Organism: Pituophis catenifer annectens; assembly: GCF_029215685.1. Taxonomy (NCBI): domain Eukaryota; kingdom Metazoa; phylum Chordata; class Lepidosauria; order Squamata; family Colubridae; genus Pituophis; species Pituophis catenifer. Next base: position 33,590,018 of record NW_027256887.1, read on the forward strand.
TAGTGGCATATATTACTATTAATAGTGATTTTTTCCTTTCTATTTCTAATTTGACCATCACAGTTCTTCCTTCCTCGTCTGCATAAATTAGTTTCGATTTTATCCTTTCTTTTATTTTCTTTGGTGTTATCTCTATTTCTACTATGTCTTTCTCCATTTCCGGATCCATCCACACCGTATCAATCCTGGACCATGAGTTGTGAGGGTTGGAAAAGAAAGTGTATTGATTTTTCTGTGGGTTAACTTCTCTCCATACATCTCTTAGGTTCAGTTCTCGAATCATTTCAAAGAATGAGTTTGGTAATGTTCTCCTCTGATAATTTCTTTTTTTACCTGTTTTGTAAACTTTTTTTGGGTCTACTACTGCAGTGGTCCCCAACCCCTGGTCCGCGGACCGGTGCCGGGCCGTGGAGTACCTGGCACCGGGCCGCGCAGCGGCCGGGGGACATGAACGCTGCAGCGCAAAGGTTCCTGGGCCGTGCGCAAAAGCTCCTGGGCCGTGCGCAAAGGCTCCAGGGAAGAGAGCCCCGCGCAGGTACGCACGTGTGGCCCAAAGCCCCCACCCCTGCGCGCGCTCAGCGGGCCACGGTAAAATTATCAAAGGCTGATTGGTCCGCGGCGATAAAAAGGTTGGGGACCGCTGTACTACTGCATTAAAATCCCCTATTAAACATATATTGTCCAGTTCTAATTCTACTATCTGCTTATGTAATTTGCTATAATATTCTTTCTGGTTGGTATTTGGTGTATATATGACCGCTAATAATACTCGTTTTTGTTTTATTGATATTTCAGTTAACAATGTTCTTCCCTCTTCATCTGCATATAACTTTTTACGTTTTAACCAATCCTTTATATCAGGGGTGAAATCTAAAATTTGTTACTACCGGTTCTGTGGGCGTGGCTTGGTGGAGGGGGGGGTAATGTGACTGGGTGGGCATGGCCAACTTTTTTTTTTAACTTTTAAAAGCATTTTTTCTACAACCTTAAGAGTTGCAGAAAAAAATGCTTTTAGAAGCCTCTGATGATCAGGCAAGGCAGCTGGGATCACCAGAGGCTTTTATAGGCATTTTTTTTCTACAGCCTCTTTGGCTGAAGAGGTTGCAGAAAAAAATGCTTTTAGAAGCCTCTGATGATCAGGCAAGTCAGCTGGGATCACCAGAGGCTTTTAAAGGCATTTTTTTCCCTACAACCTCTTCGGCCGAAGGGGTTGCAGAAAAAAATGCTTTGAAAAGTCTCTGACAATCCCAGCTGAGCCGTGCGATCTTCAGAGGCTTTTTTTTTACTTTTAAAAGCATTTTTTGGCCAAAGAGGTTGTAAAACAAATGCTTTTAAAAGTAAAAAAAAAAAACAGCCTCTGATGATTGCACAGCTCAGCTGGGCATGGGGGGGGGACAGAGATTTTTGCTACCGGTTCTCCGAACCACCCATCACCATCGCTACTGGATCGGGCAATCTGGGCCGAACCGGGAGCATTTCACCTCTGCTCAATATATACGGCAATACCAGCCAAGGCCAGATAGAGTTTCCCTAGTTTGAGAGATTCTAGTATGCCACCTTTTCCTTTTTTAATATGAACCTCCTGTAGACATGTGATGTCCATGTTGTGTTTTTGGAGTTTAGAGATTGTTTGCCTTCTTTTGCTAGGGGAGTTTAATCCATTTATATTAATGGATATTAGTTTAAGTTCTGCTTCCATTCTATTATTTGTTTGTCACCCTTATTCCTCTCTTCAGTTTTACTCCTCTTTGGTTCCTTGTCCTCGCTCCTTCTCTTTCTTGATCTTCTATATCTATCCTCTCTCTCCCTTCTTGGTCCAATTCTTTTTCCTCCGTCAGCTGTTCCTCTTGACTTTTAGTTTCCAACTCCTCTCTACTATCCAGTTCTTCCTCTGCCACTATGTATTTTTCATAAAATTCCTGAGCTTTCTCTAGGGTGTCAACTTTTATTTTCTTGTCTTGCCAGGATATTAACATGCCTTCAGGAATCAGCCAACAAAACATTATTTTGTACCTTAACAATTGAGAAGTGAGGAAGTGATAGTTCCTTCTTTGCTCTCTGATCCTTTTAGGTATCTGTTTGAGGGTTATAATTTCTTTTCCTTTCTATATTAATTGGTCGTCTCTTCAGGGCATTTATTAATCCCATGTTTGGCTCTGGGACTAATTACCCTGGTTTAGATTAGAGGAGATGAATCGAGGCTTATTCCTTGTTGCAATATTCTGAAAAGAAACGTGAGAAAGGTTTCTAATAAAACTCATTTATTTGTTATAAAGAAAATAAAACACCTCACTAACTAAGAAAAGTTAATTGTTACATTTTGAAAGTGAGGTCTCCTGCCGGTCCAAGCCGGACCTTGCTGGCAGGAGAACAAAGGAAAGAGTGTGTGAAGCAAGTGAAGGAATGTGGGTGGATGGACATGCGTAGTAGCTTTTGATAACAATTCTTGGCAAGGTACGGAGAGTCAGATAGTCCAGAAATAATGAGCTCAGCTGGTAAATAAAATAACGCAGTGACAGTTTTCTTGTAAATTTCATCTCTGATAATCTTCTTTGCAATTCTTACATGTATTTCCCTGGGCAATCTATGCCGTTGTGCATAGTTTGTGTGCACTCTACATATTTCATCAATATTATTCTGCAATTCGCATTTATCCATCTGTAATGGGTCGGCCAACAATTTTGTCATGAGTTTGGTAGATCTTCTTCTTTAGTCTCTATTATATTTTGAAATCTCAAGTAAAATGCAGATCTTTCCAGTTCAAGATGAATTATTGCCTCCTCCAGATCCTTATTTGCTGCTATCAATCTTTCTTCCATCGCTTCCAGTTTCTTTTCAGTCTGTTCTGCTCTTGCTTCTATCATTTTTATTTTCTGTTCATTTTTTCCTGAATCGTTTCCTGAATTTTCTCCATTCTATCATCTAATTTTCTTATATCTCCTTTCATTTCACCCAAATTGCCTTTCATTTCTTTGTAGTTGTTGGTTATTGATTCTTGTGTCTTCATCATGACTTCTTGTATCATATTGAACATCACTTGCATGCTTTCTCACTGCACGACATATCAGCTATTGTTTTTTGCCCTGATGGAGAGGCTATCATTGGTGTAGTTTTCTTTATAGTTTTGTTAATTGTAGAGGTGCTTGTCATATTTAAATTTTGTTTAAAAAATTTCCATGATACCATAAATTCCTTGTTCTCTCAAGGATCTTCCTCTCAAACAGGCTTACCTTTGGTCAACTGTCCTTGTTATGTCTCTATTATAATCATTAGTAGGCGACTTCTGGTATGACGTCACAGCAATGGGGAGCGGGTAAGGAGCTCTCCTGATGCCCATTCCCTTTTTGATGTTTGTCAGCTTAATTTGGCTGTTGCCATTTGTGTTTAGATCGGCAAAAGAAGAGGGGATCGCAGGGCGATCGCAGGGTGGTGCGGATCCCTCAGGAAACCCTGAAATTCCCCCTGAGGTGCCGACGCTGAAAGAAGGCATCCAATATGGTGCCCCTAAGCTGTGGGTTTGCCACTATCTGAAGTATACTATCATCATACTATAACCAATAAGCGGCTGGTGGCTGATATTGAAGATCAGACTTTACTGCATTACTTCTATCTACATTGGAACGGACATTTGATTACTAAGCCAGAGATCGGGAAGTGGCAGGGAGGAGGAGGCTGAAGACAACACAGAAAACTAACCGATGATTGCCGTGGGCTGCTGGTTCAGACAAAGACAGTCTGAAGGTGATCGTGGAACTGCTGTTGGATTTATTGGATTTTTTACTTGCTATCCGCCTGTTTGAATTGCTTCAGACCGAGTTGAGTCGAGTGGTGGAAGAGGAGTACGGTGATTCAGCTATATGATCTAAGTCTCCATTAGAACGATTGGGAGAAGAAAGGAAAGTGGAAGTTTATAAACTGAGCATTCCTAGTGATATAAAAGACTTGATCACCATCTTGTGGCTGATACTGGAATTGCACATTGATTGGGGCTATTTTGACTCTTTCTCTTCCTCTCCCTCCCAACATTTTTCTTTTCTCAAGCCTTAAAGATTGAAGTTGAACAGGTTTCATGATTATTAGCTATAAATTACTTAAATTGGTTTTTTTTGATAAATAGCCTAATTGATATTGGGGGAAAAAAAAGAAGTTTCTAGACTCATCAAGTGTTCTAAATTAATTAGTTTTTTTTTTAAATTTGATTTATATGCTACCCTTCTCCAGAGATTCCGGGCAGCTTACAATGCGTTAAGCAATAGCCTTCATACTTTTGTATATTTATACAAAGTCAGCTTATTGCCCCCACAATCCGGGTCCTCATTTTACCTACCTTAGAAAGGATGGAAGGCTAAGTCAACCTTGAGCCTGGTGAGATTTGAACTTGCAGTAATTGCAGGCAGCTGATGTTAATAACAGTGCTTTAGTCTGATAGTTGATACACACACACACACACACACACACACACACAATTAAGATTGGATAGACTATCTGTTTATCTTGTTGAACTATTTTAATTGAGATATTTATGAATTTGTATTTGTGAATGTTTATGAATTGATAATTGATGATTAGAGCTAAAATAACTAGTTCAGAGTATTGCAAATAAGTAAAGTAAAGTAATATACAGGATAAAGAGAATAAGACTAGAGTAAAGATATACGCTGTATGCTAGAGTGGAGCAACTTTTCTGTCTAGCAAAGATGGCTACAATCACAATTACTACCAAGAAGAAGATACCTACAGTACCATCAATCTCATCTCCAGTTACGACTTCCCCAACAGCACATAAATCATTGGAAGATATGACATCAATGACATCCTCAAGTGCAACTGGAATACCCTCAAATCTTCATGATATTCTTAAAACACTACAAGATACAATGATGACAGGCTTCCGGTTGGCTCTGCAGACATTCGTGGACGGTCTCCATAGACCGCCAGCCTCACGATCTCGTAAAACCGCCCTGACAGCGCTAAACAGCTGTCCGGTGGTTTGAAAAAACTCTCCTTTGGGAAAAGAAGGAGAGGAGAGCCAGAGGGGGTGGGTAGAGCTCCCCAAAAGCTCCTGGAACAAAGCTAGGGGCTTGGAGGGTGAGAGCTCCCCAGTTTAGCACTCCCAACGCTCCAGATCCATGGTGACTCTGCCCAGGCAGAGCTAGACATCGCGTCCAATTCTGCCAGCAAAAAGTGAGTTGGATTGATTGTTAAAGAAGCAGACAGAGCGGAAGCAAGAGAGCAAGCATTTAGAAGTAACAAAGCTTAACTCCGTGTATACATTGTTGCAAACGGAACTTTCTTGAGCTGGAGGCTGGAGAAGACGCCTTTGTTATGAGCGGAGTGGAAAGTGAAAGTTAGAGTGAAAGTGCTTGTTTAGGGCTCTCCGCTTAAAGAGAAAATTGCTGGGGACTGAGGATTTATTGGAGAAAGGACTATTTGTTTTGAAAAATTTTAAATTAGACTTTTGAAGATTGTTTACAAGACTTTGTGGCTGTAAAAGGAATAAGACTTTTTAAAATAAAATGGCTGCTAAACAAGTTAAGCCAGCTACTTCTAAAGTGGGAGGAGACTCTCCTGTAGTGACACAGAAGCAACTTCCGACTGATACACAGACTCAAGAGGCTTCTTTTAAAGATCTCAAAGAATTCATTACGGGAGCCTTGAATAATCAGACTGTAATGATGGATGGGAAATTAAAAGAATTTGTGGAGGAAATAAAGAAAATTAAAGAAAAATTAAAGGAAAAACATGATGAAATAAGAGATGATATTGTCTTTGCAGTTTCAGGATTGGCAAGCCACATGCTAAAGATTGAGGAGAGAGTATGGGAAATTGATGAAGCTAACTTGAACCTGGCAACAAAAGTGGGAGAGGTTATGACAAAAACAGAGAAGGTGGATGATGAATTGGTTATGTTACAATACAGATCAATGGAATTTGCCCTGAGATTGAGAGGTTTGAAAGAAAACAGCCGTGAAAATCTAAAGGACATTTGTGCTAATGCCATAGCAGAGATACTTAAAGAAAGACCAGAAGATGTGGCATTTCAAATTGACAAAATTTACAGGGTCAATTCCTGGCTGGCAAGACAAAAGCAGTTGCCAAGAGATGTGGTGATTTATTTTACATCTAGGAGAATTAGAAATGATATTTTACAAGTTTCCTACAAGAATAAGATTCAAGTGTCTGGACAAGAGTTGGTGGTTTTGAAAGAGATCCCTCCTAAAATGCTAAGAGGTAGAAAGGACTTTGGCTTTTTGGTGAATGAACTGAAAAACCGGCAGGTGCAGTATAGATGGGCTGTTCCATTTGGTTTAATAGTGATTTATGGTGGAGAAAGACATCGTTTAAATACAGTTTGGAAGGCAAAAGATTTTTATGTCAATGTTTTAAAGGCTGGATACCCACCCTCACCGGGGGGGGGGCAGAAAGCAAATGGAGATGATACAACAAGAGAAAGATGGAGGGCAGATACAAACTTATGCAGAAGTTGCAGCCGGAGGAATTAATCTGGAAGAAGATTTATTGCAGAGTGGGGGTCCACCACCAACTCTTGAGCCACCGAAGAAGATAGAGATGCCAAGAGAATAATGACTGACAAGAGCAACTTATAAACAACAACTAACGCAATAATCCCAAGATTCAACTCAAGAAGTCCAAAAAACGGAAGCAGTGGGTGGGGCTAGGCTGAAGAGTAAGATGGAGGAGGAGGTTCAGCTGATGCTTTTAAAGCTTCGAGGGCCTAAAGATGGCAAATAAATTTTTATCTTGGAATGTCAACAGTTTAAATTCTCCACAAAAAAGGAAGAAAGTATTTCACTATTTGAAGCAATTTCAGAATGATGTTATTTGTTTGCAAGAAACGCATATTAAACTTTCAGATCAAAAATATTTGATAAACTCTAGATTAGGAACACATTTTGTGGCATCAGCACCAGAGAAGAAAAATGGTTTAGTCATATATGTTAAAAGAGGACTATCGGCTAACCTAGTTGAGGCAGATGTTCAAGGAAGATATATTGCAATTGAATTAGTAACACAGAGTGGGAAAATGCTTTTAATTGGAATATACACACCCAATCAACAGCAAGATAATTTTTTTAAATTTCTACACACTAAACTATTACAATGGGATTATAAATCTTTAATATTATTGGGCGATTGGAATGGTGTAATAGACATCCAGAAGGATAAGAAAAGTTTATCTAAGATACCTTCACGTGCTAAATTGCCTAAATCCTTTTTTGACATTTTGGAAGACTTGGAACTGAGAGATATTTGGCGGGAAAGGAATGTACTGGAAAGAGATTTTACTTTTTTTTCCGACAGACATCAATCCTTTTCTAGGATTGATTTTATATTAATTACAAATGATTTTTTTTCTAGGGTGAAGAAGACGAAGATATGTCCAAGAACTTTAACTGATCATAGTCCGGTTTGGGTGGAATTGGATTAGGAGAGGGGAGAAAGGAGGTCTTGGAGGTTAAATGAAAACTTATTTAGATATGAAGAAAATGTGAATGAGCTTAAAAAACAAATGAAAGAATTTTTTTGTTAATAATATGCATAAAGATACTTCTATGGAAATGTTATTTAGATATGAAGAAAATGTGAATGAGCTTAAAAAACAAATGAAAGAATTTTTTTGTTAATAATATGCATAAAGATACTTCTATGGAAATGTTATGGGATGCAAGTAAGGCTTATATGAGGGGAACATTAATTTATTTGAATAACAAATATAGACTAAAACAACAAAAGAGACGGAAAGAGATAGAGGAGGAAATAAAAAAGAAAGAACAATTACTTATAACTAATCCAGGAGATAAAAAGGTAAAAGAGATGATAAACATATTATGAGAGCAATTTAATATGTTAATGGCTGATCAAGTGGCAACTAGTTTACAATATGCTAAACATAATACATTTTGCAATGCTAATAAACCAGGAAGATGGTTGGCTTATACGATGAGGAAAAAGCAAAAATCACGTACTATCGGCAAGATAGAATTTAGAGGTAAGGAGATTTATCAACAAATATGATTAAAAAGGCTTTTTTGGATTTCTATACAAAGTTATATGCTAGTGACCCAATTCAAGGTATAGACATAGATAGATACCTAAAGGAAGACATCCCTGAATTAACGTTATAACAGAGGGAAAGACTGAATCAGCCAATAACTTCTGAAGAAATTATCGGAGCAATTAAACAGTTAAAAACAGGTAAAGCCCCGGGAACAGATGGACTAACAGCCGTTTATTATAAGCACCTACAGTCTGAAATGGTAGAACCACTTAAAGTTTTATTTAATAAAATTCAGTCAGGGGGAGGAGTTCCACCCTCCTGGAGAACAGCTTTTGTTTCATTAATCCCGAAGGAGGACCAAAATTGTATTAAACCAGAGAACTTTAGGCCAATTTCACTGCTGAATACTGATTATAAGGTTTTTGCTAAGATACTAGCTAATAGATTAATGCCAGTCATGCAACAAATAACTCACAATGACCAATCAGGGTTTATAAAAGGGAGACAAATGAAATATAATGTTAGACAAATTGTAAATCTATTGGAATATCTGGAAAAAAACAACCAAGTCCCGGCAGCGTTCATATTCTTGGATGCAGAGAAAGCATTTGATCGACTGAATTGGCAATTTTTGTTTAAAATAATAGAAAAAATGCACTTTGGGGAGTATTTTACACAATCGATAAGAGCAATATATCAGGAGCAAACAGCACAAATAATAGTTAATGGAGGTTTAACAGAGGTTTTTAAAATTGAGAAAGGAACAAGGCAGGGTTGTCCCCTGTCTCCACTGTTGTTTATTTTGACTTTGGAAGTGTTGTTGAATAAGATACGTGATTCTAAAAAAGTGAAGGGAATGGTAATCAGACAGCAAGATTATAGATTAAGAGTGTTTGCAGATGACTTGGTTGTTACTTTATCTCAACCTAAAGAGTCGGCTCCACATATTTTGGATATAATAGGTCAATATGGAAAGGTATCGGGATTTAAAGTTAATCAACATAAGACAAAGATGATAACTAAAAATATGTCAGTATCTCAAAGAGAAGATTTAGGAAGAATAATGGGGTTTGAAATAGTTAAAAAGGTTAAATACTTAGGAGTGTATATTGCAGCTTCAAATACAAAATTATTCAAAAATAATTATGAAGTCCTTTGGCAGAAAGTACAGAAGGAAATGGAGAATTGGAAAAAATTACAATTGTCCTTACTCGGAAGAATAGCAGCAATAAAAATGAATGTGTTACCCAGGTTTTTATTTTGTTTCAAATGATACCAGTGCTTAAGAAAGATGAAAATTTGAGAGAATGGCAGAAAGGGGTTAATACTTTCATTTGGGCTGGGAAAAAACCTAGAATAAAACTGAAAATTATACAGGATGTACATGAAAGAGGAGGTGTTAAAATGCCTAATTTAAGATTGTATTATGAAGCAGCTGTTTTATCACAAATTAGTGATTGGTTTAATCTGACTGAAGGCAGAACGTTAAACTTGGAGGGTTATGATTTGTTATATGGATGGCATGCTTATTTGTTATATGATAAAAAAGTGGATAAAGTATTTAAAGCTCATATACTTAGAAATGCTTTGTTGAGGGTTTGGAAAAAGTACCAATATAAGTTAAATTATAAAATACCTGTATGGGCAAATCCTAGACATGCAATAGAAAATATAAATATAGAACAAAAACAGGAGGTGATTACCTATAAAGAGTTTCTTGCTATGGAAAGGGGTACATTGCAATTGAAATCTTTAGACACACTAAAAGAAGAAGGTATAATCTATACATGGTTTCAGTATTGTCAGCTTCAAGCTAGATGGAAGGAAGACCAAAAAATTGGTCTTATGCAAAATGAGGAAAATTTGGTGAAACAGATTAGAGATCAAAGACAAATGCATATTAAAAGGTTGTATAATGCTTTATTGGAAATAGACTCAGAAACTGAATTGGTTAAAGATTGTATGATAAAATGGGCACAAAATTTTCAAGAACCAGTGATGATGGAGACATGGGAAAAGATTTGGATTAGAAATGTTAAATTTACGCAAGCGCAAAACCTAAGAGAAAATTTTTATAAAATGTTTAATAGATGGCATTTAGATCCTAAAAAATTATCATGTACGTATTCTAATGTGCAAGCTAAATGTTGGAGATGTGATTGTGATGATGCAACTTACTACCACATATAGTGGACTTGCAAAAAAATCAAAGCATTTTGGATAAAGATTTGGTGGGTGATGCAGAATATTTTGAAAAGAAGGTTGAAATTTACTCCGCAATTGTTTTTATTGGGTATAATCACGGACTGTACAGCTGTAGAGACTAAATTGATCTTGAATCTAATAACAGCAGCAAGATTGTTGATAGCGCAACACTGGAAGGACTCTTTGCCTACTATTGATGTCTGGATACTGAAAGTGGCTAACCTAGCTGAAATGACTAAAATTTCAGCATACTTGAAGGACTATAACCAAGAAAGATACATACTGGAATGGAGAAAATGGATTGATTATATTCAAAATAAGTATCAGACTAAAAAATATCAAATAGCTTATGAGTGAATGTTTAACTCTAGTAGTATTATATCCTTGAAGTATTATATTATCTATGGTGGGGTTAAGTATTTTTTTAAGGGGGATATAACAGTTTAAAGGATAGTTAAGCAATTTAGTTTATTGTTAATTGTTAATTGAAATACCTTGTGTTTTGCTCTGGGAAGTTGGGGGGGAGGGGGGTTGGGTGGGAAAAGGGGTGGGGGAAAACTGTTGTTTTTGTAAAACTTTTCAATAAAAAAAAGATACAATGATGACAATGGTAAAAAACCAAGAAACAACATCTAAAGGAATAGATGAATTGAAATCAGATGTAACAGTGGTGAGGGATGAGCTACGGCAAATAAATGTCAAAATGGAAGAGATGAACTTGACAATGGTGTCACATGGGGAGCTGATTGTGGAAATGGAGATTAAAGTGGGGAAAGTGGAGGAGAAGGTGATGCGACTGCAAACAAGACAATCTAGTGAAAATAGGAAGCTGGAAGATGAATTAATATTTATGGAGATGGATAGGGCAGCCTTCTACATACGGTTTTAGAATATCACGGAGGACAAAGATGAGAACTTGGATCAAATTATGACAGATATGGTGGCAGAGATTACAGGGAAAGATAGAGAAGAAGTTTATCAATATATGGATGAAACTTTTCGAGTATATACCAGTTATGCTAGACGTCATAACCTACCAAAAGAAGTCCATGTACGCTGCACCAAGAAGACATTATGTGATGAGGCACTACAAAAAGTGAGAGATCAAAAAATAAGTTATAAAGGACAAGAAATAATTATACTACATCAACTACCAAAACGAGTAAGAGAAATAAGGAAAAATTATGAATTTCTTACGAGGAGGCTTCAGAAGATGGGGATTCGTTATAGATGGCTATTACCAGATGGGCTGATTATAAGCTGGCAAGATAAGCGGATACGTATAGAAGACCTAAGAGATGCGCAGCAATTTTTTGACATGCACTTTAAAGCTGATAAGCAAGAGAGTGAGGAAGAGGTAGAAAGCAAAAGCTAAGAAGAGTTGCTTGAAACAGAAACGATAAAAGAGCAGAAGGCTTTAAGAGAAAAAGGAGAAGACCAAACCATTGGAGGCTCGGAATCCCAGATAGTGACGAGACAAAAAAAAGAAATGGATTGAAAGAACCAAATAAATAAACTGGCAGGAGACAGACTTCGATTAATATCAATCAATATTAATGGATTAAACCTGCTGAATAAAAGGAAGAAAATACAAATGAAGTTACAGCGGGGGAGATATCAAATAATAGGCTTGCAGGAAGTACATATTTAAAAAGGTTACCAGAATTTACTCTTATGTCCCAAATTAGGTGATCTATTTGTGTCCTTGGCTGACCAAAAAAAAAAAAAAAGAGGAGTTGTGATATATATACAGAAACATTTGGAACCCAAAAAATTTTTGCTGATGAAAAGGGAAGATTCTTGTTGGTGGAAATTAAAATATGCCAAAGGAAGGTTTTACTAGGAAATATATATGCCCCTAACTGTAACCAGAAAAAAAATTATAATATGATTTATAACAAACTAAACGAATTGGAGTATGAACATGTCTGCTTAATGGGCGACTTCAATGCGGTTATGGATGCCACTAAAGATTATGCCAGGGGGGTGGATATGGGAAATAGGAAAGGGGTAAGGAAGACACTGCCATTGATATGTGATCAAATCTGGGATGAACTAGGATTGGAAGATGTTTGGAGAGTTGCACATCCAGATGAGGTCCAATTCACATATTTCTCCCTTCGACATAGGACATGGTCCAGGATAGATATGATTTGGGCTACTCCAGAAATATTAAGATTGGCTGTAGAAACAGAAATTGGACCAAACTAATGGGCGGATCACAATCCGGTGATAGTAAGTTGGAAAGAAAGAAAGTATAGGGGAAGGTGGACAATGAGGACAGATTTGGTAAGGGAGGAGGAATTTGTCACGGGATTGAAAAAAGAACTAAAGCTTTTCTACGAGAAAAATAGAAGAGAGGATACCTCGCTACGAAATATTCGGGATACTATGAAAGCGGTTATAAGAGGATATTTGATAAAAATTTCGGCGCATAAATGGAAATTAGAGAGAGAAAAGAAGGGCAAAATTCTAGAAGAATTAGAAAAGGAAGAGAGGGCATTACAAGTAGACCCGAGAAATGGGAAGATAAAAGAGAGAAAAGAGTTTCTTAAGCATAAATTATCATTATTGCACCAAGAAGAACTGGCAAACAAAATTAAGAGTGGGAGACAACATTTTTTTGAATACACTAATAAAGCAGGTAAATGGCTCTCGTATAGGTTAAGAAAAGAAACAGAAGCAAAGAGAATTGATGCCTTACAAGATGGTGAGGGAAATCTTGTGGGAAATGTGGAAGGGAAAAGAGGGTGATTATAATTTTTTTTGAGAAATTATATCAAAAAGAGGGAATACAGGAGATGCAAGTAAGAGCATACCTTGAAAACTTGAAATTAGCTAAAATCCCACAAAACATGAAGGATATTCTTAATTCAGAGATCAGGGAAGGAGAAATTGAAAATGCTATTAAGAAGCAGAAATGTGGCAAATCACCGGATATAAATTACAGATAACAATTGTCAATTCATATAAGATATCCTAAATTTTAAATTATATTAATAGATATATATGATACTATAAATAATATAAATCACACTTTTAAAATATATTAAAACTTTACAAATATATAAATTGATATAAACAGGTGTCAGCAGTATAATTTTCAGAGTTATATAAAATCTCACATGAAATTTCTAGGAGTATTTGAGTTAATTTTTAACTTCTAGCTAATATTTGCTATACAAATATAAATAAGTATGTACATATAAATAAAACTTATAACTTTATATATAATTAGATTATAAATTAATTGTAGATGGGGGTATAAATATAGTCCAATAATTTCCTCGTCACAGTCTTTTCTGAACCTCTCTAGTAATCCTTCTTAATTTAGCTGTTTCCGTTTCCAAGTCCAAGATGTCTGCTCTCCCTTTTAGTGCTCAGTCACCATCCACTGTCCAGATTTTAGCACTTTCTTCTTTCTTTCTTTGACCTTATTTTTAATTATTAAATTAATAATTATTAATTTAATTATTTTGCTACTACCCCACAACCAGTTCAGATCGTCGATCACTCTCTCTTCTTACCCTTTGCCACTACCATTAGTTCCATCTCTTCGCACTCCTCTCACTTCCACTGCTGAGGCACCGCTTCTTTTGTTTTGGAAATTCACTTATCAGCTTCTTTATAGGATCCTCCAATTCAGAGAGGCAACTGGTGTTCCATTCAGCCCCATCAAAAGTCCACTGACATTTTTTGCTGTTTCTCTCTCTTCGCTTCCACTTTAACTCAATCAGGCCGTCATGCCTCCGGACCCAACCATGACGGTCGGTCTCTTTCACACCAGTTTTTACAGGTTATCTCCTGCTGTGGTGGGGGATTGCCCCTCTCCCCATCACCTCCAGAGTATCCCCTGTCTCAAGCAGACCCCTCTAGGGTCCGTTTTCAGGCTTCCAGACGTGAAAAATCTAGCAAAGAAGAAAGAGCACCATTCCTCCTTGCCACACCACTGTGACGTCACCCCGGAAGTCTCTGCAATAGCATATTGTCTTATATACAGCTTCACAAAGCTTTACAGCCCTCTCTTAGCAGTTTACAGTGTCAGCATATTGCCCCAACAATTTTTTTTCAGCTGTCATAAAGCATTCCAGAAATTACAACATATTTTGACTGAATTTTGAAAATATGTATTTTGTTTTAATCCATACAAAATTTCAATTAGTGTTCAGGTCAATAAGTGATAAGACATTTATAGAATCAATCATTTTGGTTTAAGGAATGTGCCAACTGCAGACTTTTTTTTTTTTTTTAATTTGATTTATATGCCGCCCTTCTCCGAAGACTCAGGGCGGCTTACAATGTGCTCAGCAATAGATAGACTTACTAATGGAATGGAAATAATACCTGAAGCTTGTCCAAAACAGGGGAAGTCTCAATGGAGCAATTAAATATGCATGAATAATGTTTGCCATGAAGTTCAAACATATTACCTGAGGCTTATATTTTAAGTTTTAAGGCACAGAGATGGTCAAAAAACACTGTGCAGAATTGTGCCCACTGTGTGGTGTGGTATGTATGTATGTATGTATGTATGTATGTATGTATAATATATTACTATATACCCTGTTTCCCCCCAAATAAGACATCCCCTGATAATAAGCCCAATCAGGCTTTTGAGCGCATAGCAATAAGGCCAAGCGCTTATTTCAGGGTTCAAAAAAATATAAGACAGGGTCTTATTTTCAGGGAAACATGGTAATTTGTGTGTGTGTGTATGTGTGTGTGTGTGTATGTATGTATATGCAGTTATTCATTAATATATGTCATGATAGAGTTTAAATTGAAATAAAATACATACATTGGTCTGAAATAGGTAGGTAATACATGTGTATGTCATGAAGTCTTGTTACAAAAATAATTTGTAATACTAGAGAAGAATATTTGTAGCTCAGGGTTGAAAAGAGAGGTCCTTGATGCTCTCTGAATTTGGTTATTTTCTTGCATTGATGATGTTACCTAGTTTTGATAATAAAACATCTACAACCAAGCTCAGTGAGCACCAAGGACCCTTCAATAATTTGTAAAATATTTTTCAATTTATAAAACTTTCCCACAGGAGAATTTCTTACAGTAAATTTCAAAATCTTCATATACAAAATATATTTTTTTAAATTTTATACAAACAAGAGGGGTTGTTGTTTCAAGTTCATTTGGCCCCTTAACTTTCCAGAATCAGTGTTCTAGTCTCCCTTTGTTTTCCAAAGTATTTTTTTCTTTTTAATCCTTAAACTTCAATCAATCAGAATAGAGCTGGAAGGGACCTAGGAAGTCTTCCAGTCCAACCCCCTGCTCAAGCAGGAGACCCTATACCATTTCAGACCCAGTGACTGTCCAGTCTCTTCTTAAAAACCTCCAGTGATGAAGCACTTACAACTTCTAACGGCAAGCTGTTCCACTGGTTAACTGTCCTAACTGTTAGGAAGTTTCTCCTTAGTTCCAGGTTGCTTCTCTCCTTGAGTAGTTTCCTGCCTACAGGTGCTTTGGTAAATAAGTTGACCTCCTCCTCTTTGTGGCAACCACTCAAATACTGGAATACTGCTTCATGTCACCTCTAACCCTTCTTTTCTCCAGACTAGCAAAACCCAAATCCTGAAACTTTCTCCATATGTTTCAGTCTCCAGGTCTTCAATCATATTTCCAAAGTCTCAACATTTTTTTGTAGTGTGTTAACAAAATCTGGATGCAATATTCCAGGCGTGAATAGTAGGAACTAAGGCTTTATAAAGTGATACTAATACTTTACGTGATTTTGATTCTATGCCTCTGTTTGTACAACCAAGGATTATACTAGCTTTTTTGGCTGCTGCCGCACACTACTACATTTAAGTGATTGTCCACTAGGACTCCAAGGTCTCTCTCACAGTTACTGTTTTTGAGCCAGGTTAGGCCTAATCTGTACTTGTACCTTTAGTTTTTCCTACATAAATGTAAAACCTTGCTTTTCTCCGCATTAAATTTCATGTTGTTGGATATGGCCCATTTTTCAAGTCCAACAAGACTTTTGGATCATGAGCTTGTCTTCTGGGTTGTTGGCTATTCCTGACAGTTTAGTGCCATCTCCAAATTTGATGACTGCCCCTTCTATTCCCTCATCTAAGTCATTTAAGAAGTTCTTGAAGAGTACCAGGCCTAAAATGGAATCTTATGGTACCCCACTGCTTACGTCCCTCCATGTAGACGTAGTACCATTAAGGACTACTTGTTGAGTATGGTTTGTCAGCCAGTTTCAAATCCATCTGGTGGTGATGCTGTCTATCCCACATTTTTCTAGCTTACCAAGAAGTGGGTTGTGGTCTACTTTGTTGAATGCCTTGCTGAAGTCTAAGTATACCATGTTCACAGCATTTCACTGGTCTACTAATTTAGTCACTTTGTCAAAGAATGAAATAAGATTGTTTTGGGATGTTCTATTTTTAACAACCCCATGCTGGCTTTTAGTTACAACGTTTGTTTCTAGATGTTCTCAGATTTGTTTTTTTGATTATTTTTTCCAGTATCTTCCCAGGTACTGATTGGTCTGTAGTTTCCTGGGTCTGGTTTTTTTTTTTTTTTTTTTTTTTTGGGGAAGATGGGAACCACATCATCTCTTTTCCAATCCTCAGGTAATTCCCTGGTGTTCCAGGATTTTTGAAACATATAGTGCAATGGTTCTGAGATAAAATTTGCAAGCTCCTTCAGAACTCTGGGATGTAATCTGTCAGGTCCCAGTGATTTATATTCATCAAGATCACATAGCTGATCTCTAACTATTTTCTTGCTTATTTTAATTTTTATTTCCACTCTGTCTTTTACAGTTAGGTTTTTGGTAGGTTGGGCTATAGTTTCTTTTTGTGGGAAGACTGATGCAAAGAATGAGTTCAGAGCTCTGCTTTCTCTCTACTGCCTGTTACTTCCTTGCCATCTTAAGTGGACCTACTGGGGTTTTGTTTTGTTTTGTTTTACTTTTTTCTTCCTATTTATATGTTGAAAGAAACTTTTTTTAATTATCTTTGACTTTGTCCATTCTGAGCCTTAGCTTTCCTGATTTCATCTTTGCAGATTTGAGCCAAATGCTGATATTCTGCCTTAGTTATGTGTCCCTCTTTCCATTTTTTGTACTTGTCCTTTTTGTCTTTCAGTTTATCAGAGAGATCTTTGTGCAAACATGCTGGTTTCTTCTTGAATTTCTTGTTTTTCTTTTTCAGTGGTATTGTGATGAATGAGGCTTTTATTATCATATTTTTCAGAGTTTCCCATGCTTCTTGAGTTATTTTCCTCTTTAGGATTTTCATCCATGGAATTTTTCTTAGGCTCTTACTTGAGTTTGTTAAAATCAGCTCTTTTAAAGTTTAAAACACTGGCTATTGTCAGGTTTCGATGTCATCTCAAATAAATTGCACTCCCAAACAATTAATCTTTGCTGAAGTATTCCATTTATTGAGTATGACAGATCTGGCCCCGACTTAGTCGTAGTAGAAGCAATGGAACAAAAAACTTTACAACTAAATAAAGAAATGTCAGACTCCTTGGCTATGCTCAAAATGGAAAAGGCCTCATACTTTCTGCGATTCCAAAACATTCTGGAAGAAAAAAATGAGGAATTAGAAGGAAAGATGGTGGAGATCATTGCAGGAATGACAAAAAAGATCAAAAGGAAATAAAAGGACCTACCGTGTACAAACAAACTATATAAGAAGACACAGACTGGTGAGAGAAGTCCATGTCAAATTTTCAAAAAGATCTACTCGAGATGAAGTCTACAAGAAATCTAGAGAAGAAACAGTGACCTATAATGATAAAGAAATTATAATTTTAAAACAGATACCCCGAAGAATAAGAAACCTACGACAACAATATCAGTTCCTAACACAATTATTGATCAAGTATAAGATAATGTACAGATGGTTGCCAATAGAGGGGATCTTAATTACGTGGGAAGATAAAAAATATAAAATAGACACTCTAGAAAAAGCAAGAGAATAGTGTATAAGCAAGAGAATGGAGTATAAGTGGTGTATGGAGGGGAAAAGAGATACCAAGGAATAACCTAAAAATTGATGTTAAGGCTGGAAAGCTTTACACGAATATTGAAAATGTCTACAACATCCACTATAACAAAAACAGGGAAAAAACCTACAACAAATACCATAGTAATGACTCCCTCCCCTTTACAACAAAAAACAATTACGTGGGAAGATAAAAAATATAAAATAGACACTCTAGAAAAAGCAAGAGAATTTCATAGCACACACTTTAGACTAGAGGAAGAGCAGGAAAGCAAGGAGGAAACAGATAGTAGAAGTCAAGAAGAAGAACCAATAGAAACAAATCAAGAAAAAGAAATAAGACAGAGGCAAGAAAAAGAGAGAGAGGAGAGAGAAGGTGCAAAAGCAAAGACACGGATGGAAACAAGAAACACAAAAAGACAGATACGATAGGCAATGGATGAACCAATTAAACTCTTTTCGGTAAACATTAATGGCTTAAATGCTCCAAAAAAAGGAATCAAATTTTCACAAAATTACGAAAATTAGAAGCAGATGTGATATGTCTGCAAGAAGTACACATTCCAAAAGACTATCAGAAAATTCTAGAAAACCCCAAACTAGGAAAACTATACTCATCCCTGGCCCAAAAAAAGAAAAAAGGAGTAGTGATTTACGTAAAAGAAAAAATACAATCTAAATTAGTTTATACTGATGAGCAAGGTAGAGTGGTGATGGTAGAATTAGAAATAGGAAAGAGGAAAATGTTAATTGTAGTGATCTATGCACCTAATCAAAAACTACAGGATTTTTTTAAAGATCTACACATAAAATTAGCAGAGTTCGAATATGAAGATATTTGTGTAATAGGGGATTATAATGCAATAGTAAATGCAAATAAGGGCTACAAAACTGACAAAAAAAAAAAAGGAAAAAGGAAATACTTCCAAAAGAATTCTTTACTATGGCTGAAGAACTAAACTTGGCAGATGTATGTAGGGAAACACATGAAGAGGAGGCCCAATATACTTTTTACTCTCATCCGCATAATTCCTGATCAAGACTAGACATGGCATGGATGACCCCAAATATCAAAGTAGAGGTAGAAAAAATTGAGATAGGCATAAACCAATGGGCAGATCATAATCCACTATTCATAAACTGGAAAGGGGAAAGAAGATGTAAGAGATGGACGATGAATCAAAGAATATGTAAAGAAAAAGAATTTAATTTGATGTTAGAAAAGGAAATAAAAATATTCTTTCAGATAAATAAAATAGAGGAAACCTCTTTACAAAATACATGGGATACCCTAAAAGCATATATAAGGGGCCTAGTAATAGCATATACAAGGAAAAAAAATAAAGAGAAGAAAAAACAATTAGATAAATTAGAGAAAGACCTAAAACATGGGGCTCCCCTTGAGGAGCACTCGGAGGCTCCAACTGGTGCAGAATGCGGCCGCGCGGGTACTTATGGGGGCGACATGGCGCTCCCACGTGACACCTCTCCTGCGCGAGCTGCATTGGCTTCCAGTGGTCTTCCGAGTGCGCTTCAAGATATTGGTTCTCATCTTCAAAGCGCTCCATGGCTTAGGACCCAGTTATTTACGAGACCACCTTCTGCCTCCAATAACCTCCCACCGGCCAACACGCTCCCACAGAGAGGGTCTCCTCAGGGTGCCGTCTGTCAGGCAATGTCGGCTGGCGACCCCCCGGGGAAGAGCCTTCTCTGTGGGGGCACCCGCCCTCTGGAATGAGCTACCCCCAGGGATACGACTAATCCCAGACCTCCGGACCTTCCGCCGGGCCCTGAAGACTTTTTTATTTCAGCAAGCCGGGCTGGGTTAAAAATATTTAATTGGGTGAATTTTATGGGTAACGGGGTTTTAAATTGGAGAAGCCTAAGATAATTTAATTTTGTTTTAATATATTTTAATATTTGTATTGTGTGTTTTTAATTCTGGCTGTTCACCACCCCGAGTCCTTCGGGAGAGGGGGCGGTATAAAAATTTAATAAATAAATAAATAAATAAAACAAATAGAACAAAAACTCCAGGAAAAGCCCCAGGACAAAATAATAAAGGAAGAATGGAAAATGACTAAGCATAAATTGAATTTGATAAACCAAACAGAACTAGCCCAAAAAATAAAAATGGCGAAACAAAACTATTTCGAATACGCAAATAAAACAGGTAGATGGTTAGCCTACAAACTGAAGAAAGAACAGAACAAAAGAACGATATACCAACTGAGAGACGATAAAGGGGAAATCCAACATAGCAAAGAGGCCAAAAAAGAAATTATTAAGAGATTTTATGTAAATTTATATAATCAAGAAGAAATAGAGGAAGACAAGATAAAACATTACATAGGAAAATCTGGAATACCAAAAATCATTGAAGAACAAAGAGAAATTCTCAATAGGCCAATAACTAAATTAGAATTAGATGAAGTACTGAAAAAGCAAAAAAATAATAAAACACCGGGACCGGGCTACCAGTAGAAATATATAAAACAATGCAAGAAGTACTGGGAGAAAATATGTTGCGATTATACAATGAAGCCATGGAGAAAGCCAAAATACCAAAATCATGGACAGAAGCGATAATAACAATCATCCCAAAAGAAGATACAGACCTCCAGTTAATTCAAAACTACAGACCTATTTCATTACTGAACACCAATTACAAAATATTTGCAGCAATTCTGGCCGAAAGAATTAAATCAGTACTAAATACATATATACACCCAGACCAAAATGGATTTCTGCCGGGACGCCAAATAAAGAACAATATGAGAATAGTACTTAATACTTTAGAATACTATGAATCACATCCGGAGAAGCAGGCTGCGTTGGTTTTTCTTGACGCCCAAAAAGCTTTCGATAACCAAAATTGGAAATTTATGATTGAACAATTACAAAATATGCAAATTGGGGAAAAATTTGGAAAAATCATAGCAGAAATCTATACCAACCAATCAGCAAAGATAATTATGAATGATGACATAACAGATAAATTTAATATAACAAAAGGAGTCAGACAAGGCTGCTCACTCTTTCCCTTACTGTACATTCTATCATTGGAAATCCTGCTGAAAAAAATCAGAGAAGATCAAGGAATTGAAGGTTTAAAGATCAATAGAGAAGAATACAAAGCCCAGGCCTTTGCTGATGACTTAGTGTTTTTGATAGAAAATCCTATGGAATCTATACCTAATCTGTTCCAAAAAAATAGAAGAATTTGGAGAAGTGGCCGGACTAAAAATTAATAAAAGTAAATCGAAACTAATTGTAAAAAACCTTACGGAAACTCAAACAAAAGAATTGACAGATAATATACAAATTCAAACAACGAAACAAATAAAATATCTAGGAATTTGGTTATCCACAAGAACGTCAGCAATTAAAGAAAATAATTATGATAAACTACTATAACAAACAAAGAAAGATTTAGAAAAATGGGAAAATTTACATATCTCACTCTTAGGAAGAATTTCGGCCATCGAAATGACTATTCTACCTAAATTTTTATATTTGTTTCAGGTCACCCCAATAAAAATAGATAAATCATTTTTTTGAAAAGCTGAATAAAATAACATCTAAATTTATATGGCAAGGGAAAAGGCCACAAATAAAATTTAAGCTGCTTCAGGATACAAAAGATAGAGGAGGAGCTGCACTCCCTGACTGGGAGGTATACTATCAAGCATCCAGTCTTTGACGTGGGTCAAAGACTGGATAGAACTAAAGGACTCTAGAACTTTAACAATTGAGGGACACAAACTCCAAATTGGCTGGCACACAATAAGAAACTCATTACTACAAATTTGGCTTAAAATTAAAAGACAGCATTATATGAAGATACCAAATTGGTTATCGCCAGTAGAATCAATTAGACACCCAAATCTAACAGATAAGACAAAAATAATTAGATATAAATATATAATTGACTATCAAGGCAAATTAAAGACAAAACAACAATTGGAGACAGACTTACACAGAGAAATAGACTGGTGGACTTACACTCAAATACAATCTAAATACAGAGAACATATAAAAACATATGAAATTCATAACCAAAAACAAGAAATAGATAAAATTATATTAGACTCAGAAAACAAACTAATTAGTAGAATCTATAAATTTCTTCTACGCTATAAAATGGAAGAAGAGACAGTCAAAGAAACGATGATTAAATGGGCTCAAAACATCAAACATACAATACCTTTGGAAAAATGGGAAAAGTTCTGGCAGGTAAACATAAAATTAATGAAAGCAGCGGCATAGTGAACCCAGTGTCCAATTAAAGGTTCCATACCATGGCTTAGGCAAGTTGATTTTTCCCCTGGATAACAGAGGTCTCAAACCTGTTAAAGATCATATTTTATGATATTTTTGTGGGCCTTTGTGTAGAGCAGATATGTGCGTGTGTCCAGGGGTGGGTTCTAAATTTTTTTACTACCGTTTCTGTGGGTG
This sequence comes from Pituophis catenifer annectens, assembly GCF_029215685.1. Lineage (NCBI taxonomy): Eukaryota > Metazoa > Chordata > Lepidosauria > Squamata > Colubridae > Pituophis > Pituophis catenifer. Next base: position 33,612,686 of record NW_027256887.1, read on the forward strand.
TGGCTTATTTTGTGGGCATGGCTTGATGGTCATGTGGCAGTGGGCGTGGCTTGATGGTCATGTGACTGGATAGGCGTGGCCAACTCAATGTCACTCACTTCAAGGGGTGCCTCGCCTGGCCCCTCACCTCCCAACCAGTGGTGGGTTCCTCCTGCCGAGCTGGTAGCGGTGACGATATGACATCACCAAACCGGTTCTGGCCCCACCCCACCCCCCGCATTATTCTTACCTTTTATTTGGCACCACCCCCAATCTATTGCTGCCTCCTGAGTCCCAGCTGATGGCTAGAGGGAAAAAAACTGCTTAAACTCTTGCTGTGGGGCTTCAAAGGGCTGCCCTACAGCTGATCAGTATTAAAAGAAAACAAATGAGTAGACCGGTGCCTGCAAAAATACATGAGTAGATCAGTGCCTGCAAAAATACATGAGTAGATCAGTGCCAGCAAAAATAAATGGGTAGACCAGTGCCTGCAAAAATAAATGGGTAGATCGGTACAGCCTGGTAGACTAGTAACTCTGCTAAATCCTAAATAATTGTCACATGACTATTAAGCCACACCCACAAAATAAGCCACACCCACAAAATAAGATGCCCCCACAGAATCGGTAGTAAAAAAATTTAGAACCCACCTCTGCTCCCAACCATTTCTTGTCACACCCAGCCTCAACATATCTATAGTTCTGTAAAAATGTTGTTCACCTTTTTTCACCTTTATTATCTACATATTATAGATGCACTTTCATGGACCACTGAAAGGAGTTATTATTATTATTATTACCTTGTAGAGTGTTAAACAGATCAATACAATTATAATGATAGTTTTATACATATATATTGATATTTAAGGAATTGGATTATTTAGGCTAAACTTAAAAACTATATAAGAGACTCTTAGAGGTAACAAATTTAAGAACATTAAAGGTAATTTATTGTATAAAAATTTGGAAGAATTTGCAGCAAATAGTAAAAATGACAAGTACAGGCACAACAATGATAACTAAAATAAATAAGAAAACAACCTCAAATCAGGCATCTCTTACAGCTTCTCCAGCACAGCAAAGGTCGATAGAAAGTATGCTGGGAACAGATAAAGAAAGGGCAGGCTCTATTTCCAATATACAAAATATTCAATCAATGTTGGCAATGATTCAGGAAGCAATGAATAAGACACAAGAAACCATTGCGAATAACCACGAGGAAACAAAAAGAAATAATGAGGACCTTAAATCTGATGTGGGAGGATAATAATAAAGGATAATATTTAAAAAATGGATGATAAAATAGAAAAAATCCAACAGAATATTTTTAGGAATGAGCAAAGGATCCAAAAAGTGGAATCAAAAATGGAACAAACAGATAAGAAAATAGAGACGTTGGAACAAAAACAGATGTTAACTAGTAGGGAACTAGAAGAATTGACTATGTATTTGGAAATGGAGAAAGTATCATTCTACATTAGATTCCAGAACATCACTGAAAATAAAGAGGAAGACTTAGGAGAGATAATGGCGGAAATCTTGGCAGAAACAGCAGAAAGAGATAAAAATTATATACGAAGGGACATCGATGAGGTTTACAGAGTGCACATAAATTAGGCATGTAGGCACAAACTGCCAAAGGAAGTCCATGTTAGATTTACCAAAAAAATGATAAAGGAAGAAATCTATAAAAAAAATGAGAGATGAGGCAATACTATATAAAGGAAAGGAGATAATAACACTCAAACAAATTCCAAGACAAGTAAGAGACCAGGGAAGAAATTATAATTTTCTTACATCACAATTAAATAAATATAAAGTTATGTTTCGATGGCTGATACCGGAGGGTATCTTAATCTCCTGACAAGAGAAGAAATTTAAGATAGATACATTGGACAAGGCCCAGGAATTTTTTAAACATCATTTTGCCCTGGAGGAAGATCAAGAAAGCAGGGAGGAATCAGAGAGTAAACACCAGGAAGACTATGTAATGGAAGAAATTGAAGGAGAACAAGAGGAAAAAAGAAGTTTGGAAAGGGAACAAATAGAGAGAGAGGGAGCAAGGAGAAAAACGCAAATAGTAACAAGAAATACAAGAAAACTAAGAACAACAAACAAATAAGAACGAAGATGGAGCAAGAAATAAAAATGATTTCAATAAACATAAACTGTTTAAATGCACCAGCTAAAAGAATGCAAACATTTACGAAGTTACAAAGATTGGATATGGATATCATAAATTTGCAGGAAGTACACGATAAGAAACAGCACAGAAAGATATTAGAACACCCAAGACTAGGAGATTTATACATTTCATTAGCAGAACAAAAAAAGTGAGGAATAGCAGAATACATCAAAAACATTAAAACAAAACAAATATACATTGATGAAGAGGGAAGAATCTTCATGATTGAAATACAAACAGAATAAAAAACAATATTACTGATTTCAATTTATCCACCAAATAATAATCAAAATGAATTTTATAAAAAGATACATAACAAGGTAAAAGAATTAGAATATGAAAATATCTGCATAATAGGCGATTTCAACGTGATTATGGATGTGAAAAAAGACTATCAGAGAAACAAAAAAAAATAAAACTAAGAAAAAGACACTACCAAATACGTTTCAAGAGATGATACAGGAATTATGTCTTCAAGATACACGGAGGGAGGTAAACAAAGAGAAAAAACAATATACATTCTATTCTAGTCCACATCAATCATAGTCTAGGATAGACATGGTATGGATGATGACAGAACTTAGAAAAGATGTAGAAGAAGTGGAAATAATGACAAATATGTGGGCAGACCATAATCCAGTAAAAGTAACATGGAAAGGCCAATGGAAAAGAAAAAGATGGATGATGAATGAAGAACTATTAAAAGATAAAGAATATGTTCAGATGATTGAAAAAGAAATGAACATATTTTTCAGGATAAACACAAAAGAGGAAACTTCTCTTCAAAATTTATGAGATACGGCAAAAGCATACATAAAAGGTCTAACAATTACATATACAGTGAAGAAAAATAAAAACAAACAACAAGAATGAGATAATCTGCTAAAAGACCTCAAAGAAGGACCCTACAGAACCTACAGAAGGACCCTCAAAATAAAATGATCAAAGGAAAAATAGATTTGATAAAACATAAAATTAATTTGACCAAAGAAATAGAGATAGCATGGAAAATTAAATCAGCAAAGCAAAACCACTTTGAATACGCAAATAAAACAGGATGATGGTTGGCGTACAAATTGAAAAAAGAAAAAGAGAAAAGAACGATATATCAATTACAAGACAAGAAAGAAGAGACACATTATAGAAATGAAGATTATAAAAAATAGCAAAAAAATTTTTCAAAAGTTATATGCGCAAGAGAATATACTCAAAGAAGATATTAAACAATATTTAAACAAATCAGATTTAAGGGAATTAGAAAAGACACACAGGGAAATATTGAATAGGCCAATTAGTATGATTGAATTAATGGAGGCAAAGAAAAAACAGAAAAATAATAAAACTCCAGGTCCAGATGGCATCCCGGCAGAATTTTATAAGATATGTCAATAACCACTAGACGAAATCTTACTAGAAACTTTCAATGATGCACTTTTGAAGGCCAAACTACCCAATTCATGGACTGAAGCCATTATCATGTTTATCCCAAGAAAGGAGACAGACCAATCAAAAATCAAAAATTATAGACCAATATCATTATTAAACGTAGACTACAAATTATTTACATTGATTATTGCAGAAAGACTAAAAAAAGTAATAAACTAATATATTCACACTTACCAGAATGGCTTTCTGCCAAAACAACAAATAAAAAATAATATGAGAATAATAATTGACGTATTGGAATATTACGAAGCAAACCCAGACAAACAAATGGCTCTAATATTCTTGGATGCACAAAAGGCCTTTGTTACCAAGAATGTTATTTTTATTCCAAGTGATACCTATAAAATTGGGGAAAAAATTCTTTAAAGATTTTAATAAACTTATAGCAAATTATATTTGGCAGGGGAAGAAAGCAAGGATTAAAATAAAATATTTACAAGACACTAGGGAGAGAGGAGGATTAGCACTCCCAGATTGGGAAACCTATTATAAAGCAACCTCATTGATACGGATTAAGGATTGGATGGAACTGAAAAATAAAAGAATATTAACATTAGAGGGGTATGATCTACAAAGAGGGTGGCATGATTTCTTGTGGGAGGGAAAAAGTAAACAGCATGGATATTTTCAAAGACATTTAATTAGGGAAGCACTATTACAGACATGGCAGGGGATAAAAAAGAACCATTATGATAAAATTCCAGAATGGCTATCCACTATGGAGGCACAAATTTACCCAAATGCTTTAGATATTGGTAAAATGAAAACCTATAAAGATTTGTTAAATAATCAAGGGGAATTAAGAACAAGATAGGAATTGAAAGAACAGGGTACAGACATTGATTGATGGCTGTATATGCAAATAAAATCTAGATACAAGACAGATTTGGCACAATTTGGATTTCAATAGGAAACATATGAATTAGATAAAATTTTCCATGGAACAGAGGACAAATTGATAAAAAAAAAATTACAACTATTTATTAAGATACAAATTGAAAGAAGAGGTAGTCAAAGAAAACATGATAATTTGGGCGAAAAATTTTGGATACAATATTGAATTAGATAAATGGGAGAAATTATGGAATATAAATTACAAACTAACAATGTCTGTACCCTATAAAGAAAATATATTTAAAATGTTTTATAGGTGGCATCTCCCACCTGCCAGATTGGCAAAGATGTTTCCAAATACCTCTCTGCTATGTTGGAAATGTAAACACCAAAAAGGAACTTATTATCACATGTGATGGTCTTGCCATAAGGCAAAACAATTTTGGCAAATAATTAAAACACAAATAGAAGAAATTATAAATCAACAAATAGAAATGAGGCCAGAAACTTTCCTACTGGGAATAATTACTGGGTCATATGAAAAAGAAATAAGAATTATTCACATAATTACAGCAGCACAAATAGTTTTTGTCCAAAAACTGGAAAAACAACGACATACCATTAGAAGACAATGCGATTAGAAAAATTATGGAGTGTGCGGAAATGGATAAGCTCATGAAGGAGTTGCAAGAAAAAGATGAAACAGAATATTACTTAGTCTGGGAGAAATGGTGTAAGTGGTTGGAGGAAAGGGGGAAAAAAGGGGGGGACAAAGGAAGACTAAATAATGGTTAAAATAGGTGGAGAAATATAGAAATAAATGGGAAGAAATAAAAATTGTGGAAACGAAATTAGGTACATGTTTATGTCAAATGTAAATAAAATAATTAGAATAATAGAATATATTATAATGGTATATAGCAGGGGCGGGTTCTAAAATTGTTTACTACCGGTTCTGTGGGCGTGGCTTATTTTGTGGGCATGGCTTGATGGTCATGTGACATTTCTTTAGGATTTAGCAGAGGTACTGGTCTAGCAGGCTTTTAACTGCTTGCAGACCTGTTCCGGTCTACCTATTTGTTCTTGGAGCATCCTGTTGTTCTTGGAGCATCCATTTGTTTTTCGAGCATCCCGGTCTACCCATTTGTTTTTCAAGCGTCCTGGTCTACCCATTTGTTTTTGGAGGCACCAGTCTACCACCACACTGCCTTTTAACACTGATCAGCTGTAGGACAGCCCTTTGAAGCCTCGCAGCAAGAGTTTAAACAGGTTTTTTTCCTTCTAGCCATCAGCTGGGACTCGGGAGGCAGCGAATAGATTGGGAGCGGGGCCAAATAAAAGGTAAGAATAACACGGGCGAGGCAGGAGGGCCCAGCTCCCGAACAAAGAGAACCAGTTCATTGACATCATATCGTCACCACTACCGGCTCGGCGGAACCGGGCTGAACTGGGAGGAACCCACCACTGGTATATTGGAAATATATGTATAAAAGATATATTAAGATAAGAAAGGGAAAATGTATAAATATGGATTACTGATGCAAAGATGTTGAAAAGATGTAAATTTTGTTTGTAAATTTTGTTTGTTTTTTAAAAAACTGTTTAATATAAATATTTTTCAAAATATATTTAAGATAATTCTGACTTCTCAGAAATTTATATTTCATACAAAAAGACCCAGATTCCAGAGATTTGGAATCCCAATCAATTTTCAAGGATTACATAGATCAATAGAGCAAAGAAACCAAGATCTTGACTATAGCTAACAGGGTGATAAAAGACATCAGAAACTAAATTTAAATTAATCTATGGAACATTTGTGCTGTCCTGTTAACATAGAAATTGCAGTAGGAATGAAATTTATGAGGCTATCCTATGTAAGCACATTAAATTAGGGTCTATGTTGTTAGATATGCCTAACAGGCTATATTCAATGATGCCATTATGATTTGTTATAAACTGTAGAAAGAAAAAACAAATTATTTCCAAAAAAAAAAGAGGGAAAAAAACAATTAGGAATGTAGCGGGAGGATTATAACATGGAACAAAGGATACAGAACTGTTAAAGTCATATTTCCCGCATTAGTCTATAGTCTTCTCCTCTGTAGTGCCATGTGGAAAGAGGAGACTTCAACTAAACTTTAGTTTTTTTAAGCTAAATCTTAAATCGACAAAGTTCAAAATCAGTATGTCCATTACATCATGAATATATCAACAGAGGATGAACAAGGAAGGAGCAAATATACATAAAATATGCACTTGCTAATTTGATATCAAGGCTATACTTTAAGTAGAAATAGAATACATTTCAATATAGTGAAAATTACTTTGGCTGCATCAGTTGGCTGTTTAATTGTTAGTTTTAATTAACAACTTCTAGATCCCTCTCTCTCTTGTTTGGATTATTTACCTTTAAACTGAACTGGAAATGGACAGTCCAATAAAAGATAGCTTCAGATGGAGGATTGTCCTTTGATAGCCCTTCAAATCCCTTTGAGTCCTACGGGAGAAAGGCGGTATAGAAATATAATAAATAAATAAATAAATAGTAGCTAGCCATCAACAAAATAGGACATTATTAACTAATAAATTAATAAATAGAATTATTAACTAATTCTATAATACTATCAATTAATTACCTCCCCCAAGATTTGGATGAGATCCTTTTCTAACATCATTTGGATCACCTAAGAACAGAGACAATGTCCTTCAATATATGTAGCATATATTTTGTGGCTGACTTTCTATTTTTATTTTTCAATTAAAGTGAGAGGGTGATAGCAGCAGGCTTCATACAATTTTGGAGCGAGAAGGGCGAAGGCAAGTTGTTGATTTATATATTTTTCAAGAATGATAGATGTCTATTTAAAAAGTCCCTGCACTCATAAAACAAGTTGCCTGAAACAAATGATCATTCCATTCTCAAAATGTGTGTGGCTATCCCAAGTGGGCCTTCATCAAATCTCAAAAAAGACCCCACAGGAGCTCCTCCATAATAAAGGAGAGACTGACCTATACATCAACTACCACACTGACTATCAAACGCAAGACCAACAGCCCACATCTCAACAACCACCACCCCCAACAACCAAAACTAGGCATGCACGCCCCCAACTTCATCCAGGTCCACCACTACAGACCTAAAATGCAAGCTACTTAACACAAGAAGCCTTGCAAACAAAATGCCTGAATTCCTACTACTACTAAATATGGCTCTATTTGACCTTATATTTGCCTGCAAAACGCGGTTGAATATATCCTTTCCAGACTCCATTACCACAGTAAATGACTATCATGTTTACCGGTCTGACTGTGAAATACGTAGAGGAAGTGGTGTTGCTATCTTCTATGAAAAGTCCCTAGATCTGAAAAAGATTCAAGTTACAATACAGCTTGCTCTTCCTGAGATTATCTGCGAACTGTCACTAAATACCACATTTTGCTTCTTACTATGTTACAGAGCCCCTGATTACAACCTTGATCATGTGAACATGCTAACTACATTACTAATGTGGCAGCCTCCTGTCCACACCCCCTTATTTTTCTTGGTGACCTCAATTTACCTCTTATTAATTGGACCCTAAACGAATGTACAACCAAACCTATACATGCAACCCTGTACAATGCCATCATTACTCTGGGACTGGATCAATTGGTAACAAACAACACTAGGCTCAACAATTGCCTTGATCTCATCTTCTGCAACAGTTTAAACTCAATTTATGGTCTACAAATCAAAGAACCTTTTTCCAACAGTGACCACAGCATGATTGACTTTTGTCTCAATTTATGTCCTTGCAAAGAGGGTCATAGATAGGACACCAAATTATAACTTTTAAAAAGCAAATTATGAACGCATAGCTACCGATCTCTCATCTCTTGATTGGTACCTTCTATTCACTGGCTGTAATACTGTAGAAGACCATTATAACACTTTTTTGCTCGAAGTCAAAAGAGTCATTAAATTATATGTACCATTAGTAACCCCCAAAGCCAAAAAAATAAAAATAAAAATTACCCATATCAATAAGGAAGTCCAATGAAAAAAAATTCCCTTTGGTGAAAAAACAAAACTGGCTATGTAGCTAACTTTAAAAGCCGATACAAAACCTTATGCCACCAAATAAAAGCAGAATGTACCAATTACTACTGCAAACAGGAGGAAGAGCTATTACACACGAAATCCACCCAAGCCTTCTATAATTTTGTAAACGCCAAAATTAAAGACTCAAAAACTATCCCACCACTAAAAGGGCCTAACAGAGAAGACTGTAATGATGAAGCTGTTAAGGCCAACCTCTTCAACACATTTTTCAGTTCAGTCTTTATCAACAGTAATGGCGTCTGCCCATCATTTCCTAATCGTACCACAACTAATTGCAATGATCTGCTACACATTGATTTTACAGAAGATAACGTTGAAAGGGCACCATGCAACCTAAAGCCATTTCTATCTATTAGCCCTGATGGATTATGTGTCTACTTTCTGAAAAAGCTTTCTACTGCCATAGCCAAACCTCTAAGCACTATCTATGAGATATCTTTCAAAACCAGCTCCTTGTCTGACCTATGGTCATTAGCCACAGTCATTGCTATCTTCAAAAAGGGAGACCCCAGCCTAGTTGAAAATTTACCGACCAATCTCACTGTGTTGCAT